>NW_027361779.1:4502500-5950000 GCF_039654945.1 Dendrobates tinctorius | reverse complement strand
AAACGTTTTTTAATATGGGTAATCAAACGGTACCTTCCATTACTTCTAAAAATATAGGCACTGTTAAGGAATCACTTAAACGGTTAGAACAAGTATTATTGAAAGAATTGAGGGATCTTTGGGAAGTGGTCACTTTGGAAAGGTATTTAGCCTATGACTGCATCCCAAAGGGTTTATTAATCCAAAAAAATCTCTCTGGAGATATAGGAGATGAAGTAACCCTTATGGAATGGGATACTGTATTTTATTAAAAAAATTTTCTAAACAAGCTGTTTCCTTCATTATCAGCAAAAGAAAGAAACAACTTTTGGCTAGTAAAAACGAGGTCTCTAAATTATTTAAGGATATTTAGACTTGACCCCTTTAAAGACCATCCAGAGATTAGGAAACTTTCAAATAGTATTAAAAACCGCTTAAATATTAAAGAAAAAGAAATTATTGAAAAGAAAAAACGTAAATTCAGGAGAGATGCAATTCCGAGTTTTGAATCCCGTCATCAGGAGGATGATCAGGAATTTGAGCTTGTTGATCAAACTGGCGACAGCCAACTGCCAGTCAATATATCTGAAGAGGAATTTTCTATACACCCATCTCCGATAATTACAGGTTCACCCAACCATATTAATCAACCGGAGACTAATTCTGACCCTCAACCTTCTGGCTCTCCATTACATAGTACAGCGTCTCACTGTGTCACTCCCATTTTCACTAATAATCGGTTTGGTGTTCTAGAAACAATAACTGAGTCTCCAAAGACTGCATCACCAGAACCGCAAACCAGAACAGGTATAAGATCACAGAGAGAGAGCACTGTCAATAAACGTCCGCAAAATAATCGGAAGACTATCAATTTATTTTTTCAATTAAATCAAAGAAAAACCGCACTAGGGGTACCTAGAAACATAAGGAAATAGTGAATCACGATCAGAAAATTTTTAATCTCAGCAAACATGAACTTACTGACAGTGAATTATCTCTACTAGGGAAAGGTTTAAAATTTGCACCTGCAGCTAAGTTTAACAAATTTCAGGTCTTTATTGGTATCTAGCAGTTTATGCGAAAATTAGCCCTCAAAAAACACTTTAGTAAAAAATTCCAAGTGGGCAGCGATGCACTGCTGGATATCGATTATTCATCTAAGTTTACCTCCTTATGGCCCAAATCGAAATTTAATCCATTAAACGAGTATTCTGATGCATTTGAATCGTTTCAAAAAAATGTGATTCATGACCTAAGGAAGGTCAGCAATAAGAAATGTTCCACCATTAAGTATAATCTGTCTAATAGAGAACAGAATGCCATTCGGGAATTACAACAGAAGAATGATATAGTCATCCACCCTGCGGATAAAGGGGGCAGTATTGTCATTATGGATTATTCCAACTATAATATGGAAGCTCTCCGCCTTTAGAGTGACAAACGAACATACAAAGTAATGAGTAACGATCCCTCCGATAAATTTGTCAATGAGTTTAGAGGGTTTATTGATGAAGGGGTTAAACAATGGTGTAATTAATAAACAGGAGTTTGATTATATCTATACTCCCTCACCCAGAATTGCGTTTTTTTACCACATACCGAAGATCCATAAAGATCAAAACAATCCACCGGGACGTCCTATTATTTCTGGGATTGGTAATTTGACCTCGAATTTATCCCATTATGTTGATTGTCATCTTCAGAGAATAGTGCCTAGCCTTCCATCTTATTTAAAGGATAGTAAACATATTCTGCAGATCCTAAAGGGAATACAGTGGCAAGACCACTATATTCTAGGTACAGTACATTAGACATCACTTCCCTTTATACAGTTATCCAGCATGACAAGGGAACTGAGGCAATGTCCTATTTTTTAAGTCAATCACAGTTATTTACCC
Source organism: Dendrobates tinctorius (assembly GCF_039654945.1). NCBI lineage: Eukaryota > Metazoa > Chordata > Amphibia > Anura > Dendrobatidae > Dendrobates > Dendrobates tinctorius. The sequence goes on along the minus strand of NW_027361779.1, from coordinate 5,948,123 downwards.
CAGAGAAGGTAGATTTTATTAGGGAATGTGCTCTTTTTATTCTTTCACACAACTATTTTAGGTATGAGGAGAACTACTACACCCAGTGGCAGGGCATGGCCATGTGTACCAGATTCGCGCCAGGGTATGCTAACCTGTACGTGGGTAAGTGGGAGGAACTCCACGTTTGTCGGGCCGGTGGCCTGTGCGCAGATCTGGTCCTGTGGCTGCGCTTTATTAATGATGTATTTTTTATCTGGGAGGGAGGTGATTCTTCTCTTCAACAATTTTTAACTAATATCAATAAAAATGAGTTTTATTTGCACTTCACTGCTACTACCAGTAAGACTAGTTTACATTTTTTGGATCTCAACATTTTTATTCATCATGGCAAAATTCAGACTTGTATTTACAGCAAGCCTACTGATTCAAATAGTTATATTTCCATGTCTAGCTGCCATCTTCCAAGATGGCTGCTTAATGTCCCACGCAGCCAATTTATGAGAGCACATCGGAATTGCTCCAGTCCCACACAATATGATCGGGAGGCAAATCCTCTTATTGATACATTTATGAACAAAGGGTATGATTATCAACACCTAAGGGATACCCAAATTAAGGTTAAAGAGATTCCCCGAGATCAATTATTGTATATCAATCAACCAATGGGGGAATATGATTCTAAAGTAATTAAACAGATATCTGTTCCAATCATTGTACAATATAATTCAAATATTCATTTATTTAAAAAAATTGTTAATAAACATTGGGATCTATTAAAAGGAGATAAGATAATCAGAGACAAATTACCTCAACATCCACGTTTTGTGTTTAAAAAGGCTAGAAATTTAGCCAACATTATCGCTTCTACAGTACGGAATTCTATTGTCTCATGTACCACTTTAGGCCCTTTTAAGGAATCAGTTAAAGGCTTCTTTCCGTGTAAAAAGTGTAAGATGTGTAAAACACTCAATTTGAGTAAACAGAGGAGTATAATTTCAAATGATAACATACAATTCCCAATAACAGATTTTATTACGTGTTCCACTCAAGGTGTTATTTATGTTATAGAATGTCCGTGTAAAAAAATGTATGTAGGCCGTACGAAACGTCCACTCAATAAACGTATAGGGTAACATCTGCGTAACATAAGGTCTAAATCTGATGACCATCCTTTATCTAAACACTTTTCATTTTTTCATGAGGGGTCTACGTGGGTTATTAAATTTATGGACATTAAAAAAGTCCATAAACATTGGCGGAATGGGGATTATATTAAATTAATGTCAAAAGAAGAAACCAGGTGGATTTTTGAACTCGACACCTTAAAACCGAGGGGACTTAACAATGAAGTGGAATTATTTGCTTTTGATTAATAAATAAATATGAGCTTTCATTAGCGATTCACTGCTGAGCCAAGGGTATTTAACCCCATGGAATGCATGGTGAGCCATCCCTGAGGAAGGAATCCGCGCTATTCTGAAACTAGTTGGAAGTTTTTTGGCTCAAGCAGCACTCCTGTTACTGGGGATCACGTGACTGCGCGCATCACGTGATCTGCATCATCACTGAAGGTCCTGCTGTGATCATATCGCGCTGACCGTGCTGACTGCGGGCGCTCATAATCTACAATGCGGCTGGTATGACCGCCGCCGCTGGACATTATCAACTCCAGTGAGCGCTCACCCTTCGTCTTTTGTCCCTGTTGGTGCTCACTATTTGAGGATTACTGGACATTTACCTGCACTCTGAGCCTGTTACCGGCCGGAACAGAGCTCGAGGTTTTATTTGACTGCTTACATCTATTAACCAAGAGATTCCTCAACTGACTAACAATCTAAGTACATGCCGCGGGCTTTTTCTAGTGTCACCGCCTAAAAGACTGCACATAGCGGTGAACCTTTCATCTAATAACCTGTTCACATTTGTGAACCACCGGACGTTATTTATCACACCCCTCCCCAGAGGTAATAGTTATGGTGAAGCTATTTAGATCACGTTTGTAGTATTTTATGGCTTCCCCACTATATTTGTTTTTATCTATATTTGCACAGTACAATGCTAGTAATTGGATTTAATTATTACAGTGCAGCACTGATATATATTTTTTTGGAGTGCAACCCTGATATTTTATTACTGTTAATTGAGGATTGATTATGGATCTTGTCCTTGTTTCCCTTGTAGTTTGATCAATCAAATTTTACTTCTCCTCAGCAACAAATGCGTATAAGTTGATTTTCCCGTCATTACAGGTAAATACTTTTTATCTTCTGTTGATTCATAGTGCGAGTATCACTTGTTTGATTGGTTATTTATGTTTTATCCCTTGTGGTGTTGGGACTCTTTACTCGCTGCTGAATCAATATCGCACACTAGCGCCGTTGGTCTAATTTGTATTATTATAAAGTAAATTAAGGTTGTCAAGCTTAAGTAATAACAATTGCTGTCATTGGCATTGAAATGGGCACTGTAGGTGTGTTTCCTGTCCTCCACTCCCTGCCGACTTTGCTTCCCCATTGACTTGCATTGGGTTTCGTGTTTCAGTCGGACCCCGACTTTTCCCTATAGTCGGCCGATTTCATTCGACCTGACTTTTTAGAAAGTCGGGTTTCATGAAACCTGACTCGACCTGAAAAAAGGAAAAGTCGCTCATCTCTATCACAGACTATAACAAAAGGTGTTTGCATAAATCTCACAACAGACTACGAGACGTATATACATGTGACTATTCCAAGTCCCAGAATTTGAAAGACCGGACAAAAAATCTTTGGTCAAAGACAATAGAAATTATGACCAAACACTGGCAATGAACAACTTTCTTGTTGGAGGTTATAATTTTAACAATTTTCTAAATCAGAAAAGGAATAACCTCTGCTCTGTATAGATTATCAAGAAAAATTTCTGTTCATGCACCTTGTAAAGACATCATAAAATAAATCCATTAACACAGATAGTTGAATGTGAAAATTGGAATGATCTCACCAAAAATGTATGGAAGACGTCCGCTGTCAGATGTCCCATCTAAGAGTCATGTATTGTCGGGAAGAAAAATTCACCCTATTTTGCCCTGTAAGAGCTAACATATCCTGACTCCCATGACTCCTGCCCTCACAAGGGCAGTCCACATCTGACCCTCAAAAAAGAAGCCCTATTATGTCCCTGTGCATTCCGACGCGTTTCGTCACTAAGTGACTCTTCAGGGGACCTATTAGCACTGAATGGGCATACTAATAATTTCAGACTGCATGGGCTACCTCCTCTGATAACAATCAGAGGAGGTAGCCCGTGCAGTCTTAATCTTATTAGTATGCCCATTCAGTGCTAATAGGTCCCCTGAAGAGCCACTTAGTGACGAAACGCGTCGGGATGCACAGGGACATAATAGGGCTTTTTTGAGGGTCAGATGTGGGCTGCCCTTGTAAAGGCAGGAGTCATGGGGGTCAGGATATGTTAGCTCTTACAGGGCAAAATAGGGTGAATTTTTCTTCCCTTTCTTCCAGACAATACATGACTCTTAGATGGGACATCTGACAGCGGACGTCTTCCAGACATTTTTGGTGAGATCATTCTAATTTTCACATTTAACTATCTGTTGTAAGGTAGCGCTTGATATACGTTTTGGGGACACTCGCTTTGCTGCAAAAAACCAGGTCCGGCACAGGTTTCTCAACATAAACTCAGTCCATTCGGTTTATTATGCAATATAAACCAAAGCCATATGCAACAGAAAGTTCATATTAAACAGCATAGCGTCCATGACAGAGCTCCACTCTGTTAACCCTGTGGTCACACAGGTTATACAATGTCCAGTACATAGGCTCTCGCCTAACCACAGTTAGCTCACCCCGTGGCCGGGTTACCTCATAGCTGCTTCATACTTCAGACGTTCATTCCCTCTCCCTGGAAACTGTCAGACACTTGCAGCCATTACTCACAGCGTCTCCACATGCACTCAGCACGTCAGCCAGGCGAGACCTTTCATATGGACCAACCGGGTGCAAGCATTCACTCATGTGACCTACCCTGGCCACCTTATATGGTCCGTAGCCAGGCCCACCGGATCACATGGCTATGACCTCATCACAGGTCCTACAAGCACACTCACATAGTCTTTACTATAGGCGTTTTTAAACACACACCCCTGGGTGGATTTGTAGGTAGTTGGTTCCGCCAGTCTCACCAGCTACCTGGAAAGCTCTCCCTGACACAGTGTAGCAAAAGCTCAGCAGTACCTCTGCTGATCAACACACATATTCAAGCTTCCATCCCAAGGCCACCTACCTTGGGATACATAATGGTCATTCAGCATCCTGCCACTCATCCTCTCTCCTGGGACACCCACACAGCGCCCCCTAGCAAACACAGTGGTCACTACACCACACTGTGTTAATGGATTTCTTTTATGACGTCTTTACAAGGTGCATGAACAGTAATTTTTCTTGATAACCCATTCAGGGCAGAGGTTAATCCTTTTCTGATTTAGAAAATTGTTAAAATTATAACCTCCAACAAGAAAGTTGTTCATTGGCAGTGTTTGTGTCATGGTTTGAACAGGGTTCTTGCCCTGCACTCACAGGGTTAAGTGTTCGTGGCCTCTTTCCGGATCTGGGAGGGGTATTTATACTCACTCTTTACCAGGGTTCTCTGTCAGCTATACTGTTGTTCTGGTGTGTCTGACCCCTGGTGTGCGTGTATTCTGCGTTGCTTGTTTGCTTCCCGTGTATGATCCGGTCCGTTCCCTCACTCTGTACTCCGTCTCTCGTTTGGGTACTATTGTCTTTTCTGGTTCTGATCTCCTGGCTTGGCTATCGTTACTCTGTTACAGTTTGTCCCTATTGTACCGTCTATTGCTCGTTCTGGTTTTCTGATCTATTGCTACATCCTGACTATCCATTCTGTCTAACCCTTTGGTACTGTATTGCTATCTCGTGCTTTGACCCGGCTTGATCTGGTTTCTGTCTCTGTCTATGCCCCTTGGTAACATTGCCCTGTAGTTACCTTTCTAGGAGTTTCCCTGCAGCTCCTGGCTCTGTGGAGCTGAGGCCACGCCCCCAGCAGTCACGTGCTTCAGGTCCTGTGAGCTTGGAGTATGCATCATCACCACTGAGACCCCGCTCCGCAGGTATCTTTGGGCACAGTCTTTGTACTCAGGGCACGCGCACTGTCTCAGTGAGCAAGTGCAGTGCGGTGTTCTTGACAGTTTGGTCATAATTTTTATTGTCTTTGACCAATGATTTTTTGTTTGGTCTTTCAAATTCTGGGACTTGGAATAATCACATGTATATACGTCTCGTAGTCTGTTGTGAGATTTATGCAGACACCTTTTGTTATAGTCTGTGAGAATTAGATTGAGTGAGCTATAGTTGCATTTTCACTTTATCTTTTGGCAGCTTTTATCATTTCTTAACATTAAAAGTTATGTTTTATATTTATCTCGATTGCTGACCTTTTGTATATGTGAGAGTTTTATGGTTTTCCTATCCACTTGTTGCTGTTTCTTTGGACAGATTGATCTACTAGTGATTGTTTTGTCTCTATCATTCTTCCTCAGTTGGTGAAAACAGGCCGGGAAACAAGCGACAAAGAACTTAAGTATGGTTGATCATGCACGTTTAACAGCCTGAAGCCAGCGCATGTAAATACAACCAAAATGTTTTAGCATGATGGTGCAATACTTTAGCATTTGGGGCCCCGCTTTGTCTAAAACTGACCCTGGTAACAGGAACAAATCCGGGGGGCACCACCCAGTAATTCAACCTCAAGAAAGAAAACACACTGGTCATTAGAATAGCTCTTCAAATCTAGCAGAGTAGGCAAGACAACACAAAACTACATGACAGATGATCCCCAGTTTCTAATATTCCAAATAGTGGCACCAAGAGCTGGCAGCAACAACAAATCCTTGCCCTTCCAAGAAACCGTACCAACAACCCCCAACCATGTATCTTTCCTTGTCTACCTGTCTCTTGTGCTTTTTGGCATCAGCCTCCTGGTTGTGCTTTTTGGGATCAACTCCATGGTCGTGCAGAGGAGCTCACATCCACCCCCTTAAACATCTGGCAAATTTGATTCAAAGAGTGGCAGAAGATCACTGAAGTCCTGGACTTTGGACAATCTTCAAAGTCATGTATCAGAGAGGGACAAAGACACACATGTCCCCCCACCCCACTAAATGCAGGACAGGGAATGCTAATGGAGACCTAATACTATGTACTGCAAATACCATATTATTGCAGTACATAGAGAAATCATGGTTCTTCTATGAAGATCTGCCTCTGGACCAAGATTACAGTTACATGAGCTTCTGTAGGCCCCCAACTGCCATTGTAACCCATCACAAATGGGGAGGGTCTATGGGGGCTGTCCATGCACCCATCAGCAATATGTTTATGCTGATTTCTGACCACAGCATTTAAATACTTAAACTGCAGCAATCGAAGCAAGCTCTGGTCGCTGGAAATACAGAAAGATGCTGTACATCTGCTGCATATGAAGCAGTCTCAACTCCTGAGCCAGCTTCATAGTTCCCTTGTAACCTATGAGGAAAATGTATGTCATAGCTCATTAAGAGGTTAATAGTGATTGTTACTTATAGGTTATGGGTGCTGGACATTCTCTTAGGCATAACAAAAGTCAAAATACATTTAAAGGGAATCTGGCATAAGGTTTTTGCTACTTAATATGATAGCAGTAGCGACCGAGACCCCAATTCCAGCGATACGTAACTTACTGGGCTGCTTATGTAGTTTTTATAAAATCATTGTTATATCTGCAGGAGATCATCACTAAAGGACAATCAAACCTGCTATGCAGTCTTCCATATTCATGAGATCTGTATAACCCTGCCCCATTCCTTGATTGAGAAACTAGGTATGAGCTGAAAAAGTAAATTAATGTGTATGCAAAGTGTAAATGCATATAAACACATGACCTTTAGGCTGAGTTCACACGTGGCGTTTTTCGCGTTTCCGCGGCGGTTTTAACCGCGCGATTTTGCCGCGAAAACGCGAAAAATAAGCATCCCATGCATTCCTATGGGATTCCGCAATGCTGTGCTAATGCTGCGGTTTTTACCGCGGCGGAATCGCTTCGCGGTAAAAAACGCAGCATGCTCATTAATTTGCGGAATCGCGGCGATCCCGCACCCATAGGAATGCATTGTTCCGCTTACTTCCCGCATGTGGCTGTGCACAACATGCGGAAAGTAAGCAGAACAATTGCGGATGGTACCCACGGTCCGGAGGAGAGAAGACTGTCCTCTGGGCTTTGGGTACCATATCCCTGTAAAAAATAGAATTTAAAATAAAAAATATTGTTATTCTCACCCTCCGACGTCCCGCGCAGCCTTCCCGCTTCTCTTCACGCTCTCGTTCCCAGTAGTCCTTTGCGAAAATGCTCGCGATGACGTCTGTTCTCGCGGGATCGCGAAGTCTCGCGGTCATTCGCGCGACGTCATCGCGAATTACCGCGAGACGTCGCGATCCCGCGAGAACTGACGTCATCGCGGGCATTTTCGCAAAGGATTACTGGGAACGGATGCGCGGGACGTCGGAGGGTGAGAATAACACCGTTTTTTATTTTTTTTTTACATTCTATCTTTTACTACTGATGCTGCATAGGCGGCCTCAGTAGTAAAAAGTTGGTCACACTCGTCAAACACTGTGTTTGATGAGTGTGACCAACCTGTCAATCAGTTCTCCAAGCAATGCTACAGATCGCTTGGAAAACGCTAGCATTTTGCAAGCTAAATACGCTTGCAAAATGCTAGTTTTTCCGCGGGAAAATCGCGGGAATTTAAAATGCGATTTTCCCGCGGAATGGAATTCCGGAATTCTCGCGGTAATTTCCGCGAGAGTTCCGGTACGTGTGCACTTAGCCTTACACAGAGAAAACAAAAAACAAAACAAATATCCTAAAATAAGAAAGTAAAAAATAAATTGCAAAAATTGCATGAAGGTAGTAATAATAATAAGGGTATTTAGTAAACATAATTTTGATCATAAGAATGTACAAGCCATCCCACCACGTCATGGCAACTTGACGCGGCGGGATGGCTTGTACATTATTTTGATCAAAATTATGTTTACTAAATACCCTTATTATTATTACTACCTTCACGCAATTTTTACAATTTGTTTTTTACTTTTTTAATTTATTATATTTGTTTTTTGGTTTTGGTTTTCCCTTTCACTAATTGGCAGCTTTCTGCCTATGCACAGTGTATTGATAAAGTTGCCTATCAGTGGTGTTTGCGGGGTTATACAGCACTCAGAGTGCTAGCATTCCTCCAAAAAAAAAATAGATGGAAAAACTAACTTTGCAATATCGCCTAATAGAGCTATTTCCTGTAAATAACTGGTACCATAATCAATACATTCCATCATTTTTTACTATCATGAACATGTTATTAAGTCAAATTGTCTCTGTTACCTTGATTCTGAATGCTTTGAGCAAGCTTAACTTTCCAACATAATTTATGTACTGTAGAATGATCCTAGTACATTTAGGCTGTGTGCCCCACGTTGCTTTTTTTAAGCGTTGCCGCCGCTGCGGAAACGCTTAAAAAACGCTAACAAAACGCATTCTCATGCAATCCTATGGGATTCCGCGGTTGCTGTGCCAATACTGCAAATTTTTCCGCTGCAGAATCGCATCGCGGTAAAATCCGCAGCATGTCCATTAATTCTGTGGAATCGTGGCGATTCCGCCGCCATAGGATTGCATTGAAATGCTCACTTTACGCATGTGGCTATGCCCACCACTGAAAAAACGCTGAACAAAGTGACATGCTCCATTGTGCAAAAAAACATGCAAAGCACAAAATCCTGATGTCAAAAAAGCAAGCTGTGTGCACGAGATTTCTGACATCTCATAGACTTTGCTGGTACTGTAAATTTGCGAAAAAAAGGATAAAAAAAGAAGCAAAAGCGCCTGGTGTGAAATTAGCCTTTATTATAACAGAATTAGACATATCCATAAACATGTTTGCTGCAAAGTCTTTTTTTAAATAACTTACGGTATTTGTAATTTTTTTTAGCAAAAGTTTTTCCATTGCTGAAAATTTGAATTTTATTAGGATTAGGGTTGGTTGTTTTTTTTAGATAGGTCTTATAACGTAATCTAGCTACTCTATGTGACTCTGGCTTCAGTTGCCAAACGAAAAGGATTAAGCGTGTTTCAGTGCTGTTCAGTAACTGTGAAGATAATGTGTAATTTACAAAAATCACTTTAAAAATCTCAGTGCACTCGTGTCTATTTGTACTACTTTTACTGGAAATCCATCTAATTGACTTTAGGGTTCAGTAGTTAAATATGCTTGCACTTACAAATGCCAGGGAAATGTCTGTTGAAGGATAGCTTAGGGAATTCAGGAAACAGCAATATTAAATTCACCTTAAAACCCCCGTGATTTACTGGATAACGTTGACCGCAGTGCATTGTCACTTTGATTGATTTCGCAATGACATTTATTGACGGTACTTTCATATTGCAGTGAGAGTTAATATTCTACTAAAATTTGACATTTGCTTCATGTAATAAAATTATTTAAAGAATTAACACTTCTAAATCTCAATTTAATGCATAGCATTTTTTTAAATACTTTTGGCAATATTTAGACGAGCTTTGCCTATAAATTACGTAACGTTATTTATGTTTCAAATCAATGCAGGAATTAATGAAAGTTAGAGCTAAGCACATGGATGGACTTAGCTATGTGCGACTTATTAGATGGAACAGAGACCCAGCCGCCAGACTCCAGTGGAGGCGATGGTGACCAGAAACTTTGACTAATGTCCTGATTGGCATGTGAAGTGTACAAAAATAGAACCAAAAAAAGACTAAAAATTAACTTTTATTAGTATATTAAAAGTATTCTCAATACTAAAAAAGGTGCTAGGATCAAACAGTTTGTCCAGAATTCCACTATATATCTGGACAAACTGCTGAGACCATTTGTATTGGTCCTTCCCTCCTACCTAAGAGACACAATGGATCTCCTAAACAAATTGGAGGGCATTTCAGTTGCCCCTGGAATGATACTAGCCTCAGTAGATGTAGAGGCCTTACATAGCAGTATCAGACATACAGAGGGACTGAAAGCGGTCAACTATTATCTCACAGGTAGGGGGGTTCTTCTGGGACAAAACGACAGTTTCCTAGTGAAACTTTTGGAGCTTGTACACTGTCACAATTTTTTTCTTTTCAATTGCAGGTACTACTACCAACTTGGGGGCACGGCGATAGGGAGTCCCTCCGCCCCCACTTGTGCCAGCTTGCTCCTGGGTTAGTGGGAGGATACGATGGTCTTTAGGGATGAGGATGTTGTCTGGTGCCCCCCGAATATTGTTCTGGGGCAGATACATTGACGACATCCTCATCCTTTGGGCAGGTGACAAAGAATCCTTCGGGTCCTTCATTGAGCAACCCAATTCTAATGAGATGGGTCTGTACTTTTCCTCAGAGGTGGGTGAAAACCAGATTGCTTTTCTGGATATTAACATCTCGATTGAGAAAGACGGCTCATTGCAAACATCTCTCTTTTGTAAACCTACATCAACTAATAGCCTCCTGAGGTGGATGAGCTACCATCTCCCCCTTGAAATGTGGTATTCCCAGGGGACAGTTCCTCAGGGTCAGGAGGAACTGTTCCAACTGGGGAGAATTTGAGTCCCAATCCAAAGACTTGAAGGGGAGATTTCAAGATAGGGGCTATCTAGAGAGAATCGTTGAGTCAGCATATAAACAGGCAAAGGAAGTGAGTAGATCATCCTTGTTCACTCCCAGGGATAAACAGGACTTTGACCCCATTACAAGACTTATTGGTACATCTGATGACAAATCTAAGAGGGTCATGAAGGTCCTTAATAAATATTGGGCAATCTTGAGAACCCAATCATGACATCTGTGATTTCATCTCCCCCAAGCCATCAGTCATATTTAAAACAGGTAAGTCTATTAAGGATTATGTGGTAAAGAGTCATTTTGACCCCCCAATAAAGAAGGAACTTGTTTGCAAAACAGAGCAAAAGGAACATTTAAATGTGAATATTGCAGTTTTTACAAATTCATATGTCTATCGAAGACCTTTTCCAGTTCCTATACCAAAAGGTTTTCTAATACGAACTGTTTTGCTAATTGAAAAACTACAGGGGTTGTGTACTTATGTACCAGCACATGCCCTTTGGATTACGTGGGTAAGACAAAGCGAGAACTATGTGTCTGAATCAGTGAACACCTGGGTGATATTAGGCATGGAAGAAACACCCCACTCGCACGACATGTAAATTTGAAACATGGGGTAGACGATTTTCTGGCTTGAAACCCTGAGCCTTAAAGGTCTAAACGCACAATTAAGTTTCTCTAGTTTCATGTAACAATGTGGTCACAGACAGACCCAGCATGTTTTGTATCATTTGGCTCAGTATGAGCCATATTTATTTTATTCATCTATAATGGTTGCTTTCTTTTAATGACAGCCAATACGTCTTTTTACTGACCTGACATATAAGAGTATCATCCCCATACAGGTGACAATCCAGTAGCTGTCGGCTGTACACTATAGCTGACAACTTGCTGTATCAGAAACGATCAGTGTTGGCACTGTCCATATCTGTTTAACCCCTTAGTTGCTGCTGTCAAAAGAGACAACATCAAATAAATGGTTAATAGATTGTGGGGGCTTCCGCTTTAATCTAATTGACACACAGAGATCATGATTGTGTGGTCCTGATGTTTGCCATAGCAGTTCATGGCCAAAGAGCGGCCTTAGACTCTCCCAGCTATAGCGGTCAGTTCAGAAGTTAGCGACATTTAGGTGGTAAAAAAACATTTTTTCATTCCTGCTATACCACTTTGCATTAATTCATGAAAATCACCTGAAGGGTTAATAAACTATTTGACAGAAGTTTTCAATATGTCAGGGGGCACTGTTTTTAAAATGGTATCATGTTTGGGGTTTTACAATATATAGCACCCCCAAAGTTACTTTAAACCTGGATAGGTCGCTCAAAAAAATAAATTTTGTGAATTTACTTGAAAAAATGAAAAATTACTGCTACATTTTTAAACCTCCTAAAAGGCTAACAAAATAAATTAGCGTTTTAAAAATGGTGCTGATGTATAGCAGACATGAGGGAAATGTTATTTATTAATGATTTTGTGTAGTATAACAATCTGGATTAAAGGGATAATAATTCAAAGTTTGAAAACCAGATTACTTACCGGTAATACTCTTTTGTAGAGTCCACGACAGCACCCACTGAGAGAGGGGATCCGCCCCCGGAACAGGAAACCTACAGAGAGATAAATGGGGCGGTCCCCCTCGCTCCCTCAGTTTGTGTTACCGAGAACAACGGAGGAACCGCCATACATGTTTTAGTCAATTTGTTTGGGCGATTCATCTATCTTACCCCTATATTATTTATGTTCGCTAAGTTTAACCACGTATTAAATTCTAATTACAATCTCCGCCACCAAGGAGACCCATGTGAAAAATTTTTTACGGGAGGGAAGTGAGCGGGTGCTGTCATGGACTCTACAAAAGAGTATTACCGGTAAGTAATCCGGTTTTTCCTCTTCGCCACGACAGCACCCACTGAGAGATTTCCAGAGATAATCACTTGGGAGGGCACACCGTGTTAAGGACTGATCTACCGAAAGACAAATCCTCGGTAGAGGATAAAACTAGTCTATAGTGACTATAAAAGGTAGATGGAGAAGACCAGATTGCAGCCTTACATATTTGTTCAATTGGGACGTTTGCCCTCTCGGCCCAGGAGGATGATATGGCTCTAGTAGAGTGCGCCTTAATCCCCAGCGTAGGTTCTTCTCCTTTAGCCAAATATGCCATTGTGATCGCATCTCTAATCCACCTGGATAGTGTGCCTGTTGTAACTCCAGACCCCTTTCTGTTGCCCTGGAAGGAGACAAAAAGAGACCTACTCTGCCTCCAGAGACTGGTCCTATCAAGGTAGGCTAGCACAGCTCTTCTCACATCTAAGGTGTGATATTTCACCTCGTCCTGGTTTGACGGGTTTTCGTAGAAGGAAGGTAGGCATATCTCCTGAGACCTATGAAATTTAGTTACCCGTTTGGGAAGGTAGGACGGATCTGTCTTCAAAATCAGTCTGTCTCGTGTTATTGACAAGAACGGAGGGTCTATTGATAGAGCATGAAGATCACCTACTCTTCTAGCTGATACTAAAGCCACTAGTGTAGCAGTTTTCAATGAGAGGCACTTCACTGATGCTGAATCTATGGGTTCAAACGGAGCCTGAGTAAAGGCATCCAAGACCAGAGTAAGGTCCCATGCCGGACGCCGAGGAATATGCACCGGTTCTGATCGTTGACAGGCTGAAACAAAACGGGTCACCCATCTATTTGCTGCCACGTTATAGTTAAATAGGGCTCCTAAGGCCGATATATGGACTTTAAGAGTATTTACTGAGAGGCCCAATTCTCGGCCTTTTTGAAGAAACTCTAAGATGGCCGTAATGGGTGGTTCACCGGCTAGCTCTGCTGGGTGAAAGGTCAGGAATTTCCTCCATACCTTAGCGTATATTCTTGTTGTAGATTCTTTTCTACTTTGTAGCAGGGTATTAATCAGGTTTTTCGTAAAGCCTTTCTGCTTTAATAGTTCCCTTTCAAATTCCAGGCCGCTAGGTGTAGGGCTTTGACCTGTGGATGGTAGCAGGGTCCTTGCGAGAGAAGATCCTGGTGCAGCGGCAGGATCCACGGGTCGGTTATTGACATGGCTCTCAGCCATGAAAACCATGGCCTTTTGGGCCAAAACGGGGCTATCAAGATGACCCTCGCCCTCTCTTGTCTTATTTTCCTGACTACTGTTGGTAGCAGAACCATTGGAGGGAAGGCATAGGCTAGCTGGAATGTCCAGGGTGCTTGGAGGGCATCTAGAATGTCTGGGTTGTCTGACCTGTAGAGCGAAGCAAACCTTCTTACGCGTCTGTTGGCTCTGGTTGCGAACAGGTCTATCTCTGGTCTGCCCCATTCTGTCGCTATCGTCTCGAAGACGTGCCTGCTGAGGACCCACTCGCGCTGATATAGGACCTGGCGACTGAGATAGTCTGCTTGAGAGTTGTCCACTCCTCTTATGTGGAGCGCCGACAAGGAGTGAAGATGTATCTCGGCTACTTCTAGGATCTTTTCCACGATAGACATCAACGGTCCCGATCGCGTACCTCCTTGTCGGTTTATATAGGCCACTGCGGTGGTATTGTCTGTCTGGACCCTCACGTGGGTTCCTCTTAACTGCGGGAGAAATTGAGACATCGCATAGTAAATTGCTTTTAGCTCCTTTACATTAGAGGAGGTTTCTATTTCATGTTTACGCCACCGGCCTTGCATCATGTGCTCTTCCAGGTGGGCCCACCAACCTAAGGGGCTAGTATCCGTGGTGAGCACCTTGGAGGGAGTTACCCACCATTGCACTCCCTTTGACAAATTGGTAGGATTCAACCACCACTTTAGGGAATTAACCACTTCCGGCGATAGGGACATCCTCCCTTCCAACCGTCCCTGCAGTCTATCTGTTTCCTGCAGAATAGCCCACTGTAGCTTTCTGGAGTGGAACTGAGCCCATTGCACCGCTGGGATGCACGATATCAGGGACCCCAGCAAGGACATTCCCTGTCTCAATGATATTACGGGTCTTCCTATAGTATTTTGTATCTTATTGATTATGGCCACCGCTTTAGCGTCTGGTAGAAAGCATTTCTGACTTACGGAATCTTCTTGCAGGCCTAGGAACCTCTGACAGGTCACTGGTTCTAGCCTGGACTTCTCCCAGTTGATTAGCCAGCCTAGTGTTTGTAAGGATGAGATAATCTTAGCCATTCTTGTTTCGCACTGAGAAACAGAATTCCCCACTACGAGCAGGTCATCCAAGTAAGGGATCACTAGGGTGTCATTCAGTCTTACATACGACATCACCTCCAGCATCAATTTGGTAAATACCCGAGGAGCCATGGATAGCCCGAATGGCATTGCCGCAAACTGGAAGTGCTGAATCCGACCCTTGAACCAGACCGCTACCCGCAGGAACTTCTGGTGCTCTCGGAATATGGGGAGATGGTAATAGGCATCCTTTAGGTCCAAGACTGCCATATAACACCTGGGAAACAAAAGTTTTATTGCAGAATTTATTGACTCCATCTTAAATGGCCTCAGCCTCAAGAAGGTATTAAGCTTCTTTAAATTTATTATAGTCCTGAAAGAGCCATCTGGTTTTGGGATTAAAAATAGAGGAGAATAAAAGCCCATTCCTCTTTCGTCCCCTGGGACCTCTATCAGGACCTGTTTAGTTAGCAGTACTGCAATCTCCATCTCTAGTGCTTCCTGCTGTATCTGGGATTTCATGGAAGTCAATAGGAAGAGGTTCGGTGGATGCCGAACGAATTCTAGTTTTAGGCCCGATGAGACGATATCAATGGCCCATGGGTTTGATGTTACCTTCCCCCATTGGTGGCTGAATTTCAGTAGTCTGCCACCTACCGGTGTACTGGTATTAGCGGAACCTGTCTCCTCTGAAGGGACGTTTCCCGAATAGATTGCCCCTTTGTTTGGGGTCCTTATTTCCCCAGCGATCCTGGGGTTTAAAATCTTTCTTTTTGCCAAACGGCGGTTTTCTGTAGGCCCTCCTATTAAAGGGAATATACGGGTTAGGAAAACCTTTCTTTATCTCCCCCGCTTTTGATAAGATCTCGTCCAGTTCCGTGCCAAATAGGTACTTACCCTGGCAGGGTATAGCACACAGTTTAGTTTTTGTTTGCGTGTCTCCTTTCCACCCCTTCAACCATAAGGCCCGCCGGCCTGCATTGGTTAGTCCTGCTGCTCTAGCGGATAAACGGAGAGAGGCCGCTGAGGAATCGGAGAGGAAGGCAGCTGCTCCTTTACTGAGGGGCATAGAGGACAGGAGTTTATTCCTGGCCACTCCATTTTTAATATTGTCCTCTAGGTCATTCAGCCACACCAACATTGACCTTGCCGTACACGTGGCTGCTATTGCGGGCTTAAAAGCTGCCGTACATGCTTCCCAGGATCGTTTAAGTAGTGTATCGGTCTTACGATCCAATGAGTCAGCCAAAGTTCCTGAATCCTCTACCGGCAGGGAGGATCTACGAGAGGTAGAGGCCACTGCCGCATCCACCTTGGGGGGCTCTCGACCAAGCCGTCAATTCCTCGTCGTCAAAAGGGTATTTACGCTTTGACGTTAAGGGGAGGAAGGTTCTCTGCCCCTGTTTCTCCCACTCCCTTTTTACTAGCTCTTTTATAGCTGGGACCACTGGGAATGCTCGGACCTTTCTACGGGAAATGCCTGCAAACATTATGTCTTGCGGAGTCTTGGGGTCCCTACTCTCTGGTAGCCCCATGGTATTCCGGACAGACTTAACCAAGTTACTGACGCTATCTGTAGGGAAGCACGTCTGCTCCTCAACCTCTGAGGAAGGGTATTCCTGGGATCTATCAGAGTCTAGATCCCCGGTTTCTGAAGGTGAGTTTGACGCCGACGATGCTCCCCCTCTCTGTGAACCTATTTCTCTCACGGAGGAGTGACCTCCCAGACTACTGGAGCTGCCTAAGGCCCGTAGCTCTTCTCTAATTATCGCTCGGATATCCTCTTTCTTCCGCGAGGATTCGTCCTGTAAGGCCTCCTCAATACACGACTGACATAATTTTTTAGGGTGGCCGTCTGGGAGGGACTGAGAACATAAGGCACACTCTTTATTTTTCGCCTTCTCCGTTCTTTTGGCCTAAAAAAGGGGGGTGTGGACCAGAAAAAACGAACATCAGTTATTTATTCTGACTAAAAACACTCACCCGTGAGTTACGTCAGTAAACTACCGGCTGCGGGGTCCGCGACTCAGGCCTAGGCGAGGCGTGGGACGGTTTTTTCTCTTTATGTTTTTTCTCTAAGGGCTCGTCTTGTCTGGAAGGTCCGCTAGATTCCTTCCTGGAGCTGCCACTTCTTCTGGTGCTACTACTTCTCCTTGTACACAAAAACAGAACACAGTATGACAAACGTGCATAAATACTCTGCTGTAAAACATATGTAACTGTAAGTAGCAAGTGCTAGTAAAAGATGTTAACAAAACCAGGGTATTTTGTTGATACGTTTTTTTGCAAAAAAATGTACGCTAAGCCACTCCGCCGCGTCAAGGCATACCCTTCTCGGAGCAGTCCTATCTAATATATTTAAAAACCTGAACATGTGAATAATACCTTCATGAGCAGGGTTCAGAAAGGTGCTGCCCGGTATTGGCTCGCTGGGCAAAATGGCTTTTTATGCATGTCCCAAAGGAGAGAGGCGGGGATCTCCCAAAGCTTGCATAAGCAAGAAATCAATGGATTCAGAACACATGACACATGCACAAAAACTGAACGGGTCATGAGACCCTGTTCACACCACCCAAGAACTAAGACACAAAAACAGAACACAGTATGACAAACGTGCATAAATACTCTGCTGTAAAACATATGTAACTGTAAGTAGCAAGTGCTAGTAAAAGATGTTAACAAAACCAGGGTATTTTGTTGATACGTTTTTTTGCAAAACAATGTACGCAAAGCCACTCCGCCGCGTCAAGGCATACCCTTCTCGGAGCAGTCCTATCTAATATATTTAAAAACCTGAACATGTGAATAATACCTTCATGAGCAGGGTTCAGAAAGGTGCTGCCCGGTATGGGCTCGCTGGGCAAAATGGCTTTTTATGCATGTCCCAAAGGAGAGAGGCGGGGATCTCCCAAAGCTTGCATAAGCAAGAAATCAATGGATTCAGAACACATGACACATGCACAAAAACTGAACGGGTCATGAGACCCTGTTCACACCACCCAAGAACTAAGACACAAAAACAGAACACAGTATGACAAACGTGCATAAATACTCTGCTGTAAAACATATGTAACTGTAAGTAGCAAGTGCTAGTAAAAGATGTTAACAAAACCAGGGTATTTTGTTGATACGTTTTTTTGCAAAAAAATGTACGCTAAGCCACTCCGCCGCGTCAAGGCATACCCTTCTCGGAAGAATCCTATCTAATATATTTAAAAACCTGAACATGTGAATAATACCTTCATGAGCAGGGTTCAGAAAGGTGCTGCCCGGTATGGGCTCGCTGGGCAAAATGGCTTTTTATGCATGTCCCAAAGGAGAGAGGCGGGGATCTCCCAAAGCTTGCATAAGCAAGAAATCAATGGATTCAGAACACATGACACATGCACAAAAACTGAACGGGTCATGAGACCCTGTTCACACCACCCAAGAACTAAGACACAAAAACAGAACACAGTATGACAAACGTGCATAAATACTCTGCTGTAAAACATATGTAACTGTAAGTAGCAAGTGCTAGTAAAAGATGTTAACAAAACCAGGGTATTTTGTTGATACGTTTTTTTGCAAAAAAATGTACGCTAAGCCACTCCGCCGCGTCAAGGCATACCCTTCTCGGAGCAGTCCTATCTAATATATTTAAAAACCTGAACATGTGAATAATACCTTCATGAGCAGGGTTCAGAAAGGTGCTGCCCGGTATGGGCTCGCTGGGCAAAATGGCTTTTTATGCATGTCCCAAAGGAGAGAGGCGGGGATCTCCCAAAGCTTGCATAAGCAAGAAATCAATGGATTCAGAACACATGACACATGCACAAAAACTGAACGGGTCATGAGACCCTGTTCACACCACCCAAGAACTAAGACACAAAAACAGAACACAGTATGACAAACGTGCATAAATACTCTGCTGTAAAACATATGTAACTGTAAGTAGCAAGTGCTAGTAAAAGATGTTAACAAAACCAGGGTATTTTGTTGATACGATTTTTTGCAAAAAAATGTACGCTAAGCCACTCCGCCGCATCAAGGCATACCCTTCTCGGAGCAGTCCTATCTAATATATTTAAAAACCTGAACATGTGAATAATACCTTCATGAGCAGGGTTCAGAAAGGTGCTGCCCGGTATGGGCTCGCTGGGCAAAATGGCTTTTTATGCATGTCCCAAAGGAGAGAGGCGGGGATCTCCCAAAGCTTGCATAAGCAAGAAATCAATGGATTCAGAACACATGACACATGCACAAAAACTGAACGGGTCATGAGACCCTGTTCACACCACCCAAGAACTAAGACACAAAAACAGAACACAGTATGACAAACGTGCATAAATACTCTGCTGTAAAACATATGTAACTGTAAGTAGTAAGTGCTAGTAAAAGATGTTAACAAAACCAGGGTATTTTGTTGATACGTTTTTTTGCAAAAAAATGTACGCTAAGCCACTCCGCCGCGTCAAGGCATACCCTTCTCGGAGCAGTCCTATCTAATATATTTAAAAACCTGAACATGTGAATAATACCTTCATGAGCAGGGTTCAGAAAGGTGCTGCCCGGTATGGGCTCGCTGGGCAAAATGGCTTTTTATGCATGTGTCATGTGTTCTGAATCCATTGATTTCTTGCTTATGCAAGCTTTGGGAGATCCCCGCCTCTCTCCTTTGGGACATGCATAAAAAGCCATTTTGCCCAGCGAGCCCATACCGGGCAGCACCTTTCTGAAACCTGCTCATGAAGGTATTATTCACATGTTCAAGTTTTTAAATATATTAGATAGGACTGCTCCGAGAAGGGTATGCCTTGACGCGGCAGAGTGGCTTAGCGTACATTTTTTTGCAAAAAAACGTATCAACAAAATACCCTGGTTTTGTTAACATCTTTTACTAGCACTTGCTACTTACAGTTACATATGTTTTACAGCAGAGTATTTATGCACGTTTGTCATACTGTGTTCTGTTTTTGTGTCTTAGTTCTTGGGTGGTGTGAACAGGGTCTCATGACCCGTTCAGTTTTTGTGCATGTGTCAAGTGTTCTGAATCCATTGATTTCTTGCTTATGCAAGCTTTGGGAGATCCCCGCCTCTCTCCTTTGGGACATGCATAAAAAGCCATTTTGCCCAGCGAGCCCATACCGGGCAGCACCTTTCTGAACCCTGCTCATGAAGGTATTATTCACATGTTCAGGTTTTTAAATATATTAGATAGGACTGCTCCGAGAAGGGTATGCCTTGACGCGGCGGAGTGGCTTAGTGTACATTTTTTTGCAAAAAAACGTATCAACAAAATACCCTGGTTTTGTTAACATCTTTTACTAGCACTTGCTACTTACAGTTACATATGTTTTACAGCAGAGTATTTATGCACGTTTGTCATACTGTGTTCTGTTTTTGTGTCTTAGTTCTTGGGTGGTGTGAACAGGGTCTCATGACCCGTTCAGTTTTTGTGCATGTGTCATGTGTTCTGAATCCATTGATTTCTTGCTTATGCAAGCTTTGGGAGATCCCCGCCTCTCTCCTTTGGGACATGCATAAAAAGCCATTTTGCCCAGCGAGCCCATACCGGGCAGCACCTTTCTGAACCCTGCTCATGAAGGTATTATTCACATGTTCAGGTTTTTAAATATATTAGATAGGACTGCTCCGAGAAGGGTATGCCTTGACGCGGCGGAGTGGCTTAGCGTACATTTTTTTGCAAAAAAACGTATCAACAAAATACCCTGGTTTTGTTAACATCTTTTACTAGCACTTGCTACTTACAGTTACATATGTTTTACAGCAGAGTATTTATGCACGTTTGTCATACTGTGTTCTGTTTTTGTGTCTTAGTTCTTGGGTGGTGTGAACAGGGTCTCATGACCCGTTCAGTTTTTGTGCATGTGTCATGTGTTCTGAATCCATTGATTTCTTGCTTATGCAAGCTTTGGGAGATCCCCGCCTCTCTCCTTTGGGACATGCATAAAAAGCCATTTTGCCCAGCGAGCCCATACCGGGCAGCACCTTTCTGAAACCTGCTCATGAAGGTATTATTCACATGTTCAGGTTTTTAAATATATTAGATAGGACTGCTCCGAGAAGGGTATGCCTTGACGCGGCGGAGTGGCTTAGCGTACATTTTTTTGCAAAAAAACGTATCAACAAAATACCCTGGTTTTGTTAACATCTTTTACTAGCACTTGCTACTTACAGTTACATATGTTTTACAGCAGAGTATTTATGCACGTTTGTCATACTGTGTTCTGTTTTTGTGTCTTAGTTCTTGGGTGGTGTGAACAGGGTCTCATGACCCGTTCAGTTTTTGTGCATGTGTCATGTGTTCTGAATCCATTGATTTCTTGCTTATGCAAGCTTTGGGAGATCCCCGCCTCTCTCCTTTGGGACATGCATAAAAAGCCATTTTGCCCAGCGAGCCCATACCGGGCAGCACCTTTCTGAACCCTGCTCATGAAGGTATTATTCACATGTTCAGGTTTTTAAATATATTAGATAGGACTGCTCCGAGAAGGGTATGCCTTGACGCGGCGGAGTGGCTTAGCGTACATTTTTTTGCAAAAAAAGTATCAACAAAATACCCTGGTTTTGTTAACATCTTTTACTAGCACTTGCTACTTACAGTTACATATGTTTTACAGCAGAGTATTTATGCACGTTTGTCATACTGTGTTCTGTTTTTGTGTCTTAGTTCTTGGGTGGTGTGAACAGGGTCTCATGACCCGTTCAGTTTTTGTGCATGTGTCATGTGTTCTGAATCCATTGATTTCTTGCTTATGCAAGCTTTGGGAGATCCCCGCCTCTCTCCTTTGGGACATGCATAAAAAGCCATTTTGCCCAGCGAGCCCATACCGGGCAGCACCTTTCTGAACCCTGCTCATGAAGGTATTATTCACATGTTCAGGTTTTTAAATATATTAGATAGGACTGCTCCGAGAAGGGTATGCCTTGACGCGGCGGAGTGGCTTAGCATACATTTTTTTGCAAAAAAAGTATCAACAAAATACCCTGGTTTTGTTAACATCTTTTACTAGCACTTGCTACTTACAGTTACATATGTTTTACAGCAGAGTATTTATGCACGTTTGTCATACTGTGTTCTGTTTTTGTGTCTTAGTTCTTGGGTGGTGTGAACAGGGTCTCATGACCCGTTCAGTTTTTGTGCATGTGTCATGTGTTCTGAATCCATTGATTTCTTGCTTATGCAAGCTTTGGGAGATCCCCGCCTCTCTCCTTTGGGACATGCATAAAAAGCCATTTTGCCCAGCGAGCCCATACTGGGCAGCACCTTTCTGAACCCTGCTCATGAAGGTATTATTCACATGTTCAGGTTTTTAAATATATTAGATAGGACTGCTCCGAGAAGGGTATGCCTTGACGCAGCGGAGTGGCTTAGCGTACATTTTTTTGCAAAAAAAGTATCAACAAAATACCCTGGTTTTGTTAACATCTTTTACTAGCACTTGCTACTTACAGTTACATATGTTTTACAGCAGAGTATTTATGCACGTTTGTCATACTGTGTTCTGTTTTTGTGTCTTAGTTCTTGGGTGTTGTGAACAGGGTCTCATGACCCGTTCAGTTTTTGTGCATGTGTCATGTGTTCTGAATCTACTTCTCCTTGTAGTACCGCTTTGTCTGCTGCCATGTGGGGATTCCACTGGCTGATTTAACGGGAGCGAAGCTGGGTCATCTATGGATGACATGACTGCGCATTGGCGTTGTGCTCGTGGCTTCTTTTTATAGGTTTTCTTATTGATACTCCAACATTTTTTTTTTTTTCCTGCCCCATCTGCGCATGCGCGGGCGTTTCCCCGCGATCGCCGCCTCCTGTGTTGACCCCGGAAGTTGTCATACCACTTCCGGGTCGTCTCTGCCTGGTAGCGCCGCTGGAAGTGCTGATGCAGCGGCCGCCGGACAGTGACACCCACGCACCCGGCCGCACCCCTTGCCGCAGGTATGATCCCCAGTAGCGCTGCCTGGCACAACGCTCAGGCTCTTCTGCTTTCTCCCGGGGGGGGGGGCGCATGGCCACCATCCCGGATATGCCCTCATGGCATCTGTAATGCGCTCGCCCCTTCCTGGGGGGGGGGCGCTTAGGCTCTTCTGCTTTCTCCCGGGGGGGCGCACGGCTACCATCCCGGATATGCCCTCATGGCATCTGTAATGCGCTCGCCCCTTCCTGGGGGGGGTATACGCCCCGTCCCCTCAGTGAGCCTTGGCACCTTTCTTACCTCCGGCCTCACCTGCATTACCAGCTCTGGGGGGGGGGAAAATCGCCTCTCCGCCCAACGCTGCTTCCAGTCCTGGGGCCCCTGCTGCTCATATTATGCACGCAGGCGGCTACCAGACCAGGTATCCTCTTCTGCGGGTTCCTTTCCAGGAACAGGAAACCAAACTGAGGGAGCGAGGGGGACCGCCCCATTTATCTCTCTGTAGGTTTCCTGTTCCGGGGGCGGATCCCCTCTCTCAGTGGGTGCTGTCGTGGCGAAGAGGAAAAATTGCAATTTTTTTTTTACATTTTTGGCAAATTTCTGATATTTTTTATACATAAACACAAAACATATCAACCTAAATTTACCATTATAAATATATATTATAAATTGTAATGTGCCACGAAAAAACAATCTCAAAATTAATGGGATTTGTTGAAGCATTCCAGAGTTATTACCACATAAAAAATTGGCCCCGTCACTACGGGATTAAACTATTGTTTATACATACCTGAAGATGGTTCAACATATTATTATGTTTGTGTGCAACACTAGTGGGTAACAAGGGACCTTAGTTTTTGAGGCGTTTGAGGCCCATACTTTATTATCTACCATGGTATATATTCCCTCATTGATATATAATAATTGAGGTCATAAAGGAAATCTTGGATCTTCCTAGTTTATATCGCCTTTTTAGAACTACTAATAGTGCATTTGCACTCCTTATATCGCCCATTGGCATATAGATAGTAGCGCATTTGTGCCCGTTATTTACATGAGTGTGACTTACAGCTAATGGGATGCATTGTGCATTCCATACACTGCTGTCCAACACCGGAGAAGAATTCACTTCCAGTGCGCGAGCAGCTGGAACACAGTATGCATTCCACACAATGTTCTGCCACACGTGGGCGGAAGTGATGTCTTTTTTCACCGCCAGCGGTCCAGCCTGATTTAATGGCGGCGCCTGCATAGCTAACACGCCGCACACAGCATTTGACTTTGGCCATTGGGGGACATTGAAGCTCTTATATGGATTATCATTATGAAGGGGGAAATGCGTTGGGAATAAGACTTAGCTGATAAGTACCTCGATTCTATTGGTCCTCTCTAGCATTGTATTGTTATGAATCTTTGTTTGCTATTATATCCGCATGATTCCTTGATGGAAACTGGAGGGAATTATTAACGGCTACTTGGTGACTCATTTATATTGGAGTACTGCGTAGTGATTCTGTTTAGTATCATTGCTTATTTATATGTACTTCCCTTGTTCCTGTTTTTTTCATCTGGGTAGATATTTATGTACATTTCTGGGGAAAAGGATTTGTGAGGCAAGTCCACACTACATTGTGGCTATATAACCATCCGTTTTTCTGGCCGATAGTCCGAGTGTTTTTTAGGCACATCATAGAGGATAAGGGTTGTTATTCCTCTTATGTCAGAGTGGACTCTGGCTTTACCACACAATAGCCACCTACAGCACTTCTGCACTTTAGATTTAGTTCTCAATGAGACTATTTTGTCTCCCCACTAGGGGTATTTATACGGTTTTTCTATGCGTGTCTGTATATTTTTACTGTTGTTTCCATTTTTGGTATGTTTAAGGTGTACTAGGGTTTACAGGGCTACCAACATTGAGTGGGGGTGCCATCACTTCAACAACTAGGGTGCCAATATGCGCTAGTATGTAGGGCTACTTTCAGGGCTTTTTCAGGGAGAGGGTAGCCCCCTTCCTCCCCTATTTTTCTATTTACATTTGGCTATTATACCTCCTATTATTTATATTATGTATTGGGTGGCTCTTGTTTGATCCTAGCACCTTTTTTATTATTGAGAAGACTTTTAATATACTAATAAAAGTTAATTTTTAGGGATCCTTTCCCGCTTTTTGGTTCTATTTGATATTGAGACCCATAACAAGATTAAGTTACTATGAATATGGCACTCCTAGATAAGTCGAGGCTCGGATATGGCCCTAACACAAATCCAAAGATTCCAGCCCTTGAATGGGGGTTGTGGTGAAATCAGAGTGTATGTTTGAAAAATTCTTCTTTCTAATTAGTAAAGAAGAAGGGTCATATGGCACATGCACCTGTTGGTCACCTCTGATCTCTGCTCTGTTGGTGTCTTATGTAGCTTTGTACACAGTATGCTACCTGTCCTCCTCTCCTCCTCTTCTGAGTTCGGACATTAGGGGAGGGTGCTCCAGCATAAAAGTAAAAGTCTTAGCTTTTTCCCTCATAAAGTTGCTCAAATATAGCGCTGCAAAAACAATTAAGAAAGATGCATTTTTGCAATACTCTTTTAAAAACGTAACAAGCCAGTAGATAACATGGCCATATCTGCTATCCTTTAATATACAGTAAGCATCTCATTATTTGTGGTGATTCTAACTTATTTATTATTCTGTGCATGGAGCTGGTATGTATTTATTGGCACAATCTTGTGGTCGAAATAACATTTTAATAATTTTTTTTTATTTGAAAAAGTACAATGCATGAAAATGACAATTGTAGAGTTTTTATTTCATTTATTTGCCTTAAAGCATCTACTATGTAATTAAAATAATTTTATATTTGGAGATGTTAAATTTTTTATCTCACTTTTTAAACGTGAAAAATTGTTCAATTATACAGTAATGTTCATTCTCGGACATTAAAATTTCACATTAAAATATAAAAAGCACACTTAGAAAGAAGGTGAAACAATACTCCTTCCTCCTGAAAAGCTGAGACCATTCAGTTTACTGCTTCAACTCCAGTACATAGTTACGTAAGCGCTGCAGCTGTACTTAAACTTAAGGCTATGGGCCCACGTAGCGTTTTAAAACACACACTAAAAACCGGACTCCTTCCCAGAAATCGCGCGTTTTTTTCCGCGCGATTTCACCGCGATTCTGTTCGCGATTTTGCCGCGATTTTCTCAAGCACTTTCCAAGCGATTTGAAGCATCGCTTGGAAAGTGATTGACAGGTTGGTCACACTCATCAAACATAGTGTTTGACAAGTGTGAGCAGCCTTTTACTATTGAGGCCGCCTATGCGGCCTCAATAGTAAAAGGTAAAATGTTAAAAAATGATAAAAAAATAAAAAATCGGGGTATATTTACCTTCCGACGTCCCGCGCTGCCATCCCGGGCCACAGCGTTCCCAGTAATGCCTTGCGAGACCTGTGATGACGTTGGTCTCGCGTTACTATAGCGATCTCGCGAGACTACGTCATCACAGGACGTTGCCGCATGGCATTACTGGGAACGCTTAGGCCGGGAATGCAGCGCGGGACGTCGGAAGGTAAATATACCCCGATTTTTTATTTTTTATTCTTTTTTTACAGGGGTATGGTACCCAGGGCCTGGAGGACAGTCTCCTCTCCTCCACACCGTGGGTACCAACCGCACATGAGACGCTTAACTTACCGCATGGTGGGCATAGCCACATGCGGGAAGTAAGCGATTCTCATGCATTCCTATGGGTGCGGAATCGCAGCAATTCTTTGCGATTCCGCACAAAAGAATGAGCATGCTGCGATTTTTTCCACGATGCGTTTCCGCCGCGGAAAAAAGCGCAGCATTAGCACAGCATGTGCGGAATGCCATAGGAATGCATGGGGGGCGTTTTGTACACGATTTTTAAACGTTTTCACTGCGTTTTCGCGCCGAAAATCGCGGCAAAAACGCTTAAAAATCGCATCGTGGGCACATAGCCTAAAAGAATCACAGAGAAGACAGCACACAGAGAAGACTGGTCAGATCCACAAGACAGGAGATTTTCCTAATTTTATTGTATGAAACTTACAAACTAAAAATGCAGGCGTTGAATTAATTATTTTCCTATTAGAACGTCACGTACCATTCACATTTGAACAGAGGGATTGCTGTTTGATAAGTTTTATAGTTTTACACATGTTGCACATTGTACATTGGGAAAAACCCCTGTAATTCCCATAGTAATAATTTGGGGCACCTTTCTCAGTTAGCTATCTACCAATTTGTCTGTAATAGTCCGGTATATCGCTTGAGTCTTCTTTTTCAGAAAAGGTTTAGTCTGAAAAGGTGAAACCCTGGGTCAGGTGAGACATATGAGACTTGCTGTGTTATGATTTTTAAATGATCTTAAAGCGCTATTTTATCCATCTACAGTACATGAGTAAAATATATTGTATGGTATGCCAGTTTCTCCTAGCTCTGCCCAAATTTGAGATGAGAGCCTCCGCAAGATAAATCTCACCTGTACAAAGTATTGGACGCGGTGAATCCGCACGGTGCAATGAACACATGTGGATTCACCTGCATTCAATAGCCAGCAGCCCTTTGGACGCAGTGGACATGTGCTGAGTACAAAGCGCTGCCAATTACTGAAAGTGTGCACCTACCCTAAGGACGCCAGGGAACAATCGTCGAACAACTTCAATGTTGTTGATCGCGCTCGTTTACCGACTTGAACTTAGCGCATGTAAATACAACCGAAATGTTTCTGTCTGATGGTGCAATATGTGGGCATTTGGGGCCCCACTTTAATTTTTTGTCCAGGGCTCCACTTTGTCTAAAACTGTCCCTGGGCAGGACAAAGACGTGATGGGAGCATGACATTGCAGCTCGTCTGATTCATGATAGCATGTGTCGTCCCTTGCACCAGAAATCTTACTCCAAGTAGGATTTGTGGCACCTTCAAAAATAAAGCATATAAATATTAAATGACACATAACCAAAAAAGACATTCAAATGAAAACAAGTAAAAAGCTGAATAGCTGTACAATTAAAACAACAAACAAAAAGCAATCATTTAACTTAAGTCAACCCTAAATGCCAAGGTTAACAAGAAGCCTACCAATCATATCAAACTAAGTAAGATAAAGTGGTTGTGACATGAAGAGGAACAAAGCATAAATGCCTGAAAAATACTTACAATGAGAACAATAAACAAGGAGTGCAAAATGTGTGAAACTTGGTGATTAAGTAGATTATCAAACAGGGGCCAAGTGGCCACTCACCTAATGGGGTTGTGCAACCTGCACAACTCCAGTTTGCGCTTGAAGGGATGATGCCTGAGGACCGTTGGAAACTGCCGTGCACCACTGCTGCTGGCCAGCACTTCCGGGTTCTGGTCACATGATCAAGGAACAGGATACGTGTCACCGCAGGTCCTTAAGCTGGGAAGTGTTGCTCCAGCATTGCCCAGACACCGCAGGTCTTTAAGCTTCTCAATGTAATTGACTATGCTCGTAGCTGCTCCTACCACAAACACTCAGGATATAGAATGATATAGAAAAAGTTGTAGTGGTCTGTGAAGCACTGAGATAAGGGATAATTATATCTTCATCAGGTGGTGCACAGTAGATAGATGTAAACCCAATAGGTACTCATAATAATAAATCTACTTGGCACAAATGCAATAACTCTAGCAAAGATATAAAAGGAGTACTACTGGAATATATGCAAAAGTTGCAATGAAAAAAGAGTGAATGTATAAATAAAATACTGCCTGCACAACCTAGGAAATAATGATCGGGGTATGTGTCCCATATTATAGAATTTCAGAGTAAACTGTATATATACATGTAGCATACCATAGCATTTCAGAGTACAGCTTTAATTTGTGAATTACATATAGAATGGCTTTCATAGCTTGTACCTCTTCACATTTGTATTTCTGTTTGGGAGTGAGGGTCAGTCTTTTGATATATAGTGGGGAAAATAAGTATTTGATACATTGCTGATTTGCAAGTTTTCACACCTACAAAGAATGGAGAGGTCTGTCATTTTTATCGTAGGTACACTTCAACTGTGAGAGACAGAATCTTAAAAAATGCAGAAAATCAATTTTTATGATTTTTTTACATAATTAATTTTCATTTTGTTATATCAAATAAGTATTTGAAACAACCGAATAACAGAACTTATTATTTGGTACAGAAACCTTTGTTTGTAATTACATAGGTCAGACATTTCCTGTAGTTCTTGACTAAGTTTGCACACATGGCAGCAGGGATTTTGGCCCACTCCTCCATACAGATCTTCTCCAGATCTTTCAAGTTTCAGGGCTGTCACTGGGCAACTTTGAGTTTCAGCTCCCTCCAAAGATTTTCTATTGGGCTCAGGTCTGGAGACTGGCTAGGCCACTCCAGGACCTTGAAATGCTTCTTATAGGTCCACTCCTTGCTTGCCCTGGCTGTGTGCTTAAGGTCATTATTATGCTGGAAAACCCAGCCATGACCCATCGTTAATTCTCTTACTGAGGTAAGGAGATTGTTTGCAAAATTTCTCGATACATGACTCCATCTATCCTCCCTTCAATATGGTGCAGTCGTCCTGTCCCCTTTTTAGAAAAGCACCCAAAAATTATTGTGTTTTCCCCACCAAGATTCACGATTAGAACAGTGTTCTTGGGGTTGTACTCATCCTTCTTCTTTCTCCAAACACGGTGAGTTGATTTGATACCAAAAAGTTCTATTTTGGTCTCATTTGAACACATGACTCTCCCATGCATCCTCTGGATCATCCAGATGCTCATTAGTGAACTTCAAATGGGCCTGGACATGTGCTGGGGTGAGCAGGAGGACCTTGTGTGCCCTGAAGGATTCTAATCCATGATGGCGTAGTGTGTTACTAACAGTAATGTTTGCCAGACAGAAGGACCAGGGAATGGCACTGTCTTTGCTACAGAAAAATTGTTAGAATCTGCTAAGTTTGTGACTATTCACCATTTTCTTGTAGTGTTCTGGCTGCTGGTCTTTTTCCCCTGGTGCTGGGTTTGCCTTTGGTCAGGTGATTGTATCACCCTTTATTAACCTACACCTGTCTCCCATTCCTTGCTGGACAACAATGTTAACCCTCTTGAAGTCTGGCTTGGAGCCTTGCTTTGCTTTCTGTGTGATTACTTAGTGCAGTTCTGGGACCTCTGGTTCTGCTAGTCTTAGTTTCTGTTTTCAGTATGTTTCTGCAGCCTTCTTTTAGTTTTCTGTTAGGAGGTGACCCTTTTTTGTACCCAGTCCTTATATCTTTCAGGGACCCCCTTCGCCCTATCTATAGGTCTTCGCTTGAGATTAGCCAAGGATCGTCGGTGGGTCTATTCACAAGGAATGGGTCACCAACTCCATCGTAGGGCATCAGCCTAGTCGCAGTGCAGGGTCATTTTTCCCCCTCCTACCATAGTCCTGTGCTGCAGAACCGTAACAGAAATAAAGGTGCAGAAATTTCAGGTTGCTCATAAGTTAATTTTTTATTCAAACTGATAAAAACTATACAAACAATGTATTTTGGCTTTTTGCAGCCTTCTGTAATTTCTGCACCTTGATTTCTCTCGGTGGCAGAGACCGCACCATTCCCTGGTCCTCCTGTCTGGCATCTACTTTATGGATACTCCTGTTTCAGGGTCCAATCCCTCCCCACCAGGTCATCAGCAGTCTCTTGCAAATAAATCCATTCTTCAAGCTGGAGTTGTGTCTCAGTTTGCACAACCGTATCAGGTGAGGTCCTAACTCTCTTCAGACCATTGTCCAGGTCTTCCCGTGTAGTTCTGGGCTGATTCTGGATCTTTCTCAGAATCATCTTTACCCCACAAGGTGAGATCTTTCATGGGCCTAGGAAGATTGACAGTCATGTTGTGTTTCTTCCTTTTTCTAATAATTGTGCTAACAATTGTTTCCTTCTTACCAAGCTGCTTGCTTATTGTTCTGTAGCCCATCCCAGCCTTGTGCAGGTCTACAATTTTGTCCATGGTGTCCTTAGACAGCTATTTATTATTGGCCATGGTGGAGAGGTTGGAGTGTGGTTGATTGTGTGGGCAGGTGTCTTTTATATAGGTAACGAGTTCAAACAGGTGCAATTAATACAGGTTATTAGTGCAAAGTATGAGGGCTTCTTAAAGAAAAACTAACAGGTCTGTAAGAACCAGATTTCTTGCTGATTGATAGGTGATCAAATACCTATTTCAAGCTATAAAATGCAATTAAAATATTTAAAAATCATACAATTCTGTCTCTTACAGTTGAAGTGTACCAATGATAAAAATTACAGACCTCGTCATTCTTTGTAGGTCAGAAAATACTTATTTTCCCCACTGTATGTAAATGGACCATAGTCCTGTGCTAACTATGTAGTTAGGTCTTGTAAAAAAAAGGGGGGATGCCAGCGCTGCCTATGGTCAGAACGCAATACATAAAGTGCATATGCACATATTGATTTCTAACTGTACTTTAAAATGAGACATTTAGCAAACAATTGATCAATTCTTTGAGCCACCCTGCCACGTCACGGCATTCTCATATGGGGCAGTCCTACTCTACGTTTTTTATATTCGCTGTGCTATTATGGCCTCCTAAATGTATTAAAAGCAAGACTATATTGAATGCCAGATGTACCTGAAGCATTTCTGAATCACTCCCATTGCTCCAAAAAGGAGCGAGCGCAGATAAAGGCCGACCAGGTCCGGACATGGACATTTCAGATCTGACCGCCACACTCCAACAACCATTGATGAAGGGTGAAACAGGCCCAGACACAGGTGCATAATCAAATAGAGCCTTTGGGAGGGTAGGGCTGCTGTATGTGTTAGTCATCGGGTTCTGGGCGCTGCACAGCGGGAATCCCGAGCCTTGCCATCATTGGTCTCCCATTCCTCTCCGGCCGCAGTGGAGCCTGCTCTGCAGACTCCATGATCCTGGTGTTCAGCCCACACCAGCATTGTGGGTTCGGTTGCTGCTGCCACCTCTGGTCCAGTTATGGCAATGCAGCCTGGCCAGCAGCAAAAGACTCCAGAGTCTAAGTCTTTCTGCAACGAATGGAAGCGGAGGCAGAGATGGTGAAGTTCACATTCGTTTTTATTTTTTAAGTGGAACCTAGGGACCACGGTCCGGGGGGCTCCGAAGGGGGCGTGACTAGTGAACCCCCTCAGGCAGGACCAGAATGGAATACCCGGAGGACACAGGTGCTACCTCCAGTTAGACCCCGAACTCGTGGCAGCTGTCCCAGTGGGACCAAAAGGGATAACAAAAGTTACAGAGTGCCCTAATAGTCTTAGCTACAGATCTCCTCACAGGGCGCCAGGAGGAGGAGGGAGGACAGAACGCTGAGCAGCAGCCTGAGAGGCTCAAGGTGAGTGCCCAGAACGGAAAGCAGTGGCAGGCCTGGACGCAGCGCCAGGACGGGGGCCAGGTGTAACAGCGACAGAACTGGGCGCAGCACCAGGACGGGGACCGGGTGTAACATCTTCCTTCAGTCCACTGGGCATGCTCATGAGACGATCTCCCATTGGGGATCGGGAGTCACTTGCTCACGTCCTTCTCCAGTTCTGATTGGTCCATCAGGAGGATCAGGAAGGTCCCGAAAGGGCACGGCTATAAAAGGTTTGCATGGCTGCCCCGCCATGTGCTATGATTCTGACTCTGAGGCTATAGTACTTAGTGTATGTGTGATGATGGATGAATGAGCCTGGTGACTGATGCATTATAATTCCCCCTCCTTGGATATTACACATGTGTTAGGGTTAGGAATTGGAGTCAGCACAGCAGCTCTGACACTGCTTAGCGCCGCAGTGTTCCTCATTGTCTTCCTCTTGCGCCTTGGGCGTCGGCCAGTACAGGCCTTCTGGACCACTGCTACCGCAGCGTCCGCCTAAGTAACGCTGTGCGCCTTAGGAGCGCTTTCCAGCTCAGTTGTTAGGCTGGTTAATGGCGTCCATCAGGGCGGACAGTGCACCCGTACTAAGCGGAGGTTCACACTACCGTGACCTGTGACGCTAACAGGTTGCTGTTCGCCGGCTGGCACGTGCCTCGTGAAGTAACAGGGTTCGTGCCTGTTCGCACCGGGTTAATGTTTTCCCACCGGTGTCCGGCTCTCTCCTACACGCCTTCTCCCCATTGTTTTAGCTGCAGTTGGTCACGTCTGCACGGTGGGCCTTGGGCTGCGAACGCACCTTATATATTATTTCATCTTTATTATTTGGTGCATTCCGCCAGCCCGTAACAGTATGTGTGTACAGCAGCCTGGATCAATCACAATAAAGACAGATAGAATGGCGTGCATAACCCAGTGCGCAAAAAGTGGTGGTCAGCTACAAACCAATATCAAATAAAAAATGGGGGAAGCCAGTGCTGCCTATGGGCAGAACGCAATACATAAAGTGCATACTGTATGCACATATTGATTTCTAAATGTACTTTAAAATGAGACATTTAGCAAACAATTGACCAGTTCTTTGAGCCACCCCACCACATCCTGGCATTCTCATATGGGGCAGTCCTACTCTACGTTTTTTATATTCGCTATGTCATTACGGCCTCCTAAATGTATTAAAAGCAAGACTATATTAAATGCAAAATGTACCTGAAGCTTCGGCTCACATTTTATACAGTCTTGTGTTATGATTGAGTCACCGTAGGAGGCAGACACAAACATAGAAGCTACGTCCAGAAAACCAGAGAAGTTGGCAACTATCAGATTGCAGACCCCTGAACCTATCAACACAACTAGCAGTAGCCGTGGGGGGTTCCTACGGTGCCCTAGACCCCTCTATCACAGCCGGAGGGCTAAATAGCCTAAAGACAGAAAAGGAAATCTAAACTGCCCCAGAGCAGACCCCAAAGTAAAAGACAGCCCCCAACATATAATGACGGTGAAGCAAGATGAAAAAACACTCACACAGATAGAAAGATAGGCTGAGCAAACGATGGGGCCCAAGCTAACTAAACAGAACAGGAAAGGAAGGTTGCTGTCTGCAATCTGCCAAAACCCTATCAAAAACATAAGCCAACAAGCTGATATGGAAAAAGACCCTGAAGCAGCTAGGCTTCAAAAACTAAATCAGCACTCAGGTATTTTCAGAAGACAGAGCTAAAGGAATTCAGCTCACCCCAGCAGGGAATGGCAGAAATCCAGAAAAACAAAGCAAAACAAAGTCAAAGCACAAATGCAAAAAGCTGAGCAGAAAACTTAGCTTTAGAAGAGGAGGAATTCAGACTGGTCTCCAAGGATCCCACAGAGAAATCACCCGCAGGGCAGAAGGGCGTTGGCAGCCTTATATCCAGTCAGTAACTCCACTCAGCCAGTCATCATCATTAGGCTCAGGTGTTTGATAATCAGGCTCACTACCTTTCTTTACCAGAAGAGGGAGTTCCTCGGGCCTCAGTAGTGAAGGGAAAAATGAACTCACAACAGTCTTGCTTTTAATACATTTAGGAGGCCGTAGTGGCACAGCGAATATAAAAAACGTAGAGTAGGACTGCCCCATATGAGAATGCCTTGGTCTGGCAGGGTGGCTCAAAGAATTGATCAATTGTTTGCTAAATGTCTCATTTTAAAGTACAGTTAGAAACTAATATGTGCATGTTCACTTTATGCATTGTGTGCTGACCATTGGCAGTGCTGGATTCTTGGATTTTTTGTTTGTTACTGGTTTGTGGCTGACCCCCACTTTTTGCCGTGCGTGCCTGGTTATGCACGCCATTCTATCTGTCTTTATTGTGATTAGAGTTGATCGGCTTTGGTCGGATCGGGTTTCGTGAAACCCGAATGAAACAAAATTTGATTCAGATGAAACTGGTCCGACTAGGGCAAAAAAAGTCGGAGTTTCGTCCGAAACCCGACCCCAATGCAGGTCAATGGGAAATAAAAGTCGGCATTGAGCGGATGAAATTCATCCACTCAATGCCGACTTTTATTCCCCATTGACTTGCATTGGGGTCGGGTTTCGGACGAAACTCTGACTTTTTTTGCCCTAGTCGGACCAGTTTCATCCGAATCAAATTTTGTTTCATTCGGGTTTCACGAAACCCGATCCGACCAAAGTCGCTCAATTCTACAGTTGTGGCCAAAAGTATTGACACCCCTGCAATTCTGTCAGATAATACTCAGTTTCTTCCTGAAAATGATTGCAAACACAAATTCTTTGGTATTATTATCTTCATTTAATTTGTCTTAAATGAAAAAACACAAAAGAGAATGAAGCAAAAAGCAAAACATTGATCATTTCACACAAAACTCCAAAAATGGGCCAGACAAAGTATTGGCACCCTCAGCCTAATACTTGGTTGCACAACCTTTAGCCAAAAAGGTTGCGACCAACCGCTTCCGGTAACCATCAATGAGTTTCTTACAATGCTCTGCTGGAATTTTAGACCATTCTTCTTTGGCAAACTGCTCCAGGTCCCTGATATTAGAAGGGTGCCTTCTCCAAACTGCCATTTTTAGATCTCGCCACAGGTGTTCTATTGGATTCAGGTCTGGACTCATTGCTGGCCACCTTAGAAGTCTCCAGTGCTTTCTCTCAAACCATTTTCTAGTGCTTTTTGAAGTGTGTTTTGGGTCATTGTCCTGCTGGAAGACCCATGACCTCTGAGGGAGACCCAGCTTTCTCACACTGGGCCCTACATTATGCTGCAAAATTTGTTGGTAGTCTTCAGACTTCATAATGCCATGCACACGGTCAAGCAGTCCAGTGCCAGAGGCAGCAAAGCAACCCCAAAACATCAGGGAACCTCCGCCATGTTTGACTGTAGGGACCGTGTTCTTTTCTTTGAATGCCTCTTTTTTTCTCCAGTAAACTCTATGTTGATGCCTTTGCCCAAAAAGCTCTACTTTTGTCTCATCTGACCAGAGAACATTCTTCCAAAACATTTTATTCTTTTTCAGGTAAGTTTTGTCAAACTCCAGCCTGGCTTTTTTATGTCTCGGGGAAAGAAGTGGGGTCTTCCTGGGTCTCCTACCATACAGTCTCTTTTCATTCAGATGCCGACGGATAGTACGGGTTGACATTGTTGTACCCTCGGACTGCAGGGCAGCTTGAACTTGTTTGGATGTTAGTCGAGGTTCTTTATCCAACATCCGCACAATCTTGCGTTGAAATCTCTTGTGAATTTTTCTTTTCCATCCACATCTAGGGAGGTTATCCACAGTGCCATGGGCTTTAAACTTCTTGATGACACTGCGCACGGTAGACACAGGAACATTCAGGTCTTTGGAGATGGACTTGTAGCCTTGAGATTGCTCATGCTTCCTCACAATTTGGTTTCTCAAGTCCTCAGACAGTTCTTTGGTCTTCTTTCTTTTCTCCATGCTCTATGTGGTACACACAAGGACACAGGACAGAGGTTGAGTCAACTTTAATCCATGTCAACTGGCTGCAAGTGTGATTTAGTTATTGCCAACACCTGTTAGGTGCCACAGGTAAGTTACAGGTGCTGTTAATTACACAAATTAGAGAAGCATCACATGATTTTTTGAACAGTGCCAATACTTTTGTCCACCCTCTTTTTTATGTTTGGTGTGGAATTATATCCAATTTGGCTTTAGGACAATTCTTTTTGTGTTTTTTCATTTAAGACAAAATAAATGAAGATAATAATACCAAAGAATTTGTGTTTACAATCATTTTCAGGAAGAAACTGAGTATTATCTGACAGAATTGCAGGGGTGTCAATACTTTTGGCCACAACTGTAATTGTGATTGATCTAGGCTGCTGTACACACACACACAGCAGCCCTACCCTCCCATAGGCTCTATTTGATTATATGCACCTGTGTCTGGGCCTGTTTCACCCTTCATCTATGGTTGCTGGTCTGGCAGCGTGGAGGTCAGACGTGAGATGTCTATGTCCGGACCTGGTCAGCTTTTATCTGCGCTCGCCCTTCTGGCATCATGGGAGTGATTCAGAAATGCCAAATCAGACAAGGTGATTTTCTGGATTTGTTTTTTCATTTTGACTCTCATAGTTGTGGTCTACCTATGATGTCAATTACAGGCCTCTCTCATCTTTGTAAGTGTTAGAACTTGCACAATTGGTGGCTGACTAAATACTTTTTTTCCCCACTGTATATAAAAATTCTTCTACTAGTCATATAGCTCTATATACCTGATGAAGGCTCTTTGTGAGCAGAAACGTGTTGTGTACCCATGCTACATGTTCCCACTTTCTATGACACTTGTCATTTTTAGCAATCTTTTTTAATTGACATGTAGTTTTTTGGTTTTTTTTACTTGTAATCTTTGTGAATAAACCAAACCTTTTGGAATAGCAAAGTTTTCCCACCAATTTGGTTATTCAGTCGGAGATCTGATTGGACCACACACTGGAATTAAAACTTCAAATGGAAGCGTCTCTGAAATTTTTATCCATATACTACTACTTGTACCTGTGGCCATGCTAGGATCAGCACAGTTCCATGCATTACGGATCGGCAGCATACCACAGTGGAGGATCCTAATCACCTGCTAAATGCAATCTAGTGTTGTGCCTACTGCACTACGCTTCCAGGTGAGCACATATATCACCCACATTCAGTAGTTATAGTAAATCTCGACTTCAGCAAAACATTTGATAAAGTATCTCTTGCTATCCATATTGAGAAAATGACCAAGTATGTGATTGATAAGGCTACGGTTAAGGGCATGTCACACTAAGCGATATCGCTAGCAATATCGCTATAACTTGTGACGTTATAGCGATATTGCTAGCGATATCGCTGTGTCTGATACTTACCAACGACCCGCTCCCCCGCTGGTTATCGCTGATCGCGCGAGAACGTCCTGGACTGTTTCTCATCGTCAGCTTCCTGCGGGGCTTCCTGCTGTGACGACGAGCGACGCGTGGAGCCGGGCGGGAGGACGCAGGATCGCCTGGTGTGACAGATAAGTAGCGATCCCCGTCCCCAGCGATGTCGCTAGTGAGATCTGCCTGTGTGGCAGCTCACTAGCGACCACTTAGCGATGTACCAGCGATCCTGACCGCGTCATATCGCTGGTCGGGATCGCTGGTACATCGCTAAGTGTGACAGTACCTTTAGGTGGATTCATAAGTGGCTCAGCGTTCGTACTCAAAGAGTGGTAATAAATGATTGTACATCCAACTGCAAAAGTGTTTAAAGTGGGGTACCACAAGGCTCTGTCCTGGCCCCAGTGTTGTTCAACATTAGTATAAATTATCTAAAGAAGGGAACTGAAGGTAAACTAATCAAATTTGCAGACAATGCAAAGATAGGAGGGATAGACAGAGAAACACTAGAGAAGACAGAGAAAGGATTCAGAAGGATCTAGATAAACTTGAACAATGGCCAGTGACTAATAGAATGGGATTCAACAGAAAGAAATGCAAGATTCTATGTCTGTGTAAGAAAAGCAAAAATTATATCTACAGAATGGGAAGAATAGAACTAAACAACAACACGTGTGACAAAGACTTGGGCATACTAATAGATCATAGCAAAAAAGGCACAGTTCTAGGATGTATTAAGAGAAGCATAGAGGCTACATCACATGAAGTAATTATCCCCTTCTACTCCTCCTTAATCAGGCCTTATGTGGAATACTGAGTCCAAATATTGAAAAACTGGCTCAAGTTCAGAGAAGAGCTACCAAGATGGTGAGCAGAATGCAAAATGTGTCCTACGAGGAACAGTTAAAGGATCTGGGAATGTTCAACTTGCAAAAAAGAAGGATAAGAGGAGATGTAATATCTGTCTACAAATATCTAAAGGAATGTCAGTGTAGAGGGATCATCTTTATTCTCATTTGCACCTGGAAACACGAGAAGCAATGGAATAAAACTGAATGGGAGAAGATACAGATTAGATATTAGAAAAAATTGTTTGACAGTGAGGGTGATTCATGAGTGGAACAGGCTGTCATGAGAGGTGGTGAGTTCACCTTCAATGGAAGTCTTCAAATACTTGCTGGACAGACATCTATCTGAGATGGTTTAGTGAATCCTGTATTGACCGGGGGTTGGACATGATAAACCTTGAGGTCTCTTCAAACTCTATTATTCTATGATTCTTCTGTTAAAATGTGGCACCTAGAAAATTCCTGTGACACAGCAAAGTGCAAGACAGGGATAAAATTATGAGGGTCTGATAGAATTTTGCATTAACCTATAGGCAGTGTAACAATGACAATGCAATCCTTTGCAAGAATGACCGCGAGACTTCGCGATCCGCAAGAACAGACGTCATCGCGGTAATTCTCGCAAAGGATTACTGGGACCGGAGCGTGGAGAGAGGCAGGAATGCTGCGCGGGACGTCGGAAGGTGAGAATAACAATATTTTTTATTTTAATTCTATTTTTTACATGGATCCATGGCATCAGTGCTAACGAACACAGCGATGCCGCGCGCGCGGCGTCGCTGTGCTAATCGCTGGTGAAGTTGTCTGTTTGACAGCACACCAGTGATCAGATAGCGACTTACCAGCGATCCTTACACGTTGATATTGTTGTCGGGATCGCTGGTAAGTTGCTATGTGTGACTCCAGCTTAACAGTAAAATATATGTGGCACGCTGACAGCATCTCCACCCTCTTGATAAGCTTTATCACTATATTTTACCAACAGAGTGAGTCCGGGGACAACCCTGGTATTCTATAATAAATACACAAGTGTACTGCACCTTAATTTAACTTTCCAGTATTCATCAAGTGCAGACATACTATTCTCCCAGGTCTTGCATTATGATGCTATGCCACATGAGGCCCTCAGCCAATCAGGGGCGGCAGCTGGGCTGCTACACTTTTATTACTTCCCCTTGTCAGAACTTCATTAAAGAGAAATGACCACACAAGTAACCAAGTAACAACCGCTGATTTACTGCAGGGCACGCATGGCATAATAATTTTGTGCAACCTCCAGGAGACCCGATGCCAGAGCAAAAGGTGATTATATATTATTTTTGTTTTACAAGTGGAAGTACTTATTTTAAAAAGGGGTTGTTCAGGTAGTTTACAACCCCTTTAACAAATTAAGCCAGTTTCTCTGTTAGGCAGCTTTGATCAATGATTCAACACAATTATGTTTGCTTTTATTTTTATTTATATCTGATCTAAACATACTGGGTAAGTGGTATTTTTGCCAACTGGCATTCATTTTCAAATTTGCAGCCACAAATAATGCTTGACTTTTAATTCAAATTAATTGAGCAATACATTTCTGGTGGCCTTCTCCACTTATTTACATGGCAGACAGATCTCCACCCTTAGGCCGGGGTCACATTTGCGAGCGTGGCTCAGTACCCGCCACTGTCGCCGGCACTCGAGACTGGAGTGTGCGGCTGCATGTCGCAAGTGTGACCCCGGCCTTAGCAGAATACTCACTGGTTGCCTTTATAGCATATGATGGTAGTCACGCTTTTCTAAATTACCTTCCAATATTTATGCATTTGGATGATATCAGAGTAAGCATTACAGTTGGGCACCATATCACCACAGGGATTTTTGAGCTATGGGAAATTTAGGCAACCTCACGCATCTATAGTTGGGGTCCTCCATGTGTTCTGTGCTTCATTATGACATGCAGGTAGGGTTATTTTACATGATCAAATACGCTCCTTAGGGTATACAGTAAGTCAATAATCTGAACAGAAAATCATATGCCATCTGTTTACAATAATTCAGTATGCTTGTAATATCTAGCAGTCCTGCATAGGATGTGGCTACTTATGTAGACTTTGTGTTACATTAATTAAATGTCTTTTGCCTACCACACATGCACACTACTTATAAATACATTTTTGGACAGCTCTCTTCAAATATCTCTCTGATATAAGTGAATTATTAAGGGATTTAAATATCTGCAATTAAAGTTATATTTTATAATAGATTGTATTTTTCAGAGACAATATCTATGATTGATAGTTGAGCTTGAGGTGATTGGATCGCCCTCACCCAGGGCGGTGGGGTACTCGGAGCCGGGCCCGTTGGTTTCAATGGGAGATGTCACGGTAGCTGTGACCCAGTCCGTTGCCCTGGGCGTCCATTGTAAAAGGGAGGATGTTGAACGTGTGGATGATGGTTAA
Source organism: Dendrobates tinctorius (assembly GCF_039654945.1). Lineage (NCBI taxonomy): Eukaryota > Metazoa > Chordata > Amphibia > Anura > Dendrobatidae > Dendrobates > Dendrobates tinctorius. Next base: position 5,907,321 of record NW_027361779.1, on the reverse strand, counting down.
AGTTTATAAGTGAATGATTCGTGACGCCACCTGTGGTGTTCGGCAATGAAGGTGTTAAGCCGACGCTGCAGACAGATCCTCTGGGACGGATGGTGTGGTGCAGCAATGATGTTGTGGCCCTCCATAGGTAGGGCTGTAGTCCCAGGGCAGTGTAGATGAAGAGCTAGTGAGGAGAGCGTAATGGTGCAGTATTTGTTAAACACAGAAATGTAACAGTGCTGAGTGGGCTGGCGCAGGAATAAGCAGAGGACACCAGGGCACGTAGTTCCAAAGCTTTACTCACAGTCTTTTGTGCATACAGGTGCCCGCGTCGGTGCTGTGTCCTCCAGGTCAGGGGCTCAGCCAACCTCCAGGCAAGATGAAGTACTCCGTTCCAACACTCCGCCAACATATGCCTTCTCTGAACGTTTCCTTTCTAGCGCTTGTAATGAAGTACTTGTGGTTGTGTGTTAAACCCAAGTTCCTCCTTTAAGATGTTCCTTTGAACTCTACTTGTACGGCAGACAGCTGTAGTCTGCTTCTGGGACTCCTTGCTACCAAGTCCCGGCTCACTCAAGTTGCTGTTGTGCCCCCAAGTCTTGTTTGGGAATAAAGTGGTGACAACTTCTATTCCTCCGGTGTCTGCTGCAGGACCATTAGTATCCATACAACCTTGGGGACCGGACCCCGGCCATGCGCTTAGAACTTGAGGAAGGGCCCTGCCCTGACCCTAGTCCTTAGTTCTCTTCTTCTCCTCACGTTCCGTACAAATCTTTCTTCCTTATGGAGAATCAGGCTTTCTATATCTCTTTCCAGTGCCAGCAGCTCCAGGTCACAGGAAACTGCTGCAGCACCTCCTTCCATCCTTCCCACTCAGGGGATCTTCTCTTCACAGACTGACCTAGTCCTAATATCTTCCTGCTCTCTTGTGCAGACTAAGCTCCACTCCCAGCACTCTTCGTGTTCCAAGCAGGGAGCCACCAAAGGTGCTTTGCTACACTACTATGTTGTGTGGGATGCAGGTGTTGGAGTGTGGTCAGGTGTCTCCACCTTACCTGGATGGTGGGGTACCACACCTCAGGAGGAGGTGCAGTACCTCTGTGGCGACTGAACCCTCAGGGGCGCCACATGACTGCGTCACAGCCTGTAGAGGGGTTGTCCCATAATGAACACTTGTCACCTATCTGGTATAAGTGATAAATATCTAATTGATGGGAGCCAGGGGCGGGCTGGGCCGGGTGGCAGAGAGGCAAATGCCCACTGGGCCGCTCCCCCAGCAGCTGTACAGGGCCGGCCGCACAGCAAATTGTGCGCAGCTGTGTCCGCTGTACTGTGACGGACGCAGCTGGCAGGAGACACAGCCGCCCGCATCACAGTCCTATCACGCCGGCCGGAGCCGAGAGCTGTGCATTGCCATTTAACCTTGATGGCTGCGCAGCTCCCTCCATGTTCTCTCTACTTCTGGGTCAGGTGTCAGACGTGCGTGATAATGTCATCGCGTGCGCCGACATGTACCGGACGCTGGAAGCAGAGAGGCACTGCTGGGGAGCGACTGTGAGGTATGTATGAAAAGCTTTTCTTTATAAAATGAATTCAATGGGTGAGTGGGTGAGAGTATCTGCAAGTGATGAAGTGAGTGGGTGTAAGGGGGACTGCACATGGTGGAGTTTGGGGAATAAAGGAGACTGCACATGATAGAGTTGGAGGATATGTAGGGCTGAACATGATGAAGTGGGGCTGCACATGATGAAGTGGGGGTGTGGGGCTGCACATGATAAAATGGGGGGAGTGGGGCTGCACATGATGGAGTGGGGCTGCACGTGATGATGGGGGTGTGGGGCTGCACATGATGAAGTGGGGGGAGTGGGGCTGCACATGATGGAGTGGGGCTGCACATGATGAAGTGGGGGAGTGGGACTGCACATGATGAAGTGGGGGTAAGGGGGATTGCACATGATGAAGGGGGAGTAGGGCTGCACATAATGACTGGGGGTAAGGGGGACTGCACATGATGAAGGGGAGTGGGGCTGCATATGAAGTGGGGGGAGTGGGGCTGCACATGATGAAGTGTGGGAGAGTGGGGCTGCACATGATGAAGTGGGGGGGTAAGGAGGACTGCATATGATGAAGTGGGGGGGTAAGGGTGACTGCACATGATGAAATGGGAGTTGGGCTGCACATGAAGTGGGGGGGTAAGGGGGACTACATATGATGAAGTGGAGGGGAGTAAGGGGGATTGTACATGATGAAGTGGGGGAGTGGGGCTGCACATGATGAAGTGGGGGTAAGGGGGACTGCACATGATGAAGTGGGGGTAAGGGAGACTGCACATAATTTAGTGGAGGGGAAGGGGGACTGCACATGATGAATTGGTGGGTAAGGGTGACTGCACATGATGAAGTAAGGGGTAAAGGGGACTGCACATGACGACTGGGGGTAAAGGGGACTGCATATGATGAAGAGGTAGTGGGGCTGCACACGATGAAGTGGGGTAGTGGGGCTGCACACGATGAAGTGGGGGGAGTGGGGCTACACACGATGAAGTGGGGGAGTGGGGCTGCACATGATGAAGTGGGGGGAGTGGGGCTGCACATGATGAAGTGGGGGGTAAGGGGGACTGCACATGATGAAGTGGGGGGTAAGGGGTGTTATGGGCTTGTAGAACGCACCAAATAATATAGTAAAGACAAGGTGCGTTTGCAGCCCGGGGTCCACCGTGCAGAGATGTTACCTGCTGCCAGGTAATGGCGGGAACAAGATGGCGATATAACAAACACACATGGGTTAACCTCACCCAGTGTATAAAAGGCGATCCCTGTTACTTCACAGGGCCGCAGTACCGTAGGGAGAGCGCTAGTGTATTGGTCACAGGACCCAGCCCCAAGGACATGGGGGTTAGATCCACTAGCTTTCGGCGCCACAACCACGGTGCCAGAAAGAGCAACTAAAGGTTTAACCACACAAAGTGCATGCAGCGCCGCTCTGGCGGACGCCACTAACCAGCCTTAGCTTAGGCCTGGAAAGCGCACTAATAGCGCACGTCACTGCTCTGATGGATGCTGCTTTGAATGCGGTATAGTTGTGCCTTGTGCCGGATGGCACAATCTGGCGCTAACACGTGTGCAGAGAACTGGGTGCACTGTGGCACATAGGCAATGCCACTACTAGGCACTGACTCTAACTCCGGTAACCCTATAACATGCACAATCAAAGGGAACGAATCATAAGGAGTCAGTCACCAGAAACATGCATCCATCATCTTACACACAAGAATATAATTTTATACTAGCACATGGCCGAGTGGCCATGCGAGGCTTTTATAGTTGCAACCTTCCGGAACCTTCCTAGTGGTCCAATCGAAGCAGCAACAGGACCTGAGCATGTGACCTCCGACCTCCAATGAGCGGTCGTCCCACTGGCATGCTCAGTGGACAGAAAGAGGGACTTAGTCCCAGGAGCTGCTTGTTGCTGGCTAGTGTGGATTGCAATAGCTGGACCAGTGATGGCAGCAGCAACCAAATCCACAGTACTAGCCTGGGCAAGATGCCGGGATCGACGTCTCTGCTGAGCAGCCTCCTCTGTGGTCGGAAAAGAATAGGAGACCGCAGAAGGCAAGGCTCGGGATTCCTTCTGTACAGGGGAAGAAACTCGACGCCTAACAAGGCGGACAGCACATAATGAAGTGGGGGGAAAGGGGGACTGCACATGATGTTGTGGGGGTAAGGGTGACTGCACATGATGACTGGGGGGTAAAGGGGACTGCACATGATGAAGGGTGAGTGAGGCTGAACATGAAGTGGGGGGTAAGGGGGACTGCACATGATGAAGTGGGGGGAGTAAGGAGGATTGCACATAATGAAGTGGGGGAGCGGGGCGGCACATGAAGTGGGAGGTAAGGGTGACTGCACATGATGAAAGGGAGTGGGGCTGCACAATAAAGTAGGGGGTAAGGGTGACTGCACATGGTGAAGTGGGGGGTAAGGGTGACTGCACATGATGAAGTGGGGAGTAAGGGTGACTGCACACGATGAAGTGGAGGTAAGGGGGACTGCACATGATAAAGTGGGAGGAAGGAGACTGCACATGATGAAGTGTGTCTGAGAGGGGACTGCACATGATGAAATTGAAGGGGGATAGGGGGCTGCAAATGATGCAGGGGCGCTGCAGATTAATTGAGGGCGTGATAAGGGAATTGCAATGGATGAAGTAAAGGGACTTCAAATTAAAGTGGGGGACTGCAAATGATGAAGTGGTGGAGAGGATGGGGAGGATGGGGGACTGCAAATGATGAATTCAGTGTGAGTGACGGGGCATAGCAATTTAATTGAAGGTGAGGGGTGGGGAGAGCAAATTATGAATTAAAGGTGGGGGGCTGGGGAGAGCAAATAATGATCTAGGGGGAGAACAAATAATGAATTTTGAAGGTGGGGGAGTAAATGATGTATTGAATGTGGGGTAGAGCAGTTGATAATGAATAGAGGGTAGGAGAGAAAGACATGAATTGGGGTGGGAGGGGCATGTAAATATAATGAATCGGGGTTAGGGTTAGAGCGGGAGGTACATGGTGGGGGGCATTGAGGATGAAGTGACTGGTAATGAATTGGGGGAAAGAGTACAGGTGCTAATTAATTTCTATATTAAATGGGGAAAGTGGCTATTTATAGTTAGTGGGTGCACAGTGGTGGATTATAATTTATATTTGGAATGGTGGGTTTCATAATAACCAATTATATATTGATTGTGGGTGCACCTCTGTATGTGTAGTGTAGAAGAAAGGGAAAATGTGGGGAATGTGCTCTGGAAGTGGTGCTCTAGGTAACTGTGTTATTTTATGCAGAGACAAGTCCTAGCTGGAAGAAGTAATGGTGGTCTGTGCTGGATGAAAAAGAAAAGCAAAGATGAAGGACTTCAAGTAGAGATGTCACTGGTGAGTCAGTGTGTTACCTGTACGCTGACACTATGCACTGTATACTATATACAGAGCTCCTGTGTATAATGTCACTGGCAGTGGTGATCACTGTATTACCTGTTGTCATGATCCAGGATGGGGTTTCGCTTTGGCCCGTCCTGGTCAGACAGGGGGTTAATTGTTTCTGCCTCTCTCTGGCAGAGGGCGGCTATTTAATGCTCACTGTACCTGGGTCCGGTGTCAGTTATACTCCTGCCCTCGGCTGAGTTAAGTGACCTCTTGTATACGTGTGCCTTGTGCCTGATAACTTGTTGCTTGTTTGGTTGTGATCTGGTTCTGTCCCTGTTTCGAGTTCTGCCTGACCCTCTTGTACCGCACCGTCCTCTCGTGAATGACCCTCTGCTTGTGACTCCACTGCTCTCTGCTCGTCCCTTTTGTACCGCACTGCCCTCTTGTGTATGACCTTTGGCTTCGTCTGACCTCCCATCTGCTTGTCCCTCCTGTGCGTAGTTCGCCTGTATTGTGTATGTTCTCTGGTTTGCCCGACTCTGAGTGTTCTTCCATCTTAGCAAGCAGGACGCTAAGCCCCGCCCCCTTGTGGTCACATGACCGTAGGTCCCGTGCCTGCTTGCTAATACTTCAGCGTTCAGGTCCTGTGCGTCTGTACTTTCCAGCTGTTAGTGTCCCTGGGACCCCTACAGCACTGGTGAGTCCCTGCTCAGCGAGGGCTGTACGCCGGCGCTGTCAGGATCCTGACACCTGTACACTGACACTATATACAGAGCTCCTGTGTACATTATCATCGGTGATCACTGTATTACCTGTACACTGACACTTTATACAGAGCTCCTGTGTATAAGGTAACTGGTGATCACTGTATTACCTGTACACTGACACTATACACTGTATACTATATACAGCAGTCCTGTGCATAATGTCACTGGTGATCGCTGTATTACCTGTACACTGACACTATAAACAGAACTCCTGTGTGTAATGTCACTGTTGATCCCTGTATTAGGCTACTTTCACACATCAGGTTTTCGGCGTCAGGCGCGATCCGGCGTCGTGCCGGAACGCCGGATCCGGCAAATGTTTTGTAAAACCGGATGTGACGGATCCGGTTTTCTGCCGGATCCGTCTTGTTCTTGACAGACAAAACCGGATCCGTCTCATCCGGTTCATCCGTTTTTCTATCCGTTTTTCGACGGATTATGCCGGATCCGGTTTTTAAAAACACCCCTTGTGGCCTTCCGAACGGGATTGGCTACTGGAAAACTATATATAGCGTGTTCCTACAGCCCTTCTTTGACAGGTTGTAGAGGAGAAAGTGCAGGTTGGAGAGAAGAGCAAGTTACTGGCGAAGATGGATGTTGTGATTGGAAATATTTTGAAGAATTTGGCGGATTTTACAGCGGAGGCGAATTGTTTGAGGGTGATTGTTCTGGAGAAGGAGAGAGCGAGACAGCAGCGCATCAGGCATCGTAGACGACGTTTGTGGATCCACCCCATCACAGCCAAGAGAATGATGCGTGGGGTCTATTCTACACTCTGCATGGACCTTCGACGAAACCCGGATAAATTTTTTGGATATGTTCGGATGAAAATGGAGAATTTTGATTACTTGGTGGAGCGCATTGCACACCTCATAAGAAAAGCGGACACCTATTGCCGCTTCTCTGTTTCACCCGCAGAGCGTCTGATGGTGACTTTAACGTAAGCCACATTTATTGGATGTGCTCGCATCAGAGCACACTTTCACTGCAATCTTGTTGGTGGTAGTTTGTATCTCCAAGTGTTATAGCTGAGTTTTGGTATGTAATGCTGTGATTTAAAACTAATTGATTGTTTTTTAATTCCCCACAGATTTCTTGCAACTGGAGAATCCCTTTCGTCACTGCATTTCCAGTACAGACTCGGGATTTCCACCATATCTGGAATAGTGAAGTACACATGCCGTGCACTGTGAGACTCCTTAGCTGAAGAGTTTTTACCAGAGCCCACAACAGAGAGGTGGATTGAAATTTCAGAAAAGTTTCAACAGATATGTCAGTTTCCCAACTGCTTGGGCGCTGTGGACGGGAAACATATCCGCATTGTAAAGCCAGCCGGATCGGGATCGGAATATTTCAATTACAAGAAATATTTTTCAATTGTCCTCATGGCCATCGCTGACGCGAAATACAAATTTATTGCTGTTGATATTGGGGCCTATGGCCGCTCCAATGACTCTCAAGTTTTCAAACTGTCTGCCATGGGGCGTAAACTGTATGGAAACACCTTCCAGTTCCCACCACCTAGACCGCTGCCGCAAACATCTGGTCCACCTATGCCATTTGTCTGTGTAGGGGATGAAGCCTTCCAGCTGTCAGAACACCTTTTGAAACCGTACTCTAGCAGAGGATTGACAAGAACAAAACGCATTTTTAATTACCGCCTCACAAGAGCAAGAAGAATGGTTGAATGTACCTTTGGTATTCTGACAGCCAAATGGCGGGTCCTATTGACTGCGATCAACCTCAAGACAGAAACTGTGGACGAGGTGATCAAAGCTTGCGTGGTACTACACAATTTTGTTATCTGCAAGGAACCCATTTCCATTGAGGACACCTCTGAAGAAACCACCTTGCAAGATTACCATGACATTACCACTAGAAGTTCTGTGACGGTTTCAGTAATGAGGGACAATTTTGCACTATACTTTATGTCACCTCAAGGCAGAGTACACTGGCAGAATGACAGAGTGTGAAAGATTTGTGCCCTTAACCAAACTTGTGTACCTTCTGTACCAACAGTATATACCTTTGCCAACCAAAGTTGGCTATCTTGTCATGGTCTCTATTTTTAGCTTTAGGCCACAGGTGTGTACCTGGTTGTGTTTTATGCAAAGTATTTCACCTTTTAACAAAAGTTGTGTACATTGTTAGGAAATCACCAACAATAAACACAACTCTTTAGGTGAAATACTTTGCTTCAAACACAACCAGGAACACAACTGTGTCAAAAAGCTAAAATTTACCCACAGTTATATACCTGGTTTTGGATACCTTTTTACCTTTTAAATACCCTGTATTTAACCTTTTTTTTAAACATATTTCGCCGCAGAAAGAAATGACAGACAACCAGTGTAAACAATAATTTAACTTTTATTTAAAATATTTTTTTTTTGTAAACTGTTTTTAAAGTTAAAAAAACTTTTTTAATAAAGGTTTGAAACCAACTGGGCATTTTTATTACAAAACACATCATAAATCTGTGTAGTGTGGGGTGGAAATACTGCTGGAGGGGCTGCGGGACACTTCGACACTGGGAGTGTGGAGAGAGGATTGGGATCGTGGTGGGGAAGGAACAGTTAGAGGTGATGGTGTGGAAAAAGCTACAGAATGGGTGGACATGTGGGAGGCAGAAGAGGTGGTGGGCGGTGGAGTGGAGGGTTGGGCAGGGACTGTAGGAACAGATGATGTTGATGGAAAGTTGTATGGGGAAGGAGTTTGGTACGGGGAAGGAGTTTGGTACGGGGAAGGAGTTTGGTACGGGGCAGGAGAAAAAGAACCAATTAAAATAGTGACATGGTATGGCCCTGGCTGAAAAAAAAAAGTTACATCTAAACATTTTTTTGTCACATGTAATGTGTAATATTTACCTTCTGGTGACCATTGTATCCCGGAGGAACGACAGGGCTCGTGCATACTTGTACTTGCTCCTGCGTCCTCCAGATCCACTCGGGGCCCGCATCTCTTTATTGAACTCCTTCTTGAAACGATCCCTCACAGACCGCCACCGCTTCACAATTCTCTCCCCTGAAACGAGAAAGGACAAAGTGGTTAGTATACAACATCAGTGTTTCCCAAACTCCAGTCCTCATGGTCCCCAGGGGTCATGTTTTCAGGATTTCCAAAGTAAATAGAAATCCTGAACACATGATCCGTGGGGACCACGAGGACTGGAGTTCGGGAAACACTGGTTTAAATCAAGCAACCGGTACTGTATATACTTACGCTCTTTAATCTGGGCCCGAGCATCGAGGTCCTCCCAGCGGTCCACAAGGAGCGAACAGATTTCCTCCCAGAGTCGTCGGGTAACGATAAGGTCAGCGTGGCGGTGGTCAGCCATATTCCAGAGCGGCTCCCTTTCTCTGACGAGATCGATGAGGTGGTCCACATCGATTCCTCCATCCTCACCGTCAGAGTCGGGAGCACGCTGTGAAGGCTGTTAAAGAAAAAGACAAAAATAACATAATTAGCCTCCACAAAAGAAATGAAATAAAAAGTGCAAAAAAACAAAGCAAAAATATTTATACTTACACGCTGGTGACCGCCGCGTTGCTGTCGCCGACGACCCTGGGAGGCACTGCGAGGACCTCTTGGCCGAGCACCAGATTGGGAAGACTAGAGAAGAAAACAAAAAATGTTATGTCTTTGGATGTAGGCATTTGTTTGCTGTGTGTGGTCTGCAGAACATTGTTTTCTATGTGTTGTGTGTAGTGTGATGTTGTGTTTCTGCGTTTGATGCCAAAATCTTACCAATTGTGAGCCCACTCCAGGTGTCTGTCCACCCCTTCCTTCTTCTTCTGGGAGCTCCTCTTCATCTTGTGATTCCTGTTTTGAAATAAAAGGCAATGAATAGACATATATTACAGAGATGATGGATTTTGGAAATAAAAACTTACCGTCAAACGCTGACGATGCGAGGGAGGGCTCCCAGAAGAAGATATGCTGTCTTCCTGCTGGCCAGACTCCATGGCTGTGGGTGGCATCTCTTGGGTGGCTGTTGAATAAAGAGAAACAAAGGGCCAATGAATATCTTGATATTCCATGGCCCTAGTTTGGAGGAATGGGGGATTTGATCATTACCGTCTCTCATCTGCTGCTGGACTCCCCTCCCGTTGTTCAGCATGCTGCTCCAATTGGGGTGGTGCTGATGGTGCTGCTGCAGATGTCTCCTGCCTTCTCCTGCTCCTGGTTCTTGGCTTGGGTGGCATGTTGGGTGTGGCTGAGGGTCCCACTGTCTTGCTTTTATATATGTCTTGTGGGCAGAGCTACTGAGCATGCTCAGACCAAAAAAAACGGATCCGGCCACCGGATCCGGCTGTCGCCAGATCAGGCGCATTGCGGCGCTCATAGGCTTTCATTGTGTGAAAAAGCCGGACACGCCGGATCCGGCGTGTCCGGCTTTTTCGCCGGAGACAAAAAACGTTACAGTAGCCGTTTTTTCCAGACGCCGGATCGCGACACATTGCCGGATCCGGCGGAAACCGGATGAAACGCATGGCCATCCGGTTCGATCCGGCTCTAATGCAAGTCAATGGGGGGGAAACCGGATCCGGCATTGCATTTCGCCGGATCCGGTTTTTGTCAAAAGCGCCGGATCGCGCCTGACAGCGAAAACCTGATGTGTGAAAGAGGCCTTACCTGTACACTGACACTATATACAGATATACAGAGCTCCTCTGTATAGTGTCACCAGTGATCATTGTATTCCCAGTAGTGGCAGTAAATATAGAGTTCCTGTATACAATGGCACTTAGTATTGTGTTCTTTTTAATTAATGATCAGTATTGTAGTATTCAGTCACTATGTGGTGGTAATCTGTGGTCTGATCATGGTGTGGCGCTATTTGTTCCTGGTATATGGTATTATTCAGTCACTATGTGGTGGTAATATGTGGTCTGATCAGGGTGCGGCGGTATTTGTTCCTTGTGTGTGGTATTATTCGGTCACTATGTGGTGGTAATATGTGGTCTGGCCAAGGTGTGGTGGTATTTGTTCCTTTTATGTGGTATTATTCAGTCACTATGTGGTGGTAATATGTTGTCTGGTCGTGGTGTGACAATATTTGTCCCTTGTATGTGGGATTAATGGTTGTTTAAAAAAAATGTAAATGTATGTGACTCATTCCCTTAAAGAAAAATACATAAATATATATTTATTTTTAATAGTTTAAAGTAGAGTCTACCGTGTCGTGGTATCAGCTTAAAAATTATTTTGGCCAGAAGAAAAGCTGCTGGTTATGAATGTGATCTGGTGTTTGAAGGGAACTGTTAATATCTGATCAGTGAGGATATCATGGCAAAGTTGAGTTTTTCCAAGAGTGGGCGGTAGGATGGTGGAGGCAGAGCTGGTGTGGAACCTGGGCAGAGTCTCAAGGGAACCCAAAAATGTTGCCAGTATGGGGCCCCAAAATTCCTAGTGGAAGCCCTGGTCTGTCTCTTAAGCTGCAGACCGCAGCTTTCTTAGACTTCAGTGTGCTCATGCAGGCGATGTGATGACATTATTGTCTCATGCCGCTCTGCGGACCGGAAGAGAAAATGGAGGCTGCAGTGCTGGGAATCAGGATGAAGTGAGTATAAAATTCATTATTTTTAATATGGAGAACTGGGGCCATCCTACTATATATATGGGAGAACTGGGGCTATTATACTATATATATGGGGATAACTGGGGCCGTCATACTATATATATGGGGATAACTGGTGCCATCATGCTATATATATATGGGGAGAACTAGGGCCATCATACTATATATATGTGAGGAGAACTGGGGCCATCATACTAGATATGTGGGGAGAACTGGGGCCATCATACTAGATATGTGGGGAGAACTGGGGCCATCATAATAGATATGTGGGGAGAACTGGGGCCATCATACTATATATATGGGCAACTGGGGTCATCGCACTATATATGTGTGTGTGTACATATATATATATATATATATAGTAGGGATTCAACTTGCTCAGGAGCCACGGGAATCAATCAGGAGGCACGATCCTTTAAAAGTTCATAGGGTTTATTGCTCCATAACCCATAACCTAGCACATAACATAAGGAATAGCCTTTAGCTCAGGCGAAAGCAAGTATAAGTGTCCATTATTTCAGACTCAGTCCTGGAGCCTCAGCAAACACAGGAGGCTTATCCGTCCTTGCATACAGCCAATATACACAGGCCTCACCGGGTCAGCAGCCTCACCACATGGTCTTCAGGAAGGTAGCCCACCTTCCTCCACCTAAGCCTGCCGGGACCTTTCACATGGCCCAATGAGATCCATGCGCTCTCTCTCATGTGACCAGACCTCAGGTACCTTATATGGTCCATAACCACACCCACAGGTGATCACATGGCTATGTCCTCACTAAAGGTCCTATTACACACAGCCACACATATACTTTATTATGACACTCTTAAACACACCCTTGGGTGGGTTTGTAGGTAACCAGGCCAGCCCATCTCTCTAGTTACCTGGAGACTTCTCCATTATACATTGAAGCAACACATCAGCAATATCATTGCTGATCAACACATAAGTTTCCATCCCAAAGCCACCCACTTTGGGATACATAACGGCCATTCCGTATTCTGCCATTCATCCTCTCTCCTGGGACATCTGCACAGTGCCCCCTAGTGGACTCAGTGGTTACGACACTACATATATCCCCCCTCTGTTCAAACTTGTGGGGTTGAACACATAACATCACACCAGGGTCTCGCGACTGGGCACTCACTACACCTTGCCCCACAGGTCAAGAGAACCTTCTCCATCTGTCATCCGGCCTCGTTCCTACGTTAGACCTCCCCGCCTCCAGTGGTCAGAATATTGGTCATTGGCTTTGACCTTCCAGTCACGGTCTGTCTGCGTCGTCAGACACTGGTTAGTCACCATCCTCTCTCTATCTAAGCGTCTTGTAACAAATGGTACCCCACCACATCTAAGTTTACTTTTCAGTGCATTAACCTCACAGTTCTTTGCATCTGCTGTCTCTGTAGCAACCTCCAGTTCACACTGTAATCTACGGTGCAACGTTTTGGCACATTGAGCCTCTTTCTCTGCTTCTTCCACCTGGCGTTTCAACTGTTTCAGACACACATCATTTCCCTCCGCCAGGTCTTGGTACTGCTCAGAATTACACCTTTCATCATCCATTTGCCTTAGTACAACCTTCAGTTTTTTTCTCCGTTCGACGTACTTGTTTGCTAGCAGATTGTCGCACTGTAATTTCTGCATCAAGCTGTTCCTCCAGTAGTGCAACCTTTGCTTCTAAGTCCTTATTCTGGCGAACTAATTGCTGACGGGCATTCTCATTCTTCTGAGCCTTACTACGTTCTGTCTTCAGATCAGCATCCATCTGGTCAACCTGAAGTGTGGCCTTTCTCAGCTTGTCATTGGCTAATTCAACGTTGCCGTGTTCTTCCTCCACTTCTTCTTCAAGCTGAACAATGCGAGACTCTAACCACCTCTTTTCTTCCAAAGCCAGAGCACTTTCACCTCTGTTGTTGGCAATCACATCAGCCAGTTCACCTTTTTCCTGCTGTGCTTGTCTTTTAGCACACTTTGCAGCAGCAAGCTCCATCTGCAAACGAATCACCTCTGCTTCCATACTTTTCAGTTTCTTTTTGTCTTCACACTGTTCCTCACTCAGGCTTGGCCGCTGTAAGTCTTCATCCCACTTCTCCCACAGAAGACCTCTTACAGTTTCTGATAGTACTCCTACCTCTTCTCTGAGGGACTTATTCAGACCTTGCCATGATGCCAGTTGACCTTTGAGCTCGAAGACTTCTTTCTCTAGCTCATCCAGTCTGTGCTCCCTTTCTCTCTCAGAGCCACAGTCACCCCTAGAGTCTGAGTCACGCCGATCATCCGAGTCAACCCTCCAGTTACCCTCTGACCATGTGTCCACTCCAGTCACCTCATCTCCCAGCCCACCATCTGTCTTGTCACGAGACGTCAGGTCCGTCAGTTGGGCAGATGTTCCTCTTCTTCCTGTCAGTTCTACCTCTGACCTTTCCACTTTAGGAGGCGTCACTGTCTCAGTGTCTGCTAGCCCCACCGTTGAAACGTCTTCATCGACCGACCACATGTCATCAAACACGACAAAGTCTAGACACCTCTCAAAGGTATGCACTAAGTTTGGTGGCATACTACCACCTTGACACATCCCTTTTGTCATCTCAATCATAACGCTGTCCATCGTATAATTCACAATGACCCCATGGTTGCAGCGAACCCTGACGTTTTTGTCGGTCAGAGATAAAACAAGAGGAGTTCCTTTCAGAGTCACCTGACTCTTTGAGTCCAGCCTACCAGGGACTCCTTCCCGTTGCAGCATCACGGTGCACACCTGTGGCCCATCGTTATCAGGGAAATACATGCCGCACTCCTCAAAACTCATACACACACACTGCAGTTCCACCGACATACCCACTGAGGCAACCAGTGCTGCCATTTCCTGAACCACCCCAATTTGGGTCACCGCCCCCTCCTGGGACTCCACCCCTTTTGGGCCACCACCCCAATTTGGGTCACCGCCCCCTTTTGGGACTCCACCCCTTTTGGGCTACCACCCCGATTTTGGTCACCTCCCCTTCTGGGACTCCACCCCTTTCTGGGCCACCACCCTGATTTGGGCCACCGCCCCCTTTTGGGATTTCCCCATATCCGTTCTGCAGAACTTCTTATGCCACAGTTCACACAGGACAGTTTATGTCTTTTTGGGCTGGTACTGGCCCTTTAAGCACGACACCACACCAGTTCCTTCTGGCGCTGCCACAGCTCCTGCTGTCACAAATCACCGACACCACCGTTCATACACAGCGGCTGGTGTCCTCTTCATAACCCCGCCGAGTTACAGGAAGCCGCTTGTCCCCTTCGTAACCCCACCGAGTTACAGGAAGCCGCTTGTCCCCTTCGTAACCCCGCCGAGTTACAGAAAGCCGCTTGTCACCTTCTTGACTCCCACTGAGCCACTGCAGGCTGAGTCAAGAACAGAAGAGAAAAAAAACACCACAAAAAACTCATGTCCTGACTGTGTGCTATTCAGGATGTACCGTCTCCGCCTGAGACCTTCCAACACACAGGGCGCACTGGGTGCTATTCAGGGAGCCCACCTTCTTCCCAGGGCTTCCCAACACACCAGCCTCAACAGGTCCAGGGGCTCGGCAGGTGCTATTCAGGACATCCGTCTCCACCTGAGACTGCCCAACACTCATGCCTCACCAGGTCCAAGGTCATACCACGTGCTCCAGGGATCCGATTCTTCTCCTAGAACCTCCCAACACTGACCCTCCAGAATCTTGTTCACTGAACCCTCTAGGTACACAGTCTTACTCACTGACCCTGGTCAGTACAACACGGATTCCTGTCCATTACCTGCTGGTGTCAGCCACACAGGTTCTCGGGTACCTCTTCTCCACAGAGGCACCCTAGCACAATTCACAGTCTCTTTCTCACTGACCCCGGTCAGCATACCACAGACTCCTGTCTGTTACCTGTTGGTGATGGCCACACAGGTTCCTGGACGCCTCTTCTCCTCAGAGGTATCCCACAAATATCAAAACAGTTACTTTCTCTGACCTCGGTCAGTATTACTCAAGATTTTCCAGACCGTCTGCTCTCCTGGCTCAGAGCCGCCAGTACGGCAACATGTGCTTCTTGGAACCGCTGCCTGCAGTCTGTCACCAATTGTAGGGATTCAACTCGCTCAGGAGCCACGGGAATCAATCAGGAGGCACATTCCTTTAAAAGTTCATAGGGTTTATTGCTCCATAACCCATAACCCAGGACATAACATAAGGATTAGCCTTAAGCTCAGGCGAAAGCAAGTATAAGTGTCCATTATTTCAGGCTCAGTCCTGGAGCCTCAGCAAACACAGGAGGCTTATCCGTCCTCGCATACAGCCAATATACACAGGCCTCACCGGGTCAGCAGCCTCACCACGTGGTCTTCAGGTAGGTAGCCCACCTTCTTCCACCTAGGCCTGCCGGGACCTTCCACATGGACCAATTAGATCCATGCGCTCTCTCTCATGTGACGGGCCTCAGGTACCTTATATGGTCCATAACCACACCCACAGGTGATCACATGGCTATGACCTCACTAAAGGTCCTATTACACACAGCCACACATATACTTTATTATGACACTCTTAAACACACCCCTGGGTGGGTTTGTAGGTAACCAGGTCCGCCCATCTCTCTAGTTACCTGGGGACTTCTCCCTTATACATTGAAGCAACACCTCAACAATATAATTGCTGAACAACACATGTCTCCATCCTAAAGCCACCCACTTTGGGATACATAACGGCCATTCCGTATTATGCCATTCATTCTTTCTCCTGGGACATCCGCACCCTAGTGCCCCCTAGCGGACTCAGTGGTTACTACACAACAATATATATATATATATATATATCTATCTATCCCATATCTCTATAGTAAGCACAGTTCTGCTCCTATATCTCTGTGGTAAGCTCTGTTCTGCTCCCATATTTCTGGAGTAAGCTCAGTTCTGCTCCAAATCTTTGTCAAAGACCACACAGGTCGAAACGCGTATCCTTTGTCTGAAGTGTGGCTATCAAATGGAGAGCTATGCATTATAGCGAATATTAACATGTTCTAATAAAGAAGAATTTTATGCAGCTGGAGCCAAATTGGTTTTCCTTGATTGTTCCTGACGCTTGTCTGCACGGAGCTCCGAGTCTCTGGTGAGCTGGCTTACTTTCTTTTTTTCTATTGTTTCTGCTCCCGTCCCGCATACTGCGACTCTGCTCTGTTCCCATCCCGCACCATGCGGCTCTGCTCTCATCCCGCATCCTGCGACCTTGCTCTGCTCCCGTCTCGCATCCTGTGGCTCTCCTCTGCTCCCGATCTGTACCCTGCGGTGCCACTCTGCTCCTGCTCCATACCCTGTGGCTCCACTCTGTTCCCGCTCTGCACCCTGTGGCTCTGCTTCAGCTCCGCATCCTGTGGCTCTGCTCTGCTCCAATCCCACATCCTGCAGTTCTGCTCTGCTCCTGTTCCGCACCCTGTGGCTCTGCTATGCTCCAGCCCTGCCCCCTGCGGCTCTGCTCTGCTCCCATTCCGCATCCTGCGGCTCTGCTCTGTTTCCGCTCCGCACCCTGTGGTTCATTGTCCCTGTAGTCAGTACTGGTTCCTACCGGTTCATTTATCCCTCTAGTCTGAACTGGATCCTACCTGTTCCCATATCCTACCCGCACCTGCCTTTGTTACTGCCCTACCAGAAATGGTTCGGGTTCTTCCAGTCTGAGCTGTGCCTGTCTGCAAAAGTGCCAGCTGTGCCCGCCTGCCTGCCAGAGTGCCAGCCATGCGCGCCTGCCAGAGTGCCAGCCATGCCCACCTGCCTGCCAGAGCACCAGCCGTGCCCGCCTGCCTGCCCGCCAGAGTACCAGTCATGCCCATCTGTACTTGCCCTCACCTGTCATTAATGTTCTGTGTCCCTGAGGGTTCAGCTGCTACTGCCAGACACAGCCCTGGAGTGGTACCTGGCAGCTACCTGCCGCACAAGCCTGACCTCACCACTAGAGGCTCCAGTGACCACTAAGATAGCTGCTTAGTCATGCCCATCCAGAGTAATATAGTTTGTGGCATAGTGTGGCCACAATCCTCACTCGCGCCATCCAGTCTGGGTGCGAGCATTATATTTTGATAGAATTAAGCCATTTTCTGGTCTTCCTTCTTGCCTTATTATAGTATTGGGTTCATTAGTCTCCCGTTAATGCTTGACAGCCTCTCCAGTCAGACTTCTCACTGTACAAAAAACAGAGACTTAAGGTACTGTCACACTTAGTGATGCACCAGTGATCCCGACCAGCGATATGACGTGGTCAGGATTGCTGGTGCATCGCTAAGTGGTCGCTAGTGAGCTGCCACACAGGCAGATCTCACCAGCGACATCGCAGGGGTCAGGGGTCGCTACTTACCTGTCAGACGAGGCGTTCCTGACATCCTCCCGCCCGTGTCCACGCGTCGCTCGTCTCCACAGCAGGAAGCTGACGACGAGAAACGGTCCAGGACGTTCTCGCGCGATCAGCGATAACCAGCTGGGGAGTGGTCGGAGGTAAGTATCACACATAGCGATATCGCTAGCAATATCGCTATAACGTCACAAAAACTAGTGACGTTATAGCGATATTGCTAGCGATATCGCTTAGTGTGACAGGCCCTTTAGGATCCCTGCTCCACTAAATGTCTTGGAGGAATAATCCCTTTAAGACTCAGTAATATTTTTTCCTAATTTCAATGATAGACAAAAAAGCATTTGTCTTCACATGGGTGTTAGTTGAGCAGTATTATGCGTACTGGTAAATCTTACTTATTACAGTAATTTGTCTGTGATAATGGCATACTGAAAGGACTATAACAATCACAACTCATTGTTTCTTTATGGGGCCAGCTGTCAGGATGATTCAGATTCTCTCTTTAAATATGCATTACAGGATAAGTTATCGCTAACAGAACCTATCAGTGGATTTCACCAAATATGTGCGTCACAATATGGCGTCAGTAAGTTTAAAAGTGAAAAGCAATATAATATGGAGGGCACATCCACACAAAACATGAGCTATAAACTGCATGGATAAGAAGTAATACACAGTACATACAGTTGTGGCCAAAAGTATTGACACCCCTGCAATTCTGTCAGATAATACTCAGTTTCTTCCTGAAAATGATTGCAAATTCTTTGGTATTATTATCTTCATTTAATTTGTCTTAAATGAAAAAACACAAAAGAATTGTCCTAAAGCCAAATTGGATATAATTCCACACCAAACATAAAAAAGAGGGTGGACAAAAGTATTGGCACTGTTCGAAAAATCATGTGATGCTTCTCTAATTTGTGTAATTAACAGCACCTGTAACTTACCTGTGGCACCTAACAGGTGTTGGCAATAACTAAATCACACTTGCAGCCAGTTGACATGGATTAAAGTTGACTCAACCTCTGTCCTGTGTCCTTGTGTGTACCACATTGAGCATGGAGAAAAGAAAGAAGACCAAAGAACTGTCTGAGGACTTGAGAAACCAAATTGTGAGGAAGCATGAGCAATCTCAAGGCTACAAGTCCATCTCCAAAGACCTGAATGTTCCTGTGTCTACCGTGCGCAGTGTCATCAAGAAGTTTAAAGCCCATGGCACTGTGGATAACCTCCCTAGATGTGGATGGAAAAGAAAAATTCACAAGAGATTTCAACGCAAGATTGTGCGGATGTTGGATAAAGAACCTCGACTAACATCCAAACAAGTTCAAGCTGCCCTGCAGTCCGAGGGTACATCAGCGTCAACCCGTACTATCCGTCGCCGTCTGAATGAAAAGGGACTGTATGGTAGGAGACCCAGGAAGAACCAACTTCTTACCCCAAGACATAAAAAAGCCAGGCTGGAGTTTGCCAAAACTTACCTGAAAAAGCCTATAACATTTTGGAAGAATGTTCTCTGGTCAGATGAGACAAAAGTAGAGCTTTTTGGGCAAAGGCATCAACATAGAATTTACAGGAGAAAAAAAGAGGCATTCAAAGAAAAGAACACGGTCCCTACAGTCAAACATGGCGGAGGTTCCCTGATGTTTTGGGGTTGCTTTGCTGCCTCTGGCACTGGACTGCTTGACCGTGTGCATGGCATTAAGAAGTCAGAAGACTATCAACAAATTTTGCAGCATAATGTAGGGCCCAGTGTGAGAAAGCTGGGTCTCCCTCAGAGGTCATGGGTCTTCCAGCAGGACAATGACCCAAAACACACTTCAAAAAGCACTAGAAAATGGTTTGAGAGAAAGCACTGAAGACTTCTAAGGTGGCCTGCAATGAGTCCAGACCTGAATCCCATAGAACACCTGTGAAGAGATCTAAAAATGGCAGTTTGGAGAAGGCACCCTTCAAATATCAGGGACCTGGAGCAGTTTGCCAAAGAAGAGGCGTCTAAAATTCCAGCAGAGCATTGTAAGAAACTCTTTGATGGTTACCGGAAGCGGTTGGTCGCAGTTATTTTGGCTAAAGGTTGTGCAACCAAGTATTAGGCTGAGGGTGCCAATACTTTTGTCTGGCCCATTTTTGGAGTTTTGTGTGAAATGATCAATGTTTTGCTTTTTACTTCATTCTCTTTTGTGTTTTTTCATTTAAGACAAATTAAATGAAGATAATAATACCAAAGAATTTGTGTTTGCAATCATTTTCAGGAAGAAACTGAGTATTATCTGACAGAATTGCAGGGGTGTCAATACTTTTGACCACAACAGTATAATTGATTCATTCTACTGCTAATGAAATATCTTGGGCTCGTCAAATCCTCTTTCTTGTTGTTGGTATGGCCTCCTCCTCCTCCTTTTCCATTTTTTTTTAATCTATTGTTGCTAGAAAAATTTTAAGTTGATTCTACAGGTTCACAGCTTTCAGATGTATCAAATTCCGATGATGAAACATTGACATGTGTGGAGCGATAACTGACCTTATTATATGAAGTATTTTTGAGTATCGATTTAGGCATATATTCAGCCCTAATGGGTTTCCATGAGTACACCGGGTTGTGTTTATAATCCATAGAATCGCTATGAAATTTCTTATTCTTTGCAATCATGATAGTTTCTTCAAGCTTAGTGATGTTTTGCTGTAAAGTGACATTCATTTTGTCACAATTAGCAGAATTAGAAAAACCTGATAATGAAACCTTAATGGCTTCCATTTTTGGTCTTAAGAGTTGCTAATTTGGTTACTTCTTCCTTAATTATCAATCTCATCAACTCATAAGAACAGTTGGATAACACATTGTTCCGCTCAGTCAGGGATTCATCTGAGAAAACATAGGTTGGGATTTTTAAAATTCTGAGTCCTCTAGGGATCATCTGTTTTTCAATATATGTGCTGAGAGTATTTCTGTCCCACCACGTATGAAAATTCTGACTAGAGGTTTTTTCAGGGTGTCTCAACAGTTCTTTCAATTCAAGACGCGTGAATATGTCTTGATTGGAATCACCAAACACCTATATAAGCTTGGTAATGTGTAGTATGGTAATATGTAGAGGTAATTTATGGTCATGATGTGGCATCATTATTTGCTTCTTGCACTGTCATGGTTGAAAGTATTGGCACCATTGAAATTGCTGCATAAAATGAAGTATTTCTCCCAGAAAATTATTGCAATTACACGTTTTGTTATACACATGTTAATTTACTTTGTGTAGAGTTGAGCGAAATGGGTCGGCCATTTTCAGAAGTCGCCGACTTTGGCTAAAGTTGAGTTTCGCCTATCGAAACCCGACCATAGCATGAGGTCGGCCATGAGGTCGCCAACTTGAGCGCCAAAGTCGCGTTTTCCACAATGCTTCCTGCGCCTTTTCTCAGCCAATCATCAAGGACGCACACTGTGGGCAACGCAATTACATAGGCAGCGGCCCCACCATCTTAGAGAAGGGCATCCAAGTGATTGGCTGGCTTTGTGTGGCGTCACAGTGGCTATAAAAGGCTGTGACCGCCGACCGCCATCTTACTTCTGCCGATCTTAGCATAGGGAGAGGTTGCTGCTGCTCGTTCTCAATAGGGAGAGTGTTTAGGCAGGAAAAAAAAAGTGATTCTGCTGATAGCGATTTTCACTGTACAACACAACAGTACAGTGTGCAGTGACAGGGGAGGATATATTTGTGTGCAGCAGCTCTGTTGGTGATTAGGCTGCCTTATAAGGCTCCCTGATAGCTGCATTGCTGTTTGCACACTGCTATGCAGAGTGCTTTTTTAAAAGCAAAAAAACTTTTATTCCTTTTCTCTGCACAGTTACCAAGCGTTCATTTTTTTACACTTTTGTGTGCTGCAGCACTGGTGGTTATTAGGCTGCCTTATAAGGCTACCTGATAGCTGCACTGCTGTGTGCACACTGCTGTGCAGACTGCTTTTTTCAAAGCAAAAATACTTTTATTCCTTTTTTTCTGCACAGTAGTTACTGAGCATAAATTTTTGCACACACCGAATAGAGGTGTACGCTCCTCACACACTACCGTGTACCGGCTGGTATCACGGACAAATACATGCTATATGTGACTCCGTAAAAAAATACACGGAGATTAACATTTTTCCATACATACAGCGTATAGAGGTGTCCGATTCTCAAACAGTATCGGATATCTGCTGTTCTTATTACGGTCACATCTACACAAAGTCAGCATGTGCCTGTGAGGCTCCGTAAATACATATACGGACATTTCCATTTCTCCATACACCGTATTGAGCTGTCCGATTCTCAAACAGTATCAGATATCTGGTGTTCTTATTACGGTCACATCTACACAGAGTCAGCGTGTGTCTGTGAGACTCCGTAAATACATATACGGACATTTCCCTTTCTCCATACACCATATTGAGCTGTCCGATTTTCAAACAGTATCAGATATCAGGTGTTCTTATTACGGTCACATCTACACAGAGTCAGCGTGTGTCTGTGAGACTCCGTAAATACATATACAGACATTTCCATTTCTCCATACACCGTATTGAGCTGTCCGATTCTCAAACAGTATTGTATATCTGCTGTTCTTATTAAAGTCACATCTACACAGAGTCAGCGTGTGTCTGTGAGACTCCGTAAATACATATATGGACATTTCCATTTCTCCATACACCGTATTGAGCTGTCCGATTCTCAAACAGTATTGTATATCTGGTGTTCTTATTATGGTCACATCTACACAGAGTCAGCATGTGTGTGTGACACTCCGTAAATACATATACGGACATTTCCATTTCTCCATACACCGTATTGAGCTGTCTGATTCTCAAACAGTATTGTATATATGCTGTTCTTATTACGGTCACATCTACACAGAGTCAGCGTGTGTGTCTGTGAGACTCTGTAAATACATATACGGACATTTCCCTTTCTCCATACACCATATTGAGCTGTCCGATTTTCAAACAGTATCAGATATCAGGTGTTCTTATTACGGTCACATCTACACAGAGTCAGCGTGTGTCTGTGAGACTCCGTAAATACTTATACAGACATTTCCATTTCTCCATACACCATATTGAGCTGTCCGATTCTCAAACAGTATTGTATATCTGCTGTTCTTATTAAAGTCACATCTACACAGAGTCAGCGTGTGTCTGTGAGACTCCGTAAATACATATACGGACATTTCCATTTCTCCATACACCATATTGAGCTGTCCGATTTTCAAACAGTATCAGATATCAGGTGTTCTTATTACGGTCACATCTACACAGAGTCAGCGTGTGTCTGTGAGACTCCGTAAATACATATACAGACATTGCCATTTCTCCATACACCATATTGAGCTGTCCGATTCTCAAACAGTATTGTATATCTGCTGTTCTTATTAAAGTCACATCTACACAGAGTCAGCGTGTGTCTGTGAGACTCCGTAAATACATATACGGACATTTCCATTTCTCCATACACCGTATTGAGCTGTCTGATTCTCAAACAGTATTGTATATATGCTGTTCTTATTACGGTCACATCTACACAGAGTCAGCGTGTGTCTGTGAGACTCTGTAAATACATATACGGACATTTCCATTTCTCCATACACCATATTGAGCTGTCCGATTCTCAAACAGTATCGGATATCTGGTGTTCTTATTACGGTCGCTTCTGCACAGAGTCAGCGTGTGCCTGTGAGACTCCGTAAATACATATACGGACATTTCCATTTCTCCATACACCGTATTGAGCTGTCTGATTCTCAAACAATATTGTATATCTTCTGTTCTTATTACGGTCACATCTACACAGAGTCAGCGTGTGTCTGTGAGACTCCGTAAATACATATACGGACATTTCCATTTCTCCATACACCGTATTGAGCTGTCCGATTCTCAAACAGTATCGGATATCTGCTGTTCTTATTACGGTCACATCTACACCAAGTCAGCGTGTGTCTGTGAGACTCCGTAAATACATATACGGACATTTCCGTTTCTCCACACCTCATATTGAGCTGTCCGATTCTCAAACAGTATTGTATATCTGCTGTTCTTATTACGGTCACATCTATGCAGAGTCAGTGGGTGTGTGTGACACTCCGTAAATACATATATGGAGATTGACAGTTTCACCAACAATGTATACAGCTGTACACTTCTGATACAGTACCGTATATCTGCTCGTTGGATTACAGTGAAATACATACTGGGTGAGCGTCTGTCACTCACAAAATATATACGGAAATTTCACTTTTTACATACACCTGACACAGCTGTACGCTCCTCATACAGTACCATTTCTCTGCTGGTATTTTGGTACATTTTCCCAAACATGAGGAAGTATGGTGGAAGAGGCCATGGACGTGGGTGGGGGGGCGCAGCTGGTACTGATGTTGGTGGTGGTGCATTGGCTGGTTCTGGCAAAAGCACAATAGCAGCTAAGGCAGGAGGTGTTGAGCCTGCATCATCGTCTGGCACAAGAAGGCCTTTAAGGTTCCCTTTTCTGGGAGTAAGTAAACCGCTTTTAAAGCCGGAGCATCAGGAACAGGTTTTGGATTACATTGCCGAAACAGCCTCCAGCTCTATTGCCTCCTCTTCTGAAGTTACACAAACTGCAAGCACAGAGTCGTCAGTGCAGGCTTCTGGTCAGGAACAACACCTTTCCTTGTGTCCTTCACCCACACCAAAAGTGAGGGATGCCGCAGCACACACTTCAGATTACTCCATGGAGCTGTTTTCACATACCATTCCTGGGTTATCAAGTCAAATCCTGAATTCCCCAGCCCAAGATGAATCTGACATGGAGTGCACTGATGCACAGCCACTGCTAGATGATTCTGCAGGTACATTCACCCACAGCACTACATTGCCCTCGCAGTCTACTGAGCCCGAATCAGACCCTGATGAAACTCAGGTGCCCCTTCCCGCATACTATACCACCTTA
The DNA here is from genome assembly GCF_039654945.1 of Dendrobates tinctorius. Lineage (NCBI taxonomy): Eukaryota > Metazoa > Chordata > Amphibia > Anura > Dendrobatidae > Dendrobates > Dendrobates tinctorius. The sequence goes on along the minus strand of NW_027361779.1, from coordinate 5,882,767 downwards.
CACGGTGACACAGAGGAAGGTACAGAGGAAGGTGCAGATGACATTGAAGACAAGGTCATGGATGACCCAGTTGTTGACCTGGATTGGCATCCATTGGGGGAAGAGGGTGCCGGTGACAATAGGTCAGAACAGGCGATGGATCCGCAGCAGGCATCGTCATCACAGCAGCGGTTATCCGGAAGACCAGTAGCTGTCAAAAAACTTGGTAAGAAAACTAAAAGAGTTGCAGGACAGCTTGGCCAGACGGTCAAATTAGCGCAGCGTGCAAGCCCTGAAAATTTGTACCATAGTAGGAAGAGTGCAGTGTGGCAATTTTTTGAACAAAATCCTACTGATGACGCAAGGTTATCTGTAAGAAGTGCCGAAGGACCTTTAGCAGAAGGAAAAATCTACAAAATTTGAATACCAGTTGCATGCTTAGACATTTAACCAACATGCACTTTCAAGCGTGGACGGACTACAAAAGCTCAGGTAGCACATGTGCACCTGCTCTGACTGAAGTTAGCCGGCAACGCTCCATCGCTACCCCCACTGTAAGGCCACCACTAAGCACACCACCATCAAGAAATGTTGAGGTGTCGGCGCTAGGCCAAAGCAGTCAGGGAATCACAATATTTTCACGAGGAAACACTGAATCTAGGCCATCAACACCCTCACCATCACCAACCCCTTCTCAGTCCGTCAGGTCCAACGCTAGTTCCCCCATATTCAGCTCTCAAGTCCAGCTCACCCTACCAGACACTCTGAGCAGGACAAGAAAGTAGTCATCCTCTCATCTGCGTACACTGGCTTTGAACGCCTACATTGCCAAACTGATCTCATTAAAGATGATGCCCTTCCGTTTGGTTGAAAGCAAAGCTTTCCGTGAGCTCATGGCCTACACTGTCCCACGCTATGACCTACCCAGTCGGCATCTTTTCTCAAAAAGCCATCCCTGCCCTCCACCGGCATGTGAAAGACCGCATTGTCCATGCACTAAAACAATTAGTGAGTGGAAATGTGCACCTCACAACAGATGCATGGGCCAGTAGGCATGGCCAGGGCCATTACGTGTTCATCATTGCGCACTGGGTTAATGTGGTAGATGCAGGCTCTACAGGGGACAGCGGCAGTGGAACAGTGCTGCCTAGCCCACGGTATAGGAAACAGTTGGCTGTAGGCATTCGACCCTCCTCCTCCAGATGCGAAAGCTCATCGACAGAGCGCAGTTGCACGAGCACTCCATCCACATCTGTCAGTGTTGCACTTGAGGAATCCAACTATCAAACAGCTAGTGGTAAGCGTCAGCAGGCTGTTTTAAAAATGATGTCTTTGGGCGACAGCAGACACACCGCGGAGGTACTGGCTGACTACTTGCATCGACAAACTGAGTCATGGCTCGGCAGGCCACATCTTGAGCCAGGCAAGGTAGTCAGTGATAATGGGCGGAATTTTGTGGCAGCCATAGCCCTTGCCAAACTCCCACACATACCTTGCCTGGCTCACACCTTGAACCTGGTGGTGCAGTGCTTCCTAAATAATTATCTGGAGTTAACAGCCCTGCTCCATAAGGTGCGAAGACTGTGCTCACACATCTGTCGCTCGCCCGCATTTGTGGGAGGATACACGGGCAGGCAGTTTGAGGGCAGACATGGAGTTGTCGGGTGTGCAGTGGTCAAAGGTGAAAGACCTCTGTAAAGTCCTTCAGTGTTTTGAGAAATGCACATGGCTGGTAAGCGCAGACGATGCCATTATAAGCATGAGCATACCACTTATGCATCTGCTCATGCAAACTTTGACGCACATTAAGGATCAGGCATCTGCAGCTGAGGAGCAACTGGAGGAGCAAGAGGAGGAGGAAGGAAGCCTTGATGACAGTCAGCCATTGTCTGGTCAGGGAACTGTCGTGGACGAGGTGGAGGAAGAAGAGGAAGATGAGGAGGAGGATGAGGAGGATGATTATTTTGGGGAGGAGGATGCTTCTCAGGGGGCAAGAGAAAATGTGGGCGTGCCAAGGTCAGGTACAGGGTTTGTGCGCGACTGGAGGGATGTGGATTTGCCAGAAAATGCTCCTCCATCCACCACTAGCGATGACGACTACTGGTTGGCCAGCATCCTCGATCCACGCTATAAAGGCAAATTACACAACATCATGCCACAGGAGAACCTATAGCTAATATTGGCTCACAAACAAGCAACTCTGGTTGGTGAATGTTTGAGGCATTCCCAGCACACAGCAGCGGAGCTGATGCTCCTACGAGCCGTAGTGGGCAAAATGGAAGAGGTGTTTGTGGTGCACACAGTCGAACTGGCATTGAAGGCAGGGGTTTCCTGACCATGTTGTGGTGTGATTTCTTAAGTACCACGCACACGACAGCTAATACAGAATCGATTGCAAGTGACAGGAGACAGCAGTTGTCAAATATGGTTACAAACTACTCTCCTCCCATATCAAGGTTCTCCCTCACAGGTCATTCCCCTTTGATTATTGGGCCTCAAAACTGGACACATGGCCTAAATTGGCAGAATATGCTTTACAGGAGCTCGCTTGCCCTGCTGGTAGTGTGCTATCTGAAAGAGTCTTCAGTGCTGCTGGATCAATCCTGACAGAATAAAGGACCCGTCTGTCGACCCAAAATGTTGATGATCTAACCTTCATTAAAATGAACCATGCATGGGTTTCAAAGGATTTTGTCCCACCTTCCCCTGATAACACATAGGTTGCCAGAAAAAATGCTTGCTTTTGTCCTCCTCTTCCTCGGACTTCTCCAATTCCTCCATTTGCAGCAGCTGAAAGTCAAGCCTACAAATCAACATATGCCATTTTTTAAACCTCCCTAACTGGGCTGCCCCCCAGCACCAGGGTCAACGCCTGGCGCACCCGGGCAACTGCTGTTGCGTAGAACAGGTGTGTGGCCGCACCCTTGGGCGACGGCACTGGCACAGGGCCTCTCATAGTACAATAAAGTGTCTCTGATGGTGGAGGGGCCCACTCGCCGTCAGACACACTGCCGTACTATGAGGGGCCCTGTGCCAGTACCGGCGACAACGAGTGGGTCCCCCCTGCTTGCTCAGGGACACAGCATTTGCAATACTTAGATCTCCCTGCTCCACTGCTGTTTAGTCTGGCCAGTTAAATGCTTCACAGGGACGGCCACTACAAATTTGGTGTACTGATCGATGATGATTAAGATGTAGCTATGTCCTGTCCTGCTGGCCTCTACCTTCAGATTACCAGTGCTTTTTTTGCGACGGTACGGCGTACCGGAAATCTGAAGGTGCTTCAGCAGGGGAGGGGGAGCGGCGGCAAGAGCCGGTGGCTGGGAAGTCATACTCACCACTCCCGTGCCTCCCTGAATGTCCCTTGCATCCTCCTTTTCCCAGCGCTGACAGCTTCTTCCTGCCTTCAGCGGTTACATGGTACTGCTCATTAAGCTCATGAATATGGATGCCCATGGGCATGGAAGCATATTCATGAGCTTAATGAGCGGTACCATGTGACCGCTGAAGGCAGGAAGAAGCTGTCAGCGCTGGACAATGGAAGATTCAGGGACGTTCAGCGACGGCACAGCAGGGTGAGTATGTTGGAGGATGGGGGATGCACAAAGGAGGACGGGGGCTGCACAGAGGAGGTCGGGGGCTGCACAGAGGAGGATGAGGGCTGAACAGAGGAGGTCAGGGGCTGCACAGAGGAGGATGGGGGCTGCACAGAGGAGGACAGGGGCTGCACAGAGGAGGTCGGGGGCTACACAGAGGAGGATGGGGGCTGCACAGAGGAGGTCGGGGGCTGCACAGAGGAGGTCGGGGGCAAATATTGCGTACTGGCAAATATTTTTTTACAAAAAAAGCCCTGCAGATTACCAATGGCTACCATTTGTATTGGACATCAACTCACAATCGGATGTAGTGGTGCTTTATGATCACCTTTCACAGTTTTCATAGTCACAGACGTGTGACATTCCTGCCACCATTTTTCAATGTCTCCTCTCATGGCAATCCAATAGAATCCCCTACGGCCTGTGGCTTCTGTGTTTTGCAATCCAAAGTGACCAAACAGATCATGATAGGCAGTGAGGACCATATCTACAGCTCTCCCTGTGATCACAATTTGATGGAGATGAGTAACGGTGATGGGATCGACGTTACTGCGATACAGCAACCCTTTCTTCACTAATTTGCGTTTTGCTGTATCCACAGTAAAAGTTATTGAGGGTCAGCATCGCCTCTGCGAATTCTCCCAGGAGGTTTTCCTGTGATTAGTTATTCCAACATTTCACTCGACTTTCCGTCTGTACTTTTATCCATCTAGCTTCCTGTAGCGGAGAGTCTGGACTGGCTTACTTAGACTGAAATATATACGAAGATTTCAAAGTACCCCAACACTGTATACTGGTGTACATTTCGAATACATTTCCCTTTTTCTCATTTTTATATTCTGGTGTAATCCTTACTGAGGCTGTGAGAGTTTGTGTTTTACTCTGGTAAAATATAAGGAGATTTAAAATGACACCAACACTGTATGCAGCTGAATGCTTGTAAAACATTACCCTTTTTCAAGTTTTTATATTCTTGTCTAATCCATACTGAGCCTGTGATTGTCTTTGTCTGAATCCTGAAATATCGATGGAGATTTACAATTACTCCTAGACTGGAAACACCTGGAATCTGCTGATACAGTACCTTTTTCCAACATTTTGTATTACGGTTAAATCCATACTGACTGATAGATCGACCAAGTAATAGAAGACAGAGATGCCCGTATGAAAGGTTCTGCAGCCCTGAGACCACCTTCCAAAGCCCGGCTGGACTCAAAGAAGCCTGCTTCTTCCGCATCTGGGGACAATTACCGAAAACGCTACCACTATGAACGAGATAAAGAATCAGCAATGGAATTCCTAATACCTGCCACCTGAGAAGCCGTCACATGAGCATTAAGGCTACTTTCACACATCAGGTTTTCGGCGTCAGGCGCGATCCGGCGTCGTGCCGGAACGCCGGATCCGGCAAATGTTTTGTAAAACCTGATTCGCCAGATCCGTTTTTCTGCCGGATCCGTCTTGTTCTTGACAGAAAAAAACGGATCCGTCTCATCCGGTTCATCCGTTTTTCTATCCGTTTTTCGACGGATTACGCCGGATCCGGTTTTTAAAATTGACCCTTGTGGCCTTCCGAATGGGATTGGCTACTGGAAAACTATATATAGCGTGTTCCTACAGCCCTTCTTTGACAGGTTGGAGAGGAGAAAGTGCAGGTTGGAGAGAAGAGCAAGTTACTGGCGAAGGTGGATGTTGTGATTGGAAATATTTTGAAGAATTTGGCGGATTTTATAGCGGAGGCGAATCGTTTGAGGGTGATTGTTCTGGAGAAGGAGAGAGCGAGACAGCAGCGCATCAGGCATCGTAGACGACGTTTGTGGATCCACCCCATCACAGCCAAGAGAATGACGCGTGGGGTCTATTCTACACTCTGCATGGACCTTCGACAAAACCCGGATACATTTTTTGGATATGTTCGGATGAAAATGGAGAATTTTGATTACTTGGTGGAGCGCATTGCACACCTCATAAGAAAAGCGGACACCTATTGCCGCTTCTCTGTTTCACCCGCAGAGCGTCTGATGGTGACTTTAAGGTAAGCCACATTTATTGGATATGCTCGCATCAGAGCACACTTTCACTGCAATCTTGTTGGTGGTAGTTTGTATCTCCAAGTGTTATAGCTGAGTTTTGGTATGTAATGCTGTGATTTAAAACTAATTTATTGTTTTTTAATTCCCCACAGATTTCTTGCAACTGGAGAATCCCTTTCGTCACTGCATTTCCAGTACAGACTCGGGATTTCCACCATATCTGGAATAGTGAAGTACACATGCCGTGCACTGTGGGACTCCTTAGCTGAAGAGTTTTTACCAGAGCCCACAACAGAGTGGTGGATTGAAATTGCTGACAAGTTTCAACAGATATGTCAGTTTCCCAACTGCTTGGGCGCTGTGGACGGGAAACATATCCGCATTGTAAAGCCAGCCGGATCGGGATCGGAATATTTCAATTACAAGAAATATTTTTCAATTGTCCTCATGGCCATCGCTGACGCGGAATACAAATTTATTGCTGTTGATATTGGGGCCTATGGCCGCTCCAATGACTCTCAAGTTTTCAAACTGTCTGCCATGGGGCGTAAACTGTATGGAAACACCTTCCAGTTCCCACCACCTAGACCGCTGCCGCAAACATCTGGTCCACCTATGCCATTTGTCTGTGTAGGGGATGAAGCCTTCCAGCTGTCAGAACACCTTTTGAAACCGTACTCTAGCAGAGGATTGACAAGACCAAAACGCATTTTTAATTACTGCCTCACAAGAGCAAGAAGAATGGTTGAATGTACCTTTGGTATTCTGACAGCCAAATGGCGGGTCCTATTGACTGCGATCAACTTCAAGACAGAAACTGTTGACGAGGTGATCAAAGCTTGCGTGGTACTCCACAATTTTGTTATCTGCAAGGAACCCATTTCCATTGAGGACACCTCTGAAGAAACCACCTTGCAAGATTACCATGACATTACCACTAGAAGTTCTGTGTCGGTTTCAGTAATGAGGGACAATTTTGCACTATACTTTATGTCACCTCAAGGCAGAGTACACTGGCAGGATGACAGAGTGTGAAAGATTTGTGCCCAACCAAACTTGTGTACCTTCTGTACCAACAGTATATACCTTTGCCAACCAAAGTTGGCTATCTTGTCATGGTCTCTATTTTTAGCTTTAGGCCACAGGTGTGTACCTGGTTGTGTTTTATGCAAAGTATTTCACCTTTTAACAAAAGTTGTGTACATTGTTAGGAAATCACCAACAATAAACACAACTTTTTAGGTGAAATACTTTGCTTCAAACACAACCAGGAACACAACTGTGGCAAAAAGCTAAAATTTACCCACAGTTATATACCTGGTTTTGAATACCTTTTTACCTTTTAAATACCCTGTATTTAACCTTTTTTTAAACATATTTCGCCGCAGAAAGAAATGACAGACAACCAGTGTAAACAATAATTTAACTTTTATTTAAAATATTTTTTTTTTGTAAACTGTTTTTAAAGTTAAAAAAACTTTTTTAATAAAGGTTTGAAAAAAAACTGGGCATTTTTATTACAAAACACACATTACAAATCTGTGTAGTGTGGGGTGGAAATACTGCTGGAGGGGCTGCGGGACACTTCGACAATGGGAGTGTGGAGAGAGGACTGGGATCGTGGTGGGGAAGGAACAGTTAGAGGTGATGGTGTGGAAAAAGCTACAGAATGGGTGGACATGTGGGAGGCAGAAGAGGTGGTGGGCGGTGGAGTGGAGGGTTGGGCAGGGACTGTAGGAACAGATGATGTTGATGGAAAGTTGTATGGGGAAGGAGTTTGGTACGGGGAAGGAGTTTGGTACGGGGAAGGAGTTTGGTACGGGGCAGGTTGCTGGAAGTGGGGAGATGTCTGGTACTGGGGAGGTTGCTGGTACTGGGGAGGTTGCTGGTATGTAATAGGAGGGGGAGGATGGAAAGTGGCTGGAGGGGGTGCAGATGTAATAGGAGGGGGAGGATGGAAAGTGGCTGGAGGGGGTGCAGATGTAATAGGAGGGGGAGGATGGAAAGTGGCTGGAGGGGGTGCAGGTGGAGGAACTACAGTGGTGGGAGGTGGAGGTTGGGAGGTAACCTGCTGTAGAGCACCGTGGCACGAATGCATTACATGCATCTGCTGGGTAGGAGATAGTGTTGCCATGCGCTCCACAACAGACCTGAAAAAGGTGTGGTTTGGCGAAGATCTTGCTTCTGAATGCATGGTTTGCAGAAGTGTCTTCACCTCCAGAATGCTGGAGTTGATCTGCTGAAAGCCTGCGGAGATTTGCTCTGACAAGACTTTTAGACAGTTCTGGAAAGATGCATTCAGATGCAAGAACTCTGGCGCATAAGTCTTTTCCTGACCCCTCTGCCGCTGCCGCCCAGTACCCGCAGGTGTACTAGAGGTGGCAGGGGCAGAAGGGTGGGGTAAAGGGAAAGCGATCTCCTCACCAGCAGCTTCATGTAATGTAGGCGGCCACGATGCTCCTGTGCTGGTGGATGGGACAGATGGGTCGAATGTGTGGGAAGGCTGGGAAGGTGCAGATGTACCGGGGCGGTCGAATTGTCCCTCGGTGACGGTCTCCTCAGGGATCGCCTCAGAAGGGTCCAATCGTGCAGGCTCCCGAGTGCTGCTCACCGTCCTGTGGAATAAAGAGAAAAAAAAACAATTAAAATAGTGACATGGTATGGCCCTGGCTGAAAAAAAAAAAGTTACATCTAAACATTTTTTTGTCACATGTGGTGTGTAATATTTACCTTCTGGTGAGCATTGTCTCCCGGAGGAACGACAGGGCTCGTGCGTACTTGTACTTGCTCCTGCGTCCTCCAGATCCACTCGGGGCCCGCATCTCTTTATTGAACTCCTTCTTGAAACGATCCCTCACAGACCGCCACCGCTTCACAATTCTCTCCCCTGAAACGAGAAAGGACAAAGTGGTTAGTATACAACATCAGTGTTTCCCAAACTCCAGTCCTCATGGTCCCCAGGGGTCATGTTTTCAGGATTTCCAAAGTAAATAGAAATCCTGAACACATGATCCGTGGGGACCACGAGGACTGGAGTTCGGGAAACACTGGTTTAAATCAAGCAACCGGTACTGTATATACTTACGCTCTTTAATCTGGGCCCGAGCTTCGAGGTCCTCCCAGCGGTCCACAAGGAGCGAACAGATTTCCTCCCAGAGTCGTCGGGTAACGATAAGGTCAGCGTGGCGGCGGTCAGCCATATTCCAGAGCGGCTCCCTTTCTCTGACGAGATCGATGAGGCGGTCCACATCAATCCCTCCATCCTCACCGTCAGAGTCGGGAGCACGCTGTGAAGGCTGTTAAAGAAAAAGACAAAAATAACATAATTAGCCTCCACAAAAGAAATGAAATAAAAAGTGCAAAAAAACCAAAGCAAAAATATTTATACTTACACGCTGGTGACCGCCGCGTTGCTGTCGCCGACGACCCCGGGAGGCACTGCGAGGACCTCTTGGCCGAGCACCAGATTGGGAAGGCTAGAGAAGAAAACAAAAAATGTTATGTCTTTGGATGTAGGCATTTGTTTGCTGTGTGTGGTCTGCAGAACATTGTTTTCTATGTGTTGTGTGTAGTGTGATGTTGTGTTTCTGCGTTTGATGCAAAAAACTTACCAATTGTGAGCCCACTCCAAGTGTCTGTCCACCCCTTCCTTCTTCTTCTGGGAGCTCCTCTTCATCTTGTGATTCCTGTTTTGAAATAAAAGGCAATGAATAGACATATATTACAGAGATGATGGATTTTGGAAATAAAAACTTACCGTCAAACGCTGACGATGCGAGGGAGGGCTCCCAGAAGAAGATGTGCTGTCTTCCTCATGGCCAGACTCCATGGCTGTGGGTGGTGTTCCTGCTGCTGCCATTGCTGCTGCTGCTGCTGCATCTATTGGGCGGCTGTTGAATAAAGAGAAACAAAGGGCCAATGAATATCTTGATATTCCATAGCCCTAGTTTGGAGGAATGGGGGATTTGATAATTACCGTCTCTCATCTGCTGCTGGACTCCCCTCCCGTTGTTCAGCATGCTGCTCCATTTGGGGTGGTGCTGATGGTGCTGCTGCTGCAGATGTCTGCTGCCTTCTCCTGCTCCTGGTTCTTGGCTTGGGTGGCATGTTGGGTGTGGCTGAGGGTCACACTGTCTTGCTTTTATATATGTCTTGTGGGCAGAGCTACTGAGCATGCTCAGACCAAAAAAACCGGATCCGGCCACCGGATCAGGCGCATTGCGGCGCCCATAGGCTTTCATTGTATGAAAAAGCCGGACACGCCGGATCCGGTGTGTCCGGCTTTTTCGCCGGAGACAAAAAACGTTACAGTAGCCGTTTTTTCCAGACGCCGGATCGCGTCACATTGCCGGATCTGGCGAAAATCGGATGAAACGCATGGCCATCCGGCTCGATCCGGCTCTAATGCAAGTCAATGGGGGGGAAACCGGATCCGGCATTGCATTTCGCCGGATCCGGTTTTTGTCAAAAGCGCCGGATCGCGCCTGACGGCGAAAACCTGATGTGTGAAAGAGGCCTAAGCGATAAACAAGTCAAAATTAACTGCCGCAGGACTCGAATCATTGGAGGAAAGGACGCGTTAAGCTGTTAATGGAACAAACAACTCCCGTGTTGTCACAATTAAAACGGATCCTTCTGTCCCGATACTCCTCCTTCCATAGGTTCACAGCCACTAGTATAGGCAAAATATCCAACAAAGCAATATTCCTAACAAGGCCCAGCTGAAACCACTCCTCAGGCCACGCAGCCGCGCACCACAGGCCCCTAAAATATGACCCAAAACACACTCCATCACACGCATCTGTGAACAACTCCAAGTCATCATTTACAACTGCCTCCTCCATGAGCAAAAAACGTCCGTTGTATTGCTCCAAAAAATAGTCCCACAATTCCAAATTAGCCTTATGTTCACTGTAAAGCCAAACAAAATGATGCAGAGCCCGCACTCCCGCCGTAGCGCTCGCCAACCGCCAAGAAAAGACCCGACCTATTGTAATAATGCGACAAGCAAAAGTCAAATTCACAAGTAGTGACTGCACCTATGTCAACAATTTCTTCAACCGTTTTGCCCGAGACACCTCATCCCGCAACGCCTTTTTCTTATCCTCCATCAAACAGAACTCACATTTTACCGAATCAATCACGATTCACAAAAACGATAAGCACGTACAAGGCCCCTCTGTTTTACCGGGAGCAAGCGGTACAGCAAAACGCTCCGCCACCCATTCCACTGCTCTAAGTAACCTCTCCCAACAACCAGAATTTGCCTGACCGATACACAAACAATCATCCAGGTAATGAATCAAGCAAATGAAAAGCTGATACTTCATGGACAACCCATTCAAGAAAAGAACTGAATGCCTCAAAAAACGCACAAGACACCGATCAACCGATTGTCAAACACCTATCAACCCCAAAACACCACATCAGTAACACACCAACAACTTAACACTCTCCGGATGAACATGGATCAACATAAACGCCGACTCAATATCCGTTTTAGGCAAAAGTGCCCCCTTCCAACAATTCCGGACAAACTTTGCCACCTCATGAAATGACTTATAAAACAAAGAGCACAGCTACGGGTCAATTCCATAAGTCACCGATCTACCACGAGGGAAAGACAGATGATGAATGAGCCTGAACTTATTCTGCTGTTTCTTAGGCACTACACCCAGGGGTGACACTACCAAATCCTCAAACGGAGGATCCCTAAACGGCACAGACATCCTTCCCAACTTAACCTCCTTCCCCAACTGTTATGACACCACCTCAGCATATTGGTCAGCTGACCTCAGATTGTTAATCACCCGTGGTATCTCAAAAGGAGGGGCGGGAATTTTAAACCCGTCACTGAAAACGGACAACAACAGTTCCGACTTAACCCCATCCGGAAACCTACTTACCTTACATAAGGGACCATCGCGGCCAGTTTCAATGGCGTCTACCCCTTTTGAATTTGCACTCTCTCTCTGCTTCTCCTTTATGCTTCCTAAAGCATCTGCGAGGTTCCTTTGCAATGGGATCAAAGGTGTTTGAATTTGCAGCAATCTAGGCCCAAATTTACACTGGCCATCATTCAATTGCGAGCAGAGACCCTGCTTCTGGCTGACCGATTGCCCCGACCGATCCCCTTGTCCACTGTTTTGTGCATTTGACGAACCGGCCCCCCCAGCACCCCCAGGAAAGGAGTGGTCGAACTTAGTCGGCGTTATAAGCTTCAACCACAGACGTATGTCTTTCTTGTCCCACCGAATTGCCGGACAAACCGCCTTCCTATGCCTAAACTGTTTGTCGTAACGGAGCCAAGCCTGAACCCCCTACACCCTATAAGCCTCCCCAATCGAATCCAAACAACAAAAAAGAGGAGACCAATTCTTAGGCGCCTTCTCTCCAACCACGCTAGTCAAAATATCGAATGCCTGTAGCCAATTAGCTAATCTGTGCGGAATCAATCGACATCTCCGTTTTTCCTCCTCTTTTTGGCTATCATCCTTCCTCCCTTTGTCCAAGTTCAACTTTTCCAAAGGAAGCAGTGAAAAAATCGCGACATATTCGTCCTTCTATATCTTTTCCCGCACCTCCTTCTTACGATGAGCACCCAGTGGGCCCTCAAAGCATACATATACCTCCCCATGCGCCCTGTCATCTACATGGATCCGACATTCCTTTTCCTTCTCAGTCTGAACCGAAACAGACACAGGGTCAGCTCGGCCAACTGACACCCCGGTAACCGCCCCCGACAAACTGGTCCCTCGCTCCTGTGACCCCACCCAAGTGGCTAAATGCACCGGGGGCGCTCCAAATCCCTCCATCAGTGACAACAAATCTCGCATGGAAGTCAACATCTCCCCCAGCCCCACAATCCATGAAGGAACTTGGTCCACAACTCCCTCACCTATCGCCACCGGCCGGTCCCCCAACCCACTCCCGACTGCAGGGGACCTCACTATAGATGAGGACAAACAAGACATGGAGCCATGCTCACCGGGCTGCGATGACGCTTTGACTCCTCCAGTCGCCAATTCCGTATCCCGCTGTGCGTCGATTCCGGAGCTTCCCCTCAGACCCTCTGTCCCCAGAGGTTTGCCACCTTGTGAAACAGGCTTTCTCGACGCTGCCGCCCTCATGGGGAACTCCGTTCTGGGCTCTTTGCTTCTCCGGCCCCTGCTGAGGCAAGCGGGCTGCACAGCCACGGGGGGGCTTCCGCCTTTGGACACCCACCCCCCGCAACCCCCATGACTGCCTGAAGCACCGTCCATGCTGATCCACCACCGTTGTTCTGGTCAGGGTGCCCGAGGTACTGGGCATAGCTGACAGCCTCGGGCGACGGGGGCTGCTGCCCGACGACCCCTCTCCGGGTAACTCCCACTGCCGCCCCAAGAAGAGGAGGCAGATCGCCCGGCTCCACGAGGGCCTGCCGTGACGTCATTGTTCATCGCCGACCCGGCGAGTGCAGGCCTCGCCTCCCGCTCTGCTCGGGGAGAAGGATTTGCAACTGGACCCAGCCCGGCTCGTGGATTCCTCCCAGTCCGGGGCCTGCCCGCACTCTTACCAGCAGGCACCCGACCCGGAGGGTCCCTGGAAGGGGCTCCGTCGCCAGCGCTGGGTCCTTGGATCTGCGTCAGGGGATAAACGCTCCATGGCCCTTGACCGCCGCCTCGCACGGGAAGAGACACCAGCGGCCGACCCGCTGCTTCCAATGATGATCCCCGCGACCTGCTCCTCGATCCACCCGGCAGGCTGCAACTCCGCTGCATTGCGCAGCCTCTCCAATCCAGCTGATATGGACTCCATGCTGTCTGGGCGTGGGACAGTCTCTGTGGCTCCGTAGCGGGAACTGAGGTAACCGCCCCATAAGCCCAATTCAAATACCCCCCTTATTTCCATACTCCACCCCCTAGGGACAGTTAACCCCCTCCCTCCAACCCACTGTCATGTGGGCCTTCACTTACGCCTCTGGGGAGGGGAGGGTTTGGCTCTTTCTGGCCCCTGTCTTCAGGGAGACACTTAGGACTGTAAACAGAAGTTCTTATGTGCTTGTGCTGAACGCAATTGTTGGGTACAGTTAGTGTGCAGTGACAGGGGAGGATTTTCTTGTGTGCAGCAGCGCCGATTATTAGCCTGCCTTATAGCAGTATTGCTGTGTGTACACTGCTGTGCAGACTGCTTTTTAAACAGCACTAATACTTTTATTCTTTTTTTCTGCACAGTGAACGAACGTTCATTATTTCCCACACCGTATAGAGCTGTACGCTCCTCACACAGTACCGTGTCCTGGCTGGTATCACGGAGAAATGCATGCTGACTATCTGTATGTGACTCCGGAAATATATAGGGCGATTTACATTTTCGCTTATACTATATACACCTGGTATCTGCTGATACAGTACCTTTGTTCTAAATTTTTTACTACGGTATAATCCATAGTGAGTGAGCGTGTATGGTTTATTCCTTCAATATATACGTAGATAAAAAGTTTACCCTATACTATATACACCTCCTATCTTGTAATACAGTACCTTTGTATTACGGTCAACATTTTGTATTACAGTGAGCGTCTGAGGGTGACTACGGAAATATATACGCAGATTTAAATTGTACCCTATAATAAATATACACTTGCTATCTGCTTATCCTGTACCTTTTTTCAACATTTTGTATTATGCTCAAGTCCAGACTGAGTGAGTGTGTGAGGGTTACTCCGGAAATAGATCCCAAGATGTAAAATTTGCCCAACACTGTAAAAAGCTGAACGCTAATGATACAGTTCCCTTTTTGCTATTTAGATTCTGGTGTAATCCATACTGAGCCTGTGAACGTCTGTCTGTAACTCCAGAAATATATTTGTAGATTTAAGATTACCCCAACACTGTATACAGCTGTACGATTGTGATACCTTACCCATTTACTGCTTTTTATATAGTGGTCTAATCCATACTGAGCCAGTGAGAGTCTGTTTCTGACTCTGGAAATATATACTGAGATTTACAATGACCCCTACACTGTATACAGCTGTACGCTTCTGATCCATTACCCTTTCACTGCTTTTTATATTGTGTAATCCATACTGACCCTGAGAGCGTCTGTGTCTGCCTCCTGAAATAAATAATGAGATTTATAATGTTTAAACAATACTATATCTACCTTGTATCTGGTGATACAGTAACCTTTTTCTACTTTTTATATTTTTGGCTAATGCCTACTGTGACTGAGAGCATCTGTGTTTGCCTCCTGAAATGTCTACGGAGATTTTGAATGTTGAAACTATACTATATATACCTTGTATCTGGTGATACTGTACCCTTTTTCTACTTTTTAGATCGTTGTCGAATCCATACTGGCCATGACAGCGTCTGTGTCTGCCTCCTGAAATATATACGTAGATTTAGAATATTGAAACTATACTATATATCCCAGGTATCTGGTGTTAAAATGAAACGCCATGCAGGGCCGGGGGTTACTCAGTACCAGGCCTTTCAGGCTCTTTTAAGGGGGAAGTATGTCACGGTGGTGATTGGGACCCGGTCTGAGGCCCTGGGTGTCCAATATAGAAGATGACAGTTCAGATGAGGGGGAAGATGGTATGATAATTAATTTGGAAAAGGGGATCGTGACGCCACCCGTGGTACTCGGCTAGGGTAGCCGACGCTGTAATGCAGATCCTCTGGGCCGGTGTTAAAGCAGCCAAGATGATGAAGCTCTCCACGGGCAGAGCTGTATCCCAGGGCAGTTGAGATGGTGTTCGTGAGCCGTTGACAGTGATGGTGAGTGTAGCATGTGTAGCAGGCGAGTTGTAAAAGACACCAAGGACACAGTTGGGTGCATTCTCTTAGTTTTTCCTTAAAAGTTTTGTGCACAAGATGACCCACTTGGTACTGATTCATCCGAGGGAGGGGTCCGGCAAACTCCAAGGTAGATCAGGAACACCTGTTCAAGACTCCTTCTCGTTTATTCTTTCTAGGCCGTGTCTCTGCGCTGATCTCTCCCTTCCTTCCTGCTGTGCGCCTTCGCAAACAGTGTACCAAGCCGGCAGCCACGGATCACAATGGGCGATGTGAGTCAGGCCCCGGGGTCCTTTATTCCAACTGCTGCCTTTTTGAGTACTGAATGCGGCTGCGACTGAGGCACTTAAAGTTACCTCAGCCTCCGTCTTTCTAGCTGAGCCCTGTATTTCCCCACTACCTTCAGGAGCCACCTTCCCCAACAAGGCCTGGTCCTTCCTTCTCCAGAAACGGGCTTCACAGGTGGCTTATTGCACTTCCCGTGCCCCAAGGACGCCTTCCTTCCAGTCTAGGAGCTTGGACAAGATTTTTCTCTCTTCTCTGACCCTCAGCCCTCTCACAGCAATCCTGCTCTTACTCTGTCCTGTCACCGACTGACAACTCTCTAGAAAGATCCATTTACCTCAGACTAGCTCCACCCACCAACTGTCACCTTGCTTTCTCTGATTGGATGCCCACAATCACTCCACTACCTAAGCTCCTCCCACTGTACCTACCTTCCACACTAACCCCCAACACCCTTTCCTAGTCAGTCTGGGATGAGGCCATCCTCCCGCCGGGTACACCCAGAAAGCACTGACTAACGTGTGTGTGTTGAGTGCAGGGTTATGAGTCCTGAGTAGTGATCCCTCCTTACCTGAGGGTGGGATACCACACCTTTGGATGAGGTGCAGTACCTCTGTGGCGACCGTACCCTCAGGGGCACCATAGTACCCTTTTTCAACTTTGTATATTGTTGTCAGATCCATACTGGGCCTGAGAGCGTCTGTGTTTGCCTCCTGAAATGTATATGGAGATTCAGTATGTTTAGACTATACTATATATACCTTGTATCTGGTGATACTGTACCCTTTTGCAAATTTTTAGATTATTGTCTAATCCATACTGAGCCTGTGACCGTCTGTGTCTGACTCATGAAATATATACGGAGATTTACAATTATCCCTAGACTGTATAGAGCTGTCCGCTTCTGAAACAGTACCATATATCTGCTGGTATTTTGAGTCCATTTTCACAAAAATTATTACAGTATATACTCGAGTATAAGCCGACCCGAGTATAAGCCGACCCCCCTAATTTTGCCACAAAAAACTGGGAAAACTTATTGACTCGAGTATAAGCCTAGGGTGGGAAATGCTCCATAGATTATTCACCCATATGGTGTCCCCAGAAGACGCTCCATAGATTATTCCCCCATATGCTGCCCCATAAGAAGCTCCATAGATTATTCCCCCATAAGAAGCTCCATAGATTGTTCCCCCATATGCTGACCCCATAAGAAGCTCCATAGATTGTTCCCCCATATGCTGCCCCCATAAAAAGCTCCATAGATTGTTCCCCCATATGCTGCCCCCATAAAAAGCTCCATAGATTTTTCCCCCATATGCTGCCCCCATAAGAAGCTCCATACATTATTCCCCCATATGCTGACCCCATAAGAAGCTCCTTAGATTATTCCCCCATATGCTGACCCCATAAGTAGCTCCTTAGATTATTCCTCCATGTGCTGCCGCTGCTGCATGTAAAAATAAAAAAAAGACATACTCACCTCTCCGTCGCTAGGTGTCAGATACTCACCTGTCCTGCGTCCATGGCTGCTCACCACTATCTGCCACGTCATCGGTCAATGACGTTCACGTCAACGCCCCTCTGCTGTCTGAAGTCACTGACCGATGACAGACAGCAGAAAGCAGCCATGGACGCAGCACAGGTGAGTATCGCTATACTTACCCGTCCTGATGCTGTCTCTTGAGCCCCCAGCTTCTCCGTGCTCTCTCTTCCTGCGTTCAGTGGTCATGTGATACCGCTCATTAAAACTCATGAATATGTGCA
The DNA here is from genome assembly GCF_039654945.1 of Dendrobates tinctorius. Classification (NCBI taxonomy): domain Eukaryota; kingdom Metazoa; phylum Chordata; class Amphibia; order Anura; family Dendrobatidae; genus Dendrobates; species Dendrobates tinctorius. Next base: position 5,865,322 of record NW_027361779.1, on the reverse strand, counting down.
TATTCATAAGTTTTAATGAGCGGTACCATGTGACTGCTGAAGGCAGGAAGAGAGAGCGTGGAGAAGCTGGGGGCTCAAGAGACAGCGTCAGGATGGGTAAATATGACCTGACACCCCCGCCCCCCTCTGACCCCCCGGTGTATATGACTCGAATATAAGCTGAGATGGGGACTTTCAGCCCAAAAAATGGGCTGAAAATCTCAGCTTATATTCGAGTATATACGGTAAGTATGGTGGAAGAGGCCGTGGACGTGGGTGTGGGGGGTCAGCTGGTACTGATGGTGGTGGTGGTGCATCTGCTGGTAGTGCCAAAAGCACAATAGCAGCTAAGGCAGGAGGTGTTGAGCCTGCATCATTGTCTGGCACAAGAAGGCCTTTAAGGCTCCCTCTTCTTGTAGTAGGTAAACTGCTTTTAAAGCCGGAGCATCAGGAACTGGTTTTGCCTTACATTGCCGAAACAGCCTCCAGCTCTATCGCCTCCTCTTCTGAAGTTTAAAAAAATGCAAGCACTGAATCGTCAGTGCAGGATTCTGGTCAGGAACCACCCCTTTCCTTGTCTCCTTCACCCCCACTAAAAGTGAAGGATGCGGCAGCCCACACTTCAGATTACTCCATGGAGCTCTTTTCACATGCCATGCTCGTGTTATCAAGTGAAATTCTGAATTCCCCAGTCCAACATGAATCGGAGATGGAGTGCACTGATGCACAGCCACCGCTAGATGATTCTGCTGGTACATTGACTCACATCATTACATTCCCCTCGCACTCTACAGAGCCAGAATGTGACACTGATGAAACTCAGATGCCCCTTCCCGCATACTATACCACCTTACACGGTGACACAGAGGAAGGTGCAGATGAAAGTGCCGGTTCCCTGAGCAGGTGGGGGGGTCCTACTCGTGGGCGATGGCAGTGGCAGAGGGCCCCTCATCCCCTCATAGTACGCCAAAGTGTCTCTGCCGGTGGGAGCGCCCACTCGCCGTCAGACATACCGTTGTACTATGAGGGGCCCTGTGCCAGTGCCATTGCCCATGCTTACTCAGGGCCACAGCACTTGCAATACTTACCTCTCCCTGCTCCACCGCCGTGATGTTTTCCGCCTTTCCTGACAGTGACATTCAGGTTAGAGAGCGCAATGACATCACGTCTGTATGCACTCTACTGAAACAGTACAAGTGCAAAGAGAGTGAAGATGGCAATGCTGAGGAGTCCAGAGTAGAGCAGTGCCCAGCGAGGAGAGGTATTTAATTTTTTTACATGTTGGGAGCATTTTTGGGGAGCAATATTCACTGGAGAATGATATATGGGGCCCATCATACACTGGAGCATCATCCATTTGGCCCATCATATACTGTAGCATTCCTAATGGGGGACATCAGACACTGGAGCGGCATTTACGGGGCCCATTATACACTGGAGCATTAGAAATGGGGCCCATTATATATGGAGCATTGTTTGGGCCCATAAGACAGTGGAGCATCATCCATGGGGACCAACATATACTGTAGCATTATGTGGAGCTCATCATATACTGTATGGAACATTATATGGGACCAATTATTTTGTATGGAGAAATATATGGGGCTCATTATTCTCTATGGCGCACTAGGTGGTGGCCATAATACTGTATGGAGTAATATAATGCCAGTTTTTTGAGCTATTGTAATATTTAAAATAGATATCAGTCATGTCCTGTAAGCAGTGAAGTATTTTTCATTGTACTATACCTATATTTCTGTGCCGTATCAGAGCATTATGAATTGTGGTATGTGTTAAAAGGGCACACTGACACTCTTTGGCCCAGGGCACATGAAAACCTGGTGCCAGCCCTACCCCCCCACAACTTTAGCCAAATAACCCCCAGTTTTCAATGCGTAACTATTATTATAAAGTAAATTAAGGTTGACAAGCTTAAGTAATAAGAATTGATGTAGTTGGCATTGAAATGGGCACTGTAGGTGTGTTTACTGTCCTCCACTCCCTGCCGACTTTGCTTCCCAATTGACTTACATTGGGTTTCGTGTTTCAGTCGGACCCCGACTTTTCCCTATAGTCGGCCGATTTCGTTCGACCTGACTTTTAAGAAAGTCGGGTTTCATGAAACCCGACTCGACCCGAAAAAAGGCAAAGTTGCTCATCTCTAACTTTGTGTGTTTTGGAACAACACAAAAAATGGAGAAAAGCCAAATTGGACAAAACTTCGCACAAACCCCCCAAAAAGGGGACCGGACAAAATTGTTAGCACCCTCAACCTAATATTTGGTTGCACACACTTTGGTAAAAAATAATTACAATCAATTGATTCCTGTTAGGGGCGGCCGAACGCACTAAGTATAAATTAATAGAAAGTGCGTTCGCCGCCCGGGGTCTACCGTGCAGAGGTGTTAAACTGCTGCTATATAATTGCAAATGCACAATATGGCGGTATATCGCACACGGGTTGAATGTCACCCGGTGTGCACTGGGCGTACTCTTTTATATTCACAGAGTCGCCTTAAGGCATAAACATGAATGCCGAGTCTGTTGACTTCACAGGTCTCAGCGGTGTACACGCACGGTATATGGTCACAGGACTCAGGCCTAAGACACAGAGTCGGTGTCCATCTAGACCTACCGTGCGTGCGGCGTCGCTATCGCGGACGCCCACAAGTGCTGCTGACTGCAGGGCGGCAACTGACACAGCCGCTATACAACAATGCCTATTTTTAGGTGGTTAAATAGACTGTGCACTTTACTTAGTTACCTAGTTGTATTTATTTTTCTATCTAATAATTTATGTATTTGCTGGTCCCTTCATATTGGAGGTCCCTTTTTGCCCTGTCTTTTTATACCAATCATTTTAAATTGATAATTAATAAAAAAATATATTTTTAATCACACTTTTTTGTCCTCCTCACTTCCTATCTTTTATGGCACCACCTTACCATAATAGATCATGTCTATAACATATCACTGAAATGACTTTGGCCGTTATTTAAAAGGGACTATGGGAATAATATATACATCACACTGTTGTCTCATGGTCAGTCTGTGATCTATTAGTATACTCAACTCTTTTTCACATGTGCTGTTGCTTAGCCCTATTCCTCCCATTCTGTATATGCTTTTTTCATTTTTATTGCCTAGATGTAGTACTTTGAATTTTTCCCTGTTAAAAACCATTCTGTTAATTGCTGCCCACTGTTCCAGTTTATTTATATCTTTTTGAATCCTCTCTCTCTTCTCTAGTATTAGCCATCCCTCTGTTATGAATGGGTCACCGAGGAGGAGAGCGCAATAGGCTATGCCACCAGGACACCAGAGAGGTTGGTCGCTCAGCAGATTGCAGACCCCTGATCTTAACAACACAACTTGCAGTAGCCGTGGAGCGTTCTTACATTGCCCTAGACGCCTCATCACAGCCAGAGGACTAACTAAGCCTAAAGACAGAAAGGTGAAATCTAAACTGCCCCAGAGCAGATCCCCCAAAGGAATAGACAGCCCCCAAACATATATTGTTGGTAAGACAAGATGAAGCACAAACACAGACAGAAAATAGACTGAGCAAATGATGGGGCCCACACTGACTAGATAGGACAGGACAGGAAAGGCACTGTCTGCAATCACACAAAAACCCTAATAAATCCAACACAACTGATGTACAAAAATACTGAGGTTTGAACAACCTTGCCCCCACTATATCAGCACACAGGTGTGAACTGGTGGCTAGCAACAGGTTAATACAGCAGGGGACTGAGCAAACAAACACAAGATACAAAAATACAGGGCAGGAGTCAGCAGCCCCAGGGGGGGCAAGCTGACCCCTGACAGCAAGGCAAAAACAGATGAAAAGGGTTTAGCAAATGACACTTAGCTGAAAAAATGCAGGATCAGGCAGTGGACAGAAATCCTCCGTAAGCAAAGAAAGGCGTATCACCGACAGCCACTGAGAGAAGTCTGCTCGCTTATGTAGTCCCAATCACTACCACCACTTCTCCAATTATCTTCTGCAGCTGTTGGGTTAACAACATGTTGACCAGCACCACTACCAGCAATATCCACCAGAGGGAGCCTTGCCTCAAAAGTCAGATCAAGAGAGCTCACAACATCCCTCCAGCTTTGTGTCATCAGCAAATTTAATCATTTTACCCTCAATTCCTTTATATAAATCATTGATAAAGATGTTGAATAATACAGGTCCCATGACAGAGACCTGTGGTACCCCACTTGAGACATTCTTCCAATTGGATGTGCAGTCATTTACGACCACTCTTTGGGTCCAATCACTAAGCCAGTTATGGATCCACCTAATAGTTGATTTGTCCATTTCAAACTATACAGTGTCAGGTGCACTACAATTCAGAGCGATAATTTTTTCAATAAGGATTGTGTGGGATACTTTGTCAAATGCTTTGCTGAAATCAAGATTTGCTATATCTAGAGCATTTCCCTGATCCACTCAGTCAGTGATTCTGTCATAGAAGGAAATTAAATTTATCTGACATGACTTATTAGTTACAAACCCATGCTGACTCTGGTTAATTATTTCATTCTTATCTAGTTATTTACATACAGGTTGTTTAATAATTTGTTCAAAGATCTTTCCTGGTATAGAAGTCAGACTCACCGGCCTATAGTTCCCTGGGTCCACCTTCTTCCGCTTTTTGAAGATAGGGACAAAATATGCCCTTCTCCAGTCTTCTGGGACTTCTCCTTTTCTCCAAGAATTTTCAAAGATTATGGAGAGTGGTTCAAAAATTTTTTCTGCTATCTCCTACAGTACTCTGGAATGTAATTTATCTGTGTCATGATCCTGTCCAGGTTTTGAGTCCTGTCTGCCCCTTTCCCGGACTGATTATGTCAAGGGTTAACTTTGTCTGGCCTTGTTTGGGTTCAGGTCTGCTATTTCTTCCTGCTGTGTCCTGCAGGCCATGCCAGTTTTATATTCTGCCTATGGTGTGAGTATCTGACTCTAGCAGTACCCTGATTTGTCCTCCTGCACTTTCTGACCTTTCCAGTGTCTGATCCTCCCTCTCTACCCGTTCTGTCTTAGTGTTTGCTTATTGCTTTTGGATTTCCCAGTGTATGACTTGGTTTTGCCTCTGACTTGCCTTCTGCCTTTTGTCTTGTATTGACCCTTTGGCTCTCCACTGACTCTGTGCTTGCTTTTTCCCTTGACGGTCTAGGTTTTGACTCGACTTGTTTGATTATTCTGGTGCCACCTGGTGGTGGTTTCGCTGCAGCACTGAAGGTCTGCTTTTGCAGACTTGTTACTATCCTTCCACTCTATTGTCATCTAGTGGAGGTTGCAGTTACCTGCATAGCTGCAGCGTGACAATCTGGACCTGGAGACTTGTATTCATTTACCATATTTTTTGCTGTATAAGATGCTCCGGATTATAAGACGCACCACAAATTTTGAGGAGAAAAATAGGAAAAAACATTTTTTTTAATAAAATGGTGCCTCTTATAATCCAGGTGTCTTATTGCTTACCGGGGGTGGTGGCTGCGGTGAAGTGGGGTCCCAGGGTCACTGCTGGAGGAGGCAGGAGTGGGGTGATACTGCAGGCCGCAGGAAGGGATGAGAGGGTGCTCCGATGTGCAGCGCACTGCCAGGGGGGGCTCATGCTGCTGGCAGGGGGGCTGTACTGCTGCCAGAGGGGCTCGTGCTGCTACCAGGGGGGCTCATGCTGCTACCAAGGGGGCTTGCGCTGCTGCCAGGGGGCTGTACTGCTGCCAGGGGGGCTCATGCTGCTACCAGGGGGGCTTGCGCTGCTGCCAGGGGGGTCTGTGCAGCAGCCCGGGGCTCTGCCCACATTTACCGGGTGTCCGTCTGCGCTGTGGGTGTCTCCGGGTGCCCAGCCGTGTCTCATGCTGCTTCCAGGGGGGGCTCATGCTGCTACCAGGGGGGCTCGCGCTGCTGCCAGGGGGGCTGTACTGCTGCCAGGGGGGTCTGTGCTGCTGCCAGGGGGGCTCATACTGCTGGCATGGGGGCTGTACTGCTGCCAGGGGGGCTCGTTCTGCTACCAGGGGGGCTTGTGCTGCTACCAGGGGGGCTCATGCTGCTACCAGAGGGGCTGGCGCTGCTGCCAGGGGGGCTGGCGCTACTGCCAGGGGGGGTCTGTGCTGCTGCCAGGGGGGGCTCATGCTGCTGGCAGGGGGGCTGTACTGCTGCCAGAGGGGCTCGTGCTGCTACCAGGGGGCTCATGCTGCTACCAGGGGGGCTTGCGCTGCTGCCAGGGGGGCTGTACTGCTGCCAGGGGGGCTCATGCTGCTACCAGGGGGGGCTTGCGCTGCTGCCAGGGGGGTCTGTGCAGCAGCCCGGGGCTCTGCCCACATTTACCGGGTGTCCGTCGGCGCTGTGGGTGTCTCCGGGTGCCCAGCCGTGTCTCCACGTGCCCAGCAGTGTCTCCGGTTCCAATCCCGGGGCTCTGGCGACATTTTGCGATAGGCCAGAGCCCTGGGACTCCCTTTCGGTTCCCTCTGTTTTGGGCTCCGGCAATATGGCGGCCGCTGCCGGGGGCGGCGCATGCGCTGATGGTGATCTCGGAACTGAGATCTCGAGAGATGAGATTTCAGCGAGATCTGTCCCGAGATCACCATCAGCACATGCGCCTCCCCCAGCAGCGGCCGCCATATTGCCGGAGCCAAAACAGAGGGAACCGAGGGGGAGCCCCGGGGCTCTGGCCTGTTGCAAAATGTCGCCAGAGCCCCGGGATTGGAACCGGAGACACCACTGGGCACATGGAGACACGGCTGGGCACCCGGAGACACCCACAGCGCCGACGGACAGCCGGACACCCCTGCGGCCTACACCCGGTAATGTATATCCTCTTTGTAAAACGCACCCCCATTTTCCCCCCAAGTTTGAGGGGAAAAAAGTGCGTCTTACAAAGCGGAAAATACGGTATGTTAGCTAAGTGATTCCTCACTATCTTTCTGTTTATAGATATCCCAGATTATTCTATTCCTTTAATAGGACAGTGAAGATCAGTTGATGTTACATTTCCTTTCTGAGAGAAAACAGATGCAAAATAGGAATTTAAAAGTTCGGCATTCTCAACATCCTTTCTTATCATTTCATCATTTTCATCCTGTAAAAATCCTATAGCATCTTTGACTTTTCTTTTACTTTTGACATATCCACAAAATCCTTTTTATTGCTTTTGACATCTCTTGCAAGCCTTAATGCATTGTCAGCTTTAAATAATCTGATATGTGCCCTGCAGGTTCCACAGACAGCATGATATTCTTCTCTAGATATGCCTCCCTCTATCCATTTGATAAACATTTCTTTCTTCCTTTTTAGCATGTGTTTAGAATCATAGAATCATAGAATCATAGAATCGTAGAGTTGGAAGGGACCTCCTGGGCCATCTGGTCCAACCCCCTGCTCAAAGCAGGATTCGCTAAATCATCCCAGTTAGGTGTCTGTCCAGCCTCTGTTTGAAGACTTCCATTGAAGGAGAACTCACCACTTCTCGTGGCAGCCTGTTCCACTCATTGATCACTCTAACTGTCAAAAAGTTTTTTCTAATATCTAATCTGTGTCTCCTCCCATTCAGTTTCATCCCATTGCTTCTAGTCTTTCCTTGTGCAAATGAGAATAAAGTTGATCCTTCTACAATGTGACAGCCCTTTAGATATTTGTAGACAGCTATTAAGTCTCCTCTCAGTCTTCTCTTTTGCAAACTAAACATTCCCAAATCCTGCAACCTTTCCTCATAAGACAGGGTTTGCAGACCGGTCACCATTCTGGTCGCTCTTTTCTGAACTTGCTCCAGTTTGTTGATGTCTTTTTTAAAATGTGGTGCCCAAAATTGGACACAATATTCCAGATGAGGTCTGACCAAAGAGGAGTAGAGGGAAATAATTACTTCACGTGATCTAGACTGTATGCTTCTGTTAATACATCCTAGAATTGCATTTGCCTTTTTTGCTGCTGCATCTCACTGTTGACTCATATTCAGTCTGCGATCTATTAGTATACCCAAGTCTTTTTCACATGTGCCTGTCACTTAGCCCTATTCCTCCCATTCTATATATGCTTTTTCCATTTTTATTGCCCAGATGTAGTACTTTGCATTTCTCCCTGTTAAAAACCATTCTGTTAGTTGCTGCCCACTTCTCCAGTTTATTTAAATCTTTTTGAATCCTCTCTCTCTCTTCTCTAGTATTAGCTATCCCTCCTAGCTTTGTGTCATCAGCAAATTTAATCAGTTTACCCTCAATTCCTTCATCTAAATCGTTGATAAAGATGTTGAACAATACAGGGCCCAGGACAGAGCCCTGTGGTACCCCACTTGAGACATTCTTCCAACTGGATGTGCAGCCATTTACGACCACTCTTTGGGTCCGATCACTAAGCCAGTTATGAATCCACCTAACAGTTGCCTTGTCCATTCCATACTTAGTCATTTTTTCAATAAGGATTGTATGAGAGACTTTGTCAAATGCTTTGCTGAAGTCAAGATATACTATATCTACAGCATTTCCTTGATCCACCCAATCAGTAATACCATCATAGAAGGAAATTAAATTAGTCTGACATGACTTATTAGTTACAAACCCATGCTGACTCTGTTTAATCACTTCATTCTTATCCAGGTATTGACATACATGTTGTTTAATAATTTGTTCAAAGATCTTTCCTGGTATAGAAGTCAGACTCACCGGCCTATAGTTGCCTGGGTCCACCTTCTTCCCCTTTTTGAAGATAGGAACAACATTTGCTCTTCTCCAGTCTTCTGGCACTTCTCCTGTTCTCCAAGAATTTTCAAAGATTATGGAGAGGGGTTCAAAAATTTCTTCTGCTATCTCCTTCAGTACTCTGGGGTGTAATTCATCTGGACCTGGAGACTTGAATACATTTAGGTTAGCTAAGTGTTTCCTCACTATCTTTCTGTTTATAGATATCCTGGATTCTTCTATTCCCTTAATAGGACAGTGAATAACAGTTGATGTTACATTTCCTTTCTGAGAGAAAACAGATGCAAAATAGGAATTTAAAAGTTCAGCCTTCTCAACATCCTGTCTTACCATTTCATCATTTTCATCCTGTAAAAATCCTATAGCATCTTTGACTTTTCTTTTACTTTTGACATATCCCCAAAATCCTTTATTATTGCTTTTGACATCTCTTGCAAGCCTCAATTCATTTTCAGCTTTAGATAATCTGATTTGTGCCTTGCAGGTTCTGCAGACAGCATTATATTCTTCTTTAGATATGCCTCCTTCTTTCCATTTTATAAACATTTTTTGCTTCCTTTTTAGCATGTGCTTAAGTTCTGTGTTCATCCATCCTGGTTTCCTTAAATGCTTCCTATTCTTCCCTCTTTTCGGAATTGTTAACAACTGTGCTTTGAGAATTTCATTTTTCAAGATTTCCCATCCTTCCTGGACATTTTTGTCTTTAAGGATATCCAGCCATTGGATCCCTCCAATTCTCTTTCTGAATCCCTTAAAATCTGCCTTTCTGAAATCTAACCTTGACGTCTGAGTCTTCACAGGTCTTCCGCCTCTAGTTATCCAAAATTCTAAAATAGCATGGTCGCTACCTCCTAGGGTCCCAGCCACTTTTACCTCCTCAACCATTTCCTCCCTGTTTATAAGGATTAGATCCAAGGTAGCAGTTCCCCTTGTTTTCTCCTTTACCTTTTGGAAGATAAAGTTGTCAGCAAGAGAGGATAAGAATTTCCTTGACCTGTTAGTTTTGCCTGAGAGAGATTCCCAACAAATGTCTGGATAGTTGAAATCTCCCATGACAACTATGTCATATTTTTTGGAGAACTTGGCCATTTGATGCATAAAGAGTTCATCCATATCTTCAGCTTGCACAGGCGGCCTGTAGTAAATGCCTACAATGGTGTCCTTTCCATTGTTCTGTCCTTGTATTCTTACCCAAACAGTTTCCACAGAACTCCCAGTCTCTGAAGCTTCAATCTCTGTGCAGATATACGCATTTCTAACATACAATGCGACACCCCCTCCTCGTTTATCAAGTCTGTTTCTTGCAAATAAGTTGTATCCTTCTAGTCTTGTATTCCAATCATGTGTATTGTCCCACCAAGTTTCAGTGATTCCAATGACATCATATTTCTTTTCCTGTGTTAGTAGTTCCAATTCTCCTTGTTTGTTGCCCATGCTTTGTGCATTAGTATAGAAACATTTTAGTTTGTGATTGGTTTCTCTTTCTCCAATATTTTTTTTAATTAGATTCTTTCGTCTTTGTTCTTCCTTTCCACTTCTAATAGCAGAGTTCTCAGTAGCATTTGTCAGGTGTATGGCTTTTTCTGGTCTTTTGCTTCCCTTCCCATGTTGTTCTAGTTTAAAGCTCTCCTTACAAGTGTAGCAAGGCGACTTCCAAATACCTGCTTTCCAGTCTTCGTAAGGTGCACCCCATCTCTAGCAAGTAGTCCATCGTATAAGTAGTTCACTCCGTGATCCAGAAATCCAAATCGTTGCTGACGGCACCATCGACGTAGCTAGTTGTTCACCTGCAGAATCTTATTCCACCTCCTTGTTCCATGGCCATCCACTGGGAGGATGGAAGAGAAGACCACCTGCGCTCCCAGTTCTTTCACTTTCTTGCCTAAGTCTTCAAAGTCTCTGCAGATGGTTTCCAGGTCGTTTCTTGCGGTGTCATTTGTCCCCACATGTAGTAGCAGGAATGGGTAGTCATCTGTAGGTCTGAAGAGTCCTGATATCCTGTCAGACACATCTTTAATTTTTGCACCTGGAAGACAGCACATTTCTCTTGAAGTTATATCCGGTCTGCAGATAGCGGCCTCTGTTCCTCTCAACAGGGAATCCCCCATGACCACCACTCTCCGTTTCTTCTTCACAACATTTTTCTTTCTCCATCCAGGAGGACTCTGAAGGCGTACAAGGTTGCTGTTTGTTGGCAAAGTCTTATCCTGATGTGTTTAACCCCTTGACAACCAATGACGCCACATAGGCGTAATGAAAACTGGTACCAATCTGACCAGTGATGCCTATGTGGCGTCATGACTTTAAAGCCTTCCTGCAGGTCGGGTGACCTAGGTCACTGAGAGGTCACCCGACTCGCAGATAATTCACCACAGGGGGGCGTGGCTTCGCCCCCATATGGCTACGATCGCTCTGATTGACTGTTAAAAGTGAAACAGCCAATCAGAGCGATAGTAATATTTCATCAATGAAAATTGATGAAATATTACAATCCATCCATGTCCGACGCTGCTGTAGCATCGGACATGGCTGGTGACACTGATCCGACCCCCCCACGGTTAACGGGGGCGATCTGCCCCCCGCCACTGAATGACAGCGGCGATGTGTCGCCGCTGTCATCATCTGCCCCCTGCATTCCCTCCGCTCCCCCGCCTTCCGATCACCCCCCCTCCCACCCCCCAGTACTCACTGAGCGCCGCTATGGCTCCCGGTGTCCCGCGGTCACGGACCATGGGCGCCGCCATATTGGAAAATGGCGGGCGCATGCGCAGTGCGCCCGCCAGCTGCAGTTTCCTTTCATTAATTTTGATCACTGTGATAAACTCTCACAGTGATCAAAATAGAATGAAATGTAAATAAAACCCCCGTTTAACACCCCCATAGGCAGGAACAACTAATAAAATAAAGAAATTATTTTTATTTTTCCATTAGGGTTAGGGTTAGGGTTGGAAAGAGGGTTAGGGTTGGAGTGAGGGTTAGGGTTGGAAGGAGGGTTAGGGTTGGAAAGAGGGTTAGGGTTGGAAAGAGGGTTAGGGTTGGAAAGAGGGTTAGGGTTGGAAAGAGGGTTAGGGTTGGAAATAGGGTTAGGGTTGGAAATAGGGTTAGGGTGGAAATAGGGTAGGGTTGGAATTAGGGTTAGGGTTGGAATTAAGGTTAGGGTTGGAATTAGGGTTAGGGTTGGAATTAGAGTTAGAATTAGGGTTAGGGTTGGAATTAGGGTTAGGCTTGTGGTTAGGGTTATGGTTAGGGTTGGGATTAGGGTTAGGAGTGTGTTGAGGCTAGGGTTATGGTTAGGGTTAGGATTAGGGTTAGGGATGTGTTGGGGTTAGGGCTTTGGTTAGCGGTGTGTTGGGGTTAGGGTTGAAGTTAGAATTGAGGGGTTTCCACTGTTTAGGCACATCAGCGGGTCTCCAAACGCGACATGGTGAAACCATTGATTCCAGCCAATTTTGCGTTCAAAAAGTCAAGCGGTGCTCCCTCCAATCCAAGCCCCGATGTGTGCCCAAACAGTGGTTTACCCCAACATATGGGGTATCAGCCTACTCAGGAAAAATTGCACAACAACTTTGAGGGTCTAATTTCTCCTGGCAACCTTGGGAAAATAAGAAATTGGGGGCTAAAAAATTATTTTTGTGGAAAAATTTTTTTATTTTCACGTCTCTGCATTATAAACTTCTGTGAAGCACTTGGGGGTTCAAAGTGCTCACCAGGCATCTAGATAAGTTCCTTGGGGGTCTAGTTTCCAAAATGGGGTCACTTGTGGAGGGTTTCTATTGTTTAGGCACATTAGGGGCTCTGCAAATGTAACGACGACCGCAGACCATTCCATCAAAGTCTGCATTTCAAAACGTCACTACTTCCATTCCGAGCCCTTACGTGTGCCCAAACAATGGTTCCCCCCCATATCTGGGGTACCAGCGTACTCAGGACAAACTGGACAAAAATTTTTGGGGTCCAATTTATCCTGATACCTATGTGAAAAAAAAATTGCTGGCTAAAAATCATTTTTTTGAGGAGAAAAAAATATTTTTTATTTTCACGGCTCTGCGTTATAAACTTCTGTGATGCATTTGGGGTTCAAGGTGCTCACCACACATCTAGATAAGTTCCTTGGGGGGTCTAGTTTCCAAAATGGGGTCACTTGTGGGGGGGTTCCACAGTTTAGGTACATCACGGGCTCTGCAAATGTAACATGATGCCCGCAGACCATTCCATCAAAGTCAGCATTTCATAATGTCACTTCTTCCCTTCCGAGCCCCGACGTGTACCCAAACAGTGGTCCCCACCCACATATGGGATACCAGCGTACTCAGGACAAACTGGACAGCAACTTTTGGGGTCCAATTTATCCTGCTACCCTTGTGAAAAAAAAAATTGCTGGCTAAAATTCATTTTTTTTGAGGAAAAAAATTATTTTTTATTTTCACGGCTCTGAGTTATAAACCTCTGTGAAGCGCTTGGGGGTTCAACGTGCTCACCACACATCTAGATAAGTTCCTTGGGGGGTCTAGTTTCCTAAATGGGGTCACTTGTGGGGGGTTCCACAGTTTAGGCACATCAGGGGCTCTGCAAATGTAACATGATGCACGCAGACCATTCCATCAAAGTCAGCATTTCATAATGTCACTACTTCCCTTCCGAGCCCTGGCGTGTACCCAAACAGTGGTCCCCACCCACATATGGTGTACCAGCATACTCAGGACAAACTGGACAACAACTTTTAGGGTCCAATTTATCCTGCTACCCTTGTGAAAAAAAAATTGCTGGCTAAAAATCATTTTTTTTGAGGAGAAAAAAATATTTTTTATTTTCACGGCTCTGCATTATAAACTTTTGTGAAGCACTTGGGGGTTCAAAGTGCTCACTATGCATCTAGATAAGTTCCTTAGGGGGTCTAGTTTCCAAAATGGGGTCACTTGTGGGGGGTTCCACAGTTTAGGTACATCACGGGCTCTGCAAATGTAACATGATGCCCGCAGACCATTCCATCAAAGTCAGCATTTCATAATGTCACTTCTTCCCTTCCGTGCCCCGACGTGTACCCAAACAGTGGTCCCCACCCACATATGGGATACCAGCGTAGTCAAGACAAACTGTACAGCAACTTTTGGGGTCCAATTTATCCTGCTACCCTTGTGAAAAAAAAAATTGCTGGCTAAAATTCATTTCTTTTGAGGAAAAAAATTATTTTTTATTTTCACGGCTCTGCATTATAAACTTTTGTGAAGCACTTGGGGGTTCAAAGTGCTCACTATGCATCTAGATAAGTTCCTTAGGGGGTCTAGTTTCCAAAATGGGGTCATTTGTGGAGGAGCTCCAATGTTTAGGTACACAGGGGCTCTCCAAACACGACATGGTGTCCGCTAACGATTAGAAGTACTGCATTTCAAAAAGTCAAATGGCGCTCCTTCCCTTCTGAGCCCTGCCGTGCGCCCAAACAGTGGTTCCCCCCACATATGGGGTACCAGCGTACTCAGGACAAACTGGACAACAACTTTTGTGGTCTAATTTCTCTTGTTAGCCTTGTGAAAATTAAAAATAGCATGCTAAAAAATCATTTTTGAGGAAAAAAAATTATTTTTTATTTTCACTGCTCTGTGTTATAAACTTCTGTGAAGCACTTGGGGATTCAAAGTGCTCACCACACATCTAGATAAGTTCCATAAGGGGTATAGTTTCCAAAATGAGGTCACTTGTGGGGGAGCTCCAATGTTTAGGTGCACAGGGGCTCTCCAAACGCGACATGGTGTTCGATAACGATTGGAGCTAATTTTCCATTCAAAAAGTCAAATGGTGCTCCTTCCCTTCCGGACCCTGCCGTGCGCCCAAACAGTGGTTTATGACCACATATGTATTAGGATCCATTTTATCCTGTTGCCCATGTGAAAATGAAAAAAACTGAGGCTAAAAGAAAATTTTTGTGAAAAAAAAGTACTTTTTTTTTACAGATAAATTTGTGAAGCACCTGGTGGTTCAAAGTGATCATTATGCATCTAGATAAGTTCCTTGGGGGACTAGTTTCCAAAATTGGGTCACTTGTGGGGGAGCTCCAATGTTTAGGTACACAGGGGCTCTCCAAACGCAACATGGCAACCGCTAAATATTCCAGCATATTTTCCATTCAAAAAGTCAAATGGCGCTCCTTCCCTTCTGAGCCCTGCTGTGCGCCCAAACAGTGGTTTATGACCACATATGAGGTATCGGTGTACTCAGGAGAAATTGCCCAACAAATTTTAGCATCCATTTTAAATTAAAATGTCCATTTTTTCTTTCCATGTTGTTTAGTTCCTGTGAAACACCTGAAGGGTTAATAATCTTCTTCAATGTAGTTTTGAGTAGCTTGAGGGGTGCAGTTTTTAGAATGGTGTCACTTTTGGGTATTTTCTGCCATATAGACCCTCAAAGTGACTTCAAATGTGAGGTAGTCCCTAAAAAAAATGGTTTTGTAAATTTTGTTGTAAAAATGAGAAATCGCTGATCAACTTTTAACCCATATAACTTCCTAACAAAAAAAAATGTTGTTTCCAAAATTATGCTGATGTAAAGTAGACATGTGGGAAATGTTATTTAGTAAATATTTTGTGTCACATAACTCTCTGGTTTAACAGAATAAAAATTCAAAATTTGAAAATTGCAAAATTTTCTAAATTTTCGCCACATTTCTGATTTTTTCACAAATAAACGCAAAAATTATCGACCTAAATTTACCACTAACATGAAGCCCAATATGTCACGAAAAAACATTCTCAGAATCGCTAGCATCCGTTGAAGCGTTCCTGAGTTATTACCTCATAAAGGGACACTGGTCAGAATTGCAAAAAATGGTCTGGTCATTAAAGTCAAAATAGGCTTGGTCATGAAGGGGTTAAGTTCTGTATTTATTCATCCTGGTTTCCTTAAATGCTTACTATTCTTCCCTCTTTTTGGAATTGTTAACGATTGTGAATTAGAATCTAATTTTTCAAGATTTCCCATCCTTCCTGGACATTTTTGTCGTTAAGGATATCCAGCCATTGGATCCCTCCGATTCCCTTTCCTTAAAATCTGCCTTTCTGAAATCTAACTTTGAAGTCTGAGTCTTCACAGGTGTTCCTCCTCTAGTTATCCAAAGTTCTAAAATAGCATGGTCGCTACCTCCTAGGGTCCAAGCCACTCTTACCGCCTCAACCATTTCCTCCCTGTTTATAAGGATTACATCCAAGATAGCAGATCCCCTTGTTTTCTGCCCTACCTTGTGTACGAAAAAGTTGTCAGCAAGAGTGCATAAGAATTTGCTTGGCCTGTTAGTTTTGCCTAAGAGAGATTGCCAACAAATGTCTGGATAGTTGAAATCTCCCATGACCACTATGTCATATTTTTTGGAGAACTTGGCCATTTGATGCATAAAGAGCACATCCATATCTTCAGCTTGCACAGGCGGCCTGTAGTAAATGCCTACAATGGTGTCCTTTCCGTTGTTCTCTACTTCTATTCTTACTCAAACAGTTTCCACAGAACTCCCAGTCTCTGAAGCTTCAATCTCTGTGCAGATATACGCGTTTCTAACATACAATGCGACACCTCCTCCTCGTTTATCGAGTCTGTTTCTTGCAAATATGGTGTATCCTTCTAGCCTTGTATTCCAATCATGTGTATCGTCCCACCAAGTTTCAGTGATTCCAATGACATCATATTTCTTCTCCTGTGTTAGTAGTTCCAGTTCTTCTTGTTTGTTGCCCATGCTTTGTGCATTAGTATAGAAACATTTTAGTTTGTGATTGGTTTCTCTTTCTCCAATATTTTTATTATTTAGATTCCTTTGTCTTTGTTCTTCCTTTCCACTTCTAATAGCAGAGTTCTCAATAGCATTTATCAGGTGTATGGCTTTTTCTGACCTTTTGCTTCCCTTCCCACAATGTTCTAGTTTAAAGCTCTCCTGATGAGTGTAGCAAGGCGACTTCCAAATACATGTTTTCCAGTCTTCATAAGGTGCACCCCATCGCTAGCAAGTAGTCCATCGTATTGGTAATTCACTCAGTGATCTAGAAATCCAAATCCTTGCTGACGGCACCATCGACGAAGCCAGTTGTTCACCTGCAGAATCTTATTCCACCTCCTTGTTCCATGGCCATCCACTGGGAGGATGGATGAGAAGACCACCTGTGCTCCCAGTTCTTTCACTTTCTTATCTAAGTTTTCAAAGACACTGCAGATGGTTTCCAGCTCCTTTTTTGTGGTGCCAATTGTCCCCACATGTATTAGCAGGAATGGGTAGTCATCTGTATGTCTGAAGAGTCCTGATATCCTGTCAGACACACGGGGATAATATTTGCTCTTTTGTAACTACAGTATATGACAGTATCATTTAGAACAACATGGCAATATGATAGATTTCTGTCAGATTTTTATATATCATATTTTCCGGCGTATAAGACGACCTTTTAACCCCTGAAAATCTTCTTAAAAGTCAGGGGTCATCTTATACGCCGGGTGTCATCTTATAGGGTGGGTGCGGATCAATCTGCATATGGTGGGGGGGAGTGGGAGGCGAAATCTGAATCTGAGCATGCGCCGCCCCCAGCGGCCATTTTCCCGGAGGCCACCACTTCGCAGCAATGGAGCTGCTGGGTCCTCCGGGCTTTGAGGAAATGCCGGTGGAGCCCCGATGCTGCACAAAGAGCTGCCGCCACCACCGCCACCCCCAACACAGAGCCCCCATGCTGCACAAAGAGGAGCCGCCACCGCCCCCAGCACAAAGACTCGCAGAGAGCATCGCTGCCACAATGAGGTAATGGGGGATACGCTACTTACACCTTCCCTGTGAGACTTCCCCTCCCTTCGTCATTGGGACCACTCCCCCCGCCATATGCAGATTGGTCCGAGCCCACTCTATAAGACGACAGCCGGCATATAAGAAGACCCCAGACTTTTAAGATTTTATATGGGGGGGTCATCTTATACGCCCAGTCGTCTTATATGCCAGAAAATACGGTAGTATTTTTTTTCTTGTGAGGGCTAACATATTTTTTCAATGCTACTGTGGCCAAGGCATCTAAGGAACATGATAGTGTGTTTGGGGGCACTCAGGTCCAAATTTTGCTTTGAGTCTCATGGGACTTTATTTATTCTGTGTGTGTGAGTGTGTGTATATATCAAAAATATCCCCACCAAACTTACCATTTCCATAATATCTCCCCTCACTAACTCTCTAAATAAAACCTCTACAGTCCCTTGAAATAGTAAGTCCCTTTTCACAATCCCCTCAATGCCCCATAATGTCCCTCACTGCTCTATAATGTGCCTTGGCAGTAATACCAAAGCTCCCCTTTTGTCTAACATATAAGGACCCTTAATTTTTGGCTCCTCTAAGGAACGCTTGACCGCTATCTCCGTGGCACTGTGGTGGCAGCTGCAGTGTGATGAGGTCACCAGCATGCTGACCTAATCATGCCACTGCACGTAAGGGGGCTGGGGCTGATGAGCGCTCCTCTCTCCCAGTCCTGGCGCTCAAGTGGTCAAATGTATTCGCGTCTGAAAGACGCAAATTTATTTGAATATAGGAAGAAGGCAGCTAGCATCTTCTGGTTCCTGCAGCCACAACAAAACCTTTGGCGGGCCACATGCATGTCGCGGGCCATAGGTTGCGTAGGCCTGCACTTATCAAGCCATCAGGAAGCTATGATCTAGTGATCACCATTTTGATAGCAGAACTGGAGGTGTGGGGCCAGGATCAGGTGGATAACATTACTGTGGTACCATGGGTGACTTCAAGGCACTTTTTCTCAGATTATACCTTGCCATAAAAGAGGGGAATGATTTTTAACCAGTGCTTCACTTTTTTAACATGAGAAGGGGCTGAAAAAATGACCTGTACTCCTGAGTTCTTCTGCCAAGTGTGGGCACTGTTATTTCTCAACACTATAAAAAGGCTTTGAGAAATAACACCCCTTAATTACTGCTGTAAAAAGTTTTATTGAACCCCAGTTATGTTGAGAGTAAAGATCTCCTGACTTTAGTCTCAATTGCGGTGGGTGGCCACCTTTGGCTTCATCAAGGCATATATAGAATAAAAAAGTTGGTGCACATGTGCTCAGCTCTCTCCATTCTACTCTGTAGCAAGTGTGCTCAACTTATCCCGTAGCTCCCATACATGTGTATGGAGAGCGCCTAGTCCATGTACTGTAACTCTGGATAGTGGATACACATTGTTGCCATTGTTTTATCTTGTGCCATTTGTGTATCTCAATCATTTGGAACAGGTTGGCCGTGAGCAGCATCCTTGTGGCCTTTCTAGAGGGACATTGATACCCCCTATGGGTCACCTGATGGACCCTGATAAACTCAGGGGGAAATTTGTCAGGACAAGGGATTAATACCCATAAACCATCATGGCTGATAAGTATAATTCTTTCTTACTGATCCCAAATTGATGTTTTTTTTTAATCCATGTTCCTGATTATGGGACACAAAGTTTTTTTCATTCCTTGATTCAGCAGACAAATTGTATATATTTGCATGCTTATTTGTCTTATTGCTTAATTAGTTTAGTATCAAAGGAATGTGTAAACTTGAACTTTCTATTCATGACTGCAAGCTGAGATCTTGAAAATAGGCAGAATGCTGCATAAATGTGTTCAGCTGTTGCTACAAGTTCCATAACTTTTCATAATACAAGACATTTGCATAAAATTGTGTATCCATTAAGGAATGAGACTTTTCTCTGTGAGTTAATGCAAAGAGCTACTACACAGAGATGTTCCCTCCCAAGACCAGATGTTATATGGTCACACATTGATTTATAGGGAAGCCATATAATATAGTATAAAGGAAATGTTCATGGAGAGAGCCGTGAGCCTTGCATCATCAAAGTACTGTAGATGCCGCTATCTAAATAGGTTTTTATATTTTATTCTAAGGTAGTTCCTCACAAATCTATTGGATTTTGGGCTTCATATAATAACTTGAAATGGTTAGTGCTCCTAGATCTCTTTGCATGGTTATCCTGGATCTGAATAGTTGGCACTTTAAATTGGATTGGACACTGAGTGACTGGAAAAAAAGCATTATTACTGTCCAAATATTCAAGTCTCAACATCAAAGACTTTTACCTTCCGAGCATGATATCACTATGTGAAATATAAGAAATAATTGGATAATGAATAGAAGCACAATTACAATTTGCATGCTTCTGTAAAGATAAGGAATATGTGTTCACACAGCAGTGGATGAAACAATAATAAAATCTATAATCCTTAATACCACACGGGTAGTAATTAACTGTCCGGGTCTCTTACCGTACTGTGCTATTCAGGGTGCCTTTCAATCTTAGGCTTTACGTGATGTGCACAGCAATTCAGCTTTCCTTCTACTTTCCACATGATACTTAGTATCCGCTAAGCTGTTTCACAAGAAAATATATCTGTATTTTCTGTTGCCTTTTGCTAACTAAATTTTAAGAAATTTACAGTGTATGCTTGTCATTTCGATGTCAGCAGGTCTGAGACCACTCACTGGATAATCTCTGTCTTTTCATCTATAAGCAGCTTTTCCCCACAGTTTTATTGTAAAAAAAAGAAATTTGAGTTGTCCCAATTCTTGTTTATAATAAAACTATTGTCTAATTTTTCCTTGTTAAACTTAGAATATAGCGCCATATTTGCAATAGCCAATACCTAATATAGGCTACTTATACATCAGTACAGTTTTTGAAGAGATAGGTGTCTATCAGAGGGCCTATTTGGCACTCTGATAGACCACTTATTTTAATACATTTTTGATTTAATAATCAATTTGTGTCAATGTATATTTTCAGACAAATGTGAGACTGTCTTTTCTCGACAACCTCTTTACTACTTTACTTGGAGATTTGTCTCGCTTTGTTTATCTTTTCATGGCCAAGCTTGAAAGCGGCTTTTTGTCCACATGTCCCATCAGGCCTCTGTCCTACTACCGCTTAATTGATGATATTTTAATCTGGACGGAGTCTGAGCAACAGCTAAAGACGTTCTACGAACAGTTTAATCAATTTCATTCCACCATCAACTTAACACTCAACTATTCCAGCACTGAAATTAACTTTTTAGACACCATCATTAAGCTAAAAAACAATGAAATAGAGACATCCCTGTATCAGAAGCCAATCGACCGTCCAACATACCTTAAATGGGACAGTTTCCATCCAAAACACATAAAGAACTCTATTATCTACAGCCAAGCCATCAGATACAATCGTATACTGTATGTTCCAACCCCATGGATAGAGACAAACACCTTGGTCGCCTCAAAAGGACCTTTTTGAATCAGGGCTACCATCCAAGAACAATTGAAAACCAAATTACAAGAGCCACCAGAATATCAAGGAATCACCTGCTACATTACAAATCTAAAGAAGAGAATAACCGGGTGCCTCTAGTGGTCACCTACAACCCAAATCTGGAGGTGCTAAGGGGAGCTGCACAGAAATTACAACCTTTACTGCAAAAAGATGCCCGATTACAATCCATATTTCCAGACCCCCCACTGCTGTGTTTTAGACAGCCCCCAAATTTAAGAAGCATAATTGTCAGAAGCTCCCTGTCCTCTCCAACAGCTGCAGGAATCTTTCTTTGCAACCAGAAAAAATGTAAATCCTGTCCATTTATAATGACCACGGACAAGATAAAGATTCCCAGCTCACATCAGGACTACAAGATCCCAGGTACGTTCAGCTGCATCACATCTAATGTGGTGTACTTGATTATTTGTACTAAATGTCCTACTGGGGGTCTGTATGTGGGGGAGACCGGGCAAAAACTGAGAACAATGATGAATTCTCATCGCCACACAATAAGAGAAAAAAGAATGGATCTACCTGTGGCAAAACATTTTTGTATGCCTGGTCATAGCATGATGGATGGACATTAAATTACTTGTATTAGGCTGGTTTCACATTTGCGTTTTTTTGCGCTTGAAAAAAACGCATACGTGCGCATGCGTTTTTTCCCCTATATTTAACATGGGTGCGCATACCTGCGCGCTGGCATGCGCACGTATGCGATTTTCATGCGCTGCGTTTTTTTGGGGTGTGCGTTTGTATTTTACAGACGCTACATGTTGCATTTTTTGGTCCTGCAAAAAAGCGCATGCGCACGTATGCGCACGTTTTGCGCTAAAAATGGCCATTATAGCCTATGGATGCGCATACGTGCGCACTGGCATGCGCATGTATGCGTTTTTTTAGCACTGCGTTTTTTTGGTGGTGTCCACTTGTTGTACTAGTTATAAACTTCTAAAGTAAAAAAAAAAAAGTCTATATAAAGGAGGTGCCTGCCAAAACTCTGCCACTACTACACTGACAGATTGGAGAGCAGACAGTCACCAAGGAACCCATCTTCTATCAGCGTCAAGAATGTGAGTATATTACATTATATGCCTGTCCTTTTAAATTATGTATGTACTAATGATTTTTATTATTTTTACATGCAGTATGTCTTCAGAATCCGAATATTCCCCATCGCGGCAGGAATTGGCGCAAGCAGACCGTGAGGTGATTATTTTCGTGCATCTGGTAAGTATATCTGTTGCTACTCCAAATCTCTTACGTTTTTTTCAACTTTTTTAAGACATCATCATCATCATCTTCTGCGGACGGGACTACTGAGGGCGAAGAGCAGGAGCAGCGAAGCCAAGTCCCGGTGGTGATACGGAATGTATGTATCAAATGACTTGTAATGTTCTTTATTTTTTATCTTCTATTTTTACTCTTTTTTATGTTTCTTTTTTTTGTAACTTTTTATTCAATTTAAATTTGATTATTCTAATGAATGTGTTTTGTCTAGGTTCCACAACGGGATGAAGACGTCTACCTGGATAATGAGCAGCTCATCAGCCTGGTCCAGGAGCGTGCGCCGTTGTGGGACAGCCGTGACCGGCTGTACAAGGACAATGTGGTGACCCGGCGGCTATGGAATGAGGTGGCCGCAGCGTTGATGGATGGCTGGGACAGCGCCACAGCATCCTCCAAAAAGGCGTTTAGTGAGTATTTCCCTGCTCTGTATTGTGCCGCAGTGACTGTTGTCCTTGACGGCACTGTTGGGTTTCGTGCTAGGTATATTCTAGCAGGAAACCCAACAGTGTCATCGGGCTCTACAGTGACTGCTTTGAGTATTGTATTGCTATATTGTGCCGCAGTGACTGTTGTCCTTGACGGCACTGTTGGGTTTCGTGCTAGGTATATTCTAGCAGGAAACCCAACAGTGTCATCGGGCTCTACAGTGACTGCTTTGAGTATTGTATTGCAATATTGTGCCGCAGTGACTGTTGTCCTTGACGGCACTGTTGGGTTTCGTGCTAGGTATATTCTAGCAGGAAACCCAACAGTGTCATCGGGCTCTACAGTGACTGCTTTGAGTATTGTATTGCTATATTGTGCCGCAGTGACTGTTGTCCTTGACGGCACTGTTTTTTTTTTCCCGACAGTGGACAAAGTCCGAACACGTTGGCGTTCGATCAAGGACCGCTTCAACAGTGATGTTCGTGCTGAGGGCCAGGTTCGCAGTGGATCTGCGTCAAGGACCAGAACTAGATACCGTCACTATCACGCGTTGCAGTTCCTAAGACCGGTTCTTGCCACGAGATCGTAAGTATTATAAAGTTTGGGTTTTTATTTTTATTAATCTGTGTTTTTCTAATCCACAGCTGATGCTTCTTGTAAAGGCATGGTAGTAATGATTTTCCTTTCTTCCACAGCACCTGGAGCAGCACCCTGCAACCTGGCCCTGGAGCGGTCCTTCCTCGGACGTCCTCTGACCCGTCCCAGCCATCCGACAGCCATGAAGCACCTTGCAGGTCAGCCACACACACAGCTGGTGACCAGGAAGCTGGGCCATCAGGTGTTCCCCTGTCCCAGGTCTCTGCCACTGGTTATGCGGGCACTACCCGCCAGCGGCAGAGGGCCTTGGACAGGAATGTCTTGCCCGAGTTTATGCATTTGAGCGAGGCCTTTAATTCCAGCCTCAAGTCGCTGTCCGACAGAGTTGAAAGCGGTTTTGCACTCATGGAACGTGGTTTTAACCACTTTGAACACCGCTTTAATTCTGTAGAACAGCGCCTTGACCGTCTGGAGGCCGACCTCAACAGACCAGCACACCATTTTTTTAGTAAGATTGAAAAGGGCATGGCGGAACACCTTAGTCCTGAGCAACAGCTGAATGTGCTGCAGGCCTGCAACAATGCTTTCTTGCAGGCTATGCAGCATAATCGGTACGGTCAGCAGTCAGTGGTGTCATTTCCACCTGTGCCACCATTGACTCGCTTCACCTCACTACCGACTTGTGCTGCATACCACTGCACGGACACCTCTATTCAAAGCCAGGACACCCACCGTTACACCACCACAAGTCTGAGTGCAGCTGGTCACTTCACCGACACCACCATGGCAAGCGCTGCTCCTGTCTGGAGCACCACCGCCACTCCCATGCATGCGTGGAGCTCAGCCACCACTAGGCAAACATGGAACAGCCCTGCCACTACAACAACATGTAGTAGCCCTGCCACCACCACTCCGCAAACCTGGACCATCACTGCCGCCACCAGTCCTCCTGCAAGGACGAGCACTGCCAACCAAGAGCAGCAGCGAGCAGCCACCTCAGCAGCAGCAGCAGCCACCTCAGCAGCAGCCACCTCAGCAGCAGCCACCTCAGCAGCAGCCACCTCAGCAGCAGCAGCAGCCACCTCAGCAGCAGCAGCCACCTCAGCAGCAGCAGCAGCCACCTCAGCAGCAGCAGCCACCTCAGCAGCAGCAGCAGCCACCCCAGCAGACGGGGGACCTACACTCAATATTTGCCCCAAGTTCAAGGCAAAATCAATCAAGGCGGGCATTGGGCCAAAGTCGGTCCAGGCACACAAGCCTACGGCGACATGCCATTACAACAAATGTACCTGAACAGATTTCCTCTCCTCCAAGTGTTCCTAGTTTAATTCCCTTAACTGGACTACCTTCCCCCACAAGTTTTGTTGCCCCTTCCCCTCAAACACCGTCTTCAACTGCAAGTGTTGCATATTCCCTGCACACCCCCAAATTGAAACCATCTGCCCCCAAACGCCGGAAAAAATAATTTTTTGGTTTATTTTTGTGATTAAAAATAAATTTACATTTGTGATTCACCATTACAAAGTTTCATTAATGTTGTTTGCGTCGCTCACACACACTGATGGGTAAATACATGTAAAAAATAAGTTTCTTTCTTAAAAAGTTTCACCAGTTTGTTTTTTGTGAAACAAGATGCTAGTTGGTAAAAATCGAGTTATTACAGTAGGCCTTGGTATGACTATACTAGGCCGTGGTATTTCACATATGACTATACTAGTAGGCCCAAGGCCTACTATACTCATATTTGAAATACCACGGCCTAGTATAGTCATTCCAAGGCCTAGTGTAATAACTCTAGTTTTACCAACTAGAATCTGGTTTCATGAAAAACAAACTGTTGAAACTTGTCAAGTTTCACCAGTTTGTTTTTCGTGAAACAAGATCCTAGTTGGTAAAAATCGAGTTATTACAGTAGGCCTTGGTATGACTATACTAGGCCGTGGTATTTCACATATGACTATACTAGTAGGCCCAAGGCCTACTATACTCATATTTGAAATACCGTGTTTCCCCGAATATAAGACAGTGTCTTACATTCTTTTGACCCCCAAAAGTCCCACTATGTCTTACTTTCGGGGTATGTCTTATATTAGAAAAAAAAAAATGACGATTTTTGTTTTAACCAAAAAACAACATTTATTAACAAGCTGAACAGTGTGGTGTTCACCACAAAACAGTTTTATTAAACCAAGTGCCCAAGAAAGTGCCAAGAATGTCTTGTTACAACCGTATCATGACGGTATTTCCATGTATAACATGTAAAACATTTAAAACAATGAAAAACGGTAACAATGAACAGTCTGAATAAGTTATACTGGAAGATAAAACAAGATTTATTCGATGACAACCATGTCATCATCTTCAGGAACATCATCGTAAACATCCACACTCTGAGGTTCCTGTGGATTTTCTTGGGACTCTCGGGAATCCATTTCCGCCTGAATCATTGGCCCATATCTCTCATGGGTAGCAATGGCACTGTCCTGAAATGAGCAGGCCTTGTCCAGGTAGCCAGCTCGCAGTGCATTTTCAATGCAGGTGTCACTGATCTTATCCCATGAATTCTTCACCCAGTTCACAATCTCAGGCAGTTTTGGCTTAACAAAGTTCCCACGTACGTTCCTCTCCATACGGTTTTCAATGTAGTCATTGATTTCCGCACGCAGATTGTCCTTGAAGGGCTTGTTTATGGCGATATCCAGAGTCTGGAGATAAGCCGTCATCCCTGCCGGAATCATGATCTGGTCGATACGTCGCTCACGAAGGAAGTTTTTCATGTCTTTAGCCCGGTGTGTGCTGGCTGCATCCCAGATCAGCATCCCTCTTTTGCTCCCTCGCATAACAAGCGGCAGCATTAAATCAAGCCACTTCCTTATAACCGCTTGTGTGGCCCAGGCTTTTTCCGTTTCCAGCACATAAATACCAGAAACCCGCTCTATCTTGTCCTTCTTGCCCTTTGAAATCAGCAAAGGTGTGACTTTAGTGACATCCAGACGAATCGCCAAAATGCAGGTGACACGTGCACTTTCATAAGCGGTGGAGGGAATGTACACTGAGGAGGCACCTCGTTGATCAACGGTGGTTTGAGCTGCTTGGCCCATGAACACAGCAGTTTCATCCAAGGCGATTATGTGGCAAAGATTGTATTTGGAGAAGTCAGTGTCATCCACAAACTTCTTGTAGGCAAATGCACGTTTCACAATCTCTGCATCTTCCAGCCTAAAGAGGGTCGTGGATCTTCTCAGAGACAGGTCATTGCGTTCCATGAAGTTATCCACCCAGTGCTGTGACGCCTTGAATTGTTCAGGGGTAATGTCAAACTGTGGTGCCACAGCAAGGGCATACTCCTGAATCTGAGCCCTGGTCACCACCAATGTCTTCGCTCTCCTGTCAGCAACCCACTCACACACCAGGCTTTCCAGCTCGGGATATATTGGCTGCCGACCACATCCAACCTTACGCCTTTTAGCCATTCCACTCTCCGCTTTCTCACTCAGGTTAGTGTATTCTGCACGCCATTTTTGGAACAGTCGGTGATCCAACATCTTCTCCTTGCAGAACTCCACTACATTTTTGCCCCAAGATTCTTCAACCATGGCTTTTTTATACTCCACAGAGTAGCTCTTCCTTTTACTCGGACCGGAACCACTCATGTCTGGGGGCAAAAATATAGCGTATAAGCATTGCTTATGGTTCCGTATCACAGTCACCCATACAGTCCCATACAGTATCCCACAGCAGCCTGCCATACAGAAGGGTTGCTGCCATTACAGTACGGTATCTCACAGCCTGCCATTGTACAGTATCCCACAGCCTGCCATTATTGTACAGTATCCCACAGCCTGCCATTGTACAGTATCCCACAGCCTGCCATTGTACAGTATCCCACAGCCTGCCATTGTACAGTATCCCACAGCCTGCCATTATTGTACAGTATCCCACAGCCTGCCATTGTACAGTATCCCACAGCCTGCCATTGTACAGTATCCCACAGCCTGCCATTGTACAGTATCCCACAGCCTGCCATTACGGTATGGTACAGTATCCCACAGCCATTGCTTACCGGATGGCGATTCCTCTGCGGTGCGGGACAGGGCAAGGCAGGCTTCTTCTTCCTCGTGCAGGGGGACACTGGCCAATGAGCGGTGACGTCAGGGCGGCGGCCGGCGGGCGGGCTCACAGAAGCCGCTGGGCCAATCAGAGAGGCCCTGACTTCTGCCCGGGGGACACAGGGGGACACAGTCACCGGTACCGGTATGTTAAACCTAATGCATTATACCGGTACCGCACAACGTCTTACTTTCGGGGCACCGCTGATCCGCTATGTCTTATAAACGGGGGATGTCTTACATTAGGCATCCCCCATTATTCCCCTAGAACGTCTTACATTCGGGGGTGTCTTATATTCGGGGAAAGATGGTACCACGGCCTAGTATAGTCATTCCAAGGCCTAGTGTAATAACTCTAGAAACTTGTCTATTTCTACACTACCACAATTTTAAATAAAAGTTGGAATTGAGCTGATTACATTCATCCACTCAATGCTGACTTGTATTCCCCATTGACTTTCATTGGGGTTGGGTTTTGAGGGTTGGGTTTTGAAAAAATCACATACTTTTTTTTCAACTAGTTGGACAATTTTCTCTTGAAAAAAATTGGTTTCCTGATTCATGGCCTGCAGCTTTGCTCGTTCCAATATATTTCACGCAGACTAGCAATGCTGCATTTTAACTCATATGTGTATTTACCTGCCCAGGTGTGTGAACATCAAAAAATTCAGTTATACATGGGAAGTTTTTTATTTAATTGGAGTTTAAAAAATATAGTGCACTCAGTAATGGTATCAAATAAGGTTTTTTATTACCATAAACAAACAAAAACATTACACCATTTCATCTTGCCAGTGCACCCGTCCTACATCAGAAATAAAGTAGGCCGCAAATTGGTCCCTCATTTGGCCAACTTCAACGGATGACCTGAGAGTGTGCTGAGTGAATTCAGGCAATGGGTTAGGAGCATCATCGTCCAGTTCAAAGGTCGGGTGCTCTTTAGCCATCACAAAGTTATGTAGAACCACACAGGCCTTCACCACCTCATCGACTGTTTCAAGTTTAAGATTAATGGCCGTGCCCAGAATTCGCCATCTGGAGACAAGAATCCCAAAAGCACACTCGACAGTTCTTCTGGCCCTGGTCAGCCTGTAATTAAATATTTTTTTGGTGTGGTCCAAGTCCCGGCTGGAGTAGGGTTTCAGTAAGTTTCCGCACATTTGAAAAGCCTCATCGCCAACCATTACAAAGGGCAGTGGCGGAGCTTCGGTGTGAGGAAGAGGCCGTGGCATAGGGAAATTAAATTGGTTGCCATACAACCTCCAGCCCATGTCTGAGTTTTTAAAAGCCTGTGAGTCGTTACCACGGCCAAATGCTCCAATGTCCACTGCTACAAACATACATCCGGCATCCGCAATGGCCATGAGTACTATTGAAAAGTACTTTTTGTAATTATAGTACTCAGATCCCGTTCTTTTGGGTTTGATGATCCGTATGTGTTTACCATCAACAGCTCCCAAACAGTTGGGAAAATTGCATACTGTCCAGAATTTGTCAGCAATTTCCATCCACTTTTCAGCGGTGGGCAGGGGCATAAATTCTGGACAAAGAACATTCCAGAGAGCCCGGCAAGTGTCAGCAACAATTCCAGACAAGGTAGAGATTCCAATACGGTACTGGAAGTGTAGTGAAGAAAGGGTTTCTCCAGTCGCCAGGAATCTGTGAACAGACAAAGAAGTAAAATTAATATTTATGTATATTATTTTAAAAAACTATACAATAAAATATTAGTACATTCACGAAAACTAATTACCCAAGGTTTTGAATACTAAATTAAAAAAAAAAACATCAGACCGCACCCCTTGGTTTTTAAATATTACATACCGTAATGTCACCAGTAGCCGTTCCTCAGGAGGAATCGCACGACGGAGCTGTGTGTCCTGTCTCCGGATGGATTGTTGGACACGAGCAAGCAAATCCCTGAAACTTTCTTGGGACATCCGGATATAATCTGTAAATTTCTCCGGGTTTGCCTGGAGCTCGCTGTAGAGGGTGTGGTATGCCCCACGGCTCTCCCGGAGTTCAACAATCGGATGTATCCACATACGCCGCCGCTGCCGTCTTCACTGCCTCTCTCTCTTCCTTTGTTCATGGCAAGCAACTGCATACGCCTGAGCCATCGCGATGTCCAAATCCAAGTTGAAGTGAAAACTCTTCCAGCGCAGATCCATGGTCACGAGAAGAATCAAGCAAATGTGAAGAATACTGTAGACAGGGTCTATATATTAACATACCACACCCACAATGAAGTCCCATTGGTCTTGTGTGTTGTTGAATGTTTTTTTTTTCTTTTTTGGGGGTTTTTTCCAAAATCTGTAAAAAAACGCAAACGCACAAAAACCGCATACAAACGCACAAAAACGCTGCGTTTTTTTCCTGCATGCGCATATAAATGCTTGAAAAAAACGCAGCGTTTGTATGCATTTGTATGCGTTTTTTCTATGCGTTTTTTTTCGCTAAAAACGCGCTGGAAAAAAAAGCAAGTGTGAAATTAGCCTTAAAAGGTAACTTCAAGTCTCAAAGAGAGAGAAGAATCTCTGAGTACAAATTTATGAAAACTTTCGACACATTCAGTGCAGGTATTAATGTGTCGCATGGATTTATGTCTTTTTACATCAATTAAGGGATTTGCCCCTCAGACCTTCTGGGGTCATCACAACACAGAACCAGACCGGCAATCAGAGGGCAATAAAACCTTCACACTGCTTATCTATGAACTGCTCCAATATTTATGCTTATCCCTCTCCCATAATGACTATTCCGCTTCACATCACTTGTCTTAGCTATTGAGTTATTTATGCGCTGTCTTGTGTATAAATATGTTATTCTTCAGATTTTGTATTAGTCTAGCCTGATGAGGAGACCTGCATAGTCTCAAAAGCTTGCAATTTGTTGCCATCTTTTCAGTTAGCCATTAAAAGGTATTAACCACTGAGGACTCTCAATTCTAAATATTCTTCTGTCTAGCTTTGATAACTTACAAGGATCATGATGCTGTTCTCAGTAGGGGACCTGCGGTAAACCCTATATGAATGTATTTTTAATGGACAGCCGTGTATGCTAGAGCAAAAGCCACTCAATAGCTAACTAACTAGACTGGAGGGCACATCAGTAGTTAAGTGAGGTCATCCTGAAGCATGTAAAACAACTGAGACTCAAAAAGTATGAAAAAAGGAAATCTATGCTGGACAGATCACACAGGAAAAGAAGAGGAGAGTGTAGCAACATCTATCAAATATCTCCATGGCCCGTAAGGATCGGGAAAAAAATAAAACTATCTCTTCTGTGGCCTCACATTTCCTGGATGTGCACCATGGCAGAAACTCAAGTTTTAAAGTCATGGGTTTAGAGAGCATCCATGCAAATATTAGAGGTGGCAACATCACCAATCAGTTCTTACGCTGCAAATCAAAGTGGATATATGAGTTACAAAGTCCCTCTCCCAAGGGACTAAATGAGGAACTTTTATTCACAGGGTTCTGTAAACATCTGTGAGGTGGTCTAATTCTGAAGAGCCATGGTGCACTACCGCAGACCCTTCTAGTGATCTGGGTGGAGGGGGAGGTGGGTGGTATGTCTGAAGTTCAACCCCTCTAGTTGGCCATTGGTCAATTTAATTTATATAAGTCGACAGTTTGTTAGTTAGTATTATCAATCGCCTGCAGAGCTCTATGCTCTACTCTATAACTTTGGCATCAAGAATATTGCTCACCTTTGTATAGTAGAAAATATACTAATTTCCTCCTTATATTTAATTTGATGGCTGTAAGGATTCCAGATGTTTCCATGAAGCATGTTTTGCCCTTGTCCAAGATGGAGTCTGGTACTTCATCCTGTCTTTGAGCTTCCTGTCTGCCCTGCTATTTAAGTCCAGGTCGGGAGATTCTCCTTGCCTGAGTATTTTGTTGCTGTTTGCTTCTGAGCTTCCTCCTGGCTTGCCTCTGGAGTTCCAGCTGCTGCTCGTTACTTGGTGCTCTGCCTCACCACTTCCAGTTACCTTCAGTCTTTTAAGCTTCTTCCAGATCCTGGCTGGGGTTACCTGCTGTCCTGACTTTTGAGACTGTGTTCTGTTGCAGGCTGCTTTGTGGGACTTGAACTGGACTTCTCAGCCCAAAAGGTACATTTAAGGACCTACTCCCTGTTATGCTTCACCTGTGTATTTCTGGACTTCCATGAAAGGTGTCATCTCCTCTATCTGCATAGTTCTGGACTTCCATGTATAAGTGCCCATCGCACTCTAGTTTGCATACTACTGCTGGACTTCCATGTATAAGTGCCCGATGCTCTCTTGCTGCATACTACTGCTGGACTTCCCCGTAAATGTGCGGGTCGCACTCTAGTTTGCATACTACTGCTGGATTTCCACGTATAAGTGCCGGTTGCACTCTTGCTGCATATTACTGCTGGACATGTTTGTATGAGCAGTCGTGCCCCGCTACTAAATTTGCTGACTTTTCTGTTTTGTGCTGTCACTTCGTTACAATTGCAGTAAAGTCTCTGCTTGTTTATGTTTTACTTCTTGCTTGTGAAAGGCACTTATTTGTCTCAGCTTTGGTCTCAGACTCATTTTATTCCATGTAATCGGAATCCATAGTACCCACATAATTGTTACAAAGGTATCCTGTATGTGACCAATGGCACTTTGTCGCTTTTATTAAATTTGGTTGTTTTTTTTACTATCTGCCTGTATGTATCCATTTCCGGCACCTTTTTAGCCATTTAACCCCTTACTCCTTTATTCTAACTTCTACTTTC
Source organism: Dendrobates tinctorius (assembly GCF_039654945.1). Lineage (NCBI taxonomy): Eukaryota > Metazoa > Chordata > Amphibia > Anura > Dendrobatidae > Dendrobates > Dendrobates tinctorius. The sequence goes on along the minus strand of NW_027361779.1, from coordinate 5,833,162 downwards.
AAACATCCACTGTGTCTTTTTGTAGTGAGTGAGTACGGTCCCTCCGGGTAAGTGACTTTGGATTCGTGTTCAATATTCTGTTGAAATGAGAAAAATGGTTGCACTCAATTGCATTAAGACATGTCAATATGAAATATATGAAGTGTGAATAGTATAATGGCTTTTGAAATTTAGAAAAAACACATGAGATGCTTAGCACAAAATTTGGCCACAAAATGTGAACCCATTCACCAACATCAAAGTAATCTCATGAACGAATGGGTCCCTAACCTAACTGCCTAGTGTGAACACTTACCTCTGGCTAATAACTTGATAAAGCCCATATTTATAGGAAGATAGGAACCAAATGTGATTGGATGTAATTAAAATCACAGCTTGGTGAAGGGTGGAGTGCTCAGTCAGAAAGCTAGCATACAAATAAGGCTGGAGTCACAATAACCAGCGCAAAATACGCTCCGTAGTTTACATGTGTAATACGGATGAATGACCCCTAAATAGTGCTCCGTAGGTCATCCGTAAGCCAGGTGCGGTCGCGTATTTTGCGCATGTCTGCATCCGTATGTAATCCGTATGGTATCCGTATGCAATCCGTATGGCGAGATTTTCTCACAGCCTTGCAAAATGGACATTTAACAGTTTTGAGGCCATCTAACTATTTAAATCATTAGCCTGCACCCTATTTCTACACTCAGAAACAGGTGGCTGCCTCCATACTGTCCATTTGTGAGCTTGCTTTCACGAGGTGTGTTGGTGTTCTTTGTGCAACATGGCAGAGGGTCTGAGATTCAATACAACTGAGCAGGTTTTCTTGAACTGGCTTTTGTCACGGCGCTTTGGGCAACCATACCCAGTGATAGTGGATCCGCGGAGGAGGAGACGCATGTGGGTCCATCCACTTTTGAGGCAACGACTTACAAGAGGTCATTTTCACCGCCTCTATTCTTCTCTGCGGGAGCATCCTGAGAAATTTTACCAGTACTGTCGCATGAGCATTTCCACATTTGATCGACTCTTGGAGACAGTGCGCCCTGGGATAACCTTTCAGGACACAAGGATGCGCAAAGCGATATCTGCAGAGGAGCGACTTCTACTCACAATACGGTATGTACTACACAACCACATTCTCTATGTTCATAATGTGTGTGCTAAAGTATGTTTTTTTGCCTTCTTGGACAAAGTTTTAAGCCCTCATCTTACTCCAAATATGTTTCAACTTACACACCAGAATGTTAGCTCTAATATGTTCTGCATATCACTTAGTCATTGTGGAACCAAATATGTGTGTGTTTTTCTATCTCAATTCCTCCCAAGTTTGGTCGGCATGTAACTGATGTTTTTGGACTTTATGCATTCTAAACTTATCAATTTATGTTGTTCTACAGCTTCCTGTCCACTGGCCTGTCTTATGCCGCCCTCCACCATGAGTTTCTCATTAGAAGATCAACCATTTCAGGCATAATGAGTCTACATGTACAGAAATCTGGACAAGACTCCATCAAGTGGTCATGCCCGAGCCCAGGATGGAAGACTGGTTGAGGATATCAAGGGACTTTGAGGAGGACTGCCAGTTTCAAAATTGTATTGGGGCCCTGGATGGCAAACATATCCGGGTGCGTAATCCGCCAAACTCTGGCTCCCAATTCTTCAATTATAAACAATACTTTTCTGTTGTATTGTTGTCTCTGGTAGACCCTCAATACAAGTTTATAATTGGTGACATCGGGGCCTATGGAAGGACGGGAGACTCTAGAGTCTTCTAAACTTCCATAATGGCTCGGCGGCTACGCACCAACCAGTTGGATCTACCACCACCACGCCAGCTACCAGGCTCCCCTGAAGAATCAGTCCCTTATGTCCTTGTGGCAGATGAGGCCTTTCTGTTATCGCGCAATGTCATGAGGCCATATCCCCGGCGCAACCTTGACCACAGGCGCTGAATTTGTAACTTGCGCCTATCACGTGCTAGGCGACTGGTGGAGTGTTCCTTTGGGATTCTTTGTGCCAAATGGCGGGTACTACAGTCTGCCATTCAGTTGAGTGAACAAAATGTGAATGAAGTTGTGAAAGCCTGTGTTGTTCTGCCTAACTTTACCAGGATACATGATTGTTCCTCCTCTGATGGTGTTGTGCGTAGGCCGGACAATGTGCGCAGGGTGAGACCACCTATGAATCCTCAATGTAGACTGCTCTCTGGCCTCAAAGTGCATGATATTTTCACTAATTACTTCATCTCACCTGAGGGCAGTGGAGTATCTATGGGGGGGCAGCCGGGGCAGTTGCCCCGGGCGCAGCCAGCAGGGGGCGCAGTCGGGCCGCCTAATGCAGCAGTCCGCAGTGTCCTCCCTGGCGGCTGCGTTCTGCCGCCCCCCCGGACTGAGAGTCGGCAGTTCTCTGTGTCAGCTGTCAAGCTGGCAGCCGGCGCAGAGAAGGAGGCCGTGCCGGCTCCCAGGGAACAATTGTACTGGCGTCTATACAGACGCCAGTACAATTGAAGCTCTGACCGCCGGGCCAGAGCGACGTCAGCAGCGTGATCAGGTCATGTGATCACGCTGCTGACGTCACTCCCCAGCGCCCAGAGCAAACGCTGGTGGTAAGTGTGCTCCTCTGTGGAGCTGAAGAACCACCGAAGATGGGAGATGAGGGGGAGTTAATAAGTGGAGATGGGGGGGATTTGTAGAGGGGATGGCGGTTAATGTGTGGGGGTATTTAGAGTGGGGATGGGGGTTAATGTGTGTGGGGGTTAATGAGTGGGGATGCCATGGGGTTAATGTGTGGGGGGATTTGGAGTGGAGATGGGGGTTATTTAATGTGATGGGGGTTAATGAGTGGGGATTGGGTTAATGTGTGCGGGGGTTAATGAATGGGGATGGGGGTTAATGTGTGTGGGGGTTAATGAATGGGGATGGGGGTTAATGTGTGTGGGGTATTTGGAGTGCAGATGGTTATTTAATGTGTGGGGGGATTTGTAGAGGGGATGGTGGTTAATGTGTGGGGGGGTTAATGAGTGGGGATGCCATGGGGTTAATGTGTGGGGGGATTTGGAGTGGAGATGGGGGTTATTTAATGTGATGGGGTTAATGAGTGGGGATTGGGTTAATGTGTGCGGGGGTTAATGAATGGGGATGGGGGTTAATGTATGGGGGCGTTAATGAGTGGGGTTGGGGTTAATGTGTGGGGGTATTTGGAGTGCTGATGGGGGTTAATGAGTGGGGATTGGGTTAATGTGTGGGGGGATTTGGAATGGGGATGGGGGTACTTAATGTGTGTGGGGGATTGGGGATGGGGGGATTTAATGTGTGGGGAGATTTGAGGACACAAAATAAAGACTATGTATGAGGAAACAGTATGGGGGATTGGTGCAGACAGTATGGGGAGCGAATGCGTTAATGTATGTGGATGGACACAGTATGGGGAGTCAGGGATATGTGTGAGCAGACAGTACAGAGAGTGAGGGGGTAAATATATGAGGAGACAGTATGGTGAACAGGTGGGATGCTAGAGGGGAATAGTGTGAGGCGACAGTATATTGCAGATATTTTTATTTAGGAGCATTATAATGACACTTCTATCTTTAAGGGCGTCGTGTGGAGATTTGCTGCAGAAGACCGGAGAAGATGGACATCTACAGAGACGAGATGTGGATGAGAAAACTCATCATGGGGTCTAGAAGAAAAGGAGAACGACTGCAGAGACGACGTCATCTATAAGGTACTTGGATGTAAATGTTATTTGTGATACTGACTAATTCTCATGTTTTTATTTGTTAGGAACATTATAGGGGTTGTCCAGGTTTGTGCTGAGTCTGCAGTCATTCTATGTGACTGCAGACTTCTGAATTCTCACAGTGCTCACTGAATGCTGTTAGGATTCTCTCGTGCCGGTAAATTACATACATGTGGTCACATGCTGACTAGACGTGTGTGGCCTCACTCAATGAAAATGAACGGAGCGAGGCCGGGCACGTCTAGTCGGAATGTGGCCAGAAGTATATAAATCACATGCTTGTGCTGACATGACTGTACATCGGCAAGGGAGAATCCTAAAAGTGTACAGTGCATTTGTTGTGAGAATTCAGAAGCTGCAATGTCAGGATTCAGCTCTGCAGGTTCCAGTAGTCATCACACGGACACTTCACTCATATGAGATTTTCATACTTATAGTCCTGTGAGAACAAGCTTCTCTTGCAGCTTCTCTCAGTTTTTTACTGAACATTGAGAGCAATAGGAGGAGCAGCTCGCAGGTACATGGCTAAGTGTTCAAGTCGCATATGTGCGGGGGCGGGGGCGGGGGGGGCGCCGAACCGAATTCTTGCCCCGGGTGCCAGAAAGCCTAGATACGCCTCTGCCTGAGGGGGCAACTTCTTGGCAAGAGCATGCTGTGTCTATGTTATAATTTGTTTCTTTAAGTGTGTCTAAATATATATTACTCAACCCCTTATGATTGTATGACTGTTTCATTGCATTGGTTAGTGTATGTTAGTATGTTGTGAGGGATTGTGAAAAATCACACAGAGACGTTAACTATAGTAGACAAATTTTTAGTTTTGCCTTTTTTTTGTTTGCTTAAAGGCAAACATAATATTGCCATAATAACATTTTGGCAATGGGCAAAATGACCCTTTGTGCCTTCTTTAACTTTTTTGAAAAGTAGCATTACATAACATAACCCAAAAAAAGATTAGGCAATAACAACATTGCTGCCTGAGAATATTAAACTAGATTAGAAAAAAAAAGGTGAGCTCCATCACCAAAATAAATGCTAAAAGATAACACTCACATTTCTTCATAATGTTTTCCAATCATAGAAAGATTCCACCATGACAGGCAAGGCTACCTCACGGCTTTCGGACAGATATTACCTGTCTGTAGAACAGAGAATATTTAACCATGCTATACTGGAAAGGATGACAAAACAAAACTCACTTGTTAAGACATAGAGAGAGCGTGATATTCTGAAGGCTGGTCGCCTTGATTTGTTTTACTAGAGATTGCTAGCAAAAAAGGTGACTACTTCACTAAGGCCAGCGCGCCTTTCCTAGGCATTAGCAAGTGAGTAGTGTATTTTTATCCTTTCATTTTACAGTATAGCGCGTTGAAATATTCTCTTTTGTACACACATGTAATATCTGTCTGAAAGGCGTGAGGTAGCCTTGCCTGTCATGATGGATTCTTTCATATGATTGGAAAACATTGTGAAAAAATTAGAATGTTAAATTATGTAAAAAAGTTTGGTGATGGAGAACACCTGTTTTTTCCTTTCTATTTGGAGCACCAGTTAAACCGCACTGGACATCTCCGGCCATCAGACTCATAAATCCTCATAGGTTGGGGAAGGGGAACGTAGAAGAGCAGCCTGTGGGTGCTGCTGGACACTGTGGCCAACATCGCCCTGTGAGGGGCCATACTGTTGCCCATGATGCTGGAATTGTCCTGCCTCCTGGGACTGTTGGGGATATTGGCCAGAGTAATGATGATGGTGAGGGGCATCTTGTTGGCTGTGGTAGGCACGTGGCTCATACCCACCAAAATAGCCAGATCGTCCCCAACCAGGTTGGGACCAGCCTCCAACACTGGATGGGTACAAGTGGCCATATTGGTGGGGTTGGCTAGAGGCTGACATTTGGGGCTGCGGAATAGAAGGTTGGGTAGTGGGAGGAAGGGGTTGAGGTGTTGGCCCACGTATTAGGGGCTGTTCGGACCCTGCTTGAGCAAGCATCTGTGTGGATGGTCTCATGCGCATTAGATTTCAGGGGGAGAGCTGCCACCTCTCCAGAAATTCGAAAACCTCATATGGGGTATTGGGGGGGTGCTTGCATCAAGCAGTATCTGAATACATCCCCTAATATGGAGCCTGACCTCACGGGTAAGGGCACGTAGATAAAGGGTGAGGCTACGTGCGTAGGCCTCCTCCCCATCATCTGTAGTTACTTTAGATAAATAATTGAGCACCCCTGTGTCCACATTGGTCCTGCTCTCTTGAATAGTGAGCTGGCGCCTTCTTCGTGTTCGGCGTGATGTAAGAGCAGCCTGTGGGTGTTATGCGGGGCTTAGGTCAAAGGAGGCTGAAATACCCGGGGCCCCTGCGGAGTCCCTCAAACTAGGCAAAACCCTGTCTGACCCTCAACCCAGGGTTTTTGCTAATGGTGCAAATGCCTGAGCCTCCAACCTTTCCTTATCTCCTGCTCAGCCCTAAGCTGAACCCTCCACCCTCCACCCAGTGAGTTGTCAAACCACCAAAGCCCACACAGTAATGACAGACAGGGAGAACTTAAACCACACCGAGCCGCAAACACACCGGACAATACTGTAATGTGAACAGGGCAAAACAAAGCACAAATATAGGAAGGCGAAAAGGTAACAACGGATCATACGACACCAGATATGAATCTCTCTCTTCAACACCACCTCTCCAGACCGGAACCACTTGGCATAAAACACAAGCTATAATCGGCGACGCCCACAGGCCAGAACGACTATTTAAAGACCGTGGGCGTGACCAAACATCCCACCTGATTTCCAGCTAGATTAACCCCTGATAACCTGAGTAAAATCAAGCCGGCGCCACTGAGGCTATAGTGGACAGAGATGGAACTACCGCTGCCTGCCGGACGCTGTGGTGTGAATAGCGTCTGACATGACAGTACCCCGTCTTCTACGAGGGACCCCAGGGCCCTCAAGACTCATAGGACCCGGCTTGTCCGGATGACGGCGGTGAAAGGAACTGACCAGCCGATCCGCATGTATGTCAGAGGCTGGTACCCAAGACCTCTCCTCCGGACCATACCCCCGCCATTGCACCAAATACTGAAGAGAACGGCGCAGTACTCGAGAGTCCACCACCTTGGAGACTTCAAACTCTAAATCGCCATCCACCATGACTGGAGGTGGCATCGGCGTCGTGTCCACAGAGCCTACCATCTTTTTCAATAAAGCCCTGTGAAACACTTTGTGTATCTTGTATACCGCAGGAAGTTCCAACCGATAAGGCCTGTTTCACACTTCCGTTTTTTCAAATCCGTCAAAATCCGTTGTTTTCCGTAAAAAAAACGGATCCGCCATTTTTTGCAGGATCCGTTTTTTTTGTCCCATAGACTTCCATTACGGTTACCGCGGATCCGTCAAAAAAACGGATCCGTTTTTAAAAAAACGGATCCGTTTGCATCAGTTTCCGTCAAAAAAACGGAAACGGATCCGTTTGGCGGACACAAAAACGGAAGTGTGAAACAGGCCTTAGCAACCGGGTTAATGATGGCAGCAATCTTAAAAGGGCCAATAAACCTTGGACCCAATTTCAATGATGGAATTTTGAGTTTTATGTTTTTAGTAGCTAACCACACCCAATCACCCACACACAGGTCCGGACCTGGTACGCGTCTAGCGTCAGCCACACGTTTGTACCTTGCACTCATGCTCAGCAATCGCTGTTTCACACTCCTCCAGACTGATGATAGTTGAACTCCTAACCGGTCCTCCTCTTGGACGCCCCCAGAGCCCCCCTGACGTAAGGTACAAAATTGAGGATGGTGCCCATAAACACAAAAGAACGGAGACTCTCCCGATGATTCTTGGCGGTGATTATTTAATGCGAACTCGGCCAAGGGAAGGAACGTCGACCACTCCTCTTGGTTGTCAGACACAAAACATCGCAAATACTGCTCCAGATTTTGGTTCATGCGCTCAGTTTGACCATTTGACTGCGGATGAAACACCGACGAATGAGACAACTTGATCCCCAATCGTGAGCAAAAAGCTTTCCAAAACTTCACCACAAACTGGGTCCCCCTATCAGACACTATGTCTGACGGAACTCCGTGTAGTCTGACCACCTCCTGCACAAAGACCTGAGCCAACGTCTTCGCGTTGGGCAAGGAAGGCAACGACACAAAATGCGCCATCTTCGAAAATCGATCAACCACCACCAGGATGACCGTGTTCCCCGCCGAGGCAGGCAAGTCCGTGATAAAGTCCATGGAGATTTCTGTCCATGGCCTACTAGGTATCCCCAGAGGCTGTAGAGTGCCAGCAGGACGGGTTCTGGGCGACTTGGCCCTGGCGCACGTGATGCAAGCTGTCACGTACGAGACCACGTCCTGCCGGATTTTTGACCACCAGAAGCAGCGCGATACCAGCTCCAAGGTGCCCCTAACCCCTGGATGACCGGCCAGGACAGAGTCGTGGTGTTCCCCCAACACTTTAAGACGAAGATGAAGGGGTACGAATGACTTATTAGCGGGAAGTCCTGGCAGTACCTCCGCCTGGGCCTCGGCAATCTCCGCCTCTACCTCAGTCGTGAGAGCCGAAACCACTACACCTTCCTGGAGGATGGATACCGGATCTTCCCGAGGTTCTCCCCCCGGAAAACAACTGGACAAGGCATCCGCCTTGGTGCTTTTAGCCCCAGGACGGTAAGTCACCAGAAAGTTAAAACGTGTAAAAAACAATGCCAGCGAGCCTGCCTGGGAGACAGACGCTTGGCCGACTCCAGATAGAGCAGGTTTTTATGGTTGGTGATGACCGTGACCTGGTGGGCCGCCCCCTCCAGGAAGTGTCACCATTCCTCAAAAGCCAATTTGATGGCCAACAACTCCCTGTTGCCGATGTCGTAATTCCGTTCGGCAGGCGACAGCTTCTTGGAGAAGTAGGCGCATGGACGCATATTGCTCAAGGACGAGCCCTGTGACAGTACTGCCCCCACTCCCACCTCAGACACATCGACCTCCACCGTAAAAGGTTTAGATACGTCCGGTTGCACCAGAATGGGGGCTGAAGCAAAACGGTTTTTCAGAAGCTCAAATGCACGCACCGCATCATCCGACCATTTAGCGAGATTGGTACCTTTTTTCGTCATGTCCGTGAGCGGTTTGGCTATAGTAGAGAAATTCTTAATAAACTTCCTATAATAGTTGGAAAACCCAAGGAACCGCTGGAGTGCTTTTAGATTATCAGGCCGTTCCCATCGCAGCACCGCTTGCACCTTCGCGGCGTCCATTTTAAACCCTGCGGCGGACACAATATAACCCAAAAAAGGCAACTCCTGAACAAAAAATACGCATTTTTCAAGCTTAGCATAGAGCTTATTCTCACGGAGCAATTGTAACACCTGCCTGACATGCTCTAAATGAGTGTCCTGGTCGCTTGAATAGATGAGGATATCATCCAGGTACACAATCACAAATTTCCCCAGCACATGAGCGAATAAATCATTTATGAAATGTTGGAAAACAGCAGGCGCGGTTGTCAACCCAAATGGTATAACTAGGCTTTCAAAATGACCCTCAGGGGTATTAAATACCGTCTTCCACTCATCCCCCTGACGGACCCTTATGAGGTTATATGCCCCCTGAGGTCAAGTTTGGAAAACCACTTCGCACCAGCCACCTGGTTGAACAAATCAGGGATCAGAGGCATCGGGTAGGGATCACGGACCGTAATCTGGTTTAACTCCCGGAAATCCAGACATGGGCGTAACCCCCCATCTTTTTTCTTAATGAAGAAAAACCCCGCTGCTACAGGTGAGGATGAAGGCCGGATGTGCCCCTTACTTAAACTCTCCGCGATGTAGTCTTTAAGAGCTTGTCTCTCCGGACCAGAAATACTAAACATCCTCGCCTTTGGCAATTTAGCCCCGGGCTTTAACCTAATCTCACAGTCATAGGCTCGATGTGGAGGTAGTTCTGAGCAACCCTTCTCAGAGAATACGTCCGCAAAATCCAGCAACGCCTCCGGAAGGCTGGACTTCACGGCGGACACACATGTGGCCAAGCAATTTTCCTGGCAGAAACCGCTCCACAGAACTACGTCCTGGGTTCTCCAGTCAATCATCGGGTTGTGCTTGGACAACCATGGGAAACCCAGGACCATTTGTGCTGGGAGATTATTGAGTACCCTACATGTAACCCACTCAGAATGTAGGACCCCAATGTGGAGTTTAACCTCAGCTACAAACTCAGTAATCTCCCCCTGTGGGAGGGGAGCGGCATTAATGGTAACCACGCGAATAGGATGAGGGAGTTTTTCGATCTTAAAACCTGCCATGCGTGCAAACTCCTCATCCATGAGATTGGTGGTGGAACCGCTATCCACAAACACTGATATGGGTAGCTCCCTGCCCGCAATAATAACCTTGGCAGGGAGCATACATTGAGATACCATCATGGAGGATATGCATACGCTCAGTTTGGCCTCCTCCATACCCTCTGAGCTTACCAGTTTTCCGCCGGTGCGACTTTCTTTGGTAGCACAGGACAAGCATTTACATAATGATCTCTTTTACCACAGTAAAACCATGCTCCATGCTTCCTGAACCCAGGAACGCGACGCTGCACATGTGATACCCCAGCGATTTGCATAGGTTCCGTGGGCTCACCTGCAGCAACCACACTTGCACCCCTGCTTTCCCCCAGGGGCAGCGTCTCCTGCGCCCCTTGCCGCAAACGGCGATCAATACGAATAACCAAACTCATGGCAGACTCTAACGATGCAGGAGTCTCATACATCAGGAGGGCCTGTTTAACTCTTTCTGAAACCCCATGAATAAACTGACTCCGCAGCGCTGGGTCGTTCCACTGTGTGTCTACTGCCCAACGGCGAAATTCTGAACAATAGTCTTCTGCCATACGTTCCCCCTGATGGAGGGCGCGGATTTTAGATTTCGCCAAAGCCAATCTGTCGGGATCATCATAAATGAGCCCGAGTGCTGAAAAAACATTCTCAACCGAATGAAACGTAGCAGAGTCGGCTGGTAAAGAAAACGCCCTTGCTTGAGGGTCCCCACTCAGTATTGATAACACCAGACCCACCCGCTGAGCCTCATTACCTGAGGAGACCGGGCGCATGCGAAAGTATAACTTGCAGGCCTCCCTAAAGATGACAAATTTGCTGCGTTCCCCAGAAAATCGTTCAGGCAGCGGAATCTTTGGCTCTGCACCTGCACCTGCAGAAGCCGCTTGCACATTAGCTACAACCAGGCCCTGCTGCTGAACTGCCCCCTTCAACTCGGTGACCTGTAAGGACAGCGCCGCCAACTGGCGGTTTATAGAAGTCATGGAATCCATGGAAAAATGATGGGCAGATTATAATGTTATGCGGGGCTTAGGTCAAAGGAGGCTGAAATACCCGGGGCCCTTGCGGAGTCCCTCAAACTAGGGAAAACCCTGTCTGACCCTCAACCCAGGGTTTTTGCTAATGGTGCAAATGCCTGAGCCTCCAACCTTTCCTTATCTCCGCTCAGCCCTAAGCTGAACCTTCCACCCAGTGAGTTGTCAAACCACCAAAGCCCACACAGTAATGACAGACAGGGAGAACTTAAAACACACCGCACCGCAAACACACCGGACAATACTGTAATGTGGACAGGGCAAAACAAAGCACAAATATAGGAAGGCGAAAAGGTAACAACGGATCATACGACACCAGATATGAATCTCTCTCTCCAACACTACCTCTCCAGACCGGAACCATTTGGCATAAAACACAAGCTATAATCGGCGACGCCCACAGGCCAGCACGACTATTTAAAGACCGTGGGCGTGACCAAACATCCCACCTGATTTCCAGCTAGATTAACCCCTGATAACCTGAGTAAAATCAAGCCGGCGCCACTGAGGCTATAGTGGACGGAGATGGAACTACCGCTGCCTGCCGGACGCTGTGGTGTGACTAGCGTCCGACATGACAGTGGGGAGGCCCTGATCTGGCCAGTTGGGCTGCTGCTCAAGTTGCCCGGCTCTTCCAGGATGGGTGATGGGGCAGCAGCAGACCGTCCTGGTGGTGTTGTGTGTTGGGCAGCCATTGGGTTGTCCTGTGATGCCTCATCTTCTGCCATCCTTCTTGTAGGGGGAGAAGATGGGCCAGCCACCTCATCCCCTACAGGATCTATTATGGGCTCTGCCTCTGAGGCCGTTCCTCGATCCGTAAGGTTGGATTGAGTTCTGTTATGAAATAGAACAGAGGCAAAAATACATCAATATTTTTGGCCCTGTAAAGTATTTGTGTAATGTGGTGTGAGGTATCTACTTACGATCTCAGATCCAGAATTGGGGCGAGGAAGGACAGCCGGTCATAGTAGATGTACTTCTTTTTCACATATCCAGCATCCCCACTCCTGGACCGCTGCTGGCGTTCCCGGCGGTACTGGTCCCGGATGCTTCGCCAGCGTTTCATCACATCTTCCACTGCAATGTGACAGGAAATATTGTCAAATTCACATATTTGAAAGGTCACATTTTCTACCAGTAGTCTAGGCATGGGGCCTTCTGGGGTGTGCTTTCTACCCATGGTGGCCTATGTAATTGGGCAGATACACAGGGTCTCTTTAGCTACACTTAATAATTGTTTTGTCTAGGAGGATGAGGAGCTTGTGGCCTAACCCCAAATTATGGCTGTGTGAAGCCACATGTCACATCCAAATGTAACAGCCTCATGAGGCTAAAAGTACATGCACAGGAAGGGGGGTGCTGATTCTATATTCCTTTTTTGTTGCGCGCTAAGGTTACTGATGTTTTGCATTGTACTTACAAATTTTATGCTGCTCCTCACGTGGTCGGTCACAAAAGTCATGGTACATCTGGCGACAGATGCGTCTCCATGACGCTTCCTTTCTTGCCCGGTTTGCATAATTTGCATCGCGTTGGTCCCAGATTTCGGGACGCTCCTGCACCAGGACAATGAGCATCTCAACATTTATGTACGTGGACGCCATGCTGCTGCTGCTGTACTCCGTGGAGGCGTACTTCCTGGATGTCTGGAGCGCTTTTTGAGCTCATTTGCATGTCTAGGCTTCCTGATGATGGATTAGCCCATTTCCTGTCACCAGCCAAAAGACCTGCGTATTGCTCGCAGGTCACACGTCTGGTCCGTGTGTAATCCGTATTTTTTGCGCGCCCATAGACTTGCATTGGCGTACTACGGGCGTACTATGCTGACAATTGCAGCATGCTGCGATTGGCACGGAGTGTAGGATACGGATGAGAAATATACGCCTGGTGCGAGTGACCCCATATAGAATCATTTGTCCGTGTCTAATGCGTGCTTTTAGCACCTCTCACTCGGCCGTATTCCTCGCCAGTGTGACCCCGGCCTAACAGAAAAACTCACGGCAGATCAATAACTAGTCTGAATAGGTGCATACCAAAAAACAGCTTACATATCAAAATGAGAAAAATGGTTGCACTCAATTACATTAAGACATGTGAATATGAAATATATGAAGTGTGAACAGCATAATGGCCTTTGAAATTTAGAAAAAGCACATGAGATGCTTAGCACAAAATTTGCCCACAAAATGTGAGCCCATTCACCAACATCAAGGTAATCTCATGATCGAATGGGTCCCTGACCTGACTGCCTAGTGTGAACACTTACCTCTGGCTAATAACTTGATAAAGCCTATATTTATAGGAAGATAGGAACCAAATGTGATTGGATGTAATTAAAATCACAGCTTGGTGAAGAGCGGAGTGTTCAGCAAGAAAGCTAGCATAAAAATAATAGAAAAACTGACAGCACATCAAGAAGTAGTCTGAATAGGTGCATACCAAAAAACAGCTTACATATCAAAATGAAAAAAATGTTTGCACTCAATTGCATTAAGACATGTCAATATGAAATATATGAAGTGTGAATAGCATAATGGCTTTTGAAATTTAGAAAAAACACATGAGATGCTTAGCACAAAATTTGGCCAAAAAATGTGAGCCCATTCACCAACGTCAGGGTAATCTCATGATCGAATGGGTCCCTAATCTCAGCTGTGTTTGATCTTCACATTAAGGTATTTATATTTATATTGACATTCACTCTTGAGCCATCATACCTGCCCCTAAAGAAGCCACCTGCTGAGTGGCGACACGTATCGGGCTTCCACGTGTCCCTCCTGACATCTGCACTTATCTCTGGCCCTGCTCTATAGGCCTACCTCATGTGCGGCATTGTTACCATATGGCTGTGGGTGAGTTCATGCCCCCTTCCATTTACCCATAATATATTCTCTACAGTATGTGCCTCTTTGAGATCTCTGTTTATTCTCCAGCTTAATCAGTTGGGAACTCCTCAAATTTTTCATACTGTTTGGTTATGGTAATACCTTTCCTCTTGTTATTTTTAGGTCTTCTTGTCTTGATTGTTATTTTGTGCTGCTGGCTGTGATAAGAGTTAGTTCAATCAGCTCCCTTATTCATATCTTGGAAGTTGTGTACATCAGATTTCCCTGATTATACCATGCGCACAAAATCTTAGGGGTACTTTTAATGAAAGTGGGTGTATATTTGGTGCCGAAGCATTTATCTTTATTTTGTTATTTTTGAATAGTGCCAAGAGTTCTGCAAATCACCATGTAGTCCATATCGTAGACGCCCATATACTTATTTTTTGTGAATTTTTATCTGTGGGCTAATTTCCATGTATGGGTATGTACCTAATGATTGTTTTTAAAGTTTTTGGCTTTTTGTATTCTCTAATATTCTATGGTGGTCCGTGTTTTATGGCATGTTCATTTTTTAATATTTTTTTAAAAGCCACTCAATGTGATCAAGTTCTATGATGCTGATATTCCCTAATGTGGTATTTAAAAGAAGGTGGCCTTCATTAAATAGCCTTGAGGATATTCAGACTCAAGGCTAGGACAGTAAATTAAATCTTTTTCCAAGGTGAAGAAAAGCCTAGTAATGACTGCCTTTCATATTGCAACAATGTATACATGGGTGTGGCCAATAAATGAGTATGGTCTTGCTGAATACAAGTGTATGGATCAAGGCAGCAACCACTAGTTGGGCTCTGGCCGGGAGTATGCATAGCAAATACATCACAGCCATTCCCAGCTCCGGCGAATCCTCGCAACTCACAGTGGTTGCCCTGGGAGGATACATAAAGGCCTCATTACACACAGCGATATCGCTGGCGAGATTGCTGATTTTGTGACACATCAGCGATCTCTCCAACAATATTGCTGTGTGTGACATCCAGCAGCGACCGGCCCCCCTGCTGGGTATCGCTGATCGTGCTGGATTGTCCTGGGCTGTTTTTTCATAGCTGGTCTCCCGCTGGTCAGCAAGCATCGCTGCGTGTGGCAGTGGCAGAGGAACGATCAGCGATGCTGCACGCTGGTATCCAACGTAAACATCGGGTTTCTAAGAGCAGCGCAGCTCTTAGAAACCCGCTGTTTACATTGGATACCAGCGTGATGCTGATTTCCAAGGTAAACATCGGGTTTCTAAAAGCTGAGCTGCTCTTAGAAACCCGATGTTTACGTTGGATACCAGCTTGCACGCATGCTGGTCCGGATCGCTGGAGGGGCTGTCTATGTGACAGCTCACCAGCGATCAGCCTAACATGTCTCAGCAATCCCATCCATGTCAGATCATTGGTGGGATCGCTGGGACATCGTTTTGTGTAACGGGGCCTTAAGTCTGTAGTCACACAGAGTGATTGTAGACTTTCCATTTTGGACTAGACAATCCCATTAAGTCTTAATGCAGAGCAGAAGGATTTGGGTTCCTAGAACACTAGCCTTACTTTTCATTTTGGCACTACTTGTATTCTGCAAATAAATTGTGCCCGAATGGAAGGGGGCCTGCTGTGCTTGAGGTAAGAATTCTTGCAGGGGTGGTAGAGTATAAATTAGAGACAATGGGGGTGGGAAAAAGGAAGAAAATAAATCAATAGGTACAGTAGTATAGATGAGAGTATATGACTAAATTTGCAATACCCAAATCAAACAGATTTTACAGAGAAGATTCACAGTGAAGTTATTCTCCCAAACTGAATGTTTCCTATTATGGGTTTCTCCATGTGAGCAGGTAGGAAGATGCAGTAACGGGTCGGAGCCAGAGCAAGCGTTAACATGGGGTTTAATTTAGCAGGTATACTCCTCGCAGGGAGAAAACAGATAAAACAGTATAAAGGAACACAGGGGACATAACTCAGGGGAAGCAGGTGTGAAGCATAGCGTAGGAAGTTCAAGGGTAGTAAACTTATGAGTCTGGTGACATCAGAATGCGGTAATTTCAGGATGTGGACTTTGGCGCCAAAGCAATGGCGCATGAGAGGTCTGGTATGGTCCTGGAAAAGATGGCGTCCTGGATCCTGGAGGTGGTGATGATTCCTTGTGGTCGAGTGTAGTCCTTGAAAAGATGACGTCTTGGCTCCTGGCAGTGACTGTGATTCCTTGTGGTGTGGTCCAGTTGGTGATCGGTGCCCCTTACTCCTAAGTGCAGAGGTCGGTCCGGGGTTTAAGCTTTCCCCAGTGAAACCTGGGTGACAACCCCGACAGTTCCGGATCATCACGGAGTAGGTAAGCCTGGTCCGGGTCTTTTCCTTACATTCTCCCACTCTTTGTGCTAGCCATTCCATAGGCGAGAGTTCCTGCAGTAAGCGCTGACATTCTCCCATTCCTTGAATGATTTGTCTCCAAACAAAATGATCCTGATCAAAGCGGTTAAGTAGTTTTCCTGCTGTCGAACGTTCAGAACATCGTAAACTAGGAGTTTCCGTTGAATCCATTTAAGTAGTTAAATCAGGTTGAACTGACGGGGCAGGGACGTGCCCAGTTCTGGTGAAGCAGCCATTTCTGGAATTTCAGACATTCCAGGGGTCTCGGATATTACCTCTCCTTTCGGCCTCACTATCGGTAGCCTCGGATATTCTTCTTCCTCACAATCGCTATAAACTAAGGAAGGGCTCTCGACAACACTGGGTTTTTCTTCTTCTTCTAAAACAGGATCCCTTGACACGCAGGGGTGGAGCATGTTTCGGTGTACTGTGTGAGTGGGGGCATCTTCTTCCCCCTCAGGCTAGACTTCGTAGACAGGTCCTTCAGAACCGACTCACCGCTTTACCCGGTATGGTGTTTTCTCCCATCGATAGTCAAAGTTTATCTCGAGGGTGCTTCTCTCCTACCAACACCCGGTCTCCGGCCTGCAGAGCTCTCCCTCGTAGAGGAGTTTTCTCAGAATGCTCCAACTCCTGAAACCAGGTCTGTACCAGGCGATGTAGTGTTTGCAGCCGATGGCGATGTTCTCGTACCCACGTGGACACCCCCGTCCATGGGTAGTTCTCCTCTAGGTCCAGCTACAGCTCTGTGATCTCTTTGCCTGGTCTGCCAAAGAGCAGGGTGTAAGGGGTGTACCCTGTGGTACGATGTACGTGGTTGATGTTTACCCACACCAGTTCTGCTACGAATTCAGAACAGTGCATCTTACAATTTTCCTCCAGCGTTCTCAACATCTGAATGAGAGTCCGGTTGAATCGTCCACACGCTCCATTACCCATTTGGTACATACGATGTAGTTCCTCCATCAGTCATCCTAAAAAACAGGCCCCTTTGTCCGAGTGTATCCTCTTCGGACAGCCGTACACCTGGATAAAGTTTTTACAGATGGCATAGGCCGCGGACTCTCGGGTAGGAGTCACAATTTGCAAATGTCAATCATTAAGACCTCCAGTGGGGTAAAGGTCACAATAGTTTGCGTGAGGGCCCTCTGTTCCAGGGGTTTGGACAATTCACAGCTTCTACAATGTTGATACACTTCTTCTACCTTTGCCCTCAGTAAGGGATGATAAACTAATTTCTGAAACCATTGATAAGTCTTATCTTGGCTGAAATGTGCTCCTTTTTCGTGTGCCTCCACGGCCACTTTGTACAACAGGGACTCGGGAACCACCACCTGCCAAGTGATGGATAGGGCTCACTGTAATTGAATTTTCCTGTACAACAGTCCATTCTTTAGGTGTAATCTTTCCATTGTCGAAGAATTTGTAGGGCCCCAGGAGACAGGGACTCCCACTCATTCTTGCTAGGCAGATGTTTTCGGGTCACCCACTGTCGAATTTGTGCAAGCTTCCTGTTGAATCCGCACCCACTCACCCCGAGACTGTCCCAATACATTTTCCTGGGGCTCCGCTTGTACTTGTTCCTGTGTGACTGCCAATGTCCTGGCAGGACTCCAGAACCCAGGGACCTCTTCAGCCTCAAGTTCTTTGTCTCGGCTAGGACCAGGCTTCTCATATGTCACTCTGGACAACGCATCCGCGTGAGTGTTTTCAGCTTCCCTTCTGTAGGCGATCTTATACCTGTATTTAGCCATTCTTGCCACCCACCGTTGTTACAGGGCCCCTAATTTGGCATTTTCCAGGTGGGCCAGTGGGTTGTTGTCGGTGCGCACCAAAACTTCAGACCCTGACAGGTATTTCGCAAACTTCTCTGTCATAGCCCACATTAACGCCAGCAGCTCCAACTTGAATGAACTGTAGTTGTCCGGATTCCGGTCGGATTCATGAATACAATGACTTGCGTAAGCAATCACTCGCTCCTTCCCGTCCTGAACCTGCAACAACACAGCTCGGCCATCAGTATGTAGAATGAATGGCCGAGAGAAGTCAGCGTAGGTCAGGATGGGTGCTTCTGTTAAAGCCACTTTCAGGGTTTGAAATGCTTTTTCCTGCCATTCTCCCCACTGGATTTCCCGTTGTTTTTTGGCTGAAGACGGAACTCCTCTCAGCAGCTCCAATAATGGATTCACGATGCCAGTGAAGTCTTTCATGAACCGTTGATAGTACCCGGTTATTCCCAGAAAAGCCCAACCATCCTTGACAGTCTTCGGGGTGGGCCAATCTTCCACTGCTGCAATCTTTTCATGGGATGGATGTACTTCTTCCACAGAGACCACATGTCCTAGGTATTCGATTTAGGTGCGGAGCAAATGGCACTTGGACGGTTTTACCTTCAGTCCATGTCTCTGGAGCCGGCTCAGTACTTGCTCCAAGCACTGCAGGTGTTTTTTGAACGTGGCAGCATAGACAATTATATCATCTAGATAGATCAAAGTGGCTTCGAAATTCAGATCATCCAAGCACTTCTCCATCAGTCGCTGAAAAGTTCCAGGAGCGTTGGCCAGCCCTAATGGCATTCTAATATCTGGATCCTGTCAGCGCCGGCGGACTGCCGCGGCTGAACAGGGTAGCTCACCCAGACTAACGGAGGACCCGGGGTCCGATACTGCAGGGAATGTTCAGACAACAGGACCTGCAACACTGAAAGTAGTTTAGCAGCACAAGGACCTTTGATTATGTGACCACAGGGGGCGTGGCTTAGCATCCTGCTGCAGGATAGGGTTCTATTACAGGAATCCTGGAGCAAAGGCTAGAGAAACTCAGGTCAGACAAGCGGGGGTCATACACGGGGAGGACAACGTGGCACCAGAGGGACAAGCAGAGAATAGTCAATATGTAAGCAATGAATCATACACAGAGATAGCAACGCAGTACAAGGGAGGCAGTCAGAGAGTAGTCAGGTCCAAGGCAAAAGAGTCATACACGGGAATAGCAGAGCAGTACAAAAGGAACAGGCAGGACTCGTAACGGGGACAGAACTGGATCAAAACCAAGCAAGCATAAAGTATCACAGTCACAAAGCACACCAGGGTCACACACTCGGCCAAGGGTCTGAGTATAAGCGACAAGGAGTGATCCCACAATGAGGCTATAAAAAGCCTCCCAGAATCTCAGAGTGAGGCTGACAGATTAACCTCTAAACTGCCTGATCCCACAAACTCAGCAGATCATGACAGTACCCCCCTCTCAATGGGGGGGCCTCCGGAGCCCCAGGCTTTTCAGGATGCCGGGCATGGAATGCACGAATCAGACGGTCAGCATGTACTGATCTGGCTGGTACCCATGACCGATCCTCCGGACCCTACCCCCTCCAATGCACCAAATACTGCAAAGACCCCCGAACCCACCTGGAATCCACAATATGTTGTACCTCAAACTCCATATGTCCCTCAACTAAGACTGGAGGAGGTGCAGTTTCAGTATCCTCCTTCACTGCCCCCAAGGGTTTAAGTAATGACCTATGAAAAACATTGTGGAGTTTTAAGGAGGGAGGGAGACGGAGGCGGTAGGTTACCGAGTTCACTACTTCGATGACCTCATAGGGGCCAATAAATTTAGGCCCCAGTTTGGCGGAGGGCAATCAAAGATTTCTATTTCTGTCTTTCGCAATATTAGTGGGAACCACGTGTAAGCGTATCACTTGGGATAGAAAATGTCTAGAGAGCGTCTCTGCTGACGGTAAACTTGTCATGGGTACGAAATGTGCCAACTTAGAAAACCTGTCCACCACTACCCAAATTACAGTATTATCACGGGAAGGTGGAAGATTGGTGATGAAGTCCATGGACAAGTGTGTCCATGGCCTTCCTGGGACTGGCAAAGGCACCAATTCCCCGGCCGGCAACTAGAGCTATTAGAACGGGCACAAATCCCACATGCTGCAACATATTTCTTTATATCTAAAGCCATTAAAGGCCAACAAAAGACCCTTGCCACTGCTTCTCTTGTGGCGGTTATACCAGGATGTGCACCCAACTTTGAATCATGGAACTCCTCCAGGAGTTTGTTGCGCAAATACTGCGGGACAAACAACTTGTCTACGGGTTTGAAACTTGGAGCCACAGATTGAGCCCCCACAATCTCTCACTCCAATTCCGACGAGACCTCGGCAACCACGAGACTGGGTTGAAGAATGGGGGATGGCGGATCAGGGGTGGATAACGGCTCAAAACTACGTGATAAGGCATCGGCCTTTACATTCTTCGACCCTGGCCGAAAGGTAATCGAAAACTGAAATCTGGAAAAAAAAGTGACCAGCGGGCCTGCCTGGGAGTCAGTCTTTTAGCCGATTTGATGTACTCTAAATTTTTATGGTCAGTGATAACCGTAATAGGGTGAGCTGCCCCCTCCAAAAAAAAGCCTCCATTCTTCGAACACCAATTTAATAGCCAAGAGCTCCCTATTGTCGACATCATAATTTTTCTCCACAGAAGAAAATTTCTTAGAAAAATAGGCACAAGGCCTGAGATTGGTTAGGGAAGCCGGTCCCTGTGACAACACTGCCCCCACCCCCACCTCAGAAGCATCAACCTCGACCACAAATGGCATCGAAGGGTCGGGTTGAACCAGGATAGGAGCAGATGTGAAACAGTTCTTTAACATTAGAAATGACTCTTTAGCTAACAGGGACCAGTTTCTGACATCTGCCCCTTTACAAGTAAGATCCGTGAGGGGTTTAGTTATCTGTGAGAACCCTTTAATAAACTTGCGATAATAATTTACAAATCCCAAGAAGCGCTGGAGTCCCTTAAGGTCCCGAGGCTGGACCCACTCCACAATAGCTTGCACCTTCTTGGGATCCATGCGAAAGCCCTGAGCTGAGATTATGAGACCTAAAAATGACAATTCTTGAACAAAGAATGAACATTTCTCGAGTTTGGCGAACAATTGATTTTCTCTGAGCCTCTGGAGTACAGTTTTAACATGTAACAAGTGTGACTGTTCATCGGTAGAATTTATCAGGATATCATCCAGGTATACAATTACAAAGCGGCCGATGAGGTCCGAGAACACAACATTGATAACATTTTGGAAAATCGCTGGTGCATTGGTGAGACCAAACGGCATTACCAAGTTCTCAAATAGCCCCTCCGAAGTAAGAAAGGCGGTTTTCCACTCATCCCCTTCCCGTATCCTTATCAGATTATAGGCCCCTCTGAGATCCAGTTAAGAGAACCATCTGATTACAGAGGTCGGGAATCAAAGGCAGGGGATATGTGTTCCTGACCGTGACTTTATTTAATTACCGAAAGTCGAGGCAGGGACGTAGGCCGCCATCTTTTTTCTTAACAAAGAAAAATCCAGCTGCTACTGGGGAAACTGAAGGTCTTATGTGCCCCTTACGGAGACTCTCAGCAATATATTGTTTCATAGCTAGACGCTCCGGACCTGACAAATTAAACAAACGAGCTTTGGGCAATTTGGCTCCTGGAACAAGATCGATGGCACAACCAAATGGCCTATGGGGTGGTAACCCCTCTGCCTCACTTTCTGAAAAAACATCCTCAAAGTCCTTTAGGTACTCCGGAATACCCTCCGGACTGACAGAAGACACAGTGACAGGTTTTAAAATTTTCACACAAGAAACAGATTTAAGGTCACAGTCAACACACTTGGACCCTCACCTGACAATTTCCCCCAATTCCCAGTCAATCACTGGATTGTGGCATCAAAGCCATGGCATGCCCAAAACCAAACCTGCAGGCAATTTGTCCATCAAAAAACATTCGATTTCTTCCATGTGGGAAGAACCAATTTTCAACACAAATTTTTCAGACATGAAAAGAATCCCCGTTCAGGTGAGAGGAGACGAGTCGATGGTCTCGACTTTAAGTGGGGTATGAAGCCTGACTGTCCCTATCTTGTGTTGGGAAATGATATCAGAGCTGACCAGGTTGAGCGATGAACCACTGTCCACCAGTGCTGTAGAGAAAAAGCGATAATTGTCTATCAACAGTTCAACCTTAAGAAAAACCCTAGCACGTGAGGAAGAAAGTACCTGAAGGTCTGGGCAGCCTCCTCGATTGCTACCCAGACCTAGTCGTTTCCCGTCGCCTTGGAGGATGACGGACACAAGGGACACTCCTTTTTTCAGTGACCGGACTCTCCACAGTAAAAACAGAGCTGTTTCTCCCGGCGACGTTTTCTCTCTTTTTCTCTGACGGAGGTGGCGCCAACTTCTATAGACTCAGGAGTGGCAGGTGTGATACCAGGCTCTTTGCTGCCAAAGAATAGAGATGTCTCGGACTGCATGATGCCCCTAGCCCGAAGCCTGCGGTCCATACGCACTGCTTGTGTAACGGCCTCCTCCAACGTGTCTGGTGGAGGGTGAAGGGCTAGTGCATCCTCGAGGCGTTCGGACAGGCCTCTGCGGAACAGACCCCGAAGGGCCGCATCATCCCACGAGATCTCCGCTGCCCAGCGGCGGAACTCCGCACAAAACCACTCAGCCGAGCGTTTACCCTGACGCACACTCATGACCATATCTTCAGCCACACGTACCCTGTCAGGTTCATTATATATGCGGTCCAGGGCATCAAAGAAGGCATCCACTGTCTTTCTCTCGGGGGCAATGGGAGACAGAGAGAAAACCCATGCTTGGGGGGCACCCCGCAGAGGAGAAATAACAACCCCCGCCCTCTGAAATTCGTCCCCAGAGGAACGGGGCCTTAAAGAAAAAAAAAGCTTACATCCTTCCCTGAAGGACCTAAATTCCTTTTTATCCCCTGAAAAGGAGTCGGGCAATTTGACCGGTGATTTAGGGGATACCACAGATATGTCCCTATTCCCGGGAGCAGGAGACCCTGCTGCCACAGCCCCTTGCACGGTGCCCACCAACTGCTGCTGTGTATGGGCCATCGTGCAATGTTCCATATTGAGCCTTTGGAACATCTGGGTTAGACTCTTGACCTGATCGGCCAAAGCCTGCAGGGGATCCATAGTGCTAATTTACACAGAGAATAAGCACAATGTTCCCAAACCCTAAAAAAATGTGCGGTCACTTATAATATCAGGATAATGTCAGCGCCGGCGGACTGCTGCGGCTGAACACGGTAACTCACCCAGACTACGGGAGGACCCGGGGTCCGATACTGCAGGGAAAGTTCAGACAACACTGAAAGTAGTTTAGCAGCACAAGGACCTGCGATCATGTGACCACAGGGGGCGTGGCTTAGCGTCCTGCTGCAGGATAGGGTTCTATTACAGGAATCCTGGAGCAAAGGCTAGAGAAACTCAGGTCAGACAAGCGAGGGTCATACACGGGGAGGACAGCGCGGCACCAGAGGGACAAGCAGAGAATAGTCAAAACGCAAGCAATGAATCATACATAGAGATAGCAAAGCAGTACAAGGGAGGCAGTCAGAGAGTAGTCAGGTCCAAGGCAAAAGAGTCATACACGGGAATAGCAGAGCAGTACAAAAGGAACAGGCAGAACTCGTAACAGGGACAGAACCGGATCAAAACCAAGCAAGCATAAAGTATCACAGTCACAAAGCACACCAGGGTCACACACTCGGGCAAGGGTCTGAGTATAAGCGACAAGGGGTAAACCCACAATGAGGCTATAAAAAGCCTCCCAGAATCTCAGAGTGAGGCTGACAGATTAACCTCTAAACAACCTGATCCCACAAACTCAGCAGATCATGACATCTATTAAACTCAAATAGGCCCATAGGTAGTATGAAAGCAGTCTTCACTCAGTCGTGTTCGGACATCAGCACTTGCCAATAACCACTGGCCAGATCTAGGGTAGAGAAGTATCTCGCTTGTCCCAGGGTGGATAAGGACTCTTCAATCTGGGGTAGTGGGTATGAATCCCACACAGTGCAGGCATTTATCTTGTGATAGTCTAAACAAAATCTCAGAGTGCCGTCTTTTTTTCTTTCTAGGACCATAGGAGCAGTCCATGGGCTTTGACTTTCCCGGATGACACCGTTCTCTAACATCTGTGAGAGCATTCCTTTCACCTCCTGGTACAGCTGTGGAGGAATTTGACAGTAGCGTTCTCTTATGGGCGCAGCATTACCCGTTGGGATCTTGTGAGCAATTGCAGTGGTACAGCCAAAATCGTCCTCATGACGAGCAAATACGTCTTGATAGCATCCGAGTACATCTTCCACCTGCTGTATCTGCTGCGGTATAAGCTCTGTTAGTTCAGCCCGTATTTGTTCTAAGATTCTTTATCCTTTTCTTTGCCGTGGGGGTTCCGACATTGAATGAGTTTCTACTGCTACAGTCCAAGGGTCTGCTTTTTTTGCTGCCAACTGTATGGTCTGTGATGGCATCAACTCATCCTGCATGCTGACTATTTGTGCTATTTCACGCCTTGAGAAAAGTGTCAGTGTTTCCTCTCTCAAATTTACACATCTCACGGGCACTTTCCCATCTCGTACGGTAGCCAATGTTCGGGCAATAAGGAGTCCAGGTGGTATTTTCTCTACAGCAGCTGGTTCTAGTTGTACTTCCACTCCTTCCAGAGGGGTGCAAGCCCAGACAGAGACAGAGAGCACGGTCTGCCCCGGATGTATTTCAAGACTCTTTGCAGCCGGAATGACAACTCTGCCCAGCACTTTTTTTTACATCGCAGGACACTTCTTGCGCCTGAGCCGCCCGAAACAACCATTGAAATATTTTCCTTTGAGGTGTTCCGGGGCTCCACTGTCTCAGAAACAGGTCTGGGGACTCGTTGATAAGCAAACTTTCAAACTCCTTAAGCACATTTATCCCCAAGGTAACAGTACAGTATATCCACGCTCAGTGTCACCCGAAGTCAGTACCACACCTCGGCGGCCCAAGTCTTTGCTGCATCCTGTAATTGCATCTATGCCACCCCTGCGACCGGGATGGGGAGCTATTTGGTGGCTGCCAACTTTATCACCTGTCCCCACTCAGGCCTCATCGCTTCAGGGAATTGGTTTCTGAAATACTTCTCTGGCATTGTGGTTATTTGGGAGCCGGTATCTACCAGACAGCGGCCCGTCCATCTATTTCGGCCCAGACTAAAGGACAATTTGAAACTAAATTGGTGGGATTTCTGGTTCTTCTTACTGGCTGTTCTGGCTCCGGGTGGTGTCCCCCAGGCTTGGAGCCTCCTAGTTTAATAGGGCGACACTGGAGAGGCTGCCCACGTTGTGGGCACATTCGGTCCATGTGCCCCAGCTCTCCACAGAGGAAGCAGGTAGGAAGTTCCTCCCGTCTAGACACACGTCCACCCCGTCGCGGTTCTGAGAAAGCTCTGCTCCCAGATGAGCTCAGCGAGGTCACCTTCTTTTTAGTTTCTGTCAAGTCTTCCCTCATCTCTTGGATTCTCTCCACAAATCTTCCACCCATCCGGGCACAGCCACTGCATTGAGAGCCCCCTCTCCACTCTGGACCTTCACCACCAGAATTGTCACCCCCTGTTCTTGCTCGCGCGTGTGCGCCTCACTTCCAACTTTTGCAAAATTCATGTGTGGTTTCGCATGCAAGCGCTCCCGCAGGGCCTGTTTCAGCAGCTCATCTCTCAACCCGTCACTAACTGATCAAGCAGCACCACGTCAATCAACCTTACCTCCACACCGTCTTTCTGGGATATGGCAGTGTGTATTTCCTGCAACTGTGTCATTGTCTCTCCTTCTTTTTGAATCCATCTAAACAGTCGCATGCATAGCTCTCCTACATCTTTGGGGTCCCCATGTGTTTCCTCCTGTATACGTAATACCTTGTAAAGCGTATCCCGCTGTCTGGGGGGCCGTAGCATCACTGAATCCCTCGCTTCCTCTTCCAGGGCCATCATGGCGACCTCCGCCTGTAGGGCGGGTATCATAGAGTGCATTCTCATCATCCCTTTAATACGTTCAGTCTAGCTCCACAAAAATGGTGTTGCTATTAAACGTAGGTAGGTGGTTTAGCATTGCCCCCCGGGAAATTCATGACCTAGGGCTCTCCCCAGATGCTTGGTCTACCCCCTCTATGCCAGTAGACTGCATCCTGATGACTACGCCAAGTGTGAGCAGGTAGGAAGATGCAGTAACGGGTGGGAGGCAGAGCAAGTGTTAATGTTAGGTTTAATTTAGCAGGTATACTCCTCTCAGGAAGAAAACAGATAACACAGTATAAAAGAACACAGGGGGCATAACTCAGGGGAAGCGGGTGTGAAGCATAGGGTAGGAACTTTTATGCACATGTAATCGAAGTACATGTATCAAAGTACTTCTGGCAGTTATAACATGGATGAATGTGACACGCATCTCTATTCTCTTCATACAGCTTTTCCAATCTCTGCTCTGAATCCACTCCTGTGTCTCCATTCAATGTCAGCAAGCAGTTAATCCTGAATGCTATCTATGTGTTTTCAACTCTACAAACTTATATCTGGTAACCAGCTTTTCCAATCTCTGCTCTGAATCCACTCCTGTGTCTCCATTCAATGTCAGCAAGCAGTTAATCCTGAATGCTATCTATGTGTTTTCAACTCTGCAAACTTATATCTGGTAACCAGCTTTTCCAATCTCTGCTCTGAATCCACTCCTGTGTCTCCATTCAATGTCAGCAAGCAGTTAATCCTGAATGCTATCTATGTGTTTTCAACTCTGCAAACTTATATCTGGTATATAGTTTTTTTCAACTTACTCTGCTTGTCCCCTTATGTTGTGAGGTCAAGAAACTTTTCAAAGTGCTTTATGATCCATGTAGTGCTGGACGTGTGTTTATTTGACCACAACATTTTATTGGGTCCTGGTGTCTCAATTTAGTGTGATTGATTAACGAGAAGAGAGAGCCAAAAAAAAAAACAAAAACTTAGCCTTAACCTCCTATATATTCAGACATAGCTAGGGGGAGCATTTATGCAGGGGTGGCATTTATGCACATGTAATCGAAGTACATGTATCAAAGTACTTCTGGCAGTTATAACATGGCAGTTAGACAGGTAAGACATTTATATACATCTACTCCCTGTACATTTGGAGTACAACAAATATATACTATATGCATTTGTGTAATTTATATCCTGGCCGCTGCATTCACACACATCCACCGCCCTGGCATTAACTCTCCACACTCCATCCATATTGGCCCCTCGCTTCTTTCCTCTCCTATGTATAGCACTCACGCTCTTTTCACATTGTTAAATTGCACAGATCCAGGCAGTCCCACCATTCAACACCAGAGACGCTCTCACAAATCACTTAACCATCTGCTCACTCTTTCTATCCTCCTTCTCCTAGTCGCAGGAGACATTGCTCCCAACCCTGGTCCCCCATGTTATAGAAAGTCAAACCTCCCCACTGCTACACTCAGAAACCCCTCTAATCTTATTAATATTCCCTGCATGCCATCTGTCTCTCTTAATTGTGCACTTTGGAATTCTCGCTCAGTGTGTAACAAACTCTCCTTCATTCATGACTTCTTCCTTTCTAATTCTCTTAACCTCCTGGCTCTTACTGAAACCTGGATCCAGCAGTCAGATACTACCGCTGCTGCTGCTCTTTCATACGGGGGGCTACACTTCTCTCATACCCCAAGATCAGACAATAGAGCTGGTGGAGGCGTTGGTCTGCTCCTATCACCAAAATGTACCTTTCAGGTTATCCCTCAAGTTCCCTCACTTGTCTTCCCTTCTTTTGAGGTCCATGCCGTCAGACTCTACACCCCCTTCTCCATGCAAGTGGCGGTGGTGTATCGTCCTCCCGGCCCCTCCCATCAGTTCCTGGATCATTTTGCCACTTGGCTTCCACATTTTCTCTCCTGTGACATCCCTACCCTCATCATGGGAGATTTCAACATCCCCATTGCTCTTCCACTCTCCCCATCTGCTACTCACCTTTTATCTCTAACCTCCTCATTTGGCCTTTCGCAGCTTACTAATTCTCCAACGCATGAAGACGGAAACTCCCTCGACTTGGTCTTCTCTCGGCTTTGTGCAGTGGATGATTTTGCAAACTCCCCTCTCCCGCTCTCTGACCACAATCTTCTTTCATTCTCTATAAAGAACTGCCAGGCTGCTCAGGTCACCCCCACTGTCCAGACTTATAGAAACATACAGGCCATTAACACCCAGAAACTTCTGAAGAACTTGCAGTCTTCATTGGCCCCTATCTCCTCCCTCTCATGTCCTGATTCTGCATTGAAGCATTACAATGAAACACTTCAAAGTGCCCTGGATGAATTTGCACCCCCTATAAATAGAACACCACAACACAGACGGCGACAACCCTGGCACACGGTGCAAACACGTTTCCTGCAGCGGTGCTCCAGGTGCGCCGAACGTCTGTGGAGAAAATCCAATCTACACGAAGATTTCATCCATTTTAAGTTTATGCTTAGAACATACAACACTGCCCTTGACCTCTCCAAACAAACCTATTTCAACACCCTCATCACCTCACTGTCCAATAACCCGAAACGTCTCTTTGACACTTTTCATTCTCTACTCAATCCAAGAGTACAGGCCCCAACCACAGAGCTCCGAGCTGACGATCTGGCCAATTACTTCAAAGAAAAAATTGACCAGATCCGACAGGAAATTATCTCCAAATCCCCTCATACCATGCACTGTCCTCCCTCCCCCACTGCATCTAACTCACTCTCTGATTTTGAACCAGTCACAGAAGAAGAAGTAAGCAGGCTCCATGCATCTTCTCGCCCAACTACTTGCACCAGTGACCCATTTCCGTCACATCTCCTCCAGTCCCTTTCCCCTGCTCTCACCCCTCACCTAACTAAAATATTTAACCTCTCTCTCTCTTCTGGTATTTTTCCCTCCTCATTTAAGCATGCCATCATACATCCACTACTTAAAAAACCATCCCTCGACCAAAACTGTGTCGCTAACTATAGACCTGTCTCTAATCTTCCCTTCATCTCTAAACTCCTGGAACGCCTGGTCCACTCCCGTCTTATCCGCTATCTCTCAGAAAACTCTGTTCTCGACCCTCTCCAATCCGGTTTCCGCTCTTTACACTCCACTGAAACTGCCCTCACTAAAGTCTCTAATGATCTGCTAACAGCTAAATCAAATGGTCATTACTCCATGCTAATTCTCTTGGATCTCTCTGCAGCATTCGACACTGTGGATCATCAGCTCCTCCTCACTATGCTCCATTCCATTGGCCTCAAGGACACCGTTCTCTCCTGGTTCTCCTCCTATCTCTCCGACCGCTCCTTTACTGTTTCTTTTGCCGGTTCCTCCTCCTCTCACCTTCCCCTTACTGTTGGGGTTCCTCAAGGATCGGTTCTAGGCCCCCTCCTCTTCTCCTTGTACACTGCCCCTATTGGTCAAACAATCAGTAGATTTGGTTTCCAGTACCATCTCTATGCTGATGACACCCAATTATACGCTTCTTCTCCTGACATCACGCCAGCCTTTCTAGAAAACACTGGTGATTGTCTAAACGCTGTGTCTAATATCATGTCCTCACTATATCTGAAACTGAACCTGTCAAAGACTGAACTCCTGGTGTTTCCTCCCGCTACTAATGTACCTATACCCGACATTGCTATTTCTGTGTGTGGTTCCACTATTACTCCCCAGCAACATGCCTGCTGTCTTGGGGTCATACTTGATTCCGAGCTTTCCTTTGCCCCCCACATTCGATCACTGGCTCGCTCTTGTCATCTGCACCTCAAAAACATTTCTAGAATTCGACCTTTTCTTACTTTTGACTCTGCAAAAACTCTTACTGTTTCTCTTATTCATTCTCGTCTCGACTATTGTAACTCTCTTCTAATCGGTCTCCCTCTTACCAAACTCTCCCCTCTCCAATCTGTCTTGAATGCTGCAGCCAGGATCATATTCCTCACCAATCGTTACACCGATGCCTCTACCTTGTGCCAGTCATTACACTGGCTACCCATCCACTCCAGAATTCAGTATAAACTTATTACCCTCACCCACAAAGCCCTCCATGGCTCAGCACCACCCTACATCTCCTCCCTTGTTTCAGTATACCACCCTACCCGCGCCCTACGTTCTGCTGATGACCTGAGGTTAGTATCCTCAATAGTCAGAACCTCCCACTCCCGTCTCCAAGACTTTACACGTGCCGCGCCAATTCTTTGGAATGCACTTCCCAGGTCAATACGATTAGTCCCCAATCCCCACAATTTTAAGCGTGTCCTGAAAACGCATTTATTCAGACTGGCCTATCGCCTCAACACATTAACCTAACCTATCCCTGTGTGGCAGAGCCAAAAGTTTTACCACAACCAGGTTCCCAGCATCATGTTCCCACATGCTTTATGCATCCATTAGCCCTCTGTGTCTGTACTGTTACACACTTAACATTATGGCTGGTCCATACAATCAGAGCAACTGTTACCACCCACCTTTCGTGTCTACCTCTTTCCTCATAGACTGTAAGCTTGCGAGCAGGGCCCTCACTCCTCTTGTTATTTGTTATAATCTACTGTATGTGATTATTGTTATGCTGTAATGTCTATTGTCTGTACAAATCCCCTCTGAAATGTAAAGTGCTGCGGAATATGTCGGCGCTATAAAAATAAAATTTATTATTATTATTATTATTATTATTATTAATAAGTTCAAGAATAGCAAACTTATCTGTCAGACGACTTCAGAATGCGGTTAGTTCAGGATGTGGATGTTGGCCCCAAAGCAGTGGCGCATAAGGGGTCCGGTATGGTCCTGGAAAAGATTGCGTCCTGGATCCTGGAGGCGGCAGTGATGATTCCTCGTGGTCGAGTGTAGTCATGGAAAAGATGACGTCTTGGCTCCTGACGGCGACAGTGATTCCTTGTGGTCCAGTCTGTGATCGGTATGTCAGGAAACGATGAGCCAGACAGAGCACAGTCTTTCCCCCTGTCACGTACAGGGACAACGAGCAACTCGATTCAGGTACAAAGGGAAACCCCTTACAGCGGGTGTCCCAATTCTCAGGTCGGTGTGTGCGCAGGCTTATGTCCTGACTGAGTGTCCTGTCACTCACGATCAGCGATGTCAGCGGAGACCAGGTACATTGTTGTCTACAGTCTCTGTTAACAGCTTTTAGCCTCTGCTGGTTTTTGCCCGCTCTGGCAGTTGGCCTCCCCCCCATAGAAGCCCTGACATACTCTCCTGCGCGATGCATGTTCCCACAGGAACTAACTGATTTTCTGCTTGCTGTGGCCCTTTTATCTTAGCCATGCCCCGACTCCTAAGTGCAGAGTTTGGTCCGGGGGCTTTAAGCTTTCCCCTGTGAAACCTGGGTGACAGCCCCGACAGTTCCGGATCCATCACGGAGTAAGTAGGCCTGGTTTGGGTCTTCTCCTTACATCCAGACTCCGTAGCATAATAAACTCAAGATGTAAAAACATTAAAAAAACTCATGTATTCATCTCACCACTCATTTCTATGGATGCCCCCACTTCTTTGTGCCTAATGTCTGTACCTCAAAACGCCTCCTTTGCACCACATCTTCGGCATGGTGACAACTGTGGTCCGTGACTCTTTGCCATGAGCAGGCCCTGAAGTTACTTGCAAATATGGGCCGGAGATGTGGCATGGCATAGGACCAGACAAAGGGCAGAGTGCAGTGGGAGTGGCAGGAGAGGTGAGAGGTTCATAAAATGTTAAAAAGAAAAGAAATACATACCTTACTGCTCAACTTTCCAGCCATCCATGCTGTTCCCTTTTTGCTTTCTGGTCCTCTGTGCCTCCGTTGTGCTGCATCTCTGGCCCAGTGTTCACTCCAGGCTGCTAGTAGGCCCCAGAACATGCTTAGTGAACATTGATGCCTTGCTATGGAGGCATGGAGGATCTGAAAGCAGGCAAAATGTAGCGAGGGCGAATGTAAAGGTGAGCGGTGAGATGGGGAGGGTTTTTTTTTAATTTTTAACTTTTTGATGGCTCTGTACTGTTCAGCAAAATGTCGGCCACAACCAGCTGTCATTTTGCTGAATTTGCACTGAGAGAATTACAAAAAATATGTATTAATCAGAAGAATGCATTTTTTTTGTAAAATTTGAGAATTCAATTTCACTCAAATAAATCTACCCATCTCTAATAGGCAGGTTAGATGGTATTGTAGGTTAGAGAAGTAGACTGTTGGAGAATGATTAGGGTTAAATATATGGAGATCCATGTGTTACAAGCCAAAATTAGCATTTCTGAAAGTAAATGTGGGAAAATGGATGGAAATCAAACATACCAGAAGTCTACCAAGCAAAATGAGAGAGTTGAGGTCTTGGTACTAAAAGCAAGTGTGACAGAGGCGATGGGGGGAAGATTGTGAGGAAGTTGGAACCTTCTGGATGTATTGCAAAGAGAAATAAAAATTGAAAAAATAATTTTTGGTATTAGAGGGTCGTCTGCATCATCAGATGGCATAGGCTGCACAGGCTTGTACAGTAATGGTTATGGGAGATTTTAACTTGCCAGATGTTGGCTGGGGTCATGGTTCTGCTTCAACTGCAAAGGGGAGAAAATCATGCTGTAGGATAATTTTATGGCTTATGTGAGGAAATTCAAACAAGTTGCAGTGCTCTGTTGGATCTTGACATTTTTAACAATACAGAGCTCGTTGGATACATCATAACTGATCAGCACTTACTAAGAGAAGGAAGCAAGTGTGGACAGGTGCAAGTTTCAGTGACTGTATTATATACAAACCAAAGAGTGCAGCTGCTCACTGTATCTGCTAAAATGTATGTGAAATTTAAAGGGACACTGACAACTGATACATGATACCCAATCCACAGGCTGCATGTATCAGACACTGGCTGTATAATTTCAGTATTCAGTATTTTCAGTAATTTCTATATAATTTGAGTAATAAAGCTCCGGTTTCAGAAAATATACATTGTAAGCTACTGGATACCAAGCTGCATGACACTAGTCAGACAAGTCGGTCAAAGGTGGCTTTTCGCTTTCCTGGAGTGACAGGTCTCTCCCTGCATGGGTGTTTATAGTAGGCTGAAATCATGCAGCCAATGTCTGATACATGCTGGATGTGGATTGAACTGCATCAATCAGGTTCACTTTAAACTTAATTACTACTATATATAATATACTTATAAAATAAATGTTTTAGGGCACAAATTGTCTAGTTTACTTATGTGTGCTCACCAACATGTCAAGGCGAGCTTTCTCTGCAGGAAGTATAACCATAGCTATCTGTTTTTAATTTGTATTTTATACTATCTTTTGGCACATACAAAAACTTAAAGTAATGAACTGGAATATATTGTCTGTGTGAGCGGCAGCAAGGGCAGTAACCATGGCTCGCCAAGGTGTCTGGTTTAGTGCACCCTGGCCACCCGCATAACATACATAGAGTTTCACTGTCTCACTTGCCTGGTTCTCAGAGGCCTCCGTTAGATGCAGAGACACTTCTTCCTTTGATCTGGCACATAAAGATACAGAGTGCAATTTCAACTTTAAACGTAGAACTTTACTTGTTTTCAATCGCAGCATGTCCACATCAGACATAGCATCAACACAGAGTTCTGCACAGACCATATCCTTCGCTTTCCCTGTGCTCTTCCCTATGTCATTCAGTTTGTACCCAGGTAATACGCTCTTGACTGGTACAGCAGCATCCTCTCTGTTCAGCTTCACTATGTTCAGGAGATCCCTTGTCTGTTCACCCCGGACATGACGGCATCTGCTCAAGTAGTAAGCTGCCACATCTTGGAGCGACCTGCTTGTCAGTACTGCTGTACTTCTGGCTCCCTGGCCGTGGACAGCTGGGCTTCCCACTTCTCAGTGTTACGGAGCTAACTGCCCTGTTTGGGCTCTGTAGCCCTACTCCCCAAGAAAAGGAATACCCTCTATCTTATCTGCGGTTGGCCCCTCCTATGCAAAACATATACAATATTGTACCCCCATCTAGTGCCCACATTGAGGTAGCGCACTTTCCCTATCTACACAACGTATATATATACTAGATGGTGGCCCGATTCTAACGCATCGGGTATTCTAGAATATGTATATAGTTTATTTATGAAGTTTTAATAATAATGCAATAATGCACCCCCCCAATCCTGATATGCATGGTCCTCTCACCCCCCA
The DNA here is from genome assembly GCF_039654945.1 of Dendrobates tinctorius. Classification (NCBI taxonomy): domain Eukaryota; kingdom Metazoa; phylum Chordata; class Amphibia; order Anura; family Dendrobatidae; genus Dendrobates; species Dendrobates tinctorius. The sequence continues at coordinate 5,798,788 of NW_027361779.1, read as the reverse complement.
ATCCTGATATGCATGGTAGCCCTCCCCCCATCCTGGTATGCATGGTCCCCTCACCACCCCAATCCTGATATGCATGGTCCCCTCACACCTCAATCCTGATATGCATGGTCCCCTCACACCTCAATCCTGATATGCATGGTTCTCTCACCCCCAATCCAGATATGCATGGTACCCCTCACACCCAATCCTGGTAAGCATGGTCCCCTCACCCTCCAATCCTGGAATGCATGGTCCTCTCACCCCCCAATCCTGGTATGCATGGTCCTCTCACCCCTCTTTCCTGGTAAGCATGGTCCCCTCACCCCCTTTCTTGGTATGCATGGTTCCCCTCACCCCCCTTTCCTGGTATGCATGGTCCCGTCACCCCCCTTTCCTGGTGTGCATGGTCCCCTCACCCCCCAATCCTGATATGTATGGTCCGCTCACCCCCCAATCCTGATATGCATGGTCCTCTCACCCCCAAATCTTGATATGCATGGTACCCCTCACCCCCCAATCCAGGTAAGCATGGTCCCTTCACCCTCCAATCCTGGAATGTATGGCCCTCTCACCCCCCAATCCTGGTATGCATGGTTCTCTCACCCCTCTTTCCTGGTAAGCATGATCCCCTCACCCCCCTTTCAGTGTATGCATGGTCCCCCTCACCCCCCTTTCCTGGTATGCATGGTCCCCCTCACCCCCCTTTCCTGGTATACATGGTCCCCTCACCCCCTTTCCTGGAATGCATGGTCCCCCTCCCCCCTTTGCTGGTATGCATGGTCCACCGCCCCCCCTTTGCTGGTATGCATGGTCCCCCTCACCCCCCTTTCCTGGTATGCATGGTCCCCCTCACCCCCCTTTCCTGGTATGCATGGTCTCTGTTAAAATAAAAAATAGTTATATACTCACCTTCCGATGGCCCACGATATCCACTTCATGCTCCATGTGCCCGGCATCTTCCGGTCCCAGTAATGCTTCTCGCGAAACACCGCTGTTGATGACGTGCTCTCGCGAGAGTGACGTCATCTCTGGCCCTTCACGCAAAGCATTACTGGGACCGGAAGGTGCTGGGCGCGTGGAGCGTGGAGTGGAGATCGCAGGCTGTCGGAATGTGAGTATATAACTATTTTTCATTTTAATTCTATTTTTTACATATTTCCACGTGCCCGGCCTCGCGGTCCCAGTAATGCTTTGCGGCTTAGACTGCTAATGACGTCGCACTCTCGTGAGAGTGATGTCGTCTCCGGTCTAAGGCGCAAAGCATTACTGGGACCACGAGGTCGGGCGCGTGGAAAGGAGATCGGAGGCCATCGGAAGGTGAGTATAATCTTTTTTTCATTTTAATTCTCTTTTTTACAGATTAAGCCCTGCTCCCGATTGAGCGCTTCGCACGGCTGCGCCTGTCACTGATTGGTTGTGGCCTGGCGGCCGCAACCAATCAGCTGCAGGCGCAGCTTACCGTTACAAACAGCTGCGCCTGTCGCAATCATCGACGCGGGATTTCGGTTACAGACAGACAAACAGACATAATAATACATATATCAGAAACATTATAGGACAATTAAATACATACTGATAAATAGTATATACATGCCGAACCGGGACGTGTTTGGGGCACAAGACAGGACAGATGACGACTTACATCTGCTAGAATTGGTTAGGACCCTTATAGAGAGAGGTTGCTTTTGGGGGCTTGTGAGTTCCCACAAATTGACCAAATTGTATTTTAAGTACTTTCATTTTCTTAGTAGATTTTATATAGTAGTAATACAGATTAAATTTCACATATTTAATATATGCAATATGTGCATAGAGTGCTGCGGCACTCTTTTGCTTGTGTAAAAAATTTACTTAGTCAGGGGAGCAACAATTAATTTTATAATGGACAATTTTTCAGGTAAGACTGCAGTTCAGGACATTGATAGGAAGCATATACTGTTATATGGTGATTAGTGATGAACGAGCTTTAAAATGCTCGAGTGCTTGGTACTCGAATCAAGCAGGTCGGATGCTCGAACGGGCTTGATTCAAGTAACAAGTATACTGGAAGTCAATGGGAAACTCGAGCATTTTTCAGACAGACCCTAACAGGAGGATGGCGGAGGGGGGGGGCAGGAAAAGGTACATCTCAGACTCCCAGGTCGCTATTGGGAACAATGTTGTCAGAGTATTAGGCCACTTTTACGGACTAACAATAAAACAAACCAAATAGAAGATAAAATGGATTTTACAGGAAAAAATGTTAGGAAACATTGATTCATGTGTAATGAATTGTATATAAGGCAAAATTAAAAAAAGGAAAAAAAACCCAGCCTCCTCCACCCCGAAGGTTATGTTCACACATAGCGTTTTTGCTGTGTTTTAGCACTTTCTCATGAACTTGTAAAGCCTTTGCAAAAAGTACTGTTGCTTAGAGTTGAGCGACTTTTGCTTTTTTAGGGTCGCGTTTCGTTTCGTGAAACCCGACTTTTCCAAAAGTCGGGTCGAGCAAGATCGTCCGATTATAGGGAAAAGTCGGGGTCGTCCCGAAACACGAAACCCAATGTAAGTCAATGGGGAATAAAAGTCGTCAGTGAGAGGAGGACAGGAAACACACCTACAGTGCCCATTTGAATGCCAAAAGCATCAATTCTTCTTACTTAAGCTTGTCAACCTTAATTAACTTCATAATACAAGTTACGCACTGAAAAATGGGGGTTATTTGGCTAAATTTGTGGGGGGGGGGAGGGCTGGCTGCAGGTTTTCATGTGCCCTGGGCGAAAGAGCGCCCCTTTAACACATACCACAACTCATCATGCTCCGATACGGCAGAGAAATAGCGGTATAGTACAATGAAAAATACCTCACTTTTTACATCTCATGACGAGGCCCATCTATTTCTCCATACAAAATCATTGGTCCCATATAATGTTTGAAACAGTATATGATGAGCTCCACATAATGCTACAGTATATGTTGGTCCCCATGGATGAAGCTCCACTGTCTTATGGGCCCAAATAATGCTCCAAACATAATGGGCCCCATTTCTACTGCTTTCTATACAGCATGAGGCAGGCTCAGACGGTGTTAGGCCCAGTATGGATTGCACGTCATTGCACAAAGGTTAGAAGGGGTACCGTATCCCCGGATAACATGTATGGATAGTGTACACATTCAAAATATATGTCTATACAGCATGAGGCAGGCTCAGACGGTGTTAGGCCCAGTATGGATTGCACGTCATTGCACAAAGGTTAGAAGGGGTACCGTATCCCCGGATAACATGTATGGATAGCGTACACATTCAAAATATATGTCTATACAGCATGAGGCAGGCTCAGACGGTGTTAGGCCCAGTATGGATTGCACGTCATTGCACAAAGGTTAGAAGGGGTACCGTATCCCTGGATAACATGTATGGATAGCGTACACATTCAAAATATATGTCTATACAGCATGAGGCAGGCTCAGACGGTGTTAGGCCCAGTATGGATTGCACGTCATTGCACAAAGGTTAGAAGGGGTACCGTATCCCCGGATAACATGTATGGATAGCGTACACATTCAAAATATATGTCTATACAGCATGAGGCAGGCTCAGACGGTGTTAGGCCCAGTATGGATTGCACGTCATTGCACAAAGGTTAGAAGGGGTACCGTATCCCCGGATAACATGTATGGATAGCGTACACATTCAAAATATATGTCTATACAGCATGAGGCAGGCTCAGACGGTGTTAGGCCCAGTATGGATTGCACGTCATTGCACAAAGGTTAGAAGGGGTACCGTATCCCCGGATAACATGTATGGATAGCATACACATTCAAAATATATGTCTATACAGCATGAGGCAGGCTCAGACGGTGTTAGGCCCAGTATGGATTGCACGTCATTGCACAAAGGTTAGAAGGGGTACCGTATCCCCGGATAACATGTATGGATAGCGTACACATTCAAAATATATGTCTATACAGCATGAGGCAGGCTCAGACGGTGTTAGGCCCAGTATGGATTGCACGTCATTGCACAAAGGTTAGAAGGGGTACCGTATCCCCGGATAACATGTATGGATAGCGTACACATTCAAAATATATGTCTATACAGCATGAGGCAGGCTCAGACGGTGTTAGGCCCAGTATGGATTGCACGTCATTGCACAAAGGTTAGAAGGGGTACCGTATCCCCGGATAACATGTATGGATAGCGTACACATTCAAAATATATGTCTATACAGCATGAGGCAGGCTCAGACGGTGTTAGGCCCAGTATGGATTGCACGTCATTGCACAAAGGTTAGAAGGGGTACCGTATCCCCGGATAACATGTATGGATAGCGTACACATTCAAAATATATGTCTATACAGCATGAGGCAGGCTCAGACGGTGTTAGGCCCAGTATGGATTGCACGTCATTGCACAAAGGTTAGAAGGGGTACCGTATCCCCGGATAACATGTATGGATAGCGTACACATTCAAAATATATGTCTATACAGCATGAGGCAGGCTCAGACGGTGTTAGTCCCAGTATGGATTGCACGTCATTGCACAAAGGTTAGAAGGGGTACCGTATCCCCGGATAACATGTATGGATAGCGTACACATTCAAAATATATGTCTATACAGCATGAGGCAGGCTCAGACGGTGTTAGGCCCAGTATGGATTGCTCGTCATTGCACAAAGGTTAGAAGGGGTACCGTATCCCCGGATAACATGTATGGATAGCGTACACATTCAAAATATATGTCTATACAGCATGAGGCAGGCTCAGACGGTGTTAGGCCCAGTATGGATTGCACGTCATTGCACAAAGGTTAGAAGGGGTACTGTATCCCCGGATAACATGTATGGATAGCGTACACATTCAAAATATATGTCTATACAGCATGAGGCAGGCTCAGACGGTGTTAGGCCCAGTATGGATTGCACGTCATTGCACAAAGGTTAGAAGGGGTACCGTATCCCCGGATAACATGTATGGATAGCGTACACATTCAAAATATATGTCTATACAGCATGAGGCAGGCTCAGACGGTGTTAGGCCCAGTATGGATTGCACGTCATTGCACAAAGGTTAGAAGGGGTACCGTATCCCCGGATAACATGTATGGATAGCGTACACATTCAAAATATATGTCTATACAGCATGAGGCAGGCTCAGACGGTGTTAGGCCCAGTATGGATTGCACGTCATTGCACAAAGGTTAGAAGGGGTACCGTATCCCCGGATAACATGTATGGATAGCGTACACATTCAAAATATATGTCTCAGGAGGCAGGCTCAGACGGTGTCAGGCACAGTATGGATTTGACGGCCCAGATTACACAGCGGAGGAGCAGGGAGAGGTAAAGATTGCAAATGCTGGGGCCCTGGCCAAGCAAGGGGGGGCCCACTCGTGGGCGTCGGTACTTGCACTGGGCCCCTCTTAGTACAGCGGTGTGTCTGACGGCGGGTGTGCACCACCACCGTCAGAGACACTTGATTGCACTATGAGGGACCCTGTGCCAGTGCCCGTGCCCAAGAGTCGGCCTACCCACCTGTCCAGGGCAACGGCACTCGCACGGTGTCGTGCGCTAGGTGGTGACCCCGGCCATGGGGGGGGAGGCAGCACAGTTAGGGAGTTTTAGAAAGTGGCATATGTTGATGTTGGACATTCAACTGATGCAAAAGGTGAAATAGGTGAAGTACCAGGAAGAGGTGGACCAAAGCAAGCCATTTTTCTGTCACCCTATGTGTCATCAGGGGAAGGTGGGACAAAATCCTTGGAAACCCATGCGTGGTTCATTTTAATGAAGGTTAGATCATCCACATTTTGGGTTGACAGACGGGTCCTTTTTTCTGTCAGGATTGATCCAGCTGCACTGAAGACTCTTTCCGATAGCACACTTGCAGCTGGGCAAGCGAGCTCCTGTAAGGCATATTGGGCCAATTCAGGCCAGGTGTCCAGTTTAGCGGCCCAATAGTCAAAGGGGAATGACCTGTGTGGGAGAACATCGATATGGGAGGAAAAGTAGTTTGTAACCATAGTTGACAACTGCTGTCTCCTGTCACTTTCCATCGATGCAGTATTACCAGTTGTGTGAGCGGTATTTGAAAAATCAGTCCACAACATTGTCATGAAACCCCTGTCTCCAATGCCACTTCTGCTGTGTGCACCACGAACACCTCTGCCAAGCTGCCCCCGGCCCGTACGGCTCGTGTGAGAACCATCACCGCTGCTGTGTGCTGGGAATGCCTCAAGCAACCGATTTACCAGAGTTGCTTGTTTATTAGCCAATATTAGGTCAAGGTTCTCCTGTGGCATGATGTTTTGTAATTTGCCTTTATAGCGTGGATCCAGGATGCTGGCCAACCAGTAGTCGTCATCGTTCATCATTTTGGCAATGCGGGGGTCCCTTTTTAGGATCCGCAAGGCATAATCTGACATGTGGGCCAATGTTCCCGGTGTCAATGATGCACTGCGAGTGCTGGGTGGAGGAGCGCTTTCTGGCAAATCCACATCCCTCCAGTCACGCACAAACCCTGTACCAGACCTTGCCACGCCAACATTTTCACTTGCCCCACGAGATGCATCCTCCTCCCCTAAGTAATCATCCCCATCATCCTCCTCCTCCTCCTCCTCTTCTTCCTCCACCTCGTCCAGGAGAGGTCCCTGAGCAGACAATGGCTGAATGTCATCAAGGATTCCCTCCTCCTCTTCCTCCTCATCAACATTGGCTGCAGACGCCTGCTCCTTAAGGTGCGTCAAAGTTTGCATGAGCAGACGCATAAGTGGGATGCTCATGCTTAGGATGGCGTCGTCTGCGCTTACCAGCCGTGTGCATTCCTCAAAACACTGAAGGACTTTACAAAGGTCTTTCAGCTTCGACCACTGCACGCCTGTCAACTCCATGTCTGCTCTCAAAGTGCCTGGCCGTGTATCCTCCCACAAATGCATTATGGCCTGCCTCTGCTCGCACAGCTGCTCCACCATGTGCAGGGTGGAGTTCCACCTTGTTGCAATGTCGATAATGAGGCGGTGGTTGGGAAGGTGGAGCAATCGCTGCAGCTTCTGCATACGAACGGAGTGTACAGGCGACCGGCGGATGTGCGCGCACAGTCTTCGCACCTTCTGGAGCAGGGCTGTTAACTCCGGATAATTTTTGAGGAAGCACTGCACCACCAGGTTCAAGGTGTGAGCCAAGCAAGGTATGTGGCTGAGTTTTGAAAGGGCTATGGCTGCCACAAAATTACGGCCGTTATCACTAACTACCTTGCCTGCCTCAAGATGTACACTGCCCAGCCATGACTCAGTTTGTCGCTTCAAGTACTCGGCCAGCACCTCGGCGGTGTGTCTGTCGCCCAAACACATCATCTGCAACACAGCCTGCTGACGCTTTCCACTAGCTGCTCGATAGGGGGACACATCGTGTGCAACAGTGGCAGCTGCAGATGGAGTGCTCGTACGACTGCGCTCTGTGGACGAGCTGTCGCTTCTGGAGGAGGAGGAGGAGGAGGAGGGTCGAACGCCTACAGCCAACTGTTTCCTATACCGTGGGCTAGGCAGCACTGTCCCACCACCGCTGTCCCCTGTGGACCCTGCATCCACCACATTAACCCAGTGCGCAGTGATGGACACGTAACGGCCCTGGCCATGCCGACTGGACCATGCATCAGTTGTGAGGTGCACCTTTCCGCTCACTGACTGCTTGAGTGCATGGACAATGCGGTCTTTCACATGATGGTGGAGGGCTGGGATGGCTTTGCGAGAGAAGAAGTGGCGACTGGGTAGGTCATAGCGTGGTACTGCATAGGCCATGAGTTCGCGGAAAGCTGTGCTTTCCACCAACCGAAAGGGCATCATCTCAAACGAGATTAGTTTGGCAATGTGGGCGTTCAAACCCAGTGTACGCGGATGAGAGACTGAGTACTTTCTTGACCTACTCATAGTGTCTGGGAGGGTGAGCTGGACTTGAGAGCTGCATATGGTGGAAGTAGCGGTGGACAGGGCGGACTGAGAGAGGGTTGATGATGGTGATGGAGTTGGTGTTCTTTCTGATGGCCTAGAATCAGTCTTTCGTTGATATAACAGTGGGATTCCCTGACTGCTGTGGCCTTGCAACGACACCTCAACATTTGCTGCTGTGCTAACCGGTGGGCTTACAGTGGGGGAAACAATGTAAGCCCTTCGTTGTGATCAGTTGCACATGTGGCACTTGAGGTTTGGTGTTGTGTCCACGCTTGCAAGTGCATGCTGGTTAAATGTCTAAGCATGCAACTGGTATTCAAATTTTTCAGATTTTTCCCTCGGCTAAAGGTCTTTGCGCACTTCTTACAGATAACCTTGGCCTGATCATGAGGATTTTGTTCAAAAAAGTGCCACACTGCACTCTTCCTACTTTGGCAGACATTTTGCGGCCTAGCACGCTGTGATCTTTTGACCCTCTGGACAAGCTGTCCAGCAACTCTTTTGATGTTTGGAACCTGTCTTTGGAGTGCTCCGGGCCTGCCAGATAACAGCTGTTGCGATGTCGATGTCTGCTGTGGATGCTCCTCATCTGAGCTATTGGAAGCAGCACCCTCTTCCCCCAATGGATGCCAATCTGGGTCAACAACTGGGTCATCCATCACCTCCTCTTCTATGTCATGTGCACCTTTCTCTGTGTCACCGTGTATGGTGGTATAGTGTGCGGGAAGGGGCACCTGAGTCTCATCAGGGTCAAAATCTGGCTCTGTACACTGCGAGGACAATGTAGTGCTCTGAGTGAATGTACCAGCAGAATCATCCATCAGCGGCTGTGCATCAGTGCACTCCATGTCAGATTCATCTTGGCCTGGGTAATTCACCATTTGACTTGATAATCCAGGCATGGTATGTGAAAACAGCTCCATGGAGTAATCAGTAGTATGGCCTGCGTCATCCTTCAATCTTGGTTGGGGTGAAGGACACAAGGAAAGGTGTGGTTCATGAACATGAGCCTCCAATGACGACTCAGTGCTTTTACTTTTTACAACTGAAGAAGAGGAGGCGATAGAGCTGGAGGCTGAGTCAGCAATGTAAGACAAAACTTTTTCCTGATGCTCTGCCTTTAAAATCGGTTTGCCAACTCCTAGAAAACTAAGCGTTCGAGTCCTTATGTAGCCAGACGATGACGCAGGGTCAGCACCTCCTGCATTCGGTCCTATTTTGCTCTTGCCACTACCATCAGATCCACCACCAACACCATAATTACCAGCTGCCAACCCCCGCCCAATTCCACGGCCTCTTCCACCAGCCTTCCTCATTTTTGGTAGAAATGTAGACAAAATCCAACAAACTATATAGTAATATAAAACAAGGTACAAGGTGTCTATAGGACAGGGGAGTTTTAGAATTTCTGCACACACTTGTGGACAGTGGACACTTGTGGATTGTGTGCGGCCCACTGATATCTGAGCGCTATGTGACACGCTCGATGGCACAGCTGTCTGTGACCAAAGTGACGAGAGGATAATGGAGATTTTGAATCTCTGCGTACACTTGTGGACAGTGGACACTTGTGGATTGTGTGCGGCCCACTGATATCTGAGCGCTATGTGACACGCTCGATGGCACAGCTGCCTGTGACCAAAGTGACGAGAGGATAATGGAGATTTTGAATCTCTGCGTACACTTGTGGACAGTGGACACTTGTGGATTGTGTGCGGCCCACTGATATCTGAGCGCTATGTGACACGCTCGATGGCACAGCTGCCTGTGACCAAAGTGACGAGAGGATAATGGAGATTTTGAATCTCTGCGTACACTTTTGGACAGTGGACACTTGTGGATTGTGTGCGGCCCACTGATATCTGAGCGCTATGTGACACGCTCGATGGCACAGCTGCCTGTGACCAAAGTGACGAGAGGATAATGGAGATTTTGAATCTCTGCGTACACTTTTGGACAGTGGACACTTGTGGATTGTGTGCGGCCCACTAATATCTGAGCGCTATGTGACTCGCTCGATGGCACAGCTGCCTGTGACCAAAGTGACGAGAGGATAATGGAGATTTTGAATCTCTGCGTACACTTGTGGACAGTGGACACTTGTGGATTGTGTGCGGCCCACTGATATCTGAGCGCTATGTGACACGCTCGATGGCACAGCTGCCTGTGACCAAAGTGACGAGAGGATAATGGAGATTTTGAATCTCTGCGTACACTTGTGGACAGTGGACACTTGTGGATTGTGTGCGGCCCACTGATATCTGAGCGCTATGTGACACGCTCGATGGCACAGCTGCCTGTGACCAAAGTGACGAGAGGATAATGGAGATTTTGAATCTCTGCGTACACTTTTGGACACTGGACACTTGTGGATTGTGTGCGGCCCACTGATATCTGAGCGCTATGTGACACGCTCGATGGCACAGCTGCCTGTGACCAAAGTGACGAGAGGATAATGGAGATTTTGAATCTCTGCGTACACTTTTGGACACTGGACACTTGTGGATTGTGTGCGGCCCACTGATATCTGAGCGCTATGTGACACGCTCGATGGCACAGCTGCCTGTGACCAAAGTGACGAGAGGATAATGGAGATTTTGAATCTCTGCGTACACTTTTGGACACTTGTCACTTGTGGATTGTGTGCGGCCCACTGATATCTGAGCGCTATGTGACACGCTCGATGGCACAGCTGCCTGTGACCAAAGTGACGAGAGGATAATGGAGATTTTGAATCTCTGCGTACACTTTTGGACACTGGACACTTGTGGATTGTGTGCGGCCCACTGATATCTGAGCGCTATGTGACACGCTCGATGGCACAGCTGCCTGTGACCAAAGTGACGAGAGGATAATGGAGATTTTGAATCTCTGCGTACACTTGTGGACAGTGGCCACTTGTGGATTGTGTGCGGCCCACTGATATCTGAGCGCTATGTGACACGCTCGATGGCACAGCTGCCTGTGACCAAAGTGACGAGAGGATAATGGAGATTTTGAATCTCTGCGTACACTTTTGGACAGTGGACACTTGTGGATTGTGTGCGTCCCACTGATATCTGAGCGCTATGTGACACGCTCGATGGCACAGCTGCCTGTGACCAAAGTGACGAGAGGATAATGGAGATTTTGAATCTCTGCGTACACTTTTGGACAGTGGACACTTGTGGATTGTGTGCGGCCCACTGATATCTGAGCGCTATGTGACACGCTCGATGGCACAGCTGCCTGTGACCAAAGTGACGAGAGGATAATGGAGATTTTGAATCTCTGCGTACACTTGTGGACAGTGGACACTTGTGGATTGTGTGCGGCCCACTGATATCTGAGCGCTATGTGACACGCTCGATGGCACAGCTGCCTGTGACCAAAGTGACGAGAGGATAATGGAGATTTTGAATCTCTGCGTACACTTGTGGACAGTGGACACTTGTGGATTGTGTGCGGCCCACTGATATCTGAGCGCTATGTGACACGCTCGATGGCACAGCTGCCTGTGACCAAAGTGACGAGAGGATAATGGAGATTTTGAATCTCTGCGTACACTTTTGGACACTGGACACTTGTGGATTGTGTGTGGCCCACTGATATCTGAGCGCTATGTGACACGCTCGATGGCACAGCTGCCTGTGACCAAAGTGACGAGAGGATAATGGAGATTTTGAATCTCTGCGTACACTTTTGGACACTGGACACTTGTGGATTGTGTGCGGCCCACTGATATCTGAGCGCTATGTGACACGCTCGATGGCACAGCTGCCTGTGACCAAAGTGACGAGAGGATAATGGAGATTTTGAATCTCTGCGTACACTTTTGGACACTTGTCACTTGTGGATTGTGTGCGGCCCACTGATATCTGAGCGCTATGTGACACGCTCGATGGCACAGCTGCCTGTGACCAAAGTGACGAGAGGATAATGGAGATTTTGAATCTCTGCGTACACTTTTGGACACTGGACACTTGTGGATTGTGTGCGGCCCACTGATATCTGAGCGCTATGTGACACGCTCGATGGCACAGCTGCCTGTGACCAAAGTGACGAGAGGATAATGGAGATTTTGAATCTCTGCGTACACTTTTGGACAGTGGACACTTGTGGATTGTGTGCGGCCTACTGATATCTGAGCGCTATGTGACACGCTCGATGGCACAGCTGCCTGTGACAAAAGTGACGAGAGGATAATGGAGATTTTGAATCTCTGCGTACACTTTTGGACAGTGGACACTTGTGGATTGTGTGCGGCCCACTGATATCTGAGTGCTATGTGACACGCTCGATGGCACAGCTGCCTGTGACCAAAGTGACGAGAGGATAATGGAGATTTTGAATCTCTGCGTACACTTGTGGACAGTGGACACTTGTGGATTGTGTGCGGCCCACTGATATCTGAGCGCTATGTGACACGCTCGATGGCACAGCTGCCTGTGACCAAAGTGACGAGAGGATAATGGAGATTTTGAATCTCTGCGTACACTTTTGGACACTGGACACTTGTGGATTGTGTGCGGCCCACTGATATCTGAGCGCTATGTGACACGCTCGATGGCACAGCTGCCTGTGACCAAAGTGACGAGAGGATAATGGAGATTTTGAATCTCTGCGTACACTTTTGGACACTGGACACTTGTGGATTGTGTGCGGCCCACTGATATCTGAGCGCTATGTGACACGCTCGATGGCACAGCTGCCTGTGACCAAAGTGACGAGAGGATAATGGAGATTTTGAATCTCTGCGTACACTTTTGGACACTGGACACTTGTGGATTGTGTGCGGCCCACTGATATCTGAGCGCTATGTGACACGCTCGATGGCACAGCTGCCTGTGACCAAAGTGACGAGAGGATAATGGAGATTTTGAATCTCTGCGTACACTTTTGGACAGTGGACACTTGTGGATTGTGTGCGGCCCACTGATATCTGAGCGCTATGTGACACGCTCGATGGCACAGCTGCCTGTGACCAAAGTGACGAGAGGATAATGGAGATTTTGAATCTCTGCGTACACTTTTGGACAGTGGACACTTGTGGATTGTGTGCGGCCCACTGATATCTGAGCGCTATGTGACACGCTCGATGGCACAGCTGCCTGTGACCAAAGTGACGAGAGGATAATGGAGATTTTGAATCTCTGCGTACACTTGTGGACAGTGGACACTTGTGGATTGTGTGCGGCCCACTGATATCTGAGCGCTATGTGACACGCTCGATGGCACAGCTGCCTGTGACCAAAGTGACGAGAGGATAATGGAGATTTTGAATCTCTGCGTACACTTTTGGACAGTGGACACTTGTGGATTGTGTGCGGCCCACTGATATCTGAGCGCTATGTGACACGCTCGATGGCACAGCTGCCTGTGACCAAAGTGACGAGAGGATAATGGAGATTTTGAATCTCTGCGTACATTTTGGACACTGGACACTTGTGGATTGTGTGCGGCCCACTGATATCTGAGCGCTATGTGACACGCTCGATGGCACAGCTGCCTGTGACCAAAGTGACGAGAGGATAATGGAGATTTTGAATCTCTGCGTACACTTTTGGACACTGGACACTTGTGGATTGTGTGCGGCCCACTGATATCTGAGCGCTATGTGACACGCTCGATGGCACAGCTGCCTGTGACCAAAGTGACGAGAGGATAATGGAGATTTTGAATCTCTGTGTACACTTTTGGACACTGGACACTTGTGGATTGTGTGCGGCCCACTGATATCTGAGCGCTATGTGACACGCTCGATGGCACAGCTGCCTGTGACCAAAGTGACGAGAGGATAATGGAGATTTTGAATCTCTGCGTACACTTTTGGACAGTGGACACTTGTGGATTGTGTGCGGCCCACTGATATCTGAGCGCTATGTGACACGCTCGATGGCACAGCTGCCTGTGACCAAAGTGACGAGAGGATAATGGAGATATTGAATCTCTGCGTACACTTGTGGACAGTGGACACTTGTGGATTGTGTGCGGTCCACTGATATCTGAGCGCTATGTGACACGCTCGATGGCACAGCTGCCTGTGACCAAAGTGACGAGAGGATAATGGAGATTTTGAATCTCTGCGTACACTTGTGGACAGTGGACACTTGTGGATTGTGTGCGGCCCACTGATATCTGAGCTCTATGTGACACGCTCGATGGCACAGCTGCCTGTGACCAAAGTGACGAGAGGATAATGGAGATTTTGAATCTCTGCGTACACTTTTGGACACTGGACACTTGTGGATTGTGTGCGGCCCACTGATATCTGAGCGGTATGTGAACGCTCGATGGCACAGCTGCCTGTGACCAAAGTGACGAGAGGATAATGGAGATTTTGAATCTCTGCGTACACTTTTGGACAGTGGACACTTGTGGATTGTGTGCGGCCCACTGATATCTGAGCGCTATGTGACACGCTCGATGGCACAGCTGCCTGTGACCAAAGTGACGAGAGGATAATGGAGATTTTGAATCTCTGCGTACACTTTTGGACAGTGGACACTTGTGGATTGTGTGCGGCCCACTGATATCTGAGCTCTATGTGACACGCTCGATGGCACAGCTGCCTGTGACCAAAGTGACGAGAGGATAATGGAGATTTTGAATCTCTGCGTACACTTTTGGACACTGGACACTTGTGGATTGTGTGCGGCCCACTGATATCTGAGCGGTATGTGACACGCTCGATGGCACAGCTGCCTGTGACCAAAGTGACGAGAGGATAATGGAGATTTTGAATCTCTGCGTACACTTTTGGACAGTGGACACTTGTGGATTGTGTGCGGCCCACTGATATCTGAGCGCTATGTGACACGCTCGATGGCACAGCTGCCTGTGACCAAAGTGACGAGAGGATAATGGAGATTTTGAATCTCTGCGTACACTTGTGGACAGTGGACACTTGTGGATTGTGTGCGGCCCACTGATATCTGAGCGCTATGTGACACGCTCGATGGCACAGCTGCCTGTGACCAAAGTGACGAGAGGATAATGGAGATTTTGAATCTCTGCGTACACTTGTGGACAGTGGACACTTGTGGATTGTGTGCGGCCCACTGATATCTGAGCGCTATGTGACACGCTCGATGGCACAGCTGCCTGTGACCAAAGTGACGAGAGGATAATGGAGATTTTGAATCTCTGCGTACACTTTTGGACAGTGGACACTTGTGGATTGTGTGCGGCCCACTGATATCTGAGCGCTATGTGACACGCTCGATGGCACAGCTGCCTGTGACCAAAGTGACGAGAGGATAATGGAGATTTTGAATCTCTGCGTACACTTGTGGACAGTGGACACTTGTGGATTGTGTGCGGCCCACTGATATCTGAGCGCTATGTGACACGCTCGATGGCACAGCTGCCTGTGACCAAAGTGACGAGAGGATAATGGAGATTTTGAATCTCTGCGTACACTTTTGGACACTGGACACTTGTGGATTGTGTGCGGCCCACTGATATCTGAGCACTATGTGACACGCTCGATGGCACAGCTGCCTGTGACCAAAGTGACGAGAGGATAATGGAGATTTTGAATCTCTGCGTACACTTTTGGACACTGGACACTTGTGGATTGTGTGCGGCCCACTGATATCTGAGCGCTATTTGACACGCTCGATGGCACAGCTGCCTGTGACCAAAGTGACGAGAGGATAATGGAGATTTTGAATCTCTGCGTACACTTGTGGACAGTGGACACTTGTGGATTGTGTGCGGCCCACTGATATCTGAGCGCTATGTGACACGCTCGATGGCACAGCTGCCTGTGACCAAAGTGACGAGAGGATAATGGAGATTTTGAATCTCTGCGTACACTTTTGGACACTGGACACTTGTGGATTGTGTGCGGCCCACTGATATCTGAGCGCTATGTGACACGCTCGATGGCACAGCTGCCTGTGACCAAAATGACGAGAGGATAATGGAGATTTTGAATCTCTGCGTACACTTTTGGACACTGGACACTTGTGGATTGTGTGCGGCCCACTGATATCTGAGCGCTATGTGACACGCTCGATGGCACAGCTGCCTGTGACCAAAGTGACGAGAGGATAATGGAGATTTTGAATCTCTGCGTACACTTTTGGACACTGGACACTTGTGGATTGTGTGCGGCCCACTGATATCTGAGCGCTATGTGACATGCTCGATGGCACAGCTGCCTGTGACCAAAGTGACGAGAGGATAATGGAGATTTTGAATCTCTGCGTACACTTGTGGACAGTGGACACTTGTGGATTGTGTGCGGCCCACTGATATCTGAGCGCTATGTGACACGCTCGATGGCACAGCTGCCTGTGACCAAAGTGACGAGAGGATAATGGAGATTTTGAATCTCTGCGTACACTTTTGGACACTGGACACTTGTGGATTGTGTGCGGCCCACTGATATCTGAGCGCTATGTGACACGCTCGATGGCACAGCTGCCTGTGACCAAAGTGACGAGAGGATAATGGAGATTTTGAATCTCTGCGTACACTTTTGGACACTGGACACTTGTGGATTGTGTGCGGCCCACTGATATCTGAGCGCTATGTGACACGCTCGATGGCACAGCTGCCTGTGACCAAAGTGACGAGAGGATAATGGAGATTTTGAATCTCTGCGTACACTTTTGGACACTGGACACTTTTGGATTGTGTGCGGCCCACTGATATCTGAGCGCTATGTGACACGCTCGATGGCACAGCTGCCTGTGACCAAAGTGACGAGAGGATAATGGAGATTTTGAATCTCTGTGTACACTTTTGGACACTGGACACTTGTGGATTGTGTGCGGCCCACTGATATCTGAGCGCTATGTGACACGCTCGATGGCACAGCTGCCTGTGACCAAAGTGACGAGAGGATAATGGAGATTTTGAATCTCTGCGTACACTTTTGGACAGTGGACACTTGTGGATTGTATGCGGCCTACTGATATCTGAGCGCTATGTGACACGCTCGATGGCACAGCTGCCTGTGACCAAAGTGACGAGAGGATAATGGAGATTTTGAATCTCTGCGTACACTTGTGGACAGTGGACACTTGTGGATTGTGTGCGGCCCACTGATATCTGAGCGCTATGTGACACGCTCGATGGCACAGCTGCCTGTGACCAAAGTGACGAGAGGATAATGGAGATTTTGAATCTCTGCGTACACTTGTGGACAGTGGACACTTGTGGATTGTGTGCGGCCCACTGATATCTGAGCGCTATGTGACACGCTCGATGGCACAGCTGCCTGTGACCAAAGTGACGAGAGGATAATGGAGATTTTGAATCTCTGCGTACACTTGTGGACAGTGGACACTTGTGGATTGTGTGCGGCCCACTGATA
Source organism: Dendrobates tinctorius (assembly GCF_039654945.1). Taxonomy (NCBI): domain Eukaryota; kingdom Metazoa; phylum Chordata; class Amphibia; order Anura; family Dendrobatidae; genus Dendrobates; species Dendrobates tinctorius. Next base: position 5,781,574 of record NW_027361779.1, on the reverse strand, counting down.
TCTGAGTGCTATGTGACACGCTCGATGGCACAGCTGCCTGTGACCAAAGTGACGAGAGGATAATGGAGATTTTGAATCTCTGCGTACACTTTTGGACACTGGACACTTGTGGATTGTGTGCGGCCCACTGATATCTGAGCGCTATGTGACACGCTCGATGGCACAGCTGCCTGTGACCAAAGTGACGAGAGGATAATGGAGATTTTGAATCTCTGCGTACACTTGTGGACAGTGGACACTTGTGGATTGTGTGCGGCCCACTGATATCTGAGCGCTATGTGACACGTTCGATGGCACAGCTGCCTGTGACCAAAGTGACGAGAGGATAATGGAGATTTTGAATCTCTGCGTACACTTGTGGACAGTGGACACTTGTGGATTGTGTGCGGCCCACTGATATCTGAGCGCTATGTGACACGCTCGATGGCACAGCTGCCTGTGACCAAAGTGACGAGAGGATAATGGAGATTTTGAATCTCTGCGTACACTTGTGGACAGTGGACACTTGTGGATTGTGTGCGGCCCACTGATATCTGAGCGCTATGTGACACGCTCGATGGCACAGCTGCCTGTGACCAAAGTGACGAGAGGATAATGGAGATTTTGAATCTCTGCGTACACTTTTGGACAGTGGACACTTGTGGATTGTGTGCGGCCCACTGATATCTGAGCGCTATGTGACACGCTCGATGGCACAGCTGCCTGTGACCAAAGTGACGAGAGGATAAGGGAGATTGGATTGCTTTTAAAAAAGCAGTTTGTGGAGCAGTGGGTAAACAGCAATGCCAGCGTGTCAGGAAGCCTTAAAAGGCAGCCCAACAACCAACACCACTGATACACCACAATATAGCCTCCCCTTGCACTGCACACACAGTGACTTGTGTGTTGTGCAGGCCAAATCGCTAGCAGCAGAAGCAGTTTTTTTGTCTTCTTCCCTGCCTAATGCTCTCCCTACAGAATCAGCAGCAACCTCTCCCTATACTAAGATCGGCAGAAGTAAGATGGCGGTCGGCGTGCACGCCCTTTTATACCCCCTGTGACGCCCACCAAAGCAAGCCAATCACTTGCATGCCCTTCTGAAAGATGGTGGTGACCCGTGCCTATGTCATCACGTTGCCCACAGTGTCCGTGGATCCTGATTGGCTGAAAAAGAGCGCAAAACAAACTTTTGAAACGCGACTTTGGCGCGTAAGTCGCCGACCTCGTTGCCGACCTCATCCTAGGGTCGGGTTTCGTTTCATGAAACCCGACTTTGCCAAAAGTCGGCGACTGTTGAATTTTTTCGACCCGTTTCGCTCAACTCTACTGTTGCTGCAACCTAAAAACAAAAGTTCTGTTGTGAAAATTTAGAGGGAAAAGGGACTCTGACACATCCTGTATTAGACATAAAAGAGATCCTCACATACTGTACATTATGTTACAATTGTTAGGTAGTGGGACTTCAAGTCTCATAAAGCCTATGTACTAAGTGGAAGGGTTTCCAAAAATTAGGAGTGACTGCAATACACCTTGGAAGAGATACAGAGGAGGGTCTCAGGAAGCATTTTCTTTCTTATTTGGAAGGAGTGGAACACCTGACTGTTAAAGTTTATGCACTAAGTGCAAGGGCTGAAAAACGTTTACCCCTGGGGAGTATACTTATATACAAGTGCTTCTCACTAAATTAGAATATCATCAAAAAGTTAGTTTATTTCAGTTCTTCAATGCAAAAAGTGAAACTCATATATTAGATAGAGTCATTACAAACAGAGTGATCTATTTCAAGTGTTTATTTCGGTTAATGTAGATGATTATGGCTTACACCCAATGAAAGCCCAAAAGTCATTATCTCAGTAAATTAGACCATCAAGTAGCAGACCTCTTGTATTAACACTTGAAAAAAAAAATGTGCGCTAGGAGCTTCAAGGCATGGGTTTCCATGGTTGAGCAGCTGCATTCCAGTTTTATATGACCAAGCACAATGCCAAGTATCAAAGGGAATTTTTTAAAATTGAGTTCTATAGCAGTGGAAATATATGGAATGATGAATTACACTACTCTATCTGGCATTCGATGGATAGTTCAATATTGGTGAATGCACGGAAAACATGCATGTGTTGCTGTAAAGGCTTGGAGACTGAGATAAATTAGGAGTTTAGTCGGGGTCTAAATTTCAGGAATAGAGGAATACATAGATGTATGGGTAGCAATCTCTGCATGTGTCAACAGGCGTTATCATAGTGGTTTGGGCAAGATGGAGAAGAACTTGAATGACAATGAATCCAAACAGAGAGGAGAAAACCTAATGAGTTATTGGATTTGTAGAGCAGTTGTTACCTCTCCTGACATACCTGGTATAGTGAATACTTTTATTCCTCAAAAAGTCTCCGACAAAATCTAATACTGTCATAAATCACTGTTGCAATCATTGTCATTGCTACTACAGAAGGATGGTCTGTAAATATGACCTGGGAAGGTGGAGAAGGTGGCAAGTTTTGTTAACTGACCAGAATGTTGACATCTAAAATGTACCTGTGTATCATCAGTGCATAATTTTGGAACACATAAATCTAAAAGGATATATGTTTTTTTCTAGGGCAAAAAAATGAGTCCTCATTGTGTGCCCGGGCCGGAACCAAGGGGACTGTCACCAAGGTTCCTAGGGGGGACTATTTCCAGGGGACATCATTAGAGGATGGACCCCATAGAATTCTAGAAAGGTTGGGGGAGGAGCTAGTGTAAAAGGGGCTGAGGGCGACAGCAGAGGGCAGTCGACGGAGCAGGAGAAAGGAGCAAGGAAGCTAGAGGGCGCCAGAGAGCCAGAGACAAGAGAGGAGAGCAGCGACTGGAGAGACTGAAGGGAGTCTCACCGCGGACAGAGGGGAGACGGCACCGAGCCGTCCAGCAGAGGAACACCGATCGTCCGTCCACACTCCTAGCGGCCGCCACCACCTGACTCCAGCCCGCGGTGGAGGCCTGTCCGCTGCCGCCCATGGCCTCACTCCAGCCCGCAGCTGTGGCCTGTCCACTGCCACCCGTGGCCGCCGCCACCTCACTCCAGCCCACGGCTGCGGCCTGTCTGCTGCCGCCTGTCTGCTGCCGCCTGCGGCTGCGGCCCTTTCGCTGCCACCCGCGGCAACCGCTACCAGTCCCCATCTTGTGGCTGTGGCCTCCATTGTCCGGTCCCCGGGCAATGGCATACCGCCTCCGCTGGGAGGAGCAATGCAGAGGAACTCTTCAAGGGCCTGCTGTGCCCACACTTCGCCTGGGCATAGGAACGCCCGAAGTCTCCGCCAGATCCTCTTCGGCTGGGCCCAGCGGCTGAAACGCCGAAGCATCGCCGATCAGCACTCTGCCGGATGTCAGAGAGGATAAGTGACACGTTATAGTTAATATTCAGGACCCGTAGTCGGCCATACCGCGGCCCTATAGTGACCGGTCTTTGCCGGGTTAGTCGTGTTTGCGTTACCAGTGTATTCTTGTTTTGATCCCTGCTAGGATAACTGCTGTTAGCTTGTTTGGTTGCTCAAAATAGCCCCTATAGGCATCTATCTATATATAAAAGTTACATCTTAAAGTTCATCCCGTCTCCCGTCTCTTCACTGCGTCCTGCGTACCTGAGACTACTACACAAGCACTGGCTTATACTGTAAAAGTATTTAGTAGCTTGACTCATTTACTACTAATGCTTTTTTTTTTTTTTTAAAAAAGGTCATTGTTTCAGCATAATATTCATAAAAATCCCAATTATAATCGTATTACCATAAAATTCAGAATGAAAGACATTAGACAATTCTTAGTGAAATTTGCAGGTTTCTACAAGAATATGTAAAGTAAAATTGTAAATAAAATAAATTGTAGAAACAAGAAACTGTTTAACTGAGGCAGTATTTTTATGTTTGTGCTGTAATTATCTTTGGATTTATTTTTTTACAGGTCTCTTTGTCATATTCCATTTTCTGATTGTGTTCTGCTGCTATATGTTATATATCCCACACACCAGGGATACAGTAACAAAAGCATTGTTGAAGTTTACCTTGCGTGAAATGTTAAAGAAACTGTTTTTTTGGTAAATGACTAGCAAAACCTTTATACCAGGCTTATCAGTTCTTTCCTGTCTTTGTCATCCCATCTCTTAAGCACATGTAACAGTATCACTATGTTGTCCTTTTCTTTTTGTTCTGTTTAAATTGCATTACAGTTACGTTTCAGAGTTTGGTTTTGTCAGCTGTGGGATCTGAGGCTAAGCCATTAGTGTTACATAGACTGAACTGCAAAGGATTCTAAAGCACATTGTTCTAATGACATTCACTTATGTAGTCTGTTAAATCCAGTGAACATCCCTTCTGCTCTTGAAATCTGCAGACATTTCTTTGTTCTTTCAAAAGTAAATGTGTCCTGTTAATAACCTATTAAAAGTTGCTCTCTTTCCTTTATCTGTAGAGGATTTTACAATTATAAGAGGTTGATTTTTTTTAGGCATATTTTTACTGCCTTAGGCTACGTTCACACGTAGCGGAACTCTCGCAGAAGTTACCGGATTCCATTCCGCGGGAAAATCGCATTTTAAATTCCCGTGATTTTCCCGCGGAAAAACTAGCAATTTGCAAGCGTAATTAGCTTGCAAAATGCTAGCGTTTTCCAAGCGATCTGGAGCATCGCTTGCAGAACTGATTGACAGGTTGGTCACACTCGTCAAACATAGTGTTTGATGAGTGTGACCAACTTTTTACTACTGATGCTGCCTATGCAGCATCAGTAGTAAAAGCTAGGATGTAAAAAATAATAAAAAAAATATTGATATTCTTACCTTTCGGCATCCTGCGCAGCCTTCCGAATAACTGCGAGACGTCGCGATCCCGCGAGAACGAACACCATCGCGGTCATTCTCGCAAAGGATTACTGGGACCGGGAGCGTGGAGAGAGGCGGGAAGGCTGCGCGGGATGCCGGAAGGTAAGAATAACAATATTTTGTACTTTAAATTATATTTTTTACAGGGATATGGTACCCACAGCCCGGAGGACAGTCTCCTCTCCTCTGGACCGTGGGTACCAACCGCAAATGTTCTGCTTACTTTTCACATGGTGTGCACAGCCACATGCGCAAAGTAAGCAGAGCAATGCATTCCTATGGGTGCGGGATCGCCACGATACCACTAAATTAATGAGCATGCTGCGTTTTTTACCGCGAAGCGATTCCGCCGCGGAAAAAAACGCAGCATTAGCACAGCATTGCGGAATCCCATAGGAATGCATGGGATGCTTATTTTTCGTGTTTTCGCGGCAAAATCGCGCGTTACCACCGCTAAAACGTGAAAAAAAACGCTACGTGTGAACTCAGCCTTAGAATGAAACGTGATTTGTAGACATTAGCTCGGAATCCTCTATAATGCACCTTTTGGGATGACAAAATGGTACCTTTTGAACATTTTTTTTTGCTAGGAATGCTTTATTATATGGAACTGCAGAGTTCTGTTCTTGTTTGTGTCGTCATTATTTTTCTTAATTTCCCATTACAGTTGTTCAGCTTGCTAAAATGCCTACATCTGCAGAGACTTTGAAGACTTAGGCAAGAAAGTGAAAGAACTGGGAGCGCAGGTGGTCTTCTCTTCCATCCTCCCAGTGGATGGCCATGGAACAAGGAGGTGGAATAAGATTCTGCAGGTGAACAACTGGCTACGTCGATGGTGCCGTCAGCAACGATTTGGATTTCTGGATCACGGAGTGAACTACTTATACGATGGACTACTTGCTAGAGATGGGGTGCACCTTACGAAGACTGGAAAGCATGTATTTGGAAGTCGCCTTGCTACACTTGTAAGGAGAGCTTTAAACTAGAACAACATGGGAAGGGAAGCAAAAGACCAGAAAAAGCCATACACCTGACAAATGCTATTGAGAACTCTGCTATTAGAAGTGGAAAGGAAGAACAAAGACGAAAGAATCTAATTAATAAAAATATTGGAGAAAGAGAAACCAATCACAAACTAAAATGTTTCTATACTAATGCACAAAGCATGGGCAACAAACAAGGAGAATTGGAACTACTAACACAGGAACAGAAATATGATGTAATTGGAATCACTGAAACTTGGTGGGACAATACACATGATTGGAATACAAGACTAGAAGGATACAACTTATTTGCAAGAAACAGACTTGATAAACGAGGAGGGGGTGTCGCATTGTATGTTCGAAACGCGTATATCTGCACAGAGATTGAAGCTTCAGAGACTGGGAGTTCTGTGGAAACTGTTTGGGTAAGAATACAAGGACAGAACAATGGAAAGGACACCATTGTAGGCATTTACTACAGGCCGCCTGTGCAAGCCGAAGATATAGATGAACTCTTTATGCATCAGATGGCCAAGTTCTCCAAAAAATATGACATAGTTGTCATGGGAGATTTCAACTATCCAGACATTTGTTGGGAATCTCTCTCAGGCAAAACTAACAGGTCAAGGAAATTCTTATCCTCTCTTGCTGACAACTTTATCTTCCAAAAGGTAAGGGAGAAAACAAGGGGAACTGCTACCTTGGATCTAATCCTTATAAACAGGGAGGAAATGGTTGAGGAGGTAAAAGTGGCTGGGACCCTAGGAGGTAGCGACCATGCTATTTTAGAATTTTGGATTACTAGAGGTGGAAGACCTGTGAAGACTCAGACGTCAAGGTTAGATTTCAGAAAGGCAGATTTTAAGGGATTCAGAAAGAGAATTGGAGGGATCCAATGGCTGGATATCCTTAAAGACAAAAATGTCCAGGAAGGATGGGAAATCTTGAAAAATGAAATTCTCAAAGCACAGTTGTTAACAATTCCGAAAAGAGGGAAGAATAGGAAGCATTTAAGGAAACCAGGATGGATGAACACAGAACTTAAGCACATGCTAAAAAGGAAGAAAAAAATGTTTATAAAATGGAAAGAGGGAGGCATATCTAAAGAAGAATATAATGCTGTCTGCAGAACCTGCAGGGCACAAATCAGATTATCTAAAGCTGAAAATGAACTGAGGCTTGCAAGAGATGTCAAAAGCAATAATAAAGGATTTTGGGGATATGTCAAAAGTAAAAGAAAAGTCAAAGATGCTATAGGATTTTTACAGGATGAAAATGATGAAATGGTAAGACAGGATGTTGAGAAGGCTGAACTTTTAAATTCCTATTTTGCATCTGTTTTCTCTCAGAAAGGAAATGCAACATCAACTGTTATTCACTGTCCTATTAAGGGAATAGAAGAATCCAGGATATCTATAAACAGAAAGATAGTGAGGAAACACTTAGCTAACCTAAATGAATTCAAGTCTCCAGGTCCAGATGAATTACACCCCAGAGTACTGAAGGAGATAGCAGAAGAAATTTTTGAACCCCTCTCCATAATCTTTGAAAATTCTTGGAGAACAGGAGAAGTGCCAGAAGACTGGAGAAGAGCAAATGTTGTTCCTATCTTCAAAAAGGGGAAGAAGATGGACCCAGGCAACTATAGGCCGGTGAGTCTGACTTCTATACCAGGAAAGATCTTTGAACAAATTATTAAACAACATGTATGTCAATACCTGGATAAGAATGAAGTGATTAAACAGAGTCAGCATGGGTTTCTAACTAATAAGTCATGTCAGACTAACTTAATTTCCTTCTATGACGGTATCACTGATTGGGTGGATCAAGGAAATGCTGTAGATATAGTATATCTTGACTTCAGCAAAGCATTTGACAAAGTCTCTCATACAATCCTTATTGAAAAAATGACTAAGTATGGAATGGACAAGGCAACTGTTAGGTGGATTCATAGCTGGCTTAGTGATCGGACCCAAAGAGTGGTCGTAAATGGCTGCACATCCAGTTGGAAGAATGTCTCAAGTGGGGTACCACAGGGCTCTGTCCTGGGCCCTGTATTGTTCAACATCTTTATCAACGATTTAGATGAAGGAATTGAGGGTAAACTGATTAAATTTGCTGATGACACAAAGCTAGGAGGGATAGCTAATACTAGAGAAGAGAGAGAGAGGATTCAAAAAGATTTAAATAAACTGGAGAAGTGGGCAGCAACTAACAGAATGGTTTTTAACAGGGAGAAATGCAAAGTACTACATCTGGGCAATAAAAATGAAAAAAGCATATATAGAATGGGAGGAATAGGGCTAAGTGACAGCACATGTGAAAAAGACTTGGGTATACTAATAGATCACAGACTGAATATGAGTCAACAGTGTGATGCAGCAGCAAAAAAGGCAAATGCAATTCTAGGATGTATTAACAGAAGCATACAGTCTAGATCACGTGAAGTCATTATTTCCCTCTACTCCTCTTTGGTCAGACCTCATCTGGAATATTGTGTCCAGTTTTGGGCACCACATTTTAAAAAAGACATCAACAAACTGGAGCAAGTTCAGAAAAGAGCGACCAGAATGGTGACCGGTCTGCAAACCCTGTCTTATGAGGAAAGGTTGCAGGATTTGGGAATGTTTAGTTTGCAAAAGAGAAGACTGAGAGGAGACTTAATAGCTGTCTACAAATATCTAAAGGGCTGTCACATTGTAGAAGGATCAACTTTATTCTCATTTGCACAAGGAAAGACTAGAAGCAATGGGATGAAACTGAATGGGAAGAGACACAGATTAGATATTAGAAAAAACTTTTTGACAGTTAGAGTGATCAATGAGTGGAACAGGCTGCCACGAGAAGTGGTGAGTTCTCCTTCAATGGAAGTCTTCAAACAGAGGCTGGACAGACATCTGACTGGGATGATTTAGCGAATCCTGCTTTGAGCAGGGGGTTGGACCAGATGGCCCAGGAGGTCCCTTCCAACTCTACGATTCTATGATTCTATGACATATTGCCAACTTATTAATAGTTTGATTATGAAAAGTCCATATAGTCCAACTTGGAGCACCAGTCCTAGATCCCAGAATCTAGACTTTTTTTGTTGACACGGTAAAGAGTTTGCTGTCTCCTCTTTGAAATGGCAACATACATGTCTGTCAGCTCATTTTAAATGCTAAACCAACGCCTTTCTCTGTCATGGCTGATGCTGATTTCTATGAGCAGAAGCCATTTCAGTGAACCTTTGGCCAATTCCTTACCACTAATTTAATGCAGATTTCAGCAGAACCCGAAGGACTCAGTCACTGTAGGAGAATATGATACTATTGTGGCACGCATGATATATGTTGGGGAAACAGAGGAGAAATACTCAATATATAGATAGAAATGGCGAATTACATACTGTAATTATTGCACCCTTACCACATATATCTCCATAATAGGACTATTATAGACGAACTGCAATATATATATATATATATATATAAACACACGAGAGAACACGCAGTCATGAAGTCCCATAAAAAATCTCTTTTATTAAAGTCAGATTAAAATGGTGGACAAACAGTTGCACAGAAATGAGGGAGGACAAATGCAGACACCTAAGAGTGCACAAAGCACAGGCTCACACCCGACCCACTGCACTGCAGCCGATGTAAATACAAGGCCCATATAAATAATCATTGAGCAGAAGGCTAGTGTCATAATTACAGAGCAAGTGCTCACATCTCAAACGGCAGACAAGCTGCCAAAAACCAAATCTTCAGCATATCTGTGTACATACGCTTTTGCATGGGCAGCGATTTTAGTTTGAAATTTAAAAAAACGTTACATGTATTGGGCCGTTCTCACTGTTTGCTTTTTTTTTTCAGATGTCGTCCGAGAAGCAAGATTTCATTAGGGAATTCATTGAAATGTATCGTTCCCTGCCCTGTTTGTGGAAGATAAAATCAGCAGACTACAGTAATAAGTATAAAAAAAGGAGGCATATGATCAGCTTGTTGACCTCTACAAACTGCACAGTCCGACTGAGATGGTGGATGAGGCATTGGTGAAAAGAAAAATACAGGGTCTCCTCACAGTCTATAAAAAAGAATAAGGTTGAGAAATCAACAAAGTCTGGTGCCGGAACTGAAGAGGTCTATGTCCCCAAACTATGGTACCACGAATTGATGGCCTTCACAAGGGACCAAACGGTACCATGACCAATGGCAACAATGTTGGCAAAAGACCCAGAGATCCGGCCTGAATCCCATGTAGGAGATGTAAGTACCTTATTTGCTTCCCTCTAAATAGCATTGGAATGTTGTATTCACATAGCATAGTTGAATAGAAAATAGTAACTCCGGTTTTACATGATTAATTTTGTAGATTACAAAAGTTATCCCTTCCTGTACAGATAAGTATACTCCTTTACCTGTTTAGGCCTACTCATTTTTCATACCGGTGAATGACGTTACATATCCAGTAATACTAGTCCCGTCCTCACATTATTTTCCAGTTAACGTGAACGCTTGTGACTGCTGATCATGATATCCTATGCAAACGCATTGCTGTATTTGGGTGTTGTTGTTTGTTGAACAATAACTTTTGGTTTTTGCTTTAACATGCATTTTCTGTTCACGCAGGAGCCTGATGAAGCTATGTCAACACGGACTTCTGTCACTCATGACATCGACAGTATGCCAAATTCACAGAGGAGGATACTCAAGAACAAGCACCTTCATCGATACCTAGGCGACTAAACTCTTCTGGTTGCAAAAGAAAGGCCCCCATCTCGGCTACACCAGAGTTCTTCCAACAGGCCAAAAAGGTGTTAACCCAGCAGAACCAACCTGAAATTAGCGGATTTGCACACTATGTTGATGACAAACTGCTGACACTGGATGAAACACAAAGGGTGCATGTAGAACGCGTTATGTTAGAGGCTTTAAGTAAAGCGGCAACTGGCAAACTGAGTGACACGTCTTCTGTCGTAGAGAGAAATCCATATCCGCTTTACTCCTGGGCACAGACACAAGAGCCTCTAGAAAGCACTACGAGGAGGGGGATAGACCCTCCGCAAAATCCGAACCTTGGACCCCCACAGTATTACAGTAAACAGTAACTAAGTCCTGCTTTTCTCCATCTAAGCATGCACGTGAGACGACCGCTCATTCGTGGTCAGAGGTCACATGCTGAGGTCCTCAAGCAGCTCAGATTGGGCCATCAGCAAGGTCCTGGAAGGCTGCAGTTATAAAAGGATCGCACGACTGCATGGCCTTGAGGCAGAGTCTTGTGACCGCACATTAGCGCTGACTCAGCTGTGCTCTGTGACAGTCAACAGGGTACGGCATCTGTGTTCTGTGGTTCCATGGCTTTGTGAAGCAACAGAGCCCTTTGCTACTACACACTGGGTGGCGTTTAACCCACGTGTGTTCAATGCAATACCGCCATTTTGTGTCCGCCATTACCGAGCAGAAGTTAACATCTCTGCATGGTACATCCCGGGCTGCGAAGTGCGAACACACCTTATTACCATCTTCTTATTATTTGGTACGTTTCGCCAGCCCGTAACATTATACTAGCACCAGGGTCTGGCTAGTAATGGCGGACGAAGAGCGACTACAGTGGTATATCCAGCAGCTGGAGGGCAGGTTGTCAGCTCTCGAGTGTACAACCTCAGCTGTGGATGTGACTGCAGTAGCTGTTCAGGCAGCCAGTGAGGCTGCAGCCCGTATGTTCGCTGCCACCCCTGTTCTGACCTTATCCAGTCTCCCTCTGCCTGAGAGGTTTTCAGGTGACAGCAAGTCATGTAGGGGATTCGTGACCCAGTGTGCGATACACCTGGTGCTACTGGCTGCACTTTTCCCCTCAGAACGGGCTAAAGTAGGGTTTATAATTTCCCTGCTGTCAGATAGGGCGTTGGAGTGGGCTACGCTGCTGTGGGAGCGCGACGATCATGTGGTGCAGAGTGCTCCGTGGTTTTTGAGCACTCTGAAACAGGTCTTTTTGGGACCTTGAGTCACCCATGATACAGCGCTCCAACTGCTGGCATTGACACAGGGCTCGTTCATGGTCAGCCATTTTGCCATTCACTTCTGGACTTTAGCTTCTGAGCTTGAGTGGCCGGATAAAGTCCTCATCCCAGTATTCTGGAGGGGCTGGCTAACCATGTGAAGGACACCTTGGCCACTATGGAGATTCCCGCCACACTGGAGGAGCTAATAGCGGTATCAACTCTCATCGACCTTCATTTTAACAAGAGAAGGTTGGAGCGAGCCCAGTGTAGGCAGAGGTTTTAGGTGGCTCCCACCTTCGCCAAACCTCTGGAATCTCCGGTCCAGGTGTCCAAGCCACATGAGGCTATGGAGGTTTCTCGAGTGGGATCTAAGTCCCGAGCCACTCGAATACCCATGGCCTGTCCTGTCTGCCAGCAGTCAGGACATTATGGCAGAAAATGTCCACAACAGTCAGGAAGAGGACTGCATCTAGTGACTATAGGAGGAGGTTCACTAGACACAACGGCGTTTTCCTCCAAGCTGTCCTTCAAAGGGACAATAACCATTGGCCCATCCACTCATACGGTCGAACTTTGCGTGGATTCAAGGGTGGAGGGCAACCTCAAGTCATCTGCCTTCTACCAACAGCATGCAATACCCCTAGTGATGCTCGTCAAGCCAGTGACCGTACGAGTGGTAAATGGGTCGACAATGCCATCACAGATAACACATCAAACCATCCAATTTACCCTCTCTATAGGTACTGTCACACTTAGCGATGCACCAGCGATCCCAACCAATGATATAACGCGGTCAGGATCGCTGGTGCATCGCTAAGTGGTCGCTAGTGAGCTGCCACACAGGCAGATCTCACCAGCGACATAGCAGTGGTCGGGGGTCGTTACTTACCTGTCAGACTAGGCGATCCTAACGTCCTCCCGCCCGCGTCCATGCATCACTCGTTGGCACCACAGGAAGCCCAGCAGGAAGCTGACGACGAGAAACGGTCCAGGACGTTCTCGCGCGATCAGCGATAACCAGCAGGGGATCCAGTCGGAGGTAAGTATCACACATAGCGATATCGATAGCAATATCGCTGCTACGTCACAAAAACCAGTGACGTTATAGTGATATTGCTAGCGATATCGCTTAGTGTGACAGGTCCTTATGTTGCCATCCCATCAGGAGATAATCTCTCTGCTTGTCATTCCAGAGGGAATTGATGAGTTTCTGTTAGGGATACCCTGGCTACGTTACCACTCTCCTCATATAGAGTGGTCCACAGGGAGAATTTTGGGACGGAGTCAATTTTGTGAAGGAAGATGTCGGAGGAAGTGCATTCAGGTTGCTACTACAGAGGTACCCGCAGATCTTTCCTCTCTCCCCAAGCACTATTGGCCCTATGTGGACGTGTTCTCCAAGAAGGCTGCAGAGACTCTTCCGCTTCACCACCCCTATGACTGTCCTATTGACCTCTTGCCTGGTGCAGAGCCTCCCTGGGGTGGAGTCTATCCACTATCTCTCCTGGAGACAGAGGCGATGACCCAGTACATCCAGGAAAATCTGGCAAGAGGATTCATTAGGAAGTCAGTGTCACCCGCGGGGGCTGGATTCTTCTTCGTGCAGAAGAAGAACGGAGAACTACGTCCATGCATAGACTACAGGGGTCTTAACGCCCAAACGGTTAAGAATAAGTACCCCCTGCCACTGATATCTGAGCTCTTCGATTGGTTGCAGGGAGCGAGGGTTTTTACTAAGCTTGATCTGCGGGGTGCTTACAACCTAATTCACATCCGTGAGGCGGACGAATGGAAGACTGCACTTAACACCAGGGATGGGCACTGTGAATATCTGGTGATGCCCTTCGGGCTCTACAGTAATGCCCCTGCTGTCTTCCAAGACTTTGTGAACAATATCTTCTGGGATATGCTCACCACCTCGGTCGCAGTCTATCTGGATGATATTCTCATCTACTCTCCAGATATAGACTCCCACCGGAGAGATGTTTGCAAAGTCTTCAACCTCCTACGGGCAAACTCCCTTTATGCCAAGTTGGAGAAGTGTGTGTTTGAGCAGGAGTCCTTGCCTTTCCTGGGCTATATCATCACCACCCAGGGATTGGATCTATGATTCTATGATTCTATGATTCTATGATCCGGCCAAGCTACAGGTGGTGATGGATTGGTGGGAGCCCTATTCCCTCAAAAGTGGTGCAGCGCTTTATGGGGTTCATTAACTATTACCGCCAATTCATTCCCCACTTCTCAACTTTGGTAGCTCCCTTGGTTGCACTCACCAAGAAGAGAGCAAATCCCAAATCCAAGTCCTTCCTCTCTATCAAGTCACACTTCGCTAGTGCTCCCATTTTACATCGCCCCAATGTTAATGAACAATTTATTATGGAGGTGGATGCTTCTTCTTTATTATGGTGGTGGATGCTCAAGGTCGGAAGCATCCTTGCTTCTTCTTCTCCAAGATCTTCTTACTAGCGAAGAAGAATTATTCCATCAGGGACAGGGAGTTGCTAGCCATGAAGTTGGCCTTTTCAGAGTGGAGACACCTCCTGGAGGGGGCTCATTTTCCCTTCCAAGTTTACACCGACTACAAGGATTTGGTGTACCTACAAACCGCCCAGCGACTAAATTCTCGCCAGGCTAGATGGTCCCTGTTCTTCTCCCAGTTCTATTTCACCCTCCATTTTCTCTCCGGGGGGAAGAACATTCGTGCCAATGCTCTCTCTCGCTCCGTAGTGTCATCAGAGGAGGAGGAGCCTCGGCTAATTGTCCCTTCTGAGAGCCTGAGAACCGTGGCCCCAGTCTCGCTAGAGTCTGTTCCCCTGGGCAAGAATTTTGCACCACCTAATTTTCGTCCAGGGTGGGAGGACATTTTAGGACCAAGAGGACATCTGAGCTCCTGGCGAGGACGTACTGGTGGCCACTAGAGTTGAGCGACTTTGGTCGGATCGGGTTTCATGAAACAAAATTTGTTTCAGATGAAACTGTTCCGACTAGGGCAAAAAAAGTCAGAGTTTTGTCCGAAGCCCGACCCCAATGCAAGTCAATGGGGAATAAAAGTCGGCATTGAGTGGATGAATGGTACACATTTGTTGTTCAGCCTTGCCAGTTAGTGCCTAAGCTGATAGTGCAGGTAGGAGGCAGAGTCAGGGACTAGCTTCAGCGCCAAGTAGTGAAATGGGCCCTGACATGACTCACTGTGAGCAGGAACTCTGGCAAATCTGGGTAGGTTTTCAAAAAATGCTGAAATATCAAGTTGAGCTCGTGGGCCAAGCATGGTACGTGTGTGAGCTTGATACAGCCATTATCACACACGACCATGCCTTGTTGTAGGGTCAGCGGTGAGAGCCACCGATCTGTCTGGTCTGTAATTCATTTCAAAACCGGTGTGCGGTTTGTCTCTTAAACAAATTAGAATCAGCAGAGCTTGTTGCAGCTTCGTTGAGCCAGTGCTGCAGAGTATCCAGCTACTGACTGATATAGATGATGTGCTCTGAGATAGCACATCGTAAATGGAGGATGAGGAGAAGCCGGAGGGGGTCCAGGAGCTGGTGTATGAGGTGTAGGACACCTTGATAAAAGTAGGGCCTACAGCAAAACCTTGGCGTCAGTAGCACATTTGCCGTACTAGGTGTTCAGCCAGTGTGCCATCAGGGAAATGTAGTGTCCCTGGCCACTAGCTTTGGACATGTGCTGGTTATTGTGGTGGCTGGGAGACAAGTACGGAAGAATGAAATTTGTACACCTGTAGCAAGCCAATTTTTGTTTTGTTTTGTTTTTCCAAATCAATGACATTTCACACAAACCAAGTTCGACAGTATATAGCTATAGTCAATTTTTGAACAACCAAATTTGTACACCTTTAGCAGGCCAATTTGGGATTTTCTTTCAAGCCAACAAATTTTCACACAAAGCAGGATCTACAGTATATATGACAATGGATGACTTAATTGAACGTAGGAAAAAAATTTGAAAAATTTGAATTTTTTTAGTTTTATATACAACTTTAATGGAACACAAAGCAAGTAAGGCTCTATAGATGACTAATTGAATCTAGAAAAATTTTTGAAAGCTTTTTTGCAATCTCATGTGCCACCAAAATGCAACACAAAGTATGTAATACTGTGTGGATGACAAATTCCATCTAGAATAATTTCTGAACTAAAATATTTTGAACCTGTAGGCAAATTGCCTCTTCAGAAAGAAAGATAGGTGGCGCTGTAGAGTAAAAGTCCTCTTTCTTTCTGAAGAGGCAATTTGCATATTATTTTCCCAGAGGAGCATTGCACGGCGAATAAGCCTCCTTACCTTGACAAGCCAGAGCTGGCATGTCACTCTCCGCAAGGAGAAACCTTACCTCTTGAACCTGTAGGTGATGTATTCCTATACTCATAAAGGCTTTGCACAAAGTAAAAAAATTCTAAGGAGGGTCATCCATAGACGTTTGAAGGCACCAACTGTAGCATCTCATTCAAATATTGTGAACAAAGTGTAGTTGTGGTACTTTTAAAGTCATAAAGGCTCTGCGCACAGTGCAAAGTCTGCCAAAAATTACAAGCATAGTCATCCATAAACCCTACAAGGCACCAACTTGAGTGCCTCATAAAAAAATTAAGAAAGTGTAGTTGTGGTACTTCTACACTCATAAAGGCTTTGCACAAAGGCAGGAAAAAATTATAATTAGGGTCATCCATAGACTCCTAAAAGGCAACAACTGGTGGGCCTCATTCAAACATTTTAAAAATGTAGTTGATGTATTCCAGTCTCTTACACTCATAAAGGCCTTGCACAAAATGCAAAGCCAGGAAAAAATTATAATGGAGTGTAATACAGTAATCCTCTTCAGGTGTCCGCTTCTTGGTCTTCTTACTCGGGAGGCTGGGGGGTACTGCCTCCACCTGCTTCCTGAAGCATGATTCCCAGGTGCCTGGGCTGTAAATACTTTGGGTAGTGCCAGATCCCCCCACATGTAGAAATGGGTGACAGCCCCTGTGTCACTTGCACCATCACCTGTTCCCGCATAGAAGGTGGGGAACCTCAAGGATAGTCCGATTTCTCTGGGGTGGTAGCCCCATCTCGAGCCACTTCAAGAAGCCTCTCCAAAGCTCATTCATTTTGCAAGTAGGGTTCATCCTGCTCCCTTCCTTCTTGGACCACACCCACCGCATACCAGCGATGTTGCACCTCCATTTTGAGGACTGTGACCCTGATTGCAACCATCAGCTCTTGCTGCCTTCCAGGCAAATGTTCCATCTCTACTGCCCGCTGGGTGAACGACATGTGATGACGGGTCCCAAATTCTTCTATGGACCCTGATCGCCGATGCTGGTCGCACGTAATGACCTCCACCTCGAATGCCAACTCTCAGTACTTTCCGACTATCGGGCCCGCTAGCATGCCTCCAGCGCTGGTCCTAGCTCGCCTTCTTCTCTCTACTGACCAGAGGCTCCTGCCACCTCCGCTGTCGAGCCAGCGTGGTCTGGCTCCGATATTCTTCCTGTAGCTCTTTCAGGAGTTTTGCAGGATTCTGCCATCTTTATTGCCTAGTCGTCCACTAAGCACGTAATACTCTTGAATCCAGAAAATATTTTACTGTTTTTTGGAGTGTTATGTACTGGCACAATTTAACAGAACGCATGTTATCATCGATGGATTGCTAATTGATTCCAGAAAAAAGTTGAAATACTTTTTGGAGTTTTATATACCACCAAAATTCAACAGAAAGCACGTAATACTTTATGGATAACAAAGTAGTCACATGCAACAGATATTTATTTAGCAATGATCTGCAAAGCACCAACCCTTGCCTAGACCCTGTATTTTGCTACTGTCCCTGCTCCTGCTGCTGTCCCTAGGCTAAATGCAGAATGTATCACATAGAAGCAGAATAAGAATAAAATGAGCCCTTGCAAGGTCTGTTAGTATGATCGTTTCACTTCAGTGCCAGTGTCAACATTACATGACTCTGATTTGTTAAACTATGCACACAGACAATCACTCTCTCCTTCCAATAACAACTATGTCTGAGATGTGCAATGACATCAGTGAGCCGAACGTGGCAGCACCTGTCAATAAATACCTCTGATGAGTTAAAGCGGCTAGCCAACACAGTAATGCTACTACCAAGATGGCTAAGGCATTACAGTGACTTGCAGGAAATCCTCACATGCTTATTGGCTGTGTAACTGGTGCCAAACATGCAGGGTGGAAATTCAAGCTTCATATAAGAGCACCAGTCAATGCTCATCAAGTGCCAAACATATCTGTGCACCTAGATGCTCAAGTGATATCTGAGTATTGTCGAACATGTTCGCTCATCAATAGTTGAGATATAGCTTCCTGTTATGTTTGAGGTATAGCTTCCTGTTATGTTTCACCTGGGGACATGAATCCTCAAAGCCATTGGTCCAGATGAGCAAGTGTAGAAGCTGGATAGCTTGGTGCAACAAAGACTGAAGTGGGCCACAAGGAAGCTGAACAAAGAAAAGCAGGAGAGTATTAAAACAGCCAAGCTGGATAGGACTGGATCCTTGACTGTGGAGAAGACATATCCTGTATGTCAAGGGGTCCTGCTCTGATACCACACAATCAGCAGAGCGAGGGAAGTGTGAACAATCCCAAGACCTTTATTATAGGCAAAGCTAAAAGGTCCATAAACAATCCACCACACTGAGGATACAATAGTCCAGAACACAAATGCAGTTCAGTAGCAGGATGAATGTCCAAGGAGATGAGAGTCCAATAATCCGGCAGACAGAGGATAAAATGGGTCTATATGCTTCTCCTTCTCTCTGATGTGCCATCTTCACACGATCATCACCACACAGCATCTGACTTGACCAGCTCCTGTCCTCCCCAGCCCCCTCCTTATGTCCAAGGGTAGTCAGACAGGTTGGGGCGGTTTTCAGGCCTCCCAGACGTGACAAAGGTACCTTGGGGATTAAGGCACTACAGGGGGTTCAACAAGAGGCGTAGATACGATCAGGCTGCAGACAGTAAGTGAGCTAATTCAATTATCAGACTTTTGGAAGGTAATTGAGACTCTAGACAATATGGGGACTACACGGAATGATATAGGGCAACAAGAGAGCACTATGGAAATCCGTAAAATGTAAATAGACACAAAATGATACCCACATAACATATCACACCATCACACTGTAGAACAGTGATACAGCAGAATTGCGGTTGTTAGGAGACACATGTGTGAAAATGTAGCAAAGTTGAGTAGTAAACAGGAGACACACTTGGGGTAATATACCAGAGGTATGTTTATCAAAGAAAGTCTAGCAGCTATGGGTTTGTCAAGTGGTATACTTGTGATAATGTAGAGGATTCCAGTGATTTTAGGCAGAGTCTCGGTAAGTTAAGAAGCATTTCAGTAGAACGGAAGTGGGCTGCAGCATATTCAAATAGTTGTAGTTGTAGCTGTCAGATGTCAGCGTAACCTAGCAGCTGTGACTGTGACCTGCCATAAAAAGGTTACTGCAGGTCACAAGCATCGGCTGATGAGAGACTACTACTCTCAACAGCTGATGTCTGCTCTCACTGATAACATTGGGAGCAAGTGGTGGCTGATGGGTGTAGTAATCAGCCAGGGCCTGAGCTCAAAATAAAAAAAAATGTAAAATAAATAAATAGTATATTACACCTAATCCCTGAAGCACTTGTCTCCTGTAAAAAAACACACCATGTACTCACCTTAACGCCTAATCCCCGATGCCCTCTAATCAAAAAGTTTAGAGGGCACCCACAATAAGGGATACACATGAAGTATGTATACAACAAACCATGTCTGTAGCTTTTCTTTCTATATTTCATAATCCCGATGCCCATGTCACCTGGAAAAAAGAAAAAATACTAAGCCACCATATCCCTCACCTATCCGCCATAATCCATACTGTCCCACAACCATTCGGATAACTTCTAGAGCAGTCACATCAGCAGATGCATCAGTCATCAGGATTTTCATGGAACATTATGGATTATCTCTTCACTTCGGACAGGTGAGGATTATGGTTGTTTATTATTTTAATTCATTTACAAGAGACGCTGGCATCTGGAGTTGACAATGAGGCGAGTATGGTTTAATTTAGAGTCAATGGCCCCACTTGCCACCACACCAGGGAAAGTGGGAAGAGGGACCAAGGGTTTTACTACCAAGTATGAAGTCTTGTTTACCAGAGGGATCAAATATTATTTATCACTGCAAAATGCAAATAAATTTATATACTTTATACAATGTGATTTTCTGTATTTTATTTTTGATATTCTATCTCTCAATGTTAAAATTAGCCTACCCTTAAAATTGTAGACTGTTCATGTCTTTGTCAGTGAGCAAACTTACAAAATCAGCCAGGGATAAAATAATTATTTCCTTCATTGTTGGTTCATTCTGTGAATGCACCTACGCAGGCTGGTGAAAATGTTGGACACCACTTTAACCGTTTGATTACCGTTGGACTTGGGGAGAGTATATTGGGTTGATTTAAGTGATTAACCCCTTCATGACCGAAGCTTTTTTCGTTTTTGTTTTTTGCTTCCCTTCTTCCCAGATAAACTCATATATTAAATCCCTAAAACGATACTTTATTATTTAAAAACCACAAATGTGGTACACACCAGAAAAAATGTGACAGAAGTTGAAAATTAGTGTTCAAACATAGCCCACACTAAGGTAACCCCTACGAGTCCCTAATTCGATACTAAGCTGTACCCTGCCTGGCTGCGGAGGTTGGCAACCTAAGGGGGGAACGTTGTGGCGCCCCCGCTCACGATGGCTATCCCTGGGGGCCCTAACGAACCCTACAGCCACTAGTGGTCCCTTCTACCCGATACAAGGGAACCCCTAATTCTAAACAGAGATCAAACCTACTCTATAGAGGACCCTGTGTCCCAAGAAAAGAGGTTAAAATAAATTTAGAACACACATGGCATTAGGTGGTCATATTAAAGTCCCACAAAAAAGCAGACAGCCATAAAGCAACTCAGTGGGATAACTCAGTTCAAATAATGCCTAAATCTTGTACAAAAGATTCATAACCAAGAGAGGCATCTTTAACATTGACTCAATAATAAGCCATAGCCCACAAAGATGATTGAAAAATGACTGTAAAGGCCATCAACAGTCTCCCACTGTTAGAAATATAAAGGGAACGCAGAGCTGCAACAGCGGTACTTATCTGCGTTTGTCGCCACCTGCCATCAAATAGTTAATGCCTCAACGCGTTTCGCCTTCCAGGGCTCATCAGGAGGCCTGATGCTGCGATAATTCGTGTCCCATAAAGGTGCAAATAGCCCTTCCCTTCTTCCCAGAGCCATAACTATTTTATTTTTCTGTCAATATGGCCATGTGAGGGCTTGCTTTTTGTGGGGCGAGTTCTACTTTTGAACAACACCATTGGCTTTAACATATTGTGTACTGGAAAATGGTAAAAAAAAATCAAAGTGCGGTGAAATTGCAAAAAAAAGTGCAATCCCACACTTGTTTCTTTTTTTCACCATGTTCACTAAATGCTAAAACTATGATTCTCCAGGTCATTACGAGTTCATAGACACTAAACCTGTCTAGGATATTTTTTGTCTAAGAGGTGAAAAAAAATTCCAAACTTTGTTCAAATAAAAATTGCGCCATTTTCCGATACCCATAGCATCTCCATATTTTGTGATCTCAGGTTGGGCAAGGGTTTATTTTTTGCGTGCCAAGCTGATGTTTTTAATGATACCATTTTGGTGCAGATACGATCTTTTGATCGCCCATTATTGTATTTCAATGCAGTGTCGCGGCAACCAAAAATACATAATTCTGGCGCTTTTACTTTTTCTTACTACGCCGTTTAGCGATCAGGTTAATCCGTTTTGTTAATGATAGATCGGGTGATTCTGAACATGGTGATACCAAATATGTGTATGTTTGATTTTTCTTTATTGTTTTATTTTGAATTGGGCGAAAGGGTGATGATATGAACTTTATTTTTTTTATATTTTTAACCCCTTCACTACCAAGGGTGGTTTGCACGTTAACTCCCGGGCCAATTTTTACAATTCTGACCACTGTCCATTTATGAGGTAATAACTCTGAAACACTTCCATGGATCCCTGTGATTCTGACAATGTTTTCTAGTGACATATTGTACTTCATGTTAGTGGTAAAATTTCATTCAAATAACTTGTGTTTATTTGTGAAAAAAATGGAAATTTGGAGAAAATTTTTAAAATTTCACAATTTTCCAACTTTGAATTTTTATGCCCTTAAATCACAGAGATACGGCACACAAAAAACTTAATAAATAACATTTCCCACATGTTTACTTTACATCAGCACAATTTTGGAACCAAAATTTTTTTTTGCTAGGAAGTAATTATTTTGGTTAAAAGTTGACCAGCGATTTCTCATTTTTGCAACACCATTTTATTTTTACGGATCACATCACATTTGAAGCCACGTTGAGGGGTCTATATGATAGAAAATACCCAAAAGTGACACCATTCTAAAAACTGCACCCCTTAAGGTGCTCAAAACCACATTCAAGAAGTTTATTAACCCTTCAGGTGTGTCACAGGAATTTTTTTGAATATTTAAAAAAAAAAAACATTTAACTTTTCACAAAAAAAATAGTTCAGGTTCAATTTTTTTTTATTTTACCAAGGGTAACAGGAGAAATTGGACTGGAAAAGTTATTGTGCAATTTGTCCTGAGTACGCTGATACCTGATATGTGGGGGGGAACCACTGTTTCTGTGCATGGCAGAGCTCAGAATGGAAGGAGTGCCGTTTGACTTTTTCAATGCAAAATTGGCTGGAATTCAGATCGGACGCCATGTCATGTTTGGAGAACCCCTGATGTACCTAAACAGTGGAAACCCCCCACAAGTGACCCCATTTTGGAAACTAGACCCCCCCAAGGAACTTATCTAGATAGTGGTGAGAACTTTTACCCACAAGGGCTTCACAGAAGTTTATAACGTACAGCGGTACAATTAAAAAATCATATTTTTTCCACAAAAATGATCTCTTCACCCCCAATGTTTATTTTCCCAAGGGTAACAGGACCCTAAAAGTTATTGTGCAATTTGTCCTGAGTACGCTGATACCCCACATGTGGGGGGTAAACCACTATTTGGGCGCATGGCAGAGCTCAGAAGGGAAGCATCGCCATTTGACTTTTTTGGCTGGAATTGAGATCGGACACCATGTCGCGATTGGAAAACCCCTGATGTACCACAACAGTGGAAACCCCCCACAAATGACACCATTTTGGAAACTAGACCCGCAAAGGAACTTATCTAGATGTGTGGTGAGAACTTTGAACCCCCAAAGGCTTCACAGAAGTTTCTAACGTACAGCCGTACAATTAAAAAATCATATTTTTTCCACAAAAATGATCTTTTCCCCCTCAATTTTTATTTTCCCAAGGGTAACAGGACCATAAAAGTTATTGTGCAATTTGTCCTGAGTACGCTGATACCCCACATATGGGGGGTAAACCACTATTTGGGCGCATGGCAGAGCTCGGAAGGGAAGCAGCACCATTTGACGTTTTTGGCTGGAATTGAGATCGGACACCATGTCGCGTTTGGAAAGCCCCTGATGTACCAAAACAGTGAACTCCCCCACAAATGACACCATTTTGGAAACTAGACTCCCCAAGGAACTTATCTAGATGTGTGGTGAGCACTTTGAACCCCCCCAGTGCTTCACAGAAGTTTATAACGCCTGGGCATGAAAATAAAAAAATCGTATTTTTTCCACAAACATGATCTTTTAGTCACCAATTTTTTTATTTTCCCAAGGGTACCAGGAGAAATTGGAGCCCAAAAGTTGTTGTCCAATTTGTCCTGAGTACGCTGATACCCCATATGTGGGAGAAAACTACTGTATGGGCACATGTCAGGGCTCGGAAGGGAAGTAGTGACGTTTTGGAATGCAGACTTTGATGGAATGGTCTGCGGGTGTCATGTTGCCTTTGGAGAGCCCCTGATGTACCTAAACAGTAGAAACCCCCCACAAATACCCCATTTTCGAAACTAGACCCCCTAAGGAACTTATCTAGATGTGTGGTGAGCACTTTGAACCCCCAAGGGCTTCACAGAAGTTTATAAGGTCCGGGCGTGAAAATAAAAAAATCATATTTTTTCCACAAACATGATCTTTTAGTCACCAATTTTTTTATTTTCCCAAGGGTACCAGGAGAAATTGGAGCCCAAAAGTTGTTGTCCAATTTGTCCTGAGTACGCTGATACCCCATATGTGGGAGAAAACTACTGTATGGGCACACGTCAGGGCTCGGAAGGGAAGTAGTGACGTTTTGGAATGCAGACTTTGATGGAATGGTCTGCGGGTGTCATGTGCGTTTGGAGAGCCCCTGATGTACCTAAACTATTGAAACTCCACACAAGTGACCCCATTTTGGAAACTAGACCCCCCACGGAACTTATCTAGATGTGTGGTGAGCACTTTGAACCCCCAAGTGCTTAACAGAAGTTTATAACGCCTGAGCGTGAAAATAAAAAAATCATTTTTTTCCACAAAAATGATATTTTTGCCCCCAATATTTTATTTTCCTAAGGGTAACAGGAGAAATTGGACCCCAAAAGTTGTTTTGCAATTTGTCCTGAGTAGGCTGATACCCTATATGTGGGGGTAAAACACTGTTTGTGCGCATGGCAGAGCTTGGAAGGGAAGGAGCACCATTTGACTTTTTCAAAGCAGAATTGGCTGGAATTGAGATCAGACGCCATGTTGCGTTTGGAGAGCATCTGATGTGCACAAACAGTGGAAACCCCCCAATTATAACTCCAACCCTAACCCCAACACACGCCTAACCCTAATCTCAGCCCTAACTCTAGCCCTAACCCTAACCCTAGCCCTGACCCTAGCCCTAACCCTAACCCTAGCCCTAACCCTAGCCCTAACCCTAACCTTAGCCCTAACCCTAGCCCTAACCCTAACACTAATGGGAAAATGGAAATAAATACATTTTCTTTTAATTTTATTATTTTTCCCTAACTAAGGGGGTGATAACGGGGGTTTGATTTACTACTTATGGCTGTTTTTATTTTTGGCAGCTGTCACACGCTAAAAGAAGCTTTTTATTGTAAAAATAGTTTTTACATCACCACATGTTGAGAGCTATAATTTTTCCATATTTTGACCCACCGAGGCATGTGAGGTCTTATTTTTTGCAGGACGAGTTGACGTTATTATTGGCATCATTTTCGGGCACGTGACATCTTTTGATCGCTTTTTATTCCGATTATTGGGACGCAGATTGAACAAAAACCAGTGTTTCATGAATTTCTTTTGGGGGGTGCTTTTACACTGTTCCGCATGCGGTAAAATTGATAAAGCGGTTTTATTCTTTGGGTCGGTACGGTTACAGCGATACCTCATTTAGGTCGTTTTTTATGTTTTGGCGCTTTTATGCAATGAAAACAATTTTATATAAAAAATATTTTTGCATTGCTTTATTCTGCGAGCTATAACTTTTTTATTTTTTTGCTGATGATGCTGTATTGTGGCTCGTTTTTTGCGGGACAAGATGACATTTTCAGCCGTACCATGGAAATTTATATGCGTCTTTTTGATTGCACGTTATTTCACTTTTTGTTCGGCGGTATGATAATAAATCATTATTTTTTGCTTCGTTTTTTATTTTTATTTTTTAAGGGGTTCACTAAAGGGGTTAACTAATGGGACAGTTTTATAGGGCGGTTCATTACGGACGCGGCAATACCAAATATGTGTACTTTTATTGTTTGGTTTTTTTTATTTCCAAAAAATGAATTTATTAGGGAATATTTTTTTTTTTAATTTATTTAGCGATTTTTTTAAAATTATTTTTACACTTTTTTTAACTTTATTACATTGTCCCATGGGGACATAACTGTCCTGTGACAGATTGTTGATCTGTCACATCACTGTGACAGATCAGTGATCTGTCACAGGCATAGACGCAGACTTCCTCATGCCTGCGCTTTGCAGGCACTGAGGAAGTCAGCTCCCTACAGGCCCCCGAAGGTCCCCGTCGCCATCTTGGATCCGGGGACCTGTAGGAAAAGAGACCCCTGCAGCAGCGCTGCACATTGCGCTGCGGTGGGGGGTTAAGGGAAGCACGGAGGGAGCCCCCTCCCTGCCGATGCTTCCCTTTAACCCCCGGTACACCGCGATCGTGTTTGATCGCGGTGTACAAGGGGTTAACGTGTCGGGGCGGTCTGTGACCGCCCCTGACACATTGTGCCGGGTGTCAGCTGTGATAATCAGCTGACACCCGGCCGCGATCAGCGGCGCTCACCACGTGGGCGCCGCTTATCGCTTTGATGTAATATTCCGTCCATGGGACTTAGGGCCCAGGTCACATGGACGGAATATTACGTCCAATGTAGGAAAGGGGTTAAAACATTTTTTTAACTTTTGGCATGCTTCAATAGTCTCCATGGGAGACTACAAGCTGCCATAACCTGATCGGCTATGTTACATACAGGCGATGATCAGATCTTCTGCATGTAGCAGAATTGCTGACTTGCTATGAGCTTTGACCACTGGGTGGAGCTCATATTAATTGGGCAGTGACAACCATGGAGGTCTACAGGAGACCTCTGGTTGTCATGCCAACCTATCAGTGACCCATGATCCCGTGATGGGGGTCACCGATGGACGGATTTCTGGACCTATGGCCGGAAGCGCTCGTTAAATGCCACTGTCAGAGTTTGACAGTGGCATTTAACAGGTTAATAGCCACAGGGGATCAAAACAGCTGATATGTGCCGGAAAAGATGTGGGCTCACCGCCGGAGCCCACATCAAAGGGAGGAAGTTTCTGGTTGTTCCATGGAGCCTGTTTTGCCCTCGTCCAAGACGGAGTCTGGTACTTCACCCTGTCCCTGAACTTCCAGTCAGTTCTGTTATTTAAGTACAGGTTGGAAAGAACTCCTTGCCTGAGTGTTTTGTTTGCTGTCTGTTGGCTTCTGAGCTTCCTCTTGGCTTGCTTCTGGAGTTCCTGTTTACTCGGTGTTCTGCCGCATCACTTCCAGCTGCCTTTTCAGTCCTCTGTGCTGCTTCCTGAACCTTGCGGTGGTTATCTTTTGTCCAAACTTCTAAAGAGAGGAGCTATACATCTCTGGTTCTACTGTGGTCTGTAAGAATTTCTGACATTATTATTACCTGAGTATTACTTCTTGGACTGTATTTGTTGCAGGCTGTGGTGCTGGACTTCTGTGGGACTTTTCAGCCCAAAATGAAGTAGGCTGATAAACCTTCTCCTTGCTGACATCACCTGCATATTTCTGGACTTCCATGAAAGGTGTCGGGTCCACTGTCTGCATATTTCTGGACTACCACGTATAAGTGCTGGTCGCACTCTTGCTTTATTTAACTGATGGACTTGCTTGTATTAGCGGTCGCGCCCCGCTATCATAGTTGCTGGACATTTCCGTTTTGTGCTGTGCAGTTCACTGCAATTCCAGGATTGTCTCTGTTAGTTTATGTTATACTCCTTGCTTTGTTAAATACAGTTTATTTGCCTCAACTTTGTTCTCAGATTTGTCTTATCCCACGTAATCAGATTCCATAGTACCTTCATAATTCTTACAGAATCCGGCATACTATCACTCCCGATGTCGGAAAGGGGTTAACGAATGTGTCTGTTTTATTTCAAATAAAGTGTTTTATTGGTGTGTGTTAATTTAACTCTTTTCTTACAGGTTTAGGAATGAGGGTGTCAGATTTCATTTGCCTCTTCATTACTAAACCTAGGGCTTGGTGTCAGGGACAGCTGATGACACCAAGCCCTAATCTAGCAGCATTGAGAAAAGCCTGGGATAAGTGCCAGAAATATGAAGTGCCATTTCTGAGGCAACTGAGGGCTAGTATTTTTAGCCTGGGACAGGGCAAATAAGCAGGAAAAAGGTGTTGAACAAGTAAATTACATCACAAAACTTTTTTTTCTTTTTTCAAATATCTTTATTTAGCTCCAAAAAGCATTCATTGCTGTACAAAAATGCATAAAAAGTGCACCAAAAATGTATCAAAAACACTTTTTTCATTGCGTTTTTGTTGCCATCAAATTCCTAGAGATCGAGAAACGTTGCCGAAATTTCTGCAATCAAATACTCAATGTGTGCACATAGCCTTAACACGATTAACTAACTACACAAAGTCACAATTTATAAATTGATTTATTTTATACATACTATTATCAATGATGTTGTGAACGTTCGTAATTTTAACTGTAAAGCTACAGCATGGACACCGTAATACATTTTTAACCAGATTCTACTGCAGTTTTTCTTTCCTTTCGTTTTACTGGGAGATAAGATATTGCCAAATATGGGGGCTTTTTTGTAGTAAAAGTACAACTATTCTTTAGAATAACATGACACTTTTCATCCTGTGAAATCACCTGAAGATATTGTATTTCTCTATGATTCTCATAATTAAGCGAAATTCTGAATGTATATATAACAAATGTGTTAGTGGGCACCATCCAATAAATAACCACACTGGGATCACCTACTGCATGTCAATATAAACATTGCACAAGAAGAGAAAGATATATGCAGAAAAATCAAGGATCACCAGAGTAATTCAATACAAATGCAAAATTTTATTATTACAGGACCAAACAACAGACAATTAAAAACAATTTAAAAAATCCACTAGGGATAAAGTGCACACAAAAGATCCAAAATTAGGCGCATAATACTTTAAGGACCTACAAACCATTTAGCATGGGTGATTGCTTGCTAGACCAATAATAATCAGATACAGATAAAGGCTATTCAGTGTAACCATACTGCTATCACTGCAGACATATTAGACCCATGAAAAAATAACCCTGATGAAACAAAATGAAGGGTATGTAATAGGTTCATAGACGTGTCAATGATACATGAAAAGCCCCAGTATGGCATGTACACAAAAGATCAAGCAGTAGAATAAAAGGTCTGGATTAAAGAGAGAGGTACACTATACTAGCAGGAAGAGTAGATACTTCAGCCTGGTTCAATCAAATGGTCACCCACCCTAAACAAGCAATCCAGCTGAGTAGGTACATGGACCCACGCGTATCGACACACAACGGTGTCTTTCTCAAGGTAAGTGCAGAAAAAGTGCTGAAGTAGGTCTCTAATAGGGATGAGCGAGTATACTCGTTAGGATTCGGTACTCGGCGAGTAATGCCGTACTAACGGTACTTGAATCCTAGCGAGTAAATTTCACTACTCGCCTCGCAATATTAGGATCTCCCGCCCGGCCTGTGTCAGCCAATCACAGTAAAGCCACCACCTTCTTTGTTGTGGCATCACTGTGATTGGCTGGCCGCGCAGCGTCATATGTGTGCAGGGGTCTGTGTGGGCTCTGCCGAGCTGATGGGGGGTCTGTGCGGACTCTGCCGGGGTGATCGGGGGTCTGTGCAGGCTCTGCAGGGTTGATCGGGGGTCTGAGCGGGTTCTGCCGGGCTGATCGGGGGTCTGTGCAGCACAGACCCATGATCAGCCCGCAGAGCCCATACAGACCCCCGGTCAGCCCGGCAGAGCCCGCACACACACAGCCCCACAGACCCCCGCACACATTCTCCGCCCGCACACATAGTCTCCGTCCATTACTTGCATTTCCCATAGACATACATTGGACTCGCTATTAGTTACGAGTACCCGAGTATTAGGAGCTACTCATAACGAGTACAGCAAGTCCGAGTATTTCACTACTCACTCATCCCTAGTCTCTAAATAGAAATAAATTATAATTAAATCATACCAGCTGTTCAGCTGTCATGGCGTGGTCAGGATTGGAGTCCTGTAGTTGTTATTACGCAAGTATACGGTGAGCACTCACCCGAAAGTAGTAAGCAGAGGTTATAATATGTAATGTGCATGCACAAGCAATGTACAAGATGTAAGTCACAAGTCTGTCCTGCTCAGGGGGATAGATGGTAAAGCACGCATGCATCATACAAATGGAGCCGAATGAAACATACTGCACAGGCACAACTTGTCATGATCCATGCTGGATCAGGACTGATAAAAGCACAGGTAACCTTTTTTTTTCTTAAGCTGTGCTTAAGGTTGGTTTTTGCCCCTGGTGGCCATTAGCATTATTGCACTGTGGTGTCTTTTGTTCTAAGTTTGCCCCCGGTGGTGGTGAGCATCATTGCACTCCAGTTTCTTTAGTTAAGTGCACATGATTATAATGCAGGTGTGATTGCTGGTTCTGCTATAAAAGAGTCACAGGTGTTGCAATCAGTGTTGGTGATAGTGTTCAT
Source organism: Dendrobates tinctorius (assembly GCF_039654945.1). Taxonomy (NCBI): domain Eukaryota; kingdom Metazoa; phylum Chordata; class Amphibia; order Anura; family Dendrobatidae; genus Dendrobates; species Dendrobates tinctorius. Next base: position 5,751,522 of record NW_027361779.1, on the reverse strand, counting down.
TTCAACCATCCTTGGTGGAGGAAGGAGCTGGAGAGCGTTCCTTGCAGCACTGTCTTAGCCCTGGTGTGGAAGGAGTCATAGGGGATCTCCTTGTAGCTCTGACAGAGTTTGGTGGCAGCGATTCAGGAGGAGAGCTGCATCCTGGTGGTGAACTCTGTTGCCAGGAGCAAGTGCAACAGAGTAAAGCTAAGTTGTGTTTCCCCGTTTGTGTTTTTCCTTAGTGTGTATTAGTACAGCGGTGGGGCCAGTGCCTGCGCCACCCAGCTCCCTAGCAAGGGATAGGTGTAGGGTGTGCTAGGGCGACAGGTTCCTGATCGGCGCCCGGTGCGGAACCGGCATAGGGAACGTTAGGAGCGTTAGGGACACTGACTCGGGGGAGTGCAGGAGGTCTCCATGTCCCTTGTCCCTATCGCAGGGCCCAGCGTTGTAACTGGTTCCCTTTCCTTGTCTTGTTGTTTTAGTTACCGGCCTGCGAGCCGTGTCACACAGGACAGTATCACGTGCCGCATCTTGTTGTTTTAGTTACCGGCCTGCTGGTCGCGTCACACAGGACGGGTCCACGTGACACAACTCAAACAAGGATCAGAAGTCAATTGTCTGACCTGCTACTAAGAGTTTCAAGCACAAACGGCTCACCTGTCAGGACATGATATTACAGAAACTAGAAAGTCTATTCATAACTAAGTGTCGGCAGACAGGTTGTTCATTCTACACATCACAGATGATATTTGAGAGTCAAAAGATTAAAAATAAATAAGTTTAAGGTGAAGGTAATATCCCAAAGGTGGTAAAATGATCCTATAATTGAAGCATCATGGGGCAAGGGTCAAATGCCTGTCAGATAATGAGAAGTCTAAAAATACAGAAGTTTAATGTTATTATAAATCCAATGAAGGGAATTATATCTATACTCATCGATATAAAGCACAGATATACAGTCATGGCCAAAAGTATTGACACCCCTGCAATTCTGTCAGATAATACTCAGTTTCTTCCTGAAAATGATTGCAAACACAAATTCTTTGGTATTATTATCTTCATTTAATTTGTCTTAAATGAAAAAACACAAAAAGAATTGTCATAAAGCCAAATTGGATATAATTCCACACCAAACATAACAAAGAGGGTGGACAAAAGTATTGGCACTGTTCGAAAAATCATGTGATGCTTCTCTAATTTGTGTAATTAACAGCACCTATAACTTACCTGTGGCACCTAACAGGTGTTGGCAATAACTAAATCACACTTGCAGCCAGTTGACATGGATTAAAGTTGACTCAACCTCTGTCTTGTGTCCTTGTGTGTACCACATTGAGCATGGAGAAAAGAAAGAAGACCAAAGAACTGTCTGAGGACTTGAGAAACCAAATTGTGAGGAAGCATGAGCAATCTCAAGGCTACAAGTCCATCTCCAAAGACCTGAATGTTCCTGTGTCTACCGTGCGCAGTGTCAAAGAAGTTTAAAGCCCATGGCACTGTGGCTAACCTCCCTAGATGTGGCCGGAAAAGAAAAATTGACAAGAGATTTCAAGGCAAGATTGTGCGGATGTTGGATAAAGAACCTCCACTAACATCCAAACAAGTTCAAGCTGCCCTGCAGTGAGAGGGTACAACGGTGTCAACCCGTATTATCCATCGGCATCTGAATGAAAAGGGACTGTATGGTAGGAGACCCAGGAAGACCCCACTTCTTACCCCGAGACATAAAAAAGCCAGGCTGGAGTTTGCCAAAACTTACCTGAAAAAGCCTAAAACATTTTGGAAGAATGTTCTTTGGTCAGATGAGACAAAAGTAGAGCTTTTAGGGCAAAAGCATCAACATAGAGTTTACAGGAGAAAAAAGTGGCATTCAAAGAAAAGTACATGGTCCCTACAGTCAAACATGGCAGAGGTTCCCTGACGTTTTGGGGTTGCTTTGCTGCCTCTGGCACTGGACTGCTTGACCGTGTGCATGGCATTATGAAGTCAGAAGACTACCAACAAATTTTGCAGCATAATTTAGGGCCCAGTGTGAGAAAGCTGGGTCTACCTCAGAGGTCATGGGTCTTCCAGCAGGACAATAACCCAAAACACACTTCAAAAAGCACTAGAAAATGGTTTGAGAGAAAGCACTGGAGACTTCTAAGGTGGCCAGCAATGAGTCCAGACCTGAATCCCATAGAATACCTGTGGAGAGATCTAAAAATGGCAGTTTGGAGAAGGCACCCTTCAAATATCAGGGACCTGGAGTAGTTTGCCAAAGAAGAATGGTCTAAAATTCCAGCAGAGCATTGTAAGAAACTCATTGATGGTTACCGGAAGCAGTTGGTCGCAGTTATTTTGGCTAAAGGTTGTGCAACCAAGTATTAGGCTGAGGGTGCCAATACTTTTGTCCGGCCCATTTTTGGAGTTTTGTGTGAAATGATCAATATTTTGCTTTTTGCTTCATTCTCTTTTGCGTTTTTTCATTTAAGACAAATTAAATGAAGATAATAATACCAAAGAATTTGTGTTTGCAATCATTTTCAGGAAGAAACTGAATATTATTTGACAGAATTGCAGGGGTGTCAATACTTTTGGCCATGGCTGTAAGCATGTACACTAAGTACATGAATACACAATACTAGATTAAATAAATGGAGAACCTCATTAGTTAGAGCCACTAGATGGGTGTTTGCAATATAGAACAACACAGGCCACAGTAGGGGCAAAGGATAAGTAAAATGACAGTAAAGTGTTGTTCAAAAAATTCTTTCAATTGGGGAAGCATAAAAAGTTATAGCAGCATGTGTACAATGCAAAATACATAAATGTATCCAAAATGATCTAAATAAAATTCCATTGTACTTGGTCTTCCTCTGGTCTGTTGAGAATAATGAAGATCAATGTGAAGAAACCTATAAAAGAAACACAGAAAAAAAAAGGAACAAAATGAAATAATGACATATGGAGCACACCGTGTAGTACAAAGAGGCAAAACCCAACAGGATTATGCCCTTTTGTAAAACCCGGTGTACAAAAGTTCCTCATTCAATCCCCCAGCTGCAAGACTTCCAAGGTCAGAGATCCACCTGGCCTCTCATCTGAGCATTTTATCCATGACCCTGCCCCCCTGATATTAATGTATACACCCTCTAGGCCCATAACACGTAATGTATCACGTGATCCGTTATGGTAATCCAAAAAATGTGCTGCCCCCGAGGTAACCTGTTTACCTTTTGATCTATCCTTTCTTATTGTGGCAATGCTTGAAAGATGTTGCTTGGTTCTTCAGCATAACTCCTGGGTAGTCTGTCCCACGTACATTTTATCACACCAACAGATCAAGGCGTAAACAAGATTGCGCGAGTGGCAATTGAAGTACACTTTTCACCGGACCTGCGTGGGTAGACAATTCAGTGAAATACCAGAGTTAGAAATCATCAAAGAGCAAATAGAACACCCCCCACATGGAAAAGATCCTTTATTAGGGTTCCCAACCCTCAATTTGTTCTTGAGACGTCTAAAATGACTATTAGTCAGATAATCCTTCAAATTTTTGGCACTTCTAGCCACAATTCTGGGGTAGTCATCAATGAATGGTTTGAGTTTAGAGTCACTCAGCAAAATACCCCAATTATTCTTCAAAATGTGGCAAACATCTCCCCACTGATTGTTAAATTGAGTTATTAAGTTTATCGTGTTAGATGTTTGTTTCACCCGGGGTAGCAAAGAGTCCATTCTTGATCTATTGAAAGAGAATTCAAAGGCCCCAGACACAATCCTGCATGGATAACCATGTTCAAGGGACCTGCTGGTAAGTAAGCGGGATTTAATTGCAAAATCCTCCAGACAACTATAGTTTCTCCTTAAACGAAGGAATTATCCTTTTGGAATACCTTTCGTAGATGGGTCTGATGGAAGCTTGTAAAATGCAAAAATTGTTGGTGGCTGTTCTCTTCCGATATATTGTTTTGGTTATCCAATTCTCATCTAGCGTTAGTTTCAAATCCAAGAAATTCACAGATCTGTTAGAAAAACAAGAGGTCAACCTGATGCTCCAACAATTCACATTTAATTCTCTTACAAAACAATCCAATTGTTCAGCCATGCCTGTCCAGATAATGACATTGTCATCGATAAAATAATGCCATCTCAAAACATGAGACTGGAAGGCAGCTAGTCCTCGTACATGGGTTTCCTTCCACCATCCCATAAAGAGGGTCGCATAAGAAGGTGCACACCTTGCCCCCATTGCTGTACCAGATACTTGCTTATAGAAGGTCCTGTCAAAAACAAAATAGTTCTTCTCAAGGACCACTTTCAACAGTTCCAAAATAAATGAATCATGACCCCTATCACCAGTGGTATGACAATCCAAAAAATAAGAAAATGCAGAGATACCTAGTCCATGTTCGATGTTAGTATATAGTGCCTCTACATCCAAAGTGGCAATAATCACATTATCAGGTAAATCCAGTACCTGCAACTGCTGTATCAAATGAGATGAGTCACGTGTATATGAATTTTAATGAATGGACAATGGGCTGTAAGAAATAATCAAGATAAGTACAAGGTCTTTCATATAAACCCCCAGTCCCGGAAACTATGGGTCTACCTAGAGGTTTTGCTGTAGACTTATGGACTTTCGGCAGCATATAAAATGTTGGTATTACAGGGTGTTTTGTTGTTAAAAAGTCCAATTCCTTCTTATTGATGATCCCATGAAGGCAAGCCCTAAATAATATTTTGTCTAAATTTGTTTTAAAGATTAGGCTATGTGCATATGTGGGGAATTGCCACAGAAATTTCCGCAGCAATTCCGCAACTCCCTGCCATGGGAAATCCGCGGGAAATACGCATGTGGAATTCCTATGAAAAAATAGCATTTTGAAAGCGTAATTAGCTTGCAGAATGCTAGCGTTTTCCAAGCGATCTGTAACATCGCTTGGAAAACTGATTGACAGGTTGGTCATTTATCAAGCATAGTGTTTGACAAGTGTGACCAACTTTTTACTATTGAGGCTGCCTATGCGGCATCAATAGTAAAAGATATAATGTACTGTAAAAAATAATAATAATAAAAAAAATTGTGATATTCTCACCTTCTGGCATCCCCCGCAGCATTCTCGATCCTCACGATGCTCCCGGCAAGTTCCTTTCCCAGTGATGCCTTGCGACAATGACCCTAGATGACATAGCGGTCTATGGCATCTCCACTGCTTGCTAAACTTCAGCGTCCCCAGTTCCTGTTTGTCTGAGGTTCCCGGCCGTACCTGACCCCGGGCCCCCCTACAGTGCGGGTGAGTCCCTGCTCTGCGGAGGATGCACGCTGGCGCTGACATGACCCTGACAGGAATAAAGAGAATGCAAGGGGTTGCTTGTGACGGTAATTTACCAGTAAACCTCCTCATACCTTGATTTGTCTCATTCTCTGCTAGCAAATCCAAAAGATCGAGAAGGACTTGTCTGTCATTGTCCCTTAAACTGTCTATAAGTGATGGTTGTTGATACAGAAATTTGAACATAAGCTGCCTACAGAACAGGTAGAGATCCTTTGTTAGTTCAAATGTATTTATTACATTCATAGACCCTTGGACAACAAATTAGATTCAATAGGCGATAATATGTAAGATGACAAATTGATGACTCTTAGCTCACCCTAGTGAGGTCCTGATCCACCCCAGCTGATTAAGTTCTACTATTGCCGTTTCCGACTGTTGAAACGTGTTTCCCATTTGGAGTTCAGTGACCATACCCTGAGGTGTCTGTTTCTCCTCCCATGATTTCTTGGATTTTCGTCTCCCCCGTCTGTGCCGCTTTCACAATCGCTTGTGTCGGAAGATGAAAAATCACTAGATACAAGGTCTGCCCCCTACAGTGCGGGTGAGTCCCTGCTCTGCGGAGGCTGCACGCTGGCGCTGACATGACCCTGACAGGAATAAAGAGAATGCAAGGGGTTGCTTGTGACGGTAATTTACCAGAAAACCTCCTCATACCTTGATTTGTCTCATTCTCTGCTAGCAAATCCAAAAGATCGAGAAGGACTTGTCTGTCATTGTCCCTTAAACTGTCTATAAGTGACGGTTTTTGATACAGAAATTTGAACATAAGCTGCCTACAGAACAGGTAGAGATCCTTTGTTAGTTCAAATGTATTTATTACATTCATAGACCCTTGGACAACAAATTAGATTCAATAGGCGATAATATGTAAGATGACAAATTGATGACTCTTAGCTCACCCTAGTGAGGTCCTGATCCACCCCAGCTGATTAAGTTCTACTATTGCCGTTTCCGACTGTTGAAACGTGTTTCCCATTTGGAGTTCAGTGACCATACCCTGAGGTGTCTGTTTCTCCTCCCATGATTTCTTGGATTTTCGTCTCCCCCGTCTGTGCCGCTTTCACAATCGCTTGTGTCGGAAGATGAAAAATCACTAGATACAAGGTCTGCCCCAAATGAGTTACCATCCTTCTTCTTATCAGATAGTTTAGTGTTAATTTTCCTCCTGTTACCATGATGTGTCCATTTAAATGCCTTATGATTATCACAATCAGCTTTATCCCGCTGGAATTTATTTTTCTTCCCCTGGATAATATCCTTCTCATATCGATCGATATTTTGTTTCAGATGTTCCTTAAATGGGTCTACCCATTCTTCTTTGTCAAACAGGTCAAGTCTGGTTTCCCTGTCTCTGATATCTTCCTTTATTTTGGATAAAACTAGCTGGTCATGATCAATCAAAATATCAATAATAATAAATGACCATTTTTGTAGGCCCTTTTCCCACAAAGTTCTAAAGTCTGTATTTACTTCCCAAGCTGTGAAAATCTGTCCCCCTAGACCACGGGGTGTCAAAATAAGTTTTTTATACTCTTCTAAACTCTTTATATTCTACCAGGTCTTAGTTAAAGTCTTATGTGAATTAATAATTTCTGTGGACAAACTCTGGAAGCCATCATCATTGGTTATACCTGACACTGTGCTCACCTCATTCTGTCCAAAAATCTCTGTTATCTGATCCCGCCAAGCCACTTTCCTGGTATTCAAATCCATGATATACTAGTACCTAAATAACTGAATAATTTAATAGCTGTGCCTCCGCTCAGAAATGCCAACTATAAGGAGTTGGCCAAGGAAAGGACAAATAACAAATGTGTTAGTGGGCACTATCCAATAAATAACCACACTGGGATCACCTACTGCATATCAATATAGACATTGCGCAAGAAGAGAAAGATATGTGCAGAAAAATCAAGGATCACCAGAGTAATTCAATACAAATGCAAAATTTTATTATTACAGGACCAAACAACAGACAATTAAAAACTATTTAAAAAATCCTCTAGGGATAAAGTGCACACAAAAGATCCAACATAAGGTGTATAATACTTTAAAGGACCTACATGCCATTTAGCATGGTGTCAGAACGCTATTAACTATTATACTGGGTATTGAAGGAGCAGTGGGGACATCATTATATGTACAGTATAGGGGAACTCTGGGGGACATCATACTGTGTATAAGGGAGCTGTGGGCCCATCATAAGGTATATAGAGGAGTTATACATGGGGAACTCAGGGGACATTATTACATGTAAAGTGGGCACTTAAACATTATTGTTATAGGGGCTCTCAGTATTGTGATCATCAAAGTTGTACAAGGAGTATTATTACTTTTTAGGGACAAAATTTGGAAGGCACATGCACAGGAAATTAATATTTTCATAGGGGCAATTTTACCATCTAGAGAGCACAAAGGAGGCATTATTACGATGTAAGGGGCACAGTGGTGGCATTACTATTTGGGGTACTAAGAGGAGCTCTGTTTTTGTACCACACAGTAGGTGCAGTAATAGGGGTACATATGACAGCAGCGGCTCAGTATTGGGGTATCAGCAGGATAAGGAGTTTGTGTAGGTTGGGAATACATTTGCACATGGAAACATGAGAAGCAATGGAATGAAACTGAAAAGGAGAAGATACAGATTAGATATTAGAAAAAACGTTTTGACTGTGAGGGTGATCAATGAGTGGAACAGGCTGCCACGAGAGGTGGTGGTGAGTTTTCCTTCAATGCAAGTATTCAAACAGAGGTTGGACAGACATCTGTCTGAGATGGTTTAGTGACTCCTGCATTGAGCAGGGGGTTGGACACGATGACCCTGGAGAGGTCCCTTCCAGCTCCAACATTCTAGGTTTATGATGTGAACGGTGCTGAAAATGTGAGAAGTCAGATGTGTCTTTTTTGTAATCTCTGCAGATGAGTGCTAGCAGGTGAAGTTAGCATGTCGGTCTGGAAAAGAAGGGCAAAATGAATGACTCCACCAAAAAGAGCGTCAGCTGTAATCCACTATCTGTAACTATATTGTGATCTCTATATGTCCTGCAGGACTAGTATATACCACTATATGTCATCATATGGCGGTAATATCAGTGCTGGTCTTTGTATAGCGATTTAATTTCAATAACAGTGTGGTCATCTCCTGAGATTCCCCTTTACCACCATAGTTATAATCATGATTACCTGGTTAGGGGCCACAGGCAGACACAGACAGAAAGGGCCCCTGTGCAAGAACAATATATGGGTCCTATGCAGCCCCAGAGCTCCTAAAAATGCAAAATTGCACCTTTTTGGAGGTAGAAATGGGCCCCCTTACCTCTAGTGCCCATGTGCGGCCGCGCAGGTTGCACCAATGATATGTCCTCCTGTTAGGGGCCCACTCAGATGTTTCCCCTGAGCTGAATCCCTAGCTATGCCTCTGATACTGACTTATACTCCAATTCATTTTTTTCGGTTTAGTTTTAGGTTTCTACATTTAGTGCCTGTAAGGGTGTGGTTTGAATGTTTGATCTGCAGAAAAGTGCTCTTCTGGGTCTTACTTATATTGAGATACTTATCTAAAACCCGATGGGACTTGGTCCCGATTCATTGATATAAAGTTACACCAGCTTTATGTCAAATTTACATAATACTGTTTTATGGTTTGGAGTTAATACTGATTTCTACATATAGTTGTATTTTTCTATCTGTCTCTATACTCAAATGAAATTTAGTGGTTTATGTTATTATGCTTGGGTTATGCGGATCTTTCCACCCGCCTACTGCAACTTCGCTATTCCACCTAGGGCTTGCAGCTCTAGTGCTGTACTTGACAAGAGTTGATAAAAGTTGCTTTCTAGGGGCTATTTGTCCCCTTCATCCCTCTTCCTTCCAGCTACTCTGATCCCCCCTATACCCCTACTTTCTGCCCCACTAGCCAAATAGTTTACCTTTTACTATTTGACTGAGATATCACATCTGATGTTCTGAGAGGTCTCAATAAGCCTGAAAAGAGAAGCCAAATACTTCATCGCTTCCATAAGAAAAAGATAAAGGTAGTCATGCTCTAAGAAACCCAATTCATAGCTGTTAATACTCCTAGCTAGAGTTGAGCGAAATGGGTCGAAAAATTTCAAAAGTCGCCGACTTTTGGCAAAGTCGGGTTTCATGAAACGAAACCCGACCCTAGGATGAGGTCGGCCACGAGGTCGGCGACTTAAGCGCCAAAGTCGCGTTTCAAAAGTTTGTTTTGCGCTTTTTTTCAGCCAATCAGGATCCACGAACATTGTGGGCAACATGATGACATAGGCAGGGGGTCACCACCATCTTTCAGAAGGGCATGCAAGTGATTGGCTTGCTTTGGTGGGCATCACAGGGGGTATAAAAGGGCGTGCACGCCGGCCGCCATGTTACTCATGCTGATCTCAGAATAGGGAGAGCTGCTGCTGCTGATGATTTTGTAGGGAGAGCGTTAGGCAGGGAAGAAGACACCAAAAACTGCTTCTGCTGCTAGCGATTTTGCCTGTACAACACACCAGTCACTGTGTGAGCAGTGCAAGTGGAGGCTATATTTTGCTGGATCAGCGGTGTTGGTTGTTAGGCTGCCTTCTAAGGCTTCCTGACGGCTGCATTGCTGTCTACCCACTGCTCTGCAAACTGCTTTTTTAAAAGCAATCCGAATTTTTTTTTTCTGTCCTGGTGAGGTACTGAGCGTGCATTTTTTCACACCATACAGCGGTGCACACTCCTCACACAGTACCGTGTAACGACTGTTATCACAGCCACAGTGAAGCTATCTGTGTGTCACTCTGTAAGGATAAGTCGAGGACATGTTCCGTTCTTACAGACATGCACCTTCTAGTTTTCAAACAGTTAAATATATTTGCTGTTTGATCACATTCAAAACTATAGAGAGACAGCGTGTGTCAGTCCGTATACTTAAAAAACACGGAGCTTGACAATTTTACGTACACCGGACAGCCGTGTACGTGCACGCTCCTCTCTCAGTACCGTGTAACGGCTGTTAGCACGGCCACAGTGAAGCTATCTGTGTGTCGCTCTGTAAGGATAAGTCGAGGACATGTTCCGTTCTTACATACCTGCACCTTCTAGTTTTGTCTAGTTTTCAAACAGTTAAATATATTTGCTGTTTGATCACATTCAAAACTATAGAGAGACAGCGTGTCAGTCCGTATACTTAAAAAACACGGAGCTTGACAATTTTACGTACACCGGACAGCCGTGTACGTGCACGCTCCTCTCTCAGTACCGTGTAACGGCTGTTATCACGGCCACAGTGAAGTTATCTGTGTGTCGCTCTGTAAGGATAAGTCGAGGACTTGTTCCGTTCTTACAGACCTACACTCTAGGGAGATTCCTATTCTGCCCAATTCTATATACACCTTGTAGTTTGTCATACACTAGCCAATTTCTGCTTGTGACATAGCGCTGTGATATTCAGTGGGCCTCACACAATCCAAAAGTGTCCAGTGTCCACAAGTGTGTGCTGAAATTCAAAATCTCCGTTATCCTCTAGTCACATTTTTCACACCTGCGACATTAAGCCTGTGACATAGCGCTGTGATATTCAGTGGGCCTCACACAATCCAAAAGTGTCCAGTGTCCACAAGTGTGTGCAGAAATTCAAAATCTCCGTTATCCTCTAGTGACATTTTTCACACCTGCGACATCGAGCCTGTGACATAGTGCTGTGATATTCAGTGGGCCTCACACAATCCAAAAGTGTCCAGTGTCCACAAGTGTGTGCAGAAATTCAAAATCTCCGTTATCCTCTAGTGACATTTTTCACACCTGCGACATCGAGCCTGTGACATAGCGCTGTGATATTCAGTGGGCCTCACACAATCCAAAAGTGTCCAGTGTCCACAAGTGTGTGCAGAAATTCAAAATCTCCGTTATCCTCTAGTGACATATTTCACACCTGCGACATCGAGTCTGTGACATAGTGCTGTGATATTCAGTGGGCCTCACACAATCCAAAAGTGTCCAGTGTCCACAAGTGTGTGCAGAAATTCAAAATCTCCGTTATCCTCTAGTGACATTTTTCACACCTGCGACATCGAGCCTGTGACATAGCGCTGTGATATTCAGTGGGCCTCACACAATCCAAAAGTGTCCCGTGTCCACAAGTGTGTGCAGAAATTCAAAATCTCCGTTATCCTCTAGTGACATTTTTCACACCTGCGACATCGAGCCTGTGACATAGCGCTGTGATATTCAGTGGGCCTCACACAATCCAAAAGTGTCCAGTGTCCAAAAGTGTGTGCAGAAATTCAAAATCTCCGTTATCCTCTAGTGACATTTTTCACACCTGCGACATCGAGCCTGTGACATAGCGCTGTGATATTCAGTGGGCCTCACACAATCCAAAAGTGTCCAGTGTCCAAAAGTGTGTGCAGAAATTCAAAATCTCCGTTATCCTCTAGTGACATTTTTCACACCTGCGACATCGATCCTGTGACATAGCGCTGTGATATTCAGTGGGCCTCACACAATCCAAAAGTGTCCAGTGTCCACAAGTGTGTGCAGAAATTCAAAATCTCCCCTGTCCTATAGACATCTTGTACCTTGTTTTACATTACTATATAGTTTGTTGGATTTTGTCTACATTTCTACCAAAAATGAGGAAGGCTGGTGGAAGAGGCCGTGGAACTGGGCGGGGGTTGGCAGCTGGTAATGATGGTGTTGGTGGTGGATCTGATGGTAGTGGCAAAAGCAAAATAGGACCGAATGCAGGAGGTGTTGAGCCTGCGTCATCGTCTGGCTCCACAAGGCCTCGAAGGCTTAGTTTTCTAGGAGCTGGCAAACTGCTTTTAAAGCCAGAGCTTCAGGAAAAAGTTTTGTCTTACATTGCTGACTCAGCCTCCAGCTCTATCGCCTCCTCTTCTGAAGTTGTAAAAAATAAATGCACTGAGTCGTCATTGGAGGCTCATGTTCAACCAAGATTGAAGGATGACGCAGGCCATACTACTGATTACTCCATGGAGCTGTTTTCACATACCATGCCTGGATTATCAAGTGAAATGGTGAATTACCCAGGCCAAGATGAATCTGACATGGAGTGCACTGATGCACAGCCACTGATAGATGATTCTGCTGGTACATTCACTCAGAGCACTACATTGTCCTCGCAGTGTACAGAGCCAGATTCTGACCCTGATGAGACTCAGGTGCCCCTTCCCGCACACTATACCACCATACACGGTGACACAGAGGAAGGTGCACATGACATTGAAGAGGAGGTGATGGATGACCCATTTGTTGACCCAGATTGGCATCCATTGGGGGAAGAGGGTGCTGCTTCCAATAGCTCAGATGAGGAGGAGGAGCATCCACAGCAGACATCGACATCGCAACAGCTGTTATCTGGCAGGCCCGGAGCACTCCAAAGACAGGTTCCTAAAATCAAAAGAGTTGCTGGACAGCTTGTCCAGAGGGTCAAAATATCACAGCGTGCTAGGCCGCAAAATTTCTGCCAAAGTAGGAAGAGTGCAGTGTGGCACTTTTTTGAACAAAATCCTCATGATCAAGCCAAGGTTATCTGTAAGAAGTGCGCAAAGACCTTTAGCCGAGGGAAAAATCTGAAAAATTTGAATACCAGTTGCATGCTTAGACATTTAACCAGCATGCACTTGCAAGCGTGGACACAACACCAAACCTCAAGTACCACATGTGCAACTGATCACAAAGAAGGTAGTCAGCAACGCTACATTGTTTCCCCCACTGTAAGCCCACCGGTTAGCACAGCAGCAAATGTTGAGGTGTTGTTGCAAGGCCACAGCAGTCAGGGAATCCCACTGTTATATCAACGAAAGACTGAAGCTAGGCCATCAGAAAGAACATCAACTCCATCACCATCATCAACCCTCTCTCAGTCCGCCCTGTCCACCGCTACTTCCACCATATGCAGCTCTCAAGTCCAGCTCACCCTCCCAGACACTATGAGTAGGTCAAGAAAGTACTCAGTCTCTCATCCGCGTACACTGGGTTTGAATGCCCACATTGCCAAACTAATCTCGTTAGAGATGATGCCCTATCGGTTGGTGGAAAGCGCAGCTTTCCGCGAACTCATGGCCTATGCAGTACCACGCTATGACCTACCCAGTCGCCACTTCTTCTCTCGCAAAGCCATCCCAGCCCTCCACCATCATGTGAAAGACCGCATTGTCCATGCACTCAAGCAGTCAGTGAGTGGAAAGGTGCACCTCACAACTGATGCATGGTCCAGTCGGCATGGCCAGGGCTGTTACATGTCCATCACTGCGCACTGGGTTAATGTGGTGGATGCAGGGTCCACAGGGGACAGCGGTGGTGGGACAGTGCTGCCTAGCCCACGGTATAGGAAACAGTTGGCTGTAGGCGTTCGACCCTCCTTCTCCTCCTCCAGAAGCGAAAACTCGTCCACAGAGTGCAGTCGTACGAGCACTCCATCTGCAGCTGCCACTGTTGCACATGAGGTGTCCCCCTATCGAGCAGCTAGTGGAAAGCGTCAGCAAGCTGTGTTGCAGATGATGTGTTTGGGCGACAGACACACCGCCGAGGTGCTGGCCGAGTACTTTCAGCGACAAACTGAGTCATGGCTGGGCAGTGTACATCTTGAGGCAGGCAAGGTAGTTAGTGATAACGGCCGTAATTTTGTGGCAGCCATAGCCCTTTCAAAACTCAGCCACATACCTTGCTTGGCTCACACCTTGAACCTGGTGGTGCAGTGCTTCCTCAATAATTATCCGGAGTTAACAGCCCTGCTCCAGAAGGTGCGAAGACTGTGCGCGCACATCCGCCGGTCGCCTGTACACTCCATTCGTATGCAGAAGCTGCAGCGATTGCTCCACCTTCCCAACCACCGCCTCATTATCGACATTGCAACAAGGTGGAACTCCACCCTGCACATGGTTGAGCGGCTGTGCGAGCAGAGGCAGGCCATAATGCACTTGTGGGAGGATACACGGCCAGGCACTTTGAGAGCAGACATGGAGTTGACAGGTGTGCAGTGGTCGAAGCTGAAAGACCTCTGTAAAGTCCTTCAGTGTTTTGAGGAATGCACACGGCTGGCAAGCGCAGACGACGCCATCCTAAGCATGAGCATCCCACTTATGCGTCTGCTCATGCAAACTTTGACGCACCTTAAGGAGTAGGCGTCTCCAGCCAATGTTGACGAGGAGGTGGAGGGAATCCTTGATGACATTCAGCCATTGTCTGCTCAGGGACCTCTCCTGGACGAGGTGGAGGAAGAAGAGGAGGAGGAGGATGATGATGGGGATGATTACTTAGGGGAGGAGGATGCATCTCGTGGGGCAAGTGAAAATGTTGGCGTGGCAAGGTCTGGTACAGGGTTTGTGCGTGACTGGAGGGATGTGGATTTGCCAGAAAGTGCTCCTCCACCCAACACTCGCAGTGCATCATTGACACCGGGAACATTGGCCCACATGTCAGATTATGCCTTGCAGATCCTAAAAATGGACCCACGCATTGCCAAAATGATGAACGATGATGACTACTGGTTGGCCAGCATCCTGGATCCACGCTATAAAGGCAAATTACAAAACATCATGCCACAGGAGAACCTTGACCTAATATTGGCTACTAAACAAGCAACTCTGGTTAACCGGTTGGTTGAGGCATTCCCAGCACACAGCAGCGGTGATGGTTCTCACACGAGCCGTACGGGCCGGGGGCAGCTTGGCAGAGGTGTTCGTGGTGCACACAGCAGAAGTGGCATTGGAGACAGGGGTTTCATGACAATGTTGTGTACTGATTTTTCACGGACCGCTCACACAACTGGTAATACTGCATCGATGGAAAGTGACAGGAGACAGCAGTTGTCAACTATGGTTAACAACTACTTTTCCTCCCATATCGATGTTCTCCCGCACAGGTCATTCCCCTTTGACTATTGGGCCGCTAAACTGGACACCTGGCCTGAATTGGCACAATATGCCTTACAGGAGCTCGCTTGCCCAGCTGCAAGTGTGCTATTGGAAAGAGTCTTCAGTGCAGCTGAATCAATCCTGACAGAAAAAAGGACCCGTCTGTCAACCCAAAATGTGGATGATCTAACCTTCATTAAAATGAACCATACATGGGTTTCCAAGGATTTTGTCCCACCTTCCCTTGATGACACATAGGTTGCCAAAAAAATGGCTTGCTTTGGTCCTCCTCCTATTCCGCGAACTTGACCTATTTCGCCTTTTGCAGCAGCTGAATGACCCACATCTACATATGCCACTTTGTAAACCTCCCTAAGTGGGCGCCCCCCCCATGGCTGGGGTCACCACCTAGCGCACAAAACCGTGCGAGTGCCGTTGCCCTGGACAGGTGAGTAGGCCGACTCTTGGGCGCGGGCACTGGCATAGGGTCCCTCATAGTGCAATCAAGTGTCTCTGACAGTGGTGGTGCACACCCGCCGTCAGACACACCGCCATACTATGAGGGGCCCAGTGCCAGTACCGACGCCCACGAGTGTGCCCCCCTTGCTAGGGCAGGGCCCCAGCATTTGCAATGTTTACCTCTCCCTGCTCCTCCGCTGTGTAGTCTGGGCTGTCAAATCTTTCACTGGGACTGCCACTACAAATTGATTGGACTGAAAGATGATGGTTAAGATGTAGCTATGCCCTGTCCTGCTGGCCGGGCTCTAGCTCCAGATGATCAGTGGCTTCCATTTCTTATGGACGTCGACTCACAATTACATGCAGTGGTGGTTTATCATCAGCTTTCACAGTTTTCCTACTCACAAACGTGTGACATTCCGGCGCACATTTCAAAATGTGCCCTCTCATGCCAATCAAATAGAATCGCCTACGGCCTGTGACTTCTGTCTTTTGCACTCCAAAGTTACGTGACAGATCATGATAGCCAGTGAGCACCATGTTTACATCGCTCCCTGTGATAAAAATTGGATTGAGATGAGTAACAGTGATGGAATCAATGGAAGTGCGATACAGCAAGACTTTATTCACAAAAAAATGTTCTCACTGTCTCAACACACAAATTAATTGAGGGTCAGCATCGCCTATGAGAATTGTGACGGAAGTTTTTCCCGTGAATAATAATTCCTAGATTTCTGCAATCAATAGCCTTTATGTCACTAATTGTATGCATCTCATTTCCTATTGCGGAGAGGCTGGACTGTATTACTGAGACAGAAATATATATGAAGATTTAAAAATAACACCAAAAGTATATAGTTGTGTACGCCTCAAATGCATTTCCTTTTTTCCACTTTTTAGATTGCTGTGTAATCCATACTGAGAACAAAGATATTTTACATGTTTAAAATATGCTATATATACCTGCTATCCAGTGATAAAGTACCCTTTCTCAACTTTGTACAATCTGGTCAAATCCATACTGGGCCTGAGAACATCTGAGTCTGCCTCCTGATCTATAGACATATATTTTTAATGTGTAAACTAGGCTACATACAGTATATACGTGTTATCCGGTGAAACTGTACCCTTTATCAACTTTCTACAATGTTGTTGAATCCATACTGGGCCTGAGAACGGCTGCCGAGCTGTTAAGCAAGCTGCAGCATCTGTGGTTTGGACACGTAATTTTTTCAGGAATGACGGTTAGGCCTAACTCCGGAATTGCGGTTGACCTGAACTTACTGGGAAATCATCGTTCGCGGGGAATAATCTGAATCCCAGATCCCCATCACTAACGGAGTTCAGCAGGTTATCTGCACCTGTAAGCGACAAAAGCTGGTCCTTTCACTGTAGCGTGCATGCAGCCCCGGACATGTACTGGAATGCTAGACCTGTTATTGCTCTATCTCACGTGCCACAGCCTCGCGTATCCCTCTAGTAAGCTTGACGCGTACCGCGGGGCCATGCCGGAGTCTCGGTCGTTAACGGAATAAAGCTGAGAAATCGCTAGCACAGCTACAAACGGACATACCACACCACACACAGAATCGACAAAGCTTGCAATCTGTCCATCTTTTCTGTAGCTTGTATGGTAGTGGTTTCCCGGGTGCAGTCCAATTAAGCCACAGGCTCCACTGCTGGTGGTGCCCTTTTGGACATTCCTTTAAGGTTCAGCTTTGCAATCATACTGCCCCCGGAAACCAAAAACTTTGCCTTCAGGGACGCTGTTTGGAGGTTCGTGGGAATAACGCCGCCCGATCAGCAGTCGGCATATGGGTCGCCCTCCCAGGGCTGTGGGGTACTCGGTACCGGGCCGGTGTCAGTGGGATGTGTCACAGCAGCGGTTACCCGTACGGTGGCCCTGGGCGCCCATGTAAATGGCGTGGTATAATGGTAAAGAGTTTATATAGATAGTTTGACACCACCTGTGGTGTTCGGCAACATAGATGTTAGGCCGACGCTGCATGCAGATCCTCTGGGACTGATGGTGTTGTGCAGCAAAGATGGTGAAGCTCCCCACAGGTGGAGCTGGAGTCCCAGGGAAGTGTAGATGTAGTGATGGGGGAAAGGCACAGGCGGTGTAGGTGCTGGTACCTAGATGTAGCGGTGCTGGAATAACTGCAGGACACCAGAGCGTGAAGTTCCAAAGCATTACTCACAGTCTGCAGGTTACACAGATGCCTGCCTCCGTGCTGTGTCCTCCGGGTCAGGACCTCTGCCAACCTCCGGGATCAGAATGGAAAGCTCCCTTCCAACACTCCGCCAACATGTACCTTCCTGAACGTCTCCTTTCTAGCGCTTGTGGGGGAAGCACTCACAGGACCGTGGTTCACTGAAATGCCTCCTGTCTAACAGATGTTCCTCAGACTTTACTTGTATGTCAGACAGCTGTAGCCTTTTCCTTCTGCCTCGCACACGTCGATGCTGGGGCCTCCGAGCCTTAGTTGGGTACAGAGCATTTATAGCTGCTACTTCCCCCGGTTTCTGCTGCAGGAACGTCAGTGTCCCTACAAACTCGGAGACCGGAATCCGGACCATGCGCTCCAGCTAGGAATGAGCCTTAACTCTGCTCATCCTCCAGCTCCCCTTCTCACGTCCACACACTTCCCCTTCCCTGCACAGAGTGCCCTAACTTACCTCCTCCCGACCACAGAGAGCAGCTCCTCAGCAGTCAGGTTCAGAGGTCTCCCTGCTGGCCTGGAGTGGGAAATGTGTTGTGTGTTGGTTTCACTGCTAGAGAGATCCTTCGTTGCTCCCAAGCTTGACAACACACTCCCTAGGAGGAAGGCAATGCCACAGTGGCGGCCGTACTCTTGGGGACGCCACAAGTGCACTGAGGCCCGGCCACTGCTGGATGATGCTGCTGGTACATTGACCCAGACCACTACATTCCCCTCGCACTATACACAGCCAGACTCTGACCCAGAGGAAACTCAGGTTCCCCTTCCCGCATACTATACCACCTTACACGGTGACAAAGAGGAAGGTGCAGATGAAAGTGCAGGTTCCTTGAGCAGGTGGGGGGGCATACTCATGGGCGATGGCACTGGCACAGGGCACCGCATAGTACGCAAAAGTGTCTCTGCCGGTGGGAGGGCCTAAACAGCCAAGTGCAGTGAGATGGAAGATGGGGACGACAAGGAGTTCAGAGTAGTGCAGGGATTCCCTAGCAAGGAGACTTATGTAATTGTTTTCAATGTTGGGACAGCAATTTTTGGGGAGCACTATACTCTGGTGAATGATATATGGTTCCCACCATACACTGGAGCATTCCAAGGGTGGACATCAGACACTGGAGCAGCATTTACAGGGCCCATTATACACTAGAGCAGTAGAAATGGGGCCCATTATATATGGAGCATTATTTGGGCCCATAAGACAGTGGAGCTTCATCCATTGGGACCAACATATACTGTAGCATTATGTGGAGCTCATCATATACGGTTTGAAACATTATATGGAAATAATGATTCCGTATGGAGAAATATATGGGCCTCATTACTCTGTATAGCGCACTAAGCGCTGGCCATAATACTGTATGGAGTTATATACTGTCCGTTTTTGGAGAATTTAAAATGGATATCAGTCATGAGATGTAAGAAGTGAAGTATTTTTCATTGTACTATACTGCTATTTCTCTGCCATATCGGAGCATCATGAGTTGTGGTATGTGTTAAAAGGGCGCTCTTTGGCCCTGGGCCCACGAAAACCTGGAGCCAGCCCTCCCCCCCCACAACTGTAGCCAAATAACCCCCATTTTTCAGTGGGTAACTAGTATTATGAAGTTAAGGTTGACAAGCTTCAGTAACAAGAATTTATGCTTTTGGCATTCAAATGGACACTGTTGGTGTGTTTCCTGTCCTCCTCTCACTGCCGACTTTAATTCTCCATTGACTTACATTGGGTTTCGTGTTTCGGGACGACCCCGACTTTTCCCTATAGTCGGCCGATTTTGCTCGACGCGACTTTTGGAAAAGTCGGGTTTCATGAAACGAAACTCGACCCTAAAAAAACAAAAGTCGCTCAACACTACTCCTAGCTGTAAGACCAAATACTGGTATCATAGCCCTCACCCTACCCACAATGTATGTGGAGTTTCCATTACCTTCCATAGGTAATTTTAACACAAAATTATTGATACTAAAATAGACCTGAGTGTCTGGATATTTTATTTAAAAATCTCCTTCCTAGGCTTTGTGTACGCACTGGCTATCATGTGCAGCATTTCCCCAACCAGGGACAGGTGAATATTGGATCCAGAACCCGACAGACATTGTCGAACTTTGCAGATGAATCTGGCATCATTTTGTGAGGTGATTTTAATCTCACTCTAGATCCCCAGATTTACTCATGTTCAGGTAAGGCCTCCTTTTCTCTCTCTACGCAAAATGAAGAGGGACTTGATATCCTCAGGTTGGTGAATTTGTGGAGGGTGCTTCACAGGCACCAACCATTTATCTGTCTGCTATTTGATCTCAGTCTACAGAACCTGGGTATTTTGGGATTTGTCCCCCAAACAGAGGAGTTTAAGAACAGCCTGCTGTCGTTTCTCCCCTGGCTGTGCTCAAGTTGGGGGTGCAGATCTTCCTGTGACAGAATGAGGTGGTGGTGGAGGAAGCAGAGATGAAAGAGGAGGCAACTTGGACAGATAAACATCCAGCAATGCTAGGTGGTGGTGGACATGAGATAGAACACCTTCCGCCTCTGTCCTAGTTGCCACTATATTTACGCAGTGGGCAGTTAGGTAGATGTAACGTTCCTGAACGCACTTACTGGTGCACGCATTGGTTGTTATTTGGACCTTGCCACTGATGGCGTTGCGCAGTGTACATATGGTTTGATCCACAACATGTTTGTGCAGGGTAGGCATGGCCCGCCTGGAAAAGTAGTGGCAGCTGGAAACAATATACTGTGGGACAGCCACCGCCATCAGCTTTTTAAAGCTGTCTCCACAAACCTGAATGGCAGCATTTCAAAGGCCAGTAATATGTAAATACAGTTATTTAGTACAATTACTCATAGCTAGTTAGGGGGATATTTACTGTTTCTCTTGAGGATTTGGGGGATGGAAAGCTGAACACTTTCATGGGATGGTGTGGAGATGCCCATTGACACAGGGAGTGGTGTGGTGGTGATGTGGCGCACCTGATGGTTCAGTCGCCACAGAGGTACTGCACCTCCTCTTGAGGTGTGGTACCCCACCATTCAGGTAAGGTGGAGACACCTGACCACACGCCAACACCTGCATCCCACATAACATAGTAGTGTAGCAAAGCACCTTTGGTGGCTCCCTGCTTGGAACACAAAGAGTGCTGGGAGGTGGGTGGAGCTTAGTCTGCACAAGAGAGCGGGAGTTCTTTAGGACTAGGTCAGTCTGACTAGGTCAGTCGGTGAGAGAAGATCCCCTGAGTGGGATGGATGGAAGGAAGTGCTGCAGCAGACTTCAGTGACCTGAGTCTGCTGGCACAGGAAAGAGACATTTAGAAAGTCTAATTCTCCATAAGAAAGATAGTTTTGTATGGAATGTAAGGAGAAGAGGAGAACTAAGGATTAGGGTTAGAGCAGAGCCCTTCTTCAAGTTCTCAGCGCATGGCTGGGGTCCGGTCCCCAAGGTTGTATGGATACTAATGGTCCTGCAACAGACACCGGAGGAATAGAAGTTGTCACCACTTTATTCCCACACAAGACTTGGGGGCACAACAGCAATGTGAGAGAGCCGGGACTTAGTAGCAAGGAGTCCCCGAAGCAGGCTACAGCTGTCTGCCGTACAAGTAGAGTTCTAAGAACATCTGAAAGGAGGAACTCCAGTGTAATTCAGTACTCTGAGTACTTCAAATAGGCGCTAGAAGGGAGACGTTCAGAAAAGGCACATATGTTGGCGGAGTGTTGGAAAGGAGTACTTCATCTTGCCTGGAGGTTGGCAGAGCCCCTGACCTGGAGGACACAGCACCGAGGCAGGCACCTGTATGCACAACAGAGTGTGAGTAAAGCTTTGGAACTACATGCCCTGGTGTCCTCCGCTTATTCCTGAGCCAACTCACTCAGCACTGCTACATCTCTGTGCTTAACACTGCACCATTACGCTCTCCTCACTAGCTTTTCATCTACACTGCCCTGGGACTACAGCCCTGCCTGTGGAGGGCTACAACATCATTGCTGCACCACACCATCTGTCCCAGAGGATCTGTCTGCAGCGTCGGCTTAACATCTTCATTGCCGAACACCACAGGTGGCGTCACGAATCATTCACTTATAAACTTTAATCACAATCCACACGTTCAACATTCACCGTTTACAATGGACGCCCAGGGCCACGGACCGGGTCACAGCTACCGTAACATCTCCCATTATTAGCGGTACCATGGTTATTTATATCGGTCTTTTTGATCATGCGTTACTGCACTTTTTGTTCAGCGGTATGATAATAAAGCATTATTTTTTGCTTTGTTTTTTATTTTTATTTTTTAAGGGGTTCGCTAATGGGGTTAACTAATGGGGCAGTTTTATAGGGCGGGTCGTTACGGACGCGACGATACCAAATATGTGTACTATAATTATTTTTTTTTTGTTTCCAAAAAATGAATTTATTAGAGAATATTTTTTTTTTTAAATTTATTTAGCAATTTTTTATAAATTATTTTTACACTTTTTTTTAATTTAACTTTATTACATTGTTCCAGGGGGGACATAACTGTCATGTGACAGATCGCTGGTCTGTCACATCACAGATCGCTGTGACAGATCAGCGATCTGTCACAGGCACTGCTGAAGGCTTCCTCATGCCTGCACTCTGCAGGCAGTGAGGAAGCCGACTCCTTGCAGGACCCCGAAGGTCCCCACTGCTATTTTGGATCTGGGGACCTGCAGGGAAGGAGGCCGCCCTCAGCAGCGCTGCACATTGCGCTGCTGCGGGGTCTCAGGGAAGCACGGAGGGAGCCCCCTCCCTGCCGATGCTTCCCTAAACCCCCGGTACACTGCGATCGTGTTTGATCGCAGTGTGCCAGGGGTTAACGTGTCAGGTGTCAGCTGTGATAATCAGCTGACACCCGGCCGCGATCAGCGGTGCTCACCACGTGAGCACCGCTGATCGCTATGACGTACTATCCCATCCCTGGGAATTAAGTCCCAGGGCACATGGACGGGATAGTACATCATATGGCAGAAAGTGGTTAATGGTGTTTATCATATAGGTTGAGGTACAGGTCTTTTTTACTTCAGTTTTTGAAAAGAAAAGGGGGAGACAGGGCGCTTCCAATGCGTAGGTCTGTATGGAAAGTAGATGAGTGCACAGCAAGTGTTAGGCTCACCTGATAGGGTTGTGAGAGTCACAACACCTATAATCGCATAAAACAGCTGCAGCAGTCTGCACGAGGTCCAAGGACTTGGTACAAAGAGAAGGCTGGTAGTGCAATAAGAGACTGCGCTGCTGTGGTAGAATTCAAGGTATCTTTATTGCCAACGCGTTTCCTGAGCCAGTCCCAGCTCACTTCGATGCCCTGATGAAGTGAGCTGGGACTGGCTCAGGAAACGCGTTGGCAATAAAGATACCTTGAATTCTACCACAGCAGCGCAGTCTCTTATTGCACTACCAGCCTTCTCTTTTTACTTCAGTTTTTAACAGCATTTTTATGTGTGTAATATTTTTTAGTTATTTTTTCATACTTTAGTTTGAATATTTTTTTTTTATCCCTCAATCAGCCTCATAAAGTACTATTATTTTGCAATTAGCTACTTAGTAATTCTGGCCCCATTCTGTGATAATGTCTCCAATCTTGTAATAATGTCCCCAATCCTGTAATAATGTCCCCTGTCCTGTACTAAAGTCCCCAATCCTGCAATAATGTCCCTGTGGAGACACAAGGGACAGTGGGTGTCTTTAAAAAGACACAATTTACCAAGGCTCATCCCACTGAACACCCGTACTCCTTTCCCATGGGCAAGGGTGAGGGTAACACAATGTGGCAATACTTTATTGAACCACCAACAGTAACATATAGTACAGACCCAGCAAGTACATAAGATGGTGCAAATTACAGAGTCTCACCTATACACTGGCTTCAGGGCTTCCATGGCCAACTACCCCCGGCTTTTGCCACCCCGCTTTTGGCGGGCACTCACAGAGAGGAGATAAAGACAAGTTTAGGAGGATGACAGTCCACTGAAGAACGTGGCCAGGTGACCTTATTGCCCCAACCTGGCTTTTCTAAACATCTCCGTGGGGTTAAGTGACTTGATTATCTCAACCTGGCTTCCCCAAATGTCTCCATGGGGCCAGGCGACCTGATTATCACATCCTAGCTTCTACAAATGTCTCCATGGGGCCAGGTGACCTGATTGTCCCAACTTGGATTCTGTAAACATCTTTGAGGATTCAGTGATGGTTAATGCAGCATATCTATATTGCTCCAGCTAGGGCTTTGGTCCCTTAAGCTGGCATTCTGTAGAATCTCTCTGGGAACAGAGGCAGATCCCCCTTTCATAGTTCACAATTGTCCTTTAGGCCATCATCCACAAGTCAGGGGGAAGTCAGGGGGAAGGTGGGATTATGTCAAGTATTCAATCAATTTGCATAATTTATCTTTCATTGTTTACAGGTCAACAAGCTACATGAACTGTTGCAATGGGTAACCAACATATTAGCAAACATCAATTGTTCGATGACACTGCGTATCTGTCCTCCAAGGAAAGCACCACAATAAGTTGCAAGAAATATCATATCAAGAGTCAAAATTCAGGCTCATATGAACAGTAGCCTATGTCTCTTGACCCACTGAAGAAAAAAATGTCCCCAATTCTGTAATAATGTCCCTTGTACTGTAGTAATGGTTCCTGTCATGTAATAATGTCCCTTATCCTGTAATAATATCCCTCAACCTATAGTAATTTTACCCTGTCCCCTAATAATGTCCCCTGTTCTGTAATAATGTCCTCAATCCTTTAATAATGTCCCCTATCTTGTAATAATGTCCCACATCCTGTATAATGTCTCCTGTCCTGTAATAATGTACCCCATTTGGTAATAATATCCCTTCCTTGTAATAATGTCCCCTGTTCTGTAATGTCACCTGTCCTGCAATAATGTCGTCATTGACTCCTCCTTCCTGTAATTATGTCCTCTGTCCTATAATAATGTTCTTCATTCTGTAAAAATGTCCCCAAGTCTGTAATAATGTCCATTGCCCTGTAGTAATGGTTCCCATCCTATAATAATGCCCCCTGTTCTGTAAAAATGTCCTTCAAACTGTAATAATGGTCACCATCCTTTATTAATGTCCCTCATCCTGTAATAAAGTCCCTTGTCCTGTAATAATGGTCCTAATCTTGTAGTAATTTGTAGTAATGTTCCAACCCTGATCCTATTTTATAGTAATGTCCCCATCCTGGTTGCCATCATATAGTAAGTCCCCATCCCATCTTATACTTGTAGCAATGTCCCACACTCTGTCACTCTTTATTCACACATAAAAAATGATTCATCTCACCTGGTTTCGCCCCCTGTTCTCTACCTCCTCCACAGGCAGGGTGATTCATGGCAGTGACTTCATGCATGACCGCAGTGAAAATGCCGACGTCAATCTCCAGCCTCTGATTGGCCGATGGCTGGTTCTGGCATTGTAATGCAAAAAGCTGGTCTCTGCTCTGCAATACATTTCAACTGAATGTACGTCCAAGGAAGCACATTCAGTTGAAATAGAATGCTAACATTGCCCCTCCCTGGACCAGGCTGCGATTGTCTCTGGGGCCTGAGGGTTTGCACAATGATGCCTAGGGGCCGCAGACTGCGTGTTTGAGACCCCTGTCTTAGATCATTATACTGAAGCAGTTGAAAATTGTGATGCCCCATGGGGCACTTGAGTTATGCAAAATTTAATTTCCCATTATTGGCCAGCTCCCCTTTCCTTTGTGCGGCTAACCCCTATGTCCTAACATATTTATGCTTCGATAAAATTCATACCAACCTTATCACTATAAATGGCAAATGTGTTATTTTAGCCCAAAATAAAAGATTTGTAGGATTATATGAGAAAACAGTAAATTATAAAGCACCTGCTCAGTGAAACAAAAAGCAGCCTGTCAAAGCAAATATATAACCATATCTGAGGCACTTCACAAACTCATTTTGTATATACAAAAAAATAACTTTTTGTAACTTTGCCAACCAGACAATTGAGACAGCCAAGTAAAGACAGAATTATAACTCACTTGTTTTCAAAGCAATTGCTGCCAAGATGTGAACTAGGCATACTTCACAAGCTACTCCAGGATAAAAGGAAAAAGACAAATAATAGCTGAATGAAAAATAAAAGAAAGCAATGTTTCATATATTGATTTGTAATTTATGTGAATGTAGCATCCATTTACGGCTCTTATTCGATGTTGGTTATGGAAGCACTGTTTTTTTCTGTTATCTTTTCCTTATTAGTCCAGCATTCAATCCCCATACACTGACTTCTGTGTTTTAAAATGTACATGAACCTTCTTGCTAGAGATTCTTTGAATTGCCCTAAAAGTGTGACAAAGGCAGATTCTTTCATCCACTAAAGATATATTCGTGCTAAGAATTTTACGTGGGTTTTGAAGTAGATCCACTTTAAAATCCACATCAAAGAGTATTTGATGTGGATTCTGAATGGAAAACGCTTTAAAACTCAAGAAAAAAAACAGTGTGAACAAACTGTTAATATTAACTGCCCAAAATTAAGAATTTTATCAATGACCTCATGTCAGGAGCCCCGCATTGCACTTGGTCACTGAGCCAGTGCGGGTGTCCTGAGTACAAAGACAGTGCTCAAAGATACCTGTGGAGCAAGGCAGCAGCGGTGACAATGCGTGCTTCAGAGTATCAGGACCTGAAGCACAAGACTGCTGGGGGCGTGGCCTAAGCTCCACAGATCTAGGAGCTGCAGGGAAACTCCTAGAAAGGTAACTACAGGACAATGTTACCAAGGGACATAGACAGAGACAGAAACCAGATGAAGCCAGGGTCAAAGCACAAGATAGCAATACAGTACCAAAGGGTTAGACAGAATGGATAGTCAGGACGTTGCAATAGGTCAGAAAACCAGAACGGGCAATAGACGGTACAATAGGGACAAACTGTAATGGAGTAACGATAGCCAAGCCAGGAGGTCAGAACCGGAGAAGACAATAGTACCAAAGCGAGAGACGGAGTACAGAGTGAGGGAACAGGCCGGGTCATACACGGGAAGCAAACAAGCAACGCAGAATACACACACACCAGGGGTCAGACACACCAGAACAACAGTATAACTGACAGAGAACCCTGGTAAAGAGTGAGTATAAATACCCCTCCCAGATCCTGAATGAGTCCACGAACACTTAACCCTGTGAGTGCAGGGCAAGAACCCTGTTCAAACCATGACACCTCAATTACATAAAATCTTGTTATATCGGTCACTTGTCTCTAGTTAACATCTTGGTGCCTGAATTCTCAGTAGACATGACTTATACTATCCTGGTCCAAAGTCCAGTCTGATATTCTGGTGGAGCCGGTCTTCACATCTGCATCCAAGCATCCAGGCCATCTCTGAGGCTTACTGGGCCCTGTAATCATGATGTCGCTGGAAGGCCCAGTTAATATGATTGTATAAAAGTACATTAAGGGGCATCTGTCTCATGTAGTTAATTTTAGATTCATTAATTAGATAACAGTTTGTGGAAGAGAACCAACATGGCTGAATTAGAAAAGCCATCTAATTTTTAGACAGTGCAAACTTAGACCTGACTGGTCTTAAAATTTATCAAAATGGTTCAGGCAGGATGATAAATTTGCTTAATCTTTAGATTGTCTGTTAGCTAGCTTACTTTGGTCCACTCTGTTACTACAAATTGTGATGCAGTTTCAGAGCAGGTGGCTGTTATTTAGGCCATAATGTTTTTCTTACCACTTTTCTATATACCTCGTCCCTTGTTGAGCATGTAAAAAAACATGTCTTAGAAGAACCCTTAACAAATGTGGCACAAGCCATGATAGTTTTTTTTACTACATATTAAACCAGATTCATGGCATATTGTGTTTTGATTGCTTCTCAATTTTGTAACTTTATTTTTCAAAACTTTCCTTCATGGGTTCAAAAGTCAATACAAACCCTTTTCCCAGAAAGTGACGTAGAAGATGCAGACAGGGCTTTATCTGTGTGCATAGGGATGCTAACCTATTGTATCTAGGTCTTTAGTCATTTACTTGCTTTCCCACCATTGCACTTTCTAATGATAATAAAATCACTCTGCTCATTCTATCCCGTCTATACCGTAAACTGGATAAATGAGCTGCACAAAACAAAACTCTCAACTTATGGCATTTGATCTCCTGGCCAGTGATGTAGAATAGCTCAAGTTTAATTTTTTGTGGATAATAAAGTACAAACATAAAATTTGTAAGGAAATATATCTAAAAAAACAAACATATTTACATTTCTTGTCAATTTCTGTTTTCATACAGGTCAGAACTCCAAAGAGGCTTGTTATCTGTAATTTCCAACTGTTGGCATGTTTTTTCTCTGGTTTGGAAAATGTATTGCACTGATTGTAACTGTGGTATATAGCAATCATCTTGGAATTTCCTGGAAGACAATATGAAAAAATCTTCAGCTCAGCTATACTGAATGTTCTCACAATAATAGAGAGAACTGTATTGTTGTTAAGTGGCTATACACAGTCGTCCTTTCTATATATACTTAGTTGTTACTGCAGTGAAGAGGGAAGAACATGATGAGAGAAAGACTTACAGTTCAGTTTTCTTTCATACCGGTACAGCTCTATACACTAGGAAAGGCAAAAACTGGACAAAAACTAATTTCCATTTAGACCTTGCAGAACTTTGCACTTAATTTGTATTAAATGGAGACTATATGGCAGAATTATTTAGACACTACTTTATAGCATTATATGAGCAGTATTATTAGGGACATTATACACATAGATACTGTATGATCCATTATCTGTGAATTACTGTACAGTGCAACTTTTCCAGTCATAAGGGCTAAATGATCGACTGCATCATCAGAAGTCATTCTTGTGAAATATCTCATTAGCCTCTCGGGTGTTTTTGGTTAGGGGATTAAGGTGCTGAATGGATAGAAGTGTCACTTAAGGAATTTAAATACATTGTTATGTACAAGATTAACTGTCATGGTGAAGAAGGTCCACTGGGCAGGACACTTATTCAAACTGACTTTGTCGCTGTCAGAGATGACATCATCCTGCTGTGACTAAAATGAATGATATGCCCCGTATTCGATTACACACTCTATTTTCTTCCCACTATTATACTTGCTGGAGGTAAAGCAGAGCAATTGTGACCTGCTTTTGGTAGGTCTACTGGCCAAACGGTTGGGTGGCAGTGGTGTTGCTGCTAGAAGCTCCCATATTATTAGCCGTGAAATCAGACTTTCTTCGTTCACATTGCCCTGACTGTTATCAGTGCCATTTTTCATCTATCATACATTTTGTACACAAGTATAATATTTTCAAAAATGTTTAACCACACTTATCCAACCCTTGAGATAAAGGAATGAATATGAAATGCTCGGTAGGGTACATAACATGCCCAGAAGCCTAGTGTAACATTTGCGCACTGTGGCATGACTAAGGGTCGTATAGTCGATGGGAGGTATGTGCCACAGAGATAGCTTGTCTCTGTGATGTAGCCCGGAGTGTTTTCTTTAGTGCACGTAAGCACTAAGGGACGTCACCGTACTTCTATATGTGTTTAATTACCTGTGGTAATGTCACAGTCACGTGACTAGTCAGGTGGTGGGTTTGTGGGTGTGGCTATACCTTGATAATGTAGACTACTGCTTAACACAGGGCTGTATGTGGGGAGGGATAAGCCTCCTGTGTGTGCTGAGTCTCCAGGGCTGAGCCTGAAGTACTGGACATTTGTACTTTGTTTTGCCTGAGCTAAAGGCTATTTCTTTTGTTCTCTTTTGTTTGTGGCTGTGTGAAGCAATAAACCCCATGAACTTTAAAAGGAACGTGCCTCCTGATTGCCACCTGTTGCACCTGAGCAAGTACAATCCCTACAGCACCCATAGTACTGGTGCTGTGTGTACATGTCTCAAATTTGACAACAACTTGAACAGGTGTACTAAAACAGACCTGCATAATTAAGTGAATATTTACTTTTATTTATTTTTCCATTTTTTAATAACTAAATAAAATCCATGTGGCCAAAAAGGATATAACGAACAATGCTAGGTAGGTACATGCCCAGGAAGATAAATGTGACAAGGCAACAGTATTGTGTATTGCACATTTTTTTTTCAAAGTAGACTTGTAAAACAGGTGACTAAAAAATAAAATGTGTGTGTATGTATAGAATTTTCACTTATGGCTTTTTGTCACAGGGAGAGAATAGTGAGGAGTTTTGTCCAACTACTCAATTCTTTTTGCTTTATTCTATCCCCAGTCTTCCATTTGTTTATTTTGTCAACCACTCAACCCTGACACCTGGATAGATTTCTGTTTTTGTGCAGCTGTGTTCATCCCTAAACTTTGTAAAGGGTCCCAACTAGGGATGGGCAAGCATGTTCGGCACTGCTCGATACTTGATCGAGCATTGGGGCACTTGATCTAGTATTGAGCAGTACCGAGCTCATGTGGTGCTCAAGTGCTCTGGTCCCTGTGAGATTATCTGAACCGAGCACACAGAGAGAGAGAGAATTTTTTTTCTCCAGAAAATTGCTTGACTTTGCCATTTACTTACATTATGATCCCTACTCAAGTCAAGCACGTCTGAGCGTCTGACGTGCTCGGTTTGAGTATCGAGTACTCAAGCATTTCAGTGCTCGATCAACACTAGTTACAACCTTTTAGGTATTCCTTATTATGGCAATTCAATACAGTTATCCCTTGGATATCATGTCTAAAAAGTTGTCAATGTCAGTCCAAGTTCTAGAGGGCTCACATTTCTGAGCAACATACGAACTAAGCTAGATGTTTGTAAATATTATAAATATAATAGATTCTTTATAATTTTGCCCTGGTAGACAGGAAGATATAAAGGGAACCTGTCATCTCATTCATGTTGCTGGAATTACGGGCAGTAATGACTAATCAGAGTTTCCGATGGTGTCTCCGTGTCCAGATTAACTTGACTGATAGGCCTCTCTTTATGCACACACTTAAGGAGGGACAAAACAGCTGAGTGGACTGGGCAGGATGAATCTGCCAGAGACCTGCCTTGGTCTAGTCTTCTGAGATTCCTAGTCTCCAGATGCTTTGATTATGATTTTCATGAATGGTTGTTTCCGATTTCAAAAATATACTCGTGCAAGGTGCAAAGTAGACATTAGATATGTTACATTAATTTTGCCCTACCATCAAGGTTTTTCTCCTCATAATATATTGCAGTCATCATATTATACAGCACTGTGTACGTACAATTGCTCATATTGCCTTTCTACCCAGCTAATTCTTCTCTTTTACAAAAAGTTTTTGACATCATGTGATTAAAAAATGTCTAGCTGAATCATTCTAAGCTCTATGCAGAAACAGGAGGTCTAATGTCCCTGAATTAGTCATGAGTCACTGCAAAAGTTCCTGGCAGTTGGGAGGAGTGGAACAGATGGGTCAGGACGTGAAGAGAGGAATGATTTATGAAGGGAAAAGAGCCTTCCTGTTTCTACATAGAGCAGAGAAAAGAGAAGAATTTTCTGAGTAGAAAGGCAAAATGAGCAGTTGTAAGTACACGGTGCTATATATTATGATGACTGCAATATATTAAGAGGATACAAACTTTGATGAGAGTGTTTATTTAACAGGTGCTTTGATTATGATTTTCATGAATGGTTGTTTTTGATTTCAAAAATATATTTGGGAAAGGTGCAGAGTAGACATTAGATATGTTACATTAATTTTGCCATTTCAATTCTTCAGACATTTGTTGCCTTTATTAAAAAAATTTAACTTAGATAATAAAGGTTGTAGGACTAAATCATTTAGAACATGCAGAACATTGTAAAGCTTGAGGCTGAACTTAATTGAAAGTCACCAAAATAGCCAGGGATTCTGTATGTGGCCTTTAACCCCTTAGTGACTGGGTCAATTTTTTAAATTCTGACCAATGTCACTTTATGTGGTGATAACTCTGGAACGGTTCTACAAATCCCATTGATTGTGAAATAGTTTTTTGTGACACATTTTAATTTATGATAATGGTAAATTTAGATTGATATGTTTTGTGTTTATTTATTAAAAATATCAGAAACTTGACAAAAATGCACAAAAAAAATTGCAATTTTCAAACTTTCAATGATTATCCATTTAATCCAGAGAGTCATACCAAAGCAAAACATTAATAAATAACATTTCCCTCATGTCTGCTTTACATCAGCACCATTTTTAAAATGCCAGTTTATTTTGTTAGCCTTTTAGGAGGTTTAAAAATGTAGAAGTAATTTTTCTTTTTTTTCAGGGAAATTTACAAAAATTATTTTTTGAGCGACCTATCCAAGTTTGATATGACTTTCGGGATGCTATATATTGAAAACACCCAAACATGATACCATTTTAAAAACTGCACCCCCTGACATATTGAAAACTTCTGTCAGATAGTTTATTAACCCTTCAGGTGATTTCCAGGAATTAATGCAATGTGGTATAGCCAGAATGGAAAAGTGCTTTTTTAACCACCTAAATGTCGCTAACTTTTGAACTGACCTCTATAGCCGGGAGACTCTAAGGCCGCTATTTGGCCATGAACTGCTATGGCAAACATCAGAACCACACGATCATGATCTCGGTGTGTAAATTAGACTAAGGCGGAAGCCCCCACAATCTATTAACCATTTACTTGATGTAGTCACTTTTGACAGCAGCAACTAAGGGCTTAAATAGATATGGACGGTGATAACACTGATCGTTTGTGATACAGCAAGTTGTCAGCTATAATGTACAGTTGACAGCTGCTGGATTGTCACCTGTATGGGGATGATATTCTCTTATATCTCAGGTCAGTAAAAAGACGTATTGGCGGTCATTAAGGGTTTTTTAAAAGGTTAGCTGACATGCCTCATATGTGTTCTTTACTCTTCTCATATTTTAGAGGTAAAGTCTCTGAGCAAAACATTTCTTTATGGATTAGTACCCCAGTGAACAGCTTATTTTTAATAACTTTCTTTTTTCATGAAACAATATAACACAACACCAGGACAATAAATGTAGTTTTACAGTGGAAAGCATTAAATATACCCATGGCGTTTCATATACTGGCGCTCTCAGAGCACTTCTACTTCAGCTGTTCTAAATTCTGAGTTATGTTATGTTGATTCTCACAATAATTTGAAAGATGTATTTGTGATTCACTAGGGGGAAATGTTCTAGGGGCAATACAGACTTATAGTTATTGTTTAAACAGCCTCCAGGCAGCAGGGATGTTCAATCCCTCACTGGCTGGGACATAAATTCACTACACTGCAGAGTTCCTATCATAACAATATTTCTATTGTAAACAGCAGTCACTGCCGCAGATGAAACCCACAGGACGCAAGGGTCAAAATCGAATTTAACCCAGTAGAATCCATGACGATGACTTAACAGACAAGATATCTGCTCACAAATTTTGACTTCTGGCTGAAATCTGTTCAATTCTTGCAAATATTGAATCATATTATTTAAAATAAAGATAGGCTGAGTTTACATGTCGCTGTAGTAAAATTTTCTTCAAAAATGTTGCATTTTTGCATCAATTTTGGAAAATTACAGCAAAACCTGTGCCAATACTGCTGTTTGATCCTTAATTAATTCTGGCCTTCATTTGTTGTAATTCAGGAGGGCCATGGGATTAAATTTCATTGTCACCTATTCACATTGATACTGCAGCAAGACACCTTTAGCACTAATTGCTAATCATAGACTTGTTCATGCAATTATCATTTAGGCTCTCACAGATCAGTTGACGTTAAAGTATATTCATATTGCAAAAATGTTTTGCAGAAGAATTTCGGTCTCAGCCAACATTTAATAAAAGACAATTACCGCATCTTGCATACTATCATTTTGGTGAGGAAAATGGGAATCTTTTTTCTTAAATAAACTGGGGGTATGTCTCATAGTCCAATTTTATGGTAGTTTACTGGGGGGTGGGCAGCTGTGGTGGAGCAGGGTCACAGAAGGCTTGCTTGCTTGCAGTAGTGGGGTGATGCTGCAGGCCCCGGGCTGGGAGAAGGTGTCTCAGCAGTGCAATGCTGTGGGGCCTGGGCATTCATAAAATGTTGGTGGTGAGTGGAGTATCCTTCCAATTGATTTCCTTGTGGTGGACTTTGAGAAAATGGCCACCGGAGGCGGTGCTAGAGCAGATTTAGATCTTGTGAGCTGAGATTTCATCTCCCAAAATCTCAATCTGCGCATGCTCCACCTCCAGCAGCCATTTTCCCAAAGCACAACGCAGGGAAGTCAATGGGATGATGACTCCGCTCACTGCTGTCATTTTATGAAAGCCCAGGATCCTCCAACCTTGCAGCGGCGCGACAACCTCTCCTCCCATGTCTGCCTCAGCTGCTGGACTCCTGCAGCGTCAACCCTACATGCTGTGACCCCGCACCACTGCAGCCAGTAAGATACTTTCTAAATTATAAGATGCACCCCCATTTTCCTCCCAAATTTAAGGAAAAAAAATACAGCTTATAATCCAAAAAATACAGTAAATGGGTATTTAAGGCTTATGTTAATAAAAATTATTAATTATATAATGTTTTCCTCATTTGTTTTCTCATTATTTTCAAGATTTGCAATTTTCAGGTACATCATTTACCATAATTTTTTTTTACTATCATGGTATCACCTATGGCTATAATGTTTGGGCCATTACCTTAGGCCCATCCACCTTTCATCCACCTCTCCTTTGGTGATTACTGTGCAATCTGATACCTAGTCTTAAGGCCCTGTCACACTTAGCGATGTACCAGCGATCCCGACCAGCGATATGACGCAGTCAGGATCGCTGGTACATCGCTAAGTGGTCGCTAGTGAGCTGCCACACAGGCAGATCTCACTAGTGACATCGCTGGGGATGGGGGTCGCTACTTACCTGTCACACCAGGCGATCCTGCGTCCTCCCGCCCGGCTCCACACGTCGCTCGTCTCTCCACAGGAAGCGCCGCAGGAAGCTGACGACGAGAAACAGTCCTGGACGTTCTCGCGCGATCAGCGATAACCAGCGGGGGAGCCGGTCGTAGGTAAGTATCAGACACAGCGATATCGCTAGCAATATCGCTATAACGTCACAAGTTATAGCGATATTGCTAGCGATATCGCTTAGTGTGACATGCCCTTTACGTGTATTATCTGACACCATACCATCTGTCTTCCATTGCAGGGTCTCTTTATATGCTCTAATTTTGGTATATACTGTATTCTTCATTACTAATACTTTATCATTGTAACATATGATAGCTCCTTGCTCTGTGTGTCCTATGCACATATTCTGTATGTGTTTTTGTGTATACTGTCTGTCCACGTTTTTTCGGTGCCTGTTCTACTACCATTTACTTAATCAAATCTACAAAAGCCAGATGAGTTCAAAAATGCCCAAATCGATACATCCTATTTACATTTCAATATTAAACACACAAAAGAATTTTTTGTGCAAAAAAGTGTATATATTTTATTCATTAATAAATTCCATAAAACATGAATAAATACAAAAAGATGAGTACATATAAGGTGGAAGACTAAACAGCCAGACCACTCGACATAATCAGTAACAGCTGCTACCGTGTGGTAAAAAATCTTCAGGTAGAGTTCAGCATGGGGATTAGGATTCAAAATTATAGAGTAGTCCCAGAATCATACTAGGACACTGTTCTGGTAACGTACCTAATCTCATCATATGGTATCCAAGTGTCATAGATCAGGGGCAAAGTCCTACGTATGTAACTACTAAGCTAAATATGCAACCACAAATCACAGTCTGTTCTACCTATACCAAACCATCAAACCACCGGTAAAAATGCAAAAGGAATTTCTTACCCATGTGGCGGGGTTGAGTGGTCCTGCCTATGCCCTGACGCATTTTGCTCAAAGGGCTTCATCGGGGGGCCGTTTGGCCAGTGTTATGGCCAAGGGGTCTTTTATAGGGGACATGATTTAGTGGAAACTCAATGCGCGTGGCCATCTTGGGTAAGAAATTCCTTTTGCACTTTTGATGGTTTGGTATAGGTAGAAAAGACTGCAAGGCAGAGTGCAGGAACGGAGCATGTGCTCAGAAGCATGGCAAAGCAGAGTGCAGGAACGGAGCACAAGGCAGAGTGCAGGAACGGAGCACAAGGCAGAGTACAGGAATGGCGCACAAGGCAGAGGACCTGAATACAGCATGCAGCCAAGCAAGGACCAAACAGACCAAGCCAGGAAGCACAACAATAATCAGGCACCTCCCATAGGAAGAGGTAGCCTGATATAGGGCAGGAGCACAGGGACTTCCGGGTCAGGTCCTCCAGGACCATAGAGATGATGTGGCTGCAGTCAGAGCAGAGAAGAGCACTAGCAACATTGTGCAGCCATAGGACTAGGTGCAAGAGGTGGGTGCACACCCGATGGGACCCCTGGAGCGGCCGCGGCACCGAAAGTGGTGACGTCAGGCTCGGAGACCCGGCCCCAGGTGAGCACGGCGTGACAGAAACAGTTTCCTTTCCAACATTAAATATCTTGTGGAGGCTCATGCTTGCAGCTGGAAGCTTCATGCAGTAAGAAGTGGTAGATCAGTACCATATTCTAATTCGACGCTTCGAGAATCCTTTGTTGGTGTCATCAATTGATGTCAGGGTCAGGTCCAAAACGATTTATGTGGTCACCGATGAAGTAGAGCTCCATATGGGAATGATACACAAGGAGAACATTGCCTTATATGTATTTCCTGGTCTCTTGCACCTTCCTCTGCTTGGCTTTCTGTGGTTCATGTACATGAACTAGTTCTAGACTAGAGATCCAAAGAGGTGGTTCAATGGGGACAGTCTTGCCACGAAAAGTGTTTTGTACCTGTATGTCTTGTGTGGCCGCAGGCAAAGCCATTTAATCTCCCAGGTCTACCGTCCGCTTGCTGGCCTTATGTGGATGTCTTCAATAAGAAAGAAGTGGAGACATTACCTCCAGCATACGATTGTCCCATTGACCTTCTCATGGGATCTTCACCTCTTCGAGGCTGAACCTATCCTTTGTTGCAAGCTGAAACTCTAGCCAGGTTTGAATATATACTGTGTCTGGCTAGGGGATTCATCCAGAAGTCTTCTTATATGGCTGGAGCTTGCTTTTTTTTGTCAAGAAGAAGGATGGTTCTCTGACGTGTATCAATTACAGAGGTCTCAACCAGTGATTCCATAATTATTTGATTGCTTAAGAGGTGCCAGTATCTCCACCAAGCTGGATGTTAGATGAGTATATAATCTAATCCATATACGGAAAGTAGATGAGTGGAAGACTGCTTTCAACATCCGAGATGTTCACTATGAATACCGTGTGATGCCATTTGGGATCAGTCATGCCCCTGCTGTCTTTCAGGAGTTAGTGAACGATGTTTTCAGAGATCTGCGTGGTGGTGTACCTGGACGTTAACCTGGTTTTCTCTCCTGTACTGCCTTCTGATATAAGAAATGTTCATCTAGTCTTGCAAATTGTCTGTATGCTAAGTATTAGAAATGTGTTTTTGAGAAGACCTCTCTACCTTTCCTAGGATATATATTCTCGGATACAGGGTTGAAGATTGATTCGGAGAAGGTATAATTTTCAGTTGACCACATCGTGATGGCATTAAGGCTATTCAGTAGTTCCTACAATTTGCTAACTATTACCGCCACTTTATTCCTCATTTTTCATCCTGGACGGCTCCCATTTCTGCAATGATCAGCAAGGGTTCTAATCCTGAAACAGGCCTTCTCTTCTGCTCATGTGATTCACTGACCAGAGCTAAGAAAACAATTCTTCCTGGAAGTGGATGCTTAAGCCTCCCAAGCAGGGGCAGTTCTCACACAGAATTATTCCTCTGGTCGTATGGTAACTTGTGGGTTCTTTTCCAAAATTTTTTCAGCTCTTGCACATAGCTACTTGAGAGCTGCTGGCGATCAAGATGGCCCTAGAAGAATGGTGTTACATACTCAACGGAGCAATCCAACTGATCGTCATATACATGGATCACAAGAAATTGGCCTAACTACAGTAGGCTCAAAGGCCGAATCCGTGCCAAACTAGGTGGTCGCTGTTCTTTATGTGCTTTGATTTCATCCAACATTTTCATCCATCTGACAAATGTCAAAGCAGATGCCCTCTCTATGACCTTTCTACCTCTTGACCAAGAGGAAGATCCCCTGCCCATTATTGAACCTTCCAAGATGGTAACTGCGGCCCAGTGAACTTGTCTCAGATTCCTCCTGGGAAGACTTTAGTGCCAGAATCGGATAGAAAGTGATTTCTGCAGTGGCAGCTATATTCTAAGTTGACTGGTCATGCCAGGCAGAAGAAGACTACTCAACTCCTTTCTTGTCATTATTGGTGGCCTACCATGAGAGAGGATATTATGGATATTTGATATTTATATGATATGATATATTTAATTTTTTATATTTTCTTATATTTTTCCATCTTTTGATTTTTTAGATATATAATTATTTTTGGCTGCAGAATAAATATAAGTTTATAACACATCCATATGGCATCTGTTTTGAATTTTTGAACTTATGCTGCCCAGGTGCTGCATGTCGGCCCGCATGCATCATCTGTTGATATATGGCATATAGTATGCTTTTTTATTTTGTTAAATTTTATATTAAAATGTATATTAATATTATTTAACTTATCTGATTCATATCGGATTCAAACTGGTGCCATTGGTTTACTTTCTTTTCTCTGAGTTACATGGTGATTTTTGGTGGTGGCTATTCACGCGCTCCACCTTACTAACAATCCTTATGTCAGGGCTGAGCTTGGTTGATGTATATAAGGGAGGTTTGACTAGCGAATGCATTAAACCACATAACATCTCGCTGACTGATGTGATTTGTATGATGCGCCAGGTTTTACAGTGATGTACCAGGTGACGTATCAGGTCACATGTGATCTAGCTAACCAATCGGATAGCTCTTAACCTCGGCATTTCACGCGTGTGCACTGTGTTCCCCTTGGATGCGTCGGGCTTTTTCAATGACTTACCCGGTCACATGTTGTTCGGCTGTCCAATCGGACAGCTGCTAACTTGTATGATGCTTCAGGCATGTGCATTGTGGTCTCCTTCCTGGTCCTTCTATGGCGGACCGCACATCCGGGTTGGTGTCTTCGGCGGCTCAGCACACCTGCTATGATGGGTAAAATTATACATTTGGGTATAAAGGACTGGCCTGGACAGATGTCCATGTGCACCCCTTCTGAGGAAGAATTTAAAATGCGCGTCAAGGGGGTATGTTGTGGCAGTCCTGGACATTGGGTAAATATTTGCATCCCTTAGCCTCCTGTTTACTATTTAAGCTGTGTCACTGTTTTTCTTTCTACATCATTTGGATTATTTATGTATGGGTTGGCAATGGTGTGCAAAAAAATCCAGCTTTAGGAATTTTCTTCAGGCTTCTCATTGTACTTGTTCAATATTAACCTGTGCATTTTTGAATATTCTTTTGTAAGCCTGCACAAATATCTAACCCTTCAATATGTCCTTTGGATTTGTTTTTGAGCCCTTATTTATTTTTATAACCTCTAATCCCACCTGATCTATTTTTTTAACTATTTTTTTCATCATTTCCAGGGAATTTTGGTTTTGTTGTTTATTATTATATACAGGGCAAAAAAAAATTATCCTCTCGCATAATGTTTTGCATTGGTTTTTCTGTGTGTCATCATCCCTTTTACTAAAATTGCAATGACATTGTTCAATAAAATTTATTTTTCATATGAAAAAGTCTGTTGGAGGATTTGCTTCTTATGTAGGTTTTCTGTTGTTCACTGTCCTCCGTGTTATTATTTTTTGGGGCAGTCTCTTTGTCTAAACTCTACACATAGCCTGATAATTTCTTTCCAGAGCATCAAATTTATAGGAAAAATACATCAAATATTACATAAATCTCCACGTTAATATGAAAGCTATTAAAGTTATTGCTGAGCTTCTCCAGTTCTAGAGCTGAGTACAGATGCAGTGTATTTTTGATAATCTATCAGCTCTTCACACACACACAGATATGAAAGTAAATAATTGTACTCAATATAAAATATTTTTTACTTTAATTGGCGCTCTGAGTTATGCTGTTCCCATTTCCTTACTCCTGGAATAAATAATGAATGAATAAACTCTGAACTGGATGTCATTACTCACCATGTTTTTAAAATCTCCAGCAACAATGCACTCTTGAAAAATAAGGAAAATTATTCATATATAATTTGTCTTAAAAGATAAATTGCATGATAAGCAAAATACAAAAGTAGAATGTAATGGAAGATAAAATAACACTTTGCAATATACCCATTATGCTGTTTTATTTCATATACATTTTGTCATTCTATGTAGGCATGGATGTAAGTACTAGAAAATTACTAATGGGCATTAAATTAAAAAGCCATAATAATGTCTAATTTACTGCACTGAAAGCTTGTGAATAAAGACCACATTTCATAAGACTTTCATATCTTATCTATTAGTGCCCCTACTACTTGTGTGCTTTATCTAAGTAGGGAAAAGTGTTTTCTGAATTATCATCTAAATAACCACCTTTAGATATTAGCCGAACATCAGCAGGAGTTCAGGTACAGCTTGAAAGAGAGTAGAATATGTTCCAGGGTCTGTGAATGTGACTATTTTGCTTTCCTTCACTATACAATATATCCAGACCAACTATACATTTTCAATGTGTCATATGGTATAAAAATTTCAGGATTGAAACTCTAGCTTTGCATTTCGTAATTTTGGTAAACCTTAATGTTACCAAATATAAAGCTAGAATTTTAGTCCTGTATTCTTTTATACCATATGATGACATCTTGAAAACATTTAGTAGTTGGTTTGGATATTTTGTATGTGTACATACACACACACACAATCCTTGATATTAAAACTGCTTCACCAAATAGGAAAAATCATGGAATGTTGTAAATCAGAGACACCATGGCATGCAATCAGTGAGGTTATTAAAGGTGTTGTACGACCTTAGGGTACATGTCTGCAGTCACTCTATGTAACGTTAATGGTTGTCTAATAAATGTTCTGCCCCTCTGAATGCACTTCGACATGAAAATCAACAAAGACCCTCTGCTAGAAGCTCCTTTTTTTGCAATTGCCAACCAACGTGCTCCAAGATGTGCTCAAGGGAGACAAGTTTCACTGACGCAGCATTCAGCAGTAGCATGTTCTGGTAATTCAGACTGCTCGCAGTAGCATGAGCAACATGTGACCTGGCATTTGTGTGTTAAAAAATGGGTCTTGGGAAACTTTGGAGAAAAGACCATATCACTGGTTCCATCAACAAATCATTTTAACAATGAGCTGTTAGTGTACCTAGAATGAAGACTATTGAAGTCTAGCTACTATTCATTTGCCACCTCACACCATAATCCTGTGAGTAGGACTGTTGTGATGTACACTTGTGAATGCCTCTTCAAGGTATTGTCCACACTGTGTCGTCAGATTTGAAGATTTGTGCATTTTGTACTGCATGTGAAATTAGATGTTACATTCCAAGCCTAATGCATCAAACAGTGTCTATGCAAACCATCAGAGCAAGATTGGGTGGCAAACTAGACGTCCAGCTACAGGTGTTTCATTGACCTCACATCATTGTTCTCAAAGACTAAGAACAAGACAGCAATGTAGGATTGAATTTAGGTCTATTCTCCTAATTGATGAGACCAACTTTTGTCTTAGATGCAGTGATAGCCATAGATTAGTCGGGAAAACAAGTTGGCAACACAAAGATGATGCCTTGACAAGGGAATGTGAAAGCTTCCATGGAGTCATTTTTCAAAATGACAATTGCAGGCCTCACATTGTTCATGCTACTGTGAACAACCTGTGTGGCCTAAACGTGCCTCTGTGGCATGCAACCTATCTGGACTTGTGTTCCATCAAGCACATCTGGGACATCATTGGTCGTCAATTGCAAAGGGAGCTGCCAACAGCGGATCTTGGTGATTTGCATGCCCAAGTACATTCAGCATGACAAAACATTTCTTTGACAACCAGTAATAACCTCATTGATTGAACACCAAGATGTGTAAGTGTTCAAACTTAACACTAAATAGATTGCAATGTTTTGGAAGTTTTGTTTTCATTTTTTTTCATGCATATTTTAACATGTCTATCCATCTTATGATTTTCAAAACTCCATGACTATTCCTTCTATGTGTTGCAATGCAATGTTGGGAAATGCATATACAGTATATCTGTTTTAGAAGACCAGACCTTATGCAGACTACATTTCGTTTGACAGATTTTCAATTCCACCATATATTATGCTATATATCCATCTTCTTTGAAAATACCACATTTAAATACAACTTTGGGTGATCATCTCAAAAAAGTTAAGAAGTTTCACTTTTCTGCCATTTGCCTTCAAAATTTTAGAAAAGGGGCTTATGAGACAGTGATATTTCTGTGGTCTTTAAATTGTATGTAATTTACTTCTGTTTTCAACAGCTTTGACTTTTTTACAATTCTTGTACATAAAGAATCAGGGATGATCAGTGACTCTTGATAAGTCATTATTTCAAGTCACCAGTAATATACAAGTGCTTCTCAGAAAATTAGAATATCATCAAAAAGTTATTTTATTTCAGCTCTTCAATACAAAATGTGAAACTCATAATATATGATGTAGAGTCATTACAAACAGAGTGATCTATTTCAAGTGTTTATTTCTGTTAATATTGATGATTATGGCTTATAGGCAATGACAACCCAAAGGTCTTTATCTCAGTAAATTTGAATAATTAACAAAAAAAATCACCTGCAAAGGCTTTCTACACATTTAAAAAGGTCCCTTAGTCTGTTTCAGCAGGCTCCACAATCATGGGGAAGACTGCTGACTTGACAGATGTCCAGAAGACAGTCATTGACACACTCCACAAGGAGGGTAACCCACAAAAAGACATTGCAAAAGAAGCTGGCTGTTCACAGAGTGCTGTATCTAAGCATATTAATGGAAAGTTGAGTGAAAGGAAAAAGTGTGGTAGAAAAAGACGCACAAGCAAGCGGGAAAACCGCAGCCTTGAAAGGAATGTTGGATTAAGAAAAAAACATTCAAAAATTTGGGGGAGATCACAAGGTAATGACTCTATATAATATATGAGTTTCACTTTTTGTATTGAAGAATTGAAATGAATTAACTTTTTGATGATTTTCTAATTTTGTGAAAAGCACTAGTACCTGTATATTTGTTAGAGAAATATGCTTCTTTCTCCACTTATGAGCTACTTCTTCTACCCTTTCTATGCCTCCTGAACTCGCTGTCACTCTTAAAAATAGTTGAAAATCCTATTGCACAAGACAAGATAGACTATCTCAGAGAACATATCACAACTGGAGGGAATAGCAGAGTCAAAGCAAAAGACACAGAGAGACATACATAGGCTTTTTAGTAAGTGTTTAACTTATACAAATTCTGGATTCACTGCTACATAGCTCAGTATTGCTGTATAACATCCTGCATGCTGCTATTTCTAAGCATGTGCTACTTAGAGATATTGAGTGCAGGAACTCTTTACTTCTCTTTGTAATGTTTGTGGAGCATACTGTATAATAGCAGCAATTCTCCTGTTACAATCTCAGAGGCAGATAAAAATTATTGATGGAGCCTATGGAGGCGAAAACTGGTGAGAAATACACAAAGCAAGTCATGTAATGACCAGAACTAGAGGTATTCAGCATGGACAAACACATGATAGCTTATTGTGAAAGCTCCCCTGAAACAACAGGAAACCTTTAAGTCTGTAGAAAATTTGTGGTTACCTGAAATTTTGTTTGTGTCTCATCAGTGGCTCAACCTGCTGCTCTGCTCATCACCATTCTTTAGCACAGCAGAGATGATTGCCATTATGGGTAAAGGTAGATTCATTCCAACAAACATCTAACCATCAAGTCAGAAATTGAGAATTATCTGTTGACTGACAAATATAAACTGCGGAATCGAATTGAAGTTCTCATTTAAAATGTTTTAAGCATAAACAAACCTCTCCAATCTCAAAGACACACACTAGAAGTTTATATCAATGGGGAAGGGGAGCTGAAACCCCATCAACTTCAAGAAGAAAATGACAGAAACACTCAGCTCAGTGCTGTGCCCCTTGGCATCCCATCTGCTTCTTAGAGGCTATATTAAGAATATAGCTCATACATGGCTAGTTCCCTCTTTTCAAGTAAAGATTGAAATTTCTGGCATGAACAGAAGGGGCACAACCTTGATTTATACATAACATACAGAACAACTTTAAAATGGAAATGTATTTTCAGATCTTTTTAAATAACTCCCATTCACTGGTTACAAAATTTAAAGTTTGAAAAATAATTACTGTATGTTTTTCTTTTGAATAAAAAGGAACAAAAAACAAATTAGGTGCTATTATCTTGTTTTAGGTTTACTTTATAAAAAAAATCACATTTTAAAAAGCATCTATTCCCAAGTAGAGCTTTTTATTTTACAAAAAAAAAAACTGAAAGATGACTGCAGCTTGTATGAAATGTTTCAAGTTTTTGTTAGAAATTCCTCTCACTCTGTACAGGGAAAAGTACCGTAGTGACTTCTGATGCTTGGTGTCTCCTGGCTTGCCCCACTTTCACCAAAAAATTTCTGGACTGTCCAACAATATTAGGTACGAATATAGTAGAAAAAACACTACACTTGGTGCAGTCACTCCAACAGAATGTAGAATCGATTCAAAGATGAGGTAAAAGATGCTAATTTATTAATACCGGGTCTGAAAAGGTTTCTTATACTGTATGAGTAAAGTAGCATCTTTTACCTTATCTTTGAATCAATGCTATATTCTCTTGGAATGACAGTACCAAATATAGCTTGGTTTTTCTACTAAATAAGTGCCTACTTTTTATTGTAGGGCATTTTTATGTTACACTTCTAAGGGACACTCTGTATTTGGAGGAAGGGAGGACAAATATTTCCAGTACTGTATTGCAATATGGACATACAGGCTGTCTTGACCATTCTTACTGCATAACTGGCTCATCCGAGGACTTTTAACAAAGAACACATTATGATCT
This sequence comes from Dendrobates tinctorius, assembly GCF_039654945.1. NCBI lineage: Eukaryota > Metazoa > Chordata > Amphibia > Anura > Dendrobatidae > Dendrobates > Dendrobates tinctorius. The sequence continues at coordinate 5,706,652 of NW_027361779.1, read as the reverse complement.
GGTTAATTTTATTAGATGCTCCCCAAATATCTGTTATCTTGCTGTCTAAGCTCTACCATCAGGCTCAGCTTCCTCCTTTCCTGGCAGCTGGCTTATTTTGCTGCTGTGCACATCTGGGTACCATGGTACATCTGATGTCACCTATATAGGCCTTACAGGTAGTTTGCCTCCTCAGTTTTCAGTTAGTTCAATGTTCTTCTGGCTACCTCATTTTTTGACTTTGTTTCTGTGTAATAAGATTTACTCCGCTGTGCTCTATACTGGGCTTTGCTACTTACAGTAACTACTAAGTGTGTGTGAAACAATTTAATCTTTACTACATCTCATACTCGCATCTGCTGTTCCAAGGTGCCTGTCTGCACACTTGGCGCTGCTGTTCTAGGGTGCCTGTCCATATAATCAACTATGCTCTGTTCCATGTCCTGTCCAGCATATCCAATTCTGCTGCTCCAATTGTGATCAAGCATACCCAACTCCATTGTTCCATACAGTCCAACCAGACCTTTGGCTTATCAAATTCACCTCACTTGGTGAGCCATAACAATATCCTTCTCTTATTTGCTCTTGGAATACTATAACCAGTGATGATATAAGATGAATTGCTTATGGAAAAAAGTATACTTGGTCTTAAGATGTCTTTATGCCCATATGTGCCCATCCAGTGGTTGTGATGTGAGTTGCAACCTGTTGAGGGTTTCATTTTGCTGGCATGTTGTGATATTGTATTGTACTAGTTTTGTGAGAAATTAGTCATATTCTTAGCCAAATTCAAGAAAACATAAAGTTGCACACATCTGCATGTTCGGCCCCCTTCACAAGTCTGTGTTTCTGGTACATGTGGCATCCTTTTTTACACGTACTAAAGGCACGCCCATTAGAAATTTGTAATTTCTACTCTGCTTTCTATTCTGGTACGTGTCACATGAGCGGCCCATGGATGCCATACGGATGACGCATATTTGAGGGATGGTCGTGGCCACCAACATCTGCAACAGTGTGCCGTGGCCTCCCATCACATAAACACGCTGCCTATTACTTAGCATACCTGCAGCACCTTCCTCCGCTCCATCAGGGTCCTCAGCACATTTCTCGAGGGCTTCTTGATCCTCTTTAGAAATAGCGGAGTCACAGTCCAGTTGAACTTTAAATAGAGCAACTTTACTGAGACTTGTACACAGCATATTCATATTCTTTCCAGAATCATCATCATCAGGATTCACAACATACAGCTTTTCTTCTGTCCCTTTCCTCCTCTCTCTGTCAGTAAGCCTGTTTCTGGGGCAGACCATGCCGAATGGTCCCACAGCATCCTCAGTACCCAGCCTTACTCTATTTGGGTGTTCTCCCAGCCATTTTGCCCCGGTTCTGAGAGCATCAGCCCACGAGATAAGCTGCCACATGTTGAGTGAAGTGCCCGTACTGCGTAGTCTTCACTATTTGCTAGCAACTGTAGTCCCACGTACACTGCACCACTAGTACTGCTGCTGCAGATCCCACCGTAATAACCGTGGTCATGGATACTGTATGCTGGGCCCTTGGCTTAAGCAGAATGTTGCGTGACACGATGTTGCCCAGGGCTAGCCCGCCCTCCTGAGCTAATGGGTGCCCTGGCCCTGACTAACTCCTGTCAGGAAGTTCTCTTTGTCTTAACCACCATTCCCCTCCTATCTTAACTATTTACAAGGTCTATGTCTAGAAACTGAAGTGTGCCCCATCTTGTGGTGAAATGTGGGTACTACGCTTTCCCTGGATACCACAGTGCACAACATGTATACAGTACATGGCCATAAATTATAGCATATAAATATATATTAGCAACACATCTTAATCACACAATTATATACAGCACAGCATATGGTACCGGAATGAACAAGGGCATAAGACACATTTATACTAACATGAGCATAAGGGATGTTTTCACAGTCCCGGCACATCCCTTACACATACGTACACACAGATAGAACAAGGATGAAAAAATGTATACAAGGATGTTGAAAAAAAAGCACACATATGGTCAAATGGGACGTTCCACACGGACGTGTTTTTTTGCGTACGTGTGAAGGGGCCTTATACATACGTTCCTTTTGTTTAAAGGTTACATTGCATTTAATGGAAAAAATTGTGATTATTTTTTGTAATACTCATCAGTCAGAAATCAACTTATCTAACAACTGTCTACTATACTCATCTACTGTACATTTTGTACATAGAAACTTTCTAATCAAAGTGTATAGATTGCATGCATCAAAGACAAAGTTAGATGATTTAAAAATTAATCAACTATATCGAAGTTATAAATTCAGTGCTTCTGACTTCCACATGGAAGATTAGTCAGCCTTAAACTGTTTTAGTAAGCTGTGTGCCCACAATCAGAAATAGTAGCATATTTTTACTGCGTCCTAAACATTGCGTTCTACATTACGTACTTATCTTTGGGAACTATGCGGACTTACTACATCTAATGACAGTCTATTTGGGAAAATATGCAGAGGAGACTAAGCATTTCCGATACAGAAATTTACATGTTGTGGCTCAGAAACCCGCAGTGCAGTTGAGTTTACACAGCATTAAAAAGAAGCACAGTGGCCATGGGATTTCCATAAATCCCATCAACTGTGCAAAAATACTATACATTCAAAATGCTATGATTGCTGATTGTGGGCATGCAGTCTTAGCGCAATTTGTCTAATCAGTATTTTGTGCATTGTAGTCTCTGTCCTGGATAACTACAGCATACAAGCAATGATCATTTTTTCATACAGAAATGTATTCGCTTGTGACTTTAGCGAATAACTATTATTGAAAAAAGTCGTAGTTACTCACCGGTTAACGATATTTTTCGGAGTCCATGACAGCACCACCTGAGAGAGGATCCGCCCTCCAGGAACAGGAAATCCTACAGATACATAAGGGCGGCACCTCTCCCATGCATCAGTTGGTTTACAGAGCACAAGTGGACCGCAATGGTTAATAGCATAATTTATATACAATACTCTACATGACTATTAATTACCTGTGTACATATAAGAGGAAGAAGTGCACACCCAAATTATAATGAAGGGAGGGAATATATGGGTGCTGTCATGGACTCCGAAAAATACCGTTAACCGGTGAGTAACTACGACTTTATTAGGTCGTCCATGACAGCACCACCTGAGAGAATTACAGAGAGTAATAACTACTTTAGGGAGGGACTACAGCCTGCAGAACCCTGACACCAAAGGAGTGGTCTGAGGAAGCACCCAGGTCTAGTCTATAATGGTTGTAGAAGGTGCTCGGAGAGGACCAAGTAGCTGCCTTACATATCTGGTCGATCGAGAGCTCCGATCGCTCTGCTCAAGAGGTTGCAATGGCCCTGGTGGAATGCGCCCTCAGTCTGCCAGGGGCCGGTTTGCCTTTTGAGGTGTATGCTAAAGAAATGGCCTCCCTAATCCATCTCGCTAGCGAACTTTTTGAAGCCCTAAGGCCCTTCCTAGTGCCCTGATAGGAAATAAATAAGGCATTATCTTTTTTCCAGGGGTCGGTAACCGCCAGGTACTCTAGGAGACATCTCCTAACGTCTATCGTGTGTAATTTCCTTTCCTTATCGTTCGTGGGATTAGGGAGGAAGGATGGAAGAACTATCTCCTGAGTTCTATGGAAACTGGAGGATACTTTAGGCAGGTATGCTGGATCGGGTGTAAGAATTACCCTGTCCTCCCTGAATTGTATGTAAGGAGGACGTCTAGATAGCGCCTGGATGTCACTCACTCTACAGGCTGATGTCAACGCCAGCAGGAGAGCCACTTTAAGGGACAGGTTTTTTGTGGAAGCTGATGATATATGTTCAAACGGGGCCACTGTCATGGCCGCAAGAACTAGGTTTAGATCCCATGGCATAAATTTATTTTTCACTAACAGTCTGGACCTGCCTGTTGCTTTAATGAACCTATTGATCCAATGGTTACTGGCGATGTTGCAGTTGAACAGTGCCCCTAGAACCGACACCTGTACCTTAAGGGTGCTGGTGGAGAGTCCCATGTCCAGACCTTTTTGCAAGAACTCTAAGATCTGTGCTATGGGAGTGAACTGTCCAGCTATTACCCCTGAGCTCTGAAGGAATCTCTTCCAGATCCTCACGTAGATTTTGGTTGTAACCGGCTTTCTGCTTTTAAGCAGGGTGTTAATTAGGGCCGGGGAAAAACCTCTCTCGTTTACCAGTGCCCGCTCAAAATCCACGCCGTCAGATGTAGGCCAGCTACCTGAGGATGGTAAACTGGGCCCTGGGACAGGAGGTCTGGGATGTTTGGTAGGACCCAAGGGTCGGATACCGACATGGTCCTCAGGCATGAGAACCATGCCCTCCTGGGCCAAAACGGGGCGATCACTATAATCCTTGCTTTCTCCTTCCTGACTTTCCTCATCACCAGGGGTAGTAGAGCCAGGGGAGGGAAGGCGTATGCTAGCCTGAAGTCCCATTTGATTAGAAGAGCATCTACTGCCAGAGGGTTCTCCCTGGAATTCAGGGAGCAGAACCGAGGCACCTTCCTGTTCTCTCTGGTGGCAAAGAGGTCCACTTCTGGCTGCCCCCATTTTTGTACTATCTGGTTGAAGATGGACGCTTTTAAAGGACCATTCCCCTTGCTTTAGAAGGTTGCGGCTTAGGAAGTCTGCCGTGGTGTTTTCCTTTCCCTTTATGTGCAGAGCTGTTAAAGACAGGAGACGTTGCTCTGCCCACTGGAACAGCCATTCTGCTACCTCCATCAGAGGCCTGGACTGAGTGCCACCTTGGTGGTTGATGTAAGCCACGGTGACCTGATTGTCGGAGAATATTCGAACATGGCGACCCTGTAGATACACAAGAAGGCTTTTAACTGCCTGCTCTATGGCTGTTAGCTCTTTCAGGTTGGAGGACATCCCCAACTGATGACTATCCCACAGGTCCTGGATCAAGATTTCCCCCATGTGAGCCCCCCAACCCGTAGGGCTTGCGTCTGTGGTGACTACCCGGGTTATGTTATATTCCCAGGGTACCCCTCTGGCTAGATTGTTCTCATCTAGCCACCACCTAAGGGAACTCAAAGTATGTTGGGACAGAGTCAACTGGCCTTCTAGATAACTGCCCAGGATCTTTTGATGGTGTAAAACCTCGCCATATAGCACCCTTGTATGGAACTGGGCCCACCGGACCACGGGGATGCAGGATGAGAGAGAACCCAGGTGTCACGTCACCGTCAGACGCGAGGCCTGCTGTTCTGCCCTCAGCCACCAGGAGGCGACGGACTGTCACACCGCCCTCGGGCTTGGGGCATGTTGTCCAGGCCTCGGCCACCAGGAGGCGCCGGACTGACACATCGCCGTCGAACTCGGGGCCTGCTGTTCCTGCCTCGGTCACTGGGAGGCACCGTGGTTCACACTCGAGTGATGACGACAACAGTGAAAGGGCTTCTGCGCAGACGTCTAGTGGACGCAGACTCCGCTCCAATGTCAGTCATGAAGGGGTTGGTGCATCATCATCGGGTCTGGTCCTGGGGGCGGTCCTGATGACATCAGCAGGCCGGGAGCCTGTAAGAGATGACCTGATCCCTCAAATACTTTGGGACTGGGCTTGCAAGCTGCTGGATATATTCTTGGGTCCCCTGCATGCTACTTTGTGATTCTATAATTAACTCTGACCTCAGCCTGCATTCTGACTATTCTATTGCCTGCCATTTTCATACCTTTGCCTTACTCCCGACTACTGACGCTGACCTTGGCTTGGATTCCCTGACCTCTCTTCTGCCTGCTGATTCTGTACCTCTGCTATTCTCCCGGTTTGTGACCTTGGCCTGGATATTCGACTCTGCTACCGCCTGCCGTTTTTGCACCTCTACCGCTCGCTTGGTTTCTGACTACGTTTTTGGCTCCCTTCCTGCTTTTCTATTGGCGACCGTCCTGCTCTGGCACACTGCTCCTATTCTGACAGTGCCTCCTGGGCTCTGCTGTAAATCCAGATCCCTGTATAGGGGTAAAGGGTATCGGGGTTACTCGGGGCGCTGTCTTTTCGCTGCCCAGACTTGCAGACGGACGTTACTTTATATCCGGCCCAAATAAAACTGCTTCTTGTATATATACCCAAAATATATAAAAGCAGTTTCCCTGAACTTTTTTTTTTCTCTTCTCCTGCCTGAGCTGATTACTGGCCTAAAACACCTGTTACTAGCTTCAGTGCACAGCCTGGAAGATCATTCTCACCTTCCTGCTCAAGCATGCTGCAGTCAGGAGATTCCAAGCACAAAGCTGAACGTCAGAGATCCATACCCCGGGAACATCGGCCTCTGGGCAGCTCCTGCTATGGTTGCCCAGAGGCTCAGGTACTGCCCGCAGATGCGGCTAAAGCTTTATTACCATTTCTCTGTATTTTGGTCAGAAATCTCTGTGTTTAAAAGCCTATGTGGATAGCGGGTCTGAAGGGAATTTTATGGACTCTTTGAGTGCTAAAAATCTTGGTGTTCCATTACTAAAATTTAATGTCCCAATTAAAACCATGGCTATTAATGGCATGTCCATTATTCAGGAGGGGGTTAAATTTGTTGCTACCAAGATTGCTATGTCCGTAGGAGAATTACATACCGAGCTTACGTCTTTTTTTGTGATGGATAATTTATCTTCTGCAGTGGTTTTGGGAATGCCTTGGTTATGCCAGCACAATCCTGTCATTGACTGGCACCTGGCAGATGTGGTGCGCTGGAGTTTTCAATGTCAGGTATAATTGCATATCAGTAGCAGTAAATCAAGTTAAGCTTAAAACCCCCTTCATACCGTTTGCTCTCAGGAGCTATGAAGATGTCTTTTCTGTTATAGAGTCTGAGAAGTTACCCCCCCACAGAGAGTATGATTGCCCTATAGATCTGATTCCGGATGCCCGTCTTCCAAAAGGGAGAATATTTAATCTCTCTGGTTCAGAGCGTCAGGCCATGAACCACTATATAACAGACAGCCTAAAAAAGGGGTTTATTAGGCCATCTATTTCACCAGTTGGGGCTTGGTTCTTCTTTGTAGAGAAGAAAGATGGTGGTCTCAGACCCTGCATTGACTACCGGGAATTAAATGCAATCACTATAAAGAACCAGTATCCGCTTCCACTCATCCCTGATCTTTTTAATCAGCTAACGGGAGCCCGTTGGTTTACTAAACTTGACCTCTGGGGGCATACAATCTAGTCCGCATAAGAGACGGGGATGAGTGGAAAACAGCCTTTAACCCCTTCACCCCCAAGGGTGGTTTGCACGTTCATGACCGGGCCAATTTTTACAATTCTGACCACTGTACCTTTATGAGGTCATAACTCTGGAACGCTTCCATGGATCCCGGTGATTCTGACAATGTTTTCTCGTGACATATTGTACTTCATGTTAGTGGTAAAATTTCATTCAAATAACTTGCGTTTATTTGTGAGAAAAACAGAAATTTGGCGAAAATTTTGAAAATTTCGCAATTTTCCAAATTTGAATTTTTATGCCCTTAAATCACAGAGATACGGCACACAAAAAACTTGATAACTAACATTTCCCACATGTTTACTTTACATCAGTACAATTTTGGAACCAAAATTTTTTTTTGTTAGGAAGTTATAATGGTTAAAAGTTGACCAGCGATTTCTCATTTTTACAACACCATTTTATTTTTAGGACCACATTACATTTGAAGCCACTTTGAGGGGTCTATATGATAGAAAATACCCAAAAGTGACACCATTCTAAAAACTGCACCCCTTAAGGTGCTCAAAACCACATTCAAGAAGTTTATTAACCCTTTAGGTGCGTCACAGGAATTTTTTTGAATATTTAAAAAAAAAATGAACATCTAACTTTTTTCATAAAAAAAATACTTCAGGTTAAATTTTTTTTATTTTACCAAGGGTAACAGGAGAAATTGAACTGCAAAAGTTATTGTGCAATTTGTCCTGAGTACGCAGATACCTGATATGTGGGGGGAACGACTGTTTCGGCGCATGGCAGAGCTCAGAATGGAAGGAGCGCCGTTTGACTTTTTCAACGCAAAATTGGCTGGAATTCAGATTGGACGCTATGTCACGTTTGGAGAGTCCCTGATGTACCTAAACAGTGGAAACCCCCTACAAGTGACCCCATTTTGGAAACTAGACCCCCCAAGGAACTTATCTAGATATGTGGTGAGAACTTTGAACCCACAAGGGCTTTAGAGAAGTTTATAACGTACAGCGGTACAATTAAAAAATCATATTTTTTCCACAAAAATGATCTTTTCACCCCAATTTTTATTTTCCCAAGGGTAACACGACCCTAAAAGTTATTGGGCAATTTGTCCTGAGTACGCTGATACCCCACATGTGGGGGTAAACCACTATTTGGGCGCATGGCAGAGCTCGGAAGGGAAGCAGCGCCATTTGACGTTTTTGGCTGGAATTGAGATCGGACACGATGTCGCGTTTGGAAAACCCCTGATGTACCAAAACAGTGGAAACCCCCCACAAATGACACCATTTTGGAAACTAGACCCCCTAAGGAACTTATCTAGATGTGTGGTGAGAACTTTGAACCCCCATGGGCTTCACAGAAGTTTATAACATAAAGCCATACAATTAAAAAATCATATTTTTTCCACAAAAATGATCTTTTCACCCTCAATTCTTATTTTTCCAAGGGTAACAGGACCCTAAAAGTTATTGTGCAATTTGTCCTGAGTACGCTGATACCCCACATGTGGGGGTAAACCACTATTTGGGCGCATGGCAGAGCTCGGAAGGGAAGCAGCGCCATTTGACGTTTTGGGCTGGAATTGAGATCGGACACCATGTCGCGTTTGGAAAACTCCTGATGTACCAAAACAGTGGAACCCCCCCACAAATGACACCATTTTGGAAACTAGACCCCCTAAGGAACTTATCTAGATGTGTGGTGAGCACTTTGACCCCCCCAGTGCTTCACAGAAGTTTATAACACCCGGGCGTGAAAATAAAAAATTCGTATTTTTTCCACAAACATGATCTTTTAGTCACCATTTTTTTATTTTCCCAAGGGTACCAGGAGAAATTGGACCCCAAAAGTTGTTGTCCAATTTGTCCTGAGTATGCTGATACCCCATATGTGGGAGAAAACTACTGTATGGGCACACGTCGGGGCTCGGAAGGGAAGTAGTGACGTTTTGGAATGCAGACTTTGATGGAATGGTCTGCGGGTGTCATGTTGCCTTTGGAGAGCCCCTAATGTACCTAAACAGTGGAAACCCCCCACAAATGACACCATTTTGTATACTAGACCCCCCAAGGAACTTATCTAGATGTGTGGTGAGCACTTTGAACCCCCCAGTGCTTCACAGAAGTTTACAACGCCCGGGCGTGAAAATAAAAAATTCGTATTTTTTCCACAAACATGATCTTTTAGTCACCATTTTTTTATTTTCCCAAGGGTACCAGGAGAAATTGGACCCCAAAAGTTGTTGTCCAATTTGTCCTGAGTATGCTGATACCCCATATGTGGGAGAAAACTACTGTATGGGCACACGTCGGGGCTCGGAAGGGAAGCAGTGACGTTTTGGAATGCAGACTTTGATGGAATGGTCTACGGGTGTCATGTGCGTTTGGAGAGCCCCTGATGTACCTAAACTATTGAAACTCCCCACAAGTGACCCCATTTTGGACACTAGACCCCCCACGGAACTTATCTAGATGTGTGGTGAGCACTTTGAACCCCCAAGTGCTTCACAGAAGTTTATAACACTCGGACGTGAAAATAAAAAAATCATTTTTTTCCACAAAAATGATATTTTTGCCCCCAATTTATTATTTTCCTAAGGGTAACAGGAGAAATTGGACCCCAAAAATTGTTTTGCAATTTGTCCTGAGTAGGCTGATACCCTACATGTGGGGGTAAAACACTGTTTGGGTGCATAGCAGAGCTTGGAAGGGAAGGAGCACCATTTGACTTTTTCAACTCAGAATTGTCTGGAATTGAGATCAGACGCCATGTTGCATTTGGAGAGCCCCTGATGTGCCCAAGCAGTGGAAACCCCCAATTCTAACTCCAACCCGAACCCCAACACACCCCTAACCCTAGCCCTAACCCTAACCCTAGCCCTAACCCTAACCCTAGCCCTAGCCCTAACCCTAACCCTACCCCAACACACCCCTAGCCCTAACCCTAGCCCTAACCCTAATGGAAAAATGGAAATAAATACATTTTTTTTATTTTATTATTTTTCCCTAACTAAGGGGGTGATAACGGGGGGTTTGATTTACTATTTATGGCGGTTTTTATGTTTGGCGGCTGTCGCACGCTAAAAGACGCTTTTTATTGTAAAAATAGTTTTTGCATCACCACATATTGAGAGCTATAATTTTTCCGTATTTTGACCCACCGAGTCATGTGAGGTCTTATTTTTTGCGGGACGAGTTGACGTTTTTATTGGTACCATTTTCGGGCACGTTAAATTTTTTGATCGCTTTTTATTCCGATTTTTGGGACGCAGAATGAACAAAAACCAGCGTTTCATGAATTTCTTTTGGGGGGGGTGCGTTTACACCGTTCCGCGTGCGGTAAAATTAATAAAGCGGTTTTATTCTTTGGGTCAGTACGATTACAGCGATACCTCATTTAGGTCGTTTTTTTATGTTTTTGTCGGTTTTATGCAATGAAAACTATTTTATATAAAAAATAATTATTTTTGCATCGCTTTATTCAGCGAGCTATAACTTTTTTATTTTTTCGCTGATGATGCTGTGTGGCAGCTCGTTTTTTGCGGGACAAGATGATGTTTTCAGCGGTACCATGGATATTTATATGCATCTTTTTGATCGCGCGTTATTACACTTTTTGTTTGGCGGTATGATAATAAATCATTATTTTTTGCTTCGTTTTTTAATTTTATTTTTTAAGGGGTTCGCTAAAGGGGTTAACTAATGGGACAGTTTTATAGGGCAGGTCGTTACGGACGCGGTGATACCTAAAATGTGTACTTTTATTGTTTTGTTTTTTTATTATTTCCAAAAAATGGATTTATTGGGGGAATATTTTTATTTTTTTTTCTAATTTATTTGGCGATTTTTTTTTAATTATTTTTACACTTTTTTTTATTTTTTTTTTACTTTATTAAATAGTCCCAGGTGGGACATCACTGTCCTGTGACAGATTGCTGATCTGTCACATCACAGATCACTGTGACAGATCAGCGATCTGACACAGGCAGTGCAGAAGGCTTCCTCATGCCTGCGCTTTGCAGGCACTGAGGAAGCCAGCTTCCGCAGGCCCCCGAAGGCCCCCGTCGCCATCTTGGATTCGGGGGCCTGGAGGAAGGGAGTCCCCCGCAGCAGCGCTGCACATTGCGCTGCCGTGGGGGGCTCAGGGAAGCACGGAGGGAGCCCCCTCCCTGCCGATGCTTCCCTTTAATCCCCGGTACACCGCGATCGTGTTTGATCGCGGTGTGCAAGGGGTTAACGTGTCGGGGGCGGTCCGTGACCGCCCCTGACACATTGTGCCAGGTGTCAGCTGTGATAATCAGCTGACACCCGGCTGCGATCAGCGGCGCTCACCACGTGGGCGCCGCTGATCGCGCCGACGTACTATCCCGTCCCCGGTCATACGGGCCCGGGTACCGTGGACGGGATAGTACGTCGGATGGCAGAAAGGGGTTAATACACCTCTTGGCCATTTTGAGTACCTTGTAATGCCGTTCGGACTCAGTAACGCACCTGCAGTGTTTCAACACTTTGTCAATGACATTTTCAGAGACATTTGTGGGGAGTATGTCGTCGTGTATTTGGATGACATTTTGATTTACTCTGCTGACCCTGTGACACACGCTCGACACGTCCATTCGGTACTGCAGAGACTGCGAGAAAACTCTTTGTTTGCTAAACTGGAGAAATGTGTTTTTTTTTTTTGCTGAGGAGGTACAGTTTTTTGGGTACATGGTCTCAGGCAGAGGGTTCCGCATGGATCCTGCCGAGATCCAACCCATTAAGGCTTGGGTGCAACCCAAATCGCTGAAAGCGCTGCAACGATTTTTGGGGTTTGCTAATTACTACCGCAAGTTTATCAGGGGTTTCTCAGAGATTGCCAAGCCACTCACGGATCTGACCCGGAAAGGGGCGGACGTGGCCAATTGGAATCCTGAGGCAATTCAGGCATTTTCTACACTAAAGGAGTGCTTTGTGGCCAACCCGATTTTGGTTCAACCTGACTTAAACCGCCCATTTATTGTAGCAGTGGATGCCTCCGAAGTCGGAGTGGGAGCAGTGCTATCGCAAGGCACTGCATCCCTCACTCAGCTTCGCCCGTGTGCTTTTTTTTCCCGCAAATTCTCTGCCACGGAGAAAAGCTATAATATCGGGAATTATTGGCAATTAAATGGGCCTTCGAGGAATGGCGCCATTTCCTCGAAGGCGCCAAACACAAGGTCACTGTCATTACAGATCACAAGAACCTGACCTACCTGGAGTCAGCGAAAAGACTAAATTCCAGGCAGGCCAGGTGGGCTTTGCTCTTCTCTAGGTTTGATTTTTTAATCACCTTTCGCCATGGTACTAAACATGTGAGGGCTAATGTCCTCTCTCGCAGTTTTTGTCCCACACAAACCGAAGACTGTGAACCAGTCCCGATATTTGCCAATGGGATCGTTGTGTCGGCAGTGTCCTTGGACCTTCTGGAGGAGATCCGTAGGTCTCCAGAACAAGCTCCTGACACTACACCCCCCAAAAAATTGTTCGTTCCGGCTACCTTTCATCTACAATTTCTTAAAGAATCACATGACTCTGTTCTGGCAGGCCATCCTGGTCTCAATAATACCACCAGGCTGGTAACTAGGAACTTTTGGTGGCCGACGGTGGTCAAGGACTGCAAGGACTATGTTTCAGCGTGTGAGGTCTGTGCCAGCGCCAAGTCCCCCCATAATCGCCCTGCCGGCTGGCTTCAGTCCTTGCCCACCCCTGAGAGTCCATGGACCCACATCTCCATGGACTTCATTACAGACCTGCCGCCCTCAGATGGAAAAACGTGTATCTGGGTGGTAGTAGACAGATTCAGCAAACTGTGTCATTTTATTCCCCTGTCTGGGTTACCTAACTCCGAAACTTTGAGTAAATTGTTCGTTGTGCATATTGTACGTCTTCATGGTGTTCCAGCAAATATTGTGTCCGACAGGGGTACCTAGTTTGTCTCAAAATTCTGGAGGGCGTTCTGTAAACGCATTGGTGTTGAGTTGTCCTTCTCCTCAGCCTACCACCCCGAAACCAATGGTCAAACCGAACGTACTAACCAGGCCCTGGAGCAATACCTCCGCTGTTATGTGTCAGACTCAGGACATCAGTCCGATTGGGTGGAACATCTGCCATTGGCTGAGTTTGTGCTAAATAAGCAATACCAGGACTCCATTAAGACTACCCCCTTTTTCTGTAACCATGGACTGCATCCGCGCTTTGGGTCATTCTCGGCCAGGATGTCGGAGCTCCCTGGGGTAGAGAAAAGTATACATCGCCTGAAAACAATTTGGTCTGAGGTAAATTCGAATTTGAAAGGAGCTCAGGTTAGACAGGCTTCGGCTGCAAACAGACGACGATCTAAGGGGCTGCACCTGGGAGTTGGAGACAAGGTTTGGCTCTCTACTAAAAACATCAAGCTTAAGGTACCGTCTGCCAAACTGGGACCCAGGTTTATCGGCCCATACGAAATCATAGAGGTGGTTAATCCGGTAGCCTTCCGTTTAAAACTTCCGCAGTCATTCAAATTGCCTAACGTGTTCCACAAGTCTCTCCTAAAGCTGTATCGCTCCCCAGTTCACCCTGTCCAGTCCCCTCCTCCTCCTGTTTCGGTCGGGGGTACCTTGGAGTATGAAGTCCAGGGTATCCTTGACTCCCGCCTTGTCAGGGGCTCAGTACAGTATCTTGTACACTGGAACGGCTACGGCCTGGAGGAAAGGTCCTGAGTCCCTGCGGGGAACATCCATGCCAAGGCATTAATTAGGAGATTTTATCTCCTCCACCCTGACTAACCGGGTTTTGAGGGTCCGGAGGCCCCTCCTGGAGAGGGGGTACTGTCACGTCACCGTCAGACGCGAGGCCTGCTGTTCCACCCTCAGCCACTAGGAGGCGACGGACTGTAACGCCGCCCTTGGGCTCGGGGCATGCTGTCCAGGCCTCGGCCACCAGGAGGCGCCGGACTGACACATCGCCGTCAAACTCGGGGCCTGCTATTCCTGCCTCGGTCACTGGGAGGCGCCGTGGTTCACGCCAGAGTGATGGCAACAACAGTGAAAGGGCTTCTGCGCAGACGTCTAGTGGATGCAGACTCCGCTCCAATGTCAGTCATGAAGGGGTTGGTGCATCATCATCGGGTCTGGTCCTGGGGGCGGTCCTGATGACATCAGCAGGCCGGGAGCCTGTGAGAGATGTGTTATGAGCGGTGGAACGCACTAAATAAAATTAAAATAAAGTGCGTTCACCGCTCGGGGTCCACCGTGCGGTAGATGACAAAACCGCTGCTGAAAGAGGCAGGGCACTCAGGCGGAGATGTGCTCAGGACTTTAGCTGCAGTCAGTGCACCAAAGCAGACTCTGTTATATGCACAGAGCTGCTAACAAAACATAAATACCGCTGAATCTGTTTAGGGTCACAGACTTCAGCAATGTGGACACGGTATTAAAGGTCACAGAAATAGCCTTGCACACCAAGACTATCCCCTCTAGACTTACCGTAAAACTTAAGGTACAAGGCGTCGCAACTGCGAACACCCGGGAGGCTGCTACCGCAGCGTGGCGTGAACAGAGCCGCAAGCAAGGCGCTGCAAGAACGCTGGCGCAATGCAAGACGCTTAGCTGCTGCAAAAGGTATGGCTGGAGTGCGCTGGCGCTAGCGCTGCTACTGCCGGCTGCCCAATCACTCACTCACTAGTAATATCAGAGGGAAGGGGTTTCATAATAAGTCATCCACCAGTTCAAGCATCCATCACCATACACACAGCAGTATGAAAAATACTAGCGCATGGCGGAACGGCCATGCGCACTTTTTATAGCGTACGGGACCTGCCGGAAATCTCCAGAGCCCTGAGCATAACCAATGGAATCAGGAGCAGGACCTGAGCACCTGACTCCTGAAGTCCAATGGGAGCTCATCCCATGAGCATGCTCAGAAGAAGGGACGAAGGACTTAGCCTCTGGAGACAAATGTGAGGATCTGTGTTCCTGCATAGGTATTGTAGACACCAGATTCCTAACAAGATGACCTGATCCCTCAAATACTTTGGGACTGGGCTTGCAAGCCGCCGGATATATTCTTGGTTCCCCTGCGTACTACTTTGTGATTCTATAATTAACTCTGACCTCAGCCTGGATTCTGACTATTCTATTGCCTGCCGTTTTCATACTTTTGCCTTACTCCGGACTACTGACACTGACCTTGGCTTGGATTCCCTGACCTCTCTTCTGCCTGCTGATTCTGTACCTCTGCTATTCTCCCAGTTTGTGACCTTGGCCTGGATATTCGACTCTCCTACCACCTGCCGTTTTTGCACCTCTACCGCTCGCTTGGTTTCTGACTACGTTTTTGGCTCCCTTCCTGCTTTTCTATTGGTGACCGTCCTGCTCTGGCACACTGCTCCTATTCCGACAGCGCCTCCTGGGCTCTGCTGTAAATCCAGATCCCTGTATAGGGGTAAAGGGTATCGGGGTTACTCGGGGCACTGTCTTTTCGCTGCCCAGACTTGCAGATGGATGTTACACCAGGAGGGACATTGCTTTCCTGAGAGACATGGAAGGGCTATTGGAGGCGTTCAAGACCTGCTGACATAGGCAAACCAATTTTTTGGGTGGAAGACGACATTCCTGATTCTGCGAATCTAGGATCAAGCCCAAGAATTGCTGGACCTTCATGGGCTGTAGACGGGACCTCTTAATGTTTAATAGCCACCCTAACCATTCCAAAGCCAATTTTGCTTTCTACAATTGATCCAGACAATGGACCGCTGTTTTTCCTACAATAAGAAAGTCATCCAGGTAGGGGATTACTAGGATGTCTGCTTCCTGTAGATGGGCCATAACTTCCGCTATAACCTTAGTGAACACCCTGGGGAGACTGCTATACCAAAGGGAAGGGCGACATATTGAAAATGCTGTATCGACCCCTCCAAATGAACTGCCACTCTAAGGAATCGCTGATGAGACGCATAGATGGGTATATGGTAATAAGCGTCTTTTAAATCCAACACCACCATAAAACAATTTTCAAACAGCAATTTTATTGTGGAACTGATTGTTTCCATTTTGAAAGGTCGAATGACCAGGTATCTGTTGAGTGCCATCAGATTAATTATGGTCCTGTAGGAGTTATCTGGTTTACGGACCAAAAATTGGGTGTGTGCGAGGACGCGCAGGCCACCAGCGCCACCGGCCCGGCCCCCCACCGCACCACTTCCGGTCCGGGCGCACGCGAGGATGTGCAGGCTACCGGCCCCGCCCCCCCGTGTCACTTCTGGTCCGGGCATGTGCGAGGACACGCAGGTCACCAGCGCCACCGGCCCCGTCCCCCACGTCACCTCCGGCCAGGGCGCACGCGAGGACGTACAGGCCACCAGCGCCATGGCGGCACCGATGTACAGCGCTCCCCCGGACGCCACCGAGGCGCAGCCGCATGCCCCCAACCGCGATCCAGGCAAGGGGAGACCGCACCAGCTGGAATAAGACCGGGATCCGGGGGGAGGCCATACTTACCCGCCGGCACCGGCCCAGGAGACGGGCATCTGCCGGACCCCGCTCCCACCTGTCCCGCACACTGACGTGAAACCCTGCGCGGGTCACCGTGGCGCTTCCAGGGGACTCCGCACTGTCCGAGGTAGGAGACCCCCCCGCTACCTGAGTCAGACAGCCGGCCTGGGGATTCCTCATACATGATGGCATGATCTATCGGGAATCCTGTCCTCCAGGAACAGGAAACCAACTGATGCGTGGGAGAGGTGCCGCCCTTATGCATCTGTAGGATTTCCTGTTCCTGGAGGGCGGATCCTCTCTCAGGTGGTGCTGTCATGGACGACCGAATAAAAATTGCTTAAATAGCAGATTTCAAATAATCAAAGATTTGTCTGCTACTTTCAGCTGTTGGAGCTATGTGTATATATCACCGTTAACTTGACAGAATAATGCAGAAACTGCAGTCTGCAGTCTTTGATGTCTTTGAGAAGGACATAGACTACAGGCTACCAGTAAATAAAAAAGCAAAAAAACAAACAAAAACACCCATCTAAGGCTTTTCATATCAGTCAAAGTCTGCCAGAGTGGTAAAAAATGGATCCGTTTCCGTCTTGGGCCAAACGGATGCCACTGGATCCGTTTGTTGGAAGGATCCACTGCAGCCGCCATGTGACTGAAATTTAAAGCAACTGCAGTCTGGAAAAAGGATAGAGAGAGAGAGAATAAATATGAATATTTTCACAGTGTTTCCAGAGCGCTATTCAGGGTTAAAATGCTTGGCAGAGCAAATCTGCCGGGCATGCGCAATTGAAAATAGCGGTCTGTCGCTCCAAAAAAAGTTTCAGAGTCCGTCTCCTCCACCCGGGAGACGCTACAATTCTAATGGATCCGTCAAAAAATGGATGCGACGGACGACCATCAGTCAAAATCCGCCACTAATGCAAGTCTTTGGAGGAAAAAACGGATACGCCAAAAAAGGGGCGGATCCGTTTTTTTCGAAAAGTGGTGGATTTTGACTGATGTAAAAAAATGGAAATGTGAAACAGGCCTAAGGGAACTGAAGATAAACTAATCAAATCTACAGATGATGAAGACAGAGGAAGGATTCAGAAGGATCTAGACAAGGTTGAACAATGGTATTTAACAGGGAGAAATGCAAAATTCTAAATTTGGGCAAGAAAAATGAAAATTACATCTACAGAATGGGAGGAACAGAATTAAGCAACAGCACGTGTGAAAAAGACTTGGGTATACTAAAAGATCACAGACTGCACATGAGTCAACAGTGTGATGCAGCAGCAAAAAAGGCAAACACAGTTTTAGGAAGTATTAGAGAAGTATTAAAGTGTAGCACTCGTGAAGTAATTATCCCCTCTACTCCTCCTTGGTCAGACCTAATCTGAAATACAGTGTCCAGTTTTTGGTCTCGACATTTTAAAAAAGACATGGAAAAACTGGAGCAAGTTCAGAGAAGGGCTACCAGGAGGGTGAGCAGACTGCAAAGTATGTCCTACAAGGAACAGTTATAGAATCTGTCAATGTTTAGCTTGCAAAAAAGAAGGCTAAGAGGAGACTTAACAGCTATCTACAAATATCTGAAGGGATGTCAGTGAACAGGGATCATCTGAATTCTCATTTGCACATGGAAACACGAGAAGTAATGGAATGAAACTGAAAAGGAGAAGCTACAGATTAGATATTAGAAAACAAAATTGACAGTGAGGGTGATCAATAAGTGGAACAGACTTCCACGAGAGGTGGTGAGTTTTCCTTTAATGGAAGTCTTCAAAGAGAGCCTGGACAGTCTGAGATGGTTAATTTAATCTTGCACTGCATTAAGCAGGGAGTTGGACACGATGAACCTGGAGGACTCTTCCAACTCTAACTCCAACTATAACTCTAACATTCTATGATATAGTACTTAACGACCAATGCTGGACATAGCACGTCATGAACAGGTGTCAGTTTTCACATATTGAGGTGATAGTTTTTAATCCATAACATACATATCACTGTATGAAAACACACAGTGACAGCTCTGTGCCAACAGCAGTTAATGCCAGCTGAACAGCACGGACAGAGATGAAGGGACCCATTTAATCTGTTCCTGCTATCTGATTGCTACAATTGGTCAGTCAATCTGAATGACAAATCACAGCATATTCACCAGGAAGTGCTGAAATATGAGTACATCTCCGCATGATCACCAATGGGAGCTTGGCGCAGCTGACAGCAGAGCTTCTGTGGTAACAGCCAGGGCTGATAACCCCACCACCCCTGGATGATTAACCCACCGGATGCCATGATTGATGGCAGTCGTGGCATTTGGAAGGTTGTGAGTAGGAGTGGGATCACCCCCCCAAAATAAAGAACAAAAAATATTACACCAATAAATAGACATATTTATGTAAATAAAAAATAAACAAAAATACACATTTCATGTTGTCGCATCCAGAATGACCCTATCTATAAAACTGTAAAATTAGTTAACCTCTACAGTTAACGCTGTAGACAAAATAAAACATGGCAAAAAACTGCTTTTTCATCATACTCCCAGAAAAAAGTGGTGTGTGTGTCTTTATTTAATATTAATGAGAGTATCTGGCTGAAGAGGTTGAACAAGAAAATTACATCACAAGTCTTTTTTTTTACAAAAAGAATTTAAGATTTACAAAAATGCAAGAAAATCCTCATGAAAAGTCAACATAGTAGACAATACAGGTGTAGAGAAAATGTGCCAGTAAGTACAATCCAGTGCACGGATACATGACTGCAAAGAAGGGGCGCACGGAGACAGGGAGGCTAGAAAATTATATAATATAAGACTGGTAGTAGATGGTATAAATTAATTTAATAGGATTAGTGCAATTAATGATCATCATACCATCAGGGTATAAATCTAAAAAGTCTGCAATATAGATTATGGAAGCCATATGTAGGTGTTACAGGTATATGGCACATGTCAGCCTTATGGACAAAACATAACTGTCATGGCAATCAGATGGTTACCTGCAGTGAAGAGCAGACAAGTGGTCCTTGGGGCCGTGCGCCCGCCCCAACGCGCATTTCGGATGCTCGTCCTTCATCAGGGTAAGATAGAGTCAGGATACCGAGCGGTTTAAATATAGCCTGCATCGGAAGTGACCGGGCTGCGGACCAGAGATGATGCATCCATCGCCGTGACTACCAGGACTCCAGACGGAGTCCGCGTCAAGCAGTGGGCGGCGTCAGGCACAGGAGGAGTGCCATGATGTCAGCACATGCATAGAGATGCGGAAAGCCGACAGGCACCCAGGCACAAGGCGCACATGCGTGAAGGTCAGCGGCACCGTAAAAGCCAGGGGAATAGTGGATACAGCAATATAAACAAATAATAGAAGAAACAGTTCTTGGACCAGACCGGCCGAACAGGTGATCATGAGAGGCATATAGGGGCAGAAAACTGGTGAATATATGAACAAAACAATCTAAATAAAATATAAGTAATCGATCAAAATGTACTAATTATCATATAACCATGTATTATCATGGACATGATATATATTAATCTATATATATAATTGCCTTGAATTGTCTGTCATTCACTTCCATCTGGATGTCCCAGAATCCCACAATCTACCGCGCCGCACCGGAAGTGCACCGACCGCCATTTTGGAACACCCAAGTGATGCCGCTCGGATCCAGGACGCAGCTGCGATTCTGAACGCCGCTGCGATCGCAACCGCCTCTGGGATCTCAGCTGCTCAGATCCAGGATGCCGCTGCGATCCCGACCGCCGGTGGGATCCCAGTTGCCGCTCGGATCCAGGCCGCCGCTGCGAGGCTGTGAAAGGGGTGTAAAGAGGGGGTATAACGAGAGGGGTGTAATGAAGGGGGTATAATAGAGGGTGTAATGAAAGGGATGTCGCCGCCGGACCCCCACTAGGACCCACCGTCTGACTACACGTGCCGGATCCCGCCGCTGCCTGCCCACCCACCTCCATGTAGTCACAACCGGCAGGAAAGACCGTGGCTTGCGGACTGTGCTGGAGATTGGGTGCGGCCACCCGCTGGTGGCACCGCACACCATCTCCAGCACAGGCCACAAAACACCATCTTTCCTGCCGGCTGTGAGAGGGGTGTAACGAGAGGGTGTAATGAGGGGGGAGTAATGAGAGGGATGCCGCTGCCAGACCCCTGCCAGGACTCACTGCCTGACTACACGCGCCGGATCCTGCCGCTGCCTGGCCACCCACCTCCGTGCAGTCACAGCCGGCAGGAAAGACCGTGGCTTCAAGCCTGTGCTGGTGATTGGGTGCGGCCACCCTCTGGTGGCACTGCACACCATCTCCAGCACAGGCCGCAAACACTGTCTTTCCTGCCGGATGTGACTGCATGGAAGTGGGTGGGCCGCCACCCCCAGCGCCACAAAGCTGCCCCCATCCTGATGTTACTGCCCTCCCGATGCGATAGCATCAGGCACACATCTAGTATATATATGAATAGATATGCAAGCCAAAAGATGGAGGTATGAGATCATAAACATATGCATGGATAGATATCAACAAAAGCATATCATCAAAAATGCATGCATAATTACCATAGATGTGTCATCAAATACCGAACGACATAAAGTTACAGGCCACCACAAAAAAGTAGATTAAAATGTCCTTAAGAAAAGATGTTAGACCTTCAACGTTAACAGGTGGATCAATTATATCTTAAAAACCCCTTGTTGAAGATCTACCATCTTTTCTTAAGGAAATTAGTCAACTTTTACGCAAAGTCGATGGTCTTTTCATAGACCCTGATACCCTCTTGGTTACGACGACGTTGAGGCCCTATATACCAATATAAAACACTGCGACGGATTGCGTGCTATTAATTTTTTTCTGGGGTCATCCAACTATTCTCCAGGTATGAGGGCCTTTGTACTTGAGCTGCTTGAATTCACACTCACCCACAATTTTTTGTTTTTAAGGGGTCCTTCTTCCTACAGCTGCAGGAAACAGCTATTGAAGCAGCTTTTGCCCCCTCCTATGCCAACCTATTCCTGGGGCTGTGGGAGAGGGACCTCTTCCTGTCTGATCAGCAGACATCGTCAATGGACAGCGTGCTCACCTGGGCATGGTACATCATAGTAACATAGTAACATAGTTTTGAAGGCTGAAGGAAGACCTTACGTCCATCTAGTTCAGCCTATTTTTAGTGCAGCTGTTCTGCATTGTTGATACTGGGGAAGGCAAAAAACCCACAGAGTAGAAGCCAATTTTCTCCTTAGGGAAAAAAAATTCCTTCCCCTAAGCTGGGTCAACCATCTACCTATAATATTATGTTATTCGTAACCTTCTATACTGTTACTCACAAGAAAAGCATCCATTCCTTTCTTAATTCATTCAGTGAGTTGGCCATCACCACTTCCTCAGGAAGAGAATTCCAGAGCCTCACTGCTCTTACCATGAAGAACCCTCTTCTATGCTGGTGCAGAAATTGTCTTTCCTCCAAACGAAGAGAATGCCCCCTTGTTCTTGTCACAGTCCTTGGTACAAACAGTTCATTGGAGAGATCTCTGTATTGCCCTCTGATATACTTGTACATATATATGAGGTCTCCCCTAAGTCTTCTCTTTTCTAGAGTAAATAGACCTAATTTTGATAACCTTTCTGGGTATTGTAGTGAACCAACTCCATTTATCATTTTAGTAGCCCGCCTTTGAACCCTTTCAAGTTCAGTAATGTCTTTCTTGAGCACCGGCATCCAAAATTGCACACAATACTCCAAGTGTGGTCTGACGAGTGATTTGTACAGAGGGAGAATTATGTTTTCATCTCGTGTCCCCAGACCTCTTCTAATGCATTCCATGACCCTATTTGCTGTGGTGGCAGCTGCCTGACACCGGGCACTCCAATTTAGCTCCTTATTGACTAAGATGCCTAAGTCTTTTTCCATGTCTAATTTCCCCAGTAGTTTCCCATTTAGTAAGTAATTGTAGCATCTGTTTCTCCTTCCCTTGTGCATAACCTTACACTTATCTGTGTTAAACCTCATTTGCCATTTTTCAGCCCAATTCTCCAATTTACTCAAATTTGTCTGTAGTTGCAAACTGTCCTCCTTTGTGTTAACTACCTTACATAGTTTTGCATCATCTGCAAATACTGATATTTTACTGTGTAAGCCATCCACTAGATCATTAATATATTAAATAGTAGGGGGCCCAATACAGAACCCTGTGGTACCCCACTAGTAACCCTGGCCCAATCTGAGTATGCACCAATAATAACCACTCTTTGTTTTCTATCACTAAGCCAGCTACCTACCCATCTACACACATTTTCCCCTAGCCCAAGCTTTCTCATCTTACTTACCAATCTTTTATGTGGGACAGTGTCAAATGCTTTAGAGAAGTCGAGATAAATGACATCCAATGATTTTCCTTGGTCCATTTGAGAGCTTACATCCTCATAGAAGCTGATCAGGTTAGTTTGACAGGAGCAATCCTTCATAAATCCATGTTGATATGGAGTTAAACATTTATTAACATTGAGATATTCCTTAATGGTATCCCTTAGAAACCCTTCAAAAATTTTACCCACAACAGATGTTAAGCTTACCGGCCTATAGTTTCCAGGTTCCCTTTTACACCCCTTTTTGAATATTGGTACCACATTTGCTTGCCGCCAATCAAAAGGAACAGACCCTGTTTCTATAGAGTCTTTAAATATAAGGAATAGAGGCCTGTCTATCACATTATTTAACTCCCTTAATACCCGAGGGTGAATGCCATTAGGGCCTGGTGATTTGTCAATTTTAATCTTACTAAGGCGGTTCTGCACTTCTTCCTGGGTTAGGCAGGTAATACTTAATGGGGAGTTTACATTATCACTCTGCATTTCCCCTGGCAAATCCTTTTCCTGTGTGAACACTGTTGAGAAAAAAGTATTTAAAACATTTGCTTTTCCCACATCGCTCTCTATGATTTCACCCTCATTGTTCTTTAAAGGGCCGACACCATCAATTTTAATAATTTTACTGTTTATATAATTAAAGAATAGTTTGGGGTTTGTTTTAGTTTCCTTAGCAATGAGTCTCTCAGTTTCCACTTTTGCTAAATGTATTTGTTTTTACACATTTTATTTTTTTCTCTATAACTTTTTAATGCTTCTTCATTGCCTTCTTGTTTTATCTTCTTAAATGCCTTGTTCTTGTTATTTATTGCCCTTTTAACATCCTTATTTAGCCACATTGGTGTTCTCCTGTTCTTAGCCCTTTTATTTCTGTACGGTATGGCTAGCTCGCAGTGGGTGTGTAAAACTAATTTAAATATTTCCCATTTATTTTCTGTGCTCCTATTTTTGAGGACATTGTCCCAATCAATTCGGCGAAGGTCCTCTCTAAGCTGATCAAACTTTGCTTTCCTGAAATTGAGCGTTTTTGTAACCCCCTTCCAGGGCACCTTACTGAAGGACAAGTGGAATTGTATTATATTGTAGTCACTATTCCCTAGGTGCCCATCGACTCGTACTTCTGTTATTCTATCTGGCCTGTTGCTTAAAATTAAGCCCAGAAGGGCTGTCCCTCTAGTTGGGCCCTGCACAAGTTGTGACAGATAATTATCCTTGGTCACTGACAGAAATTGGTTTCCTTTCTGAGATACGCAGGTTTTAGCTTCCCAGTCTATGTCGGGGTAGTTGAAGTCCCCCATAATAATCACCTCAATGTGATTTGCTGCTTTGTCTACTTGTTTCAATAATACATTTTCAGTGGTTTCTGTTATATTTGGTGGCTTATAACAATCCCCTATGAGGATTTTATTACTTTTCCCTTCTTGTATCTCCACCCATAGAGACTCCACCTCTTCATTTCCCTCTTGTATATGTATATCTTCTCTTAGTGTGGGCTTTAAAGTGGACTTTATATATAGACAGACTCCACCCCCTTCCTTTTTTTACGATCCCTCCTAAACAAATCATATCCTTGAAAGTTAGCCACCCAGTCATAGCTGTCGTCTAACCATGTCTCAGTTATTCCTACTATGTCGTATTTTTCCTCATACATTACCAACTCCAGATCTTCAGTCTTATTGGTCAGGCTTCTTGCATTGGTCAGCATGCAGGAAAGAAGTTTTGCTTCCTTTTTCTTAGCTTCCTTCTGAGTACCCTGTCTTGGGTCCTCTTTACCACATCTAGTATCCTTGATTAGTTTGTCCTTCTGCTGCATGTTCTTGTCTGCTGTTTTTCCTCCCATCCCCTCTTCTTCTAGTTTAAAACCCTCCTGTCTTCTTGATCTGGCAGGCTACATCAGCATCCCTAAAAATTTTCATTCAGGAATTGAATAATAATGACTGTAACTTACACCTTACAGTTAAATATGACTCAGATTCAATTGAGTTCCTTGATGTCGTACTAAGGAGAGGTCAGAGGGGCGATATCCAACCAAATCTATAGGAAGACTACATCTACAAATATGTTACTGCATACCTCCTCCTCTCACCTCAATCATATGATACGATCTGTGCCCATCGGTCAGTTCCACCGCCACCACCGCATTTGTTCTACGGAGGCAGATTTTGAGGAACAAGCGGACGAATTGAAACGACGGTTTTCGAACGCGGATATAGCCGTCAGCTAATCAAAAGGGCATATAATCATACTAGATTTTCCTCCAGTAATTCCCTACTCTATAACAATGACTAACTATCACTCACAATCTGAACATATACGTATGGCTCTTTCTAAATCCTGGCCTTTTCTAAAGACCGACTCCATAATTTTGAAATGTGTTTCGGATAGACCAATAGTTACGTTCAGACGTGCCAAAAACCTACGAGATCACTTGGTATGAAGCCATTATATTGATGAGCCCACTCGAACCTTTCTGTGTGGTGGCAGTGTCCGACGTGGCTGCGTCCTTTGTGGCCATTGTGCGGCATGTGGCAATGTCGATCAAGGTGACTCTTTTACCAATTCTAGCAGTATGAATAACTACAAGATTAAGAGATTTATTACTTGTATATCATTAAATGTGATCTACTGTGCCACATGGTCATGCTCCCTGACATACGTCGGCTTGACTACGTGCCAGTTTAAGGTACATACTGTTGTGAATTCTCTTTCTGGGCTCCCTCTGGTGGTTACTAAAGGTAGTGGAGCTGGTCAGATTGACAGAGGTGTTGCGAGTTCTCTTTCTGGACTCCCTCTGATGGTTACTGGAGGTAGTGGAGCTGGTCAGATTGACAGAGGCTTGCCACCTGATAATGATGATGATGATTGGAGATCTGGGGTTTCTGACTGGTGTATTTAAGACAGCTGACTTTCTTCAATCCCTGCTGGTGATTTTCTTCCTGTGCCTTCTGAGGTCTGATGTATCCTGCTCTGTTCCTGCATGGTTCAGGTAAGTGGTTCATTTGCTAATCTTTTTGCATTTGATCTGGTTTTGTCTATCTCTGCTTTGTGTGGGTCAGCTTGCTCCTGCTGGGGCTATGCTGGATCACCGCCCATATGTTACTGCTTGTGTCAGTTTGTTCTGTCCCCTGTTATATTGGTCTCTTTTTGCTTTGCTTTCAGTATATACCAGAGTGTTGATATAGTGGGGGCGAAGTCGTGTGACTTTAGTGTTTTTTGTGCATCAGACGTGTTGGATTTTTCAGGGTTTTTGCGTGATTGCAGACAGTGTCTTTCGTTTCCCGTCCCGTCTAGTCAGTTTGGGCACCATCATTTGCTCAGTCAATTTTTCTGCCTGCATTTGTGTTTTCATCTTGTCTCACTGACAATATATGTTTGGGGGCTGTCTATTCCTTTGGGGTCTGCTACGGGGCAGTTTAGATTTCTCCTTTCTTGCTTTAGACTGTTAGGTCTCCGGCTGTTTCGAGGCATCTAAGGCAACGTAGGTACGCTCCATGGCTACTGCTAGTTGTGTGGATAGGATCAGGGGTCTGCAATCCGCTTAGTTACCAACCTCTCTGGTTTTCTGGTGGCTTAGCCTGGTCCTGCTCTCCTCCTCGGTGACCCATTCATAACAACATACACTACCGTTCAAAAGTTTAGGGTCACTTAGAAATTTCCTTATTTTTGAAAGAAAAGCACAGTTTTTCCAATAAAGCTAACATTAAAAGATTCAAAAATACACTCTATACATTGTTAATGTGGTAAATGAATATTCTAGCTGCAAACGTCTGGTTTGTAATGCAATATTTTCATAGGTGTATAGAGGCCCATTTCCAACAACCATCACTCCAGTGTTCTTATGGTACTTTGTGTTTGCTAACTGTGTAAGAAGGCTAATAGATGGCTAGAATACCCTTGAAAACCCGTGTGCAAATATGTTAGCACAGCTGAAAACAGTTTGACTGATTAGAGAAGCTGTAAACCTGACCTTCCTTTGAGCTAATTGAGAATCTGGAGCATTACATTTGTTTTGTTCCATTAAACTCTTAAAATGGACAGGAAAAAAAAACTTTCATGTGAAACTTGACAGTCTATTCTTGTTCTTAGAAATGAAGGCTATTCCATGGGAGAAATTGCTAAGAAACTGAAGATTTCCTACAACTGTCTGTACTGCTCCCTTCAGAGGAGAGCACAAACAGGCTCTAACCAGAGTAGAAAGAGATGTGGGAGGCCCCGCTGCACAACTGAGCAACAAGACAAGTACATTAGAGTCTGCAGTTTGAGAAATTAATGCCTCACAGGTCCTCAACTGGCAGCTTCATTAAATAGTACACGCAAAACGCCAGTGTCAACGTCTACAGTGAAGAGGCGACTCCAGGATGCTGGCCTTCAGGACAGAGTGGCAAAGAAAAAGCCATATCTAAGACTGGCTAATAAAAGGAAAAGATTAATATGGGTAAAAGAACACAGACATTGGACAGAGGAAGATTGGTAAAAAATGTTATGGACAGACGAATCCAAGTTTGAGGTGTTTGGATCACACAGAAGAACATTTGTGAGATGCAGAACAACTGAAAAGATGTTGGAAGAGTGCCTGAAGCCATCTGTCAAGCATGATGGAGGTAATGTGATGGTCTGGGATTGCTTTGGTGAGGGTAAAGTGGGAGATTTGTACAAGGTAAAGGGATTTTGAATAAGGAAGGCTATCACTCCATTTTGCAACGCCATGCCATACCCTGTGGACAGCGCTTGATTGGAGCCAATTTCATCCTACAACAGAACAATGACCCAAAGCACACCTCCAAATTATTCAAGAACTATTTAGGGAAGAAGCAGGCAGTTGGTACTCTATCTGTAATGGAGTGGCCAGCGCAGTCACCAGATCTCAACCCAATTGAGCTGTTGTGGGAGCAGCTTACCGTATGGTACACAAAAAGTATCCATCAAGACAAACCAACTTGTAGGAGGGGCTTCTGGAAGCATGGGGTGAAATTTCTCCAGATTACCTCAGCAAATTAACTTCAAAGGTCTGCAATGCTGTAATTGCTGCAAATGGAGCATTCTTTGATGAAAGCAAAGTTTGAAGGAGAAAATTATTATTTCAAATAAAAATCTTTTTTTCGAACCTTATCAATGTCTGGACTAGATTTAAATCCATTTGCCAACTCATTTGATTAATAAAAGTATGCGTTTTCATGTTAAACATAAAATTGTCTGGGTGACCCCAAACTTTTCAACAGTAGTGTATTAGGGAGCATGTATTTGTGGATACAGGCAGCAGTGAACCGGGAAGATATCTCTATATTAAAAACAATACCCAGACACTTCAAATTGCATCACAATTGCAATAGTAAATGCTTGAGGGTTATGGGTATTGAATTGATTGACCCAGGCATTCGTGGTAGCAAAATTGCCCAATGTTTGGCGCAATTTGAGACATGTTAGATTTGGACCTTTAACACGGTCCACCCGCATGGCCTCAACGAGAGCCTAAGTTTCACCCCATTCTTGTGATCACTGGCCTGCTGCATGTGTGTACATCTATTTGTATCCTTTCTGACTGTTGGTTTTAACCTTGTTTTTATTATTTTTTACATTTTAGGTTTTCACATACTCAC
This sequence comes from Dendrobates tinctorius, assembly GCF_039654945.1. Classification (NCBI taxonomy): domain Eukaryota; kingdom Metazoa; phylum Chordata; class Amphibia; order Anura; family Dendrobatidae; genus Dendrobates; species Dendrobates tinctorius. Next base: position 5,678,002 of record NW_027361779.1, on the reverse strand, counting down.
ATCCATTATCTCTTACTTCCTGTTTGACTGATTTGAAGACCGGTGGTAGCGAGTGGACCAGTCTCTTTTTCTCTTTCCCCTAGTCCTTCTTCCCCTCCTTCTCCCTCTCCTTTATTTTTGGTGTTATTAACCATTGTACATGTTATGTGCATGTTATATGCTTTTGATGTGAAATATGAATGTATATCCCTATTTATATTGATTATGGTTAGAGGTGTCTTTCTGTAATTACATCTGGTATGTATATTTTTTATGCATACATGCATGGCATATAAGTATAGGCCCCATCCATTTTTGGCCCCCTCATGAGATGGACATCTGTATTTATCATTTTATATATATATGCATATCCTGTACGAAGATGTGACTAACTATGATAACGTTGGGTCTTTCCTGATATGCTGAGTAATATTATAAATATTGTTCATTACTCATCTATTACTCCCTTTTCTTATTTTTCTATTTCTTTATTTATCTTTTATTTTTTATTTTTTTTTGTGGTGACCTGTAACTTTATGGTGTGCAGTATATGAGGACACATCTATGGGAATGATGTATTTTTGATGATATACTTTTGTTGATATCTATCCATGCATATGTTTATGATCTCATACCTGCATCTTTGGGCTTGTATATCTATTCATATATATATTTATATATACCGTATCATGTCCATGAAAATACATGGTTATATGATGATTATTGCTTTTTGATAGATAGTTTATATTTTATCTAGATTGTCTTGTTAGAATATTCACCAGTTTTCTGCCCCTATATGCCTCTCATGATCACCTGTTCGGCCGGTCCGGTCCGAGAACTGTTTCTTCTTTTATTATTTGTTTATATTGCTGTATCCACTATTCCCCCGGCTTTGACCGTGCCACTGACCTGCACACGTGCGCGCCTTGTGCCTGGGCGCCTGCTGGCTTTCCGCATCTCTATGCATCTGCTGATGTCATTGCATTCCTCCTGTGCCTGACGCCACCCATTGCTTTACGCGGACGCCATATGGCGTCCTGGTAGTCACGGCGATGGATGCATCATCTCCGATCTGCAGCCCGGTCACTTCCGGTGCGGGCTATGTTTAAACCGCTCGGTATCCTGACTTTATCATGACCCCTGGTGAAGGACGAGCATCCAAAACGTGTGTTGGGGTGGGCGCACGGCCCCAAAGACCACTTGTCTGCTCTTCACTGCAGGTAACCATCTGATTGCCATGACACTTATGTTTTGTCCATAAGGCTGCTATGTATGTACCAGGCTGACATGTGCCATATACCTGTAACACCTACATATGGCTTGCATAATCTATATTGCAGACTTTTTAGATTTATACCCTGATGGTATGATGATCATTAATTGCACTAATCCTATTACTTTGATATATACCATCTACCATCAGTCTTATATTATATAATTTTCTAACCTCCCTGTCTCCGTGCGCCCCTTCTTTGCAGTCATGCATCTGTAAGGGAGTGACAGGACTGTAGTTGTGACCCGAATAACCGCAATATCGAGGTCCAGTCCTTCCCCTACAGAAAACTGTACTCTACTCTCTGGCATACCTACATCTCCATATTCAGCTTCCTCTGGGCACTTCCCAGGCAACGACGGTCCCTTTGTCAGGCGAACTCCATCAATGGAGGCACAGTTCAAGTTAACTTTAATACTTTCTTTGCTGAGTATGTCACACATTATATCCACAGCTGGTACATTGTGACATTTACTTATTTCCTCATCTTTCCCTTTCTGGCTGTCTCTTCTGTCGGGTACACACCTGGAACGGACCATCCTAGACTGCTCCCTAGTTTCTTCTTGGCTTAACCTCGCCATGATGACAATTTCTTCTGCCTGTTTCACCCCAGACTTGAAATCATCAGTCACCAGGTTTGGTTGCCTCTGGTAAAGCATCCGACCGATCTATTTTGAAGTCATCGAAGCTCCAACTACCTTCACCTCAGCTGTTCTGCCGACTCCTGCCCTAAAAGCATCAGCCCAGGTGATAAGTCACCACATATTTTGGTTTCTGTACTGGCCCACTGCTATGACACAAAGTGGCCATGGGTAATGTGGGCTATAGCGCTTGAACGTTGCATGGCTGCCAAGCTGTCCGGGCCTATAGCCCATGTGGACACTAGGGCCCCCTGGATCCCATCTGACTTAACTTCCTATGAAGTCCCCTCTTACTACCCGGCAGCCCCTCCTATAATTAACCCTCTATGAACAGCCTATCCGCTATACCTATAAGGCCCACTATAGAAGTAAAAAAAAAAAAAAGTATTCAGCTCACCATTAGATGAATTCCTGTGGGTTTGGGTGTGGACTAAAGGATGGTGCTCAGAAAAAGCGGCTGTGGTAATCAAACAAAAAAGTTCCAGCAACAGACATCCAAATCAGATTGTTGAATAGACGTTAAAACTTCATCTTTATTGCAATGCCTTTAAAAACATGCTGTTAAAATTGTAAATCCAGGGGATTACGCGTTTCTAACAAAAATGTTCTTAGTCATAGAACATACAGTCATGGCCAAAAGTATTGACACCCCTGAAATTCTGTCAGATAATATTCAGTTTCTTCCTGAAAATGATTGCAAACACAAATTCTTTGGTATTATTATCTTCATTTAATTTGTCTTAAATGAAAAAACACAAAAGAGAATGAAGCAAAAAGCAAAACATTGATCATTTCACACAAAACTCCAAAAATGGGCCGGCAAAAGTATTGGCACCCTCAGCCTAATACTTGGTTGCACAACCTTTAGCCAAAATAACTGCGACCAACCGCTTCTGGTAACCATCAATGAGTTTCTTACAATGCTCTGCTGGAATTTTAGACCATTCTTCTTTGGCAAACTACTCCAGGTCCCTGATATTTGAAGGGTGCCTTCTCCAAAGTGCCATTTTTAGATCTCTCCACAGGTGTTCTATGGGATTCAGGTCTGGACTCATTGCTGGCCACCTTAGAAGTCTCCAGTGCTTTCTCTCAAACCATTTTCTAGTGCTTTTTGAAGTGTGTTTTGGGTTATTTTCCTGCTGGAAGACCCATGACCTCTGAGGTAGACCCAGCTTTCTCACACTGGGCCCTAAATTATGCTGCAAAATTTGTTGGTAGTCTTCTGACTTCATAATGCCATGCACACGGTCAAGCAGTCCAGTGCCAGAGGCAGCAAAGCAACCCCAAAACATCAGGGAACCTCCGCCATGTTTGACTGTAGGGACCGTGTACTTTTCTTTGAATGCCTCTTTTTTCTCCTGTAAACTCTATGTTGATGCTTTTGCCCTAAAAGCTCTACTTTTGTCTCATCTGACCAAAGAACATTCTTCCAAAATGTTTTAGGCTTTTTCAGGTAAGCTTTGGCAAACTCCAGCCTTTCTTTTTTATGTCTCGGGGTAAGAAGTGGAGTCTTCCTGGGTCTCCTACCATACAGTCCCTTTTCATTCAGATGCCGACGGATAGTACGGGTTGACACCGTTGTACCCTCGGACTGCAGGGCAGCTTGAACTTGTTTGGATGTTAGTGGAGGTTCTTTATCCAACATCCGCACAATCTTGCGTTGTGCTGTTAATTACACAAATTAGAGAAGCATCACATGATTTTTCGCACAGTGCCAATACTTTTGTCCACCCTCTTTTTTATGTTTGGTGTGGAATTATATCCAATTTGGCTTTAGGACAATTCTTTTTGTGTTTTTTCATTTAAGACAAATTAAATGAAGATAATAATACCAAAGAATTTGTGTTTGCAATCATTTTCAGGAAGAAACTGAGTATTATCTGACAGAATTGCAGGGGTGTCAATACTTTTGGCCATGACTGTAGTTGCTGGAACTTTTTTGTTTGACTATAAGGCTCACTAGTATGCCCAACCATCAAGTGGCTCGCAACAGAACTACACTTACCCATAACTATGTAAATTATATACTAAAGTGCCCTCCTCTAATGTCCCCAAAAGGATGCACTGACTTACCCTAACTATACATGCATAACAGGCACACTATATTATGCAAGAACATAATACATAAACACAAGACAATACAGTATATTACAGCTTTCTACACAATGGTAACACATACATGTGGCAATGCCATTAATGACGAGCGATAATACATATTTATGTAGCAGTACCGCACACATTTATCATAAACATTATCAATTAGCAATCTACACATAATAACATACAAAAGGGCAATCTGAGGAAGGGAAGCAAGAAAGACATCATACCTCACTCCCTACACATCCGTGCACTTGGATTGTGCTTTATGGCACATTTTCTCTACACCTGTATTGTCTACTACGTTGAGTAAAGTTGATATATTTTTTATACGTGTGGACTTTTCTGTCATTATTCTGGTACTTGTACCTCCCCCTTTTCTCTCTTTTGCTAGCGACTAGTCCTTATTGTTGTCCTAAACAATGTCAGCACATAGCTAGTTAATATATTTTTTACCATTGGTAGTTAACATACTGTTTTTTCTCATGAGTGTTTTCCTTCAGAATTTTACACAAGCAAATCTGAATCAAGCGCACATAGCCTTACAAGAAAGAAGTGTGCAAAAAAATTACATTTTTTTCACAATACACACAATCTTTGAGGTAGACAGTTGTGTTTAAATTTGTGTTAGGTGCAGATTTTTCCTTTGTCTTAAAAAAAAATTATGGCTAATAAATCATTATGCACTCATTCTCTGACACACAAGCCTTGGTTTCAGAATTTTTCTTTCCTAGCAATATTAGGACAGAATGATATTAAGTTGCTGCTTTTGCAGTATCACACAGATCATTCAATTCACAGTCACAGTGAATCTGCCATCCTCAACATGCATGCTGATATCATTGGAATTTTTGATTATTATTCACAGACTGAGATAACCACTCCTATTTTCAATGTGCACCATCACTGCAGCAGATCACCACAATCAAATTCACGGTATGTCTTTTTCTATCCCTATGTGTCGTGAGCTGTGTGTTCTGACCTCCTATTACTGGATGGTAAAATACTAAAATAAGATTTCCTTGTCCTTATCTTTTATAGTCCATGTATGTGCTAGTTTCCTCTGATTGTCTGGGATAGACCATGTGATGGCTGCAACGCATTATGGGAAAGCAGACAAGCTGTGACTGATATCATGTTCCCGCTCTCAGGCTAATGTATTCTTCAGCTATTTGGGAAATGACACCAGGCATTTATTATTTTTTTTTTCAATACTCGTGATCGGCAATTGTTTGACATTGATGGGGCCGGAGAATTTTAGGAAATTCAGCTTTAAGTCGATTTATATCACATTCATCTGCTCATATTTCCATGTCAAACATGTCCGATAAGTCGACAGGTCCTGTTTAAATATTATACAGTATACAAGTATGTACAGAAAAGTTTCACCCGTAGACTTACTTTAAACTTTTGTTAAGTGTATTTTTGTTGCTGACATTTGCAAGCAGGATGGTAAATAGATACAATACGTACATCTGGCACACCATAGCTGTCAGAAATAATATTTGCGTACTGTGTGGAAATAGGTAAGGAAATAGGATATTTTTATTTGTTTCCATCAAACAACATGCTCTTTTTTACAGCTGGTGTATAAAGCTCAAACTATAACAATGCACAAAGTGTTGGCTCAGCATCTATAATACAATTTTTCTAGGTTGCTGTTTTAGGATCTAATAGTGTATAATGGCATTTACGGTATGCATTGCGTGTAGATGTAAGAAAAATGATGTATGTGTAATCTGTATAGGTGTAGGATATATACAGCTTGTGAAAATGATGAATTGTCTTTTAATGCACACCTACATTAATGAGGCATTTAAGAGGACCAATTTTATTTACAGACCACTAGATCAAACAGAAACATGTAGAGTGCATGTAATGCAAAAATGCACAGTTTTATAAATTGGGGCATAAAATAATTTTCCAGATTTTTAACATCTATGCAACATTGATGAGAAAGCCAATATCCAAATGCAAATCATGCAAATATCTTCCCCCAGTATTGCAGCATTACCTTTTTGTTTCTGTAAAATTTTCCTGGTTTAATTTCTAATGATAATTGAGCATGCTTGTCACTGCTCAATATTCGATTCAGCATCGGGTTGCTTGGGCACGCTTGTAATTCTGCTGAGTATCTCATGGTGCTCGAGTCCCCGCCCCATATATTTCCTGGCTGTTTTTCAGCCACTAAATATTCGGTAATTGCCTGTTAATCACAATAATGCCATAGGCATGTTGGATACTGGCATTACTGTGATTGTCAGGGTGCATCATGTCATTGGGTCTATATAAGACCCGGTTATGCGATGCGCACCACACTGTACCCCTGAAACAGAGTAAGGATAGTTGCTGGAGAAGGGAAAGTTAGCACTTTAGACATCTATGCAGGGTTTTTATTGCCTTCCAGTCCTTACTGCTGAAAAATATAACCAGAAGTCCTTTTCAGGGCTACATCTATTCTATTCAATATAAATACCACTTTTAGCTGTATTTAGTGTAGGGATAGCTGCTGGAGAAGGTATAGAAGTGCATTAGAGGACTATAGGCAGGGTTTATAGCCTTATAGTCCTTGTGGGTGAAACCTAAAACCAACAGTCCTTATCAGGGCTACATCTATTCTATTACTGCTCTTAGCTACATTTAGTGTAGGGAGAGTTGCTAGAGAAGGTCTAGTTTTGCATTCGAGGCATCTAGGCAGGAGTTATTGCGATACAGTTCTTGCTGTTGCAAACTAAACCAAAACTCCTTATCATGCTTATATCTATTCTATTCGAGTCCTTATAAATACTGCATTAGTTGCATTTAGCATTGGAAGAGTTTCTAGAGAAGGGCTAGTTTTACATTCGAAGCATCTAGGCAGGAGTTATTGCAATACAGTCCTTGCTGTTGCAAACTAAACCAAAACTCCTTATCATGCTTATATCTATTCTATTCGAGTCCTTATAAATACTGCATTAGTTGCATTTAGCATTGGAAGAGTTTCTAGAGAAGGGCTAGTTTTGCATTCGAGTCATCTAGGCAGTGGTTATTCCCCTACAGTACTTGCTGCTGCAACCTAAAATTTAGGAAAAAAATACACAGGTGTAACTAACCAGCTCAGCCTCATCTCATCTCTGCATGTACTGAGTGATAATGTGGAAGAGGAGCTAAAACTAACTTTAGCTTGAAAATTAGTAAAAAAAATTACATCTAATTAAGCTGGCTGCAAACCTCCAACCATTGAGGAGAGACAAGGGAAGCACACATCAGGTTCAACAGAGGCAGTGCAAGACAATCAAAGTTTCATTAGACCTTCCTAGTGCCCAGGCCCTGATGCGTGTGTTTATTCTGACATGGAGGGAAACGTTTTGGATGATGGTGAAGGAGTACCTAACCAACCATACCAACATCCTCCATGATTCCTCTGTGCCATACAACTATTGGTTGTCCAAGCTGGACACCTGGCATGAACGTTCTCTCTATGCCTTGGCGGTGCTGGCCTGCCCTGTCACTAGTGTTTTGTCTTTTAAGATGTTAGAGAGATAAAAGCCCAAATAGGGTCTTATCAGCTGGTGAAGACAAGATATAAGATCAGATTGCACTCAACTTTATTCCCACAGTATTCGGGTGTGTAATAGCTCATCAGAGCCGACAGCTGCAGCATGACCACTAGTCAGGCAAGTGACCAAACAATAGTATTCAAACTGTACAGATTTGTGGTGAAAAATCTGCACTGCTGTACAAATCATGATCAAACAGTAAAGTTGAAAGTGATGGTTTATTTTCTTTCTCAACGCATTTCAAAGTCACAAGGACTTCTTCTTCAGGAGACACCATCACATGTTTCTCAACGCAAGCAATGACTAGCCAGGTCTTTCACCGGGAAGGAACAACCACGGGAAGGGCAGTCTCCAATGAAGGAAACCACCTATGCCAAAACATGGTATCCATCCACAGACAGCTGTTTCAGGGTATTGCCCCTCATCAGTGTGGAGTAGGAAACTGGCTAGTAGGAGCAATGCCTAGTAGAAGACTAAGAAAAAATGAGGATGATTGACCTCATGGAGATCAACATCTGACACTGCGGAGACTGCCCTTCCCGTGGTTGTTCCTTCCCGGTGAAAGACCTGGCTAGTCATTGCTTGAGTTGAGAAACATGTGATGGTGTCTCCGCGGCTTATATATTTTGCTTGTTTTACATATTTCCCATAAGGGATGGGGACAGTGCTCTAGAATCACTGCGTTGAGAAACACGTGATGGTGTCTCCGCAGTGTCGGATGTTGATCTTCATGAGGTCAATCATCCTCATTTTTTCTTAGTCTTCTACTAGGCATTGCTCCTACTAGCCAGTTTCCTACTCCACACTGATGAGGGGCAATACCCCGAAACAGCTGTCTGTGGATGGATACCATGTTTTGGCATAGGTGGTTTCCTTCATTGGAGACTGCCCTTCCCGTGGTTGTTCCTTCCCGGTGAAAGACCTGGCTAGTCATTGCTTGCGTTGAGAAACATGTGATGGTGTCTCCGCGGCTTATACATTTTGCATGTTTTACATATTTCCCATAAGGGATGGGGGCAGTGCTCTAGAATCACTGCGTTGAGAAACACGTGATGGTGTCTCCGCAGTGTCGGATGTTGATCTCCATGAGGTCAATCATCCTCATTTTTTCTTATTTTGACCTTAATGACCTGGCCATCTTTTGTAATTCTGACAGTCTCCCTTTATGAGGTAATAACTCAGGAATGCTTCAACGCATCCTAGCAATTCTGTGATTTTTTTTTCATGACATATTGGACTTCATGTTAGTGGCAATTTAGGTCAATAATTTTTGCGTTTATTTGTGAAAAAAACAGAAATTTGGCAAAAATTTACAAAATTTTGCAATTTTCAAATTTTGAATTTTTATTCTGTTAAAGCAGAGAGTTATGTGAGACAAAATAGTTAATGAATAACATTTCCCACATGTCTACTTTACATCAGCACAATTTTGGAAACAATTTTTTTTTGTTAGGAAGTTATAAGGGTTAAAATTTGACTAGCGATTTCTCATTTTTACAACAAAATTTACAAAACTATTTTTTTAGGGACCATCTCACATTTGAAGTCACTTTGAGTCACTTCTATATGGCAGAAAAAACCCAAAAGTGACACCATTCTAAAAACTGTACGCCTTAAGCTACTCAAAACTACATTCAAGGAGATTATTAACCCTTCAGGTGCTTCACAGGGACTAAAGCAACATGGAAGGAAAAAATGGACATTTTTATTTTTCCAACAAAAATTTTCTTTTAGCATCAATTTTTTCATTTTTACATGGGTAACAGGATAATATGGATCCTAAAATTTGTTGGGCAATTTCTCCTGAGTACACCGATACCTCATATGTGGTCATAAACCACTGTTTGGGCACACGGCAGGGCTCAGAAAAGAAAGAGCGCCGTTTGACTGTTTGAATAGAAAATTAGCTCCAATCATTAGCGGACACCATGTCGCATTTGGAGAGTCCCTGTGTGCCTAAACATTGGAGATCCCCCACAAGTGACCCCATTTTGGAAACTATACCCCCGAAGGAACTTATCTAGATGTGTGGTGAGCACTTTGAACCCCCAAGTGCTTCACAGAAGATTATAACGCAGAGCAGAGAAAATAAAAATCGTTTTTCTTCCTCAAAAATGATTTTTTAGCCCGCTATTTTTTATTTTCACGAGGGTAACAGGAGAAATTGGACCCCAAAAGTTGTTGTCCAGTTTGTCCTGAGTATGCTTGTACCTCTTATGTGGTGGGGAACCACTGTTTCGGCACACGGCAGGGCTCAGAAAGGAAGGAGCGCCATTTGACTTTTTGAATGCAAAATTAGCTCCAATCGTTAGCGGACACCATGTCGTGTTTGGAAAGCCCCTGTGAGCCTAAACTTTGGAGCTCCCCTACAAATGACCCCATTTTGGAAACTAGACCCCCTAAGGAACTTATCTAGATGCATAGTGAGCACTTTGGACCCCCAGGTGCTTCACAGAAGTTTATAACGCAGAGCTGTGAAAATAAAAATAATTTTTTTTTCCACAAAAAATGATATTTTAGCCCTCTAGTTTCTATTTTCACAATGGTAACAGGAGAAATTGGACCCCTAATGTTGTTGTCTAGGTTCTCCTGAGTACGCTGGTACCCCATATGTGGGGGGAACCACTGTTTGGGCACACGTCGGGGCTTGGAAAGGAAGTAGTGACGTTTTGAAATGCCGACTTGATGGAATAGTCTGCGGGCGTCATGTTACATTTGCAGAGCCCCTAATGTGCCTAAACAGTAGAAACTCCCCACAAGTGACCACATTTTGGAAAATAGACCCCCCAAGGAACTTATCTAGATGCATAGTGAGCACTTTGAACCCTCAAGTGCTTTACGTTTGCAAAGCCCCTGATGCACCTAAACAGTAGAAACAGTAGAAACCCCCCACAAGTGACCCCATTTTGGAAATTAGACCACCCAAGGAACTAATCTAAATGTGTGGTAAGCACTTTGAACACCCAAGTTCTTCACAGACGTTTATAACGCAGAGCCATGAAAATAAAAAAAAAATATTTTTCTTCCTCAAAAAATGATTTTTTAGCCCACAATGTTTTATTTTCACAAGGGTAACAGGAGAAATTGGACCCCAAAAGTTGTTGTCCAGTTTGTCCTGAGTACCCTGTTACCACATATGTGGGGGTAAACCACTATTTGTGCACACGTCGGGGCTCGGAAGGGAAGAAGTGACGTTTTGAAATGCTGACTTGATGGAATGGTCTGCGGGTGTCATGTTAAGCTTGCAGCTCCCCTGATGAACCTAAACAGTGAAAACCCCCCCACAAGTGACCCCATTTTGGAAACTAGACCATCCAAGGAACTAATCCAGATGTGTGGTGAGCACTTCGAACCCCCAAGTTCTTCACAGACGTTTATAACGCAGAGCAATGAAAATAAAAAATCATTTTTTTTCCACAAAAATAGTCCCCAATTTTTTATTTTTCCAAGGATAACAGGAGAAAATAGACTCAAAAAGTTGTTGTGCAATTTTTCCTGAGTACGCTGATACCACATATGTGGGGGTAAACCACTGTTTGGGCACACGTCAGGGCTTGGAATGGAGGAGCACTGTTAGACTTTTTGAACTCAAAATTGGCTGGAATAAACAGTGACACCATGTTGCGTTTGGAGACCCCCTGATGTGCCTAAACAGTGGAAACCCCTCAATTATAACTCCATCCCTAACCACAACACACCCCTAACCCTAATCCCAACCCTAACCACAACCCTAACACCAACACACCCCTAACCCTAATCCCAACTCTAACCCTAACCACAAGCATAACCCTAATCCCAACCCCAACCCACCCCTAACCCTAATCTTAACCCTAATTCTGACCCTAACCCTAATCCCAACCCTAATTCCAACCCTAACCCTAATTCCAACCCTAATCTCAACCTCAACCCACCCCTAACCCTAATCCCAACCCTAATTCTAACCCTAACCCTAATTCTAACCCTAATCCTAATTCCAACCCTAACCCTAATTCCAACCCTAACCCTAATCCTAGCCCTAACCCTAATGGAAAAATAAAAATATTTTCTTTATTTTATTATTTGTCCCTACCTATGGCGGTGATAAACGGGGGGGTTTATTTACTTTCTTTTATTTTGATCACTGTGAGAGTTTATCACAGTGATCAAAATAAATGAATGAATCTGCAGCTGGCAGAATCCGGCGGGCGTTTTTCCAAGATGGCGGCGCCCATGATGCGGGACATCGGGACGGCCAGAGAGACATGAGGTACCGGGGAGGGTGAGGGGGGGATCAGAAGGCTGGGGGGAGTGGAGGGAAGGGGGAGGGGAGTTGATGATGACTGCGGCGACCGATCGCTGCCGTCAGTCGGTGGCAGTTGCCGATTGGTGCCGTCAGTCAGTGGGGGTGTCTCATCGGAGTTTGCAGCCATGGCCAATGCTATTGCAGCATCGGCCATGGCTTGATTGTAATATTTCACCAAATTTCATTGGTGAAATATTACAATCGCACTGCGCATGCGCCCGCCATTTTCCAAGATGGCGGCGCCCATGAGCCGGGATGGTGGGACACCGGAAGCCAGAGCAGGACTTGGAGGCACCATGGAGGGTGAGGGGGGTGATCGGACTGCGGGGGGAGCAGATTTTGACGGCAGCAGCCAGTCGCTGCCGTCAGTCTGTGGCAGGGGCCGATCGACCCCGCCAGCCGTTGTGTGGGGGGATCAGATTAGTGTCTCCAGCCATGTTCGATGCTACTGCAGCATCAGCCATGGCCGGATTGTAATATTTCATCAAATTTAATTTATGAAATATTACTATCGCTCTGATTGGCTGTTTCACTTTCAACAGCCAATCAGAGCGATTGTAGCCACGTGGAGGTGAAGCCACCCCCCTGGGGAGAAGTACAAAGCCCCTGTATCTGTGGGTCAGGTGACCTTTCAGTGATCCCGGTCACCCGACGCACAGGGGGGCTGTGAAGTCATGACACAGCATATGCGTCATGGGTCGGATTGGCACCGACTTTCATGACGCATACACTGTGTCACAGGTCGGGAAGGGGTTAACAATGCCAATACTTTTAGGTCAGGTAGGCTGCCAGTGCCTCCAAAATGCATCCTGTGTGAACACCACAGTTAGAGAGCCATCTGAGCCCAACTGCACCCTGAAAAATAGATAAATTGCACAAAAACATATCAATATATTGTATGTAAGGTATTAGTTGATATTATGGCCATAATACGTAAGCTCGCAACGCGCGTCACCGGTCCTCACACTTGCGAATCCTACCACTAAACATCAAAACAAAGCCCACTGACACAAAAAGAACTAAAAAAATCCTCCAAAAATATTAAAGAATCACTGAAAAAAGGCCTGGAGGTGTTAGGAATCTGGGTCATTTTATACATATGCAGCAACCCAGATTCTCACATTTGTCTCCAGAGGCTAAGTCCTTTTTCCCTGCTTCTGAGCATGCTCACAGGACTAGCTCTCATTGGAGTTCAGGAGTTAGGTGCTCAGGTCCTGCTCCTGATTTGATTGGTTATGCTCGGGGCTCTGGAGATTTCCGGCAGGTCCCGTACTCTATAAAAAGTGCGCATGGCCACTATGCCATGCGCTAGTATTTTCTATACTTGCTGCTGTGTGTTTGGTGATGGATGCTTGGACTGGTGAATGACTTATTATGAAACCCCTTCCCTCTGATAATACGAATGTGTGAGTGATTGGGATACAGCCAGTGTGCACGCTAGCGCCAGCGCGCTCAAGCTCCACCTTTTACAGCAGCCAGCGTCTTGCATTGCGCCTGCTAATTGCGCTTGCAGCCGTTTTGGGCGTCCGCAGCTGTGACACCGTGCACACGTCTAGTCACGGTAAGTCCATTTGATGGTAGTGATGTCTCTAACTACCCCAATCTCTGGCTACCGCACGTGTGCCGCTGATTATCTGTGCAGTATATACAGACTCAGCGTTTTTGTGTTTGTGTTCTTGAGTACAACTCTGTGAGTTCCAACAGAGCTTGCTGTTGTGCATCAGGTGCAGTCCTTCCCTGTGCACATCACAGTTGTGGTGCTCTGCCTTTTCAGCAGCGGTTATTACTTCTGCCGCACGGTGGACCCCGGGCGGCGAACATGCTTTATTTATATTTTTTTTTAAGCGTGTTCCGCCGCCGTAACATAATACTAGCGCCAGGGTCTGGCTAAATGGCAGATCAGCAGCAACTCGTGCAATGCGTGCGACAGCTCGAGGCTTACTTGACTACCCTTGAGAGGGCCCTCGCAGCTTCGCAGGCCACGGATGCTGCTGTCCAGGCACTTACGGACGCGGTGGGTCGTATGTCCATGTCCGCCCTTGCACCGACAGTTACCCGCCTCCCGTTACCTGAGAAATATTCTGGGGATGGTGCCTCCTGTAGGGGTTTTATCAGCCAGTGCTCAATCCATCTGGAGCTGCTGGCTGTGCAATTCCCTACAGAACGGGCCAAGGTGGCCTTTATTATTTCCCCACTGTCGGGCAAGGCGCTGGAATGGGCAACGCCACTTTGGGAGCGTGATGACCCGGATGTTCGGACCGCGGCTAATCTCCTTACCGCTATTAAGCAGGTGTTTCTCGGTCCACGGGTTACACACGATACCTCACTCCAATTGCTTGCCTTGTCTCAAGGATCACTTTCAGTAAGTCAATACGCCGTCCATTTTCGGACACTGGCATCTGAGCTAGAGTGGTCTGACAAGGCACTTATCCCAGTTTTTTGGAGAGGACTAGCTGAGCACGTAAAGGATGTGCTCTCCACTAGAGAGATCCCCACCACTCTGGAGGAGCTAATCTCCATCTCCTCCCGTATCGACCTCCGCTTTTCGGAGCATGGTTTGGAGCGTGCTCACCCCAAGCGTAGAGGTACTCCGGCTCCCAAATTTTTTGAGCCTTTGGATCTGCCTGAGCCAGAGGTTCTACCCCCTGAACCCATGGAGGTGTCTTGCGCCATTTCGGAGGCATGTCCAGCGCAGGAGATCATATGCGGTTGTCACCATCTGCCTGCTGCTTCTCAGGAAGACAGCGCCCTGCAATGGTCTGATTGCGAATCGCGAATCGGTAGGCGAGACTTTTGTCCCTCCTCGCCAGCGGCCTAAAGTTCTCGCGTGGGCACACGCGCCCAATGCGGACGGCCATCGTGGCTACATGCAGACCACGAAGTCACTGGCCGGTTCGTATTGGTGGCCTCACAGGGCTCGGGATGCAAAAAAATTCATTTGGGCATGCACCCTATGTGTTCGGGATAGCTTTCCTGAACGGAGAGCCGCTACGCCCGCCGATACATGGCGGCCTTCTCCTAAAACTCCCATTGTTTCCCGGGTGTCCCTCCTGAGACCTGACGATCTGGTCTCCTCCAATACCGTCCGCATCTCCCGGTTTTCGGTTTCACCTACCGGGAGATCAGGCTCACCTTTTGACGAGTCTGAGACCTGTGCTGCTGTCAGGCACAGGCTGGTGGATCGGAGGGTTCAGGGAGGAGGGAGCCCTAGGAGGGGGGGTAATGTTAGGAATCTGGGCCATTCTATGCATATGCAGCAACCCAGATTCTCACATTTGTCTCCAGAGGCTAAGTCCTTTTTCCCTGCTTCTGAGCATGCTCACGGGACTAGCTCTCATTGGAGTTCAGGAGTCAGGTGCTCAGGTCCTGCTCCTGATTTGATTGGTTATGCTCGGGGCTCTGGAGATTTCCGGCAGGTCCCGTACTCTATAAAAAGTGCGCATAGCCGCTATGCCATGCGCTAGTATTTTCTATACTTGCTGCTGTGTGTTTGGTGATGGATGCTTGGACTGGTGAATGACTTATTATGAAACCCCTTCCCTCTGATAATACGAATGTGTGAGTGATTGGGATACAGCCAGTGTGCACGCTAGCGCCAGCGCGCTCAAGCTCCACCTTTTACAGCAGCCAGCGTCTTGCATTGCGCCTGCTAATTGCGCTTGCAGCCGTTTTGGGCGTCCGCAGCTGCGACACCGTGCACACGTCTAGTCACGGTAAGTCCAGTTGATGGTAGTGACGTCTCTAACTACCCCAATCTCTGGCTACCGCACGTGTGCCGCTGATTATCTGTGCAGTATATACAGACTCAGCATTTTTGTGTTTGTGTTCTTGAGTGCAACTCTGTGAGTTCCAACAGAGCTTGCTGTTGTGCATCAGGTGCAGTCCTTCCCTGTGCACATCACCGTCCTGGTGCTCTTCCTTTTCAGCAGCGGTTATTACATCTGCCGCACGGTGGACCCCGGGCGGCGAACATGCTTTATTTTTAGTTTTTTTTTTAAGCGTGTTCCGTCGCCGTAACAGGAGGGGGGTCTTTATGTGTAAAAATCGCTGAAAACTGCTACTGCGCAGGCAGCGCCATGTTGGAGGAGGAAAATATTTTTTCTTCTCTAGCAAGATGGCGCTGCCAGCACCTGCACAATAGCAGCTATCGGATCACAGTTATGTAGACCGATAGCTCTTACTGCGCAGGCGCAGCGGGCACCAATTTCAATTTTTTTTCTTTTGTTATACACCTCAGGAAAGGCTCAACCACATGCAGTAACTACACAGTAAACATGCATTATGCTGCAGCACAGGTGCCACGGGTAGCACCTGCCTGCAGAAGTTTTTTTTTTCTTCACTATGTATAGGTATTCATTATGCAAACTAGGGGGCAGGTCACTGAGGGATCAGTGACCTGTCAGCAGTCTGAATTATGAATACCTAATCAGAGCACCAAATAAAGACCCCCCCCTCCAGGCCTATCCTGGGGCACGGGTATATCATTAACTCAAAACTGCAAATAAAGATTAAAAAGCCACCACAAGACAGATTTCATCAACCAAGGTATTGAAAGCAGGTTGCGGGATGCAGTGACAGACAGAAGGCAGAGCAAGGTGTTGTGAGTTCATTCTCTGGTTCACCAGTTGTGAGTTCTCCTTCCAGACTCCCTCTGGTGGTAACAGGAGGTAGTGAGGCTGATTTGATCAGTGGAGATTTGACACCTGAGAATGAGGATGACGATTGGATCTCAGGAGTCTCAGATTGGATTTAAGACAGCCGACGCCCTATTCAGTTGCTGGTGATTCCTTCTGGCTTGTCAGCTCTTGGTTTTCAGCTCTGTTCCAGTCATCTAAAGCTAAGTTTTTCTGCTAATGTTCACACTTGATTTTGTTGGTCTATTCAGTTTTTTTGGTGTGGTCAGCCAGCCCCTGCTGGGGGCTGTGCTGAATTTCCACTCTTATTTATCAGTATTTTGCCAATTGGCTTTTTGTCCCTTACTAGTTCGGTCTCTTTTTGCTCTGTCTCAGAATATTTCAGAGTGCTGATATAGTGGGAGAAGTCTAGTGACTTCAGGGTTGATTTTGCTATCAGAAGTGTTGGACATGATTTTTGTAGGGTTTTTTGCAGGTTCCAGACAGTCTTTCCTTTTCTTTCCTGTCTAGTTAGTTTGGGCCGCATCGTTTGCTCAGCATATTTTTTGCCTGTGTTTGTGCCTTCATCTTGTTTCACCATCAATACATGTGTGTGGGGCTATCTATTCCTTTGGGGTCTGCTCTGGGGCAGTTAGTTTTCCCTTTTCTTGCTTTAGGCTTATTTAGTCCTCCGGCTCTGACGAGGCGTCTAGGAACATCGTAGGCACGCTCCACGGCTACTGCTAGTTGTGAGGTAAGGTCAGGGATCTGCAATCTGCATAGTTACCAACCTCTCTGGTTTTCTGTGACTTAGCTTGTTTTGTTTTTTTTTCATCGGTGACCCATTCATAACCGCAAGGGTTAACAAATTTAACAGTTTTAATTTAACAGGGGGTTAAGTCGTCGCAGGGAGTTTAAGGGGTAAACGGGGGAATAGGAGTCAAATTACAAAGGATATACAGGGTTAATAAACATAGTGACGGCAGTTCTTTTGTTCCTCACACTGTAGGTACTATTTGGGGGTTGGTAGCGCCAACAACGGCTGACACAGTGCTTGCCCAGGAAGATTCTGTGGGTAACGACGGTCCATCTTCTGGTGGCAGTGGTTGGTCTCCGGCACCTTCCGCTGATCCCCTAGACCATGAGCATATGTGGCTGGAGCAAACAAGGCCGCAGCACTATCGAGGTCCATCATGGGCGGGCAGGTATATGGTGGTGTAAAAGGAGAGAGGTTCAATGGATGCAGTGAAGAGCCAGAGGCAGAGAAGGGGTTAACAGAATTTATGAAGCAGGTAATTAAACAAGGATTACTCCACACAGGGAGATAAGACAAGCAACAGCAACAATGGGAATTGCACACAAACACAATGCTCGAGAGAAAGATATGCAAAAAAACAAAGAAACTTATTGTTTGCAGTTCTTGCAGGGGAAAGTGTTGTGAATTCTCTCTCTGGCTTCCCACTGGTGATTACTGAAGGTAGTGGAGCTGGTCAGATTGACAGAGGGGTTGCGAGTTCTCTTTCTGGTCTCCCTCTGGTGGTTACTGGAGGTAGTGGAGCTGATCTGATTGACAGAGGCTTGCCACCTGATAATGAGGAAGACGATTGGAGATCTGGGGGTTTCTGATTGGGATTTAAGACAGCTGACTCCCTCTATCCCTGCTGGTGATTTTCTTCCTGTACCTTCTGAGGTCTGATGTCTCCTGCTCTTTCCCTGCATAGTTCAGCTAAGTGGTTCATTTGCTATTCTGTTTGCATTTGATCTGGTTTTGTCTATCTTTGCTTTGTGCGTGTCAGTCAGCTCCGGCTGGGGCTGTGCTGATTCACCGCCCATATGTTACTCTTTGTGCCAGTTTGTTTTGTCCCCTGTTATATTGGTCTCTTTTTGCTTTGCTTTCAGAATATACCAGAGTGCTGATATAGTGGGGGCGAAGTCGTGCGAGTTCAGTGTTTTTTGTGCATCAGACGTGTTGGACTTTTTGCAGGGTTTTTTGCGTGATTGCAGACAGTGTCTTTCCTTTCCTGTCCTGTCTAGTCAGTGTGGGCCCCATCGTTTGCTCAGTCTATTTTTCTGCCTGCGTTTGTGTTTTCATCTTGTCTCACCAACAATATATGTTTGGGGGCTATCTATTCCTTTGGGGTCTGCTCTGGGGCAGTTTAGATTTCCCCTTTCTTGCTTTAGGCTTAGTTAGCTCTCCGGCTGTGCCAAGGCGTCTAGGATCATCGCTCCACGGCTACTGCTAGTTGTGTGGACAGCATCAGGGGTCTGCAATCCGCTTAGTTTCCAACCTCTCTGGTTTTCTGTTGCTTAGCCTGGGCGTGCTATCCTCATCGGTAACCCAATCATAACAGGAAAGGCTGGAAAATCTCCCGACGGTGTCGCAAATCGTGGACAAAGTCTCTGGCTCTGTTACGGAGGTGCGAGGAGCACTGTCTCCTGATGGTGCTGATGTGCCTGATCTTGTTTGGCTTGAGTGCGCTGGAACGTAGAATCAGTCCTTTGTGTAGATTCCTCATGGATGGCGCCGAACAAGAACCATGGGCACGCTCACAGACTGCGGAAGCGGGTGGTCTTCTGGAGTAGTCTCTAGGAGCGTAGCAAGTCAGCTTACCTGCAACTGCAGGCGGGGAAGCGCTGTCCAAAAAGGCAGGTTCAGGAGTTAGCTCAGTCGTGAAAAAGTCACATTTAGAGTAAGTACACTGGGGAATGAATGGCGTGGAGATAGCATTCAGAGCAGCGGAGAGGGAGTCAACTTTCTCTTGTCGCTGCCCCGCCAAGTCTGACCTGTTCCTGCAGTCAGTCCTTTTTATAATCCCCGCACTCCCTGCTGTCCAGCGTGAAGGTCCTTCCCTCCCAGAAGAACCCTCCCCCGGCAACATTGGCGACAGTCCCGATAGGAGAGTTCCGGCCTCAAAGGGTACTGGAAACCTCTGACTCTGTCTTGGCTTATCTTATACACCGTTAAAGTGGGCCGCAAATGTCTGTCCAGTATTCGGAACATGCACTGTACTCATAGTCACGGGGCGCACTGCACCTTGCTCTATGTTGGTTAAAGGGCACACTGCACTTCTCTCTCTGTGATCCCCGCTGGTGATGGCAGGAGTACACGAACGCTGGGCAGCGCAGTCTCAGTGCTCCAATGACAGAACCCTCCTCCCTCAGTCCAGCGTGCTGCCTGTTTCCGCCAAGACTGACTGCTTCTGTGCGCGCTGTGGCTGTTGTTGGTAAGCCACACCTCCTGCTCTGAGTGCAAAGGTCTGTCTGGTCTCTTACACTTTCCCTCGGACAACAGATGAGACAGCCCCGACAGTTCCGGACCCGGCACTTGACAGGTACCCACAGCCCAGTTCTCCTCCTTACAGTATCATTTTAATCGGTATATCAGCGCTGACCTGACATTGTTTGTAGGTTACTGTGCACAATCCTGCTGACAGGTTTCCTTTAGCAACTGTCCTTCAAGCCAGAATTCACAGGTAAAGGGGAAGAATGGTGATGAGATCAACTCGCATTGTTTGATTATGTAATCAATTAGAATGTTTTTTCCTCCTCTGTATTGTAAGGGTACCGTTAGACCTAGCGACTCACCAGCGATCCCGACCAGCGATATGACGCGGTCAGGATCGCTGCGCTGGGGACGGGGATCGCTACTTACCTGTCAGACACGGCGATCCTGCGTCCTCCCGCCCGGCTCCACCCGTCGCTCGTTGGCGCCACAGGAAGCACCACAGGAAGTGGACAACGAGGAATGGTCCAGGAGCTTCTCGCGCGATCAGCGATAACCAGCGGGGGAGCTGGTCGGAGGTGAGTATCACATGCAGCGATATCGCTAGTAATATCGCTGTAACGTCACAAAATCGGTGACTTTACAGCGATATTGCTAGCGATATTGCAGTGTGTAACGGGGGCTTTACTCAAAACACAAGCTGGCCTGGACGATGTCATCAACATTTCAGCAAACATCATTGTTCAATTATCATGCCTCTCTAGTTATCCATAGAGATGAGCGACTTTGCCTTTTTTAGGGTCGAGTCGGGTTTCATGCAACCTGACTTTCGCAAAAGTCGGGTCGAACGAAATCGGTCGACTATAGAGAAAAGTCGGAGGCCGACTGAAACATGAAACCCAATGCAAGTCAATGCGGAAGCAAAGTCGGTAGGGAGTGGAGGACAGTAAACACATCTACAGTGCCCATTTCAATGCCAAAAACATCAATTCTTATTACTGAAGCTTGTCAACCTTAATTTACTTCATAATAATAGTTACGCATTGAAAACTGGGGGTTATTTGGCTAAAGTTGTGGGGGGGTAGGGCTGGCTCCAGATTTTCGTGTGCCCTGGGCCAAAGAGTGTCAGTGCGCCCCTTTAACACATACCACAACTCATGATGCTCCAATACGGCACAGAAATATAGGTATAGCACAATGACAAATACTTCACTGCTTACATGACATGACTGATCTATTTTAAATTGTACAGTAGCTCAAAAAAAGGACAGTATATTACTCCATACAGTATTATGGCCACCACATTGTGCGCCATACAGAATAATGAGCCCCATATATTTCTCCATACAGAATAATTGGTCACATATAATGTTCCATATAGTATATGATGAGCTCCACATAATGCTACAGTATATGATGGTCCCCATGGATGATGCTCCAGTGTGTTATGGGCCCAAATAATGCTCCATATATAATGGGCCCCATTTCTAATGCTCCAGTGTATAATGTGCCCCATAGATGCTGCTCCAGTGTCTGATCTGCCCCATTTAGAATGCTCCAGTATATGATGGGCCCCATGGATGATGCTCCAGTGTATGATGGGTCCAAATAATACTCCATATATAATGGGCTCCATTTCTAATGCTCCAGTGTATAATGGGCCCCGTAAATGCTGCTCCAGTGTCTGATGTCCCCCATTTGGAATGCTCCAGTATATGATGGGCCTCATGGATGATGCTCCAGTGTATGATGGGCCCTAATAATGCTCCATATATAATGAGCTCCATTTCTAATGCTCCAGTGTATAATGGGCCCCGTAAATGCTGCTCCAGTGTCTGATGTCCCCCATTTGGAATGCTCCAGTATATGATGAGCCCCATTTTTAATGAACCCAGGCATGGTATGTGAAAAGAGCTCCATGGAGTAATCTGAAGTGTGTGCTGCCGCATCCTTCACTTTTGGTGTGGGTGAAGGACACAGGGAAAGGGGTTGCTCCTGACCAGAAGCCTGCACTGATGACTCAGTGCTTGCATTTTTTGAAACTTCAGAAGAGGAGGCGGTAGAGCTGGAGGTTGTTTCAGCAATGTAAGCCAAAAACAGTTCCTGATGCTCTGGCTTTAAAATCAGTCTACCTACTCCCAGAAAAGGGAGCCTTACAGGCCTTCCGGAGCTACACCATGACGCTGGCTCAACACCTCCTGCCTTAGCTGCTATTGTGCTTTTGGCACTACCAGCAGATGCACCACCACCACCATCAGTACCAGGTGGCCTCCAACGCCCACATCCGCATCCTCTTCCACCATATTTCCTCATGTTTTGGAAAATGGACCCAAAATACCAGCAGATATATGGTACTGTACTATACACAGACGCTCACAGGCTCAGTATGGATTACACAATAAAATAAAAAGTTGAAAAAGGGTACAGTATCATCAGATACAAGGTATATATAGTAAAGTGTAAACATTCTGAATCTCTGTATATATTTCAGGAGGCAGACACAAATGCTCTCAGGCCCAGTATGGATTACACAAGAATATGAAAAGCTGTAAATGGGTAATGTAACACAAGCGTACAGCTGTATGCAGTGTTGGGGTAATCTTAAATCTCAAAATATATTTCCGGAGTAACAGACAGACGTTCACAGGCTCATTATGGATTACACCAGAATCTAAATAGGAAAAAAGGTTACTGTATCAGAAGCGTACAGCTATATACAGTGTTGGCCAAGTTTGAAATCTCGGTATATATTTCCGGAGTCACCCTCAGACGCTCACTCAGTCTGGGTTTGACCATAATAAAAAATGTTGTAAAAAAGGTACTGGATAACAAGATAGCAAGTATATATATTATAGGGTACAATTGAAATCTCTGTATACATAGTCCCGTAGTCACTCTCTGACGCTTACCCAGTATGAATTTGACCGTAATACTAAATGTCGAACAAAGGTACTGTATAACTAGATACAAGCTGTATCGAGTTTAGGGTAAAAATTGGTATCTCCGATTCAACATATATAGAAGGCGTAAACCACACACACTCACTCACTATGGATGATACCGTAATACAAAATTTTGAACAAAGGGATTTTATCAGCACATACCAGGTGTATCCAGTCTAGGGGTAATTGTAAATTTCTGTCTATATTTCCGGAGTTAGACACAGACACTCACAGGCTCAGTATGTATTACACCAGAATTTAAAAAGTAGAAAAAGGGAAAGGTATTCGAAGCGTACACCAGTATACAGTGTTGTGGTACTTTTAAATCTTCGTATATATTTCAATCTCAGTAAGCCAGTCGAGACTCTCCGCTTCTGGAAACTACATGGATACAAGTACAGATGGAAAGTCGAATGTTTGCAGAAATTTGGGAATTACTCATCGCGGGAAAACCTCCCGGTAGATGTTGCAGAGGCGATGCAGACCCTCAATTACTGTGTCTGTGGAGACAGTGAAAACGGTTCTTTGTGAAGAAAGGATTGCTTTATCGCAGTAGCATGGATCACATCATCGTTACTCGTCTCCATAAAATTGTGATCACAGGGAGAGATGTAGACATGGTCCTCACTGCC
This sequence comes from Dendrobates tinctorius, assembly GCF_039654945.1. NCBI lineage: Eukaryota > Metazoa > Chordata > Amphibia > Anura > Dendrobatidae > Dendrobates > Dendrobates tinctorius. The sequence continues at coordinate 5,654,781 of NW_027361779.1, read as the reverse complement.
TATCATGATGTGTCTGGTCATTTTGGAGTGCAAAAGACAGAAGCCACAGGTCGTAGGCGATTCTATTGGATTGGCATGAGAGGAGACATTGAAAAATGGTGGCAGGTATGTCACACGTCTGTGACTATCACAACTGTGAAAGGTGATCATCCGCTAGTAAGTTGACGTCCATTACAAATGGTAGCCATTGATCATCTGAAGGTAGAGGCCAGCAGGACAGGCCATAGCTAAATCTTAACCATCATCAATCAATACACAAAATTTCTAGTGGCCGTCCCTGTGAAGGATTTAACTGCCCAGACTACACAGTGGTGGAGCAGGGAGAGGTAAGTATTGCAACTTGCAAGTGCTGTGGCCATGACCAAGCAGGGGGGACACACTCGTGGGCGATGGTACTGGCACAGGGCCCCTCAGTACACTGGTGTGTCTGACGGTGAGTGGGCCCCCCCACCGTCAGAGACACTGTATTGTACTATGAGGGGCCCTGTGCCAGTGCCATCGGCCATCAGTGGGTCCATCCACCTGTTCAGAGCAACGGCACTTGCCCGGGTGCACCAGGTGTTGACCCCAGCCCTTGGGGGGTGGGCAGCCCAGTTAGGGAGGTTGAAAAAATGGCATATGTTGATGGGTTGGCTGGACATTCAGCAGCTGCAAATGGCGGAATTGGGCAAGTCCGCAACCTATGTGTCATCAGGGGAAGATGGAACAAAATCCTTTGAAACCCATTCATGGTTCATTTTAATGAAGGTTAGGTCATCAAAATTTTGGGTCAACAGACGGTCCTTTTTTCTGTCAGGATTGATCCAGCAGCACTGAAGACTCTTTCAGATAACACACTAGCAGCAGGGCAAGCAAGCTCCTGTAAGGCATATTGTGCCAATTCAGGCCATGTGTCCAGTTTAGAGAGAATGACCTGTGAGGGAGAACATCGATATGGGAGAAGTAGTTTGTAACCATAGTTGACAACTGCTGTCTCCTGTCACTTTTAATTGATGCAGTATTAGCAGTCGTGTGAGCGGAACTTGAGAAATCATTCCACAACATGGTCATGAAACCCCTGTCTCCAATGCCACTTCGGCTGTGTGCACCACGAACACCTTTTCCATTGTGCCCTCTACGGCTCGTGGGAGAACCAGCACCACTGCTGTGTGCTGGGAAAGCCTCAAACAAACGGTTTACCAGAGTTGCTTGTTTGTTAGCCAAAATTATCTCTAGGTTCTCCTGTGGCATGATGTTGTGTAATTTGCCTTTGTAGCGTGGATCGAGGATGCTGGCCAGCCAGTAGTCGTCATCCTTCATCATTTTGGCAATGCGGGGGTCCATTTTTAGGATCCGCAAGGCATAATCGCACATATGGGCCAATGTTCCAGGTGTCAATAATGCACTGCCACTGCTGGGTGGAGGAGCACTTTCTGTCAAATCCACATCCCTACAGTCACGCACAAACCCTGTACCTGACCTTGGAACGCCAACATTTTCTCTTGCCTCCTGAGAAGCATCCTCCTGCCCAAAATAATCATCCTCCTCTTCCTCTTCTTCCTCCACCTTGTTCAGGACAGTTCCCTGACCAAACAATGGCTGACTGTCAGCAAGGCTTCCCTCCTCTGCTGCAGATGCCAGATCCTTAATGTGCATCAAACTTTGCATGAGCAGAAGCATAAGTGGGATACTCATGCTTTTGATGGCATCCTCTGTGCTTACCAGCCATGTGCATTCTTCAAAACACTGAAGGACTTTACAGGGGTCTTTCAGCTTTGACCACTGCACACCGACAATTCCATGTCTTCCCTCAAACTGCCTGCCCATGTATCCTCCCACAAATGCATTACAGCCTGCCTCTGTTCGGAAAGCCTCTGAACCATATGCAGGGCGGAGTTCCACCTTGTTGCAATGTCTATGATTAGGCGGTGCTTGGGGAGGTGGAGCAATCGCTGCAGCTTCTGCATACGACTGGAGTGTACGGCCGAGCGACGAATGTGTAAGCACAGTCTTCGCACCTTATGGAGCAGGGATGTTAACTCCAGATAATTTTTAAGGAAGCACTGCACCACCAGGTTCCAAGTGTGAGCCAGGCAAGGTATGTGTGTGAGTTTTGCTCGGGCTAGGGCTGCCACAAAATTACGGCCGTTATCACTGACTACCTTGCCTGGCTCAAGATGTAGACTGCCCAACCATTACTCAGTTTTTCGCTGCAAGAAGTCGGCCAGTACCTCCGCGGTGTGTCTGTTGTCACCCAAAGACATCATCTTTAACACAGCCTGCTGACGCTTACCACTAGCTGTTCGATAGTGGGACACCTCGTGTGCAACACTGCCAGCTGCGGATGGAGTGCTCATGCGACTGCGCTCTGTGGATGAACTTTCGCTTATGGAGGAGGAGGGTCAAAAGCCTACAGCCAACTGTTTCCTATACCGTGGGCTAGGCAGCACTGTTCCACCGCCGCTGTCCCCTGTGGAGCCTGCATCCACCACATTAGCCCAGTGCGCAGTGATGGACACGTTACAGCCCTGGCCATGCCTACTGGACCATGCATCAGTTGTGAGGTGCACCTTTCCACTCACTAATTGCTTGAGTGCATGGACAATGCTGTCTTTCACATGCAGGTGGAGGGCTGGGATGGCTTTTCGAGAAAAGAAATGCCGACTGTGTAGGTCATAGCGTGGGACTGCATAGGCCATGAGCTCATGTAAAGCTTCGCTTTCAACCAAACGGTAGGGAATCATCTCTAATGAGATTAGTTTGGCAATGTAGGCGTTCAAACACAGTGTACGCGGATGAGAGGATGAGTACTTTCTTGTCCTGCTCAGATTGTCTGGTAGGGTGAGCTGGACTGGAGAGCTGCATATGGGGGAAGTAGCGGTGGACCGTATGGAGTGAGAGGGGGTTGGTGATGGTATTGGTGGTGATGGCCTAGATTCAGTGTTGTGTTGCAAAACCATTGTGATTCCCTGAGTGCTTTAGCCTTGCGATGACACCTCAACATTTAGTGCTGTTTGTGTGCTTAATGGTGGCAGTGGTCTTACAGTGGGGGAAGCGATGAAGCGTTGCTGGCTACCTTCAGTCAGAGCAGGTGCACATATGCGACCTGAGGTTTTGTAGTCCGTCCACGCTTGCAAGTGCATGTTGGTTAAATGTCTAAGCATGCAACTGGTATTCAAATTTCTGAGTTGTTTACCTCGGCTAAAGGTCCTTCCACACTTCTTACAGGTAACCTTTGCCTCATCAGTAGGATTTTGGACAAAGAAGTGCCACACTGCACTCTTCCTACTATGGTATACATTTTCTGGCCTTGCACACTGTGCTAAGTTGACCGTCTGGCCAAGCTGTCCTGCAACTCTTTTAGTTTTTGGTCCACGTTTTTGGGCAGCTACGGGCCTGTCAGATTACCGCTGCTGCGATGTCAATGCCTGCTGCGGATCCTTCTCCTTATCTGAACTATTGCCAGCGCCACCCTCCTCCCCAATGGATGCCAATCCGGGTCAAGAACTGGGTCATCCATCACCTCCTCTTCAAAGTCATCTGCACCTTCCTCTTTACCTTAGTATCACCGTGTAAGGTGGTATAGTATGCAGGAAGGGCCACCTGAGTTTCATCAGGGTCAGATTCTGGTTCAGTAGACTGCGAGGGCAATGTAGTGCTCTGGGTCAATGTACCAGCAGAATCATCTAGCAGTGGCTGTGCATTAGTGCACTCCATGTCAGATTCATCTTGAACTGGGGAATTCAGGATTTGACTGGATAACCCTGGCATGGTATGTGAAAAGAGCTCCATAGAGTAATCTGAAATGTGGGCTGCCGCATCCTTAACTTTTGGTTGGGGCGAATGACACAAGGAAAGGTGTTTTTCCTGACCAGAACCCTGCATTGACGACTCCGTGCTTGCAGGTTTCGAACGTTCAGAAGAGGAGGCAGTAGAGCTGGTGGCTGTTTCGGCAATGTACGCCAAAACCTGTTCCTGATGCTCCGGCTTTAAGAGCAGTTTTCCTACTCCAAGAAAAGGGAACCTTACAGGCCTTCTAGGGCCAGACGATGACGCAGGCTCAACACCTCCTGCCTTAGCTGCTATTGTGCTTTTGCCCATGTCCGTGGCTTCTTCCACCATACTTCCTCATGTTTGGGAAAATGTACCAAAAATACCATCAGAGAGATGGTACTGTATGAGGAGCGTCCAGCTGTGTAAGGTGTATTAAAAAAATTAAATCTACGTATATATTTTGTTAGTCACAGATGCTCTCCCAGTATGTATTTGACCGTAATCCAACAAACAGCTATACGGTACTGTATCAGAAGTGTACAGCTGCATATGTTTTCTGTGTAACTAACAATCTCCATATATGTATTTACGGAGTGTCACACACACACGCTGACTCTGTATAGATGTGACTGTAATGCGAACAGCAGATATACAATACTGTTTGAGAATCGGACATCTCAATATGGTGTATGGAGAAATGGAATTGTCCGTATATGTATTTACGGAGTGTCTCACACACACACACTGATTCTGTATAGATGTGACCGTAATGCGAATGGCAGATATACAATACTGTTTGAGAATCGGACAGCTCTATACGGTGTCTGTATGGAAAATTGTAAATTTCTGTCTATTTTTATACGGAGTGACACACGCTGTCTCTGTATAGTTTTGACCATTTTCAAACAGCAGATATACAAAACTGTTTGAAAAGCGGACAGCGCTATATGGTGTAAGTCTGGAAAAATGGAAAATCTCCTCTTTTTTTTCCAGAGTCACACACAGCTTGTATTTGTCCATGATACCAGCTGGTACACGGTAGTGTGTGAGGAATGCACACCGCTACACGGTGTATGTATGGAGAATTTCAAATCTCCGTCTATTTTTAGACGGAGTGACAGACTTTGTCTCTGTATAGTTTTGACCGTTATCAAACAGCAGATATACGAAACTGTTTGAAAAGCGGACAGCTCTATACGGTGTAGGTCTGGAAAAATGGAAAATCTCCTCTTTTTTTTTTCCAGAGTCACTCACAGATAGCTTGTATTTGTCCGTGATACCAGCCGGTACACGGTAGTGTGTGAGGAGCGTACACCGCTATACGGTGTGTGAAAAAATGAACGCTCGGTAACTGACCAGAACAAAATAATAAAAGTTGGAGTGCTTTGAAAAAAGCAGTTTGAACAGCAGTGTGCACACAGCAATGCAGCTATCAGGTAGCCTTAAAAGACAGCCTAATCACCACCAGCACTGCTGCACACAATAAAAATCCTCCCCTTTCACTGCACACTAACTGTACAGTGAAAAGCGCTATCAGCAGAAGCAATTTTTTTTTCTTCTTCCCTGCCTACCGCTCTCCCTATTCAGAATCAGCAGCAGCACCTCTCCCTATTCTAAGATCGTCAGAAGTAAGATGGCGGTCGGCGGTCACGGCCTTTTATAGCCACTGTGAAGCAACAGAAAGCCAGCTAATCACTTCAATGCCTTTCTCTAAGATGGCAATGGCCGCTGCCCATGTCATCGCGTTGCCCACAGTGTGCGTCCTCCATAATTGGCTGAGAAAAGGTGCTGGAAGCATTATTTGAAACGCAACTTTGGCGCTCGGGTCGGCGACCTCATGGCTGACCTCACGCTATGGTCGGGTTTCGATCGGCGAAACCCGACTTGAGCTAAAGTCGGCGACTTTTGAATTTGACCGACCCTTTTCGCTCAACTCTAGTCATCCAGGATAACAGTCTATTCCGCCTGGCTTGCTGAAAATATATGTCTGGTTAATTAATAAAAGGATGTGTTGTCACACCAGATAGCTAAAGAGTGGCTCCACAAGAAGCATTTCAAGGTCCTGGAGTGGCCTAACCAGTCTTCAGACCTGAACCCAATAGAAATCTTTGGAGGCAGCTGAAACTCAATGTTGTCCAGTGACAGACCCAAAGCCCTAAAGATCTTTAGAAGATGGAGGAGTGGGCCAAAGACAACCTAATTTATTTACTCATTTTCAGCACATTTTCATAACCAGCCAATGCAAACCAGTAACAGAAAACTGATCCTTTTGAGATGGGAAGGTCCTTAGATATTGGTTACAATCTTGCTGGCAGCGGATTATTGAGGATACTCTCCAAGAGTATGACAACAGAGCTTATTTATTCAGGAACAATATATGATAAGCTTAATAGATAGGAATAAATCATTTGTGTGTCTCTATCTGTGCAGCATCTACAGCAGGCTGCATCTCACAGACATAGGAAAACAGGAAATACAGCACATACTATCCCTGTGTGAGCCTCTGGGAGTTGTTTTTAACTTTATAAACAGCATACTACTAGCAACTAAACACTCATAGACAGGAATGGAGTTGTTGCACCAAGCATATTCCAACACCCCCATTCAACAAATACTTATCCTGTTAGCCCATTGCGGTTCTGAAGTCCACAAACTTGGCTCTTGATAATGGCTATGTCATACCATCAGCTATCCTCTTGTCAGACTCTCAAAAAACAAACTAGAGTACACCATGTTCCACTAAGTCACGTGAGTGATGATGTTTTACATCAATGTGCTTAGTCCTTGCACTAATCTTCTCACTGCTGGCAAGTTTAATGCATCATTAGTTGCCCTCATAGATAACTGTTGGTTGAGTTAGTGGCTTGCCAAAATCTTCCAAAAGTTGTTCCAACCAAATTACTTCTTGACTTGATAAGCAGCAGACATATATTCTGCTTCTGTAGAAAATAATGCGACTGACACTTGTTTTTTGCTGGACCAAGAAATTGCATTTTCTCCTAACTTGAACAAGTAACCACTTGTTGATTTCCAATCACTTGAATCTCAAGCCCAATCTGCATCCACATAACCTCTGAGAGTGAGATCTCCTGATGCAGATACCTTAAGATTTAGCCTTTGAGTTTCTTTAAGATATTGAAGAATTCTCTTAATTGCATTCCAGCATCTTTGGTGTGGCTTGTTTACACGTCGGCAGAGAATTCCGACTGTGGCTGTGATATCCAGACAAGTTGTGTTTGCTATGTACAGAAGTGCCCCCACTGCTTGTGAGTAACTTTCAGTGCTGGGTAGCAGATCTTCTTCTCCTTCCAACTTTAAGTAGGATAGATCCATTGGTGTTGACGCACCTTTGGCTTCTGACCATTTAAGAAAGGCGTCTAGCTGGGATATGTTTGTTTGTCATTTCTGATCTCCTGACTGGAGGTTGACTTGGTTCTTCTGTGTACTTCTTCCACTTTCACAGAGAGTATGGTTCTTTCTCTCTGCAATGCCATTTTGTTCAGGATTGTATGGAATGGTAGTCTGAAATATAATTCCATCCTTTTTCAAAATGGTTTGCACCTTACCACTTGTATATTCCGTTCTATTATCTGCACGCAAGGCTTTTGGCATTCCTCCAAATTTGTTAAACACTACAGCAAGATATTCGTAATTAACCAAACACCCAAAGACCATGGATTAAGAGAGAATTTCAAACAAGAAATTAGATAATAAATATTTATTTTATTGTAAATTAATGGTGGCAAGAAAGATTACATAAATTATATATACATAAAAACAATGTGCACGTATAAAGGACTGGATTATCTAGAGGAGAAAATATAAAAATGCCATGTTGGAAAATAGTAGGCCTTAAAAGGCTCAAGCATTATTGAAAAAATAATACAATAAATATATATTAGTGGGTGAAAAAGCTGGTGGACAAGGCTAAAAAATAAATTATATATAAAGTGCATATATTGTGAGTATAAATAAACTCACAATGTGCAAAGAAAATCTATGATTGAAATAGCAAGTGAAATCATAAAGTGCAAACAGTGCTAAGGAAGGTACAAGAGGATTAAAATATGAATGGCAGTGTACCTTTAATTGCTTCCAGGTCTCACAAACACACGCACCACGATGCACGTTTCGGAAAGGCTTCCTTCGTCAGGGATGGCTTTTTTTATGTATATATAATTTATGCATTCTTTCTTGCCACCATTAATTAATTTACAATAAAATAAACATTTATTATCTAATTTCTTGTTTGGAATTCTCTGTTAATCCATGGTCTTTGGGTGTTTGGTTAATCCATATATTGAGTGGTTTCTATGTTTCCTTTTCTCACTGAGCACCAGATTTAATTACATCACTCACATTATGTATATTTGATTTTATAGGTGTGTGTGTATATTGGATATACATACACATATACTGTATATGTATTGAGTTTATTTGAATTATTACCTTATTACCCTCTGGTGCTTGTGGTGTTTTAGCAAGATATTCTTCAAGTTTCTGTGGAACTTCATCCTTACTGTGAAGCAGGTAGGCGACTGTATATCTGGAGTAGTCAGCAATAAATGTGAGAAAATATCTCTTCTTGCTACGAGTTTGAACACTCATTGGACCACATACATCTGTATGTATCAGATCCAGTGGTGGCTGTGCAGATCTAGTGGTGCTTTTTCTAGGAAAGGATTTTCTGGACATTATCCCTTTAAGACAGCTAGTGTACGTCATCATTTGACTACACTGGTTGACTTCAATACCATTTGCAAGTTAAGCTAGCTTCCTTACTGCTTCTGGGTCTCGGTGCCCAAGACGTCTGTGCCATACATGGATACTTTTCTTATGAAGATCTTGTCTAGCCCTGTATTTTCTTTCTTTGCATTTTAGCTGATAAAATTCATCATGATTTTTCCTTCTGCAAGAGTGTGACCCTTCTTTGAGATGATGCAGCTGTTATCTTTAAAAGTAACTACATTCCCCTTTTGCATGAGCTTCTTTACTGACATAAGATTGATTTCAATTCTGGGAACATAGAGAACATCCTTTATTGCGATTTTTCTGCTTTCTGCTGAGGAAACTGGACAGTGGAGGTAGCAATCTCCTACTCCTTCTGAAGTCATATAATGAACATTAGCTAACATGACCTTTTCTGACTTGCTTTCATTAAGGTCAGTGAAGAAATCCTTGTTATTTGTCATATGACTGCTTGCACCAGAATCTATACACAATATATGCTTCACAGATGGGCCTGTACTGGTATTAAATTCAGCTTCAACACATTCAGAATCTTCCTTTACAGCTGTTTTAACCCCTTGATGACTGTTCTGCTTTTTAAGCTGACTCATTATTGCTTTCCAAATTCTGTAGTCTGCTTTAAGGTGGCTTTTTACAGATAAAACTTTCACGAGTTTCTCTTAGATTGCTCTCATATTTAGGGAAATCCTGTGTCTTGAATGCCATTTCTGCTCTGGATTCATTACTGCTGCTTACATACTGCATTTTTATCTTGAATTTATCCACAAGTTTGCCTTTAACATACTCTAGTGTCAGCTCATCATCTGGCCGTGCATCTAGTGCAGTCACGAGTGTGTCATAACTGTCTGGAAGACCACTTAATAGAAGTGCAGCAACATGAAAATCTTTAATTTATTCTCCAATACCCCTGAGACACTCCACAATCTCTATGGTGTTTCCTATATAGTCCTACATATTCTGTCCATCACTTAGCTTAGAATGATACAGGTTTCTCATGAGATAAAGCTTATTGCTGAGATTTGATCTTCCCTGCACTTTCTAAAACTCATCCCACATCCCCTTTGCAGTTGCACACTTGCATATATGCACAATCTGATTATCATCTACACTGAGGAAGATTGTGCTTTGTGCTTTCTGATCCTTCTCTAGCCAATCATCTGGTAAGGGATGAGGCACTTGTTCCTGAGCATATTACCACTTTTCTTATGAGCAGCATCTTCCCTTTGAATTTACAGGACTGGTAGTTCTGGTTAGTGAGGCTGGGCACTGAGAACTTGACAGGATTGCTTCTAGTGGACATCTTCTCTGTTGCTCTGTGCTGCTTTGCTTTGGGCTTCTGATGCTATGTTACTCTGGGGTTCTTTGTCACCCTGGTCCCATAAACTGTTGGCAGCGGATTATTCAGAATAGTCTCCAAGCGTGTAACAACAGAGCTTCTTTATTCAGAAACAAACTGGAACAATATATGATAAACTTAATAGATTAGGAATAAATTATTTGTGTGTCTCTATCTGTACATCATCTACAGCAGGCTGCTTCTCTCATACACAGACACAGGAAAACAGGAAATACAGTCACATACTATCCCTGTGTGAGCCTCTGGGAGTTTTGTTATTAAAACTTTATAAACAGCATACTGCAAGCAACTAAACACTCATAGACAGGAATGGAGTTGTTGCACCAAATATTCCAACATACCTAAACTAAAAAGAATAGATTGCAGCCACCCCAGGCACAAAACTATCACATTGGATCCATATAGTGATAAGAAAAATGAAAGAAATCTCTAATATTTTCATTTCACTTGCTTTAGCTTAATGTATATAGCGCTATGCTCCTTTTTGTTGCAGACTTTAGCCTTTGTTATTGCTATAGTACATGGACAGTGGGTCCAAGAATGATATTCTCTGGTAGGTTCTTTGTTGTCCAGTCTGACACTGAGTGCACCCCACATATGCATTCACCCCAATTCACCCAAAACAATACTAAAGTGCCTGGCTGCATTTACTATAAAAATGAAAAAAGTGCAATACGAAGATAAAAATGATGTATAAAATATATGAGATATTAGTTGGTATGGTGCTTGTCAACCCAACCAAATCAAACAGTATGGGCATCATCAATATTCTGTATGTCAGACATTGTGCTCCCCCCTTTATCATGGTGGTCTGCTGCATCCTGCTAGTGCATTCTGTGGTACATACGCTCACTTATCTGCACATAGAGATAGACGCTGTCTCTTTAAATCTTCAACTTTTTTTAAAGGGACTGCATAGTAAAAACATAACGTAGGGCACAGTCTGTGTTGCGGTGGGGATCTGCCCACTCAGGATCAAACAACAAAAAGTTCAGCTTTCATAATCATGAAAACACAGCTCTGGAGCTTGCACCTCCAGGTGCACCCAACACTGAATGAGCCAGAGGGCTGTGTATTTATCCTCTGGACTCCACCAACCCACCCAAAGCTATTCACTCAACCTAACCCTAAGCATTGCTGATAAACCCCTCTCAGCTCTGGAGCATTTTCCTAGGTTCATATCACTGAAGCTAACAACTGCAGTGATACATACTCTACCTCCAGTACTTTAACAGTGAATTCGTCTTAATTTGTATTGTAACCTGGCATTGGTAAGTTTGTCTTTTTCGTTTTTCCATATTGATGGCTGGTTTTTAGGATTGGTCATCAATACCAGATTGCTGTGGGTGGGGGTGACACCCGGCATTTCCACTGATCAGCTGCTGCTGGCAGCTGGATGTGATCAGTTGCATAAATGCACAGCTGACAGTTTACCTTCATCTTCTTGTGTAAACAGGCATTCAAACAATAGCTTATTGTTAAAAGCTCAATGGTCATTGGTTATATAATGCCGCCAGTCAGTCTATGTAAACAGATTCTAAGGCAGGGTTTCTCAAATCTTTCTCCTCATTCTTCATCAGACAAACCAATTTAATGCCAGGGCTTCAACACAAGGACCAAAATGACACTTGGAAAAAAAGTGGCTGTCCAGATCTGTAATTGAAGTGAATACTACAATTTAAAATATTTCTCGGTTTTACTTTTTATGTTTTATGAACCCTATTTAAAATTATAATCTGCACAGAATGAGTCAATTAGGTTGTAATATCAGAGATTGGTACAGTCATAGAAAGAGTTGTGCAGTTTTTGGTCACTTCTGTGAAAACTGTTTCCATAGATGAACCTCACCAAGCACCTTGCTGGTCAGGCAAATCTCATAGTTTGAGAAGCACTGATCTAAGTATGACCACAAGGAGACATGCTGTATATCTGACACCCTCATTTAAGTGAATAATAATCCAAAGAAAAGTTACACAAATTTGGATTCCTGGGTCTATGTTCCTGTTGAGATATGGTGGTATTAACTTTATTCTTTGCATTAAGCTTCTTCACATGATATGTACAGTATACTCGTTACCAACTTTTTAAAAATGCAAATCCAGTCCAGTACCTTGATGGACTCAAGTGTTCCAAATCATCTGAAATTGTAGGAATTTTTACAGAGAGCATAGACAGTCCTTGTTACTGAACAAAGGGTAGTGGAGTAAATCAAGGTGTAGTTATCACAGATATGGAACATGAGAACCACTTGAGAAAATAAAGATGACACAATTGTGCAACACGGCCGATGGTTCTCCTGCTTGTCATTGTGCCATTGTACTGGCAAGTGTAAGGAACTTTGACGCAGTTTGCCAGCTTCCGTATTAAGGCCTTAATATCAACCAATACCTTACATATAGATTTGTTTTTTGTGCACTTTTTATATTTCTTTCAGGGTGCAGTTGGGCCCAAATGGTTCTGCAAACTTGTGGCCTCTGTTCACACGGGATGCATTCTAGTTGGCACTGGGCAGCCCCCCTATATGGTGTTACTAAGAGGTTGTGAACCAGAAGCCCTGCATTCCCTGTGTGAACATTGCCACATGCGGATTATTTCTTCTGCACTGGTGTACCACACGGCCAATCCCTGATTGTAGGCTGACTGTTTCATTTGGTATTTATGCACCTGTGCAGCTGCCATTTTACTTGGGTCCGTTGCACCCTGGATTAGTGCAGATGCATTTAGGCCTGTCTGGTTTGCAACTTTTTAAAAATACAAATCCATTCCAGTACTTTGATGGACTCAAGTGTTCCAAATCACCTGAAATTGTAGGAGTTTTTACAGAGAGCATAGACAGTCCTTGTGTAACAACCCTGCTGTCATCACTGCATGGCCTCCCATCCCCTGCACACCAACTTACTTTCTGCTTCAAGCCATGCTGTGAATTCTGTCTGTTGCCAGCTCTGTGCCTCTGCTCTCCATGTTTCCAGACTGTGTGTATAGGGGGGCGGCGCCTGAACTCTCTGGTTCTTATGCAGTCAGGGTGCACCTGTGTAATCTGTCCCTGACCAATCACCTGGAGCCTTGACTATTTAGTTTTGCCATTCCCACTGAAACATTGCCTGTGCAATGTCTAAACTCAGTTAGCTCCTTGCTGCTGAGCTAGCCAGGCCCTGTCCTATGTCTTGCCTTCTCTGAAGGCTCTTAGTCTGTATTCCTGTGTCTCGGTACCTTGCCTAGCATTACTCTGTCCGCCTGCCAGGAGGCAGAATATCCTGGCCCTTGAGTCTTGTTCCCAGTACCTTGTCTGTACTCTGTCCGCCTGCCAGGAGGCAGAATATCCTGTCCATGTGTCTTTGTCCCTTTGTCTCTGTCTGAACTCAGTCTTACCTCTGTCTGTCAGTCTCCTTGTTTGTGGTTCTTTCTCTGCTGTGTCTTTCCTTGTGTCCTCCCTGTCTGTGCGTCTGCACTCTCGCAGCTTTATCTGTGCGTCTGCACTCTCGCAGCTTTAGCTGTGCGTCTGCACTCTCGCAGCTTTATCTGTGCATCTGCACTCTAGCCGCTCTGTCTGCACGGCTCCTGCTGCCACTGCAGAACCTCTTGCTGCAGCTTCTCTCCACAGACCTTGTGGTTCAGCTTTGCTCCATTCCTGCTGCCACTGCAGAACCTCTTGCTGCAGCTTCTCTCCACAGACCTTGTGGTTCAGCTTTGCTCCATTCCTGCTGCCACTGCAGAACCTCTTGCTGCAGCTTCTCTCCCCAGACCTTGTGGTTCAGCTTTGCTCCATTCCTGCTGCTGCTGCAGAACCCCTTGCTGCAGCTTCTCTCCACAGACCTTGTGGTTCTGCCTGCCTGCATCCATACCTGCACCTCCTGTGTGAACAGGTCCAGACCTGTTCCGTCATATTCCACGCCTGCCTGCATCCATACCTGCACCTCCTGTGTGAACAGGTCCAAACCCGTTCCTCCATATTCCACTCCTGCCTGCCTGCATCCATACCTGCACCTGCTGTGTGAACAGGTCCCTACCTGTTCCTTCTCAAGCCGTGCCCGCCTGTCCTGTGTCTCAAGCCGTGCCCGCCTGTCCTGTGTCTCAAGCCGTGCCCGCCTGTCCTGTGTCTCAAGCCGTGCCCGCCTGTCCTGTGTCTCAAGCCGTGCCCGCCTGTCCTGTGTCTCAAGCCGTGCCCGCCTGTCCTGTGTCTCAAGCCGTGCCTGCTTGCCCTGTATCTGTCGTACCTTCTTGCCCTGTGTCTCAGTCTGCCTGTCACTCGCACCTGTCCAGGTGTCCTGTTCCCGAGTGGGATCAGCAGCCACAGCCAGACACCACCCTGGAGTGGCACCCGGCAGCTACCTGCCGCACAAGCCTGACCTCACCATCAGAGGCTCCAGTGAAGACCAAGGTAGCTGCCGTAGTTACGCCCCTTCCAGGGTAGTCTGGTTTGTGGCACAGTGGGGCCACAACCCCCCGGCTCACGCCATTCAGCCAAGGCGCGAGCGTGACACCTTGTTACTGAACGAAGGGTAGTGGAGTAAATCAAGGTGTAGTTATCACAGATATGGAACTTGAGAACCACTTGAGAAAATAAAGATGACACTGACACTGACAATTGTGCAACACGACCGATGGTTCTCCTGCTTGTCATTGTGCCATTGTACTGAGATAAAAGGTGCTAAATATTCTTTCTTGGCTTCCTTATGATATTATTATAAGTACTCTTAGATATAATGGAAATATTTCTGTGCATATTTACTTTTTCTGCAATAGTTGTATGCCTGTCAATCCACCTAACCTTCTTCATCTGCAGTCTCTGCCTGTACTTCAGCTTTATACCAACATACTTACATTCCATGTCGCTCTATTATCTGTAAGGACTTCGGAATTTACCTTTAGTATAGTGGTATTTAAAAGAAAAAAGCATTGCGTATATAAGAAAGAACAGCACTCAACAAAATAAGTAAGAATAATCCCTTGGGTGTACCCAATGGAATTAAACAGGTGCAATGATACTCCAAACGGTATAAATACTTTTATTTATTCAGATTGATTAAAAATCGAAATTGGAGGATTTGTGGATATCACCCGTGCTGCTGAACAATTAAAGGTCCAAGCTTGCTGAAGATAAGGAATAGTTTTTTTATTCTCAATGCATTTCAAAGTCAATAGGACTTCTTCCTCAGGAGAGTAGCACATTTAAAGCAAAATCCCCTTTAAATGTGAGCTATAATGTAATGTGCTGCTGCAGTGCAGTATAGTGCAACCTCCACCAGGGGGTGTTGGTGAAGGAAGAGAGGTTGCACACACAGAATAGTAACACAGAGCAGCAGCACAGGTGTCACAGGTAATGAAAGAGCGGTCAGAAAAGCCGAAGTCAAAACCTACCGGGAACGTAGTGTCAAAAAACGTGAGACGAAAGACGTAATCGGAGTACAAGCCAGAGTCAGAACTGGTCAGAGAGCATGGTATCAGAGACGGAAAACAAGAGGCAGAGTCCAGAGATTCGGCCAGGTCATACACAAGTCGGGAAGTCAGAGGCAGAAGGATCATCAGTATAGGGTCAGAGGTTCTAGCCAGGAAGCATGAACTATAGCTGACAATGGCCCGCAGGCTGCAGAGGACTGAAATAGCCCCGCCAGCTCCAAAACAAGGCAGATGAGATTAACCCACGCATGACCAGTCCAGAGAGAAGACAGCAGAAACCAAACTCAGGACGGGATGATGACAATATTATCATAGAGACTCATGGAGCCTTACACCCTACAGCCTTCTTCATCTGCTGAACAGATTTCCGGTAAAGTGATAACAAATTGTCACACATCCTTGACGTGAGACTGAGTGAAAACTGCAAGATTGTCAGGAATTTAACCGCTAAATTCTCCATTGTTCCCAGAACAGGGGTTCTGTGTCCGCTGTTTGAATGGAGCAGTGGTTGCATACGCACTAGGCACTACCACTTTATTCAATATCTAGTGAACTGATAGGCACAACAGACCATAATGCCTGGCAATCTTCTTCACTCCCATAGACAGTGCATGCTCAGTTCTATTCAAATGGAAAACATGAGACCCCTATACTAGTGATAAGTGGGAATCTAAGTGGTCATAACCTACCAATCTAGCAGTTATTGACATTGTTATTAAGTGATAACATGTTATTACTGTAATACCCCTTTCTGGCCAAATATTTGCTTAGTCTTTACCGGGTCGAATAAAGGGCTAATTATACATATCATGTTAATGGTATGTTAAAATTTCTCAAAACGTAACACATCTTAACCAATTAGTAAAAAAAAAGATGAATACAGGAACCATCTCCATAGAGATGTGATTCTTTGATTTTGGACGTTCTCCTAACATCTTGTCAGACACTGTAAGTAAAATAAATGAAGAGCAGGACTAGTGGGATTCAGTCAGGCTAACATCCAGCAGCTTGTACACATGGCATATTATGATGTTGCGAATCTGATTTCTGGTTTCCCAAATCAGATGCTGTGATTCTTGCCAGACAAGTGGATTTTTAGCTGGAAACTATTCTTCAATACTCTGTGTTGAAACCCGTCTGTCTTTCAGAAAGCGTATGTCCCTGTGGCAATATCCTGAAAAGGGCAGCCAGAGTGTCTGTTTCAGAACTTGAATCGATACATACTGGAACATTGGAGCTTTACAAACATATTTTACATTTTAATCACACAAATGTAATAAGAAAACATAGCCAATTAAATACACAACTAGTACAAAATCTGTTTATCATTTGGACATGTCTGCTGAAATGAAAACTGCTCTTCCTCCTGCTTAACTGGCAGTATTATCTTTACAATGTGTCTCTGAGCAGTAGAAAATACTCAACATGTGAGAAGATTATCCCTCATTGAAGCAACTAGAACTATGAAGGGTGATATGAACCATATAGGCATCAGTATGTAGGAGTCAAGATATTCAGCCTAATATCAACTCAAGTTGAACACCACAGATGTGAAAAAGAAAAAGTAAATGAAATACATATAAATATTCCATTGAGTTCCTTAACCTCTTCATCCCTGGGCAATTTTCAGTTTTTCCTTTTTGTTTTTTCCTCCCCTTCTTCCAAGAGCCATAACTTTTTTACTTTTTTTCATCAATATGGTCATGCGGGGGCTTGTTTTTTGTGAGGCGAGTTGTACTTTTGAATGTCACCATTGATGTTACAACATAGTGAACTGGAAAACGGAAAATGAGTTCCAAGGGCGGTGAAATTGCAAAAAAAGTGCCAGTCCACAATGTTTTTTTTTGGATTGTTTATTTACCATGTTCACCATAGGGTAAAAATGACTTGTTAATATGATTCACCAGGTCAGTATGAGTACACAAATACCAAACATGTAGAGTTTATTTTTTATTTACGTGGTGAAAAAAATTTGTATGAAAAAAAGTTTTTGCATTTGTCTCCATTTTCCGAGACCCGTAATGTTCTTATTTTTAGTGAACTGGGGCTGAGTGAGAGCTTATTTTTTGCACCCTGAGCTGACATTTTTATTGATACCATTTTGGGGTAGATACATTGTTAATGCATTTTATTGCATTGTTGTGATCGCAAAACAGTTATTCTGAAGGTTTAATTTTTTTTGTTATGGTGTTTAATGACCAGATTAAGCTACTTTACATTTTGATAGATCAAACATTTCTGAACACAGCTATACTAAATATGTTTTTTTTACTGTTTTATTTTGAATGGGGCAAAAGGGGGTGATTTGAACTTTTGTATTTCTTTGTTTGTTTTTTTTTACTTTTTCTTTATTTAATAGTCCCAGTAGGAAACTTGAAGGAACAATTGTCTGATTGTATGTGTATAGCAAAAATCACAAGCAGCATTTAAAGGGAATCTGTCATCTCATTTTTGGTCTATAAGCTACAGCCACTGCCATCAGGGGCTTATCTACAGCTGTAATGCTGTAGATAAGCCCAGATGTAACTTGAAAGATAAGAAAAACTAGTTAGATTATACTCTCTGGGGGACGCGGTCAGGTCCGGTGCCTCCCATCTTCAAGTGATGACGTCCTCTTTCTTCTACCGCAGCTCCTGTGCAGGTGTAATTTACAGAATGCTGTAGATAAGCCCCTGATGGCGGTGTCCGCAGCACCAGGACAAGATAAAGATACCCAACTCACATCAGGGCAAGATCCCAGGTACGTTCAGCTGCATCACATCTACTGTGGTGTACTTAATTATTTGTACTAAATGTCCAACTGGGGGTCTGTATGTGAGGGAGACAGGGCAAAAACTGAGAACAAGGTGAATTCTCATCGTCACACAATAAGAGAAAAAAGAATGGATCTACCTGTCTCAAAACATTTTTGTATCCCTGGTCATAGCATGATGGATGGACATTAAATTACTTGTATTAAAAGGTAACTTCAAGTCTCAGAGAGAGAAGAATCTCTGAGTACAAATTTATGAAAACTTTCGACACATTCAATGCAGGTATGAATGTGTCGCATGGATTTATGTCTTTTTACATGTCTTTTTACATCAATTAAGGAATTTGCTTCTCAGACCTTCCAGGGTCATCACAACACAGAACCAGACTGCAATCAGAGGGCAATAAAACCTTCACACTGCTTATCTATGAACTGCTCCAATATTTATGCTTATCTCTCTCCCATAATGACTATTCTGCTTCACATCACTTGTCTTAGCTATTGGGTTGTTTATGTGCTGTCTTGTGTATAAATATGTGATTCTTCAGATTTTGTATTAGTCTAGCCCGATGAAGAGACCTGCGTAGTCTCGAAAGCTTGCAATTTGTTACCATATTTTCAGTTAGCCATTAAAAGGTATCAACCACTGAGGACTCTCAATTCTAAATATTCTTCTATCTACTGGCTAAAATGGTACAAAGATATATATCTTTCCTGTTTAAAAAAAATTATGATTAAAAGGCCAATATCAGAATAATATCAACATTTTATATATATAGAAAATACATAAAATCAATAGTGCCAAATAGATAGGGAGAAAGGGAATAGAAAAGCACACACTGGTGCGGTTATTCACATGCACACACAAAGGGGCGTACTCATCCAGGCATGACGTGTATATATACAATATATCAATACACAACTACCCAATCATAATTACATAGATGCAAATCCACAGGTACAGGCACAAATATATAGCCATATGTATGAAATAACATGGGATATTGTCCAAAGTTTATCTAAACTGGCATATACATAAAAACTCAAACCCCAGTGCCTACTAACAGCCTCCCATATTTCTCATATGTGCAGCTAGACAGGGCAATACACATTAAAGCAAAATATTTACCATAGAGGTCAGTAGTAGTTAAGGAGTGTGCCACATGCAAAGGATGAGCGCGTCCACCCCGACGCGCGTTTCGGACTTCCGTCTTCAAGGGGCCTGACTCAGCTGATCATCACACATCTTTTTATACCACCCGGTCATAGTGCGGTGAACCGCGCTACCGGAAGTAGTGGTCCCGGCCCGGAAGTGACGCACACCGTTGTCAGGACACCAGCAACGCCAGCCAGCGTTGACGTCATGCAAGAGGAGGAGCCGGGGCGAGCTCCACCAAAGCAGTGAGACGTTGAGAGCGGTAATACGTAGCAGGGATGAGAAAACAGGCGCGTGCAAGCTGGGAGAGCTAGTCCACATGAGTGTTACAATTAGGGAACTATAACAATTAAAATACACTCACATTGACTGCAGATGGGAAAAAAAGGACATGTTTACCCTAAATAACCACGGTATGTATGAACACACTGTAAAATATTATTACACAATAGCATAATTACATATAAAGGAGAATACTAGAACGCAGTTACAGTAATAGAATGATCAAAAGAGCATTCAATAGAGAGAAATTTTCATCAAGAAATGCACTCCTCTATGCAAATAGATCAAATAATGGGTCAAGTAAGATAAGATTGTGACCAATTTCCATTCGCATTTTCCTCACATGAGAAAGATTTTGGACAAATCTTAGCATATACTAAAAGCAGATCCGATGTTGTCTGGGTTCCTTCCTGAGAGGGCCGCCATTGTGGCTAGGAAATCAAACAACCTACGTGACAGATTGGTCCATAGTTATTATATCGGTATGCCAACTAGAACATTCTTGGACCAGGTGGTGGGATGTAGTGGAAGCTCCTCGTGTGGCCACTGTGTGGCCTGCCCCAACATGGACCGCATTAGCACATTTAAAAATCTCTATGGCTCTCGGGAGTACAAAATTAAGAAACGTATAATGTGCACAAGTAAGAACATGATGTATTATGCTGTATGCCCATGTAATAAGATATACATGGGCATGACAACAAGACAGCTGAAAATACGAGTCTGTGAGCACGTGCTGGGGATTGAGGCAGCATTGGCCGGGACTGAGGCAGCATTGGCCACTGAGGATGCTTCGTCATTAAAAGCTATTCCCCGCCACTTTAAGAGGTTCCAGGGCTGTGATGGTGGCCTTCTCAGGGTGAACGGCATAGACATGCTGGATGTAAGCATTCTTGGGGGTAGCATTTCTAGGAGGTTGGCCCAGCTTGAGTCCAGGTGGATTTGGACACTTGGTACGGTCCACCCATCTGGACTCAAATGAGAACATAAGTTATGCCCCATTCCTCTAATCATATTGTTCTGTCTTATAGATGACACGTGCGTTGTGTGTTGTTCACATTTTAATATTGATTTTATTTTTTAGCTAACTCTCACTTTGATGACGGTTTGCGAAATATGGACATGTATTGTGACCAGCGGTTTATTCTGTCCTTTCTGGACGATCTTGGATGTTTAGGAAGAACAACCCTGCTGACCATTATATGATGAATACATATATATATATATATATATATATATATATATATATATAAAACAACGCTGAAAACGCTGTTATGGTGGAACTACAACATGGGTCTGAGTGTTCCAGGTGATTTATAATGTTTATGCATTTTAAATATCATATAGGTGTTTCACATCTTTTAATCATTGTTAATCTAGCTGTATCAATGATTGTAGGTACGGTTGGATAGAATTTTTTGCACACTAACATGCACCTTATATATGTAAACACTATGATGGTTCTCATATTTACTGCAATGCAATTTTTATACACTTTGATTATGATTTATATTTAATATATGCTAATTTTTGTATATTGGTAAATTGAAGAGATATGTATAAAAAGTGCACTATTCTATGATAACACTGTGCTTGACAAACACCATGCTGTGAGGTCGAAACGTTGCACCACTTGGCACTGGATTAAAGTCCACATTTTTCCTTGAACTGGAGTGCTGCCTGATTTTTTTCCATATATATACATACTGTATATGAAGGAAAAAATCTTTTCTTATACCTGTATGATTTTGACATCTTTATATGTAATCATCGTATTGTGTAATAATATGGTACCGTGTGGTCATACATACCGTGGTTATTTAGGGTAAACATGTCCTTTTTTTCCCATATGCAGTCATTGTGAGTGTATTTTAATAGTTCCCTAATTGTAATACTCATGTGGACTAACTCTCCCGGCTTGCACGCGCCTGTTCTCTCGTCCCTGCTACATCCGCCTGCTCTCGATGTCTCACTGCTTTGGTGGAGCCCGCCCTGGCTCCTTCTCTTGCATGACGTCGACGCTGGCTGGCGTTGCTGGTGTCCTGACAATGGTGCGCGTCACCTCTGGGCCAGGAAAGCTACTTCTGGTAGCGCGGCTCTCCGCCCTATGACCGGGCGGTATAAAAAGATGTGTGATAGTCATGTCCGCCATGTCTGTCATGTCCGCCATGTCTGTCGTGCCGCAAGATGCTTGGAGCAGTGTGCACGCGCGCCTTACCTCATGGCTGCACGCTGTTGCTGGGTAATCATCCATCTCTGTCTGACTCTGCAATCCGCTGTATTCCTGGAAACCCCTGATCATGTGACCCTTCCTATGTTCCAGTCCTGCTCTGATTCTGCAATCCGCTGTATTCCTGGAAACCCCTGATCATGTGACCTTTCCTATGTTCCAGCCCTGCTCTGGTTCTGAAATCCGCTGTATTCCTGGAACTCCCTGATCATGTGACCTTCTCTATGGTTCTACCCAGGCGGTTCTAGCAATGCTCTCTGTGATCCTGGAGGATCAGAACTCAAAGTCCCTCCCTGGTCCTGACCCGGAAGTACTGGTGCTATGGTGCTATATCAGACTGCCCCTCCCTATGGTCGGGGCCTGATTACCGTGTTGCTTCCCTGCATGGCTGTTTGGTCTGCTTGGTCGCTCCCCGTATTCTGTGCCCCTGCACTCTGCCCTGTCGTGAGTCTCTGCACATGCTCTGTGCTTGTACTCTGCCTCTTGTCTCGTGCCATGTCTTGTGTTGTCTCTCGTGCCATGTTTGTCCTTGCCTTGCTTTGCCTTGTAGTACTTCTGCTGTTCTCTGCCTTAGCCTGTTTCGCCATGTCTGGTCTTTGCTATTCTGAGCCTTGTAGTACTTCTCATGTTTCTTGTCTCTGCCTGGTTTTCCGTACTCTGCCCTATGGTTCTCTCTTGCACATTTCCACGCTAGTCTCATGGTTCTCCCTTGACCCGGCTCTGGGCTTCTGCCTACGCTCCGCTGCTAGCCCTTTTCTCGCTCTGACCCCGCTCTATGCTTCTGCCTAGGGTCCGCTCCTTGCTTTGTCTTTTCCTTGCCCTGTCTGGTTTCCCTTCCCCTCGTCTTGTTGTTTCAGTACCAGCCTGTTGGTCACGTCACACAGGAAAGTGTCACTTGTCGTCTTGTTCTTTCACGACCTGTTGGTCGTGTCACACAGGACAGGCATTCGTGACAGATTGCCCCCTGCCCGCCTTCTGTGCCTTAGTTGTGCCGCGTGCTTGTGTCTCAGCCGTGTGCAGTGGCCAGTGAGGCGTGTCTCCTGCCTCAAACCTTGGCGTGGCTCCTAGCATGCACCCTGACTCGAACCCTGGTGTGGCTCCTAGCATGCACCCTGCCTCGAACCCTGGCATGGCTCCTAGCACGCACCCTGCCTTGAACCCTGGCGTGGCTCCTTGCACGCACCCTGCTTTTGAACCCTGACCCTGGTGTGCCCCTCTGCATGTGCAGGACCCTGTCTTGTATGTTGAACCTGACCCTGGCATGCCCCTTGGCATGCGCAGGACTCTGCCTTGTACCTTGTGCCTTGGCGTGTCTCTCCACACACACTCTGTCTTGTTTGTTGAACTCTGAACCCTGGCATGTCCCCTACACACGCACCTTGCCTTGCACCTTGCTTTGAACCCTGGCGTGTCCCCTACACACGCACCTTGCTTTGAACCCTGGCGTGTCCCCTACACACGCACCCTGCGTTGCACCTTGTCCTGGACCATGGTGTGCCACTAGCACGCACCCTGCCTGGAATCCTGCCTTGAACCTCGGCGTGTTCCCTAACACGCACCATGTCTGGAGATCTGTCATGCCTCCTTGCCTGAACCCTGGTTTGCCTGCCGGATGCCCGGAACCTGCCGATCGCTGCCAGAGATCGTAAGCCTAATGACTGCGGCCTGATGTCCGGAGCTGATGTCCGCAGCCTGATGCCCTGATCATGTCAATCGTTGCCAGCTGTCTGGAGTCCGATGCCATTGTGCCTTTGCCTGTACCCAGGCGTGCCACCTGGTACATACCATTCTATGGACCTTGGCGTGCCCACGCATTCACCTTGCCGTGTTTGCTTGTTCTCACCTTTTGCACTGAATGTTATCCTGAAGTTGTCTTAATGAAGATACCTTGAACTTACGTCTTGTCTTGTTTTGCTTCCTGCTTCCCTGGTCGTCAGACACTCACATAGTGTCCCCCTGAGCCGGCCGTCTGGTCCCAGCAGTCGTGGTGGTTCACCCCCTTGGTCTTGCCCCTGACACTCCCTGTATAGGGGGTGGTTCCTCACAAGGTCAGCTCGCCCTCGGGTGGGTGCCACGACCCAGAGGGTCCAATCAAAAAATCGGCTCAGCAGAAACTGAGTTGTCACAGTGATAATCAGCTCTGTCTGGCCCCTTGAAGAAGGAAGGTCCGAAACGCGCGTCAGGGCAGACACGCTCATCCTTGGCGTGTGGCACACTCTCTAACTACTACTGACCTCTATGGTGAATATTTTGCTTTACTGGGTATTGCCCTGTCTAGCTGCACATATGAGGAATAAGGGAGGCTGTTAGTAGGTACTGGCGTTTGATTGTTTATGTATATGCCAGTTTAGATAAACTTTGGGCAATATCCCGTGTTATTTCATACATATGGCTATATATTTGTGCCTGTACCTGTGGATTTGCATCTATGTAATTATGGTTGGGTAGTTGTGTATTGATATATTGTATATATACACGTCATGCCTGGATGAGTACGTCCCTTTGTGTGTGCATGTGTTTAACCGCTCCAGTGAGTGTTTTTCTATTCCCTTTCTCCCTATTTGGCACTATGGATTTTATGTATTTTCTATATAAATAACTTTTTGATATTATTCTGATATTGGCTTTTTAATCATCATTTTTTTTGGAATGGATTTATATGGTTTCTGATGATAGGCAATAATAATCCTTACTGTACATACACATGAGTATGGTTGATGTATAATTGATATATATAATGTGTGTGTGTCAAACTTGGTGCTGTTCAAATCAGTTCTGCAGAGTTTTGTTTAGAAGTCCTGCCATTCAGCTCTTGGTCAACCATCCACCCTTGGTAATCTCTGCCCCTCTCCTATACCTAATGGCCATTACATGATTATTCTGATTGTCTACTATGGACTTTTTATGGACATGGACAGGGCTGACCAGGGTGCATTAACTGTTATCTTTGTACACTTTTTTTGCCATACTCCACATCGGGGCTGATATTTATTCATGCCTTATTCCCTTTGATGTATGACCTTGCTGTATGTGTTGCTTTTTTGTATCTCATCACTGTACTCTATTGTCATTTTAACACATTAATAAAATTTGTACAAGTTTTTACCATAGTAATCAGACACTCCTCATTCACCTATTTTTTAATGAATTTTGGAGTTGGTTTTTCCTTGTAGGGTTGGTCACAAGTTGTGTCACCACCCTGGCATCTAGAAGGCAACTGGGATTTCTGCATTTATTAAGTTTTCTTTAGGCCTGGAAGTCGCACGGCATTGTAGTATCTTATCCTTAGCCTCAGTTCTCCTACAGTGCCACTGAAAATGGAGCGGAGGTGTATTTGCTGTTTAATTTGTACTATGCCACAAGATTGAGTGCTTACATTCTAAATGCATAGTTACACTGTGATCCATATGAAAGTCACCATAAGAAACGATACGTGTGGCCTCTTTTACTTCCACCTTCTCAACATCCAATTCTGAACTATTGCCACTTATTTAATATTGCTTCTAAAGTACCATATGTGTGCTTTGATATTACTGTCTATTTCTGCAAAGCAATTTATTCTAAACTTTAAATGCATTACTTAAAGGTGTATTCTCAAGTTGTCTATTGAGCAGCTCACAGTCTCTTTACTTTCTTGTTGCTATGTGGGTGGGCTTGCCCTTAAAGGGGATCGACTGTCACCCCATTTTTCGACTATCACCTGCGGCCACCTTCATCAGGGGCTTATCTACAGCATTCTGTAATGCTGTAGATAAGCCCCGATGTAACCTGAAAGAGAAGAAAAATTAGTTATATTACACTCACCTAGGGGCGGTCCGGGCCTGGTCTTGGTCCGGGGGTGTCGCGGTCTGGTCCGGCGCCTCCCATCTTCTAACAATGACGTCCTCTTCTTTGCTTCCTATAATGGTTCCTGCACAGGTGCACTGCTCTGCCCCATGGAGGGCAGAGCAGAGTTCAGCAGTGCGCAGGCCCCGGGAAAGGTCAGAGAGGTCCGGCGCCTGCGCACTGCAGGATTCTGCTCTGCCCTCAACAGGGCAGTGGAGTGCGCCTGCGCAGAAGCCGCGATGGAAAGGAAAGAAGAGGATGTCACCATTAGAAGATGGGAGGCGCCGTACCCGGACCACGACACCCATTGGACCAAAACCGGCCCCGGCCCGGGGCATTACAGAATGCTGAAGATAGGCCCCTGATGCCGGCAGCTGATAGTCGAAAAATGGGGTGACAGATTCCCTTTAAGTGACAGATCTCATCAGGAGCTAAAGCCCCCGTCACACACAGCGATCTCGCTAGCGAGATTGCTGCTGAGTCATGTTTTGTGACGCAACAGCAATCTCACCAGCGAGATCGCTGTGTGTGACACTTATCGACCGGCCCCCCGGCCGGGTATTGCTGATCGTCCTGGAATGGCCAAGACATTTTTTTGATCGCTGGTCTCCTGCTGGCCAGCACGCATTGCTGCATGTGGCAGGCGGGAGACAGCGATCAGCGAGCTGGAGCTGGTAACCAAGGCATACATCGGGTTTCTAAGTGCTGCGCGGCGCTTAGAAACCCGATGTGTATCTTAGTTACCAGCGCGCTGGTGCAGGGAGCTGGTAACCAAGGTACACATCGGGTTTCTAAGTGCCGCGTGGTGCTTAGAAACCCGATTTGTACCTTGGTTACCAGCTCCCTGCACCAGCGCGCTGGTAACTAAGGTACACAGTGGGTAACTAATCAATGTGCGTCACTTGTTACCTGTGTGTCACTGTCCTGATCGCTGGTGAAGCTGCCTATTTGGCAGCTCACCAGCGATCATGTAGTGACACACCAACGATCCTGACAAGTTCACATCATTGTCAGGATCGCTGGTGAGTCGCTATGTGTGACGGGGCCTTAAGACCGGCTCTAACATGTTAATGGTTTATCCGTGTTTGATCTGAGTCTACAATGTCATCACTATATATGTGTACAAAGATAACAAGCACAAGGATCAGGAAAGTGATTCAGTGAATGTGTAGTGCTTATCATTTTACTGGGTTGTTTTAAAGGGATATTCTCAAGTTGTCTCTTGAGTAGTTAAGAGCAATGTATTCTCTTTACAGTCTCCTCACTTCCTGGCTTATGAAGGGGTGGGCTCTCCTCATTGAGTGACAGCTCTGGTGAATAGAACTGTATTATTAGTAGCAGTATAAAGATCAGTACAAATTCTGTTAAAACACATTTAGCTCTCAATTATTTGTTCCAAGTCTACACTATTATCCTTTATTTACTCTGAGATAACAAGCACACAGCTCCAGACAGCTAGAGCAGAGAGTAGTGTTTAGAAGACCTGCTGTGAGAGCTGCTGGTTGGTGATTTATAACAGCAGCACTTAAAGCGTACTTGTCAGCAAGATTTTGCTAAGTAAACTACAGGCATTGTCAGGTTGGCAGTGTTAAACTGATACCTAGGGTGAAGAAATTCATCTTGTGGTTTTTGTGTAATCAGTGTTAGAAGTTTTCAGTTAATGAGATGCCTGTGCTCCAGGGTGGGACTGTAGGCAGAGTCTTATCTTCCTGCTCTAGGTCAAAGAAACCAAAAATGTTGCCACCTGATGAAGACGGAGTCTGGCCGTTGAAACGCGTTGTGGAATAGAGGTACCTCTCAGCATTACTCCTTGGCTCTCCTCTGACCACGTTTATTTGCACCCTGTACAGTTTATCCCTCACTGAGGGTTCACGGCTGGTGCTGCCTTGGACATATTGCTTCATCTAATTGCTCAATCTGTGGCCCGGTCCTCAGCGCTCCCCAGAGACCGCTCATCACATATATGAAAAAAACGAAAAAGACAAACCTTCTCCGAAGCACAAACAGTCTGTCTCTCTCTGTCTCTATGATGAAGAAATTAGCAGAAGACTGCAAAGAAGGTCTCCAGCCTATTTTTCCTCTCACTTGAGAGCTTGAGGAAGGTGAGTTTCAATGCTCCTTTCACTTGGAGTTGGTACTGTGTGGCGGCCATTGTTGCTGTGGTATTTTTTGCTTCTGGGGCAGAACGGTCTGGAGTCATAGGGGCTCAGTTTTGCATCATAGGCACTGTGAGGCACCAGGCCACCCCCCGCTGATGCATTGCCCTGCGGCAGTGGTTAATGCATGACACCGCTCCTTTAAGATGATAGTAGCTAGTACCCCCTTAGAGGTTTGCTGTGACATGGCAGTGAGCTTCGTACAGACTGATCAGAATGTTCAAGAATGAACCTCATGTTCAGTTATATACTGTATATTTTTGCCTGCTGGCATTGATTCAATGTTTGATTGTTGGAGGTGCTGTCCAATCTCTTTTTTAACAAAATATTGAAAGAGATGGTGATCTGGCATTTAGGAGACTTCCCTATTCCTTGTCAGGACAATAGCCCTTGGTTCAACTACTAATGCAATTGTGTATTAAAAAGGCCAAGAGGCAGTTACAGCTCTGCTTCAGGGTTATGTTGCCCTCCTGGTGGTCCCGAGCGGGTGTGGTCGAATCTCACTGTAAATGTAGTTATAAACTGTATATAGACTCATCTATATTCTCCTGCAGTGCTTGTGTCACTGCAATGCCCTCTAACACCTCCCAACTAACCAAAGTAGGCACTCACTGCATTTATCTTTTTCATGGATCCCCATGTAACATCACTTTTCCTTTACTTCTAGGGCGTTCAGTAGCTGCCCCAGGATTGGAAAAGCCAGATTCATGCCAATCATTTAATCTTCTTGCCAAATGTCTCCCGCTATACATGATTGTTTCAATAATCATATCTTACATTTTTAATTCCTTTCAGGTTAGTAATAATATATGTACTGCATTTTAGGTGCCATGGGGTTTATTGCCCAGTTTTTCCAGATTTCTTGATGCAAATCTTCCTTTTTATGTTTTTTAACTTGTACAGTTTGGAACCCCTAGATAAGGCTATATTCAATGTTTGGAAAAAAGGCCTACAAAATGTCAAAATACCTTAGTGCAGAATTTCCAATATTCTTTTTAATAGGCTTGCCATTTAGTCTTTTCATCTTTTTCTTTGCAAACTAAGGATATTGTAAAATATCTGTGCAGATGAAATGACAGATGGTGGTGTGTGCTGCAACATTTTCATGTAACCTTTTTAATGACCTGTTACCGAGATTATACATGAGTAACTACATATTTTAACTCAGGAGACCTGGATTTATTCCTTGCGGAGGCTTGACAGCATCTAGTTAATTCAAAGCTTTTAGAGATTGTCTTGGGTATATCCATAAGTTTCTGTATATGGTAAAAAAAAATCATTCTATGCACAGTATTAGTTAATAATAGCGCTTTAACTTTTTAAATAGGATTAAAATCTCGACATTGTGTTTTCATGCCTAGTCCCATTTTGCAGCCCATTATCTTTGTTCTAGAAATCTGTACAGCATGTGACCTGTTATTTAGCAGAACACATATGCTCTACCATATATTAAATGAGATCTACATTAAAATCTTTGGTTGAGCTCCACATGAACAAAGTCATTTTTGCTCCTTCTCCCTTTCTTTACTTGGAAGCTTTTAGAAATTAGAACTGCAACACCATTCTTTTTATATCAACAGAATGAAAGCGGAATCACCAAGTGTTTACTTTTAAGATTAAATTCTCTGGATTTCTGAAAATGAATCTGCTATGAAACGTACACATTCATTTAAAGATTATTGAAGTTGTGAAATAATTGCCTCCTTTTAACTGGAGAGTTAAGCCTCTTGACATTTCACATTATGAATTTGCACTTAGCCGTAGTCATTTCTATCATTATTCCATTCCTATAGTTTTAGCTTAATCCCAAAGGTATAAATGCGTCACTGTGAATTTAGTCACTGAAAGCAGCGGAAAGACGGAACTTTGCACAGCTGTCAGTGGAAGAAATTTCAAGGAAATATTACAAGGGCCCTATGCAACCTGCTGACTGAGCTTTATGTGATTCATATGGCATTGTTAAAACCACAAGTAGTTTTTCATGTTCAGCTAGCCTCTGATTATTTTCCGTCGCTGTGACTAAATTATACAATCCAATAATATTTCTATTATTGTATTATAGGTAACATAAAAAGATAATGCTAGGTACAGTGCAATCCAATTTTCAACATTATTTTTAATGTAGAGTAGTAGGAAAATGTTGCCCTTTCTAGAAAATGATTTCATTAAATCTATTAGCTATTGTCAAGCTAAGAAAAAAATTGATTTTTTACTTTATAAAACAGAATAATAAACTACTTTGGATAAATTAATGTTTGTAAGCCAAGATATCTGTACATCGAGGTCTCATACATTGACCACTATACTGTATATTGTAGGTTTATTTCTACAGAGATGAAATAGGGGTGCAGAGGTAATGAATATCCAATATATGTGGGCAGTTGGATATTTTTTTGTAAATACTCTACTGGGAGAATTTGTAGGTTTCTGTGTCTTTTTTTAATAATCTAAAATATACGACCTAGAATAAGTTGAAAAAGTGACTGACCCAAGTATAGCTTTGCATTATCATCCAGAAAATTGTGCCACACCCCTGGACAAAACAAATGTTTAACTTCACTTTTGGTATCTCCCCATGAGAAAATCACAACTCAAAAATTATTGCCTAGTACAATGTAACTAAAGCTCAACGACATTACCCCAGATATGAAAAAATGTATACTTGGACAGCAATACTAATAAATTAATAAAGTTGTATTTACTAACCCATAACTGAGCCACTCAAGCAGTCCATTTCTGGTCCTCCTGACAGACTAAAGCCCCCGTTACACACTGCGATATCGCTAGCAATATCGCTGTAAAGTCACCGATTTTGTGACGTTGCAGCGATATTACTAGCGATATCGCTGCATGTGATACTTACCTCCGACCGGCTCCCCCGCTGGTTATCGCTGATCGCGCGAGAAGCTGCTGGACCATTTCTCGTCGTCAGCTTCCTGCGGCGCTTCCTGCTGTGACGACGAGCGATGCGTGGAGCCGGGCAGGAGGACGCAGGATCACCGCGTCTGACAGGTAAGTAGCGATCCCCATCCCCAGCGATGTCGCTGGTGAGATCTGCCTGAGTGGCAGCTCACTAGCGACCACCCAGCGATTCACCAGTGATCCTGACAGCGTCATATCGCTGGTCGGGATCGCTGGTGAGTCGCTAGGTGTAACGGTACCCTTACTGCTTTAACTGGCTGCAGGATTGACATCCTGAAGACCCAACGTGACTGCTGTAGCCAATAGGTGGCATATTGGTCTTAACCCCTTAATGACCAGAGGGATTTTTGGTTTAGCATTTTAATTTTTTGCTCCAATTCTTCCCAGAGCCATAACGTTTTTATTTTTATTTTTTTAAATGGCCATGTGAAGGCTTGTTTTTTGCTCTACGAGTTGTACATTTGAACGACACCCTTTGTTTTACCATGTCGTGCACTTGAAAACAGGCAAAAAATTCCAAGTGCGGTGAAATTGCAGAAAAAAGTGCAATCCCAAACTTTGTTTTGCTTTTTTACTATGTTCAGTAAATGCTAAAACTGACCTGCAACTATGATGCCCCATGGCATTACAAATTGATAGACACCAAAGATGTCTAGGTTCTTTTTTATCTAGGTGGTGAAAAAAAATTCCAAAGTGTGTTAAAAAAAATAAAAAATTGGGCCATTTTCTGATGCTCATAGTGTCTCCATTTTTCATGATCTTGGGTTG
This sequence comes from Dendrobates tinctorius, assembly GCF_039654945.1. Classification (NCBI taxonomy): domain Eukaryota; kingdom Metazoa; phylum Chordata; class Amphibia; order Anura; family Dendrobatidae; genus Dendrobates; species Dendrobates tinctorius. The sequence goes on along the minus strand of NW_027361779.1, from coordinate 5,623,434 downwards.
CATGAGGGCTTAATTTTTGTGCCTCGAGATGACATTTTTAATGATGCCATTCTGGTGCAGATAAGATCTTTTGATCTCTCGTTGTTGCATTTTAATGAAATGTTGCGGCGACCAAAAAAACGCAATTCTGGAGTTTTGACTTTTTTTCTCATTATGCCGTTTAACGAGCAGGTTAATCCTTTTTTTGTTGATAGATCGGCTGATTCTGAACACCGCGATACCAAATATGTGTATGTTTGATTTTTTTTAATTGTTTTATTTTGAATTAGCTGAAGAGCCCGGCGTTGCCTGGGCATAGTAACCAACTGTGGTTAGTCATAACAAATTATAATGATTATATTGCACATAAAAACGTGCATCTAATCCTATCCTGTGTGATACTGACTGCTGAGCCGTGTATTTAATCCTATTCTGTGTGATACTGTCTGCTGAGCCGTGTAGCTAATACTATTCTGTGTGATACTGTGTGCTGAGCTGCGTATCTAATCCTATCCTGTGTGATACTGACTGCTGAGCTGTGTATCTAATCCTATCCTGTGTGATACTGCCTGCTGAGCCATGTGTCTAATCCTCTCCTGTGTGATACTGACTGCTGAGCTGTGCATCTAATCCTATCCTGTGTGATACTGACTGCTGAGCCATGTATCTAATCCTATCCTGTGTGATACTGGTCTCCCCCTGCAGTCTGTGTCAGAGGCTGGTCTGTGTTGGCACAGTAATAAATTGTGTTATTTCCAGCCTTACAGAAGGACGATAACACCATAGAACTGATAAGAATAATAGGCCTCAGTTACCACAACTGTCTACAAAGAAAACTGTTGCTGATAGCAACCAATCACAGCTCATTTTTCATCTTTTAAACAGCTCTGGGACAGCGTGGCGAGTTTTGAGTGGTGACTTTTGTGTTTTGACTTTTATGTGGCGAGGTTGGTGTATGTGTGGTGAAATGTGTGCTGAGGGTGGTATATGTGTTGAAGCACGTGGTAGTGTGTGGCACATTTTGTGTGTGTGTTCATATCCCCTGTGTGTGGTGAGTATCCCATGTCAGGGCCCCACCTTAGCCACTGTACGGTATATACTGTTTGGCGCCATCGCTCTCATTCTTTAAGTCCCCCTTGTTCACATCTGGCAGCTGTCAAAATGCCTACAACACTTTTCCTTTCACTTTTTCCCCATTATGTAGATAGGGGCAAAATTGTTTGATGAATTGGAACTCGCAGGGTTAAAATTTCATCTCACAACATAGCCTATGACACTCTCAGGGTCCAGACGTGTGACTTTGCCAAAATTTTGTGGCTGTAGCTACGACGGTGCAGATGCCAATACATACATACACTTTTTCCCCATTATGTAGATAGGGGCAAAATTGTTTGGTGAATTGGAACACGCGGGGTTAAAATTTTGCCTCACAACATAGCCTATGATGCTCTTGGGGTCCAGACGTGTGACTGTGCAAAATTTTGTGGCTGTAGCTACGACGTTGCAGATGCCAATACATACACTTTTTCCCCATTATGTAGATAGGGGCAAAATTGTTTGGTGAATTGGAACGCGCGGGGTTAAAATTTTGCCTCACAACATAGCCTATGACGCTCTCGGGGTCCAGACGTGTGACTGTGCCAAACTTTGTGGCTGTAGCTGCGACGGTGCGGATGCCAATCCTGGACATACATACATACGTACCCACATTGAGCTTTATATATTAGATGGGGCAAAAAGGGGGTGATTTGAACTTTTATATTTTTTTTATATTTTATAAAACTTTTTTTTACTTTTGACATGCTTCAATAGTCTCCATGGGACACCAGAAGCTGCCATAACTCGATCGGCTCTGCTACATACAGGTGATGATTAGATCACCTCTTGTGTAGCAGAATTGCTCACTTGTAGAGTTGAGAGAAACAGGTCGGTCAGATTCATAAGTCGCCGACTTATGGCAAAGTCGGGTTTCATGAAGTCGGCCATGCGGTCGGCAAAACGAGCGCCAAAGTCGGATTTCCCAGAATGCTTGCATGTGACTTTTTGCAGCTGTTGAGCAAGGACGTACACTGTGGGCAACGAGACATGTGAGAGAGAGAGATTTTGCACACTTTAAAAAAGCGGTCCGGCATTTTACTGTCCTCCACTCCCTGCCGACTTTGCTTCCCCATTGACTTGTATTGGGTTTCGTGTTTCAGTCGGACCTTCGACTTTTCACGATAGTCGGCCGATTTCGTTCGACTCGACTTTTGACAAAGTCGGGTTTCATGAAACCCGACTCGACCCTAAAAAAGGCAAAGTCGCTCATCTCTACTCACTTGCTATGAGAGCCGACCACCGAGTGGTGCTCATAGCAAGCCAGCAGTGACAACCATAGAGATTTCCAGGAGACCTCTGGTTGTCATACCTACCCATCGGTGACCCGCGATCATGTGACGGGGGTCATCGGTAGGCCAATTTCCGGCACGATTGACGGAAGCGCATGTTAAATGCCACTGTCAGCATATGACAGCGGCATTTAATGGGTTAATAGCCACAGGTGGATCACGATTCCACCTGTGACTGTTCTAGGCTCATGTCAGCTGTTCAAAACAGCTGACATGTGCTAGAAAAGATGTGGGCTCCCGGCCAGAACCCACATCAAAGGGAGGGAGTCTGACATTGGTGTAAATTTATGCCCATTGTCGGAAAGGGGTTAAAATACATTACAATACTCTTCTGCTGCCAAGATTGGCAGCTTTAACAGATCAACTAGGTTATGAATGCTGTAAAGGACATACACCTCCAAAACTCACTCTAGATTTGACATTTTAAAGCAATTCTTATACTCATATCAGCATGTACAGTGAATGCATATACAAATCATAGAAAAATCTAATTCTACATGAGATCAGTTTGACTCATTATGACTGTAAACTTTGCTGTTTGAAAATACCACAAGATCAATCTTTGAAAGTATAAAAATTATTAATTTTATGTTTTGATTTATAATTTTTTTCTATTTTTTACATAAATGCGTTTCCCCACAACGTTGAGTGACTTCTCACGGAGAAGCTGTGAGTCGGGAAAGTCGAGGTGTTCAAGGTCAATAGACAGGAGGGTTTGTCATAAACAGAGGGAAGGGACAATGTCTTATTCAGCTAACGTTCCGAGGTCAAATTATCAGGAGCAAAGGTGTTAAACAGACGCATGGTCAGAACAAGGTCCAAAGTCAGGCAGTGATATATTTACAAGCAAAATACAAGGCACACAGTAAACCAACCACACGGAGCTGAAGACACAGCTGACAGCTATTTGGGACTTCTAGTTCAGTTAAATAGCTGAACAATCAAGGAAACTGAGAGCACATGATGAGAGCTTGACACCTCCCAGTCTCAGATGAGAAGTCCGAGCTGTCAAAAAACCCACAGACAGCTCAGCACACCCCTGCACCAGACTGGACAACTGAACTGTCAATTACTGCACAGACAGCTCAGCACTAAAGCGTGGAATCATTACATTACTCTACTTTAAAAAAATATTCTTAATGAGCCCATTGTGGAAAACATAATCTAATGCTCATATCCTGGACTAGTGCCTCTATAATGCACTCACTACTGTGTTCCCAGCCAGTATCGAGGCAACAATAGCCGGTGAGGGGAACATCACATGCCCATTGCCACAAATCAGTGACTGTTGACTGGCTGCAATGGTTATGTAATGGCCCATCTAGATGTTGATGCCATGAGACAGGCTCAGGACACAGTAGCAACTGTGGAAGAATGGTGCCAGTCGAGGATGTGAATATAGGATTGTTTTTTATCTCAGCATGCATCCATTGAAAATAACCTTTAAAATAGGAGACAGCACCTTTAATTAACAAGTTACAGCGAGCCTTGCTCCTTATTTATATAATTATAATTTATGTTTTCACTTCTGTCACCAGAATTTACAATAAAAATGTATTGTTGAGCAAGGTTGAAACATTTGTGAGTTTGGTTTGAGGGTGCTATGTCACATTGGCACAGCCCCTGAGGTGCCAGAACAGTAAAAATTCCCATAAGTGACAAACTAAACCCCCAATGAATTCATCTAGGGGTACAGTGATCATATTGATAATTCTCTGACAGGAACATCATAAGATTTTTTTCAACCTGGCAGAAGTGTTAGTCCAATATAAGCACACAATTCTTCTTTTGAGATATTTTGCCATGTTTTTTTCCTGGCCTTATGACATTGGGAAGGAGGGGTCAGTCTCTCTCCCCAGATCACATGGCCATTACATCATTACAGGTCTATCAACACACCGGCATGATCCTCCCCCATCCCCAGCAACCCTGACTACAATAAAACAGTAACCTGAGACACAAACACTGATGAGTGCAAGGTAAACAAAGGCCCATGTTCTGTAAATATGGGGTTCCTCCAAAAAAGCATTGTTATACCAAAATTCCTGTCACATAAAATTATTTGAACGACTGGATATTACCAACAACATACTTGAGCAATACCTAGAATTTCAAAATTCGAACTAAAGTAATTTTGCAGGAAATAGCAAAAAAAATTAAACTACCGGGCCTAAATGGCCTGGGTTACGCATTCTAGGGTAAAATAACTGCCCCACCCCTGGAGATTACGAAGGTAAGCTCTGTACCTAGAGGAGAATACTGCGGCACACAGAAGTGCACAGTGGCGATGGACAACAGTACAAGCTTCTACTGCGGAGACATTTTAAATAATTCTTATATTATAACATTACATGGTACCACATTTCCAACATAAATACATACAGTATTAATATTGGGGGTGGATTTAAAACATTAAATAGCACCCCACCTGGACTATAATCATGATTTCCTTTCCGACATTTTCTGTTTTTGCACTTTCGCTTTTTTTCCTCCTCCTCATCTACTGAGAGCTATAAGTTTTTAATTTTTCCCTCTACATAGAAGTGTGAGTACTTGATCTTTTATAAGAGGAGTTATACTGTTGAATTAACATTTTTGTTGATACCATTTTGTGATAGATAAGAGGTTTTAATCGCTTCCTTTTGCATTTTTTCCCCATGTTTGGGCAGCTGAAAAACTGCAATTGTGTCTCTTTTTTTCTCATTACACTATTTGCCGATTGAGTTAATTTATTTTGATAGATCAAACTTTTACAAATGTAGTGATGCCAAATGTGTGTATTTTTTTAAATTTAATTCAACCTCTTCCTGACGAAACGATTTAACATTTTTGCTCGTTTGTTTTTTCCTTCCCCTCTTCCAAGAGCTACATTATAACTAACTTTTTTATTGTTCTCTCCACATAGCTTTATGAGGACTTGATCTTTGCAGAACGAGTTGTACCTTTGATGGTCATCATTCATTTTATCATGCGATGTACTGGAAAGTGTGAAAAAAATGACCAGTGTGGCAACACGGCAAAAAAAGTCCAATTGTGCAATTTTTTTTTTGCCTCTTTTTATTTACGATGTTCACTATACTGTAAAACTGACCTGGCAATATGATTCTCCAGATCAGTACAATTATGCAGATATCAAACATTCATAGAATTTTTTTCATTAGGTAGTGAAAACAAATTTAAATTTGTAAAAAAAAAGATATTAATGTACTGAGACCCTTAAAGTTTTCAATTTTTGGTTTATGGGACTTTGTGATGGATTATCTTTTTGCCCGCTGATCTGGTCTTTTTTTTATGACATTTTGGGGTGGATACAATGTTGTGAATGCCTCTTATTTAGAGTTGAGTGAAACGGGTCTGTCAAATTCAAAAGTCGCAGATCGAAACCCGACCATAACGTGAGGTCGGCCATGAGGTCGCCGAGCGCCAAAGTCGCGTTTCAAATAATGCTTCCACCGCCTTTTCTCAGCCAATGATGGAGGATGCACACTGTGGGCAACGCGATGACATGGGCAGCGGCCACCACCATCTTAGAGAAGGGCACTGAAGTGATTGGCTGGCTTTGTGTGGCGTCACAGTGGCTATAAAAGGCCGCGACCGCCATCTTACTTCTGCCGATCTTAGAATAGGGAGAGGTGCTGCTGCTGATTCTGAATAAGGGAGAGCATTAGGCAGGGAAGAAGAAAAAAAATAGCTTCTGCTGATAGTGCTTTTCACTGTACAGTTAGTGTGCAGTGACAGGGGAGGATTTTTGTTGTGTGCAGCAGTGCTGGTGGTGATTAGGCTGCCTTTTAAGGCTACCTGATAGCTGCATTGCTGTGTGCACACTGCTGTTCAAACTGCTTTTTTCAGAAACAGATGTGGGCACATCCTGTTAGAGCATGTTAGGCATGTAACTACTGGCATGGCTGTGATTGGCTGCTGAAATGATGTCATGATGCACTATAAAAGCCGCCGCCACCATTTTGACTTCACTCTGCTGTGAATTCATTTAGGGATAGGACGCTGCTGTTCTGAGGGACAGTGTGACCTAGCGATTTGCTATATTGTGCTTTACCCAGGCTACTTTATCAACTGCTGTAGCTTTCTTTTGCCTTGCAGCACTGTTCACGTCTGTCTGCGAGGTTTCTGTGTGTGAGTGCAGCTCACGCTATAGTGTGTTCTGCAGCCAGCCACCTCCGGCTGTAGTCCAATCAGCGTGCGTCACTGCCTCATACATTGTCCTTTTTTGCATTAGTGCTGCTCATTTTTCCAGATTTCTCTTATTTCTTATTAGTGTGGTTCCATCCGTATCCAGCTAGAATATTTGCAAACACTATATAGGAGTAGATAGAGGAGCCTTTTTGCTAGCTTGTGCCCTGCAGCCCCAGCCAGACTAGTATTAGCCTATTTTTCGGAGCCTCATCTATTGCATTGTAGGTTACCTTCCTGCATTGTAATAGCTACAAAAAGTTTGTGATACTATCGGTTTTACATCTTTGGGCACATCCAGTGTCTTTTTGAGAAAAAAAGTTAATAAAGTAAACCAAACACTCCACTTTACAATTGTGTAGGCCACATTAGCTCATATTAAAGTCTAGTCCACACTTTATAAAATTAGTGTTTCTTATACCTGTTAGCAGCTCTTCGGGAATAGGCACGCTAAGCCCTTAGTACTTTTCTGCCTATCTTTATCAGTATACCAAGATGAAGAAGGCAGGGAGTAAGGCACCTGGTCGTGGGCGTGGAGTTTCTGCAGGGAGAGGACGTGGGGATTCTGTGCCTGCGGTGGGCACCAGTGACTCAGCATCCCCCAGTTTTCCCAGGGAACAGTCCTTTATGCGCAGCTTTGTAGGAGCTCGCCGTACCACACTGCTGCGGGACGAACAAATTGAAGCCGTTGTCGGATGGATGGCAGCTAATGCATCGACTTCAATTAGTTCCAGATTCTCTCAGGTCCAGAGCACTGAAGAGCACCCATCTGTCTCTTCACCACCTGCCAAATTGCCCAGGCAATCAGAGAGCCCTGGACAGGAGCCATCTCTACTTCTGTTCTCTGAATCTGTTGGCTTGGAAAGAGGGGGCCAGCCAAGCAGCATTCGAGAATTTGAAGAAGAGGTAGTATGCAGTGATGCGCAACAGCTTTGTCTCTCTGAATCTGAAGAGGCGGGTGGGCCAGTGCCTATGGTCAGCACTAGAGTTGAGCGAAACGGGTCGAAAAAATTCAAAAGTCGCCGACTTTTGGCAAAGTCGGGTTTCATGAAACGAAACCCGACCCTAGGATGAGGTCGGCCATGAGGTCGGCGGCTTACGCGCCAAAGTCGCGTTTCAAAAGTTTGTTTTGCGCTCTTTTTCAGCCAATCAGGATCCACGGACACTGTGGGCAACGTGATGACCTAGGCACGGGTCACCACCATCTTTCAGAAGGGCATGCAAGTGATTGGCTTGCTTTGGTGGGCGTCACAGGGGGTATAAAAGGGCGTGCACGCCGACCGCCATCTTACTTCTTCCGATCTTAGTATAGGGAGAGGTTGCTGCTGATTCTGTAGGGAGAGCGTTAGGCAGGGAAGAAGACAAAAAAACTGCTTCTGCTGCTAGCGATTTGGCCTGCACAACACACAAGTCACTGTGTGTGCAGTGCAAGGGGAGGCTATATTGTGGTGTATCAGTGGTGTTGGTTGTTGGGCTGCCTTTTAAGGCTTCCTGACACGCTGGCATTGCTGTTTACCCACTGCTCCGCAAACTGCTTTTTTAAAAGCAATCCAATCTCCCTTATCCTCTAGTCACTTTTGTCACAGCTGTGCCATCGAGCGTGTCACATAGCGCTCAGATATCAGTGGGCCTCACACAATCCACAAGTGTCCAGTGTCCAAAAGTGTGCGCAGAGATTCAAAATCTCCATTATCCTCTCGTCACTTTGGTCACAGGCAGCTGTGCCATCGAGCGTGTCACATAGTGCTCAGATATCAGTGGGCCTCACACAATCCACAAGTGTCCAGTGTCCAAAAGTGTGCGCAGAGATTCAAAATCTCCATTATCCTCTCGTCACTTTGGTCACAGGCAGCTGTGCCATCGAGCGTGTCACATAGCGCTCAGATATCAGTGGGCCTCACACAATCCACAAGTGTCCAGTGTCCAAAAGTGTGCGCAGAGATTCAAAATCTCCATTATCCTTTCGTCACTTTGGTCACAGGCAGCTGTGCCATCGAGCGTGTCACATAGCGCTCAGATATCAGTGGGCCTCACACAATCCACAAGTGTCCAGTGTCCAAAAGTGTGCGCAGAGATTCAAAATCTCCATTATCCTCTCGTCACTTTGGTCACAGGCAGCTGTGCCATCGAGCGTGTCACATAGCGCTCAGATATCAGTGGGCCTCACACAATCCACAAGTGTCCAGTGTCCAAAAGTGTGCGCAGAGATTCAAAATCTCCATTATCCTCTCGTCACTTTGGTCACAGGCAGCTGTGCCATCGAGCGTGTCACATAGCGCTCAGATATCAGTGGGCCTCACACAATCCACAAGTGTCCAGTGTCCAAAAGTGTGCGCAGAGATTCAAAATCTCCATTATCCTCTCGTCACTTTGGTCACAGGCAGCTGTGCCATCGAGCGTGTCACATAGCGCTCAGATATCAGTGGGCCTCACACAATCCACAAGTGTCCAGTGTCCAAAAGTGTGCGCAGAGATTCAAAATCTCCATTATCCTCTCGTCACTTTGGTCACAGGCAGCTGTGCCATCGAGCGTGTCACATAGCGCTCAGATATCAGTGGGCCTCACACAATCCACAAGTGTCCAGTGTCCAAAAGTGTGCGCAGAGATTCAAAATCTCCATTATCCTCTCGTCACTTTGGTCACAGGCAGCTGTGCCATCGAGCGTGTCACATAGCGCTCAGATATCAGTGGGCCTCACACAATCCACAAGTGTCCAGTGTCCAAAAGTGTGCGCAGAGATTCAAAATCTCCATTATCCTCTCGTCACTTTGGTCACAGGCAGCTGTGCCATCGAGCGTGTCACATAGCGCTCAGATATCAGTGGGCCTCACACAATCCACAAGTGTCCAGTGTCCAAAAGTGTGCGCAGAGATTCAAAATCTCCATTATCCTCTCGTCACTTTGGTCACAGGCAGCTGTGCCATCGAGCGTGTCACATAGCGCTCAGATATCAGTGGGCCTCACACAATCCACAAGTGTCCAGTGTCCAAAAGTGTGCGCAGAGATTCAAAATCTCCATTATCCTCTCGTCACTTTGGTCACAGCTGTGCCATCGAGCCTGTCACATAGCGTTCAGATATCAGTGGGCCTCACACAATCCACAAGTGTCTAGTGTCCAAAAGTGTGCGCAGAGATTCAAAATCTCCATTATCCTCTCGTCACTTTGGTCACAGGCAGCTGTGCCATCGAGCGTGTCACATAGCGCTCAGATATCAGTGGGCCTCACACAATCCTCAAGTGTCCAGTGTCCAAAAGTGTGCGCAGAGATTCAAAATCTCCATTATCCTCTCGTCACTTTGGTCACAGGCAGCTGTGCCATCGAGCCTGTCACATAGCGCTCAGATATCAGTGGGCCTCACACAATCCAAAAGTGTCCACTGTCCACAAGTGTGTGCAGAAATTCTAAATCTCCCCTGTCCTATAGACACCTTGTACCTTGTTTTACATTACTATATAGTTTGTTGGATTTTGTCTACATTTCTACCAAAAATGAGGAAGGCTGGTGGAAGAGGCCGTGGAATTGGGCGGGGGTTGGCAGCTGGTAATGATGGTGTTGGTGGTGGATCTGATGGTAGTGGCAAGAGCAAAATAGGACCGAATGCAGGAGGTGCTGACCCTGCGTCATCGTCTGGCTACATAAGGCCTCGAACGCTTAGTTTTCTAGGAGTTGGCAAACCGCTTTTAAAGGTAGAGCATCAGGAAAAAGTTTTGTCTTACATTGCTGACTCAGCCTCCAGCTCTATCGCCTCCTCTTCTTCAGTTGTAAAAAGTAAAAGCACTGAGTCGTCATTGGAGGCTCATGTTCATGAACCACACCTTTCCTTGTGTCCTTCACCCCAACCAAGATTGAAGGATGACGCAGGCCATACTACTGATTACTCCATGGAGCTGTTTTCACATACCATGCCTGGATTATCAAGTGAAATGGTGAATTACCCAGGCCAAGATGAATCTGACATGGAGTGCACTGATGCACAGCCGCTGATGGATGATTCTGCTGGTACATTCACTCAGAGCACTACATTGTCCTCGCAGTGTACAGAGCCAGATTTTGACCCTGATGAGACTCAGGTGCCCCTTCCCGCACACTATACCACCATACACGGTGACACAGAGAAAGGTGCACATGACATAGAAGAGGAGGTGATGGATGACCCAGTTGTTGACCCAGATTGGCATCCATTGGGGGAAGAGGGTGCTGCTTCCAATAGCTCAGATGAGGAGCATCCACAGCAGACATCGACATCGCAACAGCTGTTACCTGGCAGGCCCGGAGCACTCCAAAGACAGGTTCCAAACAATAAAAGAGTTGCTGGACAGCTTGTCCAGAGGGTCAATAGATCACAGCGTGCTAGGCCGCAAAATGTCTGCCAAAGTAGGAAGAGTGCAGTGTGGCACTTTTTTGAACAAAATCCTCATGATCAGGCCAAGGTTATCTGTAAGAAGTGCGCAAAGACCTTTAGCCGAGGGAAAAATCTGAAAAATTTGAATACCAGTTGCATGCTTAGACATTTAACCAGCATGCACTTGCAAGCGTGGACACAACACCAAACCTCAAGTGCCACATGTGCAACTGATCACAACGAAGGTAGTCAGCAACGCTACATTGTTTCCCCCACTGTAAGCCCACCGGTTAGCACAGCAGCAAATGTTGAGGTGTCGTTGCAAGACCACAGCAGTCAGGGAATCCCACTGTTATATCAACGAAAGACTGATTCTAGGCCATCAGAAAGAACACCAACTCCATCACCATCATCAACCCTCTCTCAGTCCGCCCTGTCCACCGCTACTTCCACCATATGCAGCTCTCAAGTCCAGCGCCCCCTCCCAGACACTATGAGTAGGTCAAGAAAGTACTCAGTCTCTCATCCGCGTACACTGGGTTTGAACGCCCACATTGCCAAACTAATCTCGTTTGAGATGATGCCCTTTCGGTTGGTGGAAAGCACAGCTTTCCGCAAACTCATGGCCTATGCAGTACCACGCTATGACCTACCCAGTCGCCACTTCTTCTCTCGCAAAGCCATCCCAGCCCTCCACCATCATGTGAAAGACCGCATTGTCCATGCACTCAAGCAGTCAGTGAGCGGAAAGGTGCACCTCACAACTGATGCATGGTCCAGTCGGCATGGCCAGGGCCATTACGTGTCCATCACTGCGCACTGGGTTAATGTGGTGGATGCAGGGTCCACAGGGGACAGCGGTGGTGGGACAGTGCTGCCTAGCCCACGGTATAGGAAACAGTTGGCTGTAGGCGTTCGACCCTCCTCCTCCTCCTCCTCCTCCTCCAGAAGCAAAAGCTCGTCCACAGAGCGCAGTCGTACGAGCACTCCATCTGCAGCTGCCACTGTTGCACACGATGTGTCCCCCTATCTAGAAGCTAGTGGAAAGCGTCAGCAGGCTGTGTTGCAGATGATGTGTTTGGGCGACAGACACACCGCCGAGGTGCTGGCCGAGTACTTGAAGCGACAAACTGAGTCATGGCTGGGCAGTGTACATCTTGAGGCAGGCAAGGTAGTTAGTGATAACGGCCGTAATTTTGTGGCAGCCATAGCCCTTTCAAAACTCAGCCACATACCTTGCTTGGCTCACACCTTGAACCTGGTGGTGCAGTGCTTCCTCAAAAATTATCCGGAGTTAACAGCCCTGCTCCAGAAGGTGCGAAGACTGTGCGCGCACATCCGCCGGTCGCCTGTACACTCCGTTCGTATGCAGAAACTGCAGCGATTGCTCCACCTTCCCAACCACCGCCTCATTATCGACATTGCAACAAGGTGGAACTCCACCCTGCACATGGTGGAGCGGCTGTGTGAGCAGAGGCAGGCCATAATGCATTTGTGGGAGGATACACGGCCAGGCACTTTGAGAGCAGACATGGAGTTGACAGGCGTGCAGTGGTCGAAGCTGAAAGACCTTTGTAAAGTCCTTCAGTGTTTTGAGGAATGCACACGGCTGGTAAGCACAGACGACGCCATCCTAAGCATGAGCATCCCACTTATGCGTCTGCTCATGCAAACTTTGACGCACCTTAAGGAGCAGGCGTCTGCAGCCAATGTTGATGAGGAGGAAGAGGAGGAGGGAATCCTTGATGACATTCAGCCATTGTCTGCTCAGGGACCTCTCCTGGACGAGGTGGAGGAAGAAGAGGAGGAGGAGGAGGATGATGGGGATGATTACTTAGGGGAGGAGGATGCATCTCGTGGGGCAAGTGAAAATGTTGGCGTGGCAAGGTCTGGTACAGGGTTTGTGCGTGACTGGAGGGATGTGGATTTGCCAGAAAGTGCTCCTCCACCCAGCACTCGCAGTGCATCATTGACACCGGGAACATTGGTCCACATGTCAGATTATGCCTTGCGGATCCTAAAAAGGGACCCCCGCATTGCCAAAATGATGAACGATGACGACTACTGGTTGGCCAGCATCCTGGATCCACGCTATAAAGGCAAATTACAAAACATCATGCCACAGGAGAACCTTGACCTAATATTGGCTAATAAACAAGCAACTCTGGTAAATCGGTTGCTTGAGGCATTCCCAGCACACAGCAGCGGTGATGGTTCTCACACGAGCCGTACGGGCCGGGGGCAGCTTGGCAGAGGTGTTCGTGGTGCACACAGCAGAAGTGGCGTTGGAGACAGGGGTTTCATGACAATGTTGTGGACTGATTTTTCAAATACCGCTCACACAACTGGTAATACTGCATCGATGGAAAGTGACAGGAGACAGCAGTTGTCAACTATGGTTACAAACTACTTTTCCTCCCATATCGATGTTCTCCCACACAGGTCATTCCCCTTTGACTATTGGGCCGCTAAACTGGACACCTGGCCTGAATTGGCCCAATATGCCTTACAGGAGCTCGCTTGCCCAGCTGCAAGTGTGCTATCGGAAAGAGTCTTCAGTGCAGCTGGATGAATCCTGACAGAAAAAAGGACCCGTCTGTCAACCCAAAATGTGGATGATCTAACCTTCATTAAAATGAACCACGCATGGGTTTCCAAGGATTTTGTCCCACCTTCCCCTGATGACACATAGGGTGACAGAAAAATGGCTTGCTTTGGTCCACCTCTTCCTGGTACTTCACCTATTTCGCCTTTTGCATCAGCTGAATGTCCAACATCAACATATGCCACTTTCTAAAACTCCCTAACTGTGCTGCCTCCCCCCCCATGGCCGGGGTCACCACCTACCGCATGACACCGTGCGAGTGCCGTTGCCCTGGACAGGTGGGTAGGCCGACTCTTGGGCGCGGACACTGGCACAGGGTCCCTCATAGTGCAATCAAGTGTCTCTGACGGTGGTGGTGCACACCCGCCGTCAGACACACCGCTGTACTATGAGGGGCCCAGTGCCAGTACCGACGCCCACGAGTGGGCCCCCCTTGCTTGGGCAGGGCCCCAGCATTTGCAATCTTTACCTCTCCCTGCTCCTCCGCTGTGTAATCTGGGCCGTCAAATCCATACTGTGCCTGACACCGTCTGAGCCTGCCTCCTGAGACATATATTTTGAATGTGTACGCTATCCATACATGTTATCCAGGGATACGGTACCCTTTCTAACCTTTGTGCAATCACGTGCAATCCATACTGGGCCTGACACCGTCTGAGCCTGCCTCCTGAGACATATATTTTGAATGTGTACGCTATCCATACATGTTATCCGGGGATACGGTACCCTTTCTAACCTTTGTGCAATCACGTGCAATCCATACTGGGCCTAACACCGTCTGAGCCTGCCTCATGCTGTATAGACATATATTTTGAATGTGTACGCTATCCATACATGTTATCCAGGGATACGGTACCCTTTCTAACCTTTGTGCAATCACGTGCAATCCATACTGGGCCTAACACCGTCTGAGCCTGCCTCATGCTGTATAGACATATATTTTGAATGTGTACGCTATCCATACATGTTATCCGGGGATACGGTAACCTTTCTAATCTTTGTGCAATCACGTGCAATCCATACTGGGCCTAACACCGTCTGAGCCTGCCTCATGCTGTATAGACATATATTTTGAATGTGTACGCTATCCATACATGTTATCCGGGGATACGGTACCCTTTCTAACCTTTGTGCAATCACGTGCAATCCATACTGGGCCTAACACCGTCTGAGCCTGCCTCATGCTGTATAGACATATATTTTGAATGTGTACGCTATCCATACATGTTATCCAGGGATACGGTACCCTTTCTAACCTTTGTGCAATCACGTGCAATCCATACTGGGCCTAACACCGTCTGAGCCTGCCTCATGCTGTATAGACATATATTTTGAATGTGTACGCTATCCATACATGTTATCCAGGGATACGGTACCCTTTCTAACCTTTGTGCAATCACGTGCAATCCATACTGGGCCTGACACCGTCTGAGCCTGCCTCCTGAGACATATATTTTGAATGTGTACGCTATCCATACATGTTATCCAGGGATACGGTACCCTTTCTAACCTTTGTGCAATCCATACTGGGCCTGACACCGTCTGAGCCTGCCTCCTGAGACATATATTTTGAATGTGTACGCTATCCATACATGTTATCCAGGGATACGGTACCCTTTCTAAACTTTGTGCAATCACGTGCAATCCATACTGGGCCTGACACCGTCTGAGCCTGCCTCCTGAGACATATATTTTGAATGTGTACGCTATCCATACATGTTATCCGGGGATACGGTACCCTTTCTAACCTTTGTGCAATCACGTGCAATCCATACTGGGCGTGAGAACGGCTGGCGAGCTGTTAAGCAAGCTACAGCACCTGTCCAGACAAGTACAGGGATTCCCTAGCGAGGAGACTTATTTGATTGTTTTCAATGTTGGGACAGCAATTTTTGGGGAGCACTATACTCTGGAGAATGATAGATGGGGCCCACCATACACTGGAACATTCCAAAGGTGGACATCAGACACTGGAGCAGCATTTACAGGGCCCATTATACACTAGACCATTAGAAATGGGGCCCATTATGTTTGGAGCATTATTTGGGCCCATAAGACAGTGGAGCTTCATCCATGGGGACCAACATATACTGTAGCATTATGTGGAGCTCATCATATACTGTTTCAAACATTATATGGGACCAATGATTCTGTATGGAGAAATAGATGGGCCTCGTCATGAGATGTAAAAAGTGAGGTATTTTTCATTGTACTATACCGCTATTTATCTGCCGTATTGGAGCATGATGAGTTGTGGTATGTGTTAAAGGGGCGCTCTTTCGCCCAGGGCACATGAAAACCTGCAGCCAGCCCTCCCCCCCCACAACTTTAGCCAAATAACCCCCATTTTTCAGTGCGTAACTTGTATTATGAAGTTAATTAAGGTTGACAAGCTTAAGTAAGAAGAATTGATGCTTTTGGCATTCAAATGGGCACTGTAGGTGTGTTTCCTGTCCTACTCTCACTGCCGACTTTTATTCCCCATTGACTTACATTGGGTTTCGTGTTTCGGGACGACCCCGACTTTTCCCTATAATCGGACGATCTTGCTCGACCCGACTTTTGGAAAAGTCGGGTTTCACGAAACGAAACGCGACCCTAAAAAACCAAGTCGCTCAACTCTAGTCAGCACACCTCAGTACGCATCTGGTGATGAGACTCAGGTGCCACTTTCTGGTGCGTACTGTGCTGTCAAGACTACCCAGGAGAAGCAGTCGTTTGAAGAGGGTAGTGTAGATGATGAGGTCCTTGACCCATCATGGCGTGAGGTACAGGAAGGTGGTGGGAGCTGCTCTGAGGAAGAGATTCCCTGAACGGCCAAAAAAGGAGGGAGAGGGAGGGGGCAGACTCGGTTGTCTGTAGCCTCCATTTTGGCACCCATTAGGAGCGTGCCTCTTCCAAAACCCAAAACGGGCGCTCCCAAGACTTGCAGTGCCTGGTCCTTTTTTGACACAGTTGCAGATGACATTTGCTTTGTCAAATGCAAGCTGTGTAATCAGAAAGTGAAAAGAGGGAATAGTGTCAGCAACCTCAATACCACAAATATGTGGAAACATGTGTGGACCAAGCATGTGGTGGAGTTACAAAGACACACTGAAGACCTAGGCCAACCTACAGCGCCACCTACCACCTCTTCAGCTCGTGTTGTAGCCTCTTCCTCCAGCTCACACACAGCTGGTTCGGCTTCCTCACAGGATCGCCATGGAAGAACCTCTGGCACGGGAGAAAAGGCGCCCATACTCGGCAAACCACCCCCTAGCACAGGCTCTGAATGCTGGCATTGCAAAACTACTGTCCCTTGAAATGCTCTCATTCAGGCTGGTGGAGATTGACACCTTCTGTAACTTCATGGCATTGGCAGTCCCACAATACAACGTGCCCAGCCACTTTAATTTCAGCAGGCAAGCCGTCCCTGCCCTGCAAAAGCAAGTGGAGGGAAAAATTAAACATGTGCTACTAAACGCCATCAGTAACAAGGTCCACCTGACCACCGATGCGTGGACCAGTAACCATGGACAGGGACGATATCTTTCACTCACTGCCCATTGGGTAAATGTTGTGGAGCCGGGTACAGATCTTGAGAGTGGCGCTGTACATGTTCTGCCAACTCCAAGGATTGCAGGAATCCAGTCTATACAAATTGACTCCTCCTCATACTCCAGTTCCTCTGAATCAGCGCTGCAGGAGCCGTCACAGTCTACCTCCACATGGACCTGTGAACGCTTACCTGTAACGACCGATATAAGCACAGCCGTGGCCAAACGTCAACAGGCCGTATTGAAATTAATTTCTTTGGGGAATCAAAGTCAAACAGCGCAGGAACTCTGGATTGCCATCAAGCAGGACAGCGACGTGTGGTTTGTGCCAGCGAATCTCCAGCCAGGCATGGTAGTGTGTGATAATGGCCGAAATCTGGTGGCAGCTCTGGGCCTAGGCAACCTCACTCACATCCCATGTCTGGCACATGTGCTCAACTTGGTCGTGCAGAGTTTTTTGAGGGACTATCCAGATCTTGATGCACTGCTGCACAAGGTCCGCATAGAGTGCGCTCACTTGCGGCGTTTCAGCATGGCAAGATCGCACATTGCAGCTCTGCAGCGCCGATTCTGCCTTCCAGAACATCACATCATATGTGACCTACCCACCAGGTGGAATTCAGCATTACATATGTTGGAGAAGTTGTGTGAGCAGCAGGCAGCAGTAATGGAGTACCAGCTGCATCAGGCGCAAACAAGTCGCACTGCACGCCGTTCACACTTCACCACTACTGAGTGGGCCTCTATGAAGGACATCTGCCACGTTTTGCGTGCCTTCGATGATTCCACGCGGATGGCGAGTGCAGATGATGCACTAGTCAGCATGACTGTCCCCCTTATCTGCCTGCTTCAAAAGACACTGCAAGCACTAAGGGAGGAGGTTTTGGAAGAGGTGGAGGATGAGGAGTCACAAATGCCATCTGCTTCTGGACAGTCTGTGCAATGGGGTTCCTCACAAAGGCCTAGGCAGGGGACACTTTGTGAGGAGGATGAGGAGTCAATGGAGGAGGAAGACATCTGTCCAGAGGAGGGAGGTACACAATGCTCTAGTAGTCAGTATGTAGAGCGAGGGTGGGGTGATGCAGAGCAGGCAGAGATGACGCCTCAAGCAGGGGACAGCGTTTCTTGGCCAGTTGGGAGTCTGCAGCACATGGTTGATTTCATGCTGCAGTGCCTAAGAAACGACCGCCGCATCGCCCACATTCTCAACACAGCTGATTATTGGGTGTACACCCTCCTAGATCCTCGCTACTGGGACAATTTACAAAGCCTCATAACACCGTTGAACCGGGAGAGTAAAATGCGGGAGTACCAAGACACACTGGTGCATTCCATCATGTTCTCCATTCCACCCGAGAGCAGTGCTGCTAGTGCTTTACAAAGCAGCTCAGTGCATCGAGGCAGTGGAGGAAGCTCTGCACAAAGAGGGAGCAGAAGCAGCGCCTCAGCACAAGGCAAGACCAGTATGGCCCAAATGTGGCAAAGTTTTGTGTCCCCACCACAAATGTCTACACCATCACAGACGGCTCCAGTCAGCAGGAGGCAACGTTTCCGTCAGATGGTGACAGACTACATGTCTTGCCCTCTCAGTGTTCTCCCACACGGCATTTCCCCCTTCAAGTTTTGGGCCTCTAAGCTGGAATGCGTCTTTAGTGCCGCAGGTGGTGTACTAACAGACTGTCGCATGCGACTATCCTTCTATAATGTTGACCGGCTTACTTTTCTGAAAATGAACAAGGCCTGGATCTCGCAGGAATTTGCCAGTCCTCTTCCAGATTAAATAATTGGTCGGAAACAGTACCCAGGTCTCCTGTTGTGTTCATGTTTCTACCACCGGAGCTGTAATCCCTGGGCTCCAACACCGCCAGTTGCTGCTCATAAGTGCCTTCTACACAGTCAACACATGCTCCAGTGTTATTGGGGTTCAGTAACGTCAGCTCATCCCCTGCTGTGTGTCCAGCAATTTCTCCTGCTCTGTCCACATTCACACTACTACAGATATTAAACTTGCTCCAGTTAGGCCTCTGGCTACACTCTGCTTCTACTGTAATCTCTGGGCTCCAACACCGCCAGTTGCTGCTCAGAAGTGTCTTTTGCATGGGTACTCCCTCCTGCCCAGCCTGGTTCCAGCACGCCAGCTGTTTCCGGGTAGTGTCAGCGTCACTTTGCCTCCAATACGTTGTACTGTCATGTTGCGGTCTGGTTAACCGACTCTATGGTGCCTGCAGTTTAGGTGCTTCCTATGTGGGCTGCGGGATCTGGCAATGAAGGCTGGTTCTGTAGTGCCAATAGGACAAGCTCCCCATGTAGGACTGTGGGTTTTGGTAACTCCGGCTGGCTCACGGCCTTGCAACTTTTTTTTTCATGTGTACCTTCTGCTGCCTATCTGAGTTCCAGTACCTTTAGCTGGTTCTTTGGAAGTCAATCTTGAATATGTCCCCCAGGGTTCCAGTAACGTCAGCTGGTTCCAGGCAGAGCCTTTGGCTTAGGTGCCTCCTTCTCGGTATCCGAGTTCCACCAACATCTGCTGGTCCTTGGTAGTGCTTTCTGGCACAGGTACCTTCTGCTTAGTAACCGGGTTCCAGTACCATCAGCTGGTCCTCGGTAGTTCCATTGGCTCTTGTACCTTCGGCTACCCATCCAGGTTCCAGTACCGTCAGCTGGTTCTCAGAAGTTCCTCAGCCTCCTTGTGCCTTCTGCTACATTTCAAAGTTCAAGCTTTTTGAAATGGTTTTTGGTATTAACTCTGGATGTCCATGACGACGACCCTAAAGACGACGACCCTGAAGACCACCCCGAAGAAGACGACGACCCCGAAAACGACGACCCTGGAGACGACAACCCTGAAGACCACCCCGAAGAAGACCAAGAAGATGACCCTGAAGAGGATGATGAAGGAGAAAGTGTGGGAGAAGTAAAAAAGAAGGTAAAGAGCATGGAAGTAGTGAAACATAAATATCTGACAAAATATAAAAAAGCTTAACATAGTCAATATCTTTGTAATTCCGAGCATCTTAAAAAAAAAAATTAATTCCTGCTATTTCGTTTGATTGGGCTAAACCTCTATGCCTTTAATGTCTCCTCCACCTCCCCCAATACATTCTATATTATTCTTAGCTGTTTTCCTTCATGTAGAATTAACCTACAAGGAAAGTAAGGGTTTATTTTCATTCCGATATTTGTGTCCCATTGACTTGCATTGGTTTCCGATATCGGAATCGGCGATATCCGATATTTTTGGGGTATCGGTCCAATCCGATCCGATATTTCCCGATATTAGAAGGTATCGCTCAACACTAGTCACATCTATACAGAGTCAGCGTGTATGTGTGACACTCCGTAAATACATATACAGAGATTGTTAGTTACACAAAAAACGTATACAGCTGTACACTTCTGATACAGTTCCGTATATCTGCTTGTTTGATTACTGTCAAATACATACTGGGAGAGCATCAGTGACTAACAAAATATATATGCAGATTTAATTTTTTAATGCACCTTACACAGCTGGACGCTCCTCATATAGTACCATCTGTCTGCTGGTATTTTTGGTACATTTTCCCAAACATGAGGAATTATGGTGGAAGAGGCCACGGACGTGGGCAGGTGGGCGCAGCTGGTACTGATGGTGGTGGTGCTTTGGCTGGTTCTGGCAAAAGCACAATAGCAGGTAAGGCAGGAGGTGTTGAGCCTGCGTCATCATCTGGCCCAAGAAGGCATGTAAGGTTCCCTTTTCTTGGAGTAGGAAAACTGCTCTTAAAGCCGGAGCATCAGGAACAGGTTTTGGCGTACATTGCCGAAACAGCCACCAGCTCTATTGCCTCCTCTTCTGAACGTTCGAAACCTGTAAGCACGGAGTCGTCAGTGCAGGGGTCTGGTCAGGAAAAACACCTTTCCTTGTGTCCTTCACCCCCACCAAAAGTTAAGGATGCGGCAGCCCACACTTCAGATTACTCTATGGGGCTCTTTTCACATACCATGCCTGGGTTATCCAGTTAAATCCTGAATTCCCCAGTCCAAGATGAATCTGACATGGAGTGCCCTGATGCACAGCCACTGCTAGATGATTCTGCTGGTACATTGACCCAGAGCACTACATTGCCCTCGCAGTCTACTGAGCCAGAATCTGACCCTGATGAATCTCAGGTGCCCCTTCCCGCATACTATACCACCTTACACGGTGACATAGAGGAAGGTAAAGAGGAAGGTGCAGATGACTTTGAAGAGGAGGTGATGGATGACCCAGTTCTTGACCCGGATTGGCATCCATTGGGGGAGGAGGGTGGCGCTGGCAATAGTTCAGATAAGGAGAAGGATCCGCAGCAGGCATTGACATCGCAGCAGCGGTTATCTGGTAGGCCCGTATCTGTCCAAAAACGTGGACCAAAAACTAAAAGAGTTGCAGGACAACTTGGCCAGACGATCAACTTAGCACCGCGTGCAAGGCCAGAAAATGTATACCATAGTAGGAAGAGTGCAGTGTGGCACTTCTTTGTCCAAAATCCTACTGATGAGGCAAAGGTTACCTGTAAGAAGTGCGGAAGGACCTTTAGCCGAGGTAAACAACTCAGAAATTTGAATACCAGTTGCATGCTTAGACATTTAGTCAACATGCACTTGCAAGCGTGGACGGACTACAAAACCTCAGGTAGCACATGTGCACCTGCTTTGACTGAAGGTAGCCAGCAATGCTCCATCGCTTCCCCCACTGTAAAACCACCGCCACCGCTAAGCACACCACCAGCACTTAATGTTGTGGTGTCGTCGCAAGGCCAAAGTACTCAGGGAATCACAATGGTTTTGCAACACAACACTGAATCTAGGCCATCACCACCAATACCATCACCAACCCCCTCTCACTCCGTCCAGTCCACTGCTACTTCCTCCATATGCAGCTCTCCAGTCCAGCTAACCCTACCAGACACCGAGTAGGACAAGAAAGTACTCATCCTCTCATCTGCTTACACTGTGTTTGAACGCCTACATTGCCAAACTAATCTCATTAGAGATGAAGCCCTACTGTTTGGTTGAAAGTGAAGCTTTCCGCGAGCTCATGGCCTACGCAGTCCCAAGCTATGACCAACCAAGTTGGCACCTCTTTTCTCGAAAAGCCATCCCAGCCCTCCACCTGCATGTGAAAGACCGCATTGTCCATGCACTCAAGCAATCAGTGAGTGGAAAGGTGCACCTCACAACAGATGCATGGTCCAGTAGGCATGGCCAGGGCCGTTATGTGTCCATCACTGCGCACTGGGTTAATGTGGTGGATGCAGGCTCCACAGGGGACAGCGGTGGTGGAACAGTGCTCCCTAGCCCACGGTATAGGAAACAGTTGGCTGTAGGCTTTCGACCCTCCTCCTCCTCCATAAGCGAAAGCTTGTCCACAGAGCGCAGTCGCACGAGTACTCCATCCGCAGCTGGCAGTGTTGCACACAAGGTGTTCCACTATCGAACAGCTAGTGGTAAGCATCAGCAGGCTGTGTTAAAGATGATGTCTTTGGGCGACAACAGACACACCGCGGAGGTACTGGACGACTACTTGCAGCGACAAACTGAGTCATGGCTGGGCAGTCTACATCTTGAGCCAGGCAAGGTAGTCAGTGATAACGGCCGTAATTTTGTGGCAGCCATAGCCCATGCAAAACTCACACACATACCTTGCCTGGCTCACACTTTGAACCTGGGGGTGCAGTGCTTTAATTGTCCAGAGTTAACATCCCTGCTCCATAAGGTGCGAAGACTGTGCTCGCACATCCGTCGCTCAAACGTCCACTCCACTCGTATGCAGAAGCTGCAGTGATTGCTCCACCTCCCCAAGCACTGCCTAATCATAGACGTTGCAACAAGGTGGAACTCCACCCTGCACATGGTTGAGAGGCTGTGCGAACAGAGGCAGGCTGTAATGCATTTGTGGGAGGATACATGGGCAGGCAGTTTGAGGGAAGACATGGAATTGTCGGGTGTGCAGTGGTCAAAGCTGAAAGGCCTCTGTAAAGTTCTTCAGTGTTTTGAGGAATGCACAAGGCTGGTATGCGCAGACAATGCCTTCATAAGCATGAGCATCCCACTTATGAGTCTGCTCATGCAAAGTTTGATGCACATTAAGGATCTGGCGTCTGCAGTGGAGGAGGAACAGGAGGAGGAGGAGGAGGAGGAGGGAAGCCTTGCTGACAGTCAGACATTGTCTGGTCAGGGAACTGTTCTGGACGAGGTGGAGGAAGAAGAGGAAGAGGAGGAGGATGAGGATGAGGGGGATTATTTTGGGCAGGAGGATGCTTCTCAGAGGGCAAGAGAAAATGTTGGCGTTCCAAGGTCAGGTACAGAGTTTGTGCATGACTGGAGGGATGTGGATTTGCCAGAAAGTGCTCCTCCACCCAGCAGTGGCAGTGCATTATTGACACCTGGAACATTGGCCCACATGTGCGATTATGCCTTGCGGATCCTAAAAAGGGACCCCCGCATTGCCAAAATGATGAAGGATGACGTCTACTGGCTGGCCAGCATCCTCGATCCACGATACAAAGGCAAATTACACAACATCATGCCACAGGAGAACCTAGAGATAATATTGGCTAACAAACAAGCAACTCTGGTAAACCGTTTGTTTGAGGCTTTCCCAGCACACAGCAGCGGTGCTTGTTCTCCCAAGAGCCGTAGTGGGCACAATGGAAGAAGTGTTCATGGTGCACGCAGCCAAAGTGGCGTTGGAGACAGGGGTTTAATGACCATGTTGTGGAATGATTTCTCAAGTACCGCTCACATTACTGCTAATACTGTATCGATTACAAGTAACAGGAGACAGCAGTTGTCAACTATGGTTACAAACTACTTCTCCTCCCATATCGATGTTCTCCCTTGCAGGTCATTCCCCTTTGACTATTGGGCCTCTAAACTGGACACCTGACCTGAATTGGCACAACATGCCTTACAGGAGCTCGCTTGCCCTGCTGCTAGTGTGTTATCTGAAAGTCTTCAGTGCTGCTGGATCAATCCTGACAGAAAAAAGGACCCGTCTGTCGACCCAAAATGTTGATGATCTAACCTTCTTTCAAATGAACCATGCATGGGTTTCAAAGGATTTTGTCCCACCTTCCCCTGATGACACATAGGTTGCCAGAAAACTGCCTCACTTTTGTCCTCCTCTTCCTCGGACTTGCCCAAATCCGCCATTTGCAGCAGCTCAATGTCCAGCCTACACATCAACATATGTCATTTTTTAAACCCCCAAGTGCTGGGGTCAACACCTGGCGCACCCTGACTAGTGCCGTTGCTCTGAAAAGGTGGATGGGCCCATTGATGGCTGACGGCACTGGCACAGGGCCCCTCATAGTACAATACAGTGTCTGACAGTGGGGGGGCCACTAGAAATTTGGTGTATTGATCGATGATGGTTAAGATGTAGCTATGGCCTGTCCTGCTGGCCTCTACCTTCAGATGATCAATGGCTACCATTTGTAATGGACGCCAACTTACAAGCGGATGCAGTGGTGCTTTATGATCACCTTTCACAGTTGTAATAGTCACAGACGTGTGACATTCCTGCCACCATTTTTCAATGTTTCCTCTCATGCCAATCGAATAGAATCGCCTACGGCCTGTGGCTTCTGTCTTTTGCACTCCAAAATGACCAGACACATCATGATAGGCAGTGAGGACCATATCTACATCTCTCCCTGTGATGTGATCACAATTTGATGGAGATGAGTAATGGTGATTTGATCCACGCTACTGTGATATAGCAATCCTTTCTTCACAAAGAACCATTTTCGCTGTCTCCACAGACACAGTAATTGCATAGCCTCTGCAACATCTACCGGGAGGTTTTCCCGTGATGAATAATTCACAAATTTCTGCAAACACTCGACTTTCTGTCTGTACTTGTATCCATGTAGTTTCCAGTAGCGGAGAGTCTGGACTGGCTTACTGAGATTGAAATATATACGAAGATTTAAAAGTACCACAACACTGTATACTGCTGTACGCTTGGAATACCTTTCCCTTTTTCTACTTTTTAAATTCTGGTGTAATACATACTGAGCCTGTGAGTGTCTGACTCTGGAAGTATAGACGGAAATGTACAATTACCCCTAGACTGGATACACCTGGTATGTGCTGTTAAAGTACCTTTGTTCAAAATTTTTTATTACGGTATCATCCATAGTGAGTGAGCGTGTGTGGTTTAAGCCTTCTATGTATACGGTGAATCGCAGATACCAATTTTTACCCTATACTCGATACAGCTTGTATCTTGTTATACAGTAACTTTGTTCGACATTTAGCATTACGGTCAAATCCATATGGAGTAAGGGTCTGAGAGTGACTACGGGACTATGTATACGGAGATTTCAATCGTACCCTATAATATATATACTTGCTATCTTGTTATTCAGTACCTTTTTTCAACACTTTTTATTATGGTCAAACCCAGACTGAGTGAACGTCTGAGGGTGACTCCGGAAATATATACCGAGATTTCAAATTTGGCCAACACTGTATACAGCTGTACGCTTCTGATACAGTAACCTTTTTTGCTATTTAGATTCTGTGTAATCCATAATGAGCCTATGAGCGTCTGTCTGTTACTCCAGAAATATATTTGGAGCTTTAAGATTACCCCAACACTGTATACAGCTGTACGCTTGTGTTACATTACCCATTTACAGCTTTTCATATTCTTGTGTAATCCATACTGGGCCTGAGAGCATTTGTGTCTGCCTCCTGAAATATATACAGAGATTCAGAATGTTTACACTATATTATATATTCCTTGTATCTGGTGATACTGTACCCTTTTTCAACATTTTATTTTATTGTGTAATCCATACTGAGCCTGTGAGCGTCTGTGTATGACTCATGAAATATATACGGAGATTTACTGTTATCCCTAGACTGTATAGAGCTGTACGCTTCTGATACAGTACCATATATCTGCTGGCATTTTGGGTCCATTTTCCAAAACATAAGGAAGTATGGTGGAAGAGGACGCGGACGTGGGCTTGGGGGGGCCACCTGGTACTGATGGTGGTGGTGGTGCATCTGCTGGTAGTGCCAAAAACACAATATCAGCTAAGGCAGGAGGTGTTGAACCTGCGTCATGGTGTAGCTCTGGAAGGCCTGTAAGGCTCCCTTTTCTGGGAGTAGGTAGACTGCTTTTAAAGCCGGAGCATCAGTAACTGTTTTTGGCTTACATTGCTGAAACAGCCTCCAGCTCTATCGCCTCCTCTTCTGAAGTTTAAAAAAATGCAAGCACTGAGTTGTCAGTGCAGGTTTCTGGTCAGGAGCAACCCCTTTCCTTGTGTCCTTCACTCACACCAAAAGTGAAGAAGGATGCGGCAGCACACACTTCAGATTACTCCATAGAGCTCTTTTCACATACCATGCCTGGGTTAATTAAAAATGGGGCCCATCATATACTGGAGCATTCCAAATGGGGGACATCAGACACTGGAGCAGCATTTACGGGGCCCATTATACACTGGAGCATTAGAAATGGAGCCCTTTATATATGGAGCATTATTAGGGCCCGTCATACACTGGATATTGAAACAGCACAGATATAGGACTTAAAAATCCTCAAATAATAGAAAACAGCAAAAGAGCAAAAAGGTTTACCCGTCCAGGCCTCCAGACAAATGCACTATCAGGATGCAGTGGACCCATATAATTAAGATGGCAACACAGGTGCAAGAATACCCATGAAACAACCGCTCACAGCCTACCAATACATGGAGGAGGCGGTTGCCTGGTATGTTAATGCACAATAAAAAACTTGTATGCGGCGCTGTTCACACTATGGCCATGCACAACATCCAGGTCAGCCTAGTAGTGACACCCTTCTATTAGCTCAGGCGGGCTGGCCCAGCGCTATCAAAATTCATGCCATGTGAACAGACACCGCAGTTTACAAGACCAAATGGGCCCAACTGCACCCTGAATAAAAAGTGCAAAAAACACAGTAAAAAAATGTGAGTATTAGCTGATATTTTGGCCAAAATACGTGAGCCCGTAACCTGTGCCAAAGGTCTCCACGTTTACGGGTACCTAACACTAAATCCTAACATTGAAACAGCACAGATAGAGGACTTAAAAATCCTCCAATAATAGAAAACAGCAAAAGAGCAAAAAGGTTTACCCGTCCAGGCCTCCAGACAAATGCACTATCAGGATGCAGTGGACCCATATAATTAAGATGGCAGCACAGGTGCAAGAATACCGATGAAACATGAAACAACCGCTCACAGCCTCCACATTTTTTAAATATGTTTTTTGCACTTTTTATTCAGGGTGCAGTTGGGTCCATTTGGTCTTGTAAACTGCGGTGTCTGTTCACATGGCATGCATTTTGATAGCCCTGGGCCAGCCCGCCTGAGCTAATAGAAGGGTGTCACTACTAGGCTGACCTGGATGCTGTGCATGGCCATAGTGTGAACAGCGCCGCATACAAGTTTTTTATTGTGCATTAACATACCAGGCAACCGCCCCCTGCATGTATTGGAAGGCTCTGAGTGGTTGTTTCATCGGTATTCTTGCACCTGTGTTGCCATCTTAATTATATGGGTCCACTGCATCCTGTCTGGAGGCCTGGATGGGTAAACCTTTTTGCTCTTTTGCTGTTTCCCATCATACACTGGAGCATCATCCATGAGGCCCATTATATACTGGAGCATTCCAAATGGGGGACATCAGACACTGGAACAGCATCTATGGGGCACATTATACACTGGAGCATTAGAAATGGGGCCCATTATATATGGAGCATTATTAGGGCCCATCATACACTGGAACATCATCCATGAGGCCCATCATATACTGGAGCATTCCAAATGGGGGACATCAGACACTGGAGCAGCATTTATGGGGCTCATTATACACTGGAGCATTAGAAATGGGACCCATTATATATGGAGCATTATTTGGGCCCATCATACATTGGAGCATCATCCATGGGGACCATCATATACTGTAGCATTATGTGGAGCTCATCATATACTGTATGGAACATTATATGTGACCAGTTATTCTGTATGGAGAAATATATGGGGCTCATTATTCTGTATGGCGCACAATGTGTTGGCAATAATACTGTATGGAGTAATATACTTTCCTTTTTTGAGCTATTGTACAATTTAAAATAGATCAGTCATGTCATGTAAGCAGTGAAGTATTTGTCATTGTACTATACCTATATTTCTGTGCCATATTGGAGCATCATGAGTTGTGGTATGTGTTAAAGGGGTGCACTGACACTATTTGGCCCAGGGCACACGAAAACCTGGAGCCAGCCCTACCCCCCCACAACTTTAGCCAAATAGCCACCAGTTTTCAATGCTTAACTATTATTATGAAGTAAATTAAGGTTGACAAGCTTCAGTAATAAGAATTGATGTTTTTGGCATTGAAATGGGCACAGTAGGTGTGTTTACTGTCCTCCACTCCCTGCCGACACTGTGGGCAACGAGATGACATGTGAGAGAGAGAGAGAGATTTTGCGCACTTTAAAAAAGCGGCCCGGCATTTTAATGTCCTCCACTCCCTGCCGACTTTGCTTCCCCATTGACTTGCATTGGGTTTCGTGTTTCAGTCGGCCTCCGACTTTTCCCTATAGTCGGCCTATTTCGCTTGACCCGACATTTGCGAAAGTCGGGTTTCATGAAACCCGACTCGACCCTAAAAAAGGCAAAGTCGCTCATCTCTACTCTTATTTAAATTTTTTTATTACACTGTTTACTGATTGGGTTAATTTCTTTTATATTTTGATAGATTGGACTGTGATGATATTAAATATGTGCACTTTATATTTTCTTTTTTTATTCTTAATGGGAGAAAAGTGGGGTTATTTGAACTTTCATAATTTTTAAAAAAATTTTTTCACCTTTTTCTGAACTTCTCAGCTGCCTTCGGGTACTTAAACTTACAATCATTCTGATGACTTTTACTATACACAGCAATGCCACAGTATTGCTATGCATAGTAAAAATCATAGTCTTTTATGAATGCCAGCTTTAGGCTTGCTTTCACAGGAGCACCATCAGCTGTCATGAAAACCCATCAGCGCCTCGTCAGGGGTGTGACGATGGAGGCATAGAACGATGCACCCCCCTGCTGAAGAGCATTAAATCGCTTACTGCTCTGCTTGCAGCTGATAGAGGCAGATGATGGCTGAAGATCACAGTAATCATCTGCCAGGTAAGATATCCGCTTGGTTTGCGAGCCTGTATCAAAGTTAGGGAGCTGGCATTTGATGTACCAGTACTTCCAATGTTGCATGCTTAGTTCTTCAGGGAGCTGACATATGACGTACCAGTAGATTATATATTGGTTTGAGGTTGAATAAGGCCTCTACACCCCCAGAGTGTAATCATTAAATAATGCCCTAATGGAGTTCTTGGAGTATAATTATATACTAACTTGTCATAAAATAACACTTTTCTGAAGTATAATTTTTTACATCCCATACAGTAAAATGGTGCCCCCTTCTAAGATTCATATGTATATATGTGTATCTATGTACATGTGTGATGGTGGTTCTTCTGCTGTATTCATGTACTGATAGTAGTTCTGGTGATGTGTTCATATACTGATGAACCTTCTGGTGATGTATTGATGGTTGTTCAACTGATTTATTCAAGTAATAATGGTCGTTCTAGTACAGTATTCTTGTACTAATGGTGGTTCTGGTGATTTATTTCCTGTACTAATGCTGGTTTTGTTGTAGTATTCCTGAACTGATGATGTTTCATGTGATGTGTGCATGTGCTATCGTTTGTTATTTGAACTACTATTGGCTGAAGTCTAAAGTGTAGTGATGAGCGAGCACTAAAATGCTGAGGTGCTCGTTGCTTGGGTTTGAGCAAATTGGAATGCTTGGGTGCTCGAGTAATACTGCTTTGACTGGGTCATGTCAACCATGAAAATTTTCTTTTGTACGCATGATATTTTTTTTTGAAAACTAAAGAGAAAAGAAAAATCCAGTCATGTTGAGACGGACTCCAATTTTTTCCTATTATAAATGGAATATAAGGCCTGCCCTGCACCAAAGTTACACGAACCCCCAATAAATCTTTGATCACACGTATTAGATGGTCACAAGAAAACCCACTTCACATTATTCATTTGGTACTCCCATACTGTTTGCTTATGCATTGAATGCAAGGCCTGCCCTGCACCAAAGTTACACGCACCCCAATAAGCCTTTGAACACACATACTGGATGGTCACAGGAAAAACCCACTTAACATTATTCATTTGGTACTCCCATACTGTTTGCTTAGGCATTGAATGCAAGGCCTCCCCTGCACCAAAGTTACACGCACCCCAATAAGCCTTTGAACACACATACTGGATGGCGACAGGAAAACCAAGTTCACATTATTCATTTGGTACTCCCATACTGTTTGTTCATCATTGAATGCAAGGCCTGACCTGTACGAAAGTTGCATGCTCCCCAATAAGCCTTTTAACCGAGGAATTGGATGGCCACATGCAACCGAAGTTCCCAGTAATCATTTGGTACTCCCATACTGTTTGCTTATGCATTGAATGCAAGGCATGCCCTGCACCAAAGCTACGTGCACCTCAATAAGCCTATGAACACACATACTGGATGGTCACAGGAAAGCCCACTTCACATTATTCATTTGGTACTCCCATACTGTTTGCTTATGCATTGAATGCAAGGCCTGCACTAAAGTTATATGCACCCCAATAAGTCTTTGAACTGGGGTACCGGATGGACATATGAAACCAAAGTTCCCTTTATTCTGATTTTTTTAAGTCACCTAAAGTTTGCCCATGAAGTGAATACAAGGTCTGCCCAAAATATGCACATACTCCAATCCCCCAAGGAGAAATGTGGAGGATGGTCAACGAAAAATGTTTTCCCAGTTTAAAGCAGCAGGTCTCCTTTACTGTTAATGCCCATACATTAAACGTATGGGCTGAAAATTATTTTCCTCTGAGGGGTACACATCAACCTACTGTGTAATTTTTTTTAACGGCCATCGTAAGAACCCTTGCAAAAAAGTATAGTGGCTGTTGCATCACAGAACACGTTCACCTTCGTGTTCTAGTGGTGGTGTCTAAAGAGACGTGGAGTATGGCCTCCAAAAAATGATTTCCCAGTTTAAAGGAGCGGGTCATTTATACTTGTAATGCCCATACACTAAGCTCTCTTTGTAGCATGGGTCTAGAAGTGTCACCAACCAGTAATGATTTTCAACCAAAATTTTGACAATGCGAGGGTCACGGGAAAGGTAGCGCAACTTAAAGTCAACCATGCATGGCAGACTGCTAACAGGCAAGACTTCTGTGTCCTCACCAAGAGGATGACTGACCATGCTCTCCTCCTCCTCCTCCTTCCTGTCCTTAGGCCATCCACGCTGAACAGACAGTATGACAGTTGTGCTTGTAGTACCCTCTATAGCGCATGAAAGTAGCTCCTGTTCTTCTTCCTCCTCCTCTTCCTCATTGTCAACCAATCCATGCTGGGATGACATGAAGCTGGGCTGTGTGTAATCACCCTGTATGCTTCTTTGCTCCATCTCATCTTGCTCAGCCTGCAATACCACATCTTTGATTTTGAGCAGAGAGCGTTTCAGAAGACAGAGAAGTGGGATGGTGACTCTAGTTATGGCATCATCACCCCTCACCATCTGGTGAACCCCTCAAAGTTTTTTAGGATGGTACATATGTCTGACATCCATGCCTGTTCCTGAGGTCTTATGTGTGGAGTCTGAACTGAATACCGATGGACTTGTTGATGCTGGTAGTCAACAACTCCCCTCTTCTGCTCACAAATCCTTTCCAACATGTGCAGTGTTGAGTTCCAAAGCGTGGGGACATCACACATCAGTCGGTGGAACTGAATCTGAAAACGCTGCAAAAGCACAGCAAGGGCTGCAGAAGCTGGAGCTTACTTTCTAAAATGGGCACACAGGCGGCTTACTTTGACAAGCAGATCCGGCAGTTCCGGGTAGCTTTTGAGAAACCATTGAACAATGAGGTTAAGCACATGGGCCAGACATGGTACGTGTGTAGGCTCGCCTGAGAGCCGCCACCAGGTTCCGGCCATTGTTACGACCTTGTCTGGCTGTAGGTTCAGCGGTGTTAGCCACACATCTGCCTGCTCTTTCAGAGCTGTCCATACCTTTTCAGCACGGTGCGGTCTGTCACCTAAGCATATTAGCTAAGGCTGTGCTGCAGTGCTTCCAGCTTGTGACTGATGTGGTCATTTCGGAGATGGAGACTGAAGAGGAGGTGCAGGCGCTATAGACTGTGGGGGCAACCCTAATTGAGGTAGGGCCCATAATCCTCGGTGTCGGGAGGACATGTTCCATCCCAAGGTCCCTCTGGGTTCCGACTTCCACTATGTTAACCCAGTGTGCCGTCAGCGAGATGTAGCATCCCTGCCCACAAGCACTTGCCCACGTGTCCGTGGTTAGGTGGAATTTCCCAGTAACAGCATTGTTCAGGACACGGGTAACGTTGTGGGAAACGAGCTTGTGTAATGCCGGGATGGCATACTCGGAGAAATAGTGGCAACTGGGGACCGAGCACCTTGGGACGGCCTCTGCCATCAAATTGCGGAAAGCTTCCATATCAACGAGCCTAAAAGGCAACAATTCGAGCCCAAGCAGAGCGAAATGTGTGAATTTAATACTGTAGCCTGCGTATTTACACTTGCGTTCCAATGAATGAGGTATGAACAACTGAATGCTGCTCTGGGACAAGGACGTGGACATGCTCGATGATAGTGCGAGTTGAGTATGGGCAACGACAGGTGCAGGGCAGGAGGCATCTTTGCCTGCAACGTGGACAGGGGATTGGCTTGCATGCACAACAGTGTAAGAAGCAGTGTTTTCACCCACAGACACTGTTCCTGGAGCCTGGTGTTCGGCCCACAAATTCAGGTGCTTTGCTGCCATGTGCCTGATTATGCTGGTTGTGGTCAGGCTGGTGGTTTTGCTACCACTGCTGATGCAGGCATGGCAGGTGGTGCAAAATGGCCTGTTTGGGGTTATTGGCAGAGTCTTTAAAAAACAACTAGACTCGGGAAGACCTAACAGTTGTACTGCCAACTTCCGTCATGTTGGTGTTACAAGGAACGGTTGCCCGCCTTCTGTCTGTGGACACCACACTGCTTCTTCCTGCCTGTTGGGGTGCTATGCCTCCCTCCTCCTATGTGCTGCTGCCAGGTTGGGTCAATTACTATATCATCCACCACCTCGGCTTTCACTTCTACATCCTGGTCCTCCTCCTGACATTCTGGCAATTGTGTCTCATCATCGTCCACCTGTTGTGATTTGTTCCCACTGTCGCCTTCCTGTGAACATGGCTGCTCAAGTATTTGGGCAGCGCTACATGTGATCTCATCTTGCCCCGCTTCAAGTGGAACAGGTGAGAGGCCCGAATCTATAAATGGAAAAGTGAATAGCTCTTCTGAGTGACCAAGTGTGGGATCAGTTGTCTCCAGGCACACAGCATGGCGGGAGTAAAGAGGATCAGGGTGAGGAATATGCAGTCCAGACTCACGGCTACTCAGATTGACCATGTGGAAGACAGGGTGCTGGTGATGATGGAAAAGTGACTGGAAGCATTATCCACTATCCAACCAACAACCTTTTGACACTGCTCTGGTTTCAATAGTGCTGTTTTGCGGTCCCATATGAATTCGGACAGGAAGGTCATGAGAGACTATGTCGGTGTTTGTTGTGGCACAATTTCAGCTTGCCCACAGCCTCGGCCTCTGCATGCACCTTCACCATCACCATCAAGTCCACTTCTCCATCCCTTGCCACGCACCTTGCCCATTTTAAATGGACTACAATATTTTCCACATTCACTACAAATGGCTGAATTTGTATGTGATCCGTGTGCGGTAAAACCACACTTTAAAATATCTGGAATGTAGGTAAAAATGTATTTTTTGTTATCAAACTGGTGTCAATAACTAGAGTAAAACACAGCAAATACAGTGGAATGGAGGCCTGAAGTACCACAGTTTGTAGCCCACAGATAGATCAGGCATCTGATGGAGATACCACACTGTTCAACATGTCGCCTGGATCTTTTTTGGGGTAAAATATAAATAGTGTGTAGAACTAGCATAGCAGACAGCAAATACAGTGTAATGGAGGCCTGAAATGCCACAATCTGTAGCACATAAATAGATGAGATGTGTGACGGAGATGGCCCACTTTGAAATATCTGGCCTGTATTTTTTTTTTTGGCCCAGTTAAATTGTAGGCTAAGACACAACAAAAAAATTCTATGGAGGTCTGAAATGGCACAATTTTCAGCGCAATGATATGCGATCCGTGTGGCGGACAAAACCTGGTGTAAAATATCTGTCCTGTAGTTAAATATTTTTATGGCAGTTATGTATTTTTTGGGCAGAAAAATGGTGTCAAGAAATTTTATAAGACACTCCAAAAAAATTTAACAGTACCACAAAAATGTCAGAAATTTCTGCGTACTGAGATATGATGGCTGGGATGGGCAAACCCATTTAAAATAGCTGAATTTTTCGTTGTATTTTGAAAAGGACCTGGCTGTATTCTGCAGTGTCAACAAGCAAATTTAGAAAAAAAGGGGGCTCTGGATTGTTTTGGAATAAAGCAATCAGGATTAAGAGACAAAAAAATATTTCCTGCCCACTGAGACCTGGAGCTAGGTATATACGATAAATATATGCAATAGGCAGCAGCAACAGCAGATAGAAATGGAATGGACCCTCTTGATTAATTCAATGAAGTATGCCACATACAATAGCTGCCTACTACTGGATTTGTGTATTCTATTATGGTATACCCACACTAAAATATAAACCCCAAAATCTGACCCTATCTCGGCTGCTATCCCTACACTAGCTAATTCTAAATTTGACTGTGACAAGGTCTCATACATCTGATGACGCTGTGCGGCCAGCCAATCACTGTAATGCCATAACCAAGATGACTGCGGCATTACAGTGCGTGGCAAACAATCCCTGCATGTTGACTGGTGCTCTAAAGAGCACCAAACATGCAGGGAGGGGACCCAATCTTCTGCCAAATAATCCCGGAAATGCTCAGTGCTCGCAGAGTACCGCGAGTACAGCGATGCTTGGGCGAGTACCGAGCATTACCGAGTATGCTCTCTCATCACTAGTAAAGAGTATAGTTGAGCGATACCAGCCGATACTTGAAAATATCGGATCGGAATGGATCGGCCGATCTTAAAAAAAAGTATCGGTATCGCCGATTCCGATACCGGAAGTCCCATTCAAGTCTATGGGACTTCCGGTATCGGAATAAGAAAAACCCTATTTTTGCCTTGTACAGCCTCTCTGGGGTCTGTACGGGCCTTTCGGGGGGCTGTGCCGGCCTGCCAGGGGGTTTGTGCAGGCTCCGGTGGTCTGTGCCGGCCTGCCGGTGGTCTGTGCAGGCTCCGGTAGTCTGTGCCGGCCTGCCGGGGGGCTGTGACGGCCTGCCGGTGGTCTGTGCAGGCTCCGGTGGTCTGTGCCGGCCTGCCGGGGGGCTGTGCCGGCCTGCCGGTGGTCTGTGCAGGCTTCGGGGGTCTGTGCAGGCATCGTCCGATGGGACTACAAGTCCCATCGGGCGATGCCTGCTACCATGGCAGTGATTGACACATTAGCCAATGATGGGACAGTAGTAGTCCCATCATCCGGCTAATGTGTTGAATGTAAAAAAAAAAAAAAAAAAAAAAAAAAAAAAAAATTACATGCTACATACATACAACATGCAAACTACATATATACTACATGTAACATACATACTACATATATACTACATGTAACATGCATACTACATACATGCTACATACTACATGCATGCTACATACATGCTACATACTACATACATGCTACATATATACTACATGCATGCAACATACATACTACATATATACTACATGCATGCAACATACATACTACATATATACTACATGCATGCAACATACATACTACATATATACTACATGTAACATACATACTACATATATACTACATGTAACATACATACTACATACATGCTACATACTACATGCATGCTACATACTACATACATGCTACATACTACATACATGCTACATACATAATACATACATAATACATATATACTACATGCATGCAACATACATACAACATATATACTACATGCATGCAACATGCATACTACATATATACTATATATACTACATGTAACATACATACTACATATATACTACATGCTACATACATGCAACATACACACTACATGCTACATACATGCAACATACATACTACATACATACACACTACATGCTACATACATGCAACATACATACTACATACATGCTACATACATACTACATACATGCAACATGCATACTACACATATACTGCATATATACTACATGCATGCAACATACATATATACTACATACAATACATACATATAGACATACAGTACATATAACATAGAGTACATACTTACCATCACTTGTCACTTTGATCCCCGAAGCCATTGTCACCTGAGGGATAAATATCAAAATAAAAAAACACCAATATACTTACCCCGATCCGCAGAAGTCCACGAGGGTCCCACGTCCATCTTGCGTGGAGAACAGCAGCATCAGCTGATGCTACCGTTCTCTACCAGCTCCAGGAATACAATGACGGAAGGTAGGTATCCTTCCGCACTGTATTCCTCCACCACTTTAAAAAAAAAAAAAAAAAAAAAAAAGTCCCTAGTCTCACTTTATGCCATTGCTGCGTGGGAATTTCCCACGCAGCAATGGCATAAAGTGAGACTAGGGACTTTTTTTTTTTTTTAAAGTGGTGGAGGAATACAGTGCGGAAGGATACCTACCTTCCGTCATTGTATTCCTGGAGCTGGTAGAGAACGGTAGCATCAGCTGATGCTGCTGTTCTCCACGCAAGATGGACGTGGGACCCTTGTGGACTTCTGCGGATCGGGGTAAGTATATTGGTGTTTTTTATTTTGATATTTATCCCTCAGGTGACAATGGCTTCGGGGATCAAAGTGACAAGTGACGGTAAGTATGTACTCTATGTTATATGTACTGTATGTCTATATGTATGTATTGTATGTAGTATATATGTATGTTGCATGCATGTAGTATATATGCAGTATATATGTAGTATGCATGTTGCATGCATGTGGTATGTATGTAGTATGTAGTGTGTATGTATATAGCATGTATGTAGTATGTATGTTGCATGTATGTAGCATGTAGTATATATGTAGTATGTATGTTACATGTAGTATATGTAGTATGCATGTTGCATGCATGTAGTATATATGTTGTATGTATGTTGCATGCATGTAGTATATATGTAGTATGTATGTTGCATGCATGTAGTATATATGTAGTATGTATGTTGAATGCATGTAGTATATATGTAGTATGTATGTTGCATGCATGTAGTATATATGTAGTATGTAGCATGTATGTAGTATGCATGTTGCATGTAGTATATATGTAGTATGTATGTTACATGTAGTATATATGTAGTATGCATGTTGTATGTATGTAGCATGTATGTAGCATGTAATTTTTTTTTATTTTTTTTTTTTACATTCAACACATTAGCCGGATGATGGGACTACTACTGTCCCATCATTGGCTAATGTGTCAATCACTGTCATGGTAGCAGGCATCGCCCGATGGGACTTGTAGTCCCATCGGACGATGCCTGCACAGACCCCCGGAGCCTGCACAGACCACCGGCAGGCCGGCACAGCCCCCCGGCAGGCCGGCACAGACCACCGGAGCCTGCACAGACCACCGGCAGGCCGGCACAGCCCCCCAGCAGGCCGGCACAGACCACCGGAGCCTGCACAGACCACCGGCAGGCCGGCACAGCCCCCCGGCAGGCCTGCACAGACCACCGGAGCCTGCACAGACCACCGGCAGGCCAGCACAGCCCCCTGGCAGGCCGGCACAGACCCCCGGAGCCTGCACAGACCACCGGCAGGCCGGTACAGACCCCCGGACAGTCGGCACAGCCCCCCCGAAGGCCCGAACTGACGGCGCATCATGATGCGCACAGACAGCGCATCATGATGACGTCATTTCGGCAGCCAATCAGAGCCACTTTTGTGGCTCATTGCATTTTGAACTTCCGATTCCGGTATCCGATACGAAAAAAGTATCGGTACTCGGTATCGGAATTCCGATACGGCAAATATCGGCCGATACCCGATACTTGCGGTATCGGAAAGCTCAACACTAGTAAAGAGGCAAACAAATAACTCAAGAGATGATGTCAGCACTTTGAGACTCCTTTAGCAGCTGCACTTTCCTAGAGAACTGAGGAGTGCTCAGCCAAGCTGAACATTCTGGTGTGTGTGGGTGTCAGGGGAGACATCTGTTAGGTTTGGCTGACAGTTATGCAATATGTATGAGAAGCTTAAATGGTTTTCTGTTTTCAGAAAAACTGTGTTTCCAATTGCAGTTTGTGGTAAAAAAAATGTAAAAAGATCCCTACTCCCCTTCCCATCTTCCATCGACGACTCTGTGCCATTGCCCAGTGTCTGTAGTTTTTTGCAGTGCTGCAGTCAATTGATGAGCTCAGCATCTTATGCCATCAACACTGGCAGAGCCGTTGAGCCCACTGTTTGGGTGCAACGTATCGATGTGGTGTTAGTGCTGCAGACAACAACAATTACTAGAGCAGCGGTGAAGACTCAGCGTTGGCCCAGAGAAGGTGGAGTCATGCCTCATTCAGATGTCAGTCTGTTTGATGTGTGAGAAAAATGAACCAAGTTTCATCAGTGAGTTAGATCAAATCTTCATCAATTTTTTTAACTGATGAGAGAATAAAAGTTTCTCCACCTTCATCCACGGTCGCTCGTTCAATATTTTGATCAGTATTTTATATAAGTATTTTTATCCAAAACCAGAAGTGGATGAAAAATACAGAAGTGGTGATGTGTTTCCATTATTCTTTTATTCTGATTGTTCCACTCCTAATTTTGGTTTACAAATACGGATGTAAAATATTAGAAAGTGTGAACGTGGCCTTCTATCTATCAATTAGGAGAAAACGGACAGCTCACACATGGCATCCGAGTGCTGTCCAATTTATTCATGGACTCAGATTTTGATTGCCGAGTTTGTTCCAACACTTGGATCAATATCTGATATGTCTCCATGATTTTGCACAGACTACTCTGTCCACAAAAAAACATCAACGTGTGAACAACCCCACAGACTGTCATACAGTAGGTACGAGGATTATCCATGAAAAACACAGATCACGCTCATAATTGTTTTTACAGCAAACTGTAACTAGGGACACAACTTTCCTGAAAACAGAAAACCCATGCAATCCCCCATGTATATTAGATAGCGAAGGTCTCATTTAGGCTACATTCCCATGATGAGCTTTTGGTGAGTTTTTGATGTTGCAGACTTTATAAATCATTTCTGCACTGACATTATTATTCAAATTAGGGTACTTTTCTTTGTGTTTTTTTGTGCATTTTTTAACATACGTTTTTATTGCCATTTTGATGCTGTGTCTTTTGTTTCTTGTTGGTATGTCATATTTAAATAATGCTTCTTTGTTTTTGATACTTTCTGGTACTGAGCTTTGATGAAACTTTATTGAAACAGTCATGTGCGGATTACATGCATTTTTTGATCCGTTTTCACAGCAGAAATGGACTAAAAATACATGTGGATTTACCTGCAGATTTTCCGTATATAATGCAAGTCTATGAGGAAAATCTGTACAGAAATCTTAGCGTATTCCCAAAAGAAATTGACATGTGGCAGATTTGAAACACCCACCCCAGGAGAGTTTACACTGCGCAAAAAAGGAGCACAGTGGACACGAAATTTCTATAAATCCCATCTACTTTGCTGGAACTAAAAGACAGTGCATTTTTGACACCGTAAAAATGTCCATAGTCAAAAACTCACCAAAAGCTCACAGGCCTTAGTCTATGTTCACAGATTGCATTTTTGCTGCATTTTGTTTATGCAGGGAAATCCCGCTCTCTTGGCACTTAATAGGCTACTTACAAAAAGCAGGTTTTGCTGCATTTTTGTTGTCTCTTGTGCATGTTGATAAAGTTTAGTGCCCCCCCCAAAAAAATCATGATGCAACTTCTTAAGGTTTTTGCACCAAAAGCGCTGCAAAACCTGATACTGTGTTTTTTGCAGCATTTTTAGTGCATTTTTGCAATTACCCATTATTTTCTATGGATGAAAAAACCTTAAATTTCATAGCTTTTGCTTGTAGTGTAAAACTCAGCTTAAATATTTCAGTAAAAAATTCAGCAAAAACGCAATGCAAATTTTAAGCTG
This sequence comes from Dendrobates tinctorius, assembly GCF_039654945.1. Taxonomy (NCBI): domain Eukaryota; kingdom Metazoa; phylum Chordata; class Amphibia; order Anura; family Dendrobatidae; genus Dendrobates; species Dendrobates tinctorius. The sequence continues at coordinate 5,583,076 of NW_027361779.1, read as the reverse complement.
GGGTTTACAGTACCAGCAAAAGCTGAGATTTCAGAAATCTTGTGCATCCATATTGTTTTTTTTTCCTAACTGATTTGGAAAACTGCTGCATTTTTGGAAACTGCAGCATGTCACATCTTTCAGCGTTTTTTCACCTATATTGAAAGCCAGTTATTGATCACTCAAAAATTATGCAATATGGCTTTGTGAGAAGTACGAACCATGTTTATTGTTATTGTCCTTTGTTGCAAGTGCTATAGAAATTAATGTTGCTTTTGATGTAACAAAGTACATATGCCATTTTTCTAAATGCTTTAGCCTTTTTTGCTAGCTTATCACTGGTTAACACACACATATGACCTTGATAAATTTAAAAATAAACTATGTAAAGATGGAAAAAATAGGAGATATAACAATTTTGAATGGGTAAACAAGTTCTGTGATTTGTTCTTAAATTCTTTTCTGTAGTAATATAATCTCAAGGATGATCGAGTATTATAAAAGTTAAAAAATAAGATTTAATTTGTATGTATTCACCAGAAGGCAATTTAGCTGCAAATCCAAACCTTCATGACTCACAATTTCAATTTAAAATGCCAGACTTGAGTGCCACAGTCATAAAGTGGAAAATACTTCTCAATCGACTACTTTGTAAAGAGAAATACTTTCTTGTCTGAACTGGCCATGGATATGTCCTCACAGAATGTGCAATACAAATTGAAAACATGTTGCAGTGTCTTTGATCCTAATTTGTGAAATGAACATTTGTTCCTTTTTAGCTATTTTCTTAGTTTCTATCTGTTACTAATATGTATTTCAATCAATTTCATACTTGCACTTTTTTCTGCAGATAAGCTTGGCTTAGGCTTACTTTCTGTTTGAAGATTTTTGATGTGCTTGTATTATTTTAATTACCTCTGTCATATTTTTCTTTTATGTATTGCTATTTTTGCTGAACTCTTCTTGGGAAAATGTATATTGTATTACAAGAAAGGGATAATAATAATTTTTATTCAGTGATATTGTGCAGTGTATTATGTTTTACATATATATGTACATTTTCTTATCCAAACTCAAAAAACTAAAGAACAAATGGAAACATAATATCATTCTAACTTCGCCCACTAAATCCAGATAAAGCTATTGTAAAATTTGAATAGAATGCTCATGGGAGATAGTTGCTAACTTAACAGACTTTTTTTGTAACAAGTGAGCTTCATCTAGTATTGTTACTAAAAGTTTTTTGGAAATTTAGACATGCTAGAATGTAAAATGTATCTGTTTACCAAATCTTGAATGTTTGTACCAAGTTTGGGGGACAATTGCTGATTGCTTGGGTTGCCACTGGGGTTATAACAAGAATGGGCTCTGGAGAACCATGTCTAAATGGAGCTAAAGTGAAACATATGCATATGGCTCCATTCAGTGACAATTGGACGTTGTACCTTACTAGTCCAATAGACAGCGAATGAAGTGCTGGTGTGCATGCTTGACCACCACCTCATTCAGATGGGGCTCTGCAGAGCTCCGTTCTTGGGATAAGTCCATTTTAGCATAATTTATTTTTATTGTGCTGTAAGATAACTTCTGTACATGAGATCTCATGGGTTGGGTGCCAGTCTGCCAGAGACATCGTGGTACTGACAAGAGAAGTGGTATTCTACACACAACTTTGGCATAAGACCTGTGCATGCAAGAGCTGTAACTGCACTGATGCTAATTATATTGGTTCCGCTGATCACTTGATTACTCAATGACAGGTCACATGACTATAGCGCTTGGTCTAAGTAGATCCATAACAGCCCTGATAATGACAGTTATTAGGTATCTTTTTTCTGACCATTTAGGAGACTCAATAAAAAATTAGGCAAAAGTAAAAGGAATATGTACAATATAAATTAATCATTATAACTAATGGTAAAATGTAAATAAAAGCCTACCAATCATAAACTAAGCTCCCCCTACCAGCTACAATATAAAAATGTCAATCTGACAGTAGCAACAATTTTAGAATTTTTACTTTACTTTCAAAAATACATTACTTTCAATGTAAAAATGAGATTTTTTTTGTGTAATCATTTAAAGGTCAATATTGCTAAAAACTACTATGTATAGAAATGCTGTACAAACATTGTCCTGTCTGTCACCCAAATAAAGATGCAAAAAATCATTTTATTAATCTAAAAACAAATAAGCTATGGCGGTTTGAAAAGTAGATAAAAAAAATGAAAAAATTGGAATGCTTTAAGAGTTTTTAAATTGTTCTTGGGTTGTTAACAATTAGCTCTATCTCACATTTCAAATTGTTATTATTAATGGCTTTCAGTGTGATCTTGAGCCATGGCGACTTGATGGATGAACGCTCTGTAGGAAGATCAAATATGTGCAAGCCTAGATCGGTTCAGCAGGCCTTCTCTGCTAGTATCTTGATTGTATCAAGCTATCGGGTTGCTGGTCTTCCTCTTTGCCTTGTTATTTCTATTCTTCCTACCATGATGTCCTTGTCCATTGACTGCTCTCTTTGTATGATGTGTCCAAAGTAGGCAAGTCATAACTTGGTGATCCTTGCTTGGAGTGAGATATCTGGCTGGGTTTGTTCCAAAATTGATTATAGTTTCCAGAATAGCAATGCATCATACACTTGGTCTTTTATTATTATGATTTACTGTTATTATAAAAACTAGAATAGTGAAATTTGTTTCAAGGGAACCTGCCAATATGATTTTACCCACCAAACTATCTAGCACAATGTCGCACAGACAATGTTGCGCTAGCTTCGATAAATCAAATGCTGCTTCAGGTTCGTTGGGGACGTAAATTTTTCTATATACAGGAATACTTTGATATTGATGTATATAGCATAAATGGTCAGATGATCACAGGATCAAAGTCTCCTAAGGGATTAGCAAATAAAATAAAATGCAAAGAAAAATATTTTTTTCTTTTTAAATAAAAAAAAATTCAAATCACCCTACTTTTCCTGAATTAAAAATTAATAAATTAAAGTGTAAAAATACACATGTATTACTACTAGGGATGAGCCAATGTTGTTGTGAACTCATTTTCTGGTCTGCCTCTGGTTTCTGGTGAGGGAGCTGGTTGTGCTGACAGAGGAGTTGTGAGTTCTCTTTCCGGGCTCCCTCTGGTGGTGGCAGGAGGTAGTGAAGCTGATCTAATTAACAGAGACCTGCCACCTGACAATGAGGAAGAGGAGTGGACATCTGGAGTCTCAGACTGGATTTAAGACAGCCAACTCCCTATTCCCATGCTGGTGATTTTTTCCTGCCTCCTGAGGTCTTAGTTTCCAGCTCAGTTCCTGCCATCTCAAGCTAAGTTGTCTTTGCTAATGTTCACATTTGATTTGGTTTGGGGGGATGTCTATTCCTTTGGGGTCTGCTCTGGGGCAGTTTTAGATTTCCCCTTTTCTTGCTTTAGGCTTATTTAGTCCTCCGGCTGTGATGAGGCGTCTAGAATCATCGTAGGGACGCTCCACGGCTGCTGTTAGTTGTCTTGTTAGGATCAGGGGTCTGCAATCCGCGTAGTTACCAACCTCTCTGGTTTTCTGTGACTTGGCTTGGTCTTGTTTTCCTCCTCGGTGACCCATTCATAACACAATGTGCTCGGCTATACTTGGATATCACTAGAGCATCTGGGTGCTTGGATGTGCTCGGCACTCGAAAAGCATTGGCTGGTGCTCACATTTAAAACTCAAATCCCCACTCTACATATCTGGCACCTGTTACATATTCAATAAAAATGTGGAGATTGCCTGCCAGTCACTTTAATGACGTAGTCATCTTGGTAGTGGCATTACTGTGATTGACTGGCAGCATTACCTCATTAGAGGTTACAAAACGGCAGGCGCTACCACACTTGACACACTCATGCCATTACACAGTTCAAGGGCAGTTGTGATTGGAGGGAGAGAGCAGTTATCCAATCCTGTGTCTGTGCAGTTTAACTGATCAGAGTCCTGTAGGGTTAATACTGGTGCTGATGCTGAACCATCATATTAAAAGTCCTTTAAAGAGCTAATATTGTACTTTGCTGTTTGTATCAGATACAATATGCATTTATCCTAGAGACAGTTACAGGATCAGGGAGAGAGGCAGATTACAGCCTATATGCAGGGCTTAAAGCTTTGAAGTCTGTTGCTAAGTATATAGCTGCTGCATGTGACCTCATTCTTTTTTTGCGGGGTAAAAAAATTGACTATACTGTCATCCATAGATTATTACTCGCTTTGTGTTGTATTCCACTGGTAAATAATAGTGATGAGCGAGCAGGCTCGGTAATGCTCGTTACTTGCCCGAGTATCGCTGTACTTGCGGTACTTGTCGGGCGCCGAGTATTTCACTGATTATTTCGCGGGAGCTCGGGTCTCTGCCCTGCAAGTTTGGTGCTCTTTAGAGCGCCAATCAACATGCAGGGATTGTCTCCCAAGCACTGTACTGCTGCAGCCATCTTTGTTGTGGTATTACAGTGATTGGCTAGCCGAACAGCGTCATCAGGTCTATAAGAGACCTGCCGCTGCCCTGCTCATCACAGTCATATCCAGATTCAGACGGTGTAGGGAGAGCTGCTGCTGAGATAGGGTCAGATTTGGGGGTTTATAAGTTAGTGTGGGTATACCATCATAGAATACACAAATCCAGCTAAACCTACAGTCCTTCTAAGGACTAATTATGGGGTATATAGGCTGTAGTGCTATGTAGGCAGGGGAGTGTATGTGGCTATATGCATATCAGTGCAAGGCATGCAAGCACTCAGGATCAGTCTGGGACACTGGGACACCGGAGCATCCTCCGGTGGGCCCGCCCCCAGCCCCAACTATTGCCTCCTTCATTATTTCGGCTGTGCCTACCCTGCAATCTAATAGCATGCACCAAGTGGTGCACACATTATTCTATAGCCGGCATTAATTGGTAGGCTGCACAAGTGATGTGAAGTGCAGCGGCAGCGCCTTCACTTCACCTGCCATCGCTGCTGGCTTCTATGAAGAGCGATGCATGCCGACCATCGCTTCAGCCTGCACAGTCACAGGCACAGGTGAATGTGCGAGGCTGAGTCTGAGAATTGACACACACGGGCAACAGCTGACCTGCAAACCACAGTCACCTGTTTCCTGTGCTGAGTCCCCAGCTCCTCTTCTACAAACACCCTGGACATCGTCATCTGTGGTCTAAGGCTATGTGCCCACGTAGCATTTAAAACCTGACACCTGAAACCGGACTCCATCCCAGAAAACGCGCTTTTTTTTCAGGGTTATTATCGCATTTTTCCCGCGATTTTCACGTGCGGAATTCAAGCACTTTCCAAGCGATTTGAAGCATCGCTTGGAATGTGATTGACAGGTTGGTTACACTTGTCAAACATAGTGTTTGACAAGTGTGACCAACTTTTTACTATTGAGGCTGCCTATGCGGCATCAATAGTAAAAGATAGAATGTTAAAAATACCAAAAAAATAAAAAATCGTGATATTCTCACCTTCCGACGTCCCGCACAGCCTTCCCGGGCCTCAGCGATGCTCCCGTTCCCAGTAATGCCTTGCGAGACCATTGATGACATGAGGTCTCGCATTACTGTAGTGGTCTCGTGAGGAATAGGGACCGCTACAGTATTGCGGGACCATGACATCATCAAAGGACTCGCAAGGCATTACTGGGAACGCGAGCATTGTTGAGGCCCGGGAAGGCTGCGCGGGATGCCGGAAGATGAATATAACCCGATTTTTTTTTTTTATTTTTTATTTTTAATTATTTTTTTTACAGGGATATGGTACCCACAGCCTGGAGGACAGTTTCCTCTCCTCCAGGCCGTGGGTACCATCCGCACATGAGCCGCTCACTTTGCGCATGGTGGGCATAGCCACATGCAGGAAGTAAGCGGATCTCATACATTCCTATGGGTGCGGAATCGCAGCAATTCTTTGCAGAATCGTGGCGATTCTGCAAAAAGAATGAGCATGCTGCGTTTTTTTCCACGATGCGATTCCGACGCGGAAAAAAATGCATCATTAGCACAGCATTTTGCGGAATGCATGGGGTGCGTTCAGTATGAGTTTTTTAAGCGTTTTTGCGCCGAAAATCGCTGCAAAAATGCTTAAAGAACGCAATGCGGGCACACAACCTAAAGCTGATTGGCTGCAATACAGCCAATCAGCATTAGTTTTCTTTGTGTGAGCTCGCAGCACAGCTAAGGCAAGGAGCTGTGCTGTGCTTGGTCAGCTGTCCTACCCAAGCAGCATATCAGTATTGTATAGAGGAACAGAGGGACAACGTTGATGGCTGCAGTGCAAATGTGAGCACATAAAATACATGATGACTGCAGCCTGTCTAGTTTTCCAGCCACTGAGGAAATTAGGAAAGGGGCCTCCCATGCAATCTAAAGGTGGCAAAGGGGAGGGGGCCCACATGACCTTTTTAATTCCTTGCAGTCCCTCTTCCTCCACTGTTGCACCTCTAATTTCCTGTGGGCCACCTTCCCCATTGTGTAAATCACCTCTATTTTACTGTGGATCCCATTACCCCCTCTATGGGGGAGAGGGCCCACAGGAATATATAGACTATATAGTATATTCTGTAGAAGATGTGTCCCATGTGGTGTAGTATATAGAGGATGTGTCCTGTGTGGTGCAGTATATAGGGGATGTGTCCCGTGTTGTGCAGTATATAGAGGATGCGCCCCGTATGGTGTAGTATATAGGGGATGTGTCCCATGTGGTGCAGTATATAGAGGGTGTGCCCCATGTGGGATAGTATATAGGTGATGTGTCCGGTGTAGTGTAGTATTTAGGGATTGGGTCTCGTTTGGTGTAGTTATAGGGGATGTGTCCTGTGTGGTGAAGTATATAGAGGGTGTGCCCCCTGTGGTGTAGTATATTGAGGATGTGTCCCATGTGGCATAGTATACAGGATGTGTCCCGTGTGGTGTAGTATATAGGGGATTTGTCCCGTATGGTGTACAGTGCCTTGCGAAAGTATTCGGCCCCCCTGGAACTTTTCAACCTTTTCCCACATATCATGCTTCAAACATAAAGATACCAAATGTAAATTTTTGGTGAAGAATCAACAACAAGTGGAACACAATTGTGAAGTTGAGCAAAATTTATTGGTTATTTTAAATTTTTGTGGAAAGTCAAAAACTTAAAAGTGGGGCGTGGAATATTATTCGACCCCTTTAACTTAATACTGTGTTGCGCCACCTTTTGCTGCGATTACAGCTGCAAGTCGCTTGGGGTATGTCTCTATCAGTTTTGTACATTGAGAGACTGAAATTCTGGCCCATTCTTCCTTGGCAAACAGCTCGAGCTCAGTGAGGTTTGATGGAGATCGTTTGTGAACAGCAGTTTTCAGCTCTTTCCACAGATTCTCGATTGGATTCAGGTCTGGACTTTGACTTGGCTATTCTAACACCTGGATACATTTATTTGTGAACTATTCCATTGTAGATTTTGCTTTATGCTTCGCTCATCTTCACAATTGTGTTCCACTTGTTGATTCTTCACCAAAAATTTACATTTGGTATCTTTATGTTTGAAGCATGATATGTGGGAAAAGATTGAAAAGTTCCAGGGGACCGAATACTTTCGCAAGGCACTGTAGTAGATAGGGGATGTGTGCCGTGTGGTATAGTATATAGAGGATGGGTCCCGTATGGTGCAGTGTACAGATGATGTGTCCCATGTGGTGCAGTATGCAGAGGATGTGTCCCGTGTGGTGTAGTATACAGAGGATCTGTCAGCTCTCCTTTATGGTGTAGTATATTGGATCTGTCCTGTGTGATATTTTTATATAACTGCATGGTGGGCCCCAAGAATGATTTTTCCCTGGTGGGCCCAAGGTCATCCAGTCCTACGGTGCAGGCACTGTATGTAGGTATACAGATATCATTGCATACATCAAGAGTGTCCATTCCATTACTGTCTGCTGCTGCTGCCTATTACATATATTGACCGTACATACCTAGCCCCAGATATCAGTGGAATAATTCATTTTGCATCTTAATCCTGATTATTTTATTCCGAAGCAATCCAGAACCCTTTTTTTCCTCCATTTGCTTGTTGACACTGCAGACTACAGTCAGATCTTTTCATAGTACAGCGTGAAAATCCAGCAAGTTTAAACGGGTTTGCCCATCCCAGGCATCACACCTGAGTGCACAGAAAAATCTGTCATTTTTTGTGGTACTGCAGAATTTGTTTGGAGTGCTTCATACAATTTTTTGACACAATTTTGCTTCCCAAAAAATATTTAGCTACAGGGCAGATATTTAAAAAAATGGATTTTGTCTGCCCCACGGATCACATATCATTGCGCTCAAAATTTTGTCATTTCAGGCCTCCATAGAATTTATTTGTTGTGTCATATCCTACTTATTGACACAATTTTGCTGGGCAAATAAAATACAGGGCAGATATTAGAAAGTGGGCTATCTCCGTCTGACTCCTCATCTATCTGTGGGCTACAAATTGTGCCATTTGAGACCTCCATTCCACTGTTTTGGCTGTTTGCTAGCTTAGTTCTTGAAACTATTTTCCTGTAAAAAAAATAAAAATACAGGCCACATATTGAACAGTGTGGTATGTCCGTCAGATGCCTGATCTATCTGTGGGCTACAAATTGTGGCATATCAGGCCTACATTCACCTTCTTTTGCTGAGTCTTACCCTAGTTCTATAGACTATTTTGGGGTAAAAAATAAAAAAAATACAGGCCACATATTGAATAGTGTGGTATCTCCATCAGACACCTGATCTATCTGTGGGTTACAAATTGTTGCACTTCAGGACTCCATTACACTGTATTTGCTGTCTATTACCCTATTTTTATACACTATTTTATGGTAAAAAATAAAACAATACAGGCCACATATTGAACAGTGTGGTATCTCCGTCAGACGCCTGATCTATCTTTGGGATACAAATTGCTGCATTTCAGGTCTCTTCCACTGTTTTTGCTGTCTGTTACCCTAGTTCAATACACTATTTTGGCGTAAAAAAAAAATACAGGCCACATATTGAAGAGTGTGGAATCTCCGTCAGACGCCTGATCTATCTGTGGGCTACAAGTTGTGGCATTTCAGGCCTTAATTCCACTGTATTTGCTGTGTCTTACCCTAGTTATTAAGACCATTTTGATAACAAAAAATGAATTTTTACCTACATTCCAGATATTTTAAATTGTGGTTTTCCCGCACACGGATCATATAAGGCTGGAGTCACACTAACCTGCGCAAAATACGCTCCGTATTTTACATGCGTAATACGGATGACAGACCCCTAAATAGTGCTCCGTATGTCATCCGTAATCAAGGTGTGGTCACGTATTATGCGCATGTAAGCAACCGTATGTAATCCGTATGGCATCCGTATGGCGAGATTTTCTCGCAGGCTTGCAAAAGGGACATATAATGGATCCCTATGACAGGGTTTATAACAGAAACCAAAGAATAGATATAGACACATAGAATGCATATATATATATATATATATATATATATATATGTATTCTATGTGTCTATATCTATTCTTTCGTTTCTTAAACCTGTCAGTATGAGTTTACTGTATCGTGCACTGAATTGCCGGCTTTGCTAAAAGACACTGGATGCGTATTTCTCGCAAGTCACATGTGTATTCCGTGTGTAATCCGTATTTTTTGCGCACCCATAGACTTGCATTGGCGTACTACGGGCGTAGTACGCTGACAATCGCAGCATGCTGCGAGTGGCACGGAGCGTAGGATACGGAGGAGAAATATACGCCTGGTGCGAGTGACCCCATAGAGAATCATTTGTCCGTGTGTAATGCGTGCTTTTAGCGCCTCTCACTCTCCCGTATTCCTCGCCAGTGTGACTCCGGCCTTACAGTTCACTCCTAATTCAGCCATTTGTAGTGAACGTGGAAAACATCATAGTTCATTTAAAATGGGCAAGGCGTGTGGCAAGGGATGGGGAAGTGGACGTGATGGTGATGGTGCATGCAGAGACCGTGGGCAAGCTGAAATTGTGCCACAGCAAACACCAACATCTTCAAGCATGATCTTCCTGTCCAAATTCATAAGTGAACACAGAAAAGCACTATTGAAACCAGAGCAGTGTCAAAAGGTTGTTGGTTGGATAGTGGATAATGTTTCCACTCACTTTTCCAACACCACAGCACCCTGCTTTCCACGCGGTCAAGTCTGAGTAGCCGCGATTCTGGACCGTATATTCCTCATCCTGATCCTCCTCCTTCCCGCCATGCCGAGTGTCTAGAGACAACTGATCCCACACTTGGACACTCCAAAGAGCTGTTCACTTTTCCATTTATAGATTCGGGTCTTGTCACGGTCACGTGTGTCTGGACACAGCGAGTACCGCAAGGCGAACCCATATGACACACGTGACCCTGGATACACCGCCTCCAGTTGGGCGAATTTAAATAATAGGACGTGCAGCTGGATACACCGCCTCCAACTGGCGAATTTAGATATTACACGTATATATAAAGTGGTCTGGAAACCCCGCCTCCAGTAAGGCGAATTTAAATAATAAAGGGGAACCTTGTTAACATTAACAATGGTGGGCCCTGCAATAGGAAATAAGGAAGTGGAGACCTCCTGAACTCCCCTGAGCCAGTGTCCCTGCACTCCTAACGTTCCCTATGCCAGTTCCGCACCGGGCGACGCACAGGAACCTAAAAACCCTAGCTCGCCCTGAACCTAAACCCTCACTAGGGAATTGGTCGGTGCGGAAACTAATCCCACCACTGCACTAATCACACATGAGGGAAAATGACAATACAGGGGAAACACCACCTAGCTTTGCTCTGTTGCGTACGCTCCTAGCAACAGAGCCCACCACCTGTGTGCATCTTCTCCTCCACCCGGATCCATCACCATAACTGGATCCTTCACCATAGTGCAGCCTTGGAGCAGAGTCCACAACTAACTGCAGAAGTCCAGTAACAGAGTCCCAAAGATGAGTTCAGCTCCTGCCCAAAAAGTCAAGCATGCTTGAGTCCAGCTCTCAGCACCCAAGTCCCGCATGCTGAGTGCAACTCTCTCCATAGTCGTCACTCCACCAAGCCATGCAAGCACTTCCTGCCGACACCATAAACTGTGACTCCACCACGCCATGCCAGCCCTTCTTGCAGACCACATAGCTGCCACTCGTCCCCTCTGGCTGGGCTGCACAGGACTCATGTTCAGCTCCTTCATCACCAGGCTTGCTTCCCAAATGACGAACACACAATATCACCAACAGTGATTGAACACACCTGGCTCTCTTTTATAGAGCCTCACACCTGAATTATAATTACGTGCACTAAATCAAAGAAACTAAAGTGCACTACCACTCACCACCACCGGGGCAACTTAGAATGAGCGACACCATGTGTAATAATTCTAATGGCCACCGGGGGCAATCCCATCACTTTGGCACCTAGCCAAAGGAAAAAAGTTCACTTATCCATTTAATCTGTCAGATCCACGCTGGATCATGACAGTACCCCCTCCTTAATGAGGGGCCTCTGGACCCTCAAGACCACTCCTCATTAAGGAAACACAAACAGCGGGGATGCCCAGATCCTGAGTTCACCCCACCCCTACCTGAAATTTCAGGTTTATGACAACCGCACCGCTGGTATTGGCAATAATGTTCGTTTTGGAGGCACCACTCATCTCCACAGTGCCGACCTGGGGAACGAGGTTATGTATATGAATGTTTAGTATGCGCTGATAGCACTTCGCAACACACTTCCACTGATGTGTTTTTTTTTTTTTTTTGGTGGCCACCCATACACGCTCGTTCACACACAGGTCCGGACCTGAACGTTTATTGCATACATTTGTTAGTCATAAATTTGGTGAACTCATTCTGGACTCGACAAGAGAGGCGTCCCTCCGCTGTCACCACACTCACACCCCCGCTACTCACCAAGGGACACCACCATCCAACCCTTTCACCATGAGGTCTGCGCCTCCCAGGGTTGGTTAATGGCGAGGGGTGAGATTTGTTCCTACTCCCCCGCAGCACACCTGCTGCTCACACCTGGAGGTAAAGGGACCGGGATATGGAGGAAATATAAACTCGCTGGTCGCCTCCACATGACCAGGAGGGGCGGCTTCTTCGGTACTATTTGAAGATTTGGCGTAAGCCCCGCAGACTATCACACCAGTCTACTCACTACAGGGATGTACCCCTTCACCTTGGGGAACCCCAGACAGCACCATGGGGACACCAATTCCACCCACCTGTCTGGTTACGTCCGCCTGTATCAACAAGTCCCGTTCCCCAGCAGTGACTCTAGGGGGCTTTTGCCAAACTCGCAATTTGCCAAAGCCGCCATTTTGATTTCCTGGTTGCCTGAGCAGAGGCCCCAGACCCTGATAACTGTTGCTGCAGCGGCTCTAACACACCTTGCCGCTCCCCACTCACCTCAGTGAGGCCCGGCAGCAATTACTCACAGGTCTCCACATGGCCAAAGCTCACCAGAAAAAAAAATGTAGGGTTGGTGATATTGTGTGTTAGTCATTCACAAGGAAGCCTGGGTGAAAGAAGGAGCTGAACATGAGTCCTGCGCAGCCCAGCCAGAGGGGACGAGTGGCAGCTATGTAGTCTGCAGGAAGGGCTGGCATGGCGTGGTGGAGTCGCAGTTTATGGTGTCAGCAGGAGGTGCTTGCATGGCTTGGTGGAGTGGCAACGATGGTGAGAGTTGCACTCAGCATGCGGGACTTGGTTGCTGAAAACTGGACTCAAGCATGCTGGACTTTTTGGCAGAAGCTGGACTCATCTTTGGGACTCTCTTTACTGGGCAACTGCAACTGGTGGTGGACTCTGCTCCAAGGCTGCACTATGGTGAAGGATCCAGTTATGGTGATGGATCCGGGTGGAGGAGAAGATGCATACAGGTGGTGGGCTCTGTTGCTAGGAGCGTACGCAACAGAGCAAAGCTAATTGGTGTTTCCTCTGTATTGTCATTTTCTCTCATGTGTGTTTAGTGCAGTGGTGGGATTAGTTTCCGCACCGACCAATTCCCTAGTGAGGGTTTAGGTTCAGGGTGAGCTAGGGTTTTTAGGTTCCTGTGCGTCACCCGGTGCCGAACCGGCATAGGGAATGTTAGGAGTGCAGGGACACTGGCTCAGGGGAGTACAGGAGGTCTCCACTTCCCTATTCCCTATTGCAGGGCCCACCATTGTTAATGTTACCCAGGTTCCCCTTTGTTATTTAAATTCGCCTTACTGGAGGTGGGGTTTCCAGACTACTTTATATATACGTGTAATATCTAAATTCGCCAGTTGGAGGCGGTGTATCCAGCTGCATGTCCTATTATTTAAATTCACCCAACTGGAGGCGGTGTATCCAGGGTCACGTGTGTCGTATGGGTTCGCCTTGCGGTACTCGCTGTGTCCAGAAACACGTGACCGTGACAGGTCTCTCATCCAGTCCACTTGAAGCGAGGCAAGATGAGATCGCATATAGCGATGCCCAAATATTTGAGCAGCCACATTCACATGAAGGCGACGGTGGGAACAACAGGTGGACAATGATAAGACACAATTGCCAGAAAGTCAGGAGGAGGACCAGGGTGCAGAAGTGGAAGCTGAGATGGTGGATAATATAGTAACTGACCCAACCTGGCAGGAGGACATGCAGAGTGAGGACAGCAGAACACAGGGGGAGGGTGGCGTAGCACCCCAACAGGCAGGAAGAAGCAGTGTGGTGTCCACAGACAGAAAGTGGGCAACCGTTCTTCGTAACACCAACACGACGGAAGTTGGCAGTACATCTGTTAGGTCTTCCTGTCCAATTGTGTCGATAACCCCAAACAGGCCATTTGCACCACCTGCCATGCCCACATCAGCAGAGGTAGCAAAACTACCAGCCTGATCACCGCCAGCAAGATCAGGCACATGGCAGCAAAGCGCACAACTTTGTGGGCCGAACACCAGGCTCCAGGAACAGTGTCTGTGGGTGAAAACACTGCTTCTTCCACTGTTGTGGGTGCAAGCCAATCCCCTGTCCATGTTGCATGTGAAGATGCCTCCTGCACTGCACCTGTCATTGCACACTCAACTTGCACCATCATCAAGCACATCCACGTCCTTGTGCCAGCGCAGCCTTCAGTTGTCCATACCCCAGTTATTGGAATGCAAGCGTAAATAGGCAGCCAATGCCCCACAGGCCACAGTACTAACTTCATACATTTCTCGTCTGCTTGCGCTCGAAATGTTGCCTTTTAGGCTTGAGGATATGGAAGCTTTCCGCAACCTGATGGCGGCGGCCGTCTCAAGGTATTCGGTCCCCAGCCACCACTATTTCTCCCAGTGTGCCATTCTAGCATTACACAAGCACGTAACCCACATTACCCAGACACGTAGACAAGTGCTTGTGGGCAGGGATGCTACATCTCGCTGATGGCACACTAGGTTAACATAGTGGAATTCTGGACCCAGAGGGACCTTGGGATGGAGCACATCCTCCCGGTGCCAAGGATTGCGGGCCCTACGTTAATCAGGGTTGCCCCCTCAGTCTACAGCTCCTGCATTACATCCTACTCCTCTTCCTCTTCAGCCTCCATCTCCAAAATGACCACATCAGTCACAAGCTGGAAGCACTGCAGCACTGCCTCAGCCAAGCATCAACAGGCTGTACTGAAGCTGATATGCTTAGCTGACAAACTACACAATGCTTAAGAGTTGTGGACAGCTCTGAAAGAGCACGCAGATGTGTGTCTGACACAGCCGAACGTACCTGGTGGTGTCTCTGAGGAGAGGCGAGCTCACACACGTACCATGCCTGGCCCATATACTTAACCTCGTTGTTCAACGGATTCTCAAATCCTACCCGGAGCTGCCAGATCTGTTTATCAAAGTGTGCCACCTGTGTGCCCATTTTAGAAAGTCAGCTAAGCTTCCGCCGCCCTTGCTGTGCTTCAGCAGCGTTTGCAGATTCATGCTCACCGACTGGTGTGTGTGATGTCCCCACGCCTTGGAACACAACACTGCACATGTTGGAAAGGATTTGTGAGCAGAAGAGAGCAGTTGTTGACTACCAGCATCAACAAGGCCGTCGGTATTCAGTTCAGACTCCACACATAAGACCTCAGGAGTGGACATTGATGTCAGACATGTGTACCATCCTACAAAACTTTGAGGAGTCCATCAAGATGGTGGGCGGCGATGACACCATAACTAACATCACCATCTTGCTTCTCTGTCTTCTGAAATGCTGTCAGCTCAAAATCGAAAAAGATGGCTTTGCAGCCTGAGCATGGTGAAATGGAGCAAGGAAGCATACAGAATGATTACACACAGCTCAGCCTCATGTCATCCCAATGTAGATTGGTTGACAATGAGAATATAAACACATGGGCTATGCACACAGTGAACAAGTCTGTAGGACATTATTCACACCACCAAAAGACTTAAACACAGAAAAACACAGTATAACAAACGTATAAAAATACTTTTTATTCGTTTGTTATACTGTGTTTTTCTGTTTCTTTCTTGGTTGACAATGAGGAAGAGGAGAAGGAGGAAGAACAGGAGCTACTTTCATGGGCAATAGATGGTACTACAAGCACAATTATCATACCGTCTGTTCAGCATGGATGGCCTGAGGACATGGAGGAAGAGGAGTAGAAGGAGGAGAAGAGCATGTTCAGTCGTCCTCTTGGTGAGGACACAGAAGTCTTGCCTGTTAGCAGGCTGTCACACATGGCTGACTTTATGTTGCGCTGCCTTTCCCATGACCCTCGTATTGTCAAAATTTTGGCTCACAGTCATTACTGGTTCGTGGCACTTCTAGACCCACGCTACAAAGAGAACTTTCAATCTCTTCTTCCAGAGGCAGACAGGTGTACTAAAATGGTGCAGTACTAGAAGGCCCTTCTTGCATTATTAAAAAAATTCCCATCTGAAAACTCTGGCGGCAAAGGTCACAGTTCACTGGAACACCAAGGGGTACAGGCGAGAGAGACACAACTCCAATCCAACAGAGGCAGGGGAACACTGACAAAGTTCTGGGAGAGTTTTCTCAGACCCTCCCATTGCAGTGGCCCTGAGGCGCAGGGTACTCTCACAAGGATTGCAACGTTTTGGAAGAGGGAATTCTGACTGTACCAACGTCCTCCAAGATTCCTCTATGCCTTTTAATTATTGGGTCTCAAAACTGGATACGTGGCATGAACTGGCTCTCTACACCTTGGAGGCCCTGGCCTGTCCTGCTGCTCGCGTTTTGTCAGAGCGTGTCTTTTGTGCCACTGGAGGAATTATAACTGATAAGCCCATCCGCCTGTTAACTGAAAATACTGACAGGCTGACGCTTATAAAAATGAACAATGCCTGGATTGGGCCAGACTTCTGTACACCACCGCTTGATAGCAGTGAAATCTAACTTCAAATTTAGTGTCTTTTCTTGGGAGGTATATTCCCATGCACCTCTTCACACCAATACATGGCTATTTGCTGTTATCTTCCTCCTTCTCTTCATCCTCATCATCCACCACCACTAGATCACCATGGTGACCGTTATCCATGATGCAACAGCCACTAGAAATTTTTGCAAGGGTGTTTATGATGCCCGTTCCAAAAATGTTTACACGTTATTTTGAGGTGTCCCCCCAGGGGAAAATGTTTTTCAGCCTATACACTTAGTGTATTGGCATTACAAGTATAGGAGACCCATTACTTTAAACTGGGAAAACATTTTTTGGGGGCCATCCTCCACGTCTCTTCCGACACCACCACTAGATCCCTAGTGTGAACGTGTTCCGTGATGCAACAGCCAAGTAATTTTTTTCAAGGGTGTTTATGATGCCCATTCCAAAAATGTTTACGCTCTTTGTTGAGGTGTCCGCCTTCCTAGGGAAAAATGTTTTTCAGCCTATACACTTAGTGTATGGGCATTACAAGTACAGGAGACCCACTCCTGTAAACTGGGAAAACATTTTTTGGAAGCCATACTCCACGTCTCTTCAGACACCACCACTAGAACACGAGAGTGAACGTGTTCCGTGATGCAACAGCCACTATACTTTTTGTAAGGGTGTTTACGATAGCCGTAAACAAAATATTTACACAGTAGGTTGATTTGTACCCGCATACTTACTGTATGGGCATTCAAAGTGTAAGAGACCCGCTCCTGTAAACTGTGAAAACAGATTTAGTAGGCTATCCTCCACATCTCTTCTGAAACCACCACTAGATCACCAGGGTAATCATGGTCCGTGATGCAACGGCCCTATAGTTTTTTGCAAGGGTGTTTATGATGGCCGTGAAAAAATATTTACACAGTAGGTTAATTTGTACCCGCCAGGGGAAAATGTTTTTCAGCCTATACACTTAGTGTATTGGCATTACAAGTATAAAGAGACCCGCTCCTTTAAACTGGGAAAACATTTTTCATAGGACAACTTCCACATTTCTTCCTTGGAGGATTGGAGTGTGTGTGCGAATTTTGGGCAGACATTGTATTCACTTCACGGGCAAACTTTAGGTGACTTAAAAAAAATCAGAATAATGGGAAATTTGGTTTCATGTGGCCATCCAGTATATGTATTTAAAGGCTTATTGGGGTGCGTGTAACTTTGGTGCAGGGCAGGCCTTGCATTCAATGCATAAGCAAAGAGTACGGGAGTACCAAATGAATAGTGGGAACTTTGGTTGCATGTGGCCATCCAGTACCTAAGTTCAAAGGCTTATTGGGGTGCATGTAACTTTGGTGCAGGGCAGGCCTTGCATTCAATGCATAAGCAAACAGTATGGGAGTACCAAATGAATAATGTGAACTTGGTTTTCCTTTTGCCATCCAGTATGTGTGTTCAAAGGCTTATTGGGGTGCATGTAACTTTGGTGCAGGGCATGCCTTGCATTCAATGCATAAGCAAACAGTATGGGAGTACCAAATGAATACTTGGGACTTTGGTTGCTTGTGGTCATCCATGACATCTGTTCAATAGGTTGTTGGGGTGCATCCAAATTTTGGGCATCCCTGCCACTCACTGCATACGCATTTACAGTATAAGGAACCCAATGTTTAATAATGGAAACAACAGAGCACAGCCGGCTGATGGCTGTCTAAGAATAGTGAGGGCTGACTGCTAGCCCTATAAAAATAGACATTGTGAATTTCAGAGTCCCTCCTTCGTAAATGAAATAGGATGTGTCTGATGATGTGTCACACACCACATGGCCAAATGAGGATGTAAACTGTTAAAGTGACATTTCCCAGTGAATGCATTTGTCTTGGTTGAAAGCAATGATAAAGTTTGAAAAACACATCAAGAACGTGTGAAGCACAGTTTCTATCATTTTCAGATGTTTTTAGACTTTAAAAGGACCCACGGGGGGTGTTAGTGGTAAAAGTACTCGGTTTTCCCATAGACTTTCATTGGGCTCATTGCTTGGGTCGGGTACCCGAGTATTCCAATTTGCGAGAACCCGAGCATTTTAGTGATCGCTCATCACTGGTAAATAACACTCCAAAAAAGGTAAAAAATGTTTATGGATTCAATTAGTCATCCATAGAGTATTACATGCTTTGTTTTACATTTCGGTGGTATATAACACTCCAAAAAAGCATTCAAAAATTGTTTTGGGTTCAGTTAGTCATCCATTGAGTATTACTTTGCTTTTTTAACCCCTTCATGACCCAGCCTATTTTGACCTTAATGACCTGGCCATTTTTTGCAATTCTGACCAGTGTCCCTTTTATGAGGTAATAACTTTGGAAAGCTTCAATGGATCCTAGCGATTCTGAAATTGTTTTTTGTAAAATGTTGGGCTTCATGTTAGTGGTAAATTTAGGTCGATAATTTTTGCGTTTATTTGTGAAAAAATTGGAAATTTGGTGAAAATTTTGAAAATTTTGCAATTTTTAATTTTTATTCTGTTAAACCAGAGAGTTATGTGACACAAAATAGTTACTAAATAACATTTCCCACATGTCTACTTTACATCAGCACAATTTTGGAAACACAATTTTTTTGTTAGAAAGTTATAAGGGTTAAAAGTTGACCAGCGATTTCTCATTTTTACAACAAAATTTACAAAACCATTTTTTTTAGGGACCGCCTCACATTTGAAGTCACTTTGAGGGGTCTATATGGCAGAAAATACCCAAAAGTGACACCATTCTAAAAACTGCACCCATTAAGCTACTCTAACCTACATTCAAGAAGATTATTAACCCTTCAGGTGCTTCACAGGAACTAAAGCAATGTGGAAGGAAAAAATGGACATTTTAATTTTTCCAACAAAAATTTTCTTTTAGCATCATTTTTTTCATTTTCACATGGGTAACAGGATAAAATGGATCCTAAAATTTGTTGAGCAATTTCTCCTGAGTACACCAATACCTCATATGTGGTCGTAAACCACTGTTTGGGCGCATGGCAGGGCTCAGAAGGGAAGGAGCGCCATTTGACTTTTTTAATGGAAAATATGCTGGAATATTTAGCGGTTGCCATGTTGCTTTTGGAGAGCCCCTGTGCGTCTAAACATTGGAGCTCCCTCACAAGTGACCTCATTTTGGAAACTAGACCCTCCAAGGAACTTATCTAGATGCATAATGAGCAATTTGAACCCCCCAGGTGCTTCACAAATTCGTCCATAAAAAAAGTACTTTTTTTCACAAAAATGTTCTTTTAGCCTCCGTTTTTTAATTTTCACATGTGCAACAGGATAAAATGGAACCTAAAATTTGTTGGGCAATTTCTCCTGAGTGCACAAATACCTCATATGTGGTCATAAACCACTGTTTGGGCGGTACGGCAGGGCCCAGAAGGGAAGGAGCGCCATTTGACTTTTTGAATGGAAAATTAGCTCCAATCGTTAGCGGACGCCATGTCGTGTTTGGAGAGCCCCTGTGTGCCTAAACTTTGGAGCTCCCCTACCAATGACTCCATTTTGGAAACTAGACCCCCTAAGGAGCTTATCTAGATGTGTCGTCAGCACTCTGAACCCCCAAGTGCTTCACAGAAATTTATAACGCAGAACCATGAAAAAAAATTTTTTCCTCATAAAATGATTTTTAGTCCACTATTTTTTATTTTCACAAGGGTAACAGGATAAATTGGACCCCAAAAGTTGTTGTCCAGTTTGTCCTGAGTACTCTGGTACCCCATATGTGGGGGGGGGACCACTGTTTGGGCACACGTTGGGGCTTGGAAGGGAAGTAGTAACGTTTTAAAATGTCGACTTGATGGAATGGTCTGCGGGCGTCATGTTACGTTTACGGATCCCCTGATGTACCTAAACAGTGGAAACCCCCCACAAGTGACCCCATTTTGGAAACTAGACCACCCAAGGAACTAATCTAGATGTGTGGTGAGCACGTTGAACCCCCAAGTGCTTCACAGTAGTTTATAACGCAGAACCGTGAAAATAAAAAATATTATTTTTTCCCTCAAAAAATGATTTTTAGCCCACTATTTTTTATTTTCCCAAGGGTAACAGGATAAATTGGACCCCAAAAGTTGTTGTCCAGTTTGTTCTGAGTATGCTGGTACCCCATATGTGGGGGGGGACCACTGTTTGGGCACACGTTGGGGCTTGGAAGGGAAGTAGTAACGTTTTAAAATGTCGACTTGATGGAATGGTCTGCGGGCGTCATGTTACGTTTGCAGAGCCCCTGATGTACCTAGACAGTGGAAACCCCCCACAAGTGACCCCATTTTGGAAACTAGACCACCCAAGGAACTAATCTAGTTGTGTGGTGAGCACATTGAACCCCCAAGTGCTTCACAGAAGTTTATAACGTAGAGTTGTGAAAATAAAAAATAATTTTTTTCCCACAAAAATAATTTTTTTAGCCCCCAATTTTTAATTTTCCCAAGGGTAACAGGAGAAATTAGACCCCCAAAGTTGTTGTTCAATTTTTCCTGAATACGCTGATACCCCATACGTGGGGGTAAACCACTGTTTGGGCACACGTCGGGGATCGGAATGGAGGGAGCACTGTTTGACTTTTTGAACGCAAAATTGGCTGGAATAAATGGTGGCGCCATATCATGTTTGGAGACCCCGTGATGTGCCTAAACAGTGGAAACCCCTCAATTCTGTCTCCAACCCTAACCCCAACACACCCCTAATCATAACCCTAACCACAACCCTAACCTCAACACACCCCTAACCCTAATCCCAACTCTAACCCTAACCACAAGCCTTACCCTAATCCCAACCTCAACCCACCCCTAACCCTAATCTTAACCCTAATTCCAACCCTAACCCTAGCCCTAACCCTAACCCTAGCCCTAACCCTAGCCCTAACCCTAGCCCTAACCGTAACTCTAGCCCTAGCCCTACCATAACCCTAACCCTAGCCCTAGCCCTAACCCTATTTCTAACCCTAACCCTAATTGAAAAATAAAAATATTTTATTTATTTTATTATTTGTCCTTATGGGGGGTGATAAGGGGGCAGTGATTTACTTTTTTTTTTACTTTGATCACTGTGAAAGTTTATGAATCTGCAGCCGGGAAATGTTGGCAGGCGCACTGCGCATGCGCCTGCCATTTTCCAAGATGGCGGTGCCCAAGAACTGGGACGGCAGGATGGCGGGACAGCCAGGGGGCTTTGTAAGTATCGTGGGGGGTGAGGGGGGAATCGGAAGGTGGGGGGGATCGGAGGGAAATGGGAGGGGGGCAGACTATGACAGCGGCAGCCGTTCGCCGACATCAGTCGGTGTGGGGGGGGGGTTAAATTAGTGTCTCCAGCCATGGCAGATGCTATTTCAGCATCGGCCATGGCTGGATTGTAATATTTCATCAAATTTCATTGATGAAATATTACTATTTCTCTGATTGGCTGTTTCACTTTCAACAGCCAATCAGCGCGATCGTAGGCACGGGGGGGGCTAAGCCACCCCCCCATGGTGAAGCACAAAGCCTCCTGTCACTGCGGGTCGGGTGACCTTTCAGTAACCCCATCACCCTACCCTCAGGGGGGCTTTTAAGTCATGACACAGCATATGCGTCATGGGTCGGATTGGCACCGACTTTCATGATGCATACGCTGTGTCACAGGTCGGGAAGGGGTTAAAGATTTCAGTAGTACCGTATTTTTTAGACTATAAGATGCACTTTTTCCCTCCAAAAATCTCATAGTCCTGATGTACCTGCTTTGGCTGTGGTGGGGAGGTGGGAGAGCGGCAGTGCCGGAGCAGCGGGTAACAGGAGGCAGGAGCCGGCTTCTGCGGCTAAAGCCTGTTCCCGCTGCTAAAGAGAAATTAATATTCACTGCATTCCACACCCATGGGCATGTAGGGCAATGAATATTCATTTCTCTTTAATAGCATCCTGGCATGCATGGCCCCATCCCTAACCTGGTATGATTGGCCCTTCGCAGTGTCTTGTCCAGTGTCCGCATCTGCTTTATGCTTGCAAGCAGTGCATGGCAGAGTTGTCATGCGCTGCTTACAAGCTGCAGGTCTTATGTGCCCACTACTTAAGAAAAATAAATATTCACTGCGCTCCACTCCCATGGGAGTGGAAGGCTGTGAATATTCATTTCTCTTAAGTAGCGGGCACACATGACCACCGGCAGTTGCAGGAATCTGACGGCTGACACTGTGTGCACTACTAAAGAGCAATGAATACTCAATGTCCTCCACACACAAAGTCCTGGCATGGAGAGTAATAAGTATTCCAGCAGTTGTCCTTTGACTTGTAAGTAGCGCATGACGTCCCTGCCATGCGCTGCTTACAAGCATAAAGCAGCTGCTTTTTAAATATTTTTCTGATAGGGCCATGCATACCAGGCTGGGGATGGGGGCCAATCATACCAGGAAAAGGATTGGGCCATGCATTCCAGGACGGGGATGAGGGCCAATCATACCAGGATAAGGATTGGACTCTGCATTCCCGGACTGAAATGGGGGCCCTGCATACCAGGATAGGGATGAGGGGAATCATTTCTACCAGGATAGAGATGAGGGGGACAATTTCTACCAGGATAGGGATGAGTGGGCCATGCCTACCAGGATAAGAATGAGGGGACCATGCATACCAGACTAGGAATGAGGGGGGACAGCCTGATTAACACTAGTTAGATGACAAATGCACTAGCAGGATGCAGCGGCCTCCATTATATAGGCTAGGGTAGCACAGGTGCAAAACTACTGATAATAGCAGCCACTCACAGACCTACCAATTTATGGAGGGGGTGGCTGCCTAGTAGCAAAACATGCACACTAATAGGGCTTGCATAGGACGCCATTCACATGGATATGCGTGATGCAAGGTGTCTGGTTTGCAGCCAATTGATGACGCCCAAAATTTTATAATAGATGGGCTGCCCAGCACCAAAATAATGCAACACATTAGGAATGTTACATTTCAGTGGTATATAACACTCCAAAAAAGCATTAAAAAATATTTCTGGATTGAATATGTCATCTATAGAGTACTACATGAGTTGTTTTACATTTTGGTAGTATATAACACTCCAAAAAACACTCCAAATAATACTCCAAAAAGCAGTTCAAAAATTGTTCAGAATTGAATATGTCATCCGTAGAGTATTAATTGCTTTGTGTTATATTTCAATGGTATATAACACTGCCAAAAAATATTACATTTTTTTTCTGGATTAAATTTGTCATGTATAGAGTATTACATTCTTTTGTGTTATGTTTTGGTGTTATACAACATTTTAAAAAAATGTAAAAGTTTTTTCTATTCCTGGTGCCCTCCAGTTTTTTCTATTCTGGTGCCCTCCAGTTTTTCCTATTCTTGGTGCCCTTCAGTTTTTTCTATTCTCCATATTATTTGCATGTACGGGTGATCCCGTGCAGTGGTGCCCTCCAGTTTTTTCTATTCTCCAACATTTTAAAAAAAGCAATCAATTTTTTTTATTGAACTTGTCATCCATAGAGATTTACATGGTTTGTGTTACATTTTAGTTACGTTTCCCCCACAAAAACGTTAATTTTTTTTTTCTGGATAGAGTTAGTAATCCATACAGTGTAACGTGTTAAGTGGGTGACAAGGCAACAAAGATGACAGAATCCTGCGAGACTCCCAAGAGAGTGACAGAAGAAATATCGGAGCCAGACCAAGTTGGCGTGACAGCAGAGGTGGCAGGAGCTTATAGTCCTGGTCCGGCCATTTTTACGGATCCACCAAGATCCCAATCCAGACTTCATCCTTCACCACTGGGGTTCTTGCGGACTGCGGATGGGAGAGCAAGGATTCAGCAACTGGTGAGCAGACTGCAAGGTCTTGGCTGATCAGAAGAGAGAAGGAGGTGAGCCAGGACCAGCGATGGAAGCATGCTAGCAGGTTCGCTAGCCGCAAGATACTGATAGTTGGCATCCCAGGGGGAGGTTTTTACATACGAGCGGCATGTGAGATAGGGGTTCATAGAAGAGTTTGGGACCTGCCATCTCATCTTGTTTAACCAGCAAGCAGTAAAGATGGATCATTTGCCTCGAAAGCTGCAAGCGCTGATGGCTGGAACCAGGGTCACCTTCCTAAAAATGAAGTGGTAACTTCACTGTTATGCAGTGGTTGTGATCCGAGAAGGAAAGGATCTGAATGATCCCTTCTTGGTAAATGAATGGACCTGGGAGAGGCTTCTTGAGGTCGCTCGAGATGAGGTTTCCAGCCCTAAGAGATCGCACTGTCCTTAGGGTTCCCCACCTCCAGTGAAGGAGCAGGCGATGGTGCAGGTGACACAAAGGACTGCTGCCCATTTCTGCATGTCGGGGGCTTTGGGACTGCATGAAATCCGATCACTTACAGCCCAGGCACCTGGGAATTTGGCTCCAGGAAAATTGAAGGATCTTGAAAACTAACAAGCCAAGCAAAATTTAAATTTTTTACTAATACCAAATTTGAGGAGAAGGTCGTGATGGGGAGAGAAGACCATGATGCTTGGGGTGATGGGAGAAGGCCATGAGGGGGTAATGGGAGAAGGCCATGATGGGGGTGATGGAGAGAAGGCATTGATGGGATCATGGGAGTGATGGTGAGAAGGCAATGATGGGAGTGATGGAGAGAAGTCAGTGATGGGGTGATGGAGAAGGCAATGATTGGGAATGATGGGGAGACAGGAGTGTTGGGGAGAAGGCAATGATGGGAGTGATGGCACAGGCAATGATGGGAGTGATGGGGAGAAGGCAATGATGGGAGTGATGGGGTGAAGGCCATGATGGGCAGATGGGGAGAAGGCAATGATGGGAGTGATGGAGAGAAGGCAATGATGGGCGTGATGGAGAGAAGGCAGTGATGGGGTGATGGAGCAGGCAATGATGGGAGTGATGGGGAGAAGGCAATGATGGGAGTGATGGGGAGAAGGCAATGATGGGAGTGATGGGGAGAAGGCAGCGATGGGGTGATGGAGAAGGCAATGATGGGAGGGATGGGGAGAAGGCCATGATGGGGAGAAGGCAATGAGGAGAGTGATGGGGAGAAGGCAGTGATGGGGTGATGGAGAAGGCAATGATGGGAGTGATGGGGAGAAGACAATGATGGGAGTGATTGGGAGAAGGCCATGATGGGGAGATGGGGAGAAGGCAGTGTTGGGGTGATGGTGAAGGCAATGGTGAGAGTGATGGAGAGAAGGCAATGATAGGAGTGATGGGGAGAAGGCAATGATGGGTTGATGGAGAGGGCAATGATGAGGTGGGGTGAAAAAAGAAATGATGATGGGGTGGTAGGGGAGAATGCAATGATGGTGGTGGTGGAAAGGGCAATAATGGGGTGGTGATGGAGGAGGAAATGATGGAGGTGGTGGAATGGGACATGATGGGAGTGGTGGGGGAGAAAGTAAAGATAGTGGTGGGGGAGAAGAAAATGATGGAGGTGGTGAAGAGGGCAATGATGGGGTGGGGGAGAGGACAATAATAGGATGCGAGGGGAGGAGGACAATGAGGGGTGTGGGAGATTGGGATGGGAGGAAGGGGGACTTATAATGGCCTTAGGAACAGGGGGAGGTGGAGGAACACATTATTATCGCTCATTATGTCTAACACAGTTCCTTAGTATATAGTGTACTCACTATGACTAACACAGTCCAATAGTATATCGTGTACTCACTATGTCTAACACAGTCCCTTAGTATATAGTGTACTCACTAATTCTGTATAATATCATCCATAGTTACATAGTTTCCTCTTTTATTATGTATAACACCGTACCTTATTACGTACCATCCTCTCTAGTTATATTTGGTGTCGTCCCTTATTATATAACTTCCTCTGCTGTTATTTACAGTGCTGTCTCTTACATAGTGTATTCTTGCTATTTTTGTTATTCACAGTGCCCTCTTTTATTAAGTAGTCCCCTCTCTTTTTAGATATAAAATGACTGCTGATCAAGGAGCCGGTGACCAGACTAACAATCCATCAGCTCCTCCATTAGAAAGGAAACTTTCCCATGCTCCATCAGCCATCATTGCATTATACAGCTAACAAGACAAGATGGTATGTAATAAAAAACAGGGCTCTATAAAATTCAATATGCAAGGGAAGGTACTGTACATAACAAGAGAGGGAACTGTGTAAGAGACAGCAATATACATAATAAATGAGACTATGAAATATATATACAGTATATATGTATGTGTGTGGCTATATATATATACTATCTGAAGAGCCTGGTGTTGCCTGGGCATAATAACCAACTGTGGTTAGTTATAACAAATTATAATGATCATATTGCACATAAAAACATTTCACATCATATATTCAACACTACAGATTTGTAGCACAAATTAACTAAACGATTACTCAAGTATTCATAGTATTTTATTTTCAACTCATTCAAGAGCCTTTTGATGTGTATCTGTGTATCTAACCCTATCCTGTGTGATACTTTCTGCTGAGCTGTGTATCTAATCCTATTGTGTGTTACTGACTGCTCAGTCGTGTATCTAATCCTATCCTGTGTGATATAGACTGCTGAGCAGTGTATCTAATGCTATCCTGTGTGATGCCATCTGCTGAGCCATGTGTATCTAACCCTAACCTGTGTGATACTGACTACAGAGCCGTGTATCTAATCCTATCCTGTGTGATACTGACTACAGAGCCATGTATCTAATCCTATTCTGTGTGATACTGTCTGCTGAGTCGTGTATCTAATACTGTTCTGTGTGATACTGTGTGCTGAGCTGTGTATCTAATACTGTTCTGTGTGATACTGTGTGCTGAGCTGTGTATCTAATCCTATCCTGTGTGATACTGTCTGCTGAGCCATGTATCTATTCCTATCCTGTGTGATACTGACTGCTGAGCTGTGTATCTAATCCTATCCTGTGTGATACAGACTGCTGAGCTGTGTATCTAATCCTATTCTGTGTGATACTCACTGCTGAGCCATGTGTCTAATCCTCTCCTGTGTGATACTGACTGCTGAGCTGTGTATCTAATCCTATGCTGTGTGATACTGACTGCTGATCCATGTATCTAAACCTATCCTGTGTGATACCGTCTGCTGAGCCGTGTATCTAACCCTATCCTGTGTGTTACTGACTGTTCAGCCGTGTATCTAATCCTATCCTGCATGATACTGACTGCAGAGCAGTGTATCTTATCCTATTCTGTGTGATACTGACTATAGAGCAGTGTATCTAATCCTATTCTGTGTGATACTGTCTGCTGAGTCATTTAAATTCTGTAAAAAGCAAATCAGGACAGCAAAGATTGAGACAGAGAGACTCATTGCCAGAGAAAGTCAAAATAATCCCAAAATATTCTTTAACTACATAAATAGTAAGAAGCTAAAAAATTATAGTGTTGGTCCCCTTAAAAATAGTCTGGGTGAAATGGTGGATGAGGATGAGGAAAAAGACAATATGCTAAATGACTTTTTTTCAACAGTATTTACACAAGAAAATCTCATGACAGATAACATGATCAGGGATAAAAATTCTCCGTTAAATGTCTCCTGCTTAACCCAGCAGGAAGTACGGCGGCGTCTAAAAATCACTAAAATTGACAAATCCCCGGGCCCAGATGGGATACACCCCCGAGTACTGCAGGAATTAAGCACAGTCATAGATAGACCATTATTTTTAATCTTTAAAGATTCCATAATAACAGGGTCTGTACCACAGGACTGGCGCATAGCAAATGTGGTGCCAATATTCAAAAAGGGGACAAAAACTGAACTTAGAAATTATAGGCCAGTAAGTTTAACCTCAACTGTGGGTAAAATCCTGGAGGGTTTTCTAAAAGATACTATACTGGAGTATCTGGAGAAGAATAACCTTATGACCCAATATCAACATGGGTTTACAAGGGACTGTTCCTGTCAGACTAATCTGATAAGCTTTTATGAAGAGGTAAGTTCTGGACTGGACCAAGGGAATGCAGTGGACGTGGTGTACATGGACTTTTCAAAAGCTTTTGATACGGTGCCACACAAAAGGTTGATACATAAAATGAGAACAATGGGGATAGGGGAAAATATGTGTAGGTGGGTTAAGAGCTGGCTCAGGGATAGGAAACAAAGGGTGGTTATTAATGGAGCACACTCGGACTGAGTCACGGTTAGCAGTGGGGTACCACATGGGTCAGTTTTGGGCCCGCTTCTTTTTAACATATTTATTAATGATCTTGTAGGGAGCATAGAGAGTAGAATTTCAATATTTGCAGATGACACTAAACTCTGCAGGGTAATCAATACAGAGGAGGACAATTTTATATTACAGGAGGATTTATGTAAACTAGAAGCTTGGGCTGATAAATGGCAAATGAGCTTTAATGGGGATAAATGTAAGGTCATGCACTTGGGTAGAATGAACACGATGTATAATTATGTGCTTAATTGTAAAACACTGGGCAAAACAGTCACTGAAAAAGACCTGGGTGTATGGGTGGACGACAAACTCACATTTAGCGGCCAGTGTCAGGCAGCTGCTGCAAAGGCAAATAAAATAATGGGATGCATTAAAAGAGGCATAGATGCTCATGAGGAGAACATCATTTTACCTCTATATAAGTCACTAGTGCGACCACACTTAGAATACTGTGTTCAGTTCTGGTCTCCGGTGTATAAGAAAGACATAGCTGAACTGGAGCGGGTGCAGAGAAGAGCGACCAAGGTTATTAGGGAACTAGGGGGTCTGCAATACCAAGACAGGTTATTACACTTGGGGTTATTTAGTTTGGAGAATCGAAGGCTTAGGGGTGATCTTATTACAATGTATAAATATATGCGGGGACAATACCAAGACCTTTCTAATGATTTTTTTACTCTTAGACCTGTGACGGGGACAAGGGGGCATCCTCTACGTCTGGAGGAAAGAGGTTTAAGCATACTTACAGACGCAGATTCTTTACTGTAAGAGCAGTGAGACTATGGAACTCTCTGCCATATGATGTTGTAATGAGTGATTCCCTACTAAAATTTAAGAAGGGACTGGATGCCTTTCTTGAAAAGTATAATATTACAGGGTATAAACACTAGTTTCCTTAATAATGCGTTGATCCAGGGAGCTAGTCTGATTGCCGTATGTGGAGTCGGGAAGGAATTTTTTTTTCCCCAATGTGAAGCTTACTGTTTGCCACATGGGTTTTTTTGCCTTCCTCTGGATCAACATGTTAGGGCAAGTTAGGATAGGATATGGGTTGAACTAGATGGACTTAAAGTCTCCCTTCAACCTTAATAACTATGTTACTATGTTGCTATGTATCTATTCCTATCATGTGAGATACTGACTGCTGAGCTGTGTATCTAATCCTATCCTGTGTGATACTGACTGCTGAACTGTGTATCTAATCCTATCCTGTGTGATACTGACTGCTGAGCCATGTGTCTAGTCCTCTCCTGTGTGATACTGACTGCTGAGCTGTGTATCTAATCCTATCCTGTGTGATACTGACTGCTGAGCCGTGTATCTAAACCTATCCTGTATGATACTGCGCTCCCCCTGCAGTCTGTGTCAGAGGGTGGTCTGTGTTATTTCCAGCTTTACATAAGGATGATAACACCATAGAAATGCTAAGAATAATAGGCAAAATTGTTTGGTGAATTGGAATGCGTGGGGTTAAATTTTCACCTCACAACATAGCCTATGACGCTCTTGGGGTCTAGACGTGTGACTGTGCAAAATTTTGTGGCTGTAGCTGCGATGGTGCAGATGCCAATCCCGGACATACACACATACATACATACATGCATACACTTTTTCCCCATTATGTACATAGGGGCAAAATTGTTTGGTGAATTGGAACGCGCAGGGTTAAAATTTCACCTCACAACATAGCCTATGACGCTTTTGGGGTCCAGATGTGTGACTGTGCAAAATTTTGTGGCTGTAGCTGTGACGGTGCAGATGCCAATCCCGGACATACACACACACACATACATACACACACACATTGAGCTTTATATATTAGACTATCTGAAGTGCCCGGCATTGCCTGGGCATAGTAACGAACTGTGGTTAGTTATAACAAATTATAATGATTATATTGCATATAAAAGCATTTCGCATCATATATTCAACACTACAGATTTGCAACACAAATTAACTAAACGATTACCCAAGTATTGATAGTATTTTATTTTCAACTTATTTAAGAGCCTTTTGATAAACAACATGTGTATCTAACCCTATCATGTGTGATACTGACTGCTGAGCAGTGTATCTAATGCTATCCTGTGTGATACTGACTGCTGAGCAGTGTATCTAATGCTATCCTGTGTGATACTGACTGCTGAGCCGTGTATCTAATCCTATCCTGTGTGATACTGACTGCAGAGCCGTGTATCTAACCCTATCCTGTGTGATACTGACTACAGAGCCGTGTATCTAATCCTATTCTGTGTGATACTGTCTGCTGAGCCGTGTATCTAATCCTATCCTGTGTGATACTGACTACAGAGCCGTGCATCTAATCCTGTTCTGTGTGATACTGTCTGCTGAGTCGTGTATCTAATCCTATTCTATGTGATACTGACTACAGAGCCGTGCATCTAATCCTGTTCTGTGTGATACTGTCTGCTGAGTCGTGTATCTAATCCTATCCTGTGTGATGCTGACTGCTGAGCTGTGTATCTAATCCTATCCTATGTGATACTGACTGCTGAGCCGTGTATCTAATCCTATCCTGTGTGATACTGCGCTCCCCCTGCAGTCTGTGTCAGAGGGTGGTCTGTGTTGGCACGGTAATAAATTGTGTTATTTCCAGCTTTACATAAGGATGATGACACCATAGAAATGATAAGAATAATAGGCAAAATTGTTTGGTGAATTGGAACGCGCGGGGTTAAATTTTCGCTTCACAACATAGCCTGTGACTCTCTTGGGGTCTAGACGTGTGACTGTGCAAAATTTTGTGGCTGTAGCTGCGGCGGTGCAGATGCCAATCCCGGACATACACACACACACACACACACACACACACATTGAGCTTTATATACTGTAATATATATATATATATATATATATATATATAGCTTTAAAGCCATAAAAGGAGGGGGGCCCAGACACATTTCTTGCACAGGGGTGCGTGTGCATGAGCAAGAGCAGAGGCTGACAGTCCCAGCAGGGAAGATCCAGAGCAGAGAGGTGTCCGTCCTGTTGGCAACTGAACCAGGTTTGGTGAGAGAACTTTGGAAGGAAATCCAAGACATGCGAGAAGAATAGTCTGACCTGAAGAAGAAACCTTCAGTACCCCTGGACCCCTCTGGAGGCAGAACTGGTCCCAAGCCTCACCAGGGGCCGAGACCACATCACATAGAGGCGCCACTGACCTGTTTTAACTGTGGAGACACTGGACATAATGCTTGAGGATGCACATGCCGGGGACATCCCCTCCACCGCCATCCATTAAACTAGTGGGCTTTGTTGCCCAAGGGCCGCTGCCTGGAGCCTGAGAAACCAAGAAGGACAGAGAGAAGTCCCACAAGTATAGTTTCTTTGAGTCCCCTCGTTTGGGCCGAAATGGATGGTCGAGCCGTCCGCTGCTTAGTTGACACCAGCTCTCAAGTAACCACCATGCCTGAGACTTATTTTAGATATCATTTCCCCTAGACGGCAGCTTGAATGGGGTACCGTGATCAAATTGACAGCAGCAAATCAGTTACCCATCCCAGTCGAAGGGGTGGTCTGGATGCAAATCACAGTGAGCGGCAAAGATGTGGGCCGGAAAGGAGTCGTTTTGACCGCTGGGGACCCCGGCAATGGCCCCACTGTGACTTTAGGAATGAACATACTAAAGGAACTAGGGAACATCCTGGTCAACGAGTCAGATGATGTGTTTCTGAATCGATTGAGCCCTTGCACCCCACCAAAGAAAAGTGTTCCAACAGTTGATACGAGTGGCACAAGTCCAAAAGACATCAAGTGGAGGAAGAACATTAGGTAGGGTGATCATTTTGGCCTCTACCAATCTTATCTTACCACCAGGCCAGACTGTGCTCACTTTGCCTATCCGAGCCTGTAACCCTCTTGAAGGAGTCAAAGTCCAGATATAGCCAGCTGTTATGGTGTAATTACCTCCAGGGCTCCTCTGTTAGGGAAGGCGGAACGCACTAAATATTAAATAATAGAAAGTGTGTTCGCCGCCCGGGGTCCACCGTGCAGTAGGTGTTAAAACTGCTGCTTGAAAATGGCAGACGTGCTATATGGCGGTATAATACGCATGGGTTCAACGTCACCCGATGTGCACAGAGTGGACTCTGTTAACTCACAGAGGCACTGTAACATAAAAATAAAAACTGAGCCTGTTAGACTCACAGGTCTCAGCGAAATTGCACGCACGGTATCTGGTCACAGGACACGGGCCCAAGACAGGGGACGGTGTCCGTCTAGACCTACCGTGTGTGCGGCGTCACTAGTGCAGATGCCGGCAAGTGCTGCTGAAAGCAGCGCAGCGGCAGACACAGCTGCTATGCGATAGTGCCATGAGAGACGTGACACCACCGGACGCTAGTGTAGAGGTGCGGTGTGCACAGTGGCCTAAGGTTTGCCACTGACTGGCGCTGACTCTTTCTATAGTTCCCTATCCACATGTGTAATATCAGAGGGAGGGGAATCTTAATAAGTCAGTCACCAGAATCATACATCCATCACCATTCACACATCTAGCAAGAAGAGTCTATACTAGAGCATGGTCGAGCGGCCATGCGGGCCTTTTATAGCCGTGCACTGCCGGGACCTTCCAGCTTGCAGCTGCATTAATCTGATGCCTAACATTACCCCCCCTCCTAGGGTCCCCCCTGAGCCTCGCTATGCTCAAAGGCCGCGATGAGGAGCGGAGCATGGATGTTCTCCACTGGCTCCCAGATCCGGGCATCTGGGCCATGACCCTTCCAATCCACCAAATAAATTTTTTTGCCACGCACAATCCTGCGTCCCACAATGGCGTTAACCTCAAGCTCATCCAAAGACAAGTCTGTTGACCCGGCAGATGACTCGGAGAACCGGGCCATGTGGACAGGTTTGAGAAGGGACACGTGGAAGACGTTAGAGATGGCTAAATGTGGTGGAAGAGCCAGGCGGTAGACCACCGAGCTGATTCACTCAAGAACCTTAAATGGTCTGATGTATTGCGGCGTGAACTTGGTGGACTCGGCCTGCAGCTTGATATTTCGAGCAGAGAGCCACACCAAGTCACCGGGGGAAAAGGCTGGAGTGGGGCGCCGATGTGTGTCGGCGGACTCCCTCATTCTTTCTTTAGAGGCTCGAATAGCATCCTGGGTGCAATCCCAAATGTCGCGAGCCTCCACTGCCCAGTCTTCCACCATGGAATCAGTGGAGGACACTGGCATCGGGACAGGGATGTGCGGATGCTGGCCGTAATTAAGAAGGAACAGCGACTGACCAGTGGAATCAGCCACTGCATTATTCAGGGCAAATTCAGCCCATGGTAGTAAGGATGCCCAGTCATCCTGCCTGGCAGAGACAAAATGCCGCAGGTATGTGACCAGAGTTTGGTTGGCTCTCTCAACCAACCTGTTCGTCTCGGGATGATAAGCGGAGGACAGATTTAGCTCAATACTGAGTAGACTGCAGAGCTCCCTCCAAAACCGAGATGCGAATTGAGGACCTCGGTCACTAAGAATTTTGTCCGGCATGCCATGCAAATGGAATACATGTTTTATGAATAGTGTGGCAAGACCACGAGCGGGAGGCAGCCACGCGAGTGGCACCAGATGCATCATTTTAGAAAAATGGTCAGTGACCACCCAGATGACCGTACTGCCACCAGACTTGGCCAGACCAACCACAAAATACATGCCAACCATCTCCCAAGGTCTGTCTGCCACCGGCAGAGGATACAGTAACTCAGTCGGCCTCTGTCTAGAGGACCTGTTACGTGCACATGAGACGCATCCCTGTATATAAAGTATTCCTTCGTGTCCTGGGCCATGTGCGGCCACCAATAAGACCTTGCCAGAAGTTCTGTGGTCCACTTATTGCTGAAGTGACCACCCACCCTGGATGCGTGTGCTTACGCGAGAACCTCCAGCCATAGCTGAGGAGGGACAAAGGTCTTGCCCGGCGGCACTGACTCAAGAGCAACTGGGGCCACGGTCCTGAAACTCTCAGTAGGGAGAATTAGCCGAGGCTCAGCCTCCTCTTCCTGCGCTGAAACCACCGAGCGGGTGAGAGCATCCACATGGACGTTCTTCTCTCCAGACAGAAAGTGCAAGGTGAAGCGGAAGCGGGAGAAGAAGAGTGACCACCTAGCTTGATGAGAGTTCAAGCGCTGGGCCGTTTGTAAATAGACCAGGTTTTTATGGTCCATATACACCTGGAAGGGAAACCGGGCTCCCTCCAGGAGATGTCTCCACTTGGAAAAGGCCAACTTCTTTGTCAGCAGCTCCCTGTCCCCAATGGAGTAGTTCTTCTCTGCCGGTGAGAAGGTCTTTGAGAAGAAAAAGCAGGGATGCTTCCGACCTTGAGCATCCTTCTGAAAAAAGACTGCTCCTGCACCGACAGAAGAAGCATCCACCTCTAGGATAAAAGGTTTATCCACATCAGGACAGTGTAAGATGGGAGCGCCGGCAAAATAGGTCTTCAGTGACGAGAAGGCCTTGGAGACCTGTTCTGACCAAGCCTTGGGATTAGCTCCTTTCTTAGTGAGGGCAACGAGAGGAGCTACCAGTGTGGAGAAGTGGGTGATGAACTGGCGGTAATAGTTGACAAACCCCAAAAAGCGCTGCACTGCTTTGAGTGAATGGGGCTCCTGCCAGTCCATTACCACTTGCAATTTGGCAGGATCCATAGCCAACCCCTGGGCTGAGATGATGTAGCCCAGGAACGGCAAGGACTCCTGCTCAAACTGGCACTTCTCCAGCTTGGTGAAGAGAGAGTTCGCCTGCAGACGGTCGAAGACCCTGCAGACGTCTCTCCGGTGGGAGGTCAAATCTGGCGAAAAGATGAGGCTGTCATTCAGATAGACCACCACCGAGGTAGAGAGCATATCACGGAAGACGTCATTAACAAAATCCTGGAAGACAGTAGGCGCATTACAGAGGCTGAAGGGCATGACCAGATATTCATAGTGGCCATCCCTGGTATTAAAGGCTGTCTTCCACTCGTCTCCTTTGCGAATGCGGATCAGGTTGTACGCCCCCGTAGATCTAATTTTGTAAAGATCCAGGCCCCTCGCAACCTGTCAAATAACTCAGAGATCAACGGAAGAGGGTACTTGTTTTAAACTGTTATGTCATTGAGACCTCTGTAGTCAATGCAGGGACGTAACTCTCCACTTTTCTTCTGCACGAAGAAGAACCCTGCACCAGCCGGCGACACCGACTTTCTGATAAAACCTCTTGCCAGGTTCTCCCGGATATATTGAGATATAGCCTCCGTCTCGGGGAGTGATAACGGATACACGCAGCATCTAGGAGATTCCGTGCCTGGCAGTAGATCTATCGGACAATCGTAAGGACGGTGCGGTGAAAGCATCTCCCCAGATTTTTTAGAGAAGACGTCCGCGTACTGGTGGTATGGTTTGGGAAGTGCGGAGAGATCCGCGGGCACTTTAGTGGAGGCTACCTGAACCCTGCCCCTCAGGCACCTTCCCTCACAGTCCTTGCTCCAACCCAGTGTATTCTCCGAAGCCCAATCAATATGAGGGAAATGGCAACGGAGACAGGGAACTCCGAGATGCACCTGGTCAATGCCATCTGGCAAGATGAACAGGGACAAAATATCACGGTGGGATGGGGAGATTGAGAGCCCGATTGGTGCTGTCTGGTGGGTATCCTCAGATGGTAAAGGTGCACCATTAACCACCCTGATGGTCAAGGGTTGGGGCAGTATCACCAGCGGAATAGCGTGCTTTTGGGTGAAGGACGAGGACATAAAGTTCCCTTCTGCCCCGGAATCCATGGTGACCTCTGCCTCCCAGGTGGATGCTCTGCTAACTAAAGTCCCACGGAATACCGGTTTGGGAGAGAAAGGTTTCATATCTGATAGACCCCCACCTACGACCACTGGACGTGATCATTTTTTCAACCGCAGTGAACACGTGTTAGCCGAGTGACCAAACTGCCGGCACTGGTAACAAAGTGCGGAGCTTCACACCGGGTGCGGCTTGGGACCGGCGCGAAACACCTCCATAGGTTCAGAAGGTATCAGCTCCTGAGCGGGAAATTTTAGTGGCTCGGAGAAGGTGGGAGCCAACATAACCCTTCGCCTGGATTGCGCAGCTCCAGCCCGCGCTCCGTAAACCGGAGATCAGTGCGGGTGGAAATGGCAATCAACTCCTCCAGAGTTGTGGGGACCTCTCTGGTTGCTAGAACATCCTTGACATGCTCCGCTAACCCTCTCCAAAACACAGGGATGAGTGTCTTATCAGGCCACTCCAGCTCGGAAGCCAATGTATGGAATCGGACGGCGTAATGGCTGACAGAGAGGGACCCCTATGTTAGGGCTAATAGTTGGAGAGAGGTTTCGTGAGTGACCCGTGGTCCCAAAAAGACCTGCTTAATGGATGTGAGAAACTGACCGGCGCTCAGAACCATGGGGTCATCACGCTCCCACAATGGCGTAGCCCACTCTAATGCCCTGTCTGACAGGAGGGAGACAATAAACCCCACCTTAGCCTGCTCTGTAGGGAACCATGCGGCCAGTAGCTCAAGCTGAATAGAGCACTGGCTCACAAATTCCCTACAGGTGGTGTTGTCACCCGAAAACTTGTCGGGCAGCGGGATAATGTCAGTGCCGGTGTGAGCGTGGGCATACGTGAGACAGCCTCTGCAACTGCCTGAACAGTGGCTGCAGTAGCATTCACAGCTGAGGTGGGACTCTCGAGAGCCGCCAACCTGCCCTCCATCTGCCAAATGTATTGCTGCAGCTGCTGTTGGTCCGCCATTACTAGCCAGACCCTGGTGATAGTATAATGTTAGGGACGGCGGAACGCACTAAATATTAAATAATAGAAAGTGCGTTCGCCGCCCAGGGTCCACCGTGCAGTAGATGTTAAAACCGCTGCTAGACAATGGCAGACGTGCTATATGGTGGTATAATGCGCACAGGTTCAACGTCACCCGATGTGTGCAGAGCGGACTCTGTTAACTCACAGAGGTGCTGTAACATAAACATAAACACCGAGCCTGTTAGACCCACAGGTCTCAGCGAAATTGCATGCACGGTATCTGGTCACAGGACACGGGCCCAAGACAGGGGACAGTGTCCGTCTAGACCTACCATGCATGCGGCGTCGCTACTGTGGGCGCCGGCAAGTGCTGCTGAATGCAGCGCGGTGGCAGACACAGCCGCTATGCGATTGTGCCGTGAGAGACGTGACATCACCGGACGCTAGTGTAGAGGTGCGGTGTGCATAGTGGCCTAAGGTTTGCCACTGATTGACGCTGACTCTTTCTATAGTTCCCTATCCACATGCATAATATCAGAGGAAGGGGAATCTTAATAAGTCAGTCACCAGAATCATACATCCATCACCATTCACACATCTAGCAAGAAGAGTCTCTACTAGAGCATGGGCGAGCGGCCATGCGGGCCTTTTATAGCCGGGACCTTCCAGATCTCTGAGATGGACCAATCAGATCAGGAGAAGGACCTGAGCACGTGAATCCCGATCTCCAATGGGAGATCGTCTCGTGAGCATGCCCAGTAGCGGGACGAGAGGACTTAGCCTCTGGAGTGGCTTGCTGCAGGACAGCCTGCACTGCTATTGCTGACCTAGAGGTGGCAGCAACAACCAGTCCTGCAGAACTGGTCTGAGCAGAGCGCCTCGGAAGCCGAGATTGCTGTGCAGGCTCCTGAGCGGTCGGTGGAGAATGGGAGACCACCAGATGCAAGGCTCTGGATTCCCGCTGTGCAGCTGCAGGAACCCGAAGCCTAACATCCTCATTGCGCGGACGTCAGCCATTGTTCACGATGGAAATATGCCAGTGCGATGTGTCAACCTCGAGGAGGGTGATCTCATGTTTCAGCCCGAGTGAAGTAGCAAGCACAGATCATGGGAATGCCAGTAGAGCTGATACCACCGGAGGCTGTTCAGTTGGCATTGAAGCAAGGGATCCCTGGACAGTGACCATATTGGTGTCCTCCGAACCAGAATCTAACCACCTAAAGGAAGAATGCCGGATCCTGGATCAGATGCGAGCTGAGTTAGCGGACCTCTCACCACAATAGGTACAACAAGTGGAAGCGATGCTAGATTGATATCAGGATGCTCTTGCTCATCATGATGATGATGATTTCAGATGTGCCACAGCTATCACACATGAGATTCCAACAAGGAGCACTGTACCCATCAGGGAATGATATCAACAAATTCCACCACAAATGTACCAGGAGTTGAAGGAGATGTTGGCACATATGCTACAAAGTGGAGTCATCCAAAAGATAAAAGTCTTCTCTCAACCCTTCATCCTTCACCCAAGCTGTCAGTGTCCGCCCCTGTGTTACAGTGTAGGGGGAACTGAGCAGGTTGATATATAGTTGTGTGAGAAAAGTTTTAGTATAACCGGTGTTTTCATCATTTAAACCTCTGTTCATACTGGGATCTTTGGTCCAGTGGGCGGTTCGATCAGTGATTGACAGATATCTCTGTGTGCACACTTGTAGATAGAAAGCAGTCACTACCTCCAAAAACGATAAAAAAAAACAGTCTATAAAAAACAAAACTAATCACCATCTCCTGGCAAAATTTGTCAAATGTGACCAGGTGAAAGCTACTAATACCGCAATTATGTACAAATAACTGAAGCAGCACACTTGTGGCAGATGGGCTGATGTAAATTGACTAAATGACTAGATTGTGTGCTGAGTATCTCAATTCTTTAAGTGTTGTCTTCAGCAGTAAAACAGCTTGAATTCATATAATGAATGTTCACATATACCTTAACGTACTCAGTGTGCTGCTACGCTTGTTTCTACATACAGTATATGATTATTGGTAATTTATTCTGTCATTTTATAAGTTTCAGTTCACTGGGATAAAAATGTTGTAGTAGGCATGATAAACTTTCTTTAAATGTATTTTTATAGAAAAAAACTTTCATAACATTAAATAAAGGATATATTCCACACGAGTATAACTTCTATTAAACTAGACATTTTGACATTTCCTATGAAAACCCTTGTAAAACTAGAATATAATTTATGACAACCTTACTATGAAGATCATGTCATTAAAGAGATATTCTTACCCTTCTACCATCTTGAGTGCGAACACCTGGGTATCATATAATTAATTCTGAGTGAGAAAGGGAAAGTGTTAGCACCTGTGAAATATTATTATAATGGCACTAATATACGTCATAATGTATGAAAAAGATTATGACTATAGATTGCACCCTCTCCTATGAAATTGTATGATGTCTGCAGCATGTGTATACCATCACCATATTTATTAAGTTAAATATGCCAGAATTTCTAATGTTTTATTAGATTTATTCGACTAAGGGGCAAGTTATTGATTGACAAGAAGCAAGGCTTATCAGTAAGCAGAAAGGACACTATTGTAGATGTTTACTATAGGCCACCTGGACAAACTGAAGATATGGATGAACTCTTTTTACGTCAGATGTCTCTGTTCTAAAAAAAAGTATGACATAGTGATCATAGGAGATTTTAACTATCCAGATATTTGTTGGGAATCTCTCTCAGGCAAAAGTACTGGATCCAACTTTATCAACTTTATCTTTCAAAAGGTAGAGAAGAGAACAAAAGGATCTGCAATCTTGGACCTAATTCATACCAGCAGGGAGGAAATGGTTGCTATCATGCTATCCTTCAATTTTGGATTACAAGAGGAGGAACACCAGAGAAGACTCAGACTTTATGGTTGGACTTCAGAAAGGCAGATAATAATGGACTCAGAAATATTGTAGGCAGGGTCCAACGACTGGATGTTCTAAAGGAAAGAAGGGTCCATGAAGGATGGGAGATTTTACTAAATGAAATTCACACTG
Source organism: Dendrobates tinctorius (assembly GCF_039654945.1). NCBI lineage: Eukaryota > Metazoa > Chordata > Amphibia > Anura > Dendrobatidae > Dendrobates > Dendrobates tinctorius. The sequence goes on along the minus strand of NW_027361779.1, from coordinate 5,542,763 downwards.
CACAATCTGTAGCAATCCCGAAAAAGAGGAAGAAATGGAAGCATTTAAAGAGACCACGGTAGATGAACACAGAACTTAATCACTTGATAAAAAGGAAAAAAGAAATGTATATAAAATGGAAATAGGAGGGCATAACTAAAAAAGAACATAATGCTGTTTGCAGGGTGTGCAGGGCAAGTGTTAGAATAGTTAAAGTCAGTAATGAAGTAAGGCTTATAAGAGAGACCAAAAGCAGCGAAAAAGGATTTTGGGGTATGTCAAAAGCAAAACAAAAGTCAAAGATGCTATAGGATTTTTACAGGACGAAAAGGATGAAGTGGTCAAAAATGATGGTGAAAAAGCCAAACTTTTAAAATTCCTATTTTGCATTAGTGTTCTCTAAGAAAGCAAATGTAACATCAACGTTCTTCACAGTGCCATTGAAGGAATAAAATAATCCACCCTATCCATAAACAGAGAGATGGTGGGGGAACACTTGGCTAATTTAAATGAATTTAAATCTCCTGGTCCAGATGTTTTACATCCTAGGGTACTGAAAGATTTAGCAGGGGAAATTGAAAAACCACTAGCCAGAATCTTTGAAAAATTCTGGGAAACAGAAGAAGTCCCAGAAGATTGGAGAAGGGGAAATTACAGGTCAGTATGTAAGTGCTTGGATAATAATGCAATAACTAATAATGGAATAACTAACCATAGCCAGAATGGGTTTGTAGCAAACAAGTCATGCCAGAATAATTTCCTTCTGTGATGGAATCACTGACTAGGTGGATCAGAGAAATGTGTAAGATATACTATATTTTGACTTCAGCAAAGCATTTGATAAAGTGTCTCATACTATCCGTATTGGAAAAATGGCCAAGTATGGGATTGACAAGGCTATGGTTAGGTGGAGAGCATACCCAAAGAGTGATAATAAATGGTTGCACATCCAATTGGAAAAGTGTTTCAAGTGGGGTACCACAAGGACCTGTCCTGGACCCAGTCTTGTTCAACATTTTTTTAAATGATCTAGATAAGGGAACTGAACTTAAACTAATCAAATTTGCAGATGATGCAAATCTAGGAGGGATAGCTGACACTAGAGTAGACAGAGAAAGGATTCAGAAGGATCTAGATAAGCTTGAACAATGAGCAATGACTAATAGAATGGTATTTAACGGGGAGAAATGCAAGATTCTACATCTGGGCAAGAAAAAGAAAAATTACATCTATAGAATGGGAGGAATAGAACTAAGCAACAGCACATGTTAAAAAGACTTGGGTTTACTAATAGATCACAGACTGCACATGAGGTAACAGTGTGATGCAGCAGCAAAAAAGGCAAACACAGTTCCAGAATATATTAGAGAAGCATGCAGTATAGATCACGTGAAGTAATTATCCCCCTCACTCCTCCTTAGTCAGGCCTCATCTAGAATACTGTGTCCAGTTCTGGGCATCGAATTTTAATAAAGACATTGAAAAATTGAAGCAAGTTCAGAGAAGAGCTACTAGGATGGTAAGCGGACTGCAAAGTATATCCTACAAGGAGCGATTAAAGGATCTGGGAATGTATAGCTTGCAAAAAAGAAGGCTAAGAGGAGACTTAATAGGAGTCTACAAATATCTGAAGGGATGTCACAATGTAGAGGGATCATCATTATTCTCATTTGCACATGGAAACATGAGAAGCAATGGAATGAGGTCTCCTTCAATGGAAGTCTTCAATAGTGGCTGGACAGACATCTGTCTGAGATAGTTTAGTGAATCCTGCATTGAGCAGAGGGTTGGACACGATGACCCTTGAGGTCTCTTCCAACTCTAACATTCTATGATTCTATGAAAGGGGTATGGCTTAAAAGGCTACTCACATCTCCATGATCCTATCCCAATACACAGTAGGTGTAATAATAATAATAATAATAATAATAATAATAATAATAATAGTAATAATAGCACATACTAGAGCGAGTACAAAAGAGGGCAACAAAATTAATAAAGGGGATGGGGGAACTGCAATACCCAGAGAGATTAGCAAAGTTAGGATTATTTAGTCTAGAAAAAAGACGACTGATGGGCGATCTAATAACCATGTATAAGAATATAAGGGGACAATACAAATATCTCTCCTAGCATCTGTTTATACCAAGGAATGTGACAGTCACAAGGGGGCATTCTCTGCATCTGGAGTAGAGAAGGTTTTTCCACCAACATAGAAGAGGATTCTTTATTGTTAGGGCAATCGGAATCTGGAATTCCTTGCCTGAAGAAGTGGTGATGGCGAACTCAGTTGAGGGGTTAAAGAGAGGCCTGGATGTCTTCCTGGAGCGTAACAATATTGTATCTTACAGTTATTAGATTCTTTAGAAGGACGTAAGTCTGGGGATTTATTCTCACGGAATATAGGCTGAACTGGATGGACAAAAGTCTTTTCTCGGCCTTGATAACTATGTTAACTCTAAATATAAATGTGGTATTCCTGATTTGCCATGTTGCTTATCCCATGTGCAGGTCATTGCAGTAGCTTAGGTATCCATGGTTTTGACGATTCATATTCTACCTCTTCCTGATGGCTGCAAATCACAAGCATTTTAATTATCAGCTTCTTAGATAATTGTATAACTTGTACTCACACCACCAGGCATCCGCAGATAGGTTAACTGCAGCGGCAATGCAACTGTAGAAAGACCAGGAGAAACGATGCTGTTTTCTTCCAAAATCTTGTATTAGTTATAATGAACAGTAGGTTAAAAGAAGTAATCTGTACAGGGGAGTACACATGAGTCTTGAGTAATGGCTGCTGTAGACTAAACTGAAGAAGAAGGGAGGAGCAACATAATACAAGCCCAACTACGGGAAGGACACAGGAACAATCTTCACATAGTCTAATTCTACCTAGCAACAACAGGAAATTTGCTGATTGGAGTAAAAACTCAACACAGAGAATATATATTACAGGTTGTTCCCATTCGTGGGACACAACAATTCATATTGTGGCAGTTAATTAGTTGCTAGTAATCATGACCATGATGATGATACATAAGCTACTTCAATGCCCTGCACATGGGGTAAGACATATAGTGAATCAGAAGAACTATACTATAGTTCTAATAGGAAGTGCTTGCTAATATTAATATTTTTACACCTACTACATATTGATATAGGACCTTGGATTGGGAATACCCCTTTAATGATTGAAAAATTGAATGATCCAACATTTAGCCACATATATCTGGCACAAGGTTAGTTAAATAATTGGTAATGTAAACTTAAGGTACTGTCACACAAAGCGATGCACCAGCGATCCCGACCAGCGATATGACGCAGTCAGGATCGCTGGTACATCGCTAAGTGGTCACTAGTGTTGAGCATTCCGATACCGCAAGTATCGGGTATCGGCCGATATTAGCGGTATCGGAATTCCGATACTTAGTTCCGATACTTTTGTCATATCGGATTCCGGAATCGGAATCGGAATAGGAAGTTCCCATCATGCTATGAGCCTGCTTGCTTTGATTAAGCCAATGGGAATCCTCCGAAGTGTGGGCACATCCTGTTAGGCATGTAGGCATGTTAACTATTGGCATGGCTGTGATTGGCTGCCGAAATGATGTCATGATGCACTATAAAAGCCACCGCAGCCGCCATTTCTGGTCACTCTGCTGTGAATTCAGTTAGGGACAGGCTGCTGTAGAAGACTGTGAGGGACAGTTAGAAATAGCGATTCCACCAAACATCTAGTGCTTTACCCAGGCTACATAAACCACCACTGTAGCCTTCTTTGCCCTAGCAGCAGTGTTCACAGCTGTCTGCAAGGGCTGTGTGAGTGCAGCTCACTCTGTGGAGTGGGTCCTGCAGCCACGTCAGGCTGTAGGCCACCCAGTGTGATCACTGCTGCCTCATACATCTTTTATTTTTTGAGCTGCATTTTTTACATAATTTCAATCTAGTGTGCTTCCATCCGTATCCATATACGTTGGTTGCAAACACTAGTAGTAGACAGCGGAGCCTTTCTGCAGCCTTTCAGTGCTAGTGTCCACTTTGCTGCATTGTTCACGGCTGTCTGAGAGGTCTCTGACTGTGTGTGAGTGCAGCTCACGCTGAGTAGTGTGTCCTGCAGCTACGTCTGGCTGTAGGACGCTCAGCGTGCGTCAGTGCCTCACACATATTTTTATTTGAGTGCAGCTCATTTTTTCTTCTATTAGTGTGCATCCATCCGTCTCCATCTACGGTGGTTGCAAACACTATATAGGAGTACACAGCGGAGCCTTTCTGCAGCCTGTCAGTGCCAGTGCCCACTTAGCTGCACTGTTGACGGCTGTCTGAGAGGCCTCTGACTGTGTGTGAGTGCAGCTCACGCTGAGTAGAGTGTCCTGCAGCTACGTCTGGTTGTAGGACGCTCAACGTGCGTCACTGCCTCACACATATTTGTCTTTGAGTGCAGCTCATTTTTTCTTCTCCTATTAGTGTGCATCCATCCGTATCCATCAACATTGGTTGGTTGCAAACACTATATAGGAGTAGATAGAGGAGCCTTTTTTTCTGGCTTGTGCCCTGCCGGCGCAGCCAGATTAGTATTACCCAATTTTTTTGGAGCCTCATCTTTTGCATTGTAGGTTACCTGCCTGCATTGTAATAGCTCCAAAAAGTTGGTGATACTATCAGTTTCAATTCTTTGTTCACATACTTTGAGTTTGTTTCCAACAAAGAAACCACAAAAAAAGTTCACCAAACACTACATTTTGGACTTGTGTAGGCCACATCAGCTCCTATTAAAGTCTAGTCCACACACACACACTTCATAAAATTAGTGTTTCTTGTACCTGTAACCAGCTGTTCAGGAATAAGCACACTAAGGCCCCCCTTTGTACTTTTTTGCCTATCTTAAGCAGTCTTGCAAGATGAAGAAGGCAGGGAGTAAGGCGCGTGGGCGTGGGCGTGGGCGTGGAGTTTCAGCAGGGAGAGGACGTGGGGATTCTGCAGGGAGAGGACGTGGGGATTCTACAGGTAGAGGACGTGGGGATTCTGGGCCTGCTGCGGGCACCAGTGGATCAGCATCCCCCAGTTTTAGCAGGCAACAGTCCTTTATGCGCAGCTTTGTAGGACCTCAACGTACCCCACTGCTGCGGGAGGAACAAATTGAAGCCGTTGTCGGATGGATGGCAGCTAACGCATCGACTTCAATTACTTCCGCATCCTCTCAGGGTCAGAGCACCGAAGAGCAACCATCTGTCTCTTCACCACCTGCCAAAGTGCCCAGGCAGTCAGAGAGACATGGACAGGAGCCATCACAGTCTCTACTTCTGTTCTCGGAATCTGTTGGCTTGGAAAGAGGGGGCCAGCCAAGCAGCATTCCTGAATGTGAAGAAGAGGGAGTATGCAGTGATGCGCAACTTCTTTGTCCCTCTGAATCTGAAGAGGTGAGTGGGCCAGTGCCTATGGTCAGCACACCTCAGTACGCATCAGATGATGACGAGACTCAGTTGCCACTTTCTGGTGCGTACGGTGCTGGCGAGACAACCCCGGAGAAGCAGCTGTTTGAAGAGGGGAGGGAAGATGATGAGGTCCTTGACCCATCATGGCGTGAGCAACAGGAAGGTGGTGGGAGCAGCTCGGAGGAAGAGATTCCCCTACCGGCCAAAACAGGAGGCAGAGGGAGGGGGAAGACTTGGTTGCCTGTACCCTCCACTTTGGCACCCGTTAGGAGCATTCCTCCTTCCAAAGGCAAACCGGGCGCTCACAAGAGTTGCAGTGCGTGGTCCTTTTTTGACACAGTTGCAGATGACATTTGCTTTGTCAAATGCAAGCTGTGTCATCAGAGAGTCAAAAGAGGGAGAAATGTCAGCAACCTCAATACCACAAATATGTGGAAACATGTGCGCACCAAGCACGAGTTGGAGTTGCAGAGACACCCTGAAGACGTAGGCCAACGTACAGCACCACCTACCACCTCTTCAGTTTGTGTTGGGCCCTCTTCCTCCAGCTCACACACTGCTGGTTCGGCTTCCTCACAGGATCGCCAAGGAAGAACCTCTGCCACTGTTGTCCGGAGACCCTGTCAGATTACACCCATAGCAGCACGTTCCCATCCATCACAGCCATCGGTAGCACAGGCATGGGATAAAAGGCGCCCTTACTCGGCAAACCATCCCCGAGCACAGTCTCTGAATGCTGGCATTGCCAAACTTCTGGCAGTTGAAATGCTGTCATTCAGGCTGGTGGACACTGACACCTTCCGGGACTTAATGGCATTGGCAGTCCCCCAATACAACGTGCCCAGCCGCTTTTATTTCAGCAGGCGAGCCGTCCCTGCCCTGCAGAAACATGTTGAGGGCAAAATAAAACATGCGCTACTAAACGCCGTTAGTAGCAAGGTCCACCTGACCACCGATGCGTGGACCAGTAACCATGGACAGGGACGATACCTTTCCCTCACTGCCCACTGGGTCAATGTTGTGTAGCCGGGTACGGATCTGGAGAGTGGCGCTGTACGTGTTCTTCCAACGCCACGGATTGCAGGACTCCAGTCTGTACACATAGACTCCTCCTCCTACTCAAGTTCCTCAGAAACAGCAGAGCAGGAGCCTGTTACGACCGATATGAGCACAGCCGTGGCCAAACGTCAACAGGCTGTACTCAAATTAATTTCTTTGGGGAATCGAAGCCACACAGCGCAGGAGCTCTGGAATGCTATCAAGCTGGAGAGCGATGTGTGGTTTGGGCCAGCGAATCTCCAGCCGGGCTTGGTAGTGTGTGACAATGGCCGAAATCTGGTGGCAGCTCTTGGCCTAGGCAACCTCACACACATCCCATGTCTGGCACATGTTCTTAACTTGGTCGTGCAGAGCTTTCTGAGGGACTATCCGGATCTTGCTGCACTGTTGCACAAGGTCCGCATAGAGTGCGCTCACTTGCGACATTCCAGCACGGCAAGATCGCGCCTCGCTGCTCTGCAGCGACGATTTGGCCTTCCGGAACATCGCATCATATGTGACCTACCCACCCGGTGGAATTCAATGTTACATATGTTGGAGCGGTTGTGTGAGCAGCAGGCAGCAGTCATGGAGTACCAGCTGCATCAGGCGCAAACAAGTCGCACTGTGTGCCGTTCACACTTCAGCACCATTGAGTGGGCCTCTATGAAGGACATCTGCCTCGTTTTGCGTGCCTTCGATGAATCCACGCGGATGGCGAGTGCAGATGATGCACTAGTCAGCATGACTGTCCCCCTTATCTGCCTGCTTCAACAAACACTGCAAGCACTAAGGGATGAGGTTTCAGAAGAGGTGGAGGATGAGTCCCAAATGCCATCTGCTTCTGGACAGTCTGCGCTACGTGTTTCCTCACAAAGGCCTAGGCAGGGGACACTTTGTGAGGAGGATGAGGAGGAGTCGATGGAGGAGGAAGACATCTCTCCAGAGGAGGGAGGTACACAAACCTCTACTCAGTATGTACAGCGAGGGTGGGGTGATGCAGAGCAGGCCGAAGTCACGCCTCAAACAGGGGACAGCGGTTCTTTGGCAGTTGGGAGTCTGCAGCACATGGTTGATTTCATGCTGCAGTGCCTGAGAAACGACCGCCGCATCGCCCACATTCTCGTCTCGGCTGATTATTGGGTGTACACCCTCCTAGATCCTCGCTACCGGGACAGCGTACAAAGGCTCATACCAACGTTGAACCGGGAGCGTAAAATGCGGGAGTACGAAGAGTCACTGGTGCAGTCCATAATGTTTTCCATTCCACCCGACAGCATTGTTGCTAGTGCTTTACAAAGCAGCTCTGTGCGTCGAGGCAGTGGAGGAAACTCTGCACAAAGAGGGAGCAGAGGCAGCGCCGCAGCACAAGGCAAGACCACTATGGCCCAAATGTGGCAAAGTTTTGTGTGTCCACCACAATTGTCTACACCATCAGTGACGCCTCGAGTCAGCAGGAGGCAACGCTTCCGTCAGATGGTGTCAGACTACATGTCTTGCCCTGTCGCTGTACTCCCAGATGGCTCTTTCCCCTTCAAGTTTTGGGTCTCTAAGCTGGATACATGGCCAGAGCTTAGCCAGTATGCATTGGAGGTGCTGGCTTGCCCTGCTGCCAGTGTATTATCGGAACGTGTCTTTAGTGCCGCAGGTGGTGTACTAACAGACCGTCGCACGCGACTATCTTCCGATAATGTTGACCGGCTGACTTTTCTGAAAATGAACAAGGCCTGGATCTCCAAAGACTTTGCCATTCCTCTTACAGACTAAATTAGTGGTTGGCAACTGTATCCAGGTCTGCTGGTGTGTTCATTTTTCTACCACCTGAACTATAATCCCTTTGCTTCAACACAGCCAGTTGTCGCTCAGATGTGTCGTCTGCACAGAGAAACACACTAGCTCCTGTGTTAGTGGGGTTCAGTAATGCCAGCTGATCCCCTGCTGTGTGGATGGCAAAGTCACCAGCTCCATCAACATTCAAACCACTACTGATTTTTAACCGTGCCCAACTTAGGTCTCTGGCTCCACTGTCTCTACTATTTCCCCTGACCTCCAACCCCGCCATCTACATCTCTGAAGTGGCGTCAGCACAATCTACACTTGTTCCTGTGTTCCTGTGGCTCAGTCCCATCAGTTTATCCCCTGATGTGTGTCCGGCAAGGTCTCCTGCTCTGTCCACATTCCCATAACCAGTAGTGGGAATGAGGACAGAGCTGGCGAACTTGCCGGACAAACATCAGGGGATCAACTGACGGGACTGAGCACCAGTAACACAGGAACAAGTGTAGATTGTGCTGATGCCACTTCAGAGATGTAGCTGGCGGGGTTGGAGGCCAGGGTAAATAGTAGAGACAGTGGAGCCAGAGGCCTAAGTGGAGCATGGTTAGAATCAGTAGTAGTCCACAACCTCCATAAAAACCGCTGCCCATTGGCCTCTGCATGCGGCATGCGTAATCCTGGGCTCCAACAGCGTCAGTTGGTGTTCAGAAGTGTCGTCTCCACAGAGCCAAACACATTCGTTAGAGTGTTAGTGGGGTTCAGCACTGCCAGCTGTTCCCCTGCTGTGGAGATGGCAAGTCTCCTGCTGCCTTCACCTGCCAAAATCCAGTAGGCCCCAGCCTGCTCCTCGCCTAATCCTGGGCTCCAACAGCGTCAGTTGGTGTTCAGAAGTGTCGTCTCCACAGAGCCAAACACATTCGTTAGAGTGTTAGTGGGGTTCAGCACTGCCAGCTGTTCCCCTGCTGTGGAGATGGCAAGTCTCCTGCTGCCTTCACCTGCCAAAATCCAGTAGGCCACAGCCTGCTCCTCGCCTAATCCTGGGCTCCAACAGCGTCAGTTGGTGTTCAGAAGTGTCGTCTCCACAGAGCCAAACACATTCGTTAGAGTGTTAGTGGGGTTCAGCACTGCCAGCTGTTCCCCTGCTGTGGAGATGGCAAGTCTCCTGCTGCCTTCACCTGCCAAAATCCAGTAGGCCACAGCCTGCTCCTCGCCTAATCCTGGGCTCCAACAGCGTCAGTTGGTGTTCAGAAGTGTCGTCTCCACAGAGCCAAACACATTCGTTAGAGTGTTAGTGGGGTTCAGCACTGCCAGCTGTTCCCCTGCTGTGGAGATGGCAAGTCTCCTGCTGCCTTCACCTGCCAAAATCCAGTAGGCCCCAGCCTGCTCCTCGCCTAATCCTGGGCTCCAACAGCGTCAGTTGGTGTTCAGAAGTGTCGTCTCCACAGAGCCAAACACATTCGTTCGAGTGTTAGTGGGGTTCAGCACTGCCAGCTGTTCCCCTGCTGTGGAGATGGCAAGTCTCCTGCTGCCTTCACCTGCCAAAATCCAGTAGGCCCCAGCCTGCTCCTCGCCTAATCCTGGGCTCCAACAGCGTCAGTTGGTGTTCAGAAGTGTCGTCTCCACAGAGCCAAACACATTCGTTAGAGTGTTAGTGGGGTTCAGCACTGCCAGCTGTTCCCCTGCTGTGGAGATGGCAAGTCTCCTGCTGCCTTCACCTGCCAAAATCCAGTAGGCCCCAGCCTGCTCCTCGCCTAATCCTGGGCTCCAACAGCGTCAGTTGGTGTTCAGAAGTGTCGTCTCCACAGAGCCAAACACCTTCGTTAGAGTGTTAGTGGGGTTCAGCACTGCCAGCTGTTCCCCTGCTGTGGAGATGGCAAGTCTCCTGCTGCCTTCACCTGCCAAAATCCAGTAGGCCCCAGCCTGCTCCTCGCCTAATCCTGGGCTCCAACAGCGTCAGTTGGTGTTCAGAAGTGTCGTCTCCACAGAGCCAAACACATTCGTTCGAGTGTTAGTGGGGTTCAGCACTGCCAGCTGTTCCCCTGCTGTGGAGATGGCAAGTCTCCTGCTGCCTTCACCTGCCAAAATCCAGTAGGCCACAGCCTGCTCCTCGACTAATCCTGGGCTCCAACAGCGTCAGTTGGTGTTCAGAAGTGTCGTCTCCACAGAGCCAAACACATTCGTTAGAGTGTTAGTGGGGTTCAGCACTGCCAGCTGTTCCCCTGCTGTGGAGATGGCAAGTCTACTGCTGCCTTCACCTGCCAAAATCCAGTAGGCCACAGCCTGCTCCTTGCCTAATCCTGGGCTCCAACAGCGTCAGTTGGTGTTCAGAAGTGTCGTCTCCACAGAGCCAAACACATTCGTTCAAGTGTTAGTGGGGTTCATCATTGCCAGCTGTTCCCCTGCTGTGGAGATGGCAGTCTCTCCTGCTGTCTCCGCATTACAAAGACAGTAGGCCTCTGCCTACACCCTCCTATTTCCTGGGCTTCAACACAGCCAGTTGTAGTTCGGAAGTGCCGTCCACACGGAAAGAGATACTTGCTCCCGTGTCTCAGTGGGGTTCAGTAACATCAGCTGGTCCCCTGCTGTGTGGATGGCAGTCTCTCCTGCTGTCACCTCATTCAAAATACAGTAGGCCTCTGCCTACACCCTCCTATTTCCTGGGCTTCAACACAGCCAGTTGTAGTTCGGAAGTGCCGTCCACACGGAAAGAGATACTTGCTCCCGTGTCTCAGTAGGGTTCAGTAATGTCAGCTGATCCCCTGCTGTGTGGATGGCAGTCTCTTCTGCTGTCACCTCATTCAAAATACAGTAGGCCTCTGCCTATACCCTCCTATTTCCTGGGCTTCAACACAGCCAGTTGTAGTTCGGAAGTGCCGTCCACACGGAAAGAGATACTTGCTCCCGTGTCTCAGTGGGGTTCAGTAACGTCAGCTGATCCCCTGCTGTGTGGATGGCAGTCTCTCCTGCTGTCACCTCATTCAAAATACAGTAGGCCTCTGCCTACACCCTCCTATTTCCTGGGCTTCAACACAGCCAGTTGTAGTTCGGAAGTGCCGTCCACACGGAAAGAGATACTTGCTCCCGTGTCTCAGTGGGGTTCAGTAACGTCAGCTGATCCCCTGCTGTGTGGATGGCAGTCTCTCCTGCTGTAAACTCATTCAAAATACAGTAGGCCTCTGCCTACACCCTCCTATTTCCTGGGCTTCAACACAGCCAGTTGTAGTTCGGAAGTGCCGTCCACACGGAAAGAGATACTTGCTCCCGTGTCTCAGTGGGGTTCAGTAACGTCAGCTGATCCCCTGCTGTGTGGATGGCAGTCTCTCCTGCTGTAAACTCATTCAAAATACAGTAGGCCTCTGCCTACACCCTCCTATTTCCTGGGCTTCAACACAGCCAGTTGTAGTTCGGAAGTGCCGTCCACACGGAAAGAGATACTTGCTCCCGTGTCTCAGTGGGGTTCAGTAATGTCAGCTGATCCCCTGCTGTGTGGATGGCAGTCTCTCCTGCTGTCACCTCATTCAAAATACAGTAGGCCTCTGCCTACACCGTCCTATTTCCTGGGCTTCAACACAGCCAGTTGTAGTTCGGAAGTGCCGTCCACACGGAAAGAGATACTTGCTCCCGTGTCTCAGTGGGGTTCAGTAACGTCAGCTGATCCCCTGCTGTGTGGATGGCAGTCTCTCCTGCTGTAACCTCATTCAAAATACAGTAGGCCTCTGCCTACACCCTCCTATTTCCTGGGCTTCAACACAGCCAGTTGTAGTTCGGAAGTGCCATCCACACGGAAAGAGATACTTGCTCCCGTGTCTCAGTGGGGTTCAGTAATGTCAGCTGATCCCCTGCTGTGTGGATGGCAGTCTCTCCTGCTGTCACCTCATTCAAAATACAGTAGGCCTCTGCCTACACCCTCCTATTTCCTGGGCTTCAACACAGCCAGTTGTAGTTCGGAAGTGCCGTCCACACGGAAAGAGATACTTGCTCCCGTGTCTCAGTGGGGTTCAGTAACGTCAGCTGATCCCCTGCTGTGTGGATGGCAGTCTCTCCTGCTGTAACCTCATTCAAAATACAGTAGGCCTCTGCCTACACCCTCCTATTTCCTGGGCTTCAACACAGCCAGTTGTAGTTCGGAAGTGCCGTCCACACGGAAAGAGATACTTGCTCCCGTGTCTCAGTGGGGTTCAGTAATGTCAGCTGATCCCCTGCTGTGTGGATGGCAGTCTCTCCTGCTGTCACCTCATTCAAAATACAGTAGGCCTCTGCCTACACCCTCCTATTTCCTGGGCTTCAACACAGCCAGTTGTAGTTCGGAAGTGCCGTCCACACGGAAAGAGATACTTGCTCCCGTGTCTCAGTGGGGTTCAGTAACGTCAGCTGATCCCCTGCTGTGTGGATGGCAGTCTCTCCTGCTGTAACCTCATTCAAAATACAGTAGGCCTCTGCCTACACCCTCCTATTTCCTGGGCTTCAACACAGCCAGTTGTAGTTCGGAAGTGCCGTCCACACGGAAAGAGATACTTGCTCCCGTGTCTCAGTGGGGTTCAGTAACATCAGCTGATCCCCTGCTGTGTGGATGGCAGTCTCTCCTGCTGTAACCTCATTCAAAATACAGTAGGCCTCTGCCTACACCCTCCTATTTCCTGGGCTTCAACACAGCCAGTTGTAGTTCGGAAGTGCCGTCCACACGGAAAGAGATACTTGCTCCCGTGTCTCAGTGGGGTTCAGTAATGTCAGCTGATCCCCTGCTGTGTGGATGGCAAAGTCTCCTGCTGCCTACACAGTCGTACCACTACTGATTTTTAACCGTGCTCCAATTAGGCCTGTGGCTCCACTGTCTCTCGTATTTCCCCTGTCCTCCAACCCTGCCAGTTACAGCTCCGAAGTGGCGTCTGCACAATCCACACTTGTTCCTGTGTTACAGGTGTTCAGTCCGGTCAGTTAATCCCCTGATGTGTGTCCGGCAATGTTGCCTGCTCTGTCCACATTCCCATAATGGGAATGTGGACAGAGCAGGCGACATTGCCGGACACACATCAGGGGATTAACTGACCGGACTGAACACCTGTAACACAGGAACAAGTGTGGATTGTGCAGACGCCACTTCGGAGCTGTAACTGGCGGGGTTGGAGGACAGGGGAAATACGAAAATCAGTGAAGCCACAAGCCTAAGTGGAGCTTGGTTCAAATTAGTAGTCTACAACCGATCTTAAAATTTCTTCAATGCAGCCTCAGCCTGCTCCGTGCTTGTCCCTGGGCTTCAACACAGCCAGTTGTTGCTCGGAAGTGCCGTCTTCACAGAGTAAAACACTAGCTCCTGTGTTTGTGGGGTTCAGTAACGTCAGCTGTTCCCCTGCTGTTTTGATGGCAATCTGTCCTGCTGCCTCCCAATTGACAGCACATCAGGCCTCAGCCTGCTAAGTGCTTGTCCTGGGCTCCAACATCGCCAGTTGCTGCTCATAACTGACTTTGGCACGGGTACTCCCTCCTGCCCAGCTTGGTTCCAGCCCTGCCTGCTGTTTCCGGGAAGTGTCAATGTCAGTTTGCCACCCCAAGTTGCCATGTCGTGTTGCGGTTGGGTTAGCCGAGGCTAGGGTGCCAGCAGTTTAGGTGCTTCCTATGTGGACTGCGGGTTCTGGTAAGAAAGGCTTGTTCCATAGTGCCAGTAGGACAAGCACCCCCTGTAGGACTGTGTGATTCGGTAACTGCGGCCAGCTTGCGGCATGCCAACTTTGCTTTTCAGGGGTAACTTCTGATACCCCTCCGGGTTCCAGCACCGTCAGCTGGTTCTCGTCAGAGCCTTTGGCCTAGGTGCCTCCATCTCGGTATCCGAGTTCCGGCAACGTCTGCTGGTCCTTGGTAGTGCTTTGTAGCACAGGTACCTCCTGCTTAGTAACCGGGTTCCAGCACCGTCAGCTGGTCCTCGGTTGTGCCATTGGCTCTTATTCCTTCTGCTGCCCCTCCGGGTGCCAGCACTGTCAGCTGGTCCTCGCTATTTCCATTTGCTCTTGCAGCTTATGCTACCCCTCCGGGTTCCAGCACCGTCAGCTGGTTCTCGTCAGAGCCTTTGGCCTAGGTGCCTCCATCTCGGTATCCGAGTTCCGGCAATGTCTGCTGGTCCTTGGTAGTGCTTTGTAGCACAGGTACCTCCTGCTTAGTAACCGGGTTCCAGCACCGTCAGCTGGTCCTCGGTTGTGCCATTGGCTCTTATTCCTTCTGCTGCCCCTCCGGGTGCCAGCACTGTCAGCTGGTCCTCGCTATTTCCATTTGCTCTTGCAGCTTATGCTACCCCTCCGGGTTCCAGCACCGTCAGCTGGTTCTCGTCAGAGCCTTTGGCCTAGGTGCCTCCATCTCGGTATCCGAGTTCCGGCAACGTCTGCTGGTCCTTGGTAGTGCTTTGTAGCACAGGTACCTCCTGCTTAGTAACCGGGTTCCAGCACCGTCAGCTGGTCCTCGGTAGTGCCATTGGCTCTTGTTCCTTCTGCTGCCCCTCCGGGTGCCAGTACCGTCAGCTGGTTCAAGAGGACAAAGAACAGGAAGACAACCACCAAGATGCAGAACAACAAGAGAGAGAAGACAAAGAAGCATAAAAAAAACAAAGCAGAAGAACATTAAGCATAAGACTAATACTCTGAGCAAATGATATTATCTTATTTATAAGCAGAAGAAGACTAAGCAGTGTATGGGGGTGAGTCCGTTCCTCCTCGTGGTGCCCCTGGAAAAGGCCTGCTGCTGCAGGCCAAACTGAACGCGGACAAATCCTGTTGTAAATCTTTTGTGACAGGCAGAACGGAAGGTGTAAACTTCTAACTTTTCTAGATAACAACTACAGGAATGCCTGACACAAACAAGAATATGATGAAGAAGAATAGGAAGAAGATGAAGAAGCTGAATATGTAGAATAATAATTGTTGAATAAGAAGAATATGAAGAATGTAAGAAAAGGAAGAAGAAGAAGAAGAAGAAGAAGAAGAAGAAGAAGAAGAAGAAGAAGAAGAAGAAGAAGAAGAAGAAGAAGAAGAAGAAGAATGTAAAAAAAGGAAGTAGAAGAATTTAAAAAAGGAAGAAGAAGAAGAATGTAAAAAAAGGAATAAGAAGAAGAATGTAAAAAAAGGAAGAAGAAGAAGAATGTAAAAAAAGGAAGTAGAAGAATGTAAAAAAAGGAAGAAGAAGAAGAAGAATGTAAAAAAAGGAATAAGAAGAAGAAGAAGAAGATAAAAAAAGGAAGAAGAATAAGAAAGAAGAAGAAAGAAGAAAGAAGAAGAAGACATACATGTCTGGCAAAATATAAATGAGGCTAACATAGTCAATATCTTTGTAACTCCTAACATCTTTAAAAAAAAAGTTTAATTCCTGCTATTCCATTTGATTGGGCTAAACCTCTATGGCTTTAATGTCTCCTCCACCTCCCACAATACATTCTACATTATTCTTAGTTGTTTTTCTTCATGTAGAATTAACCTACAAGGAAAGAAAGGGTTTTTTTTAATTCCGATATTTTGGCCCCATTGACTTGCATTGGTTCCCGGTATCGGAATCGGCGATACCGATACTTTTTTTTAAGATCGGCCGATCCATTCCGATCCGATATTTTCAAGTATCGGCTGGTATCGCTCAACTCTAGTGGTCACTAGTGAGCTGCCACACAGGCAGATCTCACCAGCGACATAGCAGCGGTCAGCGGTCACTACTTACCTGTCAGACGAGGCGATGAAGACGTCCTCCCACCCGCGTCCACGCGTCACTCGTCGGCGCCACAGGAAGCCCAGCAGGAAGCTGACGACGAGAAATGGTCCTGGACGTTCTCGCGCAATCAGCGATAATCAGCGGGGGAGTCGGTCGGAGGTAAGTATCAGACATAGCGATATCGCTAGCAATAACGCTATAACGTCACAAAACCAGTGACGTTATAGCGATATTGCTAGCGATATCGCTTAGTGTGACAGGCCCTTTAGACTATACAATCTAAAAATTGGACAGCTTTAGACAGATCATGAACCACCATGATAAATGTGGTATGAATTGATCTTTTAAGGTGCATTGATTTTTTTGGTTTTGTTTTTGGACATTCATTTTTTTTTCCTTTTTCCAGGAGCCATAACTTTTTCATTTTCCATCAAAATAGATGTATGAGGGCTTGTTTTTTTCAGAATAAACTATAGTTTGGAATTACACCATTCATTTTGCTATACAATGAATGTAAAAAATGCTAATCTGCTATTGCTTTTTGGGTTTTGACTGGTTCATTATATGATAACAATGACTCTGCAAAAAGATAATCCAGGTCAGAACAATTATGGCAACACTAGCCTATCTGTTCCACGTGATCTAAATATTCCTGTTAGAGATGAACAACTCCGTCCTTGGCTGTTAGAGACTGATGCCAACTACATGCTTAAACTCCGTGAGAGAATGTCAAGGATGTGTAAAATTGTCATCAGAGTAAAAGAGGGGTTCTTTGAGAAATCTAGGATTTAACACATTCTGTTCTGTTTCACATAAGTTTCTTTACCCTTTGTTTCCACATGTGTACTTTTGTGGCTTTGCTGCCTTTAGTCTAAATCCACAATGTGCACATTCCAATAAGAACAAGAAAAGCCATTGCTTCAACAGATGTGTCCAAATGTAACTTTTGTCTTGTCTTGTATTGTATTTATAACTTTCAATAAATATCTCTAAGTATTCAACCTATGAAAGGGGTTAAGCAGGACCTCTCATCTCAACATTGGGAGGAGAAAGATGCACATCAGGTAGGGTTTTTGCGGAGGCAATGGTCAGCTTCTTGTCAGGGGTCATTTATGGTTTCAATTTAATTCATAGACCATGTAAATGGTACCTGCTGTTGTTGGAAACCCACAACATCCAGCATGCACCAGCATTTGTCATCGCACAAAGAGGAAACAGGCAATCACATCCTCATGAGTAGAAGTGTACACATGTTACTTGGGATAATAGATCGCCTTAGTAAAATATTGGAGTATTCAGATAAAATATCTTTAGCCCAATGACTTTCTACAAAAGTATCCATATTCCATGTTATATGAAACTGTATAGAACATTGATAAAACTGATATGGCTAATTTTACAAACTAAAAAAAAAAGATATCTGACCTCATATTGTCCTTCCTTACCAAATTGTATTTAATGGATCTAGTTGTATGTGGGTGATGGAAACCACATTTTCTTTCATTTTAGGACTAACAATCAGTTGAATTGTTCAATAAACCATATTCTCTGCCACACTTATGTATAAATGTATGCGTTGTGTAAGATCCAAGACAGTTTTGTATTGCCTGAATAGAACTCAATTACAATAAATCAAGTGACAATTGTTGTGATGCAGCAATTTTGGCTGTGATAAGAATTCTGTATCTGGCTCTGTATTGGCACTGTGGGGGCATCATTGTGTGTGACGCCTTTATGGGGAAAATGAGCTCACTTATCAGTGTCACAGTATAAGGATCGGGAACTAACAGGACTAGCACAATGCTAAGAAAAAGCGTATGATAAAGAAGCAAATAAAAAATAACGCTGGATTTAAAGTACTTGGTTTTGAGGAACTGAAAAAGCACAGGTCTAATGTACATCTACACCTTTGTTTTGCAACCTTTTCCCCTCCATTTTTTAGTCATCTTTGTAAACATTTAAGGAATTTAGCCGTTCAAACGTTTCTCATTGACAATGCAAAAAAATCACAGGAAAAAGACGATATTTACCAAATCTTGCAGGATGCAGCAGGCTTTCATGATATAATGTGGGGGTAAAACAGATGCAAAATGCTGATGGACCACCACTCACACACTAGCGCCAGTCACACAGATATGTGTAGTGCACCATGCCAGCTTACAACCCATTGGGCATGCTTACACTATGAGATCAAGTGGGCTGCCCAGCACTCTGTAATGCACGCCACAAGGGCAGAACTCCCGATTACCCCCACCAACACTATAGGGCCTGTCTGCAATTTGCAAAGGTGAAAAAATACATGCAATATTAGTTGATGTTTGGGCTGAAATATGCAAGATGACAACCTGTGTCAAGGATCCTCACTGTCTTGTGAGTTCTTACACTAAAATAAAAAAAATATTCTGTCACATCTTTACTAATGATGAGCGAGCACTAATATGCTCAGGTGCTCATTGCACGAGTCGAGGAAATAGGAATACTCGATTACTCATCCCGACCAACGAGCCCAATGTAAGTCTATGGGAAAACCGAGTATTTTTACCGTGACCCAACTGGGGTCCTTTTAAAGTCTTAAAACATGAAAATGATTGAATCAGTGCTCAAATGACACGGGAACCTCATGGTGGAGACCACTGGAAGCATTTCTGACTCCCAGGTCACTGCTGTCACTAATGTGACGCCACTTTTACAGGCGCACACTAAAACGTACAAAAACAAAACCGAAATAGATTTTCCAGGGAAATATGTTAAGGAACTGTTAGGCGTCGGATTTCTGCGTTTACTCTGCAGGGATCCAGACCCTCCCATTCTGCAGTCTCCTGCTGTTTATCTACTGCAGAGGAGATTGCAGAGGAGATTGCCTTGCAGCAAATCTCTCCTGAGGCTAAAGGCCCCGTCACACTAAGCGACTTACCAGCGATCCCGACACCGATTTCAAGGTGTCAGGTTCGCTAGTAAGTCGCTATGTGATCGCTGGTGAGCTGTCACACAGACAGCTTCACCAGCGATCAGCACAGCGATGCCGAGCGCCCGGCATCGCTGGCCATCCCTGTAAAAAACAGAATCAAAATAAAAAATATAGTTATTCTCACCTTCCGACGTCCCATTCAGCCATCCTGCCTCTCTCCACGCTCCGGTCCCAGTGATCCTTTGCGAGAATGACCGCGAGATGTCACGGTCTCGAGGGATAACAAAGTCTCGCAGTCATTCGTGCAAAGGATCACTGGGACCGGAGCGTGGAGAGAGGCAGGATGGCTGAACGGGACGTCGGAAGGTGAGAATAACTATATATTTTTTAATTATTTTTTACACCTGATCTCTGGTCTCCAGCCTGTAACACACAGCGATGTGTGCTGGCCAGCGGGAGACCAGCAACCAAAGAAATGTCCAGAGGTTTCTTCCAGCGATCAGCGATACCGGCAGGGGGGCCACTCGCTGATCGCTGTCACACACAGCGATCTCGCTGGTGAGATCGCTGATACGTCACAAAAGTTGTGACTCAGCAGCGATCTCGCTACCGAGATCGCTTAGTGTGACGGGGCCTTTAGTCCTTCTGTCCTCCTACTGAGCATACTCATGGGACGATCTCTGTGCTCAGGTCCCGCTCCAGATCTCATTGGTCCATCTCAGAGATTTGGAAGCTTTGGGAAGGTCCCGGCTGCTATAAATGGAGCGCATGGCTATTCTGCCATGCGCTAGTATAGACTTACTTGCTGCTATGTGTATGAGGCCGAATGTATGATTCTGGTGAATGACTCATTATAAAACCCCTTCCCTCTGATATTACGTATGTAGTTAGGGTCTGAGTTTAGAATCAGCGCCAGCGCTCCTCTGCTGCAATATCCATAGCTGCCAGCGTCCGACATTGCGCTTGCACCTTAGCCTTGTCATTTAGCGGCAGTGTCCACGCCGCGCTGCAGTAGCAGCCCCCTTTGTGTTCGCAGTTGCGACGCTGTGCACACGGTAGGTCTAGACGGACGTAGTGCTGCCATCTTGGGCTACTCCTGTGACCTGATACCGTGTTTGCATTTTTACTGAGTACTGTGACTTCAACAGGCTCAGTCTTTTGTATTTGTACTTGTTTGGCATCTCTGTGAATTAACTGAGATTGCTCTGCGCACCTGGGTGAAGTTTAACCCTGTGCGCATTTCTGCCATATTGCTCCTGCCACCACTTAGTAGCGGTTATATCACCTACTGCACGGTGGACCCCGATCAGCGAACGCACTTTATTATTATTTTTATTTAGTGCATTCCGACGTTCCTAACAGGAACATCATTTCCAGGGTAATTGTCATGATCCAGGTGTGCTTTAGTGTGGTTTTTTGCCCCGGTGGCCATTGGGATTATTGCACTTGGTGTCCTTTGTTCTAAGTTTGCCCCCGGTGGTGGTGAGCGTCATTGCACTCTTGTTTCTTTAGTTTAGTGCACATGATTAGAATGCAGGTGTGATTGCTGGCTCTGCTATAAAAGAGTCACAGGTGTTGCAATCAGCATTTGGTGATAGTATTCATTTCCAACCCTCCTTGGTGGAGAAAGGAGCTGGAGAGAGCTCCTTGCAGCACGGTCAGAGCTCTGGTGTGGAAGGAGTCAGAGGGGATTTCCTTGCAGCTCTGACAGAGCTTGGTGGCAGCGTTTCAGGAGGAGAGCTGCATTCTGGTGGTGGACTCTGTTGCCAGGAGCAAGTGCAACAGAGTAAAGCTAAGTGGTGTTTCCCTGTTTGTGCCTTTTCTTTATGTGTGTTTCAGTGCAGTGGTGGGATTAGTCTCTGCACCGGCCATTTCACTAGAAAGGGGAAGGTGCAGGGCGTGCTAGGGTTTAAAGGTTTCCTGAGCAGCGCCCGGTGTGGAACTGGCCTAGGGATCGGTAGGAGTGTAGTGACACTAACTCAGGGGAGTGCAGGAGGTCTCCACGTCCCCATTCACTATCGCAGGGCCCACCATTGTAATTGTTTCCCTGGTGTTTCCCCTTATTATTTAAATTCGCCCTGTTGGAGGCGGTGTATCCGGCTGCACGTCTTATCATTTAAATTCGCCTTACTGGAGGCAGTGTATCCAGGGTCGCGTGTGTCATATAAATTCGCCCTGCTGAAGGCGGTGTGTCCAGTCACACGTAACCATTACAGTAGTGACTTTTATATAAGGCAAAATGAATAACCCAAAACAAAAATGTTCCTCTACCACTTGGGCTATGATCACACGTAGCGTTTTTGTTGCGTTTTCAACTTTACCATTGCTTTCAACCAAGACAAATGCATTCACTGGAAAATGTCACTTTAACAGTTTACAACCTTATTTGACCATGTGGTGTGTGACACATCATCAGACACATCCTGTTTCATTTATGAAGGAGAGACTCTGAAAATCACAAAATCTATTCTTAGAGAGCCATCAGCTGGCTATACTTCGTTGTTCCTATTATTAAACATTGGGTCCCTTATACTGCTAATGCGTATGCAGTGAGTGGCAAGGCTGCCCAAAATATGGACGCACCCCAATGACCCATTGAACAGACATCCTAGATGACCACATGCAACCAAAGTTCCAAGCATTCATTTGGCACTCCAATACTGATTGCTTATGCATTGAATACAAGGCCTGCCCTGCACCAAAGTTACACGCTGTCCACAACTCTTCAGCACTGTGCGGTTTGTCACCTAAGCAGATTAACTTCAGTACAGAGTGTTGACGCTTGGCTGAGGCAGTGCTGCAGTGTTTCCAGCTTGTGACTGATGTGGTCATTTCAGAGATCGAGACTGAAGAGGAGGATGAGATGCAGGAGCTGTAGACTGTGGGGGCAACCCTGATTGACGTAGGGCCCGCAATCCTCGGCATTGGGAGGATATGTTCCATGCCAAGGTCCCTGCTTCCAAAATGTTAACCCAGTGTGCCATCAGGGAGATGTAGTGTCCCTGCCCACCAGCACTTGTCCACGTGTTTGTGGTTAGATCATCTTTCCTAGTAACAGGATTGTTCAGGGCACGGGTAACGTTGTGGGACACTTGCTTGTGTAATGCCAGGACGGCACATCAGGGGAAATAGTGGCTGGAGACCGAGTACCTTGGGATGGCCGCCACTATCAGGTTGCGGAAAGCTTCCATATCCACGAGCCTCATAGGCAACATTTTGAGTGCAAGCAGATGAGAAATATGTGAATTTAGTACTGTGGCCTATGGGGCCTTGGCTGCGTATTTACGCTTGCGTTCCATTGACTGGGGTATGGGCAACTGAAGGCTGCGCTGTGACAATGACGTGGACATGCTTAATGATGGTGGTATTTAAGTGTGGGCAATGACAGGTGCAGGGCAGAGACATCTTCGCAATGCAACGTGGACAGGAGATTGCATTACACGCACAACAGTGGAAGAATCAGTGGTGTCACCCACAGACACTGCTCCTGGAGCCTGGGGTTGGGTTAAATATAAATATTCTTGTATATTTACTCAGGGCTTGTTACCAGATGTGATACTCTAAAATATGACAATGTTCTTATAAAAAAAAAAGTAGTGTTTTTTTTGGATTCTTCCATTAAAAAAGATTATTACAGAAAAACATTTAAATAGGTGAAATGATTATAAAGAGATTGTCCATTTGTTCATAGCAAAGCTGGTATCCTTCTTTCCTGGAATTCTGAATGGAAAAGACGTCTGTCTGTCATAGGCTTCTCTTGAAGTCACACATGGTGATTAAGTTACATACCAGCTGTTCATTCAACGTAGTGGCCGAAGAGAGATGTCTGTTATGAATGGGTCACCGAAGAGGAAAAAACAAAACAAGCTAAGTCACAGAAAACCAGAGAGGTTGGTAACTATGCAGATTGCAGATCCCTGATCCTAACGACACAACTAGCAGCAGCCGTGGAGCATTCCTACGATGAACCTAGACGCTTCATCACAGCCGGAGGACTAAATAAGCCTAAAGCAAGAAAAGGGGAAAACTAACTGCCCCAGAGCAGACCCCAAAGGAAAGACAGCCCCCACACATGTATTGAAGGTGAAACAAGATGAAAACACAAACACAGGCAGGAAAATAGGCTGAGCAAACTATGGGGCCCAAACTAACTAGAAAGGATAGAAAAGGAAAGACACTGTCTGCAATCTGCCAAAAACCCTACAAAAATAATGTCCAACACTTCTGATAACAAAATTAACCCTGAAGTCACTAGGCTTCTCCCACTATATAAGCACTCTGAAATATTCTGAGACAGAGCAAAAAGAGGCCAATCTAATAAGGGACAAAAAGCAAATTGGCAAATACAGATAAATAAGAGTGGAAATTCAGCACAGCCCCAGCCGGGGCTGGCTGACCACAAAAAACTGAATAGACCAACAAAATCAAGTGTGAACATTAGCAGAAAAACTTAGCTTGAGCTGACTGGAACAGAGCTGAGAACCAAGACCTGACAAGCCAGAAGGAATCACCAGCACCAGAATAGGGCGTCGACTGTGTTAAATCCAGTCTGAGATTCCTGAGGTCCAATCGTCATCCTCCTTATCAGGTGGCAGATCTCCACTGATTAAATCAGCCTCACTACCTCCTGTTACCACCAGAGGGAGCCTGGAAGGAGAACTCACAACTGGTAGACCAGAAAATGTACTCACAACAGTACCCCCCCTTGAGGAGGGGTCACCGAACCCTCATCCACGCCACCAGGCCAATCAGGATGGGCCCGGTGAAAGGCACGAATCAATCTATTGGCATGAATATCAAGGACAGAGACCCAAGAATTATCCTCCTGGCCATAACCCTTCCATTTGACCAAATACTGGAGGCTCCGTCTATCCAAACGAGAATCCAATATTTTCTCTACCTCATATTCCACATTACCTTCAACCAACACAGGGTCAGGAGGTGCTGCCATAGGAACCACTGGCTCAACAAACCTCTTCAACAGAGATTTGTGAAATACGTTATGGATCTTGAACGTAACTGGAAGAGCCAATCGAAATGAAACAGGATTTAGAATCTCCAAAATCTTATAAGGTCCAATCTTTGCTTAAATTTTGGAAATGCAACCTTCATAGGAATATTCTTAGATGACAACCAAACCATATCACCCACTTTAAACCGGTGACCAATGGTCCTATGCCGGTTGGAAAATTGCTGGGCCTTTTCCTGAGAGAGTGACAACTTATCCACCACTTGGTCCCATATCTGCTGCATTCTCTCAACCACAGTGTCTACACCTGGGCAGGACGAAGATTCCACTTGCCCTGAAGAGAATCGAGGATGAAACCCAAAATTACAGAAAAAGGGTGACATCAAAGTGGCAGAACTAGCTCTATTGTGCAGCGCGAATTTGGCCAAGGGCAAAAATGAGAAACAATCATCCTGATCAGCAGATATAAAACATCTTAAATAAGACTCCAAGGTCTGGTTTGTTCTCTCAGTCTGTCCATTGGTCTGGGGATGAAACGTGGAGGAGAAGGATAACTGAATTCCCAGACTGGAACAAAAGGCTTTCCAGATTCTGGAAACAAACTGGACTCCTCTGTCGGACACAATGTTCTTAGGAATCTCATGTAACCGAACCACCTGTTGTAAAAACAAGGGTACCAACTCAGCGGAAGATGGCAACTTTGGGAGTGGTACAAGATGGACCATCTTCGAAAATCTATCACAAATCACCCAGATAACAGTCATTTTCTGAGAGACAGGAAGATCAGAAATAAAATCCATTGAGATATGGGTCCATTGCCTCTTTGGCACCGACAGGGGCATCAGCAACCCACTAGAACGAGAACAGGGCTTAGATCGAGAACAAGTCCCACAGGACTGTACAAAATTCCTGACATCACGAGATAAGGCGGGCCACCAAAAAGACAGACTCACCAAATCTCTGGTACCAAAAATACCTGGATGACCAGCCAATGCAGAGCAATGAATTTCAGACATCACTCTCTTTCTCCACTGGTCAGGAACATACAATTTTCCCATAGGGCAACGCTCAGGTTTATCCTCCTGAAATTCCTCCAGGGCGCATCTCAAATCGGGCGAAATGGCAGAAAGAACTACCCCCTCACCTAGGATGGCAGTAGGCTTGGTCACATTAAGAGAATCGGCAAAGAAACTCCTAGAAAGGGCGTCTGCCTTAACATTCTAAGTGCCCAGAAGAAAAGAGACCACAAAATTAAAACGTGTGAAAAACAAGGCCCATCTAGCCTGTCTAGGCTTCAAGCCTTTGGCCGACTCAAGATAAATCAAATTCTTGTGATCGGTGAGGACCACAACTTGATGTCTAGCTCCCTCCAACCAATGTCTCCACTCCTCAAACACCCATTTCATGGCCAACAATTCCTGATTCCCCACGTCATAGTTACATTCAGATGGGGAGAACTTTCGAGAAAAGAAGGCACAGGGATTCATCTTAGAAGTCACAGGGTCTTTTTGGGACAAAACAGCTCCTGCACCAATCTCAGAAGCATCTACCTCCACCTGAAATGGAAGTGAGACATCAGGTTGCCGTAAAACTGGAGCTGAAGTAAATCTTCACTTAAGCTCCTGAAATGCTGAGACAGCCTCAGGAGACCAATTCAGCACATCAGCGCCCTTCTTGGTCAGATCAGTCAGTGGTTTGACAATACCAGAAAAATTACCTATAAATTTACGATAGAAATTTACAAAACCCAAAAACTTCTGGAGGGCCTTCAAAGAATTAGGCTGAATCCAATCATAAATGGACTGTACCTTGGCCAGGTCCATTTCAATAGTCGACGGAGACAAGATAAATCCCAAAAATGAAATCCTCTGTACACCAAAGGGGCATTTCGGTCCCTTAACAAACAGGGAATTCTACCTCAAAATCCGGAACACAGTCTGGACGTGTTCCACATGAGAATCCCAATCACTAGAAAAGATCAAAATATCATCCAGATAGATGATCAAAAACTTATCCACAAAGTCACGGAAAATATCATTCATAAAGGACTGGAAGACAGAAGGGGCATCACCAGGTACTCAAAATGTCCCTCCGGAGTATTAAATGCTATCTTCTATTCATCCCCATGCTTGATGCGAATAAGATTATACGCCCCCCTGAGGGCAAGCTTAGTAAACCAGCAGGCATTCTTAACTCTGGAGAATAAATCAGACATCAGAGGTAACGGGTACTGATATCTAACCGTCATCTTGTTAAGGGAACGATAATCAATACACGGTCTTAATGAACCATCTTTCTTGGCCACAAAAAAATACCAGCACCTAAAGGTGACGAGGATGGTCTAATGACCCTTCTCCAACGACTCCTTAATATAGGATCGTATAGCATCATGTTTGGGTACTGATAAGTTGAAAAGCCGACCCTTGGGAAACTTACACCCAGGCATCAACTCAATTGCACAGTCATAACTCCTATGAGGAGGCAAGGACGCAGACTTGCAGCCAGAGGTTGCAACCAGGGAAAACCCAGAACAATAATATCATGCAAATTATGCAGCACCAAAAATTTACAATTTTCTTGGTGGTCTGAGGCAACTCGCATTATCACCTGGGTCCAAAACTGAGGTTTATTCTCTGCCAAAGGAGTAGCATCAATACCCCTCAAAGGCATAGGCGTCCGCAGAGGCGTCATGGAAAAACCACAACGTTTAGCAAAGTCCAAATCCATCAGATTCAACGCTGCTCCTGAATCTACAAAAGTCTTAGTGGAAAACGTGGATAAGGAGCAAATCAGAGTAATTGCCAAAAGGAACTTAGTTTGTACACTGCCCACAGCAAATGTGTGTGCAAAATGTTTCTCCTCCTTTTGAGTACCCTAGAATCTGTGGTATGGCTGGTGATTCTGTTATGAATGGGTCACCGAGGAGCAAAAAACAAAACAAGCTAAGTCACAGAAAACCAGAGAGGTTGGTAACTATGCAGATTGCAGATCCCTGATCCTAACGACACAACTAGCAGCAGCCGTGGAGAGTTCCTACGATGAACCTAGACGCTTTGTCACAGCCGGAGGACTAAATAAGCCTAAAGCAAGAAAAGGGGAAAACTAACTACCCCAGAGCAGACCCCAAAGGAATGACAGCCCCCACACATGTATTGACGGTGAAACAAGATGAAAACATAAACACAGGCAGGAAAATAGGCTGAGCAAACTATGGGGCCCAAACTATCTAGAAAGGATAGGAAAGGAAAGACACCATCTGCAATCTGCCAAAAGCCCTACAAAAATAATGTCCAACACTTCTGATAACAAAATTAACCCTGAAGTCACTAGACTTCTCCCACTATATCAGCACTCTAAAATATTCTGAGACAGAGCAAAAAGAGGCCAATCTAATAAGGGACAAAAAGCAAATTGGCAAATACAGATAAATAAGAGTGGAAATTCAGCACAGCCCCAGCCGGGGCTGACTGACCACAAAAAACTGAATAGACCAACAAAATCAAGTGTGAACATTAGCAGAAAAAATTAGCTTGAGCTGACTGGAGCAGAGCTGACAACCAAGACCTGACAAGCCAGAAGGAATCACCAGCACCAGAATAAGGCGTCGGCTGTCTTAAATCCAGTCTGAGATTCCGGAGGTCCAATCGTCATCCTCCTTATCAGGTGGCAGATCTCCACTGATTATATCAGCCTCACTACCTCCTGTTACCACCAGAGGAAGCCTGGAAGGAGAACTCACAACTGGTAGACCAGAAAATGAACTCACAACAGATGTCCCCTCGAGTGTCTGATGGTAGTGAAGAAGAGAGCCCCCCCTAGAGTAAGTCCCCACCTTATATATACGTCTCTCAGAGCACGTGGTCTCTATATATGAGGTTGACATTTACCATGAGCTAAACTTACAGAAATAACATTTGTAGTGTCGGCGAAAGCAATGCGTTCAGTACAGCACTGAGTCTAATAAGAATATAAATACATATCCAATTATTAATATTTAACAGGTTGGGCCCACAAAGTCGGGTGATTTGCTGCCATGTGCCTGATCATGCTGGTGGTGGTCAAGATGGTAGTTTTGCTACCCCTGCTGATACCGGCATGGCAGGTGGTGCAAATGGCCTGTTTGGGGTTATCGGCAGAGTCTTTAAAAAATAACCAAACTTGAGAAGACATAACAGTTGTACTGCCATCTTCCATCGTGTTGGTGTCACCACCTCGGCTTTCACTTCCACATCCTGGTCCTCCTCCTGACTTTCTGGCAATTGTGTCTCATCATCGTCCACCTGTTGTGACACGATCCCACCGTCACCTTCATGTGAACATGGCTGCTCAAATATTTGGGCATCACTACATGCGATCTCATCTTGCCCCCCTTCAAGTGCACCAGGCGAGAGGCCCGAATCCATAAATGGAAATGCTCTTCGAAGTGTCCAAGTGTGGGATCAGTTGTCTCTGGGCACTCGGCATGGTGGGAGGAAGGAGGATCAGGGTGGGGAATATGCGGTCCAGATTCACGGCTACTCAGACTTGACCATGTGGAAGACAGGGTGCTGGTGGTGGTGGAAAAGTGAGTGAAACATTATCCTCTATCCAACCATCAATCTTTTGACACTGCTCTTGATTCCATAGTGCTGTTCTGCAGTCCCCTACCAATTTGGATAGGAAGGTCATGCTTGAAGATGTCGGTGTTTGTTGTGGCACAATTTCAGCTTGCCCACGGCCTCAGCCTCTGCGTGCACCATCACCATCACGTCCACTTCCTCTTCCCTTGCAACGCGCCTTGCCTATTTTAAATGGACTACAATATTCTCCACGTTCACTACAAATGACTGAATTGGGAACAAACTTGTATGTGCAGGAAAACCACACTTTAAAATATCTGGAATGTAGGTAAAAATTTATTTTTTGTTATCAATCTTGTGTCAATAACTAGGGTAAGAGAAAACGCTGTATGCACTAATAATAGGTAGGTGCTCAAGTAGGTTCCACACCATGAATATAGAGAAAGTAACTTGGCACGTGTCACGGCCCCTCACCTTTCGGCGCGCTCTACCCAGCGCGCTCCTGCCCTGCAGCGTGCCCCCGCGCCCGGCCTCCGGCTCCCGCGGCGTCGGGCACTTTCTCTCAGTCTTGCTTCTGGCGCAGTACCTCCTGGGTAGTGTGACGCGCTAGCCCCGCCCCCAACATGGCGGTGCCCACCGCTACATGTGCCTGGCGTCAGGACTGGTAAGACGCCTGATTATCTAATACGGTGACCCTGCTCCGTGCGGCGCTCGCTGTGTCCTCAGGCCCCTCTCCTGCGTTTCTGTCTACGCCGTGTTTCTCCTCCTTGTACCATCTTCTGCGCTCTGTCTGCGCAGCCTCTGCCTCTGCCCTCTGTCCTCTGGGTTCCTTGCCTCCCGTACTCTTTTGAACTCCCCTGTACATTGCCTGCCTCCATCTTGTTCCGCTTTGCACCTTCCTGTTGTTCGCTCCCTCTCCTGATACCTCATTGTGCCTCTTCTCTAATTGCAGCATCCAGGCCCTGTTACCTCTGGCTCTCCAGTCCTTTGCCTTGCCAAGTCCCTGTGTGTTTCGGTGTCTAACCCTACGGATACATCTCTGCCTCGTTACCCGTCTGTTTCGCCCAGTCGCCCCTTTGGTTCCGGCTGTCGCGGTTCTATCCCCTGGGGGTCTGTCCCTAATGCTCCCTGTATAGGGGGCGGTCATCACCTGGTCACTCGCCCTCGGGGGCTCTGGAGCCATGACCCAGAGGGTCCAATCTCGGGTATCTTTGCTGTCCTCCTTCGTACTAGCATCAGCCGTAACAGCATAATCAGGCCATGGACCCCGCTGGAGCCACGGCAGCCCAAAAAGAGTTAGTTTTCCTTCGGGAGAACCAGACGCGCATGATGTCCTTTATGAAAACTATGGACTTGCGTCTTTCCGCCCTCCTGTCCTCTGACCCTGGTAATGCTGCCCAGTTGGCTGGTTTGCAACAGAAGTTGGCTCAGCAGGGAGACACCCAGTCACATATCCTCAGCTACATGGCTTCGGTGGATGGTCGGTTGCTCGCCCTGCACTCGGCCGCGTCTGCTCCTCCTGCCGCGGGTTCCCATCCTCCTCCGCTGTTAGCCAAACCTCCCCGGTATAGCGGGGATGCCAAATTGTGTCGGGGTTTTATTAATCAGTGCCGTCTCCATTTTGAATTGCTACCCCAGCAGTACCCTACAGACTGAGCCAAAGTGGCCTTCATCATTTCTCACCTGGAGGGGGACGCTTTGGCTTGGGTCAATCCTCTCTGGGAGCGTGATGACCCGGTTGTTACCCAGCTTTCCGTGTTTCTCGATACCTTCCATCGGGCTTTTGATGAACCGGGCCGTTTAGCCTCTACCACTGAGGCCTTGTTTAACTTGTGCCAAGGTTCTCTAACCATGGGTCTGTATGCTATCCAGTTTAGGACTCTCTCCTCCGACTTAGGTTGGAATAACGAGGCTTTGGTGGGCGCATTTTGGCGAGGCCTCTCGCATAAAGGATGAGCTCGCTTGTCGCGACACTCCAACAGCCCTAGAGGATCTGATCTCGTTAGCCACTCGGATTGATCTCCGGTTTCAGGAGCGGGCTAGGGAGAGAAGGGTTTCTCGTCCATTTTCTTCTGTCCGCAGACCACTCAGTCATCGACCTAGGAGTCTTCCCTCATCTCCGGCTCCCGAACCTATGCAGGTGGACTGCCTGAAGTTCTCTGACCAGCGTTGCAAGGAGAGGAGCCTCCACGGTCAGTGTTTCTACTTCGGTTGCAGTGCCTATCTCATCCGAACTTGTCCGGAACGTCCGGAAAACTCCTCCGCCTAGGCCAGGTATGAGAGGCTTCCCTAGGTGTATGTGATACCTCTCTCCCTCTCACTTTGTCTGTCCTTCTGCATGTTGGTGGTAAGCGGGCTTCTCTAGTGGCCTACGTGGATTCGGGTGCCGCTGGAAATTTTATTAGGTTAGAGGAGGTTAATAGACTATCTGTTCCCGTGAGGCCCTTGCAAAAACCTCAAGTTCTCGCCTCCGTAGATGGCCGACCCCTGCTAGAGACAGTCACCCTAGTTAATCATGAGGTGGAGTTGCAAGTAGGGGTTCTGCACAAGGAGAAAATTACGTTTTTTGTTTTAGCAGGTATTTCCCATCCTATCCTGCTTGGTCTTCCCTGGTTGCGGCTGCATGAGCCCACTTTAGATTGGCATAGTGGTAACGTCTTGCGCTGGGGGGAGTCGTGTCGGGCTCGGTGTCTGCTGCCGGGGCGCTCCGTAGGTACCTCTCGTCCTCCCCTTGTTCCCCATGGATTGCCGTCGGTGTACCATGATTTTTTGGATGTTTTTGACAAGAAAGAAGCTGAGACTCTTCCTTCGCACCGCCCCACGACTGCCCCATTGAGCTCGTCCCTGGTACCATTCCGCCTCGGGGAAGAATTTATCCTCTCTCCTCGGCAGAGACCCAAGCGATGTCTGAATACATCCAAGACAACTTGGCCAGAGGCTTCATTCGGAAGTCCTCGTCCCCTGCAGGAGCAGGCTTCTTTTTCGTAAAGAAGAAAGATGGATCCCTGCGTCCGTGCATCGATTATCGTGGCTTGAATCAGATCACCGTGAAGAATAAGTACCCACTGCCACTTATCTCTGAGCTTTTTGATCACTTGAAGGGGGCACGTGTGTTTACTAAACTTGATTTACGAGGGGCCTACAATCTGGTTTGCATACGCTTCGGGAACGAGTGGAAGACTGCGTTTAACATGCGAGATGGACACTATGAGTATTTGGTTATGCCCTTTGGGCTCTGCAACGCACCTGCAGTATTTCAAGAAGTCGTTAATGATGTTTTTCGAGTCCTCCTCTACTCCTGTGTCGTAGTCTACCTAGACGACATCTTGGTCTTCTCCTCCGATCTGACTTCACATCGTCGAGACGTTCGCCAAGTCCTCCAACGTCTCAGAGAGAATCACCTTTTTGCCAAGTTGGAGAAGTGCCTCTTTGAGCAGACATCATTGCCTTTTCTTGGCTACATCATCTCGAACTCGGGATTAGAGATGGATCCTGAAAAAGTCTCGGCAGTTCTCAATTGGCCTCGTCCTCTTGGAGTTAAGGCAATTCAACGATTTTTGGGTTTTGCCAATTATTACAGGCAGTTTATCCCTCATTTTTCTTCCCTGACTAAACCTATCTCCGCTCTTGTTCGCAAAGGAGCCGATCTCAATCATTGGCCTCCTGATGCAGAAGCGGCCTTTGAGGTCCTGAAGCAGGAATTCGCTAAATCTCCAGTACTCCATCGCCCGGACGCCACCAGGCCATTCATCGTCGAAGTCGACGCGTCTGCAGTAGGAGCAGGAGCAGTTCTGCTGCAAAAGTCTTCCTCGGGTCGCACTCTCACCTGTGGATTCTTTTCTAAAGCTTTTTCTGCGCCCAAACGCAATTATGCGTGGGAGATAGAGAGTTCTTGGTCATAAAAATGGCTCTTGAAGAATGGCGCCATCTTCTCGAGGGTGCCCTCCATCCGTTCATCATTTTTACGGATCACAAAAATTTGGCCTACCTTCGGTCCGCCCAAAGACTCAACCCATGGCAGGCCAGATGGTCACTCTTTTTTGAAAGGTTTGACTTTGAACTCCACTTCCGACCAGGGGAGAGGACCATCAAGGCGGATGCCCTTTCACGGTCATTCCTGTCTGTCGACAAGGAGGAGGGTCCAGTCCATCTCATCGACCCTGCCAAGATCCTTACCGTGGCCCCATTAAGCCTGATCTCCTCACCATCTGGTAGGACCTTTGTTCGGAATGGAGATGGATCAAAGGTTCTCCGCTGGAGTCACTCATCAAAATTTTCCGGACATGCTGGATTTAGAAAGACTCTCTCGCTTGTCTTCCGCCATTACTGGTGGCCTTCACTTCGCAGGGACGTTCAAGAATTCATCGCCTCCTGTCCTTCTTGCGCCCGGAACAAGGTTCCTCGACATCCTCCCTCGGGACTCCTGCATCCGTTACCAGTACCTGCCAACCCATGGACTTATATTGCCATGGATTTCGTCACTGACTTGCCTCCCTCTTCTAGATGTACGGTGATACTGGTGGTCGTGGATCGATTTTCCAAAATGGCCCACTTCATCGCTCTGCCAGGTTTGCCTACCGCTCTCGAGTTGGCGAAGATCTTTCTGCTTCACGTTTTTCGCCTCCATGGGTTCCCTCAGCATATTGTCTCGGATTGAGGGGTTCAATTTACCTCCCGTTTTTGGCGAGCTCTCTGCAGATTGCTGAAGATAACCTTGGACTTCTCCTCAGCCTATCACCCCCAGTCGAATGGCCAAGTCGAGAGAGTCAACCAAGCGCTGACATCTTATCTTCGGCATTTTTCCAATGCTCACCAAGACGACTGGGTCTCTCTTCTCCCTTGGGTGGAATTCGCCTACAACAATCATCCAAGTGAAGCCTCTACCAAGTCTCCCTTTTTTGTGGTTTTTGGTCAACACATCAGCATTTCTCTTCCCGTATCCCCTACCTTGGGTGTGCCGGCAGCGGATTCCTTGTCTGTGGACTTTTCTCAAATTTGGAGGGAGACCAAAGTAGCTCTTGACAGGGCCAGCCTTAGAATGAAGCGGTATGCCGACAAGAGACGGCTGGACGCTTCTCCGTATCGTCCTGGGGATAAGGTTTGATTAGCTTCCCGGCATATCAGGTTGAAAATCCCCTCCTACAAGTTAGGTCCACGTTACACTGGTCCCTTTGAGGTCTTAAGTCGCATTAATGACGTGGCCTACAAGTTGAAATTACCCGCCTCATTGAAGATTCCCAACACCTTCCATGTATCTCTCCTCAAACCAACAGTGTTTAACCTTCCACCCTGTACCCTCCCAAATCTCCCAACCAAGTAGCTCTGATAACACCTTTGAGGTACGGGATATTTTGGCTATGAACACTGTTAAAGGAAAGAATCTGTTTTTGATTGATTGGAAGGGTTTTGGTCCCGAGGAGAGGTCATGGGAACCCCAGGAGAATATTAATGCTCTGCGCATTATGAGACGGTTCCTCTCCAATGTCAGGAGGAGGGGGCGTAAAGGAGGGGGTACTGTCACGGCCCCTCACCTGTCGACGCGCTCTACCCAGCGTGCTCCTGCCCTGCAGCGCGTCCCCGCACCCGGCCTCCGGCTCCCGCGGCATCGGGCACTTTCTCTCAGCCTTGCTTCCAGCGCACTACCTCCTGGGTAGTGTGATGCGCTAGCCCCGCCCCCAACATGGCGGCTCCCACCGTTACATATGCCTGGCATCGGGACTGGTAAGATGCCTGATTATCTAATACGGTGACCCTGCTCCATGCGGCGCTCGCTGTGTCCTCAGGCCCCTCTCCTGCATTTCTGTCTACGCTGTGTTTCTCCTCCTTGTACCATCTTCTGCGCTCTGTCTGCGCAGCCTCTGCCTCTGCCCTCTGCCCTCTGTCCTCTGGGTTCCTTGCCTCCCGTACTCTTTTGAACTCCCCTGTACATTGCCTGCCTCCATCTTGTTCCGCTCTGCACCTTCCTGTTGTTCGTTCCCTCTCCTGATACCTCATTGTGCCTCTTCTCTAATTGCAGCATCCAGGCCCTGTTACCTCTGGCTCTCCAGTCCTTTGCCTTGCCAAGTCCCTGTGTGTTTCGGTGTCTAACCCTACGGATACCTCTGTGCCTCCTTACCCTTCTGTTTCGTGCAGTCACCCCTTTGGTTCCGGATGTCGCGGTTCTAATCCCTGGGGGTCTGTCCCTAATGCTCCCTGTATAGGGTGCGGTCTTCACCTGGTCGCTCGCCCTCGGGGGCTCTGGAGCCGTGACCCAGAGGGTCCACTCTCGGGTATCTTTCCTGTCCTCATTTGTATTAACAACAGCCGTAACAGCACTCAACTTAGTTATGAAGTTTTAATAAGGTCAAAGTAGTCAACAAAAAATGTTTTGGCCGTAATTGGCCTTCCTAAATTACTACAGAGCAGAAAAAAATAGAGACAAAAATCAAAATAAATCCAATAACCAAATATGGTGTACCATAATGCAAGCAAAAGTTTTTACAACAAGAGAGAGAACAGGAAAGGAACAAGAGGCAATGAAACTACCGAGGACCAGCTGACGGTGCTGGAACCCGGATGGGTATCAGAAGCTACAAGAGCCAATGGCACTACCGAGGACCAGCTGACGGTACTGGAACCCGGTTACTAAGCAGGAGGTACCTGTGCTAGAAAGCACTACCAAGGACCAGCAGACGTTGCTGGAACTCGGATACCGAGAAGGAGGCACCTAAGCCAAAGGCACTGCCGAGAACCAGCCGGCGGTGCTGGAACCCGGAGGGGCAGCAGAAGGTACCCATGAAAAACAAAGTTGCAAGGCCACGAGCCGGCCGCAGTTACTGAAACCCACAGTCCTACAGGGGGTGCTTGTCCTATTGGCACTACGGAACCAGCCTTTATTGCCAGAACCCACAGCCCACTTAGGACGCACCTAAACTGCAGGCACCATAGAGTCGGCTAACCCGACCACAACACGACAGGACAACGTATTGGTGGCAAAGTGACGTTGACACTACCCGGAAACAGCTGGCGTGCTGGAACCAGGCTGGGCAGGAGGGAGTACCCGTGCCAGAGACACTGCCGAGAACCAGCTGGCGGTGCTGGAACCCAGGGTAAATACTACAGAGTGGAGACAGAGGCCTAATTGGAGCAAGTTTAAAATCTGTAGTTGTGAGTGTGGACAGAGCAGGAGAAATTGCCTGACACACAGCTGGGGATCAGCTGACGTTACTGAACCCCAATAACACTGGAGCATATGTTGACTGTGCAAATGGCACTTCTGAGCAGCAACTGGCGGTGTTGGAGCCCAGGGAAAATACTACAAACATAGTGGAGCCAGAGGCCTAATTGGATCAAGATTAATATCTGTTGTAGACTACAACTGATTTTAAACTTGCTCCAATTAGGCCTCGGAGCCCAGGGTAAATACTAGAAACAGAGTGGAGCCAGAGGCCTAATTGGAGCAAGTTTAAAATCAGTTGTAGTCTACAACAGATATTAATCTTGATCCAATTAGGCCTCTGGCTCCACTCTGTCTCTAGTATTTACCCTGGGCTCCAACACCTCCAGTTGCTGCTCAGAAGTGCCGTCTGCACAGTCAACACTTGCTCCTGTGTTATTGGGGTTCAGTAACGTCAACTGATCCCCTGCTGTGTGTCCGGCAATTTCTCCTGCTCTGTCCACATTCTAGTGGGAATGTGGACAGAGCAGGAGAAATTGCCGGACACACAGCAGGGGATCAGCTGACGTTACTGAACCCCAGTAACACAGGAGCAAGTGTCAATTGTGCAGACGGCACTTCTGAGCAGCAACTGGCGGTGTTGGAACCCAGGCTAAATACTAGAGACAGAGTTGAGCCAGAGGCCTAATTGGAGTAAGTTTAAAATCAGTAGTAGTCTACAACAGAGCAGGGGACATTGCCAGACATACAGCAGGGGAGCAGCGGACGTTACTGAACCCCACTAACACAGGAGCAAGTGTTTTTCTCTGTGCAGACGGCACTTCTGAGCAACAACTGGTGGTGTTGGAGCCCAGGATCAATCATGGTGTAGGCTAAGGCCTAATTGGAGCAAGTTTAATATCTGATGTAGTTTTGAATGTTGAGGGAGTAGGAGACATTGCCGGACACACAGCAGGGGAGCAGCTGGTGTTACTGAACCCCACTAACACAGGAGCTAGTGTTTTTTTCTGTGCAGACGGCACTTCTGAGCAACAACTGGTGGTGTTGGAGCCCAGGGTCAAGCAAGGAGTAGGCTGAGGCCTACTTGGAGCAATTTTAATATCTGATGTAGTTTGAATGTGGAGGGAGCAGGAGATATTGCCGGACACACAGCAGGGGAGCAGCTGGCGTTACTGAACCCCACTAACACAGGAGCTAGTGTTTTTCTCTGTGCAGATGGCACTTCTGAGCAACAACTGGTGGTGTTGGAGCCCAGGATCAATCATGGTGTAGGCTAAGGCCTAATTGGAGCAAGTTTAATATCTGATGTAGTTTTGAATGTTGAGGGAGTAGGAGACATTGCCGGACACACAGCAGGGGAGCAGCTGGCGTTACTGAACCCCACTAACACAGGAGCTAATGTTTTTTTCTGTGCAGAGGGCACTTCTGAGCAACAACTGGCGCTGTTGGAGACCAGGATTAATCATGGTGTAGGCTGAGGCCTACTTGGAGCAAGTTTAAAATCTGATGTAGTTTGAATGTGGAGGGAGCAGGAGATATTGCCGGACACACAGCAGGGGAGCAGCTGGCATTACTAACCCCACTAACACAGGAGCTAGTGTTTTTTTCTGTGCAGAGGGCACTTCTGAGCAGCAACTGGTCATGTTGCAGCCCAGGATCAATCATGGTGTAGGCTGAGGCCTAATTGGAGCAAGTTTAATATCTGATGTAGTTTGAATGTGGAGGGAGCAGGAGACATTGCCGGACACACAGCAGGGGAGCAGCTGGCGTTACTGAACACCACTAACACAGGAGCTAGTGTTTTTTATCTGTGCAGACGGCACTTCTGAGCAACAGCTGGCGGTGTTGGAGCCCAGGATCAATCATGGTGTAGGCTGAGGCCTACTTGGAGCAAGTTTAAAATCTGATGTAGTTTGAATGTGGAGGGAGCAGGAGATATTGCCGGACACACAGCAGGGGAGCAGCTGGCGTTACTGAACCCCACTAACACAGGAGCTAGTGTTTTTTTCTATGCAGACGGCACTTCTGAGCAACAACTGGCGGTGTTGGAGCCCAGGATCAATCATGGTGTAGGCTGAGACCTACTTGGAGCAAGTTTAAAATCTGATGTAGTTTGAATGTGGAGGGAGCAGGAGATATTGCCGGAAACACAGCAGGGGAGCAGCTGGCATTACTGAACCCCACTAACACAGGAGCTAGTGTTTTTTCTGTGCAGACGGCACTTCTGAGCAGCAACTGGTTGTGTTGGAGCCCAGGGATTACAGTTCAGGTGGTAGAAAAATGAACACAACAGGAGACCTGGATACTGTTGCCAACCAATTATTTAATCTGGAAGAGGACTGGCAAATTTAGGCGAGATCCAGGCATTGTTCATTTTCAGGAAAGTAAGCCGGTCAACGTTATTGGAGGATAGTCGCATGCGACGGTCTGTTAGTACACCACCTGCGGCACTAAAGACACGTTCCGATAATACACTAGCAGCAGGGCAAGCCAGCACCTCCAATGCATACTAGCTAAGCTCTGGCCAGATATCCAGCTTAGAGACCCAAAACTTGAAGGGGGAAGAGCCGTCTGGGAGTACATTGAGAGGGCAAGACATGTAGTCTGTCACCATCTGACGGAAACGTTGCCTCCTGCTGACTGGAGCCGTCTGTGATGGTGTAGACATTTTTGCGGGCACACAAAACTTTGCCACATTTTGGCCATACTGGTCTTGCCTTGTGCTGAGGCGCTGCTTCTGCTCCCTCTTTGTGCAGAGCTTCCTCCACTGCCTCGACGCAGAGAGCTTCTTTGTAAAGCACTAGCAGCACTGCTCTCGGGTGGAATGGAGAACATGATGGAATGCACCAGTGTGTCTTGGTACTCCCGCATTTTATGCTCCTGGTTCAACGGTGTTATGA
Organism: Dendrobates tinctorius; assembly: GCF_039654945.1. NCBI lineage: Eukaryota > Metazoa > Chordata > Amphibia > Anura > Dendrobatidae > Dendrobates > Dendrobates tinctorius. The sequence continues at coordinate 5,504,363 of NW_027361779.1, read as the reverse complement.
GGCTTTGTAAGTTGTCCCGGTAGCGAGGATCTAGGAGGGTGTACACCCAATAATCAGCCGTGTTGAGAATGTGGGCAGTCGTTTCTCAGGCACTGCAGCATGAAATCAACAATGTGCTGCAGACTCCCAACTGGCCAAGAAACGCTGTCCCCTGCTTGAGGCGTCATCTCTGCCTGCTCTGCATCACCCCACCCTCGCTCTACATACTGACTACTAGAGCATTGTGTACCTCCCTCTTCTGGAGAGATGTCTTCCTCCTCCATTGACTCCTCCTCATCCTCCTCACAAAGTGTCCCCTGCCTAGGCCTTTGTGAGGAACCACGTTGCGCAGACTGTCCAGAAGCAGATGGCATTTGTGACTCCTCATCCTCCACCTCTTCCAAAACTTCCTCCCTTAGTGCTTGAAGTGTTTTTTGAAGCAGGCAGATAAGGGGGATAGTCATGCTGACTAGTGCATCATCTGCACTTGCCATCCGCGTGGAATCATCGAAGGCACGCAAAATGTGGCAGATGTCCTTCATAGAGGCCCACTCAGTGGTGGTGAAGTGTGACCGGCGCGCAGTGCGACTTGTTTGCGCCTGATGCAGCTGGTACTCCATTACTGCTGCCTGCTGCTCACACAACCTCTCCAACATATGTAACGTTGAATTCCACCTGGTGGGTAGGTCACATATGATGCGATGTTCCGGAAGGCGGAATCGGCGCTGCAGAGCTGCAATGCGCGATCTTGCCATGCTGGAATGCCACAAGTGAGCGCACTCTATGCGGACCTTGTGCAGCAGTGCATCAAGATCCGGATAGTCCCTCAGAAAGCTCTGCACGACCAAGTTGAGCACATGTGCCAGACATGGGATGTGAGTGAGGTTGCCTAGGCCCAAAGCTGCCACCAGACTTTGGCCATTGTCACACACTACCAAGCCTGGCTGGAGATTCGCTGGCACAAACCACACGTCGCTCTCCTGCTTGATGGCATTCCAGAGCTCCTGCGCTGTGTGGCTTTGATTCCCCAAAGAAATTAATTTCAGTACGGCCTGTTGACGTTTGGCCACAGCTGTGCTCATATCGGTCGTAACAGGTAAGCGTTCACGGGTCCATGTGGAGGTAGACTGTGACGGTTCCTGCAGTGCTGATTCTGAGGAACTGGAGTATGAGGAGGAGTCAATGTGTACTGACTGGATTCCTGCAATCCTTGGAGTTGGCAGAACACGTACAGCGCCACTCTCAAGATCTGTACTCGGCTCCACAGCATTGACCCAATGGGCAGTGAGGGAAAGGTATCGTCCCTGTCCATGGATACTGGTCCACGCATCGGTGGTCAGGTGGACCTTGCTACTGACGGCGTTTAGTAGGGCATGTTTAATTTTTCCCTCCACATGCTTTTGCAGGGCAGGGACGGCTTGCCTGCTGAAATAAAAGCGGCTGGGCACGGTGTATTGTGGGACTTCCAATGCCATGAAGTTACGGAAGGTGTCAGTCTCCACTAGCCTGAATGAGAGCATTTCAAGGGCCAGTAGTTTTGCAATGCCAGCATTCAGAGCCTGTGCTCGGGGATGGTTTGCCGAGTATGGCCACCTTTTCTCCCATGCCTGTGCTACAGATGGCTGTCCAGTGGCCTGGGAGTGTGAGGATGACAGGGAATGTGGTGCTGTGGGTGGAATGTCACTGGGTCTCTGGACAACAGTGCCAGAGATTCTTCCATGGCGATCCTGTGAGGAAGCCGAACCAGCTGTGTGTGAGCTGGAGGAAGAGGCTACAACACGAGCTGAAGAGGTGGTAGGTGGTGCTGTAGGTTGGCCTACATCTTCAGTGTGTCTTTGTAACTCCACCACGTGCTTGGGCCGCACATGTTTCCACATATTTGTGGTATTGAGGTTGTGAGACTTTTCCCTCTTTTGACTTTCTGATTATACAGCTTGCATTTGACAAAGCAAATGTCATCTGCAACTGTGTCAAAAAAGGACCACACACTGCAAGTCCTGGGAGCGCCCGTTTTGGGTTTTGGAAGAGGAATGCTCCTAATGGGTGCCAAAGTGGAGGCTACAGGCAACCAAGTCTGCCCCCTCCCTCTCCCTCCTGTTTTGGCCGTTCGGGGAATCTCTTCCTCAGAGCAGCTCCCACCACCTTCCTGTTCCTCACGCCATGATGGGTCAAGGACCTCATCATCTACACTCCCCTCTTCAAACACCTGCTTCTCCTGGGTAGTCTCGCCAGCACAGTATGAACCAGAAAGTGGCACCTGAGTCTCATCATCTGATGTGTACTGAGGTGTGCTGACCATAGGCACTGGCCCACCCGCCTCTTCAGATTCAGAGGGACAAAGCAGTTGCGCATCACTGCATACTCCCTCTTCTTCACATTCTAGAATGCTGCTTGGCTGGCAACCTGTTTCAAAGCCAAGAGATTCAGAGAGCAGACGTAGAGATGGCTCCTGTCCAGGGCTCTCTGACTGCCTGGGCAATTTAGCAGGTGGTGAAGAGAGACATGGTTGCTCTTCAGTGCTCTGGCCCTGAGAGTATGTGGAAGTAATTGAAGTCGATGCGTTAGCTGCCATCCATCCCACAATGACTTCAATTTGTTCGTCCCGCAGCACTGGGGTACGGCGAGGTCCTACAAAGCTGCGCATAAAGGACTGTTCCCTGGTAAAACTGGGGGATGCTGAGTCAATGGTGCCTGCAGCAGGCACAGAATCCCCACTTCCTCTCCTTCTGAAACTCCACGCCCACGACGACGTGCCTTACTCCCTGCCTTCTTCATCTTGGTAGACTGATAAAGATAGACAGAAAAGTACAAAGGGGGGGCTTAGTGTGCTTATTCCTGAACAGCTGCTAACAGGTATAAGAAACACTAATTTTATAAAGTGTGTGGAATATACTTTAATATGAGCTAATGTGGCCTACACAACTGTCAAGTGGAGTGTTTGGTGAACTTTATTTACGTGTTTTTTTTCTCAAAAAAACAAAAAGGATGTGACCAAAGATGTGAAAGCGATAGTATCACAAACTTTTTGGAGCTATTACAATGCAGGAAGGTAACCTACAATGCAAAAGATAAGGCTCCAAAAAATAGGCTAATACTAATCTGGCTGCGGCTGCAGGGCACAAGCCAGCAAAAAGGCTCCTCTATCTACTCCTATATAGTGTTTGCAACCAATCTAGCTGGATACAGATTGAAGCACACTAATAGGAGAAATTCAGGAAAAATAAGCAGCACTACAGCAAAAAAGAACAATGTATGAGGCAGTGACGCACGCTGAGCGGACTACAGCCAGAGGTGGCTGCAGAACACACTACAGCGTGAGTTGCACTCACACACAGAGACCTCACAGACAGCCGTGAACTAGTGATGGGTAGTTTGTGAATGAGCAGTTCAAAATGAACTAATCTTCAGAGTGAACTAGTTCATCTAGTTCACCATCCTGACAGAGATTAGTTCCTTATGAACTAAACAGCAAGTGGGAGGAGACAGAGTGATCCCTCATACAGCTCTAGGAAGCTCCCTGGTCTGTCTCACACTTGCTCTTTATAGCTCCTGATGCTGGAAAAGAAGGTAGTAAAACACTATACCACACATCAAATACAAATATAATAGTAATAATAATATTATTACTAAAAACTGAAATTGCACAGTAGACAGACACAGCTCATATGTGTGTATGAGAGAGAGAGAGTGTTTCTGTGTGGTTCATGCCCTTCATCTGTCTTTGTGATAAGATTAGCCTCCTGTAGAGAATCAGCCTCCTGTAGCCTAGAAGATCAGTCTTGCTAAAATCTTTACCACTGGCTCCTGTTCTGTTCTCAAAATGGTGGATGCTGAACTGCTTCTGAGCTCCCTCATACTCAGTCATTAGGAGTCAGTACTCTACACTACCACAGGTGGCACTGCTGGGCTCAGTGAGATGCATCAGATTGAACTAGGCTGTCCTGATTCATTCTCAATAGAACATTTAGTTCAGCAGTTCATATAGCTCATTTAGTTCACAGGTCACATGATGCATTTCCTATCAGCTCCTCACAGGATAGGGTGGAGAATTATTAGGCTGTCTTATAGGAAGATTTTATTTGCCCCATAGCAACCAATCACAGGTCAGCTTTCTGATATTGCTCTGGCAAGTGAAATCTGATGAAAGTTATACATTTAAAAAAAAAGTAAGCTTTCCAGTACTTCTCAGCTGCTGTATGCCGGAAGCCATGTAATCTTCCCAGTCTGACACAGAGCTCCTTGCAACCTAACATTCTGTGAGACATACAGCAGCTGAGAAGGACTGGGAGGCTTGAATATTTAAAAAATAAAAAAAAGGAAATTTCTGATCATTTTAACAAAACTATAACTCATCCTAGGAGCCACAGCTTCTGTGTAACGAACTAGAACTGATCAATATCTTCTCAGCAGAATCCAAATACTGAACTAAATGAACTAATCTTTTGAACTAATCTTTTCAGGGAACTAGTTCATGGTGAACTAATCACCAAAATGAACTAGATTGCCCATCACTACCGTGAACAGTGCAGAGAACTGTGCACTAGCACTGAAAGGCTGCAGAAAGGCTTGGCTGTCTACTCCTATAGTGTTTGCAACCAATGTAGATGCATACGGATGGATACACACTAAAGGAGAATTAATGAAAAATGAGCAGCAATAAAACAAAAATAAATATGTATGAGGCAGTGACGCACGCTGAGCGGCCTACAACCAGAGGTGGCTGCAGGACACACTACAGCGTGAGCTGCACTCACACAAACCTTGCAGACAGCTGTGAATAGCGCTGCAAGGCAAAAGAAAGCTTCTCACAGGGGTTGCTAAACTAGCCTGGGTAAAGCACAATCTAGCAAATTGATATTTCTAACTGTCCCTCAGAATCACAAGAGCAGCGTCCTGTCCCTAACTGAATTCACAGCAGAGTGAACCCAAAATGGCGGCGGCGGCTTTTATAGTGCATCATGACATCATTTCAGCAGCCAATCACAGCCATGCCATTAGTTAACATGCCTACATGCCTAACAGGATGTGCCCACACTTCCTAGGATTCCTCATTGGCTGAATCAAACCAAACTGGCTCATAGCATTATGGGAACTTCTGATTCCGGTATTCGATATGCTAAAAGTATCGGAACTCCGTATCGGAATTCTGATACCGCGAATATTGGCCGATACCCGATATTTGTGGTATCGGAATGCTCAACACTACACATGAGTAATATATACTGGCGTCCATTGATACTATCACTTTATGAAGGCAAACTTTTTAACTAGGTTGGTGGGTTGTCCTTCCAGGGCTGTGGGGTACTCGGTACCGTGCCGGTGTCAGTGGGATGTGTCACGGCAGCTGTGACCCGGTCCGTGGCCCTGGGCGCCCAAATCAATGGTGGTTTGAGATATAGTTTATGTGATAGTTCGTGACGCCACCTGTGGTGTTTGGCAAGCAAGATGTTAAGCCAACGCTGCATGCAGATCCTCTTGGGCTGATTGTGTGTTGCAGGATAGATGGTGTAGCTCCCTACAGGTGAAGCTGTAACCCCAGGGCAGTGTATAGGCGCAGACAGTGTGAGGAATGTTGGTACCCAGATGTAGCAATGCTAACGGTGTTGGCACACAAATGAATGGAAGACACCAGGGCTTGTAGTTCCAAAGCTTTACTCACAGTTCGTAGTACACACTGGTGCCTGCCTCCGTGCCGTATCCTCCGGGGCAGAGACTCAATCAACCTCCCGGGCAAGTCAGGATTCTTCTCTCCAACACTCCGCCAACATGTACCTCTCCTGAACGACTCCTCTATTGCATCTTTTAGTGTGAAGAGCTCCAGTATCGTGGTACTCTGAAGTTCCTCCTGTCAGATGTTCCTAACAACTCTACTTGTATGACAGACAGCTGTAGCCTCTCTCGGGGACTCCCTTCTCTGTAGTCCTGGCTCTCTATTCAGTTGCTGTTGTGCCCCAAGTCTTGGATGGGAGTAGTGCATTTACAGCCAACTACTCCACCGGTGTCTGCTGCAGAACCATAAGTGTCCATACAACCTCAGGGACCGGGCCCTGGCCTTGTGCTGAGAACCTATAGGCAGGGTTCCTCTTCCAACCCACGTCTCCTCTCTGTTCTCCTACTCCTTCGTTCCGTGCTGTTCCTTTACTCTGTTATGGAAGCTTAGGTTGCAGTTCTACGTCTTTCTCCTTCTGTTCCTTTCCCGTGCCAGCTGGCTCAGGTCACTGAGGCAGCTGCAGCACTCCTTCCTCCATCCCTTCTTCCAGGGATCCTCACTCCTGTCTGAGTGACTTCCTACCCGACTGACCTTCTGTCAGACTGACCTGTAATTCTAAACCTTCCCAACCTTTTATATATCTCAACTCCACCCACCTCCCAGCACATCTCGTGTTACGAAGCAAGGACCCACAAAAGGTGCTCTGCTACCCTCTAAGCATGAAGCCGCAATGTGGTCCTTTGCTGAACTATCCTGTGTGTGGGGTGCAGGTGTTGGAGTGTGGAAAGGAGTTCCCAACTTACCTAGGTGGTGGGAAACTACACCTTAGGAGAGGGTGCAGTACCTCTGTGGCGACTGAGCCTCAGGGGCGCCACATTGGCACCTTGTGATAAAACCAATGTGAAACAGGCGTCAAAAATGCCCTCTGTTTGTTGGATCTTTCAAAGCTGGTACAGCTATAGTGAGTCTCTTCAATTTGTTAGAGAAACCAATTCATATTCTAGATATTAACCCAGTTACTATTACTGGTGCACAAATTTTATTACATGAACAGTATTTTGGTTTCCAAACAGACTGTTTACTCAAGATTATATGAACAGGTTTATACATCTGTTGGAGCCCAACAGAGTTTGCTCCATGCAGATCAAGTGCGTACTTGCCGGCAATTGACGATGACATCATACGCTGGTGATGTGCGTGCTGACGTTAGCTGCCAGCCTCCGATTGGCTGACGGCTTTTATCTAGGGCCCACACAGCAATAGAGTTTAACTGAACCTGTGTTTTGGATGCAGGTTCAGTTTCTGCACCGCCAGAATCCTGCCGCTGGGGTCTGATCAGCAGGAGAGACGGTGCCCAATGTGGGCCCCCTCTGCTGATTGGGCCCCATATGCCAGTCAGGGCAGTAATGCCCTGATGGTGGCCCTGTGTATTGCAGTCCCTCCTTCTAATTTTAGGTGGCCCACGTGCATAGGTTTTATGAGTCTAGGAGTCCCACTACCTAAAAATTTAACAGAATGTGGATGAGGCCCTTTTTTTGTGTCTAATACAGGGTGCAGTTTTATTTCCCACTCTACTTTGTCATCGACTGTAGTCATAGGAGATGATGAAATATGAAGCGAAATGGCCCCGCTATTAAGAGGTGGAGGAGGCAGTTTTTTTTTCTCTTTTTAATTTTGCCTTATATACAAGTCATTATACAACAAAAAATGTTTATTAACATTGTTTCCTCTAAAATCTATTTTATCTTCAGTTTGGTATGTTTTATTGTCAGTCCGTGAAAGTTGCATAATATTCCAAATTTTTAGAAGGCCATTGAACGTCACTGTCTCCAATTTTTTAGAAGGTCATTATGTGTCACGCTCTCCAAATATTTAGAGGGCCATTATGATTAACACTCTCCAAATTTTAGAGGGTCGCTATACATCACTGTCCAAATTTTTAGAATATAAGTATGCATCACTCTCTCAAAATATTTAGAGAGCCACTATGTGTTACTCTCTTCAAATTTTTAAAAGGCCATTATGCATCTCTCTCTTCAAATTTTAAGAGGGTCATTATGAGTCACTCTCTCCAAATTTTTAGAAGGTCATTATTCAGGCTTGATTATTAGCTTGATATGAATGCATTTGAGTTAAAAAAAAAAAAAAAGTCTACTGCAATATTTCTCACTGTAATTAACACTTTTTTCTTATATAGAAAGGAACTTTTAAGAACTATGGACAGGAAACTAAAGTGCATAAAAATCTGCCTTCAAAGCTTGTTAATAAAAGCGGGCGTTACCAGTATGAGATGTGTAATTAACACAGAACAGTAGAACTAAAGTTTATCTTCTTACAAACACATTAGCTGCACCTCTCACAGCTCTGTTGTAATGCAGCACTTGTAAAGCCCCCATTACACACGGCGAGATCGCTAGCGATATTGCTGAAGCGACAACGATTTTGTGACTCAACAGCGACATCGCTAGCGATGTCGCTAAGTGTGACACGCGGAAACGACCGGCTCCCTGCTGCGATGTCGCTGATCACTCGCGAACGTTCAGGATCATTTTTTGATCGCTGGCGTCACGCTGACCAGCATGCATCGCTGTGTTTGACGCCCCTTAACGACGAGCGACCTCATTGGCGACTCCGAACTCATATAGATAGCGCTGAAGGACGCCTATTCAAAGTCTGAATCGCTATTATAGGCCTCTTTCACACTTCAGTTTTTTGCCATCAGTAGAGTTGAGCGACTTTTGTTTTTTTAGGGTCGCGTTTCGTTTCGTGAAACCCGACTTTTCCAAAAGTCGGGTCGAGCAAGATCGTCCGATTATAGGGAAAAGTCGGGGTCGTCCCGAAACACGAAACCCAATGTAAGTCAATGGGGAATAAAAGTCGGCAGTGAGAGGAGGACAGGAAACACACCAACAGTGCCCATTTGAATGCCAAAAGCATCAATTCTTCTTACTTAAGCTTGTCAACCTTAATTAACTTCATAATACAAGTTACGCACTGAAAAATGGGGGTTATTTGGCTACAGACTGTGGGGGGGGGCTGGCTCCAGGTTTTCATGTGCCCTGGGTGAAAGAGCGCCCCTTTAACACATACCACAACTCATCATGCTCCGATACGGCAGAGAAATAGCGGTATAGTACAATGAAAAATACCTCACTTTTTACATCTCATGACGAGGCCCATCTATTTCTCCATACAGAATCATTGGTCCCATATAATGTTTGAAACAGTATATGATGAGCTCCACATAATGTTACAGTATATGTTGGTCCCCATGGATGAAGCTCTACTGTCTTATGGGCCCAAATAATGCTCCAAACATAATGGGCCCCATTTCTAATGCTCTAGTGTATAATGGGCCCTGTAAATGCTGCTCCAGTGTCTGATGTCCACCTTTGGAATGTTCCAGTGTATGGTGGGCCCCATCTATCATTCTCAGATGGTGTTAGGCCCAGTATGGATTGCACGTGATTGCACAAAGGTTAGAAAGGGTACCGTATCCCCGGATAACATGTATGGATAGCGTACACATTCAAAATATATGTCTCAGGAGGCAGGCTCAGACGGTGTTAGGCCCAGTATGGATTGCACATGATTGCACAAAGGTTAGAAAGGGTACCGTATCCCCGGATAACATGTATGGATAGCGTACACATTCAAAATATATGTCTCAGGAGGCAGGCTCAGACGGTGTTAGGCCCAGTATGGATTGCACAAAGGTTAGAAAGGGTACCGTATCCCCGGATAACATGTATGGATAGCGTACACATTCAAAATATATGTCTATACATCAGGAGGCAGGCTCAGATGGTGTCAGGCACAGTATGGATTTGACGGCCCAGATTACACAGCGGAGGAGCAGGGAGAGGTAAAGATTGCAAATGCTGGGGCCCTGCCCAAGCAAGGGGGGCCCACTCGTGGGCGTCGGTACTGGCACTGGGCCCCTCATAGTACAGCGGTGTGTCTGACGGCGGGTGTGCACCACCACCGTCAGAGACACTTGATTGCACTATGAGGGACCCTGTGCCAGTGCCCGCGCCCAAGAGTCGGCCTACCCACCTGTCCAGGGCAACGGCACTCGCACGGTGTCGTGCGCTAGGTGGTGACCCCGGCCATGAGGGGGGAGGCAGCACAGTTAGGGAGTTTTAGAAAGTGGCATATGTTGATGTTGGACATTCAGCTGATGCAAAAGGCGAAATAGGTGAAGTACCAGGAAGAGGTGGACCAAAGCAAGCCATTTTTCTGTCACCCTATGTGTCATCAGGGGAAGGTGGGACAAAATCCTTGGAAACCCATGCGTGGTTCATTTTAATGAAGGTTAGATCATCCACATTTTGGGTTGACAGACGGGTCCTTTTTTCTGTCAGGATTCATCCAGCTGCACTGAAGACTCTTTCCGATAGCACACTTGCAGCTGGGCAAGCGAGCTCCTGTAAGGCATATTGGGCCAATTCAGGCCAGGTGTCCAGTTTAGCGGCCCAATAGTCAAAGGGGAATGACCTGTGTGGGAGAACATCGATATGGGAGGAAAAGTAGTTTGTAACCATAGTTGACAACTGCTGTCTCCTGTCACTTTCCATCGATGCAGTATTACCAGTTGTGTGAGCGGTATTTGAAAAATCAGTCCACAACATTGTCATGAAACCCCTGTCTCCAACGCCACTTCTGCTGTGTGCACCACGAACACCTCTGCCAAGCTGCCCCCGGCCCGTACGGCTCGTGTGAGAACCATCACCGCTGCTGTGTGCTGGGAATGCCTCAAGCAACCGATTTACCAGAGTTGCTTGTTTATTAGCCAATATTAGGTCAAGGTTCTCCTGTGGCATGATGTTTTGTAATTTGCCTTTATAGCGTGGATCCAGGATGCTGGCCAACCAGTAGTCGTCATCGTTCATCATTTTGTCAATGCGGGGGTCCCTTTTTAGGATCCGCAAGGCATAATCTGACATGTGGGCCAATGTTCCCGGTGTCAATGATGCACTGCGAGTGCTGGGTGGAGGAGCACTTTCTGGCAAATCCACATCCCTCCAGTCACGCACAAACCCTGTACCAGACCTTGCCACGCCAACATTTTCACTTGCCCCACGAGATGCATCCTCCTCCCCTAAGTAATCATCCCCATCATCATCCTCCTCCTCCTCTCCTTCCTCCACCTCGTCCAGGAGAGGTCCCTGAGCAGACAATGGCTGAATGTCATCAAGGATTCCCTCCTCCTCTTCCTCCTCATCAACATTGGCTGCAGACGCCTGCTCCTTAAGGTGCGTCAAAGTTTGCATGAGCAGACGCATAAGTGGGATGCTCATGCTTAGGATGGCGTCGTCTGCGCTTACCAGCCGTGTGCATTCCTCAAAACACTGAAAGATTTTACAAAGGTCTTTCAGCTTCGACCACTGCACACCTGTCAACTCCATGTCTGCTCTCAAAGTGCCTGGCCGTGTATCCTCCCACAAATGCATTATGGCCTGCCTCTGCTCGCACAGCCGCTCCACCATGTGCAGGGTGGAGTTCCACCTTGTTGCAATGTCGATAATGAGGCGGTGGTTGGGAAGGTGGAGCAATCGCTGTAGCTTCTGCATACGAACGGAGTGTACAGGCGACCGGCGGATGTGCGCGCACAGTCTTCGCACCTTCTGGAGCAGGGCTGTTAACTCCGGATAATTTTTGAGGAAGCACTGCACCACCAGGTTCAAGGTGTGAGCCAAGCAAGGTATGTGGCTGAGTTTTGAAAGGGCTATGGCTGCCACAAAATTACGGCCGTTATCACTAACTACCTTGCCTGCCTCAAGATGTACACTGCCCAGCCATGACTCAGTTTGTCGCTTCAAGTACTCGGCCAGCACCTCGGCGGTGTGTCTGTCGCCCAAACACATCATCTGCAACACAGCCTGCTGACGCTTTCCACTAGCTGCTCGATAGGGGGACACATCGTGTGCAACAGTGGCAGCTGCAGATGGAGTGCTCGTACGACTGCGCTCTGTGGACGAGCTTTCGCTTCTGGAGGAGGAGGAGGAGGGTCGAACGCCTACAGCCAACTGTTTCCTATACCGTGGGCTAGGCAGCACTGTCCCACCACCGCTGTCCCCTGTGGACCCTGCATCCACCACATTAACCCAGTGCGCAGTGATGGACACGTAACGGCCCTGGCCATGCCGACTGGACCATGCATCAGTTGTGAGGTGCACCTTTCCGCTCACTGACTGCTTGAGTGCATGGACAATGCGGTCTTTCACATGATGGTGGAGGGCTGGGATGGCTTTGCGAGAGAAGAAGTGGCGACTGGGTAGGTCATAGCGTGGTACTGCATGGGCCATGAGTTCGCGGAAAGCTGTGCTTTCCACCAACCGAAAGGGCATCATCTCAAACGAGATTAGTTTGGCAATGTGGGCGTTCAAACCCAGTGTACGCGGATGTGAGACTGAGTACTTTCTTGACCTACTCATAGTGTCTGGGAGGGTGAGCTGGACTTGAGAGCTGCATATGGTGGAAGTAGCGGTGGACAGGGCGGACTGAGAGAGGGTTGATGATGGTGATGGAGTTGGTGTTCTTTCTGATGGCCTAGAATCAGTCTTTCGTTGATATAACAGTGGGATTCCCTGACTGCTGTGGTCTTGCAACGACACCTCAACATTTGCTGCTGTGCTAACCGGTGGGCTTACAGTGGGGGAAACAATGTAGCGTTGCTGACTACCTTCGTTGTGATCAGTTGCACATGTGGCACTTGAGGTTTGGTGTTGTGTCCATGCTTGCAAGTGCATGCTGGTTAAATGTCTAAGCATGCAACTGGTATTCAAATTTTTCAGATTTTTCCCTCGGCTAAAGGTCTTTGCGCACTTCTTACAGATAACTTTGGCCTGATCATGAGGATTTTGTTCAAAAAAGTGCCACACTGCACTCTTCCTACTTTGGCAGACATTTTGCGGCCTAGCACGCTGTGATCTTTTGACCCTCTGGACAAGCTGTCCAGCAACTCTTTTGATGTTTGGAACCTGTCTTTGGAGTGCTCCGGGCCTGCCAGATAACAGCTGCTGCGATGTCGATGTCTGCTGTGGATGCTCCTCATCTGAGCTATTGGAAGCAGCACCCTCTTCCCCCAATGGATGCCAATCTGGGTCAACAACTGGGTCATCCATCACCTCCTCTTCTATGTCATGTGCACCTTCCTCTGTGTCACTGTGTATGGTGGTATAGTGTGCGGGAAGGGGCACCTGAGTCTCATCAGGGTCAGAATCTGGCTCTGTACACTGCGAGGACAATGTAGTGCTCTGAGTGAATGTACCAGCAGAATCATCCATCAGCGGCTGTGCATCAGTGCACTCCATGTCAGATTCATCTTGGCCTGGGTAATTCACCATTTCACTTGATAATCCAGGCATGGTATGTGAAAACAGCTCCATGGAGTAATCAGTAGTATGGCCTGCATCATCCTTCAATCTTGGTTGGGGTGAAGGACACAAGGAAAGGTGTGGTTCATGAACATGAGCCTCCAATGACGACTCAGTGCTTTTACTTTTTACAACTGAAGAAGAGGAGGCGATAGAGCTGGAGGCTGAGTCAGCAATGTAAGACAAAACTTTTTCCTGATGCTCTGGCTTTAAAAGCGGTTTGCCAACTCCTAGAAAACTAAGCGTTCGAGGCCTTATGTAGCCAGACGATGACGCAGGGTCAGCACCTCCTGCATTCGGTCCTATTTTGCTCTTGCCACTACCATCAGATGCACCACCAACACCATCATTACCAGCTGCCAACCCCCGCCCAATTCCACGGCCTCTTCCACCAGCTTTCCTCATTTTTGGTAGAAATGTAGACAAAATCCAACAAACTATATAGTAATGTAAAACAAGGTACAAGGTGTCTATAGGACAGGGGAGATTTTGAATTTCTACAGACACTTGTGGACACTGGACACTTTTGGATTGTATGAGGCCCTGTAACGCTAGCGGTACCTAAGATAGAGAGTGGACCCTCTGGATCGCGGATCCGGAGCCCCAGGGTCGAGCACACCAGGTGAAGACCGACCCCTATACAGGGATCGTTTGGGGCAGGACCACAGAGGACGGAGGCGCGACAGCCGGAACCAAGAGGGACGGCTCCAAGGACAGAAGGAGAGGGAAGGCAATGGTACGTTGGAGGACCTAGACGGGCAGAAGAGGAGGACGGCACCGGAGATGGGAGACAGTGCACAGGCAGGCTGGGAGGGAAGGACGCAGGAGACAGAGAGCGACAGGGAGTGTCAGGCGGAACGCGGAAAGCTACAGTAGAACTGTAGAGGCCAGAGAGTGCAGGAAAGCTACACGATCGTCAGGCGTCCTCCTAACTGCGAGGACGCCTGAAGTACAGCAGCCCCCGGATGCTCGTCACCCAAACCCGCCCTTCGGCGCCGCCCATCGCAGGGGAGACCAGGCCCGCCCCTCAGCGCCGCCCATCATGGGAGAGCGAGGAAAGACGGCGGCGAGCGCGAACCAGGGGGCGGGAAGGAGGAGCCGAGGAGAAGAGGAACTGACGGCGGCCACGTGACTGAGCGGGAGCGCGCAGGTGAGGGGATGCCGCAGCGGCCGCCGCAGCGAAAGGGGCATCGGCGGGCATAACCGCCGATGTCACAGTACCTCCCCCCTTACGGCGTCCCTTAGCGAGATTGGCCAAAAACTTTTTTAGAATGCGAGGGGCGTTGATATTCTCCCGGGGCTCCCAGGACCTCTCCTCGGGGCCAAAACCCACCCAATCGATAAGAAAAAGGGTCTTACCCCGGGCTTTTTTCATAGCCAAGATGTCCTTGACCTCGAAGACGTTATCAGAGATGGCAGGAGGGGGAACGATGGAAACCGGTTGGAACCGGTTCAGGACTACGGGTTTCAGGAGCGAGACATGGAAGGCGTTGGGCACCCGGAGCGAAGCAGGCAACCTTAGTTTGTAAGCCACGGCATTAATACGTCCAATCACCTCAAACGGTCCAATGTACCGAGGACTCAGCTTGTAAGAGGGAACTCTCAGACGGATATGTCGAGTTGAAAGCCAGACCTTGTCACCAGGATGGTACGGGGGTACGTCCTTCCGTCTCTTGTCTGCATGCTTCTTGATTCGGTCGTTGGCACTTTTGAGCGCATCCCGGGTCTCTCTCCAAATCTGCGAGAATTTTTTAGCAAGAGAATCAGCTGCGGGTACCTCGGTAGAGGTAGAAAAAGGCAATGGAATATTTGGGTTCTGACCGGTTACCACAAAAAAAGGTGACCTGGTGGTAGATTCACTGGGATGATTATTGTGTGAGAATTCAGCCCAAGGTAAGAGCGCAACCCAGTCGTCTTGATGAGCGTTGGTAAAGTGACGTAGGAAGGTGGTTAACCCCTGATTAATTCGTTCCACTTGCCCGTTGGTCTGAGGATGATATGCGGAGGAAAAGTCGAGAGATGTACCCATAAGCCGGCAAAGTGCCCTCCAGAAGCGGGAGGTGAACTGGACCCCCCGATCCGACAGAATCCGCTGAGGAAGACCATGCAGCCTGAAGACCTGGTGGATGAAGATCTCAGCCAACTTTGGGGCGGACGGTAGTCCCGATAAGGGAATAAAATGGGCCATCTTAGAAAAGCGATCTGCCACGACTAAGATGGTGGTACATCCGGCCGAGCGGGGCAAATCGGTCACAAAGTCCATGGCGATCTGTTGCCAGGGGGCTTCAGGAACTGGCAACGGATGAAGAAGACCGGCGGGCAAGGTCCTAGCCACCTTGTTCTGGGCACAGATTGTGCAAGAGGCCACGTAGTCCATCACATCCTGGCGAAGCGTAGGCCACCAATAATACCGGGAAAGCAGGAAGAGAGTCTTCTTGGTCCCCACGTGTCCAGCAATTTTGGAGGAATGTCCCCAGCACAACACCTCTATACGTTTGCCTGGAGGGACGAAGGTCTTACCGGGCGGAGGGGTAGCAAAATTCACAGGAGCCACGGTGATCATCCTGGAAGGCTCGATGATACAGGATGGGATTTCGTCCCTCTCAGAAGACTGCAACGACCTGGAAAGGGCATCGGCCTTGACGTTCCTATTACCCGGTCGGAAATGAAGTTGGAAGTCAAAGCGGGAAAAAAACAAGGCCCACCTGGATTGTCGGGCATTGAGCCTTTGGGCGGATTGCAGATAGGCCAGGTTTTTGTGGTCTGTGAGGATGGTAAAGGGATGTACAGCTCCCTCGAGTAAATACCGCCATTCAGTTAAGGCCATCTTAATGGCCAGTAATTCACGGTCTCCAATGGAGTAGTTGCACTCCGCCGGTGAAAAGATTTTAGAGAAAAAACCGCATGGAACCAGCCGTCCGGACGAAGCCTGCTGGGACAAGACCGCCCCAGCTCCAGTGGAGGAGGCATCCACTTCCAGGACAAAGGGTCTGCTGGCCACAGGCCGATGCAAAATGGGTGCTGAGGCAAAAGAACGTTTCAGAGTTTGGAAAGCTTCCTCCGCTTCAGGGGACCAGCTGTTGGTCTTCGTTCCTTTACGGGTCAGGTTCGTGATGGGTTTGGTAACCGTGGAAAAGTGAGGCACAAACTGGCGGTAATAGTTTGCGAACCCAAGAAACCGCTGGATGGCCTTAATCCCCACAGGACGAGGCCACTTGAGAACCGCATCGAGTTTTTCGGGATCCATGCTTAGACCGGAGTCGGAAACGACATATCCCAAGAAGGGTAGTGACGACTGCTCAAAAAGGCATTTCTCGATCTTGGCGTAGAGTTGGTTCTCTCGGAGACGATGCAAGACCAAGCGTACACTCCTGCGATGAGAAGGCAGATCGGGGGAGAAAACGAGGATGTCGTCCAGGTAGATGACAACACAAGAATAGAGTAGATCCCGGAATACCTCATTGATAAATTCTTGGAACACAGCGGGGGCATTGCAAAGGCCGAATGGCATGACTAGATATTCATAATGCCCGTCACGAGTATTGAAGGCCGTTTTCCACTCGTCCCCAGCACGGATTCGGACCAAATTGTAGGCTCCCCGCAGGTCTAACTTCGTGAAGATCCGGGCTCCTCTCAACCGGTCAAAAAGCTCCGGAATCAACGGAAGAGGGTAACGATTCTTGATGGTGATTTTGTTCAGGCCCCGGTAATCAATGCAAGGCCGCAGTGATCCATCTTTCTTCCGGACGAAGAAGAAACCTGCGCCTGCAGGAGAGGAAGACTTTCGGATAAACCCCTTGGAGAGGTTTTCGTGGATATATTCCGTCATGGCAGTGGTCTCGGCTGGAGAGAGAGGGTATGTTCTACCTCTGGGAGGAATCGCTCCAGGCAACAGGTCGATGGGGCAGTCATAAGACCGGTGCGGTGGCAGGGAATCCGCCTCTCTTTTGCAGAAAACATCAGCATAAGCGTGATATGGCACAGGAAGACCAGGGAGGTCTGTAGGCTTGCGCTGAGGCTGGGGACGAACCAGGTTACGTAAACAGCTTGCATGGCAGGCGTGCCCCCAGCGCAGGATCTCTCCGGAGCGCCAATCGATAACAGGCTCATGCCGCCTGAGCCAAGGTAGCCCCAAAAGAATGGCGTGGGACAACTGAGGCAAGACATAAAAGGCAATCCTTTCAGAGTGGAGGGCGCCAACTTGCAGGTTTACTTCAGTGGTTACCGAGGTGACGAGCCCAGGAAGAGGTTTGCCGTCAACGGAGGTGATTGCTCGAGGATTACTTAGGACGACCACGGGAATCTGGAGCCTGTCCACCTCCTCCTGGTGGATGAAGTTGCCTGCCGCGCCCGAGTCCACATACGCCTCCACAGAGCTACGCCCCCGTCCTGAAATAAGCAGAGCTGAAACAGTAAGTGGAAGAGAGGGGGTAGAATCACCTAGGGGGCCCTCTCCTACCTGGCCTAGGCGGATGCGTTTCCCGGTCTCTCAGGACAAGTGCGTATGAAGTGGTTGGCCCCTCCACAATAGAGACAGAGTCCCTTGGACATTCTCTCCCTACGCCGTTGTTCAGACAGCTTGATGCGATCAACTTGCATGGGCTCAGGAGCGGTGTTACTAGGAGGGGCAACGGTGCGCGGAATAGGAGCTTGGTATAACCTAAAGGACCTCTTCTCCCTAGCCGACTCTCGGGCGCGCTCCTGAAAACGCAGATCAATACGAGTAGCCAAGGAGATGAGATCCTCCAGGGTGGTAGGGAGGTCACGCCCGGCCAACTCGTCTTTGATTTTACCAGAAAGTCCTCTCCAAAACGCACCAACCAGGGCTTCATTATTCCACCCCAGCTCCGAGGACAAGGTCCGAAAACGGATGGCGTATTGCCCTACCGTAAGGGACCCCTGGCAGAGGTTAAAAAGGGCCTCAGTGGAGGAAGCAAGGCGTCCAGGTTCATCGAAAACCTTGCGAAATGTCTCCAAAAAACACTGGATGTTGGTCACCACCGGGTCATCCCTCTCCCATAATGGATTCACCCAAGCCAACGCCTCCCCCTCAAGGTGGGAGATTATAAAGGCCACTTTAGCACGGTCCGTGGGATACTGTTGGGGCGAAAGATCAAAGTGCAACCTGCACTGATTTAAAAATCCCCTACACAATTTTGGGTCCCCACAGTACCTGGGTGGTTTACCGAGACGGGGAGGGGGAGTAGAGACGGTGTCCCGGGCTAGGGTGGAAGCGGCCGTAGAGGACTGCAAAGAAAGCAGCCTATCATCCACGGAGGCCATATACCCCAAAATGTGAGACTGAGCATCGCGCTGTTGTGCGAGCTCCTGCTGGAGACTGACTAATAGGGGCGCGTGTGCTGGGTCTGCGGTCTGAAGAGCGGAGAGCCGGGTGTCCATGGACTTCATGAATGACATGATACGGTTCTGATTTTCTCTAAGGAAGAGCAGTTCCTTTTGAGTGGCAGCCGCGGCACCGGCGGGGTCCATGGCCTGACGATACTGTAACGCTAGCGGTACCTAAGATAGAGAGTGGACCCTCTGGATCGCGGATCCGGAGCCCCAGGGTCGAGCACACCAGGTGAAGACCGACCCCTATACAGGGATCGTTTGGGGCAGGACCACAGAGGACGGAGGCGCGACAGCCGGAACCAAGAGGGACGGCTCCAAGGACAGAAGGAGAGGGAAGGCAATGGTACGTTGGAGGACCTAGACGGGCAGAAGAGGAGGACGGCACCGGAGATGGGAGACAGTGCACAGGCAGGCTGGGAGGGAAGGACGCAGGAGACAGAGAGCGACAGGGAGTGTCAGGCGGAACGCGGAAAGCTACAGTAGAACTGTAGAGGCCAGAGAGTGCAGGAAAGCTACACGATCGTCAGGCGTCCTCCTAACTGCGAGGACGCCTGAAGTACAGCAGCCCCCGGATGCTCGTCACCCAAACCCGCCCTTCGGCGCCGCCCATCGCAGGGGAGACCAGGCCCGCCCCTCAGCGCCGCCCATCATGGGAGAGCGAGGAAAGACGGCGGCGAGCGCGAACCAGGGGGCGGGAAGGAGGAGCCGAGGAGAAGAGGAACTGACGGCGGCCACGTGACTGAGCGGGAGCGCGCAGGTGAGGGGATGCCGCAGCGGCCGCCGCAGCGAAAGGGGCATCGGCGGGCATAACCGCCGATGTCACAGGCCCAATGAATATCTGAGCGCTATGTGACAGGCTCGATGGCACAGCTGTGACCAAAGTGACTAGAGGATAAGGGAGATTTTGAATCTCTGCACACACTTTTGGACACTGGACACTTTTTGATTGTGTGAGGCCCAATGAATATCTGAGCGCTATGTGACAGGCTCGATGGCACAGCTGTGACAAAAGTGACTAGAGGATAAGCGAGATTTTGAATCTCTGCACACACTTTTGGACACTGGACACTTTTGGATTGTGTGAGGCCCAATGAATATCTGAGCGCTATGTGACAGGCTCGATGGCACAGCTGTGACAAAAGTGACTAGAGGATAAGCGAGATTTTGAATCTCTGCACACACTTTTGGACACTGGACACTTTTGGATTGTGTGAGGCCCAATGAATATCTGAGCGCTATGTGACAGGCTCGATGGCACAGCTGTGACAAAAGTGACTAGAGGATAAGGGAGATTTTGAATCTCTGCACACACTTTTGGACACTGGACACTTTTGGATTGTGTGAGGCCCAATGAATATCTGAGCGCTATGTGACAGGCTCGATGGCACAGCTGTGACAAAAGTGACTAGAGGATAAGGGAGATTTTGAATCTCTGCACACACTTTTGGACACTGGACACTTTTGGATTGTGTGAGGCCCAATGAATATCTGAGCGCTATGTGACAGGCTCGATGGCACAGCTGTGACAAAAGTGACTAGAGGATAAGGGAGATTTTGAATCTCTGCACACACTTTTGGACACTGGATGGACACTTTTGGATTGTGTGAGGCCCACTGATATCTGAGCGCTATGTGACAGGCTCGATGGCACAGCTGTGACAAAAGTGACTAGAGGATAAGGGAGATTTTGAATCTCTGCACACACTTTTAGACACTGGACACTTTTGGATTGTGTGAGGCCCAATGAATATCTGAGCGCTATGTGACAGGCTCGATGGCACAGCTGTGACAAAAGTGACTATAGGATAAGGGAGATTTTGAATCTCTGCACACACTTTTGGACACTGGACACTTTTGGATTGTGTGAGGCCCAATGAATATCTGAGCGCTATGTGACAGGCTCGATGGCACAGCTGTGACAAAAGTGACTATAGGATAAGGGAGATTTTGAATCTCTGCACACACTTTTGGACACTGGACACTTTTGGATTGTGTGAGGCCCAATGAATATCTGAGCGCTATGTGACAGGCTCGATGGCACAGCTGTGACAAAAGTGACTAGAGGATAAGGGAGATTTTGAATCTCTGCACACACTTTTGGACACTGGACACTTTTGGATTGTGTGAGGCCCAATGAATATCTGAGCGCTATGTGACAGGCTCGATGGCACAGCTGTGACAAAAGTGACTAGAGGATAAGGGAGATTTTGAATCTCTGCACACACTTTTGGACACTGGATGGACACTTTTGGATTGTGTGAGGCCCACTGATATCTGAGCGCTATGTGACAGGCTCGATGGCACAGCTGTGACAAAAGTGACTAGAGGATAAGGGAGATTTTGAATCTCTGCACACACTTTTGGACACTGGACACTTTTGGATTGTGTGAGGCCCAATGAATATCTGAGCGCTATGTGACAGGCTCGATGGCACAGCTGTGACAAAAGTGACTAGAGGATAAGGGAGATTTTGAATCTCTGCACACACTTTTGGACACTGGACACTTTTGGATTGTGTGAGGCCCAATGAATATCTGAGCGCTATGTGACAGGCTCGATGGCACAGCTGTGACAAAAGTGACTAGAGGATAAGGGAGATTTTGAATCTCTGCACACACTTTTGGACACTGGATGGACACTTTTGGATTGTGTGAGGCCCACTGATATCTGAGCGCTATGTGACAGGCTCGATGGCACAGCTGTGACAAAAGTGACTAGAGGATAAGGGAGATTTTGAATCTCTGCACACACTTTTGGACACTGGACACTTTTGGATTGTGTGAGGCCCAATGAATATCTGAGCACTATGTGACAGGCTCGATGGCACAGCTGTGACAAAAGTGACTAGAGGATAAAGGAGATTTTGAATCTCTGCACACACTTTTGGACACTGGACACTTTTGGATTGTGTGAGGCCCAATGAATATCTGAGCGCTATGTGACAGGCTCGATGGCACAGCTGTGACCAAAGTGACTAGAGGATAAGGGAGATTTTGAATCTCTGCACACACTTTTGGACACTGGACACGTTTGGATTGTGTGAGGCCCAATGAATATCTGAGCGCTATGTGACAGGCTCGATGGCACATCTGTGACAAAAGTGACTAGAGGATAAGGGAGATTTTGAATCTCTGCACACACTTTTGGACACTGGATGGACACTTTTGGATTGTGTGAGGCCCACTGATATCTGAGCGCTATGTGACAGGCTCGATGGCACAGCTGTGACCAAAGTGACTAGAGGATAAGGGAGATTTTGAATCTCTGCACACACTTTTGGACACTGGACACGTTTGGATTGTGTGAGGCCCAATGAATATCTGAGCGCTATGTGACAGGCTCGATGGCACAGCTGTGACCAAAGTGACTAGAGGATAAGGGAGATTGGATTGCTTTTAAAAAAGCAGTTTGCGGAGCAGTGGGTAAACAGCAGTGCAGGAATGTCAGGAAGCCTTAGAAGGCAGCCCAACAACCAACACCACTGATACACCACTATATAGCCTCCCCTTGCACTGAACACACAGTGACTGGTGTGTTGTGCAGGCCAAATTGCTAGCAGCAGAAGCAGTTTTTTTGTCTTCTCAGCAGGACAAAAAAAAAAATTGGGATTGCCTTTAAAAAAGCAGTTTGCGGAGCAGTGGGTAAACAGCAATGCAGGAATGTCAGGAAGCCTTAGAAGGCAGCCCAACAACCAACACCACTGATACACCACTATATAGCCTCCCCTTGCACTGCACACACAGTGACTGGTGTGTTGTGCAGGCCAAATCGCTAGCAGCAGAAGCAGTTTTTTTGTCTTCTTCCCTGCCTAACGCTCTCCCTACAGAATCAGCAGCAACCTCTCCCTATACTAAGATCGGCAGAAGTAAGATGGCGGTCGGCGTGCACGCCCTTTTATACCCCCTGTGACGCCCACCAAAGCAAGCCAATCACTTGCATGCCCTTCTGAAAGATGGTGGTGACCCCTGCCTATGTCATCACATTGCCCACAGTGTCCGTGGATCCTGATTGACTGAAAAAGAGCGCAAAACAAACTTTTGAAACGCGACTTTGGCACGTAAGTCGCCGACCTCGTGGCCGACCTCATCCTAGGGTCGGGTTTCGTTTCATGAAACCCGACTTTGCCAAAAGTCGGCGACTTTTGAAATTTTTCGACCCGTTTCGCTCAACTCTAGCCATCAGTCAAAATCCGCCACAATTTGAAAATGGCGGATCCGCTAAAATGTATAAAAACCGGATGGCAGCTGATGGAACGGATCCATTTTTTTAAGGATCCGCTATACCAATTTAAGTGCGGATCCTCAACAAAACGGATCCGTACCATCCATTGCCATCCGTTTTTCACATCCGTTGGATCCGTTTTCTTGAGGATCCGTTTTTCTACACCTCCAAAATGAGATGCTCCCAAATATGATTCGCTCTTGGAGAATGCTCCCAAATGTGATTGGATACTGGAAACTAGGGAGAAATATATCTAGGGTGTTGTGATACAATTTCTTTGAAAGGTTTTAGAGCTAGTGGCAGCGATGGAAGGAGTTAGTGCAAGTCTGGAAGGAGTTATTGCGAGTATTGACAGCTTCTGTGTGGAATTGGATCTTCACTTGAATCGGTTGGCAATTATTGCTCTCGAGAGGGAGAAAAGATTGCGAATCCTGCGTATGAGGAGATGGCGCCAGTGGATTCATCCCATTAATGCGCAGAGGTTCACCCGTGGCGTTTTTTCCACACTGTACCTGGAATTGAGGGATAATCCAGACAAGTTCTTCAACTACGTGCACATGAGGCTGGAATTCTTTGAGATATTGGTGGATCGTGTTGGAGAACAAATCCGGAGAAGGGACACACAAATGCGGTTTTCTATATCACCGGTGGAGCGTTTGATGGTGACCCTTCGGTAAGTTATCTACCTTTTTAAAACGTTTCAGATTCTGCAGGCTTTTATTGTTATGTTATGGCTTGTAGTTTGTATTAATTTTACTTTTTTTCCATTTTTTTAACAGATTCCTGGCAACTGGAGAATCCTTCACCTCCCTCCATTTCCAGTTCTGGATTGGGATTTCAACTATTGCTGGAATTATACAACAGACCTGCCGGGCATTGTGGGATTCTCTACAGGAGGAATACATCCCAGAGCCAACACAGGAGAGGTGGCTGGAGACTGCCGACAAGTTTCAAGAAATCTGCCAGTTTCCAAACTGCATCGGTGCCGTGGATGGCAAGCATATCAGGATTGTGAAACCCTTGGGATCTGGTTCACAGTTTTACAACTATAAGAAATACTTTTCTATTGTGCTTATGGCCATTTCGGATGCAAACTGCAAATTCATTGCCGTGGACATTGGTGCATACGGTCGTTCTAATGACTCTCAGGTATTCAAGATGTCCACCATGGGCCGTCGCTTGTATGGAGACAATTTTGACTTCCCACCTCCAAGACCACTCCCTGGAACAACAGGCCCACCAATGCCTTTTGTGTGCATTGGCGACAATGCTTTTCAGCTTTCTAAACACCTACTCAAACCATATGGTAGTCGTGGATTAACACACCGGAAAAGAATCTATAACTATCGGTTAACCAGAGCGCGCAGAGTGGTGGAGTGCGCGTTTGGAATTTTAACTGCCAAATGGAGAGTCCTGTTAACGGCCATGAAAATGAAAACAGAGACTGTGGATGAGGTGGTGAAGGCCTGTGTAATCCTGCACAATTTTGTCCTTTCAAAGGAACCCGTTTCCATCGATGAAAATCTGTCTGAAACCACCTTGTGGGATTATGAGCAGCAAACTTTTCGGAGCACTGGCTCAGTCGCAAGAATGAGGGACACCTTTGCAGACTATTTTGTGGACACCAGAGGGACAAGTGGACGGCAAGATGACATGATATAATTTTCTTCATACCAATTGTGAGTACCATTTTTTTTTTTTAAACTGAAATTTTACCAAGTGTTTGGTTTTCCCAAGCATTGTGTTACCATGTGATTTGGTTTACCAAGTGTTTTTTTTTTTTAAGTTTTACACTTTGCAATGTTACCAATTGTTGGGTACCAAGCGTAAAATTTTACCAAGTGTTGTGTAGCAAGCGTTGTTTTACACTGACAAATGTTACCAAGTGTTGGGTACCAAGCGTAAAATTTTACACTTTGAAATTTTACCAAGTGTTGTGTACCAAGCGTTGTTTTACACTTTGAAATGTTAACAAGTGTTGGGTACCAAATGTTGTGCTACCAAGTGTTGGTCTTTTGTACCTTGTACACCACCGGTGTACTGTGGAATATTACCCAGTGTTGTGTTACCAAGTGTTGGTTTTTTGTACCTTGTACACCACCGGTGTACTGTGAAATATTACCCAGTGTTGTGTTACCAAGTGTTGTGTTTACCTTTTACACCACCGGTGTACTTTGAATATTTCCAAAGAAAGAAACAAAAAAGAAACAACACAATAAGGTTTTTTGAAAATAAAAAACATAGTTTATTTCTGAATTTGTAATAACTGTATTTTTTTGTGAATTTTTGGTTATTTTTTTTTTTTTTTTGGTATCTTAAACCTTTTTTGTAACTTTTTTTGGTATATATTACCTTTTTTGTAATTTTTTTTGTTTTGTTTTGGTATGTATTACCTTTTTTGGAAAAAAGAAAAAACATTATAAAGTGTGATAATGTTGGGTGGAGATAGTATTGGAGGGGTTAACAGGGTTGACCACACCGAGGGGGGGGTAGAGGACTAGGGAGGGAGTTGAAGTGGAAGGGGGGGTTTAACACATGTGGTTGGGACGGGAGTGGATGGACAGACGAGGTTTGTGGGTATATTGAAGGTGTATGTGGGGGTGGGTATGGTGAGGGCATTGGGGTATAATGCAATGGGGAAAGAAGGTACTGGGAAGAATGGAATGGGGAACTAGAGAAAGGAGAGGGAGTGGTAGGAGGAGGGACGGCTGTATGATGGATGGTGGTGGAAGGATGGACGGGGGAAGGATGGACTGTGGAAGGATGGACTGTGGAAGGATGGACAGGGGAAGGATGGACAGGGGGAGGATGGGATGCTTCAGCAAGTACTTCCACTAGAGCATTCTGACAGGCTTGCATCACACGCATCTGCTGGTGAGTACTTAAACCTTCCATTTGCCGGACAACAGATTGAAAAAAGGTATGTCTCGGTGTCTGGTTTGATTCTAAATTCATCTGTTCCATGTATCTTCTGAGTTCCATGATACTTTGATTGATCATGGTCAACCCAGAAGATAACTGTTGTCCATAAGTGTGGAAACCATGCTGGACAGATGAGTTTAGACTCAAACAGTCAGACAAGGTCATCCTTTCCTGACTCCTCAGTCGCTGCCGGCCAGAACCAAAAGTTGGTCGAGATGGTGCGGCAGTGTCTGAGGGGTGGGGAACAGGGAACAAGTCGTCACCAGCAGCTTCATGTGATGAAGTCTGCCCTGCTGCTCCAGTGCTGGTGGAGGGGATAGAGGGATGAGACAAGAGGGTAGGTACAGAGGGGTCGGATACCTCAATGCGGTCACCGGGGGCGGTCTCACTAGGGATCACTCCAGAGGGACGCAACTCTGATGCAGACTCCCGAGTGCTGCAGATGGTGCTAAAAAAAGGAGAAAAAATGTATATTAAAAATATTGATATTTAATTTAAGTCTGCTGAAAAAAAATTTGGTTAAACATTTCTACTACAGAAATGGTTTGGGGAATATTTACCTTCTGCACACCATTGTTGATCGCAGGAACGCCAGGGCTCTGTAGTTCTTGTACTGGGGTCCCCGGCGTCCTCCCGATCCACTCGGGGTCTGCATCTCCTTGTTGTAGTCCCTCTTGAAGCGATCCCGGAGCGACCGCCACAGTGTGATAACCCTGTCACCTGTGAAGCAAAAAAAAAGGGGTTTAGTATTCAACACTTTACATGCTGGAATATAAGTTACTGAAGTTGTAATACTTACGCACAAAATTCCTGGCCCTAGCATTGAGTTCCTCCCAGTCCTCAATAACTGAAGAACAGACCTCATCCCAGAGCCGTCGGGTGGTTGGTTGGTCGGCGTGTAAACGGTTTGCCATGTTCCACAGCGGCTCCCGGTTTTCCACCTCACGGATGAGTTCATCTGTATCAATTATGACACCCTCCTCCAGATGTCTCCGGGGAGCACGCTGTGAAACCTGTGAAGATATAAAACAAAACAAAAACAAAAAAATTACATTCTATTCAAACACATGATGTTCATTTAAACAATTATCCAAATAGGGTTACTTACCGTTTGCCGACCACCAGAGGCATCACCTTGACGACCCTGGGATGTCCTGGGAGTCACTCTAGTGCGGGCACCGGATTCTGAAGACTGTGGAAAAAAAAAAAATTTTGTTTGGATGGATGTGTAGTTATTGTGTGTGCACTGTGATGAATGTTTGTGTTGGGTGAAGCATTATGTATGTGTGTATGTGCTAAACTTACACTCTGCGCACCCCCTCCTTGTGTCTCTCCACCCTGCACGTCTCCTCCTGGAAGCTCCTCTGAATCAGCTTCCTGTCAAAACATAATACATGGATAGTGTTTTTAACCAAAAAAAAAATAAGTTTAAAAAAAAAAAAAAAAAAATAATAATTTTTTACCTCAGCTCGCTGAGGATGTGAGGGGGAGCTTTCAGGAAACTAATGTTTGCCTGTCCTCTGCTGCGGCCTGGCTGGCCGTCTCTGCTGCGGCCTGGCTGACCGTCTCTGCTGCGGCCTGACTGGTGGTGCTTGCTGAAGTGATCTGCAAGTATAAAGACAATTGTTAAGCTACTATACAAAGGATCATAATAAGCTTTCAAGCCTTTATGCTTACAGGGAAACAAATGGTTGCCTGTACTCTGCTGCGGCCTGGCTGGCCGTCTCTGCTGCGGCCTGGCTGACCGTCTCTGCTGCGGCCTGGCCGGTCATCTCTGCTGCGTTCTCGCCGGTCGTCTCTGCTGCGGTCTCGTTCACCATCCCTGCTGCGGCCTGGCTGGCCATGTCTGCTGCTGCCTTTCTGGTGGCGCTTCATGAAGTGATCTGCAAGTATAATAAAATGATATGAAAGTAAAAAAAAAAAATCTTCATTTGTATATAATTTGTGTAATTCCCTGAAACTAAGTATACGCAGTTTTAAGTGTTTGCATGTCTAAATTCCCTTATCTCTCACCGAGTGTAACCACAGTGATTGAAGGTGTGTAATATTTTGTGTAAACCCACACTTTATCTTTGCATGTGTTTGAATTCCAGTGATTGAAGGTGTGTAATTGCTGTGTATACCAGTGTTTGCATTCCCTCAAAAACTCTCACTGAGAGTGTAACCACAGTGATTGAAGGTCTCACAGAGAGTGTAACCAATTATTGAAGGTGTGTAATTGCTGTGTATACCAGTGTTTGCATTCCCTCAAAAACTCTCAACGAGAGTGTAACCAGTGATTGAAGGTCTCACCGAGAGTGTAACCAGTGATTGAAGGTGTTTAATTTCTGTGTATACCCACACTGTGTTTGCATGTTTTTGAATTCCCTGAAAAACTCTCACTGAGTTTAACCTGTGATTTAAGGTGTGTAATTGCTGTGTATACCCAGATTTTTTTCATGGTATGTCGCAATCTCTCACTTTTAACCACACTTGTATACCAAAAAATTTAATGTACCTTCATGGTAACTTAATTTTACCTTTTTTTTTTAAAATGATACTAAGGAGATTTTTTCAAAACAGTTTATTTTTTTATTTTTTTTTTATAATTTTTTTCCAACAAATAGGAGCTACTCTGCTCTTTATTTTAAATACCACAATAAATGAAAAATAAAAAAACACCGATTTACAACAGATACATTAATCACACCACAATTGCAAATATACACACACTCCAGGGGTCTTACAGGTGGAAGATTTGCAGCTGAGCAGACAGATTTTGTAGCTCTAGTTTGGTCTTCTATCAGTCAGGCTGGTGTTTGATATCTGGCTCGGTGTCTTCAGTGTGGCTGTTGCCAGATGTCTGGGCCCAATTACACCACATACAATACCAGTTAGGCCGGTTTCACATTTGCACTTTATAGCGCAGTGATGACCTGCACACGGCCGCCACTAATCACCGCCCCATCCGGTCATCGCCGCCTACTAGCGCACATGGACTCTTGCGATCTGCGCACCCTATCTTTAGCATAGGGTGCGCAGATCGTGCACTGGCAGGATTTTACCGTGTGCTGCGCACTTTTGAAGGTGTGCCGTGCGCGCCAAAATGCAACATGCTGCATTTGGCGCACAAGGGCACACCTTCAAAAGTGCGCAGCACACGGTAAAATCCTGCCAGCGCATGATCTGCGCACCCTATGCTAAAGATAGGGTGCGCAGATCGCAAGCGTTCATGTGCGCTAGTAGGCGGCGATGACCGGATGGGACAGGGATTAGCGGCGGCCGTGTGCAGGTCATCGCTGCGCTATAAAGTGCAAATGTGAAACCGACCTTACACCACACAATCACAGCATAAGAAATACAATATTACAGTTGTATGAAAATAAAATGCAGTACACATGCAACAGAAAAAAAGGATGGAAAAAAAAAATGCAGTACACACACACAGGCCATACACACACACACACACACACACACACACACGCTCCAGGGGTCTTGCAGGTGGTAGACTTGCAGCTGGGCAGGCAGGTTTTATAGCTCTAGTTCAATCTTCTATCAGTCAGGCTGCAGTCGGATGTCTTGCTTGGTGTCTTCAGTGTTGCTGGTGCCGGATTGTCTGGGCCCAATTACACCACATACCATACACCACACAATCACAGCAATCACAGCATAAACAATACAATATTACAGTTGTATGAAAATAAAATGCAGTACACATGCAACAGAAAGAAAAAAAGGATGGGAAAAAAAAAATGCCATACACACACACACACACACACACACACACACGCTCCAGGGGTCTTGCAGGTGGTAGACTTGCAGCTGGGCAGGCAGGATTTATAGCTCCAGTTCAATCTTCTATCAGTCAGGCTGCAGTCGGATGTCTTGCTTGGTGTCTTCAGTGTTGCTGATGCCGGATTGTCTGGGCCCAATTACACCACACAATCACAGCAATCACAGCATAAAAAATACAATATTACAGTCGTATGAAAATAAAATGCAGTACACATGCAACAGAAAAAAAAAGGATGGAAAAAAAAAATGCATTACACACACACAGGCCACAGACACACACACACACACACGCACACGCGCTCCAGGGGTCTTGCAGCTGGGCAGGCAGGTTTCATAGCTCTAGTTCAATCTTCTATCAGTCAGGCTGCAGTCGGATGTCTTGCTTGGTGTCTTCAGTGTTGCTGGTGCCGGATTGTCTGGGCCCAATTACACCACATAATCACAGCAATCACAGCATAAAAAATACAATATTACAGTTGTTTGAAAATAAAATGCAGTACACAAGCAACAGAAAAAAAAGTATGAAAAAAAAATATACACACAGACATGCAACACTCGCAGACCACACACACACACACAGGCAGGCTACACACTAGCAGGCCATACACACACACAGAAATGTCATAAATAGGTATACTCACACTTGTAGGCGAGCTGGTACTGGCAGGCCTCTTGATAGCTGATAGCTGTGTGGCAGCTTGGTGGGTGTCTGGCAGGCTTGATAGCTGTGTGGCAGCTTGGTGGCTGTCTGCAGGCTTGGTGGGTGTCTGGCAGGCTTGGAGGGTGCCGTGGTTCCTGGCTGGCTTGCTGGCTGACTGCTACTGCATGTCTGGGCCCAATTAGCCCACCTTATATAGTTTTGGGACTGTCTGGAAAAGTATCTTTTTTCTCTGGGCATGCGCAGTGCGATTTTGCGGATCCTGCCGGCGGATTCCGCAAAATCGCGGGTCCTGGCGGATCCGCCGCCCATAGGCGTCCATTCTACCGCATGGCGGATGACGGCGGATCCGCCGCCACCTGCCATTTTGACGGCAAAAAAAACGTTGCAAGCTCCGTCCCCCTCATACAGAATCCGCAAGGAATTTTGCGGATCCTCCGAATATCGGACGCAACGGACGACCATCCGTCAAAATCCGCCACTAATGTATCCCAATGGGGGAAATGGCGGATCCGCAACAAGAAAAAGCAGATCCGCCATTTTCAAATTTTGGCGGATTTTGACTGATGGCAAAAAACTGAAGTGTGAAAGAGGCCATAGACAGTGTGTGACACGGTACCAACGATCGCCGTGGTCGTTAGTGACATCGCTGATCGCTGATCTATCGTTATGAAGATCTGCCTGTATGACTGCTTACTAGCGATGCACAAACGATCTTAGCCAGATTGTATCGTTGTCGGAATTGTTGGTGCGTCGCTACGTGCAATGGTACCCTAACACTCTCTGCCTGTGAGATGAAAGTTGAAGCACTGAGAGGACACCTGCAGATGTGTCAATTATAATCATACACTGCTCTGCAGTGAGATCAGAAGAGCTGAGAGTGGCCATTATACATCTCTCTAGTAACACCTCCTTTCATTTAAAATAAATTCTGTAGGCAGAATTCTTACACAGATCAGTGTTCAGCCTATAGTCCTGAACAGCTCATTTACATAATAAAAATGTGGATTTCTCTGGAAGAAGACACCATATTGCAGATATCAAGGTATCATTTTATTCAACTTTCTGTTACCCGCATGCCCATTTAGATGGTTTAAAGCAAACTTAGCAGGATTTTTCTAAGTAAACTATAGGTATTGTCATGTTGCCACTGTTATACTAATTAAAATGATACCTGCAGTGTAGAAATTCGTCTTTTGGTTCCTGAATAATCTGTTTTAGAAGTTTTCAGCTAATGATATGTTTGTGATCCGGGGCGGAACTGTAGGCAGAGTCTTTTCTTGGTGCTCTAGGCCAGTGAAACCAAGAAGAGACCTGCCCACAGGCCCACCCCAAAACGCAAACAATCTGTCTCAATGATGAGCAACATGATAGTGTTTTGGGGCTGGACTGTGGGTAGGTCACTTCTTGTATTCTCTGGCTTAGAGAACCAAGATAAGACTCAGCCTACAGTCTCGACCAGGAGCACGGGCATATAATTAACTGAACATTACAAAGGCTATGTGCACATGTAGTTTTCGGTGGTGCAGATTTTTCCTTGCGGATTTTGGAAAAACCGCAGGTCAAAAAGACCTGCGGTTTAGGCTGCGGTATAGCCCTGCGGTTTCACACCTCTACAATGGAGGCAATGTGAAACCGCAGTGGATTCCGCACAAAGAATTGACATGCTGCGGATTGTAACCCGCAGCAAATCCGCGCGGAAAAATCCGCAGCATGTGCACAGCGTTTTTCAGTTTACCATTGAAAACAAGGGTACTATACAACGCACCTAAATCTGCCGCGGACCCGCAGGGCCAGAAACGCTGCGGATCCGCAGTAGAATCCGCAACATGTGCACATAGCCTAACACTGATTACACAAGAACTGCAAGACTGATTTCTTCACAGCAGGTATCATTTTAATCGGTGCAACAGTGGCAACCTGACAATGCCTGTAGTTTGCCTGGCAAATTCACAGATTCCCTTTAAGTATACAGATAAGAATTAAGCATGTAGCATTTTAATTTCAAAATTAATGAAAACTTGTTTTTTACATGATAGAATTTTTTATACATTTTTTATTGTTTTTACTTTCCTAATAATAAAATAGTCTGGCTTCCTTCTTTTAAATGTGTGCATATCCAAATGACTAGTATTTATGTTGTTAATATAGCCATGGGCAGAATATCTTATATCTATTACTGATGCTTACAGAATATGCTTTGGTTTTCTCACTTGAAATGCTTCTCATGCAATAATTTATAAAGGAAACTAAATTTTGCATTACAAGAATCAAAATGGAAGAAAATACCAAGCACAACATACCAAGAAAAGTGCTTCCTACAACCGGGTAAGGTATGTTTTTACTCATGTACTTACAACTGGATAAGGTATGTTTTTACTCATGTACTTAGAGATAAATATACTGTATCTTTTGAAATTAAATATTTTCAAAATTTGTACATTTTTTTCCCCATAATTTAATTTTTACATATAAATTCTTAACGTATTGTATAAATAGAAAGCCTCAGATTTAGTGGAAAATATGTGTATAACACTCAGAGCTTCCTTTTTTAATTTCCATGTGAATTCAACCAACATAGCTAAGGGAAAAAATGAATGGTATACAGTTGTAACCAGCCACCTATTTATCCACACACAGTGGTTTCTGGCTTTGTAGGCTACTTATATTGTGTGAAAAGACAAAAAATTCTCCCTATTTAGGGCTTATGTCTGCCTTGTTATTTGAGTACTACCGGTGCAAACAGAAGTTTTAGCATTTTCACATGGTTGGGAGTAAAAACTAGCCCTGTTTGGGAAGTATGAAGAGATTAGCACTCTGCTAACTAATAAGTGATCACTTTTTCAAAAGAGTGAACAGCTTTACTGTAATGGGGTCTTCCAAGCTGGGGTACCTCTTTCAGTACCACCCCGTGTTTTCGGAGGTCTGCTCTGCGTTGGCTGGAGTCTGAATGAATGACGCTGGCTGGAATTCCTCTGAGTGCATGGGCGCATATAAAAGATCACTGCTTCTCCATATATTTCCAGTCTGACAACACTTTACTCACAGGACACAGAAAATATTACACAGATACAGAGGGCCGGCCAATAGACAAGCGTCAGGCGAGACATGCATTACAAAAGCCGCAGGTGGCCGGAGCCTGCGGATGTTTACTGTGGGAATTACAAAGGTAGGGGGGAGGGCGGACACTGCTGATACATTAGGGACATGCATCTTACATGGAACCTATTATATATACATATAACTGCACAACATATTCTGGGTGCTGAGTGGTTCTGTAACACGGCTCCCCTTTTCAGCGACGCGATCGGCATACACAGTCTGATCCTCAATGGATCGGTTTGGGGATGACCGAAGTTTATGGGGTTGGTACAAGTTCCGTTTGTCGACTTAGTCCATCGGCGTTACCATTTTGTTTGCCGGGTCTGTAGTGGATGGTGAAGTCCAGAGGTTGTAGGGCTAAACTCCACCGCAGCAATCTGGCGTTGTCTCCAGAGACCCGATTCAGCCAGACTAGGGGATTATGGTCCATTAGGAGGGAAAACTGTCGTCCATACAAATATGGTTGCAACTTCTTGAGTGCCCATACTACCGCCAAGCACTCCTTCTCGATGGCCGCATAGCTTATTTCACGAGGCAGTAGTTTCCGACTCAGGTAAGCTACCGGGTGTTCTTGGCCGTCCGGCCCGACTTGGCTCAGTACTGCCCCCAATTCAAACATAGAAGCGTCTGTATGAACAAGGAAACGTGTAGTAGGATCGGGTGCGGCCAATACAGGGGTATTGGTGAGGGCGTCCTTTAGTTGGCGGAAGGCTTCCTCACACTCTGAAGTCCAGGTTACCTGGCAGGGTTGGTTCTTAAGGGTCAAATCAGTGAGGGGCTTGACTACGCTGCTGTAATTGGGAACGAATTTCCTGTAATACCCCGCTGTCCCTAGAAACGCCATGACCTGGGTTTTAGTGCGTGGCATGGGCCATTTGGCTATGGCCTCAATCTTGCCTGGTTCTGGTCACTGTTTCCCACTTCCCACCCAATGCCCTAAATACTGAACCTCTGCTTTGCCCACGTGACACTTGTTTGGGTTCAGGGTGATTCCGGCCTGGTGGATCCTGTCCAATACTGTTTCTAGGTGATTTAGATGCTCTTCCCATGTCGCACTGTAGATGGCGATGTCGTCCAGGTAGGCACAAGCATAGTCCTGGAGACCATCCAGAAGCCGGTCAGCCAGCCTTTGGAAGGTCGCCGAGGCATTCTTCATCCCGAATGGCATAACTCGAAACTGGAATAAGCCGAACGGGGTGACAAATGCCGACTTGGGAATAACATCAGGACTAAGGGGAATCTGCCAGTAGCCTTTGCATAGATCGATGGTGGTCAAATACTTTGCCCCCGCCAGCCGGTCTAACAACTCATCCACACGCAGCATGGGGTATGCATCCGTCACTGTTTTCTCATTGAGCTTACGATAGTCTACACAAAACCGTGTAGTCCCATCCTTCTTGGGCACTAACACTACGGGGGATGCCCAGGGACTATCTGACTCTTCAATGACCCCTAAACGCAACATCTCTTGTATCTCTTGTCGCATCCCCTCTTGTACAGACTCAGGGACGCGGAAGGGGTTTTGTCGCAGGGGGGGTCTGATCCTGGGTATCAACCTTGTGTTGCGCCAGGAGAGTGTACCCCGGTCTCTCTGAAAACATCCTCTGTCGCGGCCTCAACAACGCCTCCGCCTGCTGTCTCTCCCGGGGGCCTAGGTCTTCACCCAAGTGTACCTGGTCTCATGTTTTCATGTTTTAGACTGAGTCCTTTCCCCTAAGACATCCGGCAAGGGAAGTCCAGCTAAATCCTCTGCTTCAGGTGCACAGATGGCCACTACCTCTTCAGGGCGCTCCCGGTAGGGCTTCAGCATATTCACGTGGAACATGCGGATAACCCTGGGGTCATCACAATTGGCGACATTATAGGTTGTGTCGGCTATTTTCCCCACTACCTGGTAGGGCCCCTGCCATGCAGCTTGAAACTTATTCTGCTTAGTGGGCTCTAACACCAGGACCTTCTGTCCTATTTCCAAGGTGCGCTCTCTGGCCCTCCGATCGTACCATATGCGCTGGCGCCGCTGGGTCGCCTGCATGTTCTCACGTACAGCCTGAGTCAGCTCCTGTAGACGTCCCGGAATTCCAGCACATAGGGTACAATAGGTACCCCTTCTATGAGGTCCTCCCCTTCCCAGTGTTCCAGCACTAAGTCTAGGGGTCCCCTTACCCGTCTCCCGTATACCAGCTTGAACGGGGAGAGCCCCGTGGATTCTTGGGGCACCTCCCGATAGGCAAACAGGAGGTGTGGCAAGAATTTCTCCCAGTCCCTGTAGGTCCTGGTAAAAGTCCCAATGAGCTGTTTTAATGTCCCGTTAAAGCGTTCACGCAACCCATTGGTTTGCGGGTGGTACGGGGCGCTTCTAATGGACTTTACGCCGCACAGCTTCCACAGTTGGTTGGTCACCTCTGCTGTAAACTGGGTACCCTGGTCCGAGATAATCTCCAGGGGAAATCCAACCCGTGAGAAACCTGGAGCAGGGCGGCCGCCACCGTCTCTGCCAGTATGTTAGGTAACGCAACCGCCTCTGGATACCATGTGGCATAATCTACCACTGTCAATATATACTTTTTCCCGGACGGACTGGGTTTGGCTAACGGCCCTATCAAATCGACCGCTACTCGGCTAAATGGTTCCTCCACAATGGGGAGGGGGCGTAATTTGGCCTTGCATCGATCCCCCCTCTTGCCAATGCGCTGACAACTGTCACAGGTCTGGCAGTACTGACGAACATCATACGTTACCCCCGGCCAAAAGAAGTTTTGTGTCAGACGATGCCTGGTGCGACTGACGCCGAAGTGCCCGGCCAAGGGTATATCATGAGAGATTCACAGTAGCTCCTGCCTATACTTCTTGGGAACTACCAGCTGTTGTTTTATAGCGGGGCTCGTCCCTGTGTGGTGCTGCTCTGTGATCCGGTAGAGGAGTCCCTGCTTCCATACAAACTGTTCCCCTTCTAGTACTCCTCTCCCCTCCTGTGCCTTCCCACGATATCCCTCCAATGAAGGATCCTCAAGTAACTTCCTCTTAAATTCATCTGGGGTGGCCCAAGAAATGTGTCTGGCTATGGGAATACGTGCAGGGCTGGGATGTCTTACCTGGGCCTCCTCTGAGTGTGATTCCGCCTCCGCAGCTCGAGCTTGTCTCCGGGTGGTCACAGGATAGGTCTCAGTCAGAGGGGCCACCGAGAATGCAGACAACATGGGCCCCAAGTCATTTCCCAGCAAGACGTCTGCAGGCATATCCTCCATCAAGCCGACCTCAACAAGGCCATCCCCGACTCCCAAGTTCAGGTGAATCCTGGCAGTGGGTAGTCGATGTATGGCTCCCCCTGCTACACGGACTGCCACTGTCCGGTCCGTCTTCTCTTGGTCCCGGATGAGATGAGGCTTCACAAGGGTCAAAGTTGCTCCGGAATCCCTTAGTCCCTGCATACGTTTCCCATTAACCCACATGACCTGTCGATGCTGTTGTCGATTATCTGCCTGGGCTGCCTGCACGGGGTCTACTTCATGCAGCACTTCCTCCATCTCTTCCACCCCTTGGTTAGTCGTAGCCCCCCAATGCCGGGTCAGCTTCGCCTTGGTAGCAGTGTACAGCAGCCCGGCTGAAGGTAGCTGTTCCCGCCTTTGGCCACTGGG
Source organism: Dendrobates tinctorius (assembly GCF_039654945.1). Classification (NCBI taxonomy): domain Eukaryota; kingdom Metazoa; phylum Chordata; class Amphibia; order Anura; family Dendrobatidae; genus Dendrobates; species Dendrobates tinctorius. The sequence goes on along the minus strand of NW_027361779.1, from coordinate 5,467,631 downwards.
TATGCTGAGTCCGGTTGGGGCATTGTCTTTGCAGGTGACCCAGCCGACAGCAGGTGTGGCATCGGGACAGGGGGACTGTGGTAGGCCGGGTTTCTAGCTGATCCCCCTACAATCTTCGGTGGTTTGGGGCCCTCCAGGTCCATGGGCGGGCCCCTAGTGACCACCTTTGATCTGGAGAACTGCGGCCTCCTGGCATCATGATGTTCATCGGCCAGACGAGCGGCTTCCTCATGAGTTGTTGGCCGCCTGTCCCGAAGCCATTCCTGTGTCTCGGGGTTTAGTCCATTAAAGAATCGTTCTAACAGGAAGAGCTGGAGGACGTCCTCTTTAGTGGTTGCTTGGCTCCCTTGTACCCACTGTAGCAGTGACCGCTGTAATTTACAGGCCCATTCAGCGTGGGTATCGGTTATGCGTTTTATAAGTCCGCAGAACTTTTGGCGATAGGCCTCTGGTGTCAGCGCATACCGGGCCAAGATCACTTCTTTGATCCGCTCATAGTCCATACAGTCCTCATCAGGTACCATGCGATAGGCGTCCGCTGCCCGGCCTGTCAGCTTGCTGGCCAGAATCTGAACCCGTTCCTCCGGCTTTACTTGATGAAGGGCACACTGCCGCTCAAAGTCCTGCAGAAAGCCATCAATGTCTTCCTCTGCCTCCCCCAACTGTCGGAAGGCATTGTACTGGATCTTTTTGTGGCTTACTGTTGAAGGTACCTGGTTGAAGGCCAGAGCTCCCCCTGCTCGCTGACTCTCCTCTCTCTGCTCTGCCATCTCCATCTTGGCCAGCTCCACTTTGGTCCGCTCTGCCATCTCCATCTTGGCTAGCTCTATCCTGGTCCGCTCGGCCATCTTTTCCTTCAGATCAGTACGCACATCAGCCATCACCTCTCGTATGATCTCTACTGCAGGATTTGGGCCATAGAACGCCAGTCTGTTCTTTACCTCCCTCTGGAATTCGGACTCCTCCACGTTCACATTGGGGGGCGCTGCACTGTCGTGTTCCATGATGGCTGCTATCAAATCCGCTTTTGTTTTGTTGCTGGCGATCAACCCTCGTGTTTCCCCCAGATCTTTTAATGTAGTCCTCTTTAACTTCTGGTAGTTATTTTCCATTCATTCCTTTCCTCCTGTAGAAGGGGTATCAAATCCCGCTGTCTGCCACCAGTGTAACGGGGTCTTCCAAGCTGGGGTACCTCTTTCAGTACCACCCCGTGTTTTCGGAGGTCCGCTCTGCGTTGGCTGGAGTCTGAATGAATGACGCTGGCTGGAATTCCTCTGAGTGCATGGGCGCATATAAAAGATCACTGCTTCTTCATGTATTTCCAGTCTGACAACACTTTACTCACAGGACACAGAATATATCACACAGATACAGAGGGCCGGCCAATAGACCAGCGTCAGGCCAGACATGCATTACAAAAGCCGCAGGTGGCCGGAGCCTGTGGATGTTTACTGTGGGAATTACAAAGGTAGGGGGGAGGGCCGACACTGCTGATACATTAGGGACATACATCTCACATGGAACCTATTATATATACATATAACTGCACAACATATTCTGGGTGCTGAGTGGTTCTGTAACATTTACCATCTGAGAAAATAAAGAACCTCATTCACAACTACCACAAAAGACTTCAAGCTATCATTGATGTTAGAGGGGGCAATACAATTAAGAAATGGGGTATGTAAACATTTGAGCAGATTCATTTGGATGTTTTGGGTTGTCATTATGATTTAAAAAGAGAAAACACAGTAGTTTAATAAATGGCTTCACCCAATCACTAACCATGAGTGGAGAAAACCTTTTGGTGTTATCATTCATATTCTCTGAAAAAAAGGCCAAGAAAGCAAAAATCCTGCTGGGGTATGTAAACTTTTGAGCACAACTGTACATGTATAAATATAGGTGTGGCCAGTGCAAAACACTGGCACATGACTTATTCCTTCCAAAGACTGTACTGAGGACTAAGAGGCACTCATTATGGGTGGAAGAAAGGCGATTCCAGCAGCTAAACAGAATTGGTTCTTTACAGTTAGAGCAGTCAGACTGTGGAATGCCCTACCACAGGAGGTAGTAATAGCAGACACTATAACAGCTTTTAAAAAAGGATGGACAATTTCCTTGATACACATGACATTTTGGGGTATGTAAACTTTTGAGCAAAACTGTACTTTTCCTGACTATAAGGAATGTTCTGTGCTTTGTTGCTCACATCAATTCTGATTTGCAGTTCAGGCGGATACAATCAGTGGGTGAGTTAACACTTGATGCACATAACAACTCTTTTGCTGTGTGGTTTTTCTCCCCCAAGCTTTCAAGTGCTTTGTCTTGCATGAACGAAAAGAAAGCGGTTGATGTGGCTGTGGTCGATGTGAATGGGGTTATGTCACTTGAACAGGATCTGGAAGCGTTGTAGCAGAAGCAGGTAACAGCCACCTGGTTTTTAAAACAGAAGTAGCTCCCAGGTACGGAGGCCTCACTACCCTCACCCAGATGTATTGGTGCATGGCTGTCACTTAAAATATTTACTCAGTGAGCTGAGAATGTCATATATTGTGCCTGGCAATAGATGCTTCTACAGATATCTATAGTATAGTACACTTTTGAGCTCAATGAGATGCCTAGAGAGTGGCCGACATTCTCCTGAAAATTATAACAGAAAGCTGGAACCCCTTTCTGAAAGAAATAATGGCAGCTTGATATCTTCCAGAAAGGCTGAGCGCACACCATACTTTCTTGAAAGAATCTAAAAGCTGGTAAAGCAGCGACTGCACCACCAGCAACTTGACAAATTGAGAGTTTAGTTGGAAAACCACCAGGTAACTGGGAGCATACACTTATTTCCTCAACTCACAGTTGAGGATGAATATTTGTCACTGCAAAAGAGAAAGAGGATGAGGCATATTCGGTGAATGATGCACAGTAGAGGAGGATGACAATTATGAGGGTGGGGCTTGGCTGAATGAAAGGTGAGCATGATGAGAAGGGGGAGGGGTACAACTTAAGGCTTTCCCTGATTTCTCAGCAACTTGACTTTGCCAAATAAGCAGGTGTGTAGAGCAGAGTATTCTAGTGCGCTTGTGCCAGCGCTCTTTGCACATTCCCCACACATGCACATTACAGTAGGATGCTCTGCCCTTGGCAGAGCAGAAGGAAGTACACCTGCACAAGAGTGCAATGTGAGACACTGTGTGGATGACGCTGGATTCATCATCCACATGAAGCAGGGAAGGAGGTCGATGATCACAAGAAGAGAAGAGGTGCCGGATCAAGACCAGCATCACCCATTGGATCTGACCACACCATAGGTGAGTATAATGAAAGTTGTGTTATGTGTTATGCACAGCGCATTGTGGATGCATATACAGCATTCTAGAATGCTGTATATGAGGGCTTACAGGTGGTGGCCCTACTTTATGTTTGAAATCACAGGTTCCCTTTAAAGGTAGAGATGAGCAGATCAGGCAAAATTCTAATTTGCTTGTTGGCACATTTTTTCCCTGGAAATTTGATTTACGGAGAAGTTATTCTCTGTGAATTTAATGTCCTTTACTATTCCTGGAGACTCTCCAATCCCCAGAGCATAATAAATGTAATATGCAAACAAAAAAAAATCATTATAATCACCTCATCGCTGCTCTCTCCAGCCGCATCTTCAGATCACCCACACCTTGTAATGGAATCTTCATGTCTCCTGCACTTTGCCGGAACCAGTGGGTGTCATAGTGCCCTGGAAGGTCCTGCGCACATGATCAATACACCGCCAGGATCCATGACACACAATTCCCAGCACAGTGCCGGTGGCATGAAGATTTCAATGCAATGCAAGCATTGGGGAATCTGAAGATGAGGCGACGACTGTCCAGCAGCCACCATTTTGCCGATCTTGCTCAGATGCAATTTAAAAAAAGAATCTTCCTTTTGCCAAATGCAGATTTTTGTAAAGTATGAATTTAATTTCACTCAAAGCTATTTGCTCATCTCTGATTTAAAGGTGAAACAAACAAAAAAAAAATAAAACAATGAAGATTGTGTCACAACTGTAAATCTGTGTAATTTTCTCACCACTTGTGAATTGTAATGAAGCTGTATATTCTAAAAACATATAATGATATGCTGTTACAGATTTTATTTTACTAGTTTTATCTAATGCTCCAAAGATATCACATTATACCCAAAGATTAGGATTCTAAAATAAATCACTATGCTAAGTTACCAAACCTTTGGCCTTAGCACCCTTCATATCTGGAACTGTAACAGCTGAAATAGAGTCAATTGTTGGAACATGGATCAATTTTCACTATGTAGAATGTCTCTCGTAGACTACGGACAATATCCTGCTTACCTTGGGACATGTGTTATTATGAAATGCGGAAAGAACTTACAGCTTATCTGGGGCATATAAAGCCAGATCAGGCTTGGCCAGTTGCCCCGCAGTCAGCTTGACTATCCTATGATGTTTTCCAGTACTGGAAGAAATCTATATTTTTCTCTACATTAAGTCCATCATGGCCAGTCCGAGATAAAGAAAGCACATGAGCAATACTACTTGTATCCAAAATCTCTAAGGCGAGACCCACAAAGGAAGCGGAAAGGAGATAGCGGTAAAATGATTTCACCTGCAGCCCCTTAGTCCCTCCTGACTAGCTTCCGGTCTGGATTGTTTGTACACAGTGTTAGAGCCTGCTCAACACCTGCTGGAAACTTTCAAATCTTAGTCTCAAGTAGTGAAATACTTAGAAAGTATATTTGGAAGTTAGGTTACAGCAAAAAGAGTCAAAGAGTTACTGGAATCCTGTCTCCAGGTTTTTGTTACCTAATCTCAGAACAGTATAATATAGTGGCATAGATCCTGATTCCTGTGACATGTCACTGATCTGCTGAATGTAGTTTTTATAACATTATTGTTTTACCGCCAGGAGATTATCAATAGAAAGCTAGTAAACCTGCTGCCTAGTAGTCCAGCATAGTAATTAATACATCACTGGAATCAAGCTTCTACATCATTATGCTTTCAGATGGGGTAGCAAACACCCATGGAGACTCTTTTGTTTTAGAGATGACAAAAGTATCTACTCCTAGCCTTGAGACTGGCCACTTAAGAGAATTTTCTATAATTTAAAGGAAAATATGATGCAGCAATTTATTAATTAAGCAAAATATTATGACTAGAGATGAGCGAATTTGTTTGGATTCGATTCCATATATGATCGGCCTCGAATATTGTTTTTGCAATATTCGTCAAATACAGCGGAACGTTATTCAAGTCAGTGGGAGTAGAAATTACCAAATATGTTCGGAACTGATCTTCAAGCATACATTCAGCACGAATAGTGTTCAAATATGGCACAAATGTGTCAAAAATCCGATTCGGAGACAAAATCCGAACAAATTCTCTCATATCTAATTATGACCAATTATTGATTAGTTTCTTTATTTTTCTGATCAAGCGTTGGCACATGAATTTCCATCATCTGAGATTTAAAGACTAGCAGAGCTATACAGAAATCTGATAGGAGGAAAACCTGTATTAGGCTGGTTTCACATTTGTGTTTTTTTGCGCTGCTTTTTTGCGCATATGTGCGCATGCGCTTTTTCCCCTATATTTAACATGGGTGCGCGTTGGCATGCGCACGTATGCGTTTTTCGTGCGCTGCGTTTTTTTAAGGTGTGCGTCCATAAAATCCAGACGCTACATGTTGCATTTTTTGGTCCACCCAACTGCTTAAAAAAAATGTGTGCACACGTATGCGCACGTTTTTTGCAAAAAAATTAACATTACAGTCTATGGGTGCGCATACGTGCGCGCTGGCATGCGCACGTATGCGTTTTTTTTAAGCATGCATTTTTTAAGTCAACATTAGGGATGGGCTTTACTATATTGACTACTAACCCAAAACCATAACCCTAAACCTACTAACCCTAACCATGCTTTTTTAAGTCAACATTAGGGATGAGCTTTACTATATTGACTACTAACCCTAAACCATAACCCTAACCCTACTAAACATAACCATAACCCCTAACCGTACTAACCCTAACCCTACCACTAACCCTAACCCTACCCCTAACCCTACCCCTAGCCCTTACCCTAACCCTTACCCTACTAACCATAAACCCTAACCCTACCCCAAATCCTTTTTTGGGTGAAGACAAACAATGTGGGAAAAAACGCAAACGCACTAAAAACATACAAACGCATAAAAATGCTGCGTTTTTTCCCTGCATGCACATAAAAATGCTTGAAAAAAATGCAACGTTTGTTTGCGTTTGTATGCGTTTTTTCCATGCGTTTTTTTGCGCAAAAAACGCGCTGTAAAAAAAAGCAAGTGTGAAAGTAGTCTTACTCCTTTATTTGTGAGTACCCCATAATTATGAGCCCGACATGGACACTGTGTGCAGCACTTCCTAGCTGGCCCAGGGGGATACAACACAGCCTGATATCTTGTCAATTGGACAATAGGCACACTGAGGATGGTCTAATGTAGACCGAAATGTTTGTGAACCTTTATTGCTGGATTGATTATTAATAGAGAAGAGTGAATATGATTGGAAACCGATCGCCAAACATAAATTCAGCACGAATATGGTACATTCGGATTTGTGATTGGTAACACAAGCATTTTTCTGTAAGACTGTGTGCCCACGTAGCGTTTTTTAAGCATTTCCGCAGCATTTTTAAATGAGCGATTCTGCTGCGGAAACACTTAAGAAAAGCATTCCATTCAATCAAAATTGAAAACGCACATGTTGTGCCAATGGTGCGTTTTTTACCGCTGCGGAATCGCTTAGCGGTAAAAAATGCAGCATGTTCATTATACCATCAATTGTATGGGCAAAAACGCATGCTAAAACGCTTGACAAATGCTGAAAAAAGAGCGTAAAAAACCGCATGCGTTTTCCCGGGAGCAGGGAGTGTGATTCTGCTCAGGAATATTCTGCTTCAGAATAGCTACATAGACACATAGCCTAAATCAGAAAAAGTCAGTAACATTCAGTAAAAGATAGAATAAAAGCCGGCAATTCATGTGCAGTGTTCAGTAAAATCACAGCGTGAGAGGAGAGAATGGAAAAGATATACACATTGAATACATATATATATTTAGATGTCAGTGACACACACACATATATATGAATATACATTACATAGACAGATAGAAGAAAAGCCGGCAATTCAGCAGCCAAGTAGTGTAAAATCACTGCAGGAGCCGACAGTATAGAAGAGATGGATTACATACAGTAAATACAAATAGAATAGGTAGATATATAGATGTCAGTGATAAATACAATTAGTACAGTGTATGTGCATCTTAATGTTCATGTATTTAATTAATAAAAGATTATTTTTCTGAAAAAAAAATGGCATGAGTTCCCTTGCAATTTTCATAACCAGCGGAGGGAATGCTGATGCTGGGGGCAGATGTTTATAGCCTGGAAAGGGGGTAATACTCATGGAGCTTCCAAGGCTATTAAAATCAGCTCACAACTGTATACTTAGCCTTTACTGGCAATTAAAATGGGGAACCCTAAAAATATGATGTAGGTCCCCCTATAATGCATAACCAGCAAAGATAATGCAGACAGCTGTGGACTGATATTAATAGCCTAGGAAGGGACCATGGATAGGCTAAAAACATCAGCTCTCAGCCACCTCAGAAAAAGCACATCTCTAAGATGGGCCAATTCTGACACTTAGCCTCGCTCTTCTCACTTGCCCTGTAGCGGTGGCAAGTGGGGTGATAGTTGGGGGGTTGATATCCCCTTTGTATTGTCAGGTGACATCAAGCCCCGAGGTTAGTAATGGAGAGGTGTCAATAAGATGCCCCTATTACCAACCCCATAGTCACATTGTAAGAAAACACAGAAACCCTGAAAAAGTCCTTTAATTGAAAGAAAGACAGACTCCTTTAATAATCTTAATTAAACTATACTTATGACCTTGCCCATTCCCCCTATGCCCTCGTCATCTGCAAAAGAAGTAAAAAAATAAACAACAAAATTCATCACCTTTCCTCAGAGATGCTTTTAATCCATTTGTCCCACATCATCGAGGTTACCTCCAGTCACTGAGGCTGCGTTCCCAGCAGGGCTGAAATGCTGTGACCTCAGCACAGTTGGAAAAAGTCAGTGATGAGGTCACCACAGTTTAAGCTCAGTGACTTCACTGCAGATCACGGTGATCTGCTGTGAAGCTACTGAGCTTGACCTGCGGTGACCTCAGTGACTTTTTCCCACGGTGCTAGCGGGGATCTCACCGAGGTCACAGAATGCAGCCTCAGTGACCAGAGGTAACCTCTATGACATCACCGCTAGTCAGTGAGGCTGTGCTTGCAGCAGTTCATTCCCCAGTGGTTCTCAGCCTAGACGGTCGCATCTTGGTCAGATCTTTAGTTAGGAATCTTTTACCTTAGGCAATTTGTAAATAAAGTTTTATACATATCTCACAGTATGAGACATTGACAGAGTATTTTGTATATAATGTTAGAAACATATTAGCACAAATTCTTAGTAGAGTCACAGGGACTTAGTTGGGAGCACCTAAGAATAATTTCCATTGGTGGATGTCAGTCTATGATCGCCCATTAGAAGGCTCAGACCAGATTTTAAATGCACCATATCCACTTACAAAGCCACTTTTTACTTCCTAACCACACCTTGTCCCATTTTCCATCTTCCAAATGAATACTGATGACTTGTTTTCCTGTCAGCGACTCTAAAATTATTCTTTTACCATAGACTGAATTTTTTTCTTCTCCTATTCTGTCCCGGAGTTTCTCTTCCAAAACTTATTCAACGTCTCCATCTTATTTTCCCTTGTATGAAACATATGGGAGCGGACAGGATTACTGACACATCAGAATTACAGCTGATGCTTCCAGTATTCTGCCTGAGAGTTGATTCATTGTTCTTGTTGTCATTCACTAGCGTAACCTTTAACTCTAAATCACGCACATCCTTCTAATTCCCAACTCTTTGCATCCAGTTTAGAGCTACAGCAATGTGTTTGTTTATCGGCAAGTCTCCTAGTCATTTTTAATCACTTCCACTGAAAAACACCAGAACAGATATTCTGTTTCTCCTCCTTTGAGCCTGCTGGCTGTCAATACACTTTTGACATGTGTATATTTTTTTCCCTCTTCCAGACTGAATGCTGTATCGTTTCAAAGAGATATCTCATTAAAGTTTCATCATGTGAGAAGAGTTAGAATCCCCATGTGCCTTGTGATTGAAACAAGGAGGCAAAATGAGAACACCATTCTTACAATTTGCAAGGCTATTTGTAAATAGCATCTAATTAAAGTAACTCCGCGCATAGAGCTATCTATAGGACGATCAGCCCCTGGAAAATTTTCAAAGGAAATTAAAATTTTGTATCTCTTATTGCTTTGAGCTTTATAGATATAGTCATTTTGCTCGAGAGCATTAAGGAGATGACAAACATGAGTTATCATTACTGCATGGTTATGTGATTTTTAATTGTCATAAACTGGATCGAAAGCAAGAAAACATTGTTTGCGGCTCATAAACATCCTACAAGAATTGTGTTTATGACCCATATTACACGGATGCTATTGTCAGGTGTTTTCTTGTACAACCCACAAGGGCCTTTGCTTTGAACAAACACTTAGCTGTTGTTTTTTTATCAGATAACTTTCAGTGATTGTCATCATTTCTTTTTTGGAAATAATGAGAGACATAAATCATTTTTTTTCATGTTCACAGAATTTTTTTTTCTATAATTGGTGATATGTTGTAGAGCAAAATGGTTTGCTGGTTCTGGGAGCATTTCAAGTCATGGGAAATTAGATGGCTTTTTTAGGGGTAGGCATAATTCTGCTTGTGCTCGCTGTTCTCAACACTAGTAATCATCTATAACTGAGCTTGTTATAGAAAATATATGTTATGTGACACGCAGTGAATGTTGACTTTCTATATAATGCCATGAAAATATATGGGTTCTGCGTCTTTCATCACAAGTAGAACAAAAGAAAGAGAAGTGAATGTAACTCACCATTCTTATATATCATATGAGGTTTATAGGCCCAAACTAGATAGCTTTTTGAACATTACACAAATGTATTATAATTTTTTCTGATGGACATAGGTGAGTTAAAGTAGGAAACACTAAGCTCTGACTGACTTTTTTTTTCAGTGATCCCATTGAGAAATATCACAGTCAGTCTGAATGCATTGGAAAACGACAGCTAACAGAAAAGAGATCGGGGCTCATTTATCAGTATGATTATGCCAGACATCTGACACTACTATTGAAGAAGAATGGCAGTCAACATAATTTTCATATTATAGGTAGTCTGGAAATGGAGTGTAATGATCTGCAGAAAAAAAAATGGCACCAGGTAAAGCCTAGTAATGTTCTATACCTATCACAATATCACTTAACAGTTATTACAGCATTATTGATATAGACAGCTGTTAGGACAACCTTTCAATGATCGCAGGGCTGATTGTGATTATATAGAAAGGCCTTTCATTGCAATACTGAAAAGGCCGATGTCAAATATTTTATGTTGCCGACAATAAGGGAAATCAAAGAGGATAAACTAAAATACTGGCCATTACAGCGACAGATTATAGAAAGTATAGTCTTACCTGCCTTTGGCCATATGTTCACAACTATTGTCTCCATGTCATCGAATTGCTCAAAAAGATATAAAAATTTTATCTGGTCTGTTCGGATCCCAGTATTTTTGATGACAGGAAATTAAGTGAAGATGGTAGTATTGTTGTGCCCAAATACTAAACCGAAAACTAGAATAACCAACAGAACACAACTTTGGCCTACTTAAAGGGGATGTCTGCATTACTACCCTGTTTAACTCACTGCAGCTTCAGCACCCCCTCCCTACAAAATTGCAGCAGTGGCATCCCATGTCTGCTGCAGCCAATTCAGAATTTTTGTAAATCATTTAAATGAATGAATATACACTCACTGGCCACTTTATTAGGTACACCATGCTAGTAACGGGTTGGACCCCCTTTTGCCTTCAGAACTGCCTCAATTCTTCGTGGCAGAGATTCAACAAGGTGCTGGAAGCATTCCTCAGAGATTTTGGACCATATTGACATGATGGCATCACACAGTTGGCGCAGATTTGTCGGCTGCACATCCCTGATGCGAATCTCCCGTTCCACCACATCCCAAAGATGCTCTATTGGATTGAGATCTGGTGACTGAGGAGGCCATTTGAGTACAGTGAACTCATTGTCATGTTCAAGAAACCAATCTGAGATGATTCGAGCTTTATGACATGGCGCATTATCCTGCTGAAAGTAGCCATCAGATGCCTGTTCTTAGCTGAGAGGAGTGGTACCCAGTGTGGTCTTCTGCTGCTGTAGCCCATCTGCCTCAAAGTTCGACGCACTGTGCGTTCAGAGATGCTCTTCTGCCTACCTTGGTTGTAACGGGTGGCAATTTGAGTCACTGTTGACTTTCTATCAGCTCGAACCAGTCTGCCCATTCTCCTCTGACCTCTGGCATCAACAAGGCATTTCCGGCCACAGAACTGCCGCTCACTGGATTTTTTTTCTTTTTCGGACCATTCTCTGTAAACCCTAGAGATGGTTGTGCGTGAAAATCCCAGTAGATCAGCAGTTTCTGAAATACTCAGACCAGCCCTTCTGGCACCAACAATCATGCCACGTTCAAAGGCACTCAAATCACCTTTCTTCCCCATACTGATGCTCGGTTTGAACTGCAGGAGATTGTCTTGACCATGTCTACATGCCTAAATGCACTGAGTTGCCGCCATGTGATTGGCTGATTAGAAATTAAGTCTTAACACACAGTTGGACAGGTGTACCTAATAAAGTGGCCAGTGAGTGTATATCCATATACCTAATTTGGACGTGTCCGTGTGTCTGTGCACAATAAGTCATCCACAGCCCAACCATCTGTCTGGGTGCAATGAGTCATTCACAGCTCAACAGTAACTTAGGTATCCATAGTTACTACCACTAGCAGCTAACTGACTATATGCGTGGGCGTAACCATGGATACCTAAGTACTGTAAGGCCCTGAATAGGAGTTAAGTGACATATCTAATAAGGAGAGGAGCTCCCTCTGGTGACAAGTTAAGGCATAAGCCTTTTTTGAACGTTAGCCTGTGAGGCAACATTGTGAGTCAACACTGTGAGGCAACATTGGGTGGCAACACTCAGACAACAGTGTGAGGCAACATTGCAAAGATGGATCAAATTGATCGCGCTGCCACATGTAGAGAAGCAAATCACATGCGTAACCTGCATCTTAATGAAACAGAAGACGAACAAAATTGTCAAAGAACTGCTGATGCAGCCCGACAGAGGGCAGCCAGAGCAAGAGAAACAAATGAAGTAACTGAATCATGTAAAACATATGCTGCACGACAACGAGCAACACGCAATGCACAAAGTGATACACAAATTTCACAAAGACGAGAACAAGATAGAAGACATGTCCAAAATGCAAGAGCCACTCGATGACGCCAAGTTACATTTGCTGCTAGGGGGCTTCTTAATCAAATTGATGAGACATGTATTGAAGAGCACTATGCTGGTGAACTGACATTTCAATGTCAGTTCTGCCAATCTAAAAATTTCAAAGACAAAATGGCGCAGGACAAAACATTCCCTTCCTGCTGCAACAGAGGGCGCATCCAATTACGTCCCATTCATATGTATGATCAATTAGTCAAGTTGATGGAAGGAGAGCATCAGCACTCTAATAACTTTATGGCTAATATAAGGCAATACAATAGCTCTCATGCTTTGGCATCAATGGGAGCACAAGTAGCGCCACCTCCTGGGCATGGTCCATACTGTTTTTGAATTCGTGGACAAATTTACCACAGAACTGCCCCATTGCATCTTGCTGTGGGTAGTACTCCCAAGTATGCCCAGATTTATATCTTGGACAGTGAAGAAGCATTAAGTACAAGAAGTCAAGCAAATAAAAAGTGCCTCCCAGCACTGCTGTCATCTCTTGGAGAGAAAATGAAAGCAATTAACCCACTCGCATGAGCCTTCCAAATGATGAGGGAATTTGAAAGAGAGGAAAAGAGGATTGCTGAATTAGAAAATCACGATCCACTCAAAATAACAATGTCAATTATAAATGACTACAATGATGACCACAGGTGGTACAATGCACCAAGGTGCAATAAAGTAGCTATAATTTATCAAAATGCATTTAATGGGGACATCAGAGTTCACCTGAAAAGTGAAAAACAAACAGTTCAAATCAACTTTCTTCACAGAAAGTATGATGCAATGACATATCCACTTCTATTCCCATATGGGGACAGTGGAAGGACAATAAATTTGACAACTCCAATTGCCCTAAGTGTGCAACATCAAGGAATTGGTGACATTCATCTACCATCCATACCAGTGGATCAAGATCAACAAGAAAAAAATCACCCTGTTGCAGTACTGTGCATACAGGCTTGCCATTCGTGATGAGTTCAATCCCCTTTTAAATGCTGGGAAGTTGACACAACAATTTATCTTTGACAGTTACATCGAAATTGAATCCGACAGGATCGAATATATAAAACAAAATCAAAAGGCATTACACGTTGACAGTTACGCCGGCGTTATGGATCACATCCATAATGCTGTGTTACACCAAGGACTAAAAGCTGGGAAACCAGTAATTTTACCATCCAGTTTCATTGGAAGCCCAAGAGCTATGCAGCAAAATTACCAAGACGCCATAACAATTATCCGATAATTCAGAAAGCCAGATCTTTTTGTTACGATGACCTGTAACCCAAAGTTGAAAGAAATTACTGAAAACTTAGAACCATGGCAAAGGCCAGAGTTCAGACCAGATTTGTTTGCACAAGTATTTAAAATCAAACTCCAAGCCGTGCTTAACAAGATTTTGAAAAAGCACATTTTTGGATGTGTAGTTACCTATGTGCATGTAATAGAATTTCAAAAGCATGGACTACCACACGCTCACATGCTCTTAATCCTCGGAGAGAAAGATAAACCACGGGGCAAAGAGAAAATTGACGAATTGGTCTCTGCTGAAATCCCAAATGAGACAGCAAATCCAAAACTGCATGAGGCAGTGATGAGGCACGTGATTCATGGCCCATGTGGCAAGGAACAACCTGATGCTATATGCATGACAGATGGTCAATGCGCAAAAAAATTCCCAAAGGATTTTAATACAGAGACAAACCCCAATGTTGATGGTTACCCACAGTACCGTCGATGCAATACTGGGAAAACCAGATGAGGAATGCGAGAAATCGACAATAGATGGGTAGTTCCATACAACCCCTATTTATTACTCAAGTACAATTGCCATATCAATGTTGAGATATGTGCTTCAATAAAAAAGTGTAAAATATCTTTTCAAATATGTATACAAAGGGCATAACTGTGCCAATATTAAGTTTGATACATTAAACTGGAATGAACCAGCCATGTACCTAGATTCTCGGTATATAAGTGCCCCTGAGGGCATGTGGAGAATCAGAAAAAATAAAATGCATGATGCTTCACATACCATTAAAAGGCTGGCTGTGCACTTTGAAAACATGCAGCAAGTGTTTTTAGAAGATGGTAAGGAAGATATGGTTATTTCAGACTCAAAAGCCTCTACACTGCAGTCTTATTTTGACCTAAACAGAGTTGACACTTCCGCCAGTCAGTATTTGTACAGTGAACTCCATGAACACTATGTCTGGGATAGAAATGCTGCACCAGAAGGATGGAAAAAGCGACGGGCTCAATTTGGGAAAACAATTGCCTGAATGTATATAGTCTCTTTAACAGATGGTGAGCTGTATTACCTAAAACTCCTTTTACGTCACGTAAAAGGAGCAAAGTCTTATGCTGACTTAAGGACTATCTATGGAGTCGTACATGACATGTATAAAAATGCATGCATTGATCTTCATCTTTTTGAAGATGATTCCCAATGGGAAGACGGTATAACGGATGCAATCGCTTTCAAAATGCCCTACCAACTTCGCAAATTATTTGCTATAATTTGTGTATATGGGGAACCAGCTAAACAATTGGCATTATGGCAAAAATATAAAAATGAATTTATGGAGGATTACAACAGGCGGTATACTCCAGAAACTGCTGACCAACTGGCTCTTCGTGATATTAATGAAGTGCTCTTAAGCAATAAAAAGTCCTGTGCTGACTACGAATTGCCAACTCCAGTAAATGTTCCAGATGAAATACTGGACCAACTGAACTATGCTGTAATAAAGCAGGAGGCTGAGCAATTTAAAGCTATTCTTAATGAAGATCAGAAATCAGCTTTCGATGCAACTATGCAAGCAGTCAATGCTGCATCACAGCCAGATGACACTAGCTCACACTGTTTTTTTCTAGATGGCCCAGGAGGCAGTGGGAAGACATTTTTGTACAACTGCTTGCACAAGACACTACAAGCAGAAAAGAAGTCTATTTGCTCTGTAGCCTCTACTGGATTGGTGACTACATTACTACAAAATGATAGCACCTAGCATTCCAAGTTTGGCCTTGGAATTACAACAAATGAGACCACAGTGTCAAAAATTAAGCCAACCTCACTTCAAGCAAAGGAGCTTATGGAGTCATCTGTTGCTATTTGGGACGACTCCCTGTTTTAATATGAACTCTGTGGATAATTTGTTCCAAGACATATGTGGAAAAAAAACATTTGGTGGAAAAGTTTTCATAAACGGTGGTGACTTTTGTCAAACCCTACCAATAGTGGAAGGTGGAAAAATACCCCATATTGTACAGTCCACCATTATATACTTAAAATCCTGGAATCAGTTTTCATGGTTCCAGTTACATCAGAATATGAGAAAGTCTCATGACGAAGTTGAGTACAACTCACGGTTACTCAAACTTGGCAATGGAGAGTTGTCAAATGAATATGGTCTACCAAAAGAAACAATTGAAATCCCGAATTCTTTTATTGAAGAGGGTGATTTAATTACAGCTATTTTTGGCAACTCAATTGAGATTACCAATGCAACGGTAGAAGCAATTGCCAATAAAGCAATTCTTACGCCATTGAATGATGACGCCCACGCCTTGAACGACAAAATTTTTAGTCAAGTTCAAGCTGAACACTCAACATATCACTCCGTCTACACAATTGCGGAAGAGGAGGGTGTGATTCTCACAGATTACCCTGTAGAGTTTCTTAACTCTTTGAATCTCACTGGGTTGCCTCCTCATGAACTAAAGCTGAAACCAGGGGCTGTAATTATGCTCCTGCGTAATCTTAACAGAAAGTGTGGCTTTTGTAATGGCACAAGGCTTTATGCGAAAAGCTTAAAAGCAAACGTTATTCGTTCCATTGCTTTAAATGGAAAAGCAAAGGGTCAGACAGTTCTTATTCCAAGAATTGACCTGATTTCCAAAGATAAAAACTTGCCAGTCCAGATGCGACAGCATCAGTTTCCTGTCATGTTGGCTTTTGCAATGACCACCAATAAATCTCTGGGACAGTCATTGGATATTGTAGGAATTTATTTGCCTCTCCCAGTGTTTTCACACGGGCAGTTATATGTGGCTTTCTCCATGGGAAAGAAAAGCCTACAAATAAAGGTCAAAATATTTGAGACCCAGAAGCAAGGTAAACTTATTCCTAACGTTTCCAAATGGTTTACTGTCAACTGTGTGTACAAAGAAGTCTTTTATTAAGATTTTTAATAATTGTAAAAGCCCAAAAATTTTGTACACAAAAGCGGGACTAACTTCTAGCAACGCGGTCTACGGACCAAACATTAGGCATGGGCAGGGCCTTTGGGGCAGATCCCAAGTGCGCTCAGCCATGTGAAATAGCTTACGCTCAGGAACATTGAGGGATAGCTCTATTGGATAGCTCTACCCGTTCATTACTTTTAGGAATAGAGCTATAGGATAGCTCTACCCGTGCACTTTCTTTATGGATAGCGCTATCGAATAACTGTACCCAAACAGTATTAACTACAGAGCTTTTTCATACACAATGTAGGAGTGGCAGGAGAGGTACACCAGGTATTTATGTTTGCTGTTAATCTGAACATACGCCAGTCTGGTGCTTGGTTACACCCCATTGCGAGGTCAGTCTGATGTGTGGTAACACCGCATTGCATGGTTCGTAATCCCAGCGCACGCCCGAAGGGCACGCAATCACTCGTGTATGTGTATGTATATACACTCACTGGCCACTTTATTAGGTACACCTGTCCAACTGTGTGTTAAGACTTAATTTCTAATCAGCCAATCACATGGCGGCAACTCAGTGCATTTAGGCATGTAGACATGGTCAAGACAATCTCCTGCAGTTCAAACCGAGCATCAGTATGGGGAAGAAAGGTGATTTGAGTGCCTTTGAACGTGGCATGATTGTTGGTGCCAGAAGGGCTGGTCTGAGAATTTCAGAAACTGCTGATCTACTGGGATTTTCACGCACAACCATCTCTAGGGTTTACAGAGAATGGTCCGAAAAAGAAAAAAAATCCAGTGAGCGGCAGTTCTGTGGCCGGAAATGCCATGTTGATGCCAGAGGTCAGAGGAGAATGGGCAGACTGGTTCGAGCTGATAGAAAGGCAACAGTGACTCAAATTGCCACCCGTTACAACCAAGGTAGGCAGAAGAGCATCTCTGAACGCACAGTGCGTCGAACTTTGAGGCAGATGGGCTACAGCAGCAGAAGACCACACTGGGTACCACTCCTCTCAGCTAAGAACAGGAAACTGAGGCTACAATTTGCACAAGCTCATCGAAATTGGACAGTAGAAGATTGGAAAAACGTTGCCTGGTCTGATGAGTCTCGATTTCTGCTGCGACATTCGGATGGTAGGGTCAGAATTTGGCGTAAACAACATGAAAGCATGGATCCATCCTGCCTTGTATCAACGGTTCAGGCTGGTGGTGGTGGTGTCATGGTGTGGGGAATTTTTTCTGGGCACTCTTTGGGCCCCTTGGTACCAATTGAGCATCGTTGCAACGCCACAGCCTACCTGAGTATTGTTGCTGACCATGTCCATCCCTTTATGACCACAATGTACCCAACATCTGATGGCTACTTTCAGCAGGATAATGCGCCATGTCATAAAGCTCGAATCATCTCAGATTGGTTTCTTGAACATGACAATGAGTTTACTGTACTCAAATGGCCTCCTCAGTCACCAGATCTCAATCCAATAGAGCATCTTTGGGATGTGGTGGAACGGGAGATTCGCATCAGGGATGTGCAGCCGACAAATCTGCGCCAACTGTGTGATGCCATCATGTCAATATGGTCCAAAATCTCTGAGGAATGCTTCCAGCACCTTGTTGAATCTCTGCCACGAAGAATTGAGGCAGTTCTGAAGGCAAAAGGGGGTCCAACCCCTTACTAGCATGGTGTACCTAATAAAGTGGCCAGTGAGTGTATATATATATATATACTGTATATAAATATATGCGTGTGTGTGTATGCACGTATGTATCTTTATATACAGCAGGTGAAAAATGAATTCAACATGTTACCACATAAATATATTTCTAAAGGTACTATTGACATGAAATTCTCACCAGATGTCGGTAACAACCCATCCAATCCACACAGGCAAAAAAATCAAACCATCGATGTGCATAGATTAATTTACAGTGGTGAAAGTAAGTATTTGATACATTGCAGATTTTGCAATTTTTCCCGCCTACAAAGAATGGAGAGGTCTGTATGTTCTGTCATAGGTACACTTCAACTGTGAGAGACACAGTCTAAAAATAAAAATCAGAAAAACATGTAGGCAAGCAGCTTAGAGAGAAGACAACAACTGTTGTCACAATTATTTGAAAATGGGAGAAACACAAGATGACTGTTAATCTTTCTCGGTTTGGGCTCTATGCATAATCTTTTATAGTGGGATAAGAATGATTCTGAGAAAGAATGGGAATCAACCTAGGACTACATGGAAGGACCTGGTCAATGGCCTCAAGAGAGCTGGTATCACAGTCTCAAACATTACCATTAGTAACATAATATGCCCTCATGGATTAAAATTCTGCAGGGCAAACAAGGTCCCCCTTCTCTCGACAGAACATGTCCAGTCCCGTTTGAAGTTTGGCATAACCATCTGGATGATCCAGAGGTGGCATGGGAGAAGATCTATAATAATAAATGCCCTAACCAGCTTCCGGTTGTAACAACTTCCGTCCAGTTGTAACCGGTGACGTCACCACACACACACACACACACGCACATATTAACCCTCAACACACCACACCGCCTCAACACACACTCCTCTCACCTTTCACCTCCACTCATGTCCACTCACTCTTTCACTCCACATACATTCCTTTCTCTCACTCCGTTTCTCATACTCACACCGTCATCGTCGCTGCCCCGACATCTTCCTCCGCCGCCGCGATCCAGGATCCAGACGTTCTCCAGGCCGCCGACATGTTCTTGCGGGACGCCATCTTGGATGTCGTGAAATCCCGCGAGATTCAAGATGGCGTCGCCGCAACAATATGTCGCTGGCGTGGACGACATCGGGATCCAAAAAGATGGCGTCGGCGAAATCTCGCGAGATTACGCCGACGCCATTTTGGATCCCGATGTCGCCCATGCCAGCGACATGTTGTTGAGGCGACGCCATCTTGAATATCGCAGGACTTCACGACATCCAAGATGGCGTCCCACAAGAATATGTCGCTGGCGTGGGCGACATCGGGATCCAAAATGGCGTCGGCGTAATCTCGCGAGATTTCGCCGACGCCATCTTTTTGGATCCCGATGTCGTCCACGCCAGCGACATGTTGTTGCGGCGACGCTATCTTGAATATCGCGGGATTTCACGAAATCCAAGATGGCGTCCTGCAAGAACAAGTCGGCGGCCTGGAGAACGTCTGGATCCTGGATCGCGGTGGCGGGGGAAGATGTCGGGGCAGCGACGATGACGGTGTGAGTATGAGAAACGGAGTGAGAGAAAGGAACGTATGTGGAGTGAAAGAGTGAGTGGACATGAGTGGAGGTGAAAGGTGAGAGGAGTGTGTGTTGAGGCGGTGTGGTGTGTTGAGGGTTAACATGGCAAGAGGTGTTAACGACGTCCGCCGACGCCATCTTGCATTCGTGAAATTGCGTCATTTACCTCACGCCGACTTGCTGTGCGGACGCTTGGCATTGCCTGTACCACCATAACTACTGCTGCCTTGGTCCTATGCCTGTTTACTGCCGGTGTCTAATTACTGGACCAATTTGCCTGTACCGCCATAACTACTGCTGCCTTTGTCCTCTGCCAGTGTCTAATTACAGGGCCAATTTGCCTATACCGCCATAACTACTGCCTTTGTCCTCTGCCAGTGTCTAATTACAGGGCCAATTTGCCTATACTGCCATAACTACTGCTGCCTTTGTCCTCTGCCAGTGTCTAATTACAGGGCCAATTTGCCTCTATCGCCATAACTACTGCTGCTTTGGTCATCTGCCTGTTTACTGCCGGTGTCTAATTACAAGGCCAATTTGCCTCTACCGCCATAACTACTGCTGCCTTGCTCCTCTGCCGGTGTCTAATTACAGGGCTAATTTGCCTCTACCGCCATAACTACTGCTGCCTTGCTCCTCTGCCGGTGTCTAATTACAGGGCTAATTTGCCTCTACCGCCATAACTACTGCTGCATTGCTCCTCTGCCGGTGTCTAATTACAGGGCCAATTTGCCTATACCGCCATAACTACTGCTGCCTTGCTCCTCTGCCGGTGTCTAATTACAGGGCTAATTTGCCTCTACCGCCATAACTACTGCTGCCTTGCTCCTCTGCCGGTGTCTAATTACAGGGCTAATTTGTCTCTACCGCCATAACTACTGCTGCCTTGCTCCTCTGCCGGTGTCTAATTACAGGGCCAATTTGCCTCTACCGCCATAACTACTGCTGCCTTGCTCCTCTGCCGGTGTCTAATTTACAGGGCCAATTTGCCTCTACCGCCATAACTACTGCTGCCTTGCTCCTCTGCCGGTGTCTAATTACAGGATCAATTTGCCTCTACCGCCATAACTACTGCTGCATTGCTCCTCTGCTGGTGTCTAATTACAGGGCCAATTTGCCAATACCGCCATAACTACTGCTGCCTTGCTCCTCTGCCGGTGTCTAATTACAGGGTCAATTTGCCTCTACCGCCATAAGTACTGCTGCCTTGCTCCTCTGACTGTTCACTGCCTGTGTCTAATTACAGGGCCAATTTGCCTCTACCGCCATAACTACTGCTGCCTTGCTCCTCTGCCGGTGTCTAATTACAGGGCCAATTTGCCTCTACCGCCATAACTACTGCTGCCTTGCTCCTCTGCCGGTGTCTAATTACAGGGCCAATTTGCCTCTACCTCCATAACTACTGCTGCCTTGCTCCTCTGCCGGTGTCTAATTACAGGGCCAATTTGCCTCTACCGCCATAACTACTGCTGCCTTGCTCCTCTGCCGGTGTCTAATTACAGGGCCAATTTGCCTCTACCGCCATAACTACTGCTGCCTTGCTCCTCTGCCGGTGTCTAACTACAGGGCCAATTTGCCACTACCACTTCATAACTACTGCTGGGCAATTACAGGGTCAATTAGTATCTGTTTACTCTACAATACTCCAGGACGCCATCTTCACTGCCAGATAACTGCCAAATAGACTCCTTTACCTGTGCCAACATGAGTCATAACAAAAAGTATGCCAATGCCAGTGAAAGGAAACCAGCTTTAGCACTACGACAAAAACAACGCTGTGCTAATGAGACTCCTGAGGAAAAACACCATCGCCTTGAGAAGATTAAGGCTTATAAATGCCGTCGCCTCACACACGAATCCCCTAACTCTAAATCCATAAGATTGGCTGAAGAAGCCTCTGCACGCCGTCACCGCCGACAACAGACGGCTTCTTCCTCATCATTATTATTAGACTCACAACAGGATGCTTCCACATCAGCATGTGGAACAATTTACTGCTACACTTCATCCCATATGCCGTTCACTGACATAACTAATCAGCAATCTGTTTCTGCCCTATCAATACCACCATTCAATACCGATGCACAGTATGCCAATGCCAGTGAAAGGAAAGCAGCTTTAGCACTACGACAAAAACAACGCCGTGCTAATGAGACTCCTGAGGAAAAACAGCATCGACTTGACAAGATTAAGGCTTATAAACGCCGTCGTCTCACACACGAATCCCCTAACTCTAAATCTATTACATTGGCTGAAGAAGCCTCTACACGCCATCACCGCCAACAACAGATGGCTTCTTCCTCATCATCTATAATAATAAATGCCCTAACCAGCTTCCGGTTGTAACAACTTCCGTCCAGTTGTAACCGGTGACGTCACCACACACACACGCACGTTAACCCTCAACACACCACACCGCCTCAACACACACTCCTCTCACCTTTCACCTCCACTCACGTCCACTCACTCTTTCACTCCACATACGTTCCTTTCTCTCACTCCGTTTCTCATACTCACACCGTCATCGTCGCTGCCCCGACATCTTCCTCCGCCGCCGCGATCCTGGATCCAGACGTTCTCCAGGCCGCCGACATGTTCTTGCGGCGACGCTATCTTGGATTTCGTGAAATCCCGCGAGATTCAAGATGGCGTCGCCGCAAGAACATGTCGCTGGCGTGGACGACTCGGGATCCAAAAAGATGGCGTCGGCGAAATCTCGCGAGATTACGCCGACGCCATTTTGGATCCCGATGTCGTCCACGCCGGCGACATGTTCTTGCGGCGACGCCATTTTGGATCGGCGAAATCCCACGATAGTCAAGATGGCGTCGCCGCAAGAACATGTCGCCGGCGAGGACGATGTCGGGATCCAAAATGGCGTCGGCGAAAACTCGCGAGATTTTGCCGACGCCATTTTGGATCCCGACGTCCTCCACGCCGGCGACATGTTCTTCCAGCGACGCTATCTTGACTATCGCGGGATTTCACGATACTCAAGATGGCGTCGCCGCAAGAACATGTCGCCGGCGTGGACAACGTCTGGATCCAGGATGGCGCTGGCGGAAGAAGATGTCGGGGATCGTGGAGCAGCGGCGATGACGGCGTGAGTATGAGAGACGGAGTGAGAGAAGGGGTCGTATGTGGAGTGAAAGAGTGAGTGGAGATGGTGAAAGGTGAGAGGAGTGTGTGTTGAGGAGTGTGTGTGTTGAGGGTTAACATGGCAAGAGGTGTGATGCTATCGCATCCTCCCGATGCGATAGCATCGGGCCATAATCTAGTCAAATAAATGAGAGCAAATTAGAACTTTTTGGCATCAACACTATTCGCTGTGTTTGGAGGAAGAAGAAGGATGAGTACAACCCCAAGAATACTATCCCAACTGTGAAGCATGGTGGGGAAACATCATACTTTAGGGATGCTTTTCTGCAAAGGGGAAAGGCAGACTGCAACGTATTGAAGGGAGAATGAATGGGGTAATGTATCGTGAGATTTTGTCCAACAACCTCCTTCCCTCATAAAAAAGAATTAGATGGCAGCACATGCTGTACAGAAAATGAAAGACACTGTGCAAGGGAATAGATGATCAATACATGCAGATACTGTTGAATATAAAGTGCATAGATAAATAAGTAAACACCTGTTGCAAGCAAATTCTCATAAAATAGCAGATGGTATAGATGAGTAGACAATTATCATACCAAACACCTCAGGGAGTAACACAATGCATAGGCCACAAGACAGTGTCAGTAAAGTGCTGAGTGCTTGAGATGCAGAGATAATGCAAGGTGATGCTGAAAGGCGCTACACACCTGTGCTGCAGAGCAGAACGGACTGATGTAAAAGGTAATGCTTTAATGGCATTAATCCACACCTTAGGTCTGTAAACAGGTCAGGGAGAATAGTGCTCACAATAAGGACACCTTTATACAGTATTTAGATCAGGGTTACCAATAATTATAATTACACAGAGTTGGGCTTGCGACAGTGGACTCCTTTACACGCGTTTCAGCTGTTTTTCCTCAGATGGGGTGCATTTTTAATTAATATAAAAGTAATTAATTTATATTTATTTTGCTCTTGGAGGATCTTTTTTTCTCTTTATAGGCTTGACATTGCCAGAATTTACCCAATCACAAAACAAAGGTAATGTGCCATCTAGACCACATGGCGAACACTATAAAGCTATGATTTGTCCTTAGTAAAATAAAAATCATTATGCTACATCAATGTAAAAATAAATAAAGTTATAGTATTCAGTGGGCACAGACTGCAAAATTACTGTGTCATGAAGTCGAAGACAGACTGTAATGGCAAGGGTTATATATTTTAACATTATCTGTGGTCTCTTTAGTAGAACCATTCAGGTGACTGAAATGTTCAGGCATTTAGATCTCTGTGGCTCCATGAATTTTGAAGTCGGCCTATTCATTTCTTACTACACGTTTATTATGAGCCTGCCTACAAGTATTCTTTGTTTGAAAAATAATTCAATATGAAATGTGAATTATATGTAGTAATGCTTCACTTCATGCATACAAACCATCTTTCTTCTTAAACCATTTCCTAATGCTGTTTTTGTCTCCTGAAGACAGTATAAACTCACTTGAGGACACTGGTATGTCAACTATTAAAAGGTGATAATGATTATAAAAGAACTATCTTTAAATGGATTCTTTATAATGTGAGTAAACAGAATGTGAATAGAAAGTTAAAGTGTGAAGCAAGCCAAATAAATTTCTACTCTAAATGCTAAGTACCAGGACTTAAAGGATGAAATGACAGTGTAAGGAATGTATGAAAGTACTTGGGAATGTGCACATCATTTTGTACTCAGTGCTCTGCTGCTTATTTAGAAAATAGATCAATCAAGGGAAACATGCATGGCTTCATTGCTGAAAGAGCTGGGACCTAGAATAAGTCCCGTTAGTTTTTACGACAACTTATCACTTTCTTTGTGTCCAGAACCTTAAGCTCGCCAGCATGCCAGCACGATGTTCATTTCAACTGAACACCTTCCGGAAATAGAACCATTGTTAGGTAAAATACTATTTTGCATATAATATCTTACTGTAAGTCTTCTGCAGAAACTCTTTTCTTTGCAGCAAATGTCAGGCACTGTGTAGATGTCAGACACTGTGTAATCTTAGATTTTGTAGTCCAAAATTTGTCAGACTCAAAACACTTCAGCAAAATACACCTGACCCTTCCAAAAAGATTCCCTCCAGCGTAGTATACTAGAATGAGTATGATGATAAAAATGACAATAGTTTGTTTACTCTGGATTCAACTGTGGTATCGGACTTCTCCCACATTCACTTTTTTTACCTTCAGAAAGGCGCCAGTCTGGTGCCGAAATGCGCTGGTATAATAAAAAACTTAACTTTAAACCATCTTCATTCCAGCAAGTGCAGTCCAGGTACTGCTATATCTCCACTATAGTGAACTCTTACCTATGTCAGACATAAAGTGATTTTTGTCCAATTGTATTGCTGATGATATGTGGACACTTCCAATTATTCAGTTCAGCAGTTTCAGTCATACTCATTGCAAACAGCTGCATAAAGTCAAGGGCACAGCCATACATCTCTATGAAAAAACATTGGTAGCAGAATGGTTTGTTTTGATGAGTTTAGTGACTTTAACCCCTTAACGACCTCCGATATGCATTTTAATGGCAGCAGTTAAGGGGCCTTATTCCTCAGCGCCACTTTTTAACGGCACTGAGAAATAACTGTATAGCACCCCCCAGACTTGGAAAACATCTAGGGTCTCAGATACCAGGGGTTGCTGAGATCTCGACAAACATGATTTGAATCAGTTTTTACCATTCCCTGTCACATGATCACCATTATTCACTGTTTAACGATGATCACAAAAGAAAAAAAAGTCTGTTTTTTCATTCATTTCTCTCTCCTCTGATATGATCAAGCAAACCGGAGGAGAGAAATGGGGTCCCCCGAGCCTCCCAGGTACCTCCGCAATTTTCAAAATTGTAATTTTTATGCCCTCAAATCAGAGAGTCATATCACACAAAATAGTTAAAAAATAACATTTCCCACATGTCTACTTTATATCAGCACAATTTTGGAAACATAATTTTTTGTTACGAAGCTTTAAGAGTTTAAAGTGGACCAGCAATTTCTCATTTTTGCGAAAAAATTTGCATAACCATTTTTTGGGACCACCTCACATTTGAAATGACTTTGAAGGACCTAAATGACAGAAAATACTCCAAAATGACACCATTCTAAAAATGGCACCTTGCAAAGTACTCAAAACTACATTCAAACAGTTTATTAACCCTTCAGATGCTTCACAGTAATTTTTGGAATGTGCAAGGAAAAAATAAACATTTACTTTTCTTTCATAAAAAAATTTCCATTAGACCTATTTTTTTTACTTTCGCAAGGGTAACAGGAGAAAATGGACCATAGATTTTGTTGTGCAATTTCTCCTGAGTACGCTGATGCCCCATATGTGGGGAAAATCTACTGTTTAGGCACACAGCAGGGCTGAGAAGGGAAGGTGCTCCTTTTCACTTTTTGAATGTAAAATTTGCTGGCATAATTAGCAGACGCCATGTCGCGATTGGAGAGCCTCTGATGTGCCTAAACAGTGGAAACTAACCAACAAGTGACACCATTTTGGAAACTAGTCCCTTTAGTGAACTGATCTTGATGTTTATTGAGCACCTTGAACCCACAGGTGCTTTACAGAAGTTTATAAATTTAAGCCGTGAAAGTAAAAAATAAATCTTTTTTTAGTCCAAACTTTGCATTTTCATAATGGTAACAAGAGAAATTGCTCCATGCAATATGTTGTGCAATTACTCCTGATTGCGCAGAAACCCAATATGTGGAGGAAAACAACTGTTTGGGAGCACGACAGGGCTTGGAAGGGAAAGAGCTCCATTTGACTTTTTTAATGTAAAATATGCTGGAATAATTAGTGGTTGCCATGTCGTGTTTGGAAAGCCCCTGATGTGCCTAAACAGTGGAAACCCCCCACAAATGACACCATTTTGGAAACTAGAACCCTTATTGAACGTATCTAGATGTGTATTGAGTACCATGAACCCACAGGTGCTTCACAGAAGTTTAGAACGTGGAGCCATCACATTTTTTACAAATAAATCTTTTATAGCTCCAAATTTTGCATTTTCATAAGAGTAACAAGTTAAATTGCTCCATACAATTTGTTGTGCAATTTCTCCTGAGTACACTGGTATCCCATATGTGGGGGAATTCTACTGTTTGCGTGCACGGTAGGACTTGAAAGGGAAGGAGCACCATTTGACTTTTTGAATGCAAAATTTGATGAAATAATTAGCAGATGCCATGTCGTGTTTAATGAGCCTCTGATGTGCCTAAACAGTGGAAACTCTCCACAAATTACACCATTTTGGCAACTAGACCCTTTTGGAACCTTTTCTAGATGTGTATTGAGCACCTTGAACCCCGAGGTGCTTCACAGACGTTTATAACGTTAAGCCATGAAAATAAGAAAATCACATTTTTCCCACAAAAATGTTTTTTAGCTACAAATTTTGTATTTTCACAAAGGCAAAAGGAGAAAATGGACTCAAAGTTTGTTGTGCAATTTTCCTGAGTTCAGCGATACCCCATATGTGGTCAAAAACTACTTTTGAGGCACAGTGCAAAGCTCAGAAGAGACGTAGTGCCATATTACAGTGCAGATTTTGCTGCACTTGTTTGAGGGTGGCCATTTTACATTGGCTGAGCCCCTTAACAGCAGAACCCCCCACAATTGATCCAATTTTACCAATTAAACCTGTCAATTTACTTATCTAGGGGTGCTTCAGCAATGTTTGCAGCTTCCGACTCACTGACTGGTGTGTGATGTCCCCACGCAGTGGAACTCTACACTACAGATGTTGGAAAGGATTTGTGAGCAGAAGAGGGCAGTTGTTCACTACCAGCATCAACAAGGCCATCGGTATTCAGTTCTGACTCCACACATAAGGCCTCAGGTGTGGACATGGATGGCAGACATATATACCATCCTACAAAACTATGAGTACCTCACCAAGATGGTGAGCGATGATGACTCCATAATTAGCGTCACCATCCCGCTTCTATGCATTCTGAAAAGCTCTCTGCTCACAATAAAAGAGGATGCATTGCAGGCAGAGCATGATGAGATGGAGCAAGGAACCATACAGCACAGCCTCATGTCATCTCAATGTGGATTGGTTGAAAATGAGGAAGAGGAGGAGGAGGAAGAGCAGGAACTACTTTCATGCGGTATAGATGGTACTATGAGCACAACTGTCATACCATCTGTTCAGCGTGGATGGCCTGAGGACAGGGAGGAGGAGGAGGAGAACAGCATGGTCAGTCATCCTCTGCCTTGCCTGTTAGCTGTCTGGCACACATGGCTGACTTTATTTTGCACTGCTTTTTCTGTGACCCTCGCATTATCAAAATTTTTGGTGACATTCATTACTGGTTGGTGACACTTCTAGACCGACGCCACAAGGAGAACTTTCAATCTCTTCTTCCAGAGGCAGATAGGTGGACTAAAATTTTGCATTATCAGAGGGCCATTGTTGCGGAATTATTAAAAAATTCCTATCTGAATATTCTGGTGGCAGAGGTCACAGTTCATTGGACAACCAAGGAGTACAGGCAAGAGAGACATAACTCCAATCTAGCAGAGGCAAGGGAACACTGTCAAAGTTCTGGGAGAGTTTTCTCAGACCCTCCCATCACCCTGGCCCAGAGGCTTGGGGTACTCTCACAAGGAGTGCAAAGTTTGGGAAGATGCTGAGGGAGTACCTTGCTGACTGTACCAACATCCTCCGTGATTCCTCTGTGCCTTTTATTTACTGGGTATTCAAGCTGGACACATGGCATGAACTGGCTCTCTACGCCTTGGAGGTCCTGGCCTGCCCTGATGCTAGCGTTTTGTCAGAGCGTGTTTTTAGTGCTGCTTGGGGAAGTATAACTGATAAGCGCATCCGCCTGTCAACTGAAAATACTGACAGGCTGACTCTTGCAAAAATGAACAGGGGCTGGATTGGCCCAGATTTCTCTACACCACCAAATGATAAAAGCGAAATATAACCTCCAATACAGTGTCTTTTTTTGGGAGGTGTATTCCCATGCACCTCTTCACACCCACACATGGGTATACGCTTCCTGATTTTGGCTATTTAGTGCTATCCTCCTTCTTCTCCTCATCCATCACCATTAGATCTCCATGGTAACCGTGGTCAATGATACAACAGCCAACATCTTGTGTAAAAGGGTGTTTTTGATGCCCTATAAAAAAATTTACACACCAGGTTGATGTGTACCCCACAGGGGAAAATGCTTTTCAGCCCATACACTTAGTTTATGGGCATTACAAGTATAGAAGACCCGCTCCTTTAAATTGGGCAAAAGATTTATAGGAGGACATACTTCACGTCATGTCAGACATCACCACGAGGGTGAACGTGTTCTATGATGCAACAGCCACTATACTTTTTTTGCAAGGGTGTTTATGATGGCAATTGACCATAAAAAAATATTTACACTGTAGGTTGATGTGTTCCCCCCTGGGGAAAATGTTTGTCAGCCCATACAGTTAGTGTATGGGCATTACAAGTATAGCAGACCCTCTCCTTTAAATTTGGAAAAGATTTATTGGAGGACATCCTCCACGTTTCTTCATATACCACCACTAGATCACCAGGGTGAACGCAGTCTGTGATGCAACAGCCAAGTAATTTTTTTGAAGGGTGATTATGATGCCCGTTCCAAAAATGTTTGCACAGTATGTTGAGGTGTACCCCTCCATGGGAAATTTTGGCAGCCCATACACTTAGTGCATGGACATTACAAGTATAGGCGACCCGCTCCTTTAAACTGGGAAAACATCTTTAGGAGGCCATCCTCCATGTCTCTTCCAACACCACCACTAGATCCCCAGGGTGTACGTGTACCGTGATGCAGCAGCCACGTTGTTGTTTTCAAAGGGGTGTTTTTAGTGTCATCAGAGTTCACCTATCATTTCTTGTGCCCCCTCCCAATGAGGAGTCCAAATAAATATCAATTTTAAAAAAACAGGGTTGTACAGAAAGAGCAAATAGATGGTTGTGGTATGGCACTGCACCCTGCCTACACTCGAGAATTTTTTTTATTACCAGCATTAAATACAAATTAGTAAATGCAAATGAAGTTGATAGAAAAACGCAATCTGTGTCCTCCCAGCATTTCTCTGTACACATCTCAGTATTTAGATCACTATTAGCGTGATCTACTTTCCTTCAGCATTTCTCTGTATTTAGATCACAGATATCACAACATGCTTCAGCCGCAGGGCAATAAGTATTGCCTACGATTTTAGAGTTCTGGATGACATTTTCACGGTGTGAAACATTAATTAGGCATAATTTTTTTTGTCTAGAACAAAGTCGGTGGACACGTAGTAATTCCTCCCCATTTACTGGAATATGCTGGTCTTCATATCCATTTGGAGAAATCCAGATATTAACCCCTTAACCCCTAAGGGTGGTTTGCACGTTCATGACCGAGCCAATTTTTACAATTCTGACCACTGTCCCTTTATGAGGTAATAAATCCCGGTGATTCTGACAATGTTTTCTTGTGACATATTGTACTTCATATTAGTGGTAAAATTTAATTCAAATAACTTGCATTTATTTGTGAAAAAAATGGAAATTTAGCAAAAATTTTGAAAATTTTGCAATTTTCCAACTTTGAATTTTTATGCCCTTAAATCACAGAGATATGGCACGCAAAAAACTTAATAAGCAACATTTCACATATGTTTACTTTTACATCAGCACAATTTTGGAACCAAAATTTTTTTTTGTTAGGAAGTTATAAGGGTTAAAAGTTGACCAGCGATTTCTCATTTTTGCAACACCATTTTATTTTTATGGGCCACATCACATTTGAAGTCACTTTGAGGGGTCTATATGATAGAAAATACCCAAAAGTGACACCATTCTAAAAACTGCACCCATCAAGGTGCTCAAAACCACATTCAAGAAGTTTATTAACCCTTCAGGTGCTTCACAGGAATCGTTTGAATGTTTAAAAAAATGAACATTTAACTTTTTTTTACAAAAAAATTAATTCAGGTCCAATTTTTTTTATTTTACCAAGGGTAACAGGAGAAATTGGACTGCAAAAGTTATTGTGCAATTTGTCCTGAGTACGCTGATACCCCACATGTGGGGGGAACCACTGTTTCGGTGCATGGCAGAGCTTAGAAGGGTAGGAGCACCGTTTGACTTTTCAATGCAAAATTGGCTGGAATTGAGATCGGACGCCATGTCATGTTTGGAGAGCCCCTGATGTACCTAAACAGTGGAAACCCCCACACGTGACACCATTTTGGAAACTAGACCCTCCCAAGGAACTTATCTAGATATGTGGTGAGAATGTTGAACCCACAAGGGCTTCACAGAAAATTATAACGTACAGCCGTGCAATTAAAAAACCTTCTTTTTTTTCCACATTAATAATCTTTTCACCCCCAATTTCATTTTCCCAAGGGTAACAGGACCCTAAAAGTTATTGTGCAATTTTTCCTGAGTATGATGATACCCCATATGTGGGTGTAAACTACTATTTGGGCGCATGGCAGAGCTTGGAAGGGAAGCAGCGCCATTTGACTTTTTTGGCTGGAATTGAGATCTGACACCATGTTGCGTTTGGAAAGCCCCTGATGTACCAAAACAGTGGAAATCCCCCACAAAGGACACCATTTTGGAAACTAGACCCCCCAAGGAACTTGTCTAGATGTGTGGTGAGAACTTTTAACCCCCAAGGGCTTCATGGTAGTTTATAACGTACAGCCGTACAATTAAAAAATCATATTTTTTCCACAAAAATGATCTTTTCACCCTCAACTTTTATTTTTCCAAGGGTAACAGGACCCCAAAATTTATTGTGCAATTTGTCCTGAGTACGCTGATACCCCATATCTGGGGGTAAACCACTATTTGGGCGAATGGCAGAGCTCAGAAGGGAAGCAGCGCCATTTGACTTTTTTGGCTGGAATTGGGATTGGATGCCATGCCACGTATGGAAAGCCCTTGATGTGCCTAAACAGTGGAAATCCCCCACAAATGACACCATTTTGGAATGTAGACCCCCCCAAGGAACTTATCTAGATGTGTGGTGAGCACTTTGAACCCCCAAGGGTTTCATAGAAGTTTATAATGCCCGGGTGTGAAAATAAAAAATCATATTTTTTCCACAAACATGATCTTTTAGTCCCCACTTTTTTTATTTTCCCAAAGGTAACAGGAAAAATTGGATGCCAAAAGTTGTTTTGCAATTTGTCCTGAGTATGCTGATACACCATATGTGGGAGAAAACTACTGTATAGGCACACTTCGGGGCTCGGAAGGGAAGTAGTGATGTTTTGGAATGCAGACTTTGATGGAATAGTCTGCGGGTGTCATGTTGTCTTTGGAGAGCCCCTGATGTGCCTAAACAGTGGAAACCCCCCACAAGTGACCCCATTTTGGAAACTAGACCCCCTAAGGAACTTATCTAGATGTGTGGTGAGCACTTTGAACACCCCCACTGCTTCACAGAAGTTTATAACACCCGGGCGTGAAAATAAAAAAATCATATTTTTTCCACAAACATGATCTTTTAGTCCCCAATTTTTTTATTTTCCCAAGGGTAACAGGAGAAATTGCACCCAAAAAGTTGTTGTCCAATTTGTCTTGAGTATGCTGATACCCCATATGTGGGAGAAAACTACTGTATGGGGACACGTCGGGGCTCGGAAGGGAAGTAGTGATGTTTCGGAATGCAGACTTTGATGGAATGGTCTGCGGGTGTCATGTCGCGTTTGGAGAGCCTCTGATGTGCCTAAACTGTTGAAACTCCCCACAAGTGACCCCATTTTGGAAACTAAACCCCCACGGAACTTATCTAGATGTGTGGTGAGCACTTTGAACCCCCCAAATGCTTCACAGAAGTTTATAATGCCTGGGCGTGAAAATAAAAAAATCATATTTTTTTCCACAAAAATGATATTTTTGCCCCCAATTTTTGTATTTTTCTAAGGGTAACAGGAGAAATTGTACCCAAAAAGTTGTTTATCAATTTGTCCTGAGTAGGCTGATACTCCATATGTGGGGGTAAAACACTGTTTGGGCGCATGGCAGAGCTTGGAAGGGAAGGAGCACCATTTGACTTTTTCAACACAGAATTGGCTGGAATTGAGATCAGACGCCATGTTGCGCATGGAGAGCACCTGATGTGCCCAAACAGTGGAAACCCCCCAATTCTAACTCCAACCCTAACCTTAGCCCTAGCCCTAACCCTAGCCCTAACCCTAACCCTAATGGGAAAATGGAAATAAATACTTTTTTTATTTTATTATTTTTCGCTAACTAAGGAGGTGATAAAGGGGGTTTGATTTACTATTTATGGCGGGTTTTTATGTTTGGCAGCTGTCATACGCTAAAAGACGCTTTCTATTGTAAAAATAGTTTTAGCATCACCACATTTTGAGAGCTATAATTTTTCCATATTTTGACACACCGAGTCATGTGAGATCTTATTTTTTGCGGGACGAGTTGATGTTTTTATTGGTACCATTTTCAGGCACATAACATTTTTTGATCACTTTTTACTCCAATTTTTGGGACGCAGAATGAACAAAAACCAGCATTTCAAGAATTTCTTTTGGGGGGTGCGTTTACACTGTTCCGCGTGCGGTAAAATTGATAAAGCGGTTTTATTCTTCGGGTCAGTACGGTTACAGCGATACCTCATTTATGTTGTTTTTTATGTTTTGGCGCTTTTATGCACTGAAAACAATTTTATATAAAAAATTATTATTTTTGCATCGCTTTATTCTGTGAGCTATAACTTTTTTATTTTTTCGCTGATGATGCTGTGTGGCAGCTCGTTTTTTGCGGGACAAGATGATGTTTTCATGGTTACCATGGTTATTTATATCCATCTTTTTGATCGCGCGTTATTTCACTTTTTGTTTGGCAGTATGATAATAAAGCATTATTTTTTGCTTTGTTTTTTACTTTGATTTTTTAAGGGGTTCCCTAAAGGGATTAACTAATGGGGCAGTTTTATAGGGTGGGTTGTTACGGACGCGGCGATACCAAATATGTGTACTTTTATTGTTTTTTTTCTATTTCCAAAAAATGAATTTATTAGGGAATATTTTTTTTTTTTATTTATTTAGCGATTCTTTATAAATTATTTTTACACTTTTTTTTACTTTATTAGATTGTCCCAGGGGGACATCACTGTCATGTGACAGATCGCTGATCTGTCACATCACAGATCGCTGTGACAGATCAGCGATCTGTCACAGGCACTACACAGGCTTCCTGATGCCTGTGCTCTGCAGGCAGTGAGGAAGCCGACTCCCTGCAGGCCCCCGAAGGTCCCCGCCGCCATATTGGATGCGGGAACCTGCAGGGAAGGAGGCCCCCGCAGCAGCGCTGCACACTGCGCTGCTGCGGGGGTCTCAGGAAAGCACGGAGGGATCGTGTTTGATCGCAGTGTGCCAGGGGTTAATATGTCGGGGGCGGTCCGTGACTGCCCCTGACACATAGTGACGGGTGTCAACTGTGATAATCAGCTGACAACTGGCCGCCATCAGCAGCGCTCACCACGAGAGCACTGCTGATCAGTATGATGTACTATCCCGTCCCTGGGAATTAAGTCCCAAGGCACATGGACGGGATAGTGCATCATATGGCAGAAAGGGGTTAAAACTGCAAAACAACAAAGATTATCTTTTAAGCAGAAACAAATTATTGAAGACATTTAATCAAGTTAGTCAACATTTAGCCTCCCTTGACATAACTGTAGAACCATAATCATGCTGGATCAGAATACTAGAGCTAGATTAAACCGCAACTTCTTGAGGCAATAATGCAACTGCCCCACAATGAAGGTGAACTGTAATACAATGCTGGGAACAGGATTGATTGTCCAATGTCTGATGCCAGACTCCTTCAAACATCAACTACCTGCTGGTGATCAGCGCTAAACAAAACACAAGAAGCAAAATTAAGTTTTTTTTAAGGAGTCTCTGGGCCCATATATGACTTGGGAATCTCTCGTATTACAGTCTCGAATTTGTATTGGTCTCATCAGAGCTTAATGTTAAATGCAATTGGTTGGATGATTGCTGATGACCCTGAGGATTTAAAGAGTGCTTTTAAGATAGTATCAGGATCAACTTCAGCTGGAAAATTTGAATCAACACTGGAAGAGGAGGTTGTATTTCTTCTAGATTCACCTTCCTTATTTGATGGGGTGTCACTTAATCTTTGATGGATGAGCTGGTCTGATATTATCACACTACCATTCAAATGAAGATTGCATTTCATTGGTTGTCCATCTAGGTATCTGTTGTTGTATTTTTGTACGCACCAAACGCATCTTCCTTTCTTATAAACACAACGTCTGCAACTCCGTAACTCAACAAGCGGATGAGCTTCAAGGCACCATATACACATAAAAGTTACATGGTATCTTCCTCTGTGAGTCTTGGATGCAAATTATTAACAGCCATTTTTTGCCTTCTAAACGGCTAAAGACAGACTCTTTTGGAGTCAGCCCTACTGAAGAACTGTCCTCCTTTGTGACAAGTGTCCATGAAACATTGATTAGAGCATTGTGTGCAATAAAGGTGGCCAAGTCTCTGTCACGTGGACCGGTCCAGTGTGACACGACCCGCAGGCCGGTAACTAAAACAACAAGACACGACAGGTGTAACTGTCCTGTGTGACACGACCCAAAGGCCGGTAACTAAAACAACAAGACAAGGGGAAGGGAAACAGTTACAACAGTGGGCCCTGCGATAGGGAATGGGGACGTGAAGACCTCCTGCACTCCCCTGAGTCAGTGTCCCTCACACTCCTAACATTCCCTAGGCTGGTTCCGCACCAGGCGCCGATCAGGATACCTGTCACCCTAGCACGCCCTACACCTATCCCTTGCTAGGGAGCTGGGTGTTGCAGGCACTGGCCCCACCACTGTACTAATACACACCAGGGAAAAATACAAACAGGGAAACTCCACTTAGCTTTGTTATGTTGCTATTGCTCCCAGCAATAGAGTCCACCACCAGAATGCAGTTTTCCCCTGAAGCTCGACACCTTAGTTCAGCTTCCACCAGAAGCTATACACTAGAGCTCCCCTGAGCTGCCAGGAACTCTTCTCTGTAGTTCCTTTCTCCACCAGACTTGGTTGGAAAAGAGCAATCACCAACACCTGCTCATAGACCATGTGACCCTATATAGGAAAAGGGGATGGTCAAATGATCAGGGGCAAAAAGCTGCTATAACCCCACTGACCACCAGGGGCAAAAAGCAAAGCAATGAAAACATCAAGTGCAATGACCCTAACGGCCACCGGGGGCAAAACTAGAATTGAAAACACCACAGTGCAATGACCCTAATGGCCACCGGGGCAAAACTATCATTAAGCACACAGCTTAAGGGAAAAAAAAGGTTACTAGTCCTTTTTATCTGTCATGATCCAGCATGGATCATGACAGTCTCGTGCATCATTCTGTACCACTTTAGTAAGAGGTAAAGTTTGCCCAAGAAAAAAATGAATTTCCATACATTCACGGCATCTTTTGCACAGTGTTAACAGCTGTGATTTTCATCTTTTTAGTGGGGATGTGGGAAAGTTCCAAGTCGTCATCAATACCCTCATCGGCCATATCTTGTAAAGAGGAAATCTGTGGTTTCCCTGGTTCGTAGTTAACAACGTTTATTCGCATTCCTTTAACATTGTTCATTACACCTGAAAGAGTTTTCGGCTGTGAAATTTTTATGGTCTTGGTAATATTTATGGGTGAAGATGAAGAACCTTGTGCCACCGGTGATAGTTACGGCAGGTGTACTCCTCTTTAAACTTAGTTTTTCACGAGCATCCAACAGTTTGGTTGGTTGTCCTCCAACACTGATCTGCTGCTTTCTAGAATTCAGCATCTCATGAGCATCTTGAACTTTACCTTTTATACGAAAACGTGTGTCTTTGGCAATCCATTTTTCACTGGCATCTTTTATGCCTAGCTTGAGATGTGCATCTGTTACAGCTATCTTCTGACGGGCATCAAACGCATTCCAGACTAATTATTGCAGGCTGGATCCTGGATCTCATACCTCCCATAGCCCCCCTGTTATTAGTCCTGTACGTTCCCATTCCCTCCGTCACCATGACCCTTTTCATGATCACTTCAGCAGCAACAGTGTCGGAAACCATGTTATTGTTTTCAAGGGTGTTTATGATGCCTGTAAAAAAAAATGTTGATATAGTATGTTGATGTGTGCCCCCCCAGGGGGAAATGTTTGTCATCCCATACACTTAGTGTATAGACATTACAAGTATAGGAGACCCACTCCTTTACACTGGTAAAACTTGGGGGATTGGAGTGCATGCAAATTTTGGGTAGGTCTTGTATTCAATTCATGGGCAAACTTTAGGTGACTTAAAAAAATCATAATAATGGGAACTTTGGTTTCATGTGGCCATCCACTACGTAAGTCCAAAGGCTTATTGGGGTGCATGTAACTTTGGTGCAGGGCAGAGCTTGCATTCAATGCATAAGCAAACAGTATGGGAGTACCAAATGAATAATCTGAACTTGGTTTTCCTGTGGCCATCCAGTACATGTGTTCAAAGGCTTGCTGGGGTGTGTGTAACTTTGTTGCAGGGCATGCCTTGCATTCAATGCATAAGCAAACAGTATGGGAGTACCAAATGAAGACTGTGAACTTTGGTTGCATGTGGTCATCCATGATATCTGTTCAGTGGATTTGGTTCGTCCAAATTTTGGGCAGCCCTACCACTCACTGCATATGCAATAACAGTATAAGGGACCCACTGTTTAATCATAGGAACAACAAAGTATATCCTGCTGATGGCTCTCTAAGAAAAGTGAGGGCCGACTGCTGGCCCTATAAAAATAGACTTTGTGACTTTCAGAGCCCCTCCTCCATAAATGAAACAGGATGTGTCTGATGATGTGTCACATACCACATGGCCAAATAAGGTTATAAAATGTTAAAATGATATTTCCCAATGAATGCATTTGTCTTGGTTGAAAGCAACGGTAAAATTGAAAAACGCATCAAAAACGCTATGCGTGAACATAGCCCAAGTGGTGAAGGAACATTTTTCATTACCCTGGAAAGGATGTTCCTTAACATACAGCTCTGGCAAAAATTGAGAGACCACCACATCAAAACCC
The DNA here is from genome assembly GCF_039654945.1 of Dendrobates tinctorius. Lineage (NCBI taxonomy): Eukaryota > Metazoa > Chordata > Amphibia > Anura > Dendrobatidae > Dendrobates > Dendrobates tinctorius. Next base: position 5,429,464 of record NW_027361779.1, on the reverse strand, counting down.
TGTCATGGGCAGCCCATTCTCCAGACCTGAACCCCATTGAAAACCTCTGGAATGTAATCAAGAGGATGATGGATAGTCAAAAGCCATCAAACAAAGAAGAACTGCTTAAATTTTTGTGCCAGAAGCAGTGTGAAAGACTGGTGGAAAGCATGCCAAGATGCATGAAAGCTGTGATTAAAAATCATGGTTATTCCACAAAATATTGATTTTTGAACTCTTCCTGAGTTAAAACATTAGTATTGTTGTTTCTAAATGATTATGAACTTGTTTTTGTTGCATTATTTGAGGTCTGAAAGCATTGTTTTTTTATTTTGACCATTTCTCCTTTTAAGAAAAAAAACAACAAAATTTATTGCTTGGAAATTCGGAGACATGTTGTCAGAAGTTTGTAGACTAAAAGAACAATTTACATTTTACTCAAAAATACATCTATAAAGATAAAAAGCAGACAAAATGAACATTTGAAAGTGGTCTCTTAATTTTTGCCAGAGCTGTATTTCCCAGGAAAATCCATTGTGGTTTTGTTTTTGTATGTTTTATTGTGCGCCTGTAAAAGTGGCGTATGACTCTGAAAACATTGTTTACAGCTGTGACCTGGGAGCCAGAAATGCTTCCAGGGGTATTTCCCATGATGGTCCCATGTCATTGAACACTGTTTCTATCAGTTTCACACATTTTTAGACCATAAAAAGACCCCCGGGTCTCGGTTTTCCCATAGACTTACATTGGGCTCGTTGCTCTGGTTGAGCACCCAAGCATTCCAATTTGCTGGACCCGAGCAACGAGCACCCAAGCATTTTAGTGCTCGCTCATCACTAGTTATCAAATATTCATGTAAAAAGGATCACCAGAATGAAACATGCAAAATTCCTTTATTAATGCAAGCAATTAAAAAGTTAAAGGACATGACTGCACACACAATCATCCAGTATGGTCTCTGAGGAATCCACATTCGGTTGGCTACACGCGTTGGGCATTTTTACCCTGTCTTGTGCTCTGACTTTACTTTATCCAGGCCACTATTGTGCACTTTTGACCAACACCATTGGCATTTCAGCTATTCATATGCTGGTATTATCCTTTCTCCTCTTGCCGTAGAGTATTCCTAGTACTATCAGCACCTTGTTTTTCATAACATGCTTATAATCTATATGTTCTTTCTGCTATTATTGCTTTCGCCTGTGATTAGCTTTAGTTCTACTGTGGTATTGGGAGGTACCCACACTGATATTGTTGCCTCATTGGGGTATTACAGTGCATGCTGTTTGGTACAGCTAGTATATATACACACATCATATATATCACAGTGCTATCTATTTATATTATCCTCTGACTGGATCTTATTTGTTATATTAAGGTAATAAACATTATTTATATGTTGTTTGACAGGGATTATCATCCCATTCTGGGTGATTTTGTGTGCAGTCATGTTCTTTGACTTTTTTTTTTTTTTTAATTGCCTCATCATTAGAGTTGAGCGACTTTTGTTTTTTTAGGGTCGCGTTTCGTTTCGTGAAACCCGACTTTTCCAAAAGTCGGGTCGAGCAAGATCGTCCGATTATAGGGAAAAGTCGGGGTCGTCCCGAAACACGAAACCCAATGTAAGTCAATGGGGAATAAAAGTCGGCAGTGAGAGGAGGACAGGAAACACACCAACAGTGCCCATTTGAATGCCAAAAGCATCAATTCTTCTTACTTAAGCTTGTCAACCTTAATTAACTTCATAATACAAGTTACGCACTGAAAAATGGGGGTTATTTGGCTACAGACTGTGGGGGGGGAAGGCTGGCTCCAGGTTTTCATGTGCCCTGGGCGAAAGAGCGCCCGTTTAACACATGCCACAACTCATCATGCTCCGATACGGCAGAGAAATAGCGGTATAGTACAATGAAAAATACCTCACTTTTTACATCTCATGACGAGGCCCATCTATTTCTCCATACAGAATCATTGGTCCCATATAATGTTTGAAACAGTATATGATGAGCTCCACATAATGCTACAGTATATGTTGGTCCCCATGGATGAAGCTCTACTGTCTTATGGGCCCAAATAATGCTCCAAACATAATGGGCCCCATTTCTAAAGCTCTAGTGTATAATGGGCCCTGTAAATGCTGCTCCAGTGTCTGATGTCCACCTTTGGAATGTTCCAGTGTATGGTGGGCCCCATCTATCATTCTCAGACGGTGTTAGGCCCAGTATGGATTGCACGTGATTGCACAAAGGTGAGAAAGGGTACCGTATCCCCAGATAACATGTATGGATAGTGTACACATTCAAAATATATGTCTATACATCAGGAGGCAGGCTCAGACGGTGTTAGGCCCAGTATGGATTGCACGTGATTGCACAAAGGTTAGAAAGGGTACCGTATCCCCAGATAACATGTATGGATAGCGTACACATTCAAAATATATGTCTCAGGAGGCAGGCTCAGACGGTGTTAGGCCCAGTATGGATTGCACGTGATTGCACAAAGGTTAGAAAGGGTACCGTATCCCCAGATAACATGTATGGATAGCGTACACATTCAAAATATATGTCTCAGGAGGCAGGCTCAGACGGTGTTAGGCCCAGTATGGATTGCACGTGATTGCACAAAGGTTAGAAAGGGTACAGTATCCCCAGATAACATGTATGGATAGCGTACACATTCAAAATATATGTCTCAGGAGGCAGGCTCAGACGGTGTTAGGCCCAGTATGGATTGCACGTGATTGCACAAAGGTTAGAAAGGGTACAGTATCCCCGGATAACATGTATGGATAGCGTACACATTCAAAATATATGTCTCAGGAGGCAGGCTCAGACGGTGTTAGGCCCAGTATGGATTGCACGTGATTGCACAAAGGTTAGAAAGGGTACCGTATCCCCGGATAACATGTATGGATAGCGTACACATTCAAAATATATGTCTCAGGAGGCAGGCTCAGACGGTGTTAGGCCCAGTATGGATTGCACGTGATTGCACAAAGGTTAGAAAGGGTACCGTATCCCCAGATAACATGTATGGATAGCGTACACATTCAAAATATATGTCTCAGGAGGCAGGCTCAGACGGTGTTAGGCCCAGTATGGATTGCACGTGATTGCACAAAGGTTAGAAAGGGTACCGTATCCCCAGATAACATGTATGGATAGCGTACACATTCAAAATATATGTCTCAGGAGGCAGGCTCAGACGGTGTTAGGCCCAGTATGGATTGCACATGATTGCACAAAGGTTAGAAAGGGTACCATATCCCCGGATAACATGTATGGATAGCGTACACATTCAAAATATATGTCTCAGGAGGCAGGCTCAGATGGTGTTAGGCCCAGTATGGATTGCACGTGATTGCACAAAGGTTAGAAAGGGTACCGTATCCCCAGATAACATGTATGGATAGCGTACACATTCAAAATATATGTCTCAGGAGGCAGGCTCAGATGGTGGTAGGCCCAGTATGGATTGCACGTGATTGCACAAAGGTTAGAAAGGGTACCGTATCCCCGGATAACATGTATGGATAGCGTACACATTCAAAATATATGTCTCAGGAGGCAGGCTCAGACGGTGTTAGGCCCAGTATGGATTGCACGTGATTGCACAAAGGTTAGAAAGGGTACCGTATCCCCAGATAACATGTATGGATAGCGTACACATTCAAAATATATGTCTCAGGAGGCAGGCTCAGACGGTGTTAGGCCCAGTATGGATTGCACATGATTGCACAAAGGTTAGAAAGGGTACCGTATCCCCGGATAACATGTATGGATAGCGTACACATTCAAAATATATGTCTCAGGAGGCAGGCTCAGACGGTGTTAGGCCCAGTATGGATTGCACGTGATTGCACAAAGGTTAGAAAGGGTACCGTATCCCCGGATAACATGTATGGATAGCGTACACATTCAAAATATATGTCTATACATCAGGAGGCAGGCTCAGACGGTGTCAAGCACAGTATGGATTTGACGGCCCAGATTACACAGCGGAGGAGCAGGGAGAGGTAAAGATTGCAAATGCTGGGGCCCTGCCCAAGCAAGGGGGGCCCACTCGTGGGCGTCGGTACTGGCACTGGGCCCCTCATAGTACAGCGGTGTGTCTGACGGCGGGTGTGCACCACCACCGTCAGAGACACTTGATTGCACTATGAGGGACCCTGTGCCAGTGCCCGCGCCCAAGAGTCGGCCTACCCACCTGTCCAGGGCAACGGCACTCGCACGGTGTCGTGCGGTAGGTGGTGACCCCGGCCATGGGGGGGAGGCAGCACAGTTAGGGAGTTTTAGAAAGTGGCATATGTTGATGTTGGACATTCAGCTGATGCAAAAGGCGAAATAGGTGAAGTCCCAGGAAGAGGTGGACCAAAGCAAGCCATTTTTCTGTCACCCTATGTGTCATCAGGGGAAGGTGGGACAAAATCCTTGGAAACCCATGCGTGGTTCATTTTAATGAAGGTTAGATCATCCACATTTTGGGTTGACAGACGGGTCCTTTTTTCTGTCAGGATTGATCCAGCTGCACTGAAGACTCTTTCCGATAGCACACTTGCAGCTGGGCAACCGAGCTCCTGTAAGGCATATTGTGCCAATTCAGGCCAGGTGTCCAGTTTAGCGGCCCAATAGTCAAAGGGGAATGACCTGTGTGGGAGAACATCGATATGGGAGGAAAAGTAGTTTGTAACCATAGTTGACAACTGCTGTCTCCTGTCACTTTCCATCGATGCAATATTACCAGTTGTGTGAGCGGTATTTGAAAAATCAGTCCACAACATTGTCATGAAACCCCTGTCTCCAACGCCACTTCTGCTGTGTGCACCACGAACACCTCTGCCAAGCTGCCCCCGGCCCGTACGGCTCGTGTGAGAACCATCACCGCTGCTGTGTGCTGGGAATGCCTCAAGCAACCGATTTACCAGAGTTGCTTGTTCATTAGCCAATATTAGGTCAAGGTTCTCCTGTGGCATGATGTTTTGTAATTTGCCTTTATAGTGTGGATCCAGGATGCTGGCCAGCCAGTAGTCGTCATCGTTCATCATTTTGGCAATGCGGGGGTCCCTTTTTAGGATCCGCAAGGCATAATCTGACATGTGGGCCAATGTTCCCGGTGTCAATGATGCACTGCGAGTGCTGGGTGGAGGAGCACTTTCTGGCAAATCCACATCCCTCCAGTCACACACAAACCCTGGAGCAGACCTTGCCACGCCAACATTTTCACTTGCCCCACGAGATGCATCCTCCTCCCCTAAGTAATCATCCCCATCATCATCCTCCTCCTCCTCTTCTTCCTCCACCTCGTCCAGGAGAGGTCCCTGAGCAGACAATGGCTGAATGTCATCAAGGATTCCCTCCTCCTCTTCCTCCTCATCAACATTGGCTGCAGACGCCTGCTCCTTAAGGTGCGTCAAAGTTTGCATGAGCAGACGCATAAGTGGGATGCTCATGCTTAGGATGGCATCGTCTGCGCTTACCAGCCATGTGCATTCCTCAAAACACTGAAGGACTTTACAAAGGTCTTTCAGCTTCGACCACTGCACACCTGTCAACTCCATGTCTGCTCTCAAAGTGCCTGGCCGTGTATCCTCCCACAAATGCATTATGGCCTGCCTCTGCTCGCACAGCCGCTCCACCATGTGCAGGGTGGAGTTCCACCTTGTTGCAATGTCAATAATGAGGCGGTGGTTGGGAAGGTGGAGCAATCGCTGCAGCTTCTGCATACAAACGGAGTGTACAGGCGACCGGCGAATGTGCGCTCACAGTCTTCGCACCTTCTGGAGCAGGGCTGTTAACTCCGGAAAATTTTTGAGGAAGCACTGCACCACCAGGTTCAAGGTGTGAGCCAAGCAAGGTATGTGGCTGAGTTTTGAAAGGGCTATGGCTGCCACAAAATTACGGCCGTTATCACTAACTACCTTGCCTGCCTCAAGATGTACACTGCCCAGCCATGACTCAGTTTGTCGCTTCAAGTACTCGGCCAGCACCTCAGCGGTGTGTCTGTCGCCCAAACACATCATCTGCAACACAGCCTGCTGACGCTTTCCACTAGCTGCTCGATAGGGGGACACATCGTGTGCAACAGTGGCAGCTGCAGATGGAGTGCTCGTACGACTGCGCTCTGTGGACGAGCTTTCGCTTCTGGAGGAGGAGGAGGAGGAGGGTCGAACGCCTACAGCCAACTGTTTCCTATACCGTGGGCTAGGCAGCACTGTCCCACCACCGCTGTCCCCTGTGGACCCTGCATCCACCACATTAACCCAGTGCGCAGTGATGGACACGTAACGGCCCTGGCCATGCCGACTGGACCATGCATCAGTTGTGAGGTGCACCTTTCCGCTCACTGACTGCTTGAGTGCATGGACAATGCGGTCTTTCACATGATGGTGGAGGGCTGGGATGGCTTTGCGAGAGAAGAAGTGGCGACTGGGTAGGTCATAGCGTGGTACTGCATAGGCCATGAGTTCGCGGAAAGCTGTGCTTTCCACCAACCGAAAGGGCATCATCTCAAACGAGATTAGTTTGGCAATGTGGGCGTTCAAACCCAGTGTACGCGGATGAGAGACTGAGTACTTTCTTGACCTACTCATAGTGTCTGGGAGGGTGAGCTGGACTTGAGAGCTGCATATGGTGGAAGTAGCGGTGGACAGGGCGGACTGAGAGAGGGTTGATGATGGTGATGGAGTTGGTGTTCTTTCTGATGGCCTAGAATCAGTCTTTCGTTGATATAACAGTGGGATTCCCTGACTGCTGTGGTCTTGCAACGACACCTCAACATTTGCTGCTGTGCTAACCGGTGGGCTTACAGTGGGGGAAACAATGTAGCGTTGCTGACTACCTTCGTTGTGACCAGTTGCACATGTGGCACTTGAGGTTTGGTGTTGTGTCCACGCTTGCAAGTGCATGCTGGTTAAATGTCTAAGCATGCAACTGGTATTCAAATTTTTCAGATTTTTCCCTCGGCTAAAGGTCTTTGCGCACTTCTTACAGATAACCTTGGCCTTATCATGAGGATTTTGGTCAAAAAAGTGCCACACTGCACTCTTCCTACTTTGGCAGACATTTTGCGGCCTAGCACGCTGTGATCTTTTGACCCTCTGGACAAGCTGTCCAGCAACTCTTTTGATGTTTGGAACCTGTCTTTGGAGTGCTCCGGGCCTGCCAGATAACAGCTGTTGCGATGTCGATGTCTGCTGTGGATGCTCCTCATCTGAGCTATTGGAAGCAGCACCCTCTTCCCCCAATGGATGCCAATCTGGGTCAACAACTGGGTCATCCATCACCTCCTCTTCTATGTCATGTGCACCTTCCTCTGTGTCACCGTGTATGGTGGTATAGTGTGCGGGAAGGGGCACCTGAGTCTCATCAGGGTCAGAATCTGGCTCTGTACACTGCGAGGACAATGTAGTGCTCTGAGTGAATGTACCAGCAGAATCATCCATCAGCGGCTGTGCATCAGTGCACTCCATGTCAGATTCATCTTGGCCTGGGTAATTCACGATTTCACTTGATAATCCAGGCATGGTATGTGAAAACAGCTCCATGGAGTAATCAGTAGTATGGCCTGCGTCATCCTTCAATCTTGGTTGGGGTGAAGGACACAAGGAAAGGTGTGGTTCATGAACATGAGCCTCCAATGACGACTCAGTGCTTTTACTTTTTACAACTGAAGAAGAGGAGGCGATAGAGCTGGAGGCTGAGTCAGCAATGTAAGACAAAACTTTTTCCTGATGCTCTGGCTTTAAAAGCAGTTTGCCAACTCCTAGAAAACTAAGCGTTCGAGGCCTTATGTAGCCAGACGATGACGCAGGGTCAGCACCTCCTGCATTCGGTCCTATTTTGCTCTTGCCACTACCATCAGATCCACCACCAACACCATCATTACCAGCTGCCAACCCCCACCCAATTCCACGGCCTCTTCCACCAGCCTTCCTCATTTTTGGTAGAAATGTAGACAAAATCCAACAAACTAAATAGTAATGTAAAACAAGGTACAAGGTGTCTATAGGACAGGGGAGATTTTGAATTTCTGCAGACACTTGTGGACACTGGACACTTTTGGATTGTGTGAGGCCCACTGATATCTGAGCGCTATGTGACAGGCTCGATGGCACAGCTGTGACCAAAGTGACTAGAGGATAAGGGAGATTTTGAATCTCTGCACACACTTTTGGACACTGGACACTTTTGGATTGTGTGAGGCCCACTGATATCTGAGCGCTATGTGACAGGCTCGATGGCACAGCTGTGACCAAAGTGACTAGAGGATAAGGGAGATTTTGAATCTCTGCACACACTTTTGGACACTGGACACTTTTGGATTGTGTGAGGCCCACTGATATCTGAGCGCTATGTGACAGGCTCGATGGCACAGCTGTGACCAAAGTGACTAGAGGATAAGGGAGATTTTGAATCTCTGCACACACTTTTGGACACTGGACACTTTTGGATTGTGTGAGGCCCACTGATATCTGAGCTCTATGTGACAGGCTCGATGGCACAGCTGTGACCAAAGTGACTAGAGGATAAGGGAGATTTTGAATCTCTGCACACACTTTTGGACACTGGACACTTTTGGATTGTGTGAGGCCCACTGATATCTGAGCGCTATGTGACAGGCTCGATGGCACATCTGTGACCAAAGTGACTAGAGGATAAGGGAGATTTTGAATCTCTGCACACACTTTTGGACACTGGACACTTTTGGATTGTGTGAGGCCCACTGATATCTGAGGGCTATGTGACAGGCTCGATGGCACAGCTGTGACCAAAGTGACTAGAGGATAAGGGAGATTTTGAATCTCTGCACACACTTTTGCAACTGGATGGACACTTTTGGATTGTGTGAGGCCCACTGATATCTGAGCGCTATGTGACAGGCTCGATGGCACAGCTGTGACCAAAGTGACTAGAGGATAAGGGAGATTTTGAATCTCTGCACACACTTTTGGACACTGGACACTTTTGGATTGTGTGAGGCCCACTGATATCTGAGCGCTATGTGACAGGCTCGATGGCACAGCTGTGACCAAAGTGACTAGAGGATAAGGGAGATTTTGAATCTCTGCACACACTTTTGGACACTGGACACTTTTGGATTGTGTGAGGCCCACTGATATCTGAGCGCTATGTGACAGGCTCGATGGCACAGCTGTGACCAAAGTGACTAGAGGATAAGGGAGATTTTGAATCTCTGCACACACTTTTGGACACTTGACACTTTTGGATTGTGTGAGGCCCACTGATATCTGAGCGCTATGTGACAGGCTCGATGGCACAGCTGTGACCAAAGTGACTAGAGGATAAGGGAGATTTTGAATCTCTGCACACACTTTTGGACACTGGATGGACACTTTTGGATTGTGTGAGGCCCACTGATATCTGAGCGCTATGTGACAGGCTCGATGGCACAGCTGTGACCAAAGTGACTAGAGGATAAGGGAGATTGTATTGCTTTTAAAAAAGCAGTTTGCGGAGCAGTGGGTAAACAGCAATGCAGGAATGTCAGGAAGCCTTAGAAGGCAGCCCAACAACCAACACCACTGATACACCACTATATAGCCTCCCCTTGCACTGCACACACAGTGACTGGTTTGTTGTGCAGGCCAAATTGCTAGCAGCAGAAGCAGTTTTTTTTTCTTCTCAGCAGGACAAAAAAAAAATTGGGATTGCTTTTAAAAAAGCAGTTTGCGGAGCAGTGGGTAAACAGCAATGCAGGAATGTCAGGAAGCCTTAGAAGGCAGCCCAACAACCAACACCACTGATACACCACTATATAGCCTCCCCTTGCACTGCACACACAGTGACTGGTGTGTTGTGCAGGCCAAATCGCTAGCAGCAGAAGCAGTTTTTTTGTCTTCTTCCCTGCCTAACGCTCTCCCTACAGAATCAGCAGCAACCTCTCCCTATACTAAGATCGGCAGAAGTAAGAAGGCGGTCGGCGTGCACGCCCTTTTATACCCCCTGTGACGCCCACCAAAGCAAGCCAATCACTTGCATGCCCTTCTGAAAGATGGTGGTGACCCGTGCCTATGTCATCACGTTGCCCACAGTGTCCGTGGATCCTGATTGGCTGAAAAAGAGCGCAAAACAAACTTTTGAAACGCGACTTTGGCGCGTAAGTCGCCGACCTCGTGGCCGACCTCATCCTAGGGTCGGGTTTCGTTTCATGAAACCCGACTTTGCCAAAAGTCGGCGACTTTTGAATTTTTTCGACCCGTTTCGCTCAACTCTACTCATCATATCTCAGTGTTTCTGTGAATGTTTTTTAAAAATATACTGTACTTCATCATAGTGGTAACATTTTTCAATATGTCTTACGTTTATTTGTGAAAATATCAGAAATTTGATGTTATCATTTTTAAACTTGTATTTTTTGTGCCCTTTGTGTCACACAAAATAGTTAAAAAATAACATTTACCACTTGTCTACTTTATATTTGCATCATTTTTTAAACATATTTCTTTTGTTAGGAAGATAAAAGGTTTAAAATTTGATAAAAGTTTAAAAAAGTATATTTTTTTAGGGATAAAATTACAATTAAAGTGACTGTGAGGAGCCTATATGACAGAAAATACCCAAAAGTGACACCATTCTAAAAACTGCAACCCTAAAATTGCACAAAACCCCATTCAAGAAGTTTATTAACCCTTCAGGTACTTCACAGGAAATAAAGCAATGTGGAAGGAAAAAATGAATATTTTACATTTATCCACAAAAATGTTAATTTAGCCACAATTTTTTTTATTTTCACAAGGGTAACAAGAGATAATGGACTCCTCTTGAGCATGCCGATATTACTGTTTGTCCATTGAAGAGTTCAGAAGGGAAGGAGCTGAATTTGACTGTTACACAGCTCCGCCATACTCACCCGACCTCCGCTCCCACGCCGCAGTCAGCCTCCGCTCCCACGCCGCAGCCTCTCTTCACCGAACAAGACTGGAACCAGGAGGCTGGAATGAAGAGAGACAGAAGACTGGAACGAGAAGGAATGACAGGAGTAGGATCTCCCACGGCGGTCACCTGAGACGGGCTCGCGACCAATGCCTTCCCTGCATGCTATGCGCATGCGCCATAGGCCGCGGCCGTGCCTCCTTCCTGCTTCTTATGCTCCGGCTGTGCCCTGACCCGGAAGCACCTTTGGTCCAATGGATGACCAGACGGGGCCATATCAGGCAGCTTCCCCCTGAGGGAGGCGCCTGATCGCTGTGTTTCCCAGCACTCTGGCCTCGCTTCATCATGTGCTCTCTGCTCCTGCAGTTCCGTTCTCGGCTGCTCCCTGCAGCAGCCTCTCAGTCCTGCTACCTGCGTTCCTTGCTCTCGTCTGCAGTTCTGTCTCCTGTGTTCCTGTCGGCCTGCTCCAGTCCAGCCTCCAGTGTTCCTGTCGTCCTACTCCAGTCCTGTCTCCAGTGTTCCTGCCATCCTACTCCAGTCCTGTCTCCAGTGTTCTTGCCGTCCTACTCCAGTCCTGTCTCCAGTGTTCCTGCCATCCTACTCCAGTCCTGTCTCCAGTGTTGCTGCCATCCTACTCCAGTCCTGTCTCCAGTGTTCCTGTCATCCTACTCCAGTCCTGCCTCCAGTTCTCCTGCCGTCCTGCTCCAGTCCAGCTTCCAGTGTTCCTGCCGTCCTACTCCAGTCCTGTCTTCAGTGTCCTAGCCGTCCTACTCCAGTCCAGTCTCCAGTGTTCCTACTCCTGTCATTCCTTCTCGTTCCAGTCTTCTGTCTCTCTTCATTCCAGCCTCCTGGTTCCAGTCTTGTTCTGTTACTCTTTACTCCAGTCTCAGTCTTACTCCGGTCCATCCTGAAGCCGCCCCTCTTGGTACTGGCTACCGTGGTACTCGAACCCCTGGGCCTGCTCCTAACGGTCCCTGTATAAGGGTCGATTCCATCTGGCAGCTCGCCCAGGGCCCCTCGGTGCCATGGTCCAGAGGGTCCACTCCCGGAGCTTCCTTCTCCCGACCACCCACGCTAACATTGACTTTTGAACGCAAAATTGGCTGAAATCAAGAGTGGACACCATGTTGCATTTGGAGAGCCCCTGATGTGCCTAAATAGTCAAAACCCCACACAAGTGACCACATTTTGAAAACTAGACCCCTTAAAAAATCTATCTAGATGTGTAGTGAGCACCTTGAAACCACAAGTGCTTCACAGATGTAAAAGATGTTGAGCCGTGAAAATAAAAAAATACTTTATTCCCCAAAAATGCTCTTTTAACCCCAAATTTTCACAAAATTGTTGTCCAATTTCTCCCGAGTACGCCGATACATTATACAGTTGTGCTCAAAAGTTTACATACCCAGGCAGAATTTTTGCTTTCTTGGCCTTTTTTCAGAGAATATGAATGATAACACCAAAACTTTTTCTCCACTCATGGTTAATGGTTGGGTGAAGCCATTTATTATCAAACTACTGTGTTTTCGTTTTTCAAATCCTAATGACACCCCAAAACATCCAAATGACCCTGATCAAAAGTTCACATACCCTGGTGATTTTGGCCTGATAACATACACAAAAGTTGACACATGGTTTTGAATGGCTACTAAAGGTAACATCCTCATCTGTGACCTGTTTGCTGCTAATCAGCGTGTGTGCATAAAAGCTGAGTGAGTTTCTGGGATCCAGACAGACTCTTGCATCTTTCATCCAGCTACTAGCATTTCTGGATTGTGAGCCATGGGGAAAGCACATGACCCAAGTGATCAAATTTTACAACTTAAATGTCTCATTGAATTCATCTAGGGGTGCAGTGATCATATTGACAGTACAGGTGTGTCACAGAATTTTATACCATTGGACAGTGAAGAAACAATAATTAAATTTTTACCACAAAAATTTAGTTTTAGTCCCATATTGTATATTTTCACAAATGGCTAAAAATGGTACCAAAATGTGTCCCACAATTTTTGATGAATGTATAAATACCCCATATGTTACTGTACAGTGCTGATTAGCCACACAGCAAGTCTCAGGAGGGACAGAGCTCTATTTGCCTCCCTGAGCACAGATTTTCCTAGCATGTCTTGTAAATGCCACAAACAGAGCCGCTAAATATTAGAAAAGCAGAATTACCCCCTCAAGTGATCCCATTTTAGAAACTATACCCATTTGAGATTTTATTTACAGGTATAATTATGATTTGACTCCATGGGTGTTTTACATAAACAAGCAGCAGTGGATGTTGCTGAGTAAAAATATCAAGTCTGGTATTGTATGGCCATACATTCTAGTGCCCAGCACATTGTAGTGCCCATGCATGTATGACTGCCATCGCTACAGAAATGCCATACATGAATGGCAAATGTGGTTTAGGTGCTCTGTGGGCCTCAGTAGGGAGGGGGCATTTGGATTTTGGAGCACAGAAGTTGCTGAATTTCTTTTGGGGGACAAGGAGAAATTTCCAGATCCTTTGTATTATCAGTAACGTGAAAGCCCCCTATATTTCAGATGATGGACCTGAGTGAGAACTTGATTTTTTTGTGTATTGATTTGAAGCCTTTGTTGGGAACATTTCACATAACATTTTGGATCACGTTTATCCTGTGCTCTACACTGAGCACTTTCAATGAGTGACGTGATTCAGATGAAACCCTCGTGGGATCCAATCACTATAATGAGGTAGAAGAGTTACTCTGGACTAAATCTGGCCTTTGTTCAGTGTTGTCTTTCTTTTCAGAAGTGCACAAAACTGTGGTCGACCTCTCATTTTATGCATGCTTCAAAAGATGGACACAGCCAGATCAAAGGCCAGACGACATCCACAGTACCTTCATCTGCCTCCTTTTAGGGAAACCTCTGCTGGGTGTTCTGTCTGAATGTATTTCATAGATTTACATGGAAATCCAGGGTAAGCGCTCAATGTAGCACGCAGGATAAATGTGAGCTGAGCCTTACTGCGATCGAATGAACAAATCAACAGCAGGTGAAGAATTGTTTTTATCTTTTATGCCATTTCTTGTGCAGTATAAGTGATTAGACTACTTTTTTCTTCCAGTTGGTGCTATTACAGCTCGATAAATTGATTACCTCCAGATTATTAGTTTTGGATTTCTTTTCCAATGACTGGGGTGGAGTCATTTTGCATTTCTTATAAGACTTCTTTCTCTGTGCACCAAATTTACTCTGGCCCATCCTTTCATTTTGAGTGAAATACATGAGAAGGAGTTCCTATGTGTCTTGATTAGGGGACCAGAAGATCCCTTTTCCATCCTCCATCTATAGACATGATTTGTTTTGAAGTCCGATACAGCTCTCTGATATTTTTTAGATTTGGAAGCCACAATCTCCTTTTCCCATTTGGAAAACTCTCCTTCTAAGTCCTTATTAAACTTAGATATCGCCTCTGATGAAATTATGTCAAATACTTTGTCTTGAATCACACTGATCTCAGCCTCAGTGTCCTGTAAGGAAGTCATGTTTGATTTTATCAATAGGTCCATAAACCCTCTTGAGCAGGTGAATGAAAGATCCTCTCACTGTTTCTTAAAGTGTTCATCTTCAACACTAAGGCTACTTTCACACATCAGGTTTTCGGCGTCAGGCGCGATCCGGCGTCGTGCCGGAGCGCCGGATCCGGCAAATATTTCATAAAACCGGATGTGACGGATCCGTTTTTCTGCCGGATCCGTCTTGTTCTTGACAGACAAAACCGGATCCGTCTCATCCGGTTCATCCGTTTTTCGATCCGTTTTTCGACGGATTACGCCGGATCCGGTTTTTAAAAACACCCCTTGTGGCCTTCCGAACGGGATTGGCTACTGGAAAACTATATATAGCATGTTCCTACAGCCCTTCTTTGACAGGTTGTAGAGGAGAAAGTGCAGGTTGGAGAGAAGAGCAAGTTACTGGCGAAGATGGATGTTGTCATTGGAAATATTTTGAAGAATTTGGCGGATTTTACAGCGGAGGCAAATCGTTTGAGGGTGATTGTTCTGGAGAAGGAGAGAGCGAGACAGCAGCGCATCAGGCATCATAGACGACGTTTGTGGATCCACCCCATCACAGCCAAGAGAATGACGCGTGGGGTCTATTCTACACACTGCATGGACCTTCGACGAAACCCGGATAAATTTTTTGGATATGTTCGGATGAAAATGGAGAATTTTGATTACTTGGTGGAGCGCATTGCACACCTCATAAGAAAAGCATACACCTATTGCCGCTTCTCTGTTTCACCCGCAGAGCGTCTGATGGTGACTTTAAGGTAAGCCACATTTATTGGATATGCTCGCATCAGAGCACACTTTCACTGCAATCTTGTTGGTGGTAGTTTGTATCTCCAAGTGTTATAGCTGAGTTTTGGTATGTAATGTTGAGAATTTAAAACTAATTGATTGTTTTTTAATTCCCCACAGATTTCTTGCAACTGGAGAATCCCTTTCGTCACTGCATTTCCAGTACAGACTCGGGATTTCCACCATATCTGGAATAGTGAAGTACACATGCCGTGCACTGTGGGACTCCTTAGCTGAAGAGTTTTTACCAGAGCCCACAACAGAGAGGTGGATTGAAATTTCAGAAAAGTTTCAACAGATATGTCAGTTTCCCAACTGCTTGGGCGCTGTGGACGGGAAACATATCCGCATTGTAAAGCCAGCCGGATCGGGATCGGAATATTTCAATTACAAGAAATATTTTTCAATTGTCCTCATGGCCATCGCTGACGCGGAATACAAATTTATTGCTGTTGATATTGGGGCCTATGGCCGCTCCAATGACTCTCAAGTTTTCAAACTGTCTGCCATGGGGCGTAAACTGTATGGAAACACCTTCCAGTTCCCACCCCCTAGACCGCTGCCGCAAACATCTGGTCCACCTATGCCATTTGTCTGTGTAGGGGATGAAGCCTTCCAGCTGTCAGAACACCTTTTGAAACCGTACGGTAGCAGAGGATTGTCAAGAACAAAACGCATTTTTAATTACCGCCTCACAAGAGCAAGAAGAATGGTTGAATGTACCTTTGGTATTCTGACAGCCAAATGGCGGGTCCTATTGACTGCGATCAACCTCAAGACAGAAACTGTGGACGAGGTGATCAAAGCTTGCGTGGTACTCCACAATTTTGTTATCTGCAAGGAACCCATTTCCATTGAGGATACCTCTGAAGAAACCACCTTGCAAGATTACCATGACATTACCACTAGAAGTTCTGTGACGGTTTCAGTAATGAGGGACAATTTTGCACTATACTTTATGTCACCTCAAGGCAGAGTACACTGGCAGGATGACAGTGTGAAAGATTTGTGCCCTTAACCAAAATTGTGTACCTTCTGTACCAACAGTATATACCTTTGCCAACCAAAGTTGGCTATCTTGTCATGGTCTTACTATTTTTAGCTTTAGGCCACAGGTGTGTACCTGGTTGTGTTTTATGCAAAATATTTCACCTTTTAACAAAAGTTGTGTACATTGTTAGGAAATCACCAACAATAAACACAACTTTTTAGGTGAAATACTTTGCTTCAAACACAACCAGGAACACAACTGTGGCAAAAAGCTAAAATTTACCCACAGTTATATACCTATTTTGAATACCATTTTACCTTTTAAATACCCTGTATTTAACCTTTTTGGCCGCAGAAAGAAATGACAGACAACCAGTGTAAAATAATTAAACTTTTATTGAAAAATGTTTTTTTTAGTAAACTGTTTTTAAATTTTAATAAACTTTTTTAATAAAGCTTTGAAACCATAAAACTGGTCATTTTTATTAAAATACACACATATTATAAATCTGGGTAGTGTGGGGTGGAAATACTGCTGGAGGGGCTGTGGGACACTTCGACACTGGGAGTGTGGAGAGAGGACTGGGATCGTGGTGGGGAAGGAACAGTTAGAGGTGAAGGTGTGGAAAAAGCTACAGAATGGGTGGACATGTGGGAGGCAGAAGAGGTGGTGGGAGGTGGAGTGGAGGGTTGGGCAGGGACTGTAGGAGCAGATGATGTTGATGGCAAGTTGTATGGGGAAGGAGTTTGGTATGGGGCAGGTTGCTGGAAGTGGGGAGATGTCTGGTACTGGGGAGGTTGCTGGTACTGGGGAGGTTGCTGGTACTGGGGAGGTTGCTGGTACTGGGGAGGTGGATGGTATGTAATAGGAGGGGGAGGATGGAAAGTGGCTGGAAGGGGTGCAGGTGGAGGAACTACTGGGGTGGGAAGAGGAGGTTGGGAGGTAACGTGCTGGAGAGCACCGTGGCATGAATGCATTACATGCATCTGCTGGGTAGGAGAGAGCGTTTCCATGCGCTCCACAACAGACCTGAAAAAGGTGTGGTTTGGCGAAGATCTTGCTTCTGAATGCATGGTTTGCAGAAGTGTCTTCACCTCCAGAATGCTGGAGTTGATCTGCTGAAAGCCTGCGGAGATTTGCTCTGACAAGACTTTTAGACAGTTCTGGAAAGATGCATTCAGATGCAAGAACTCTGGTGCATAAGTCTTTTCCTGACCCCTCTGCCACTGCCGCCCAGTACCCGCAGGTATACTAGAGGTGGCAGGGGCAGAAGGGTGGGGTAAAGGGAAAGCGATCTCCTCACCAGCAGCTTCATGTAATGTAGGCGGCCACGATGCTCCTGTGCTGGTGGATGGGACAGAGGGGTCGAATGTGTGGGAAGGCTGTGAAGGTGCAGATGTACCGGGGCGGTCGAAGTGTCCCTCGGTGCCGGTCTCCTCAGGGATCGCCACAGAAGGGTCCAACCGTGCAGGCTCCCGAGTGCTGCTCACCGTGCTGTGGAATAAAGAGAAAAAAAAATAATTAAAAAAGTGACATGGCATGGCCCTGGCTGAAAAAAAATTGTTACATCTAAACATTTTTTTTTCACATGTGGTGTGTAATATTTACCTTCTGTTGACCATTGTATCCCGGAGGAACGACAGGGCTTGTGCGTACTTGTACTTGCTCCTGCGTCCTCCAGATCCACTCGGGGCCCACATCTCTTTATTGAACTCCTTCTTGAAACGATCCCTCACAGACCGCCACCGCATCACAATTCTGTCCCCTGAAACGAGAAAGGAGTGGTTAGTATACAACATCAGTGTTTCCCAAACTCCAGTCCTCATGGTCCCCAGGGGTCATGTTTTCAGGATTTCCATAGTAAATAGAAATCCTGAACACATGATCCGTGGGGACCACGAGGACTGTTGTTCGGGAAACACTGGTTTACATCAAGCAACCGGTACTGTATATACTTACGCTCTTTAATCTGGGCCCGAGCATCGAGGTCCTCCCAGCGGTCCACACGGAGCGAACAGATTTCCTCCCAGAGTCGTCGGGTAACGATCAGGTCAGCGTGGCGGTGGTCAGCCATATTCCAGAGCGGCTCCCTTTCTCTGACGAGATCGATGAGGTGGTCCACATCGATTCCTCCATCCTCACCGTCAGAGTCAGGAGCACGCTGTGAAGGCTGTTAAAGAAAAAGACAAAAATAACATAATTAGCCTCCACAAAAGAAATGAAATAAAAAGTGAAAAAAAACAAAGCAAAAATATTTATACTTACACGCTGGTGACCGCCGCGTTGCTGTCGCCGACGACCCTGGGAGGCACTGCGAGGACCTCTTGGCCGAGCACCAGATTGGGAAGAAAACAAAAAATGTTATGTCTTTGGATGTAGGCATTTGTTTGCTGTGTGTGGTCTGCAGAACATTGTTTTCTATGTGTTGTGTGTAGTGTGATGTTGTGTTTCTGCGTTTGATGCCAAAAACTTACCAATTGTGAGCCCACTCCAGGTGTCTGTCCACCCCTTCCTTCTTCTTCTGGGAGCTCCTCTTCATCTTGTGATTCCTGTTTTGAAATAAAAGGCAATGAATAGACATATATTACAGAGATGATGGATTTTGGAAATAAAAACTTACCGTCAAACGCTGACGATGAGAGGGAGGGCTCCCAGAAGAAGATGTGCTGTCTTCCTGCTGGCCAGACTCCATGCCTGTGGGTGGTGTTACAGCTGCTGCCAGTGCTGCCAGTGCTGCTGCTGCTGCTGCATCTCTTGGGCGGCTGTTGAACAAAGAGAAACAAAGGGCCAATGAATATCTTGATATTCCATGGCCCTAGTTTGGAGGAATGGGGGATTTGATAATTACCGTCTCTCATCTGCTGCTGGACTCCCCTCCTCAGCATGTTCCATTTGCTGCTCCATTTGGGGTGGTGGTGGTGCTGATGGTGCTGCAGTGGTCTCCTGCCTTCTCCTGCGCCTGGTTCCTGTCTTGGGTGGCATGTTGGGTGTGGCTGAGGGTCCCACTGTCTTGCTTTTATATATGTGTCTTGTGGGCAGAGCTACTGAGCATGCTCAGACCAAAAAAAACGGATCCGCTCATAGGCTTTCATTGTGTGAAAAAGCCGGACGCGCCGGATCCGGCGCGTCCGGCTTTTTCGCCGGAGACAAAAAACGTTACAGTAGCCGTTTTTTCCAGACGCCGGATTGCGACACATTGCCGGATCCGGCGAAAACCGGATGAAACGCATGGCCATCCGGCGCGATCCGGCGCAAATGCAAGTCAATGGGGGGGAAACAGGACCCGGCATTGCATTTCGCCGGATCCGGTTTTTGTCAAAAGCGCCGGATCGCGCCTGACGGCGAAAACCTGATGTGTGAAAGAGGCCTAAGTGAGCAGAACGCCTGAATCCTCAGTCCTCTCAGTATTAACCCCTTTGCTAAATAGCGTTTGAGAAAGGCATTGTTCCACCAAAGGCGAGTTTTCTTATTATACAGCTACTTAAGTTTGATCACTAGATCCTCAGTTTCCTTAGAATTTAAAACCACATTTTGCGCCTCACCAAACACTTCATCTAACTTGTGAAGCCACGTCTTTTCATGTGCTCTTAAATCCATACTTTCGAGCAGTTTATCTGTGAAAATACACAGAATTATACACTTCTTCCCCTGACATCACCCCTACCCTAATTCAAAATACCAAGGATTGTCTGTCTGCTGTCTATAACATCATATCCCCCTCTATCTGAAACTAAATCTCTCCAAAACTGAACTTCTTGTGTTTCTCCACTCTACTAACCTCACCTCTACCTAACATCAAAATAACCCTGGAGGGTTCAACCATATCTCCCAAGCAGCATGCCCACTGTCTTGGGGTCATATTCGACACCGAACTTTCCTTTACTCCCTATATCCAATCACTTACTGGCTCTTGTCACCTGCATCTTAAAAACATCTCCAGAATCCGACCTTTTTTCAACTTTGAAACTGCTAAGACTCTTACTGTCGCTCTTATTCATTCTCGTCTGGACTACTGCAACTCTCTTCTGATCGGTCTCCCTCTTACCAAACTTTCTCCAATCCATCTTGAATGCGGCAGCCAGGGTCATATTTCTGTCCAGCCGCTTCACCGATGCCTCCATCTTGTGCCAGTCATTATACTGGCTACCTATTCGCTACAGGGTCCAGTATAACCTCATCTCTCTCACCCACAAAGCTCTCCACAGTTCTGCACCGCCTTATATCTCCTCTCTCATCTCTGTCTATTGCCCTACACATGCCCTCCGTTCTACAAATGACCTAAGAATAACATCCCCCCGTAATCCGAACCTCGCACCTCCGTCTCCAAGACTTTTCTCTCGTGCTGCGCCAGCTCTCTGGAATGCACTTCCCCAGACGATCAGACTGATACCTAGCCCCGACCTATTCAAGCGCGCTTTGAAAACCCATCTCTTCAAACAAGCCTACCACATCAACTACTCAGTAAACTAACTTTGCCCTGTTCCCTCCTTCCAAATATTATTCTGAATCTGCATCCTACTATTCATCTGTCGCCACACCCTCCATGCACACAATAACTGCACTTGATACTTGACTATTGCACTTAAACACACGGGCTGATGACCGGATCATGCAGCTTTACATGAAAATCCCTATTTATTATAATTGCCAGACCTGAAATAGCAAGCACTTTTCACCTAGTGTGTCCCCCCCCATTTCCTTGTAGATTGCAAGCTTGCGAGCAGGGACCTCACTCCTAATGTCACTGTTTAAATTGTCTTAACTTGTATTGCATTTATTGTCTGTAGATGTCCCCGCTTAATTGTAATGTGTTGGCGCTATATAAATAAAAATTATTATTATTATTATTAGAATGAGTATCAATTTAATTAAGCCGACACAATGGGTAACATAGATCAACATATTCCAAAAAGGAAAGGGCAACTCCCTACATAATCAAACCTACAAAAATATCAGCGCATCTAGCCCAAAGAAGAGTATACAATTATATGAAATAGAAAAAAATGCCAATTTATTGAAAATATTATTAAAAACAAAACAACAACAGTAATCACTGAAATTAGAAGATGCAGGTGTGGACTAGTATGCCTACCGATTATAAATATTGTGATGCTCAGGTGTGTTGAATTAGCCGTGGTATGTTGGCACATGAGAGGGCAGACTATCCACAGGATCTGCGTCACTTCCGGCCTGCCAATGACAGTGTGGGTCAAGGAAAAGTTTCCTGTGACGTCAGTGACCCGCACCGCCATTTCCCAGAAGCCTTTGGCAATGCGAGCTGCAGAAGCCACAGTTTCATTAATGTTCAAATTTTTTCAACCTCTCCGGCTAGGGGAAAACTTACAATCATTGGTAACCAACAGGCAATTTTACAGCACACTGCAGTTACAGAATATTTGGTATTTGGGCTACTTAAATTGTAAAATGGTCCAAAAATTGCTCCTTAAGGGGCAAATGCCTGTCTTTTTGTTTATACAGGTGCAAATGGATGAAGCTATGTTTTTTTTACAGGGAGTGGTGCAAAAGTTATCCCTCTTTGGGATGCTGTTTTACAAATTTAGAATCAATTGTCCCTTTTTTGTGAATCTGCTACAGGTTTGTTATTCTCCAAATTAATTAAAAAAATACTATTGCTTATTATCAAAACTAGATTTCTAACTAGCTGTTTTCAAAGTGAAGCAATGGGTTCTCAACAAGCCATGCAAAAAAATTATCCCTATATCGGGAACTACTTGATTTTTTGCTCCTTTAAGAAAGTATGCTTCAGAGCAGTAATACAATGTAGTTACAAAGCACAGTGGGCAGGAAGTATATGTTTGGCTGGCATGGCTGTTTAGTGGCAGTGGCCGGGCAAAATGTGCATGGTAGTAAAAAATAATGGGTCAGCCAAGTAGATGTTATGAAACGTACAGCAGTACAGATTAACACTATAAACAAATGCATGTACTCTGCCAAAGCTTATATTGGTAATTCAGCTATTTGGACTCTCTTTTGGTAGTCATATAAATTTCCCCCACTGCACTTTAACAGCTAGTGTTCAAAAGAAAAGCTGTCTTAGGGTCCCGTTACACATAGCGATGCCTCAGTGATCCCGACAACAATACGACCTGGTAAGGATCGCTGGTACATCGCTACATGGTCGCTAGTAAGCTGTCAAACAGGTAGATCTACTCAACAATGCAGCAACAATACGGCGATCCGTATAACGACCTCGGCGGTCATTGGGACCTTGTCACACAGCAGCTATTCTGACGACACATACCTCAATAGGCGTGCTTCAGCGTTGCCTTTTCCACACCCCTCTGCTCCAAATGGTGGCCACTACTGCGCTATCACTACGCAGTTTGCTTCAGCGTCCCTGTCTGAGTCGCTAGTGCGCTATTTATTCGTGGATCCACAGTCACTGACAAGGGGACACGCGATTATTATAACTGTACATGTTAAATGCTATGATTGCATATAATTGGTAGCTGGCCTATAAAAGGAAACGCTACAAAGATCCTAATTTGAGATCACCAATCGGAGCTGAGGGGGCATTGAAAAGACAAAGCAAAATCATGCCTGCATCCCTGAGTTCTCAGTCGCCAACGAGGTCGCTCATCGTTATGGCGTCAAACACAGCGATGCATGCTGGCCAGTGGGACACCAATGATCAAAAAATGGCCTAGGACATTCGAGCATGATTAGTGATATCGCAGCGGGGGGGCCGGTCGCCGCTATGTGTTACACGTAGCGAGATCGCTGGTGAGGTCGCTGTTGCGTGACAAAATCTGTGATGTTTCAGTGATCTCGCTAACGATCTTGCTATGTGTGAAGTACCCTTTAAATATATCCTTGCTTGTTGGTAACATTAGATGTCATGACACAAGCATTTCAGAATACACCTTGTCGTCGTTGCTAAGATAATTAAGAGCACTGTTAGTTCAATTTCATCATGCCGTTGTGGGGGCTAGTTGTCATGGCCAGTGCCATTGTTGACATTTTCAAGGTGATTGTCAACCTCATCCCCAGCCTGCACCAACTCAAAGTTCCTCTCCACATCCACTTGCTCTTGCTCATATTCTTGCCTCAATAATTCTGATAAAAAAATGAACATTTAAATAATGACATTTTAGAATTCCAAGAATTTTCGTTTTATAATTTTCAACCATTTTACCTTTTGTGCCCTGCCCTATGCAGAGGACCAGTTTTGCATAGTGTGATACCAGAGAGATTCACTCCATCCAAAAAGTCCTTAACAATTTTGACATAAATTGAGAATTTTGTCAATTTTGTTTACTGTTACAATAGTTTTTCCCCTTGTGCTCTCAGCCCAATCCTGTGCATTGTGCTTCTTGGAAAAAGTCATGCTAGATGCAGGTACAATTAAATTTTTAGTTTCACCAAAAATTACAAAGAAAATGAGGTGCAGCGAAAATTTTATGCATGAAGCATGATATATTTTATCTTCAATCTCTGTGAACGTCGACATGTGGGAGTACAGTTTCTACACAAACAGTGGAACACATGTTTCTTTAGTATGTACAAAGCTGACTGATGACATAAAGAGAGCGGAAAAAGAGTATGTCAAGCAATAGATGAGGATGGTGATGTGACTGATGATAAGTAGAAGGTACTACTTGTGGGTGCAGACTGGTTAGCAGAAAGACAATCTTGAGGAGAAGAAGGGAGACAGCTTGAGCCTTGCTCATTTTTCTTTACAGTGTACTTTCTCTACATGACCAGATGATACTGTTTCATGTGCTTATGGAGTGATGTAGTTCCTATTTGATGTGTGCCAGAAAGTACATGATTTATTTTCCAACCACACAGATTGCGTACTGCAATACATTGGTGCTCCAGGAACATGGAAAAGAATTCCCACACCCAAGATGCTCACAAATAAGAATTACCATCAGCAGAGATCTTATGCATTTTTGAACCTCTTCTATCAAAATCAGTCACAACATCACTGGCATCCGAACTTACTCTAGAAGCATATGTTACACCAGAACATCTTTTGACCAGACATTGACTCTTCAATTTAATACCAACTCCACGACCCTCCCCATATGAATACATCTCCTCCTTGGCAGCCAAATTCAGTTTCCAATCAACAGCATTATCCTCTTGGCTCACAGTTGCCTGTTATGATTGAGTCACCGTTCGAGGCAGACACAAAAATAGAAGCTACGTCCAGAAAACCAGAGAAGTTGGCAACTATCAGATTGCAGACCCCTGAACCTATCAACACAACTAGCAGTAGCCGTGGGGGGTTCCTACGGTGCCCTAGACCCCTTGATCACAGCCGGAGAGCTAAATAGCCTAAAGACAGAAAAGGAAATCTAAACTGCCCCAGAGCAGACCCCAAAGTAAAAGACAGCCCCCAACATATAATGACGGTGAAGCAAGATGAAAAACACTCACACAGATAGAAAGATAGGCTGAGCAAACGATGGGGCCCAAGCTAACTAAATAGAACAGGAAAGGAAGGTTGCTGTCTGCAATCTGCCAAAACCCTATCAAAAACATAAGCCAACAAGCTGACAATGAAGCAGCTAGGCTTCAAAAACTAAATCAGCACTCAGGTATTTTCAGAAGACAGAGCTAAAGGAATTCAGCTCACCCCAGCAGGGAATGGCAGAAATCCAGAAAAACAAAGCAAAACAAAGTCAAAGCACAAATGCAAAAAGCCGAGCAGAAAACTTAGCTTTAGAAGAGCAGGAATTCAGACTGGTCTCCAAGGATCCCACAGAGAAATCACCCGCAGGGCAGAAGGGCGTTGGTGGCCTTATATCCAGTCAGTAACTCCACTCAGCCAGTCATCATCATTAGGCTCAGGTGTTTGATAATCAGGCTCACTACCTTTCTTTACCAGAAGAGGGAGTTCATTGGGCCTCAGTAGTGAAGGGGAAAATGAACTCACAACAGTACCTCCCCCTTGAGGAGGGGTCACCGAACCCTCATCCATGCCACCAGGGCGATCCGGGTGAGCCCGATGAAAGGCACGCACCAATCTTTTGGCATGAATATCAGAGGCAGAGACCCAGGAATTATCCTCCTGACCATAACCCTTCCACTTAACCAAATACTGGAGTCTCCGTCTAGCCAGACGGGAATCCAGTACTTTCTCTACCTCATATTCCATGTTACCTTCAACCAATACAGGGTCTGGAGGTGCCACCCCCAGAACAACAGGTTCAACAAACCTTTTCAACAAAGATTTATGGAACACATTATGGATTTTAAATGTGACAGGAAGAGCCAAACGAAAAGAGACCGGATTAATAATCTCCAAAATCTTGTAAGGTCCAATAAATCTAGGCTTAAACTTAGGAGAAGCCACCTTCATAGCAATATTTTTTGATGATAACCACACCATATCACCAACCTTAAACTGGGGACCAATGGTTCTATGTCGGTTGGAAAACCGCTGGGCCTTTTCCTGGGAGAGAGATAACTTATCCACCACTTGGTCCCAAATCTGGTGCATTCTCTCCACCACAGTGTCAACACCTGGGCAGGCAGAGGGCTCCACCTGCCCTGAAGAAAATCGAGGATGAAACCCAAAGTTACAAAAAAAAGGTGACATCAAAGTGGCAGAACTAGCTCTATTATTTAAAGCAAATTCGGCCAAGGGCAAAAATGAAACCCAATCATCCTGATCAGCAGAAATAAAACATCTCAAATATGACTCCAAGGTCTGGTTTGTTCTCTCTGTCTGCCCATTGGTCTGAGGGTGAAAAGCAGAGGAGAAGGACAACTGAATTCCCAGCTTGGAACAGAAAGTTCTCCAAAATCTAGACACAAACTGAACTCCTCTGTCAGACACAATGTTCTCAGGAATCCCGTGCAAGCGAACCACCTGTTGCAAAAACAGGGGCACCAACTCAGAGGAAGACGGCAACATAGGGAGTGGCACAAGATGAACCATCTTAGAGAACCTATCACAAATCACCCAAATAACAGTCATCCTTTGAGAGACAGGCATATCAGAGATGAAATCCATTGAAATATGGGTCCATGGCCTCTTGGGGACAGGCAAAGTTATCAACAACCCACTAGAGCGAGAGCACGATTTAGACCGGGAGCACGTCCCACAGGACTGCACAAAATTCCTGACATCACGAGACAAGGAGGGCCACCAAAAAGACCGAATCACCAGATCTCTAGTACCAAAAATACCTGGATGACCAGCCAAAGCAGAGCAATGAACTTCAGACATCACTCTCTTCTTCCACTGGTCAGGAACATACAACTTTCCACTGGGACAACGCTCAGGTTTGTCCTCCTGGAACTCTTCCAGAGCACGTCTCAAATCGGGCGAGATGGCAGAATGAACTACCCCTTCGCCTAAGATGGTAGCAGGCTTGGTCACCACAGGAGAATCAGCAAAGAAGCTCCTAGAGAGGGCGTCTGCCTTGACATTCTTAGTTCCAGGAAGAAAAGAAACCACAAAATCAAAACGTGTAAAAAACAAGGCCCACCTAGCCTGTCTAGGGTTCAAGCGCTTAGCCGACTCTAGGTAAATCAAATTCTTGTGGTCAGTGAGGACCACGACTTGATGCTTAGCTCCCTCCAACCAATGTCTCCACTCCTCAAATGCCCATTTCATGGCCAACAGTTCCCGATTCCCCACATCATAGTTACGTTCAGATGGAGAGAACTTTCGGGAAAAGAAAGCACAGGGATTCATTTTAGATGCTACAGGATCCTTTTGGGACAAAACAGCTCCTGCACCAATCTCAGAAGCATCCACCTCTACCTGGAACGGAAGTGAGACATCAGGTTGCCGCAAAACCGGGGCGGAGGTGAATCTTCGCTTCAGCTCCTGAAAGGAAGAAACAGCCTCCGGAGACCAATTTAACACATCAGCACCCTTCTTAGTCAAATCAGTCAATGGCTTGGCAATACTGGAAAATTTTGCTATAAATTTCCGATAAAAATTAGCAAAACCCAAAAACTTCTGGAGGGCCTTCAAAGAAGTGGGCTGAACCCAATCGTAAATGGCCTGTACCTTGGCCGGGTCCATTTCAATAGTTGACGGGGACAAAATAAATCCCAAAAAATAAATCCTCTGTACTCCAAAAAGGCATTTAGATCCTTTGACATACAGGGAATTCTCCCTCAAGATCCGGAACACAGTCCTAATATGTTCCACATGAGAATCCCAATCCTTGGAGAAGATCAAAATATCATCCAGATAGATAATCAAAAATTTATCGACAAAATCTCTGAAAATATCGTTCATGAAGCACTGGAAGACAGAAGGGGCATTAGTGAGCCCAAAAGGCATCACCAGGTACTCAAAATGTCCCTCTGGAGTATTAAATGCCGTTTTCCATTCATCCCCATGCTTAATGCGAATATGATTATACGCCCCCCTGAGGTCAAGCTTGGTAAAGCAGCAAGCGCCTTTAACTCTGGAGAATAGATCAGAAATCAGGGGTAACGGATACTGATATTTAACAGTAATTTTGTTGAGGGCACGATAATCAATACAAGGTCTTAATGATCCATCCTTTTTGGCTACAAAAAAAAAAACGGCACCTAATGGTGACGAGGATGGTCTAATATGACCCTTCTCCAACGCCTCCTTAATATAGGATCGCATAGCCTCGTGCTCGGGTACAGATAAATTGAAGAGCCGACCCTTGGGAAATTTACACCCTGGGCTCAGTTCAATTGCACAGTCATAACTCCTATGAGGAGGCAGAGACGCAGACTCATTCTCACTAAATACATCATAAAAGTCCGCCAAATAATCAGGAACATCATGCGACTGAGGAGAGGTGGAAAACACCGGAGCCTCACTAAAGGCACACCGACAACCCCAACTCACCACAGACACAGATTTCCAATCCAAAACTGGATTATGAATTTGTAACCAGGGAAACCCCAGAACAATAGTATCATGCAGATTATGCAACACCAAAAATCTGCAATTTTCTTGATAGTCTGGGGCGACCCTCATTACCACCTGGGTCCAAAACTGAGGTTTATTTTTAGCCAAAGGAGTAGCATCAATCCCCCTCAAAGGGATAGGCGTCTGCAGAGGTGTCATCGGAAATCCACAACGTTTAGCAAAATCCAAGTCCATTAGGTTTAGGGCTGCTCCCGAATCCACAAAAGCCTTGGCGGAAAATGTGGACAGGGAGCAGATCAGAGTAATAGCCAGAAGAAACTTAGGTTGAACACCACCAACAGAAAACGTGTGTGCAAAGCTTTTCTCTCGTTTAGGACAGACAGAAATAATATGCGAGGCATCTCCACAGAAAAAACACAACTTATTACGCCTTCTGAACTCCTGACGCTGCTCTCTGGAAAAAACTCTATCACATTGCATAGGTTCAGACATTTGTTCAACAGGTGGCAACACCTCTCGTGCAGTTTTGCGTTCGCGCAAACGCCGATCAACCTGAATAGCTAATGACATAGAATCGTCAAGACCAGAGGGAACAGGAAATCCCACCATAGTATCTTTTACAGCTTTTGACAAGCCCTTCCGAAAGAGAGCAGCCAAGGCATTATCATTCCAGGTAGTAAGTACTGCCCATTTTTGGAATTTTTGACAGTACAATTCTGCAGAATCTCGACCCTGGTTCAATGCCAGCAGGGTCTTTTCAGCCTGATCAATGGCATTAGGTTCATCATATAACAACCCCAAGGCTTGAAAAAATGCGTTCACATTAGTCAGAATAGGATCATCTGGTTTCAAAGAAAACGCCCAATCCTGGGGATCGCCAGGCAGCAAAGAGATGACAATTTTAACCTGCTGCGCGGAGCTCCCTGACGAGTTAGGCTTCAAGGCAAAAAATAATTTACAATTATTTTTGAAATTCAAAAATTTAGACTGATCCCCAAAAAATACATCAGGTGTAGGAATCTTTGGTTCAGCAGCATGTGAATGAGCAAGGTAGGCGGAAATCCCCCGCACTTCCGCAGCGATCTGCTCCACACGATCAGACAATTGCTTTATCTCTATTGAGAGATAAAAAAATTCACCCTACGGCCTCAGAGATATAGAGGAAAAAATATACATACTTTTTTTTTTTTTTTTATACAATTCTTTCCTGCTATTGAGTACCCTAGGATCTGCGGTATGGCGGGTGATTCTGTTATGATTGAGTCACCGTAGGAGGCAGACACAAAAATAGAATCTACGTCCAGAAAACCAGAGAAATTGGCAACTATCAGATTGCAGACCCCTGAACCTATCAACACAACTAGCAGTAGCCGTGGGTGGTTCCTACGGTGCCCTAGACCCCTCGATCACAGCTGGAGAGCTAAATAGCCTAAAGACAGAAAAGGAAATCTAAACTGCCCCAGAGCAGACCCCAAAGTAAAAGACAGCCCCCAACATATAATGACGGTGAAGCAAGATGAAAAACACTCACACAGATAGAAAGATAGGCTGAGCAAACAATGGGGCCCAAGCTAACTAAACGGAACAGGAAAGGAAGGTTGCTGTCTGCAATCTGCCAAAACCCTATCAAAAACATAAGCCAACAAGCTGATATGGAAAAAGACCCTGAAGCAGCTAGGCTTCAAAAACTAAATCAGCACTCAGGCATTTTCAGAAGACAGAGCTAAAGGATTTCAGCTCACCCCAGCAGGGAATGGCAGAAATCCAGAAAAACAAAGCAAAACAAAGTCAAAGCACAAATGCAAAAAGCCGAGCAGAAAACTTAGCTTTAGAAGAGCAGGAATTCAGACTGGTCTCCAAGGATCCCACAGAGAAATCACCCGCAGGGCAGAAGGGCGTCGGCGGCCTTATATCCAGTCAGTAACTCCACTCAGCCAGTCATCATCATTAGGCTCAGGTGTTTGATAATCAGGCTCACTACCTTTCTTTACCAGAAGAGGGAGTTCATCGGGCCTCAGTAGTGAAGGGGAAAATGAACTCACAACAGTTGCCATTGTTTTGAAAATGGCCTGAGGATCCTGCAACCTCGCTTGATTTTCACCTAGAAATTTGACCTGGCTCAGAGTTCTTCTACCACTGCTAGTTCCCCTACTACAATGGCTCATAATGCCAGGAACACAGCTTGGCATTAGGATCATGTTTTTCATCTCCTCCAGCTCCCATGTCATGCAAGTACAAAGGCTGATTGTTCATCTCTTCCAATAAAGCAAATGGAAGAAGTCATTCTGATGTAGGATCTTACTTAACTCCAAGGGTGCTGTTCGTTAAAGAAATAAGGGGTAGCACAGAAATAGGTGTCACTGACAGAATAGAAATATGTGCAAAATGACATATTAAGTCTCAGTTTCATATAATAATTTGCTTGCATATTTTTGGTTACAAAAGATTAATTCTCCCTACTCACAAAGGACCACCTAATAACAAACACCGGAAAGTAGAAATTCTGCCTAAAAATGCTACAACAGCTCACAGTTGCAGGTGTAAGGCTAATTTATTAAAACTCCCATGTAAGTATTTAAAGTGTGTGTAAAATGTTTTAATATCATTTTTTATGTGAAATTATGTCTTGCTGCAGTAAATCATAAATCAATCAATTCACATTCACACTGACTATGCAGGTCCAGCACATCCATATCACTGTAATCTTGGGCTTATTACTCACAGATCAATTCAATCAATCCTGTTTTCAATGTGCATTGCACTACCGTAGTAGACCACAATCAGATTAAAAAGGCTTACTCATAAGAGTGTATCAATCGGAGGAGTGCAATGCGAGAAAACATCACATTGCACTCTGATCAATGTTATTCAATGAGGCAGCAGAACTGTGTGCATCTCTCTGGCTACCATAGACTGCTAATCCCTTCCCCTTCAAATTCATTTTTGATTCCTCTCTGAAGACTTTAATAAACAGCTATAATCTAATCTTTTAATTAGCTGACAGACAGTCCATCTTGTTTTGATACATTTTAGCATTTTTTGCATGCATGAGTAGTTCAGAATGCAGTGGAAGGAAAAGAAGTGGCTAACGTGGAGAAAAGAACATTTTTCTCTGATAAGGGACTAAAAAGTTACTCAGAATTGCTTGTACTATTGATTTATGCAAAGTTTGTTTTTCTAGCAGGATTCAATCATGCTGAACAGTGTGGGCCTCACTGTGCCCACAGAATTTAATGCTCTGTTTGCATGGATGGAAGCTCAGTTCTGTGGGCACCATAAAGAGAGAGAGAGAATATTTTTAAAATATAAAGGCAAAAAAAGTTTTACCCAGGACAATCCATTTAAAGATCAACAGTCAAATTAGGTAGTTTCTATTACTGCATCTAAAAGACCGAAATCAAATGTTTTTTACATCTACGTTTTATCTTCTGACTTATGAACTAATTAAAAGAACTCAGTTAACAGATATGTACAGACATTTGCTGCTTTATGTTCCAGATATGGACATTTTCCTTGTAATATAAGTGGTAGAAGCATTGTCTAGGTCATTGGTCTTGCTTTAAACATTAATGGCATTGGCGTTTCAAGTAAATGGAGCGGTCAATATTAAGTTAGCGTTAGTACAACTATTAGCATAACTGTTAACAATACTGTTACTGAATATTGAATGCACAAAATATTGTCATGAGCAGGAACATACATAAAAATCATGGGAACTGTTTTCAGAAGCTCCAATTGCCCCCTACAAAAAAAATCTAATATTTGCTGGGGTCACAGAAGAGCATATTTAAAAAAAAAGCCTTTACAAAGTAATTTTACTCCTCATAAAGTGCTATATTCCTCTTTCATTGCCCTCATAAAGTATGAGGCCAACAAAAGTGCCCCCAAAGGCACTATGATACCCCAATGGTAAATTCCTCCACATTAACCTCTGCATGAATAGTATGACGACCCTACTGTACCCACCGCAACTTCCCAAGTCAAATTTTGGTGACCCTAACACAGTATGATCCCCCAACTGTGACCTCCACACAACCCTCCATGCAAGAATGGGCCCACATACAGTATAATAGCCCCAAACCTTTCCACACTGTGTAATGTCCTGCACTAACCCTCCATACAATATAATGGCCTCCACACAGTATGATCGACCCCACACAAACCTTCTCATTGTATAATTGCTTGCATACAGTATAATGATGCCCACATAGCCCTCTAAATATTATAATGGCCTCACATATCCTTCCATATAGTATAATGGGCCCAATATAGTCATCCATATTGTATAATACGCCCTCCATAATCCTCCTTATAATATTCTGCTCTCCCCATAGTCCTCCATATAATAATAATAATAAATTTTATTTTATTTTTATAGCACCGACATATTCCGCAGCACTTTACATTTCAGAGGGGATTTGTACAGACAATAGACATTACAGCATAACAATAATCACATACAGTAGATTATAACAAATACCAAGCGGAGTGAGGGCCCTGCTCGCAAGCTTACAGTCTATGAGGAAAGAGGTAGACACGAAAGGTGGGTGGTAACAGTTGCTCTGATTGTATGGACCAGCCATAATGTTAAGTGTGTAACAGTACAGACACAGAGGGCTAATGGATGCATAAAGCATGTGGGAACATGATGCTGGGAACCTGGTTATGGTAAAACTTTTGGCTCTGCCACACAGGGATAGGTTAGGTTAATGTGTTGAGGCGATAGGCCAGTCTGAATAAATGCGTTTTCCTCCATATAGTATAATGCACTCCCCATAGTCCTCCATATGGTATAATGTGCACTCCATAGTCCTCCATATGGTCTAATGCATTCCTCGTGGTTTTCCATATGGTATAATCCACTCCCCATTGTCCTCCATAGAATATAATGCACTCCCCTTAGTCCTCCATATAGTATAATTCACTCCCCATAGTCCTTGTAAAATATAATGTACTCCTCATAGTCCTCCTTATGGTATAATGCCCTCCCCATAGTCCTCCATATGATATAAATCACTCTCAATAGTAAAAATATGGTATAATGCACTCCTCGTGGTCTTCTATAGATTGTAATGCTCTCTGCATGGTCTTCCATCGGTTATAATGCTTTCCCTATGGTCCTCCATAGACTATAATGCACTTCCCATGGGTCTTCATAATATTTAATACACTCTCCATGGTCCTCAATAGATTATCATGCACTCACCATGGTCCTCCATACTCTTTTATGGCCACTAGTCACTGATTAAAAAAAAAAAATACAATACTCATCTCTCCTCATTTCACCCATACTCTAGTCTACTAAGCATATAGTGTGAAGCGCCACACATCTCAGCAAAATGTGTACTCTGTAATTACATAATCGTGCCTGCTGTGCTCAGATGTCAGACACCAAGGAAGAATGATGAGGGAGGAAGCGTCAGCTGACTCTCACTCCTCTATCATCATTGCTCATGATGGATGATGGTGATGGCGATGATGAGCTGAGGGGGAGCACGGTGTGGCCCCCATAACAGTTGGGTGGCCTGCCGCCATTGACGGTACGCCACTGGGCATGAGATATCTGCTTCTAAATCAGCATTGTTAGACAACTTTATGTGAAGCACAAGAGGAAATAAGTTTCAATTTGCGCATTGAATTCAATTAACATGGCTCAGGAAATGCTACAGGAGTAAAGGTGGATTAAAGGCACACTCTCATTTGCGGCAAAAAAATTGCTCCGATGTTGCTCTTGAAAGGTCGGATGCATGAATTCCGTATGGTACTCCTTATGTCATGTGTGTGCAATTCGATCATCTTTTTGTAATTTATAAAGAGCCTATTATTATGGGGCATTTTAGATTGCTAACTCTATATAAACCCCTTTGGAAAAGGTCAGATGCAGAGCACATCTATACTTTTGGGGGGTTACACCTAGCTATATCTGCTAACTATATCTGCAGGTTAATAGTGTTATTTTACATACTATGTTCCCTTTAAATCAAACAATATTTGGTGTGACCACTCTTTGCATTCAAAACATCATCAAAATATCAACTGTTATTTGTAGACTTGTAAACAGATATTGGAGAAGTAGTGTATCATGTCCTTAATCCCTTCACAACACATGAAGTGTATTTACGTCATATATCATGTTACTGCCTTTGATATAGGCTCCAACGCTGAGTCCGCATCTTTTCCCACTCATGATGACTGATTTAATCAGTCATCATGCGCCTTTAACAGCTGCGGGTGGAGCGACGTTCCGCTCATCGCTGTTAATAAGTAAAATCTCACTGCCAATCACTGACAGCGAAATGTAACACACAGCGGTCGTCATTAATCTCACCCATCAACATTCCTGTCACATGACCGTGAGGCACCGATGGGTTGTCATGACAGCCGGGGCTCGGCTGATGATCTTTGTGCCTGTTATTATGATCCTCCTGTGAATGCCAGCCATAGGAGAACATAATTTCTGCTATACATAGGCTCTGCTTGTATAGCACAGACAACTGGACAATCACAGCTTTTAGTCTTCTAAGAGGACTATTAAATAAAGTGAAAACAAATTTTTTAAAAAATATATAAAATAAATAAAAAATGCAAAAGTTCAAATCACCCCCTTTGCCTCATTGAAAATAAAACAAATTAAAAAAAATACATATTTGGCTTTACTGCTTTCAAAAAAGTCCGATCTATCAAAATAAAAAATATACAAAAGAAGTTGCACTCTGTAATGCTAAAGCACGTAGTATGGAATATATAAAATATGAATAGCAATACTGCTCTGGATAATAAGAAAAAATTGAAACACTTAGCACATAATTTGGCCAATTCATTCATGCCCAGCAACCAACGACATGGTGGTCTCAAACTACTGGAACCCTACGTGTATTACCATATAGTGAATATGGTAAATAAAAAAAACAATTGTGAAAATGCCCTTTTTTTTAAATTTCACCGCACTTGGAATTTTTTTCCATTACACTATAAGGTAGAAGAAATGATGTTGGTGAAAAGTGCAACCGGTCTTGCAAAAAAAAAGCATTGATGAAGCTATATTGATGGAAAAATAAAAAAGTTATGGCTTTTAGAAAAAGGGGAGAAAAAAATGTCCTAGTGGTTAAAAATTACATGGTCTGTGCATGTTTTGCAACAAGTAGTGGCTTCAGATATGACCTTCCTTAGAAATATACTATTTGTAATATTTTTAAATCAAGAATTGAATACGCCTTGTCTTTCTGACTAAGATGTTATCACTAAAAAAAGGTAAACACTTCTTCAACTAATAACTTCTTTCAACTGAAAACAGTAGCTTATTTCAAATATTTTATAATATGCTGTGGTTGAGGATAACAACAATCAATTCTTGTGTCTTTTGAGCTAGTACATTTTTCCCCATGGTATAAAAGGTGGACTATTACAAAGAATTTTAAACCACAGAGCAAAAATTAAAAATCTTTGAGCTGAAGGATGGGTTCACACGTAGCGGAACTCTCGCGGAAATTACCGCGAGAATTCCGGAATTCCATTCCGCGGGAAAATCGCATTTTAAATTCCCGTGATTTTCCCACAGAAAAACTAGCATTTTGCAAGCGTAATTAGCTTGCAGAATTGCTAGCGTTTTCCAAGCGATCTGGAGCATCGCTTGAAGAACTGATTGACAGGTTGGTCACACTCGTCAAACATAGTGTTTGACGAGTGTGACCAACTTTTTACTATTGAGGCCGCCTATGCGGCATCAATAGTAAAAGATAGAATGTAAAAAATAATAATAGAAAAAAATATTGTTATTCTCACCTTCCGACGTCCCGCGCAGCCTTCCCGCCTCTTTCCACGCTCCTGGTCCCAGTAATCCATTGCGACAATTACCGTGATGACGTCTGTTCTCGCGGGATCGCGACGTCTCGTGGTCATTCGCGATGACGTCGTGCTCGCAAAGGCTTACTGGGACCGGGAGCGTGGAGAGAGGCGGGAAGGCTGCGCGGGACGTTGGAAGGTGAGAATAACAATATTTTTTATTTTAAATTCTATTTTTTACAGGGATATGGTACCAAAAGCCCGGAGGACAGTCTCCTCTCCTCCGGACCGTGGGTACCATCCGCAAATGTTCTGCTTACTTTTCGCATGGTGTGCACAGCCACATGCAGAAAGTAAGCAGAACAATGCTTTCCTATGGGTGCGGGATCGCCGCGATTCCGCAAAATTAATGAGCATGCTGCGTTTTTTACCGCGAAGCGATTCCGCCGTGGTAAGAACCGCAGCATTAGCACAGCATTGCAGAATCCCATAGGATGCTTACTTTTCGCATTTTCACAGCAAAATCGCGTGGTTAAAACCGTCACGGAAACACAAAAAAAAGCCACGTGTGAACTCAGCCTTAAAGTGATACACATCCCAAAAAATTACATACTCCAATATATCATTCCAATAAATTATCATAGTATTCCAGCCATCTGTGCACAAATAGAGCAATAGATTTACATAACTTCAAATAGATCCCCTTGATAACTTGCTCTTAGACCCAGTATCCAGAAGATCTTCCAATTGAGAACTGTTACAATTCCGACTTTCTTAATTTTGCAAAACTTCTAAAGCATAGAAACACAATCCATGTATGACTCTATTGTGGTAGTTTATAAAATGCTTGGCTGCACCTGATTAATTGACAGATTTTTGGAATCATGTTCCTGTTCTTAAATTGGCACTGTGCTTGCAATACTGTTTGCATGCATCAATAGTATGTGAAAATTGTAATATATCTCATAAGAAAAATCAGCTTTCGTTCCCATGTATCATACAGTAAAGTTAGAAGCCAGCAAGAAAACATACAGAGGGTAGGACATAAAGATCACACTGAGCTTTCTAACAAGTCTTTTACCTCAGCACAAAGCTGGATTGCCTTCCAGACAGCTCAGGACTGCTAATTTCTCTCATGCTGTGTGCATTAAAAAATGAATTGCACATTAAAATATAGAGCCTGCAAATAAGAAAACTGGTGAAAATGCAAGATGCAAATCGAATAAAGACCAGATATAGCATTATTCCTGATGTACACACATAGGAAAGCTTATTCCAAAAAGTTACTTAAATGTACGTTTAGCCTTTGGTTTTGCCACATGCAGATTAAAATGCTGACTTTTTACATACATAGTTACATACTGTATATCACAAACTTTGCCACAGAATTTTGAAAAATCCCAGAAACTACCAAATCTTGTTTTAGCTAGTGCTACAAGAAATACTTAGCTAAAACATATCCCCTAGATATTTGCCTCTTTGTTACACATCAGCATCCTTGTTCCTGAATACAGCACACTTTTACAGCCTCATAAAGATTGTTAAAAATATTTGTAAAAGATTATTTTAATTTCCTCAAAATTATGAATCTACAATATTAAAAAGGGACCTAAGGCCTCTTTCACACTTCAGTTTTTTGCATCAGTTATAATCCGCCAAAAAGGCGGACAAGCGGATCCGTTCTCAACTGATGTGAACGGATGGCACAGGATCCGTTTTCAGACGGATCCTGAAAATGAAGAAATTTAAAGAGGAGAGAGAGAGAGAGAGAGAGAGAGAGAGAGAGAGAGAGAGAGAGAGAGAGAGAGAGAGAGAGAGAGAGAGAGAGATTTTTTTTTTTGTCCGGCACCCAGAAAGAAATTCGGGTTAAATCAGTGTTTGCAGGATCCGCCAGAGAAAAAAACGTTACAAGCTCCGTTTTGAAATTTTTGAGGATGGTGACGGACAGCAACTTTTGGCGGATCCTCACAAAAAACGGATGCAACGGACAGCAATCTGCCATTAATGCAAGTCAATGGGAAAAAAACGGATCCTCAAAAAAAAATTGAGGATCCGTTTTTTTTCAAAACCTGGCGGATTGTGACTGATTGTAAAAAACGGAAGTGTGAAAGAGGCCTAACATAACATGATTATTTTAGTTTGTTAAATGACTTTGTTGGTATAGATTACAAGGTATGAATTTAATGATAACCACCAGCTTCCAAAATGGCATTGCCTCTTCTAGGTTTCCTATAAAAGGAGAGCGTTTTTTAATAGATACCCACTTTTTGACTGTGGAATGTTTTACAAAGAACCGATAATTTGCAGGATAAACTTAAAATTTTTAAATAAACAAATCATCATTGATTATTTGTAAATCATAGGAGTTAAGAAAATAAAATTGGTTTAAGATAAAAATGTATTGACATCAAAATGAACTCACATAAGCCCTAAGATTCTGAACTATATTTCTTAAGATGATTATAAGCTGGATTTATTAGCAAATCATGGGAAATGTAAATGTAGTACAATTGCTTTGTATGTCACCTACCAAAAATTACATGACCATGCAAACTTGTAGAATGATTTTCAGACCTACTTTATATCTTTCTATACCCCAGTGTCCCTGAGGGCTGAAAAACCTAATCCAAAATCCAACGATGGATATTAAAGTAGAGGGAAACTTGTCTTTGCAAAACCTCTAAAAGACAGAGAATGTAAAAAGATCAAAAATATGATTATTTAAGATGCAACAAAATTGTGTATTTATTGTTTACTTTTGGACTGTGGGGAAAAAAGTATTTAGTCACCAATTGTGTAAGTTCTCCCACATAAAAAAGATGAGAGAGGCCTGTAATTGACATCATAGGTAGACCACAACTATGAGAGTCAAAATGAGAAAGCAAATCCAGAAAATCACCTTGTCTGATTTGGCACAATTGGTGGCTGACTAAATACGTTTTCCCCACTCTATATATTATTATTACTATTATTAATATTATGGTATTATTAATTGCATAATACTAGTTAATTTGATTGCTAATTTGACATGTGCACTAGGTCAAAATTATTTAAACTTGTCTTTGTGAATTTCTGCAATCCATGAAATATGGGGAAAATATAATGATTCATTTTTTGGGTACTGTGACACGAGTGTATATTCTCTCATCGGAGAGAATCGGGTTAATTATGCAAATCACACCATGATCAAACTCTGTTAGGAGTTTGATCAGAGTGTGACCATAGAGCGATCTGATTATCTCAGATGAGAAGCTGAAGAAAAAAAAATTCTCCATTCCCTCAGTCCATGGAAATCAGATAATAATAATAATTTTTATTTATATAGCGTCAACATATTCCGCAACGCTTTACAGTTTAAGATTACTCCCAGATGTCATCTGAGTGCTGCCCAATGTTTCCAACAGACTCATTGACTTGCATGGCTGAGTGCGATTCGAATATCACATCAAACTTGGGCATGCTGCATTTTTTTCCCTCAGACCAGCCCAGGGTTAAGAAAAAAAATCGAATATGTGCACAGCTCCATAGGATAACATTGGTCTGAAGTTTTGTTAGGTCGCAATCAGAACAAAAATACAGCCATGTGCACGAGCCCTTAAAAGAAGCGTATCACATTTTTTATTTTATTAATGATTTTTAACTACGCGATTCTGTTTGTTTTTTACAGTATCACAAACTGTTGTCATTCAATTTTTATTCAGCCACTGTTGACTGGCATTTAGCCCCCCATGTGCTACGCAGTTCAGAGCTTTAGGTGGAAAACTGGTGCCATTTTCTTGTAGTCCGGTGCTATGTGCGAGGAAATG
Organism: Dendrobates tinctorius; assembly: GCF_039654945.1. Classification (NCBI taxonomy): domain Eukaryota; kingdom Metazoa; phylum Chordata; class Amphibia; order Anura; family Dendrobatidae; genus Dendrobates; species Dendrobates tinctorius. Next base: position 5,389,829 of record NW_027361779.1, on the reverse strand, counting down.
GCACTGCACTGTGATCCTAACCTTTATCCTTCCCTCTCCTTTATGAAACACCCTTAAAGAAAGGGGAAGAGTGACTTCAGTATCTTGTCAACAAATCCTGCCCTCATTTACAGCAGTCACAATATGAGCTAACATTACACTTGTTCTTCACATTAAATGTGGGCAGCTGATTCCCCAAGGGTTGAAAAGTTGAAAATGTCAAAACTTTTAAAATAATTACTCATATTCTATACCATTATGCACATATATGTAATGATAAACACATATATCATTAATACTGTAATTTTTGTCAATTTGATACAATATATTTTTTAAATGATACATTCTCTTTAATTAATCAAACTTTTTTTCTGTAATTGTCCCAAAACTAATACGCTCTCTTAAAAAATTGCCAACAATTTTTAAAAATTGAGAAGTAGGACCTCCATTCAACTTCCAATGTTTAGGCTTGTTGTCTAGGATTTCAAAGACCTTTTCTTGTTTTGATTACACAGCAAAAGTCAGCGAGGAACCAGATCAGTCGCGTAAGTTAAGGCTCCGTTACACACAACGCTATTGTGAGCGATATCGTTGCAACGTCATCAGTTTGGTGACATTGCAGCGATGTCGAAACGACATCGTTGCGTGTGACATGTAGCAACGATCAACGATCAGTTGGCTGATCATTAATCGTTGCCTAATGGTCTGGGCCATAATTCTATCGCTAGTCTCCCACTGGGCAGCACACATTGCTGCGTGTGACAGCGAGAGACCAATGATCAGCGACGCTGGGAGCTGGTATCCAGGGTAAACAGCGGGTAACTAAGAGCCGCGTGGCTCTTAGTTACCCGCTGTTTACGCTGGATACCAGTGTGCTCGCTGGTCCTGATCGCTGGTGAGTCTGTCTATGTGACAGCTCACCAGCGATCAGCTAACTATGTCCCAGCGATCCCATCTACGTCAGATCGTTGGTGGGATCGCTGGGACATTGAAGCGTGTAACGGGGCCCTAAGACATGACTGAAAGTAAGTGTATCCTTATCAGCATTTATATTATGAAATATGTAGGAGAGACTACAGATTCATGGACCTATAGGACTCATAGAAAAAGAAGACCAAACACTACATAAAATCAGTTCTCTACGTCATTGCTTGTATAAGACTTGACAATGTTCTCACTATGGCCAGGATAGTGGATATGGAGGAGCACAGTAACACACGAAGTACAGCCCTGTATTAAGCCACATCTCCCCTTTCGGTTACTAATCTCAGTATCATGTAATTTCAATTTTCTTGTATATAGCCACTTTACTTTGAGCTTAATATATCCATATACTACAGGATGCCACAATTGGTGCTATTTCTGATCCCTTCCAATAATAATAGACAGTAGATGCAATTAGAATCATGATCTTTACTCTTGGGCTATATTCTGCAGCTTATGACATATTCTTATTACCACCCGCACCATGTGTTATCTATGTAATGCTGCCATTTCTAGCATATGCTCTCCAGAGCAGTGTATACAAATATAAGATATTTCATGCAAAAAAAATCATTAAAAATGCAGACATAAAAACTGATGTAAAAATGAAAATCCTGAAGCTGTCTAAGATGACATTTTCTTGATAAGGGATTGAAAATCAGCTACCATTCAAGACTATGATAGTCCTCTGTGTAGAGAAAGATTTGAACACACTGGAAGATATCAGACTATAGCTTTTTCTTTGCTTGTGTCACTGATTTTTTTGTTGCTGCCAGAAAGCCTATTCAGGGCGGTGTAATGAGTTATTTTACTGGCTGAATGGTATTCATCAAAGGTTGTTAATTATCTCTTGTAAGGTAAATAAGATGTCTTGCTATATTATTCTGTGGGGCTTATTCATCAAACAGTGATTTAGACACTAATGAATAAGCCTCATTGAATATGTTAGTACGATGTCTTATTTATCGAACGTGAGATAAATAAGTCACTTTGATGAATATAACGGTTGGTCTCAAGCAAGAAAGCCAGGTTTGATGTTGAATTAATGTTTGATATTAATGAATGTTGGCAAATGTAAGCTTCTGATTAGTAACACTAAATTTGTCAAAAGTAAATGGTAAAAGGCGCGCAGCATCATTATTAAGACTAGATCTCAGGATAAACAATCTACCTATAAGTGTACTTTTTGTGATGGTAAACAAACCAATCAATTTAACAATGACTCATTCAATAGCTATTACAATCATTTAATAAAAGCCTGCCTACATGTCATTACTGGCATTACCAGTATTGATAGGCTGAGTACATAAAAGGCAGGCTACAGTGAATACCTTATTGATATGTCAGTTTTTTTCAGACACACATACATACTTACTAACAATAGCGTCCATTATAGAATTAGATGGCGCCACGTTTATCTTTTCTTGAAGTCCATAATGTTATACAATTTATCATAATATCAGTTTGATACCAACAAGTAACATTAAATGCATACTTTTTCTTAACATGGGAGCCTATGGGATGTGTATTTTCCCCTAGTTAGTAAAAAAATAGCATCGATAAGGTATGATCCGTTGTGAATGTAAAATTTTCCCTTCTACTTCTCATTGGCAATCAGACTAGATTCATATTTCGAAGAAGAATTCTTTTACCTTGACATTAGTATTTATCATATATTTTCTAAGAAATCATCCAGGCCTTTTTTGAAGCAATATACTATTTCTACTGTGCAATATACTATTTCTACTGTCACCAACTCCAGAAGGTAGGCTGTTCCAGAGATAAATTGTGTTCATGCAAAAACGTCTCGTCACCTTTTGAAAAGAAATCATTTTTTCTTCAGATGAAGAAAGTGCAATTTTTTCTTTAGAGAGGGATTTATATTAAACTACTTGTTGCCATATTCTTGCATGGGCTATTACTATACCATAAATGAGTCATGTTCTACTCTAGATGTCTAAATAAATTTAAATATTTTAATCTTTCCTGATACATAACTAAGATCCTCCATACCTCAACAGTTTTGTGGGGTTTTTTTCTACTGTTTTTAACTTTAGGACATCTATTCTATGAGCTTTGGATTCCAGATGGAATGTCTCTGTTATAGGAGTTCATACCTCTTTTGCCACATGACAATCTCTTGCTGGCATCATAAGCTGCTGATTAACATTGCATGCTATTTGCTTGTTTAAGTCTGTCCATAACTCCCAATGGTTCCTGACTTCCACTCACTAAGGCCAGGTTCACATAGCGTTAATGCATTCCGTTCAACACATAGTGTTAATGCTACTCCCTAACGCGGTCGCGCTAGTGCAGATGCTCCATCTGCGCTAGCAGTGACGGACCTTTGGACGCTGCAGACCGCGTCCAAGGGTCCTTCACAGAATGATGGCACATCGCTAACGCATGCATTAGCGATGCGCTTGTCTATAGCAGTCTATGAGTGTGTTAACGCTTCCGTTACATAGCATTAACGCCGCTATGTAACAGATGTGTTTAACGCACCCCCTAAAGCAATATGAACTCAGCATTAATAACTTATCTCCTGCATCTTTATTACTCAATAGCTCCTCCTTCACAACTCTCTTCACATACTTACATTTATTAAATAAACATTTATCTTCTTTCCTTCTGATTTGGTGTCCCATGGAATCAAACTCACAGCCTGTATCACTGCAGGTAGCAGCTAAAGCCTTAAGCCACAGCCTGCACTGATTAGCATTGGAAAATTTTACATACTTGAATCTGCATTGCAGTCTCTAAACCTATAGGGTTTTAGCTCTCTGATGGCCACTTGGATATGCACATGCATAGGGTTTTAAAATCATAGCAGCATAAGGTTTATTGTCCATCATAAACTTTATAGCTCCAAAACAAAAACAGCCTTTCTTCAATTCAAATGTTTAACGTTAAGGCTACGTATGCAGAAAATTTCTGCATGAATACCGGACTCCTTCCCAGAAAACGCGCGTTTTTTCTGCACGTTTTTTCCGCGTTAAACGCGTGTTTTTATTTGTTTTTTCTGCACGTCCCCAGACACATAGAAAATAGCTAAAAACGCTGAATTTTCCGCAAAATTAATGAGCATGCTGTGTTTTTACAGCGAGACGTTTTTTCGCGGAAAAAAACGCATCAATATGCACAAAAAGTGCAAAATGCATTAAAATGAATGGGATGCTTCTTTTGAGCGATTTTTAAGCATTTTGCCGGTAAAAACGCTTAAAAAACACGAAAACAAAGCTTACGTGGGCACACAGCCTAATAGACCTTTCTTCAGGTACACTGAACAAAGTAAATATAGCAGGGGAGCAAAAGGAGGATGTGGCACACCAAAATAAAGATAAAAAAACTTTATTCAGCACTCAAGCCATAATTCAAAACCATGCAAAACCTGACTCATTTCAGGTGCAAAAAACGCACCCTTAGTCATAAGGTTGCGTTTTTTGCACCAGAAACGGGTCAGGTTTTGCATGGTTTTTAATTACGGCTTGAGTGCCGAATAAAGTTTTTTTTATCTTCATTTTGGTGTGCCACATCCTCCTTTTGCTCCTATGCGATGCTGTGCTTTCCAGCCTTTGTGTGCACCCACCTGCTCTGCTGATTTGGCTCAAACCTATGTGGTTTCATTCTCGATCCCGTGGAAGCTCCTACACTCTTCTCTCCTAAATATAGCAGCTTCACCAATCTCACTCGGTATTCCAGGCAGAATTATCCCACGTCGTATTAAACACGATCACCAGACAATCACCTCTATTCAGTTCCATCACAACTCCATGCTGCTGAACTAACCTAGCTGCATGTTATTAGGCCTTTAAGTTCTGGGCTGTAGTATGGGAATGACCTTTCCCACCAAGATTCCTAAATCCTGGATTCGAAATTTGGACAAATAAAAAATTCTCTCAGTAACCTAGTATTACTGATACAGACTTTACATTACCAAGGCCAACCACATATCTGCCATCTATGACCTTACCTCCTGCTTTCTTAATCTGTATTCTAGAGGTAAAGAAAGTCATTATTTTTTTCTAAAAAATTATTAAAAAATAATGTAAAGCAACGAATGATGGTGAGTGATGTGGGAACATGAGACGCCATGCTCTCCAATTGTCTCTCCCATCCAGGAGACATGGGATTCTGTGCCTCCCGGTTGCCAGACACCATGCAAATACAAGTAAACTTTGCAGTAGAACAGGGATTCTATAGTCCACAGATTGCTTTAGAACTGCAATCTATAGAGCGGCAGATGCACGCTCAGGTACTCAGAATACCTGCACAGGAGAAGCAATGACATCACTGCATTTCTAAACTTCCACTGGGACACTGACTGTGCTGGCGGACTCTCCAGGATCCAGGGTTAGGTAGGCATATAGTGCTTGTTTTTTAAATTTTATTAGTCAGTGCTTTTGAAGACTACAGTATGTATCCACCATGCTTAGTGTGGATACTGTTTGTGGGGAGTGTGCTTTGGAGACATCATACTGAGTGGGGTAATGTGTTGTAGGGGCATCATACTGTATGCCAAGGAGGACTTTGGGAGCATCATGTTGTGTGTGATGATGTGCGTATATGTATTTTACATTTTTTAATTTTATTTATTCCTTTAATTTTCTGGAGCACTATTACTTTCTGTGGAGAGACTCAGGGAGCATAATTAGTATATGTGACTATAAATGTGAATATACACGGGGGACTGAGGGGACAGTAATAATGTTAGTGGGTGTGGTGATACATAGGACATTATTACTGTATGTGAGGGGGAACTAGGGACCATTTTTCTGTACATATGGGGATCTCAGGAGGCAGTATTACTTTAGTTGAATCATTTGGGGCATTATTTCTTGCTAATGGGACTTTCAGGGAAACATTATTAATTTTAAGGGTCGCCCAGGATTTTGTAATAGTCAAATAGGCACATACAGTGCTGTGCAAATTAATTGGGACAAAGCATATTTTTTAAGTAAAATCGTAAGTTGGTTACCAGTCAGTGATTCAAACCAGTTTTAACTGCTTTGGACAGGCACTCACACATGCTCAAAGCAGTTAAAACTGGTTTGAATCACTGACTGGTAACCAACTTACGATTTTACTTAAAAAAATGCTTTGTCCCAATTAATTTGCACAGCACTGTAGGAGGCTATATTACTTTTTGGGTGCAGGGTTGTAAAGTGTGGGCATTATAGCATTATTACTTTTCAGAGCATCAACAGAGGCCATTAATATTTTCTAGGGAGCAATTTTGCAATCGATGCAGCAGAAGGGGGATATTTTACTATGTAAGGGGCACATTGATGAGCGTTATTATGTGAGACACTAAGAGGAGTTCTAGGAATAGAAGACTTCCGGCACAGGAATCCTTTTTCAATAAAAAATCTTTCTTTATTGAATCTTTATTTAAACATCTTCAGTGATAAATAACATGCCTTTGAGGAAGGACTGTTTTTACTGGGTCCAAAATGCATCAGGCCTATGGGGGGGTCCCCATGATGTTGTTTTTTATCGCTGAACATCTCTATATATAAAAATGAATGTATGTATGTGTGTATCACCAACCAATCACGAAGCATCTTTCATTTCACCAGAGCTGTTCAAAAGAAGCTCAGCTCTGATTGGTTGCTATGATCAACAGTTTTCCTTGCAAACAATCACTAAGCATCTCTCATTTCACCAGAGCTGGTTAAAAGTAGCTGAGCTGTGATTGGTTGCTATGACCAACAGTTTTCTCACTGCATGACAACACCTCAGCAGACACTGACATGGTGGGAGAAATCTAGCATCCCCAGGAACATAAGCTCCCATCCATTGTCTGCCCCCAGAAAGGAGCACAGAGCACATGACAGAAATGAATCCCCACCTCCCGTGGAATAATGGTATGCAAGTTAGGGCAAATCCACTCAGCGTTTTGGTACTGACCCCAGGCCTTTCTTAAAGGGATCTCCAGTATGGAAGGCAGGGCAAATCCATCCAGTGCTTTGGTTCTGACCCCATGCCTCGCTTAAAGGGATCCTCGGTATGGAAGTCAGGGCCATTGCCTTCAAATGCTCTGGTACTGACCCAAGGCTCTCTTACAGCGATCTCCTGTACAGAAGTTAGGGCAAATCCCTCAGCACTCTGATTCTGACCCCAGGGTTCTATTAAAGGGATCATTGGTATGCAAGTCAGGGCAAATCCATCCAGCGCTCTGGTTCTGATCCCAGGCTTTCTTAAAGGGATCCCCAGTATGGAAGTTAGGGCAAATCCACTCAGCACTCTGGTTCTGACCCAAGGAACCTCTTAAAGGGATTCCCGGTATTCAAGTGAGGGCAAATCCGATCTGCACTTTGGTACTGACCACAGTCCTCTCTTAAAGGGATCCCCGGTATGGAAGTCAGGGCAATTGCCTTCAAATGCTCTGGTACTGACCCCAGGCTCTCTTAAAGGGATCTCCTGTACAGAAGTTAGGGCAAATCCCTCAGCGCTCTGATTCTTACCCCAGGGTTCTATTAAAGGGATCATTGGTATGCAAGTCAGGGCAAATCCATCCAGCGCTCTGGTTCTGATCCCAGGCTTTCTTAAAGGGATCCCCAGTATGGAAGTTAGGGCAAATCCACTCAGCACTCTGGTTCTGACCCAAGGAACCTCTTAAAGGGATCCCCGGTATTCAAGTGAGGGCAAATCCAATCTGCACTTTGGTACTGACCACAGTCCTCTCTTAAAGGGATCCCCGGTATTGAAGTCAGGGCAATTGCCTTCAAATGCTCTGGTACTGACCCCAGGCTCTCTTAAAGGGATCTCCTGTACAGAAGTTAGGGCAAATCCCTCAGCGCTCTGATTCTGACCCCAGGGTTCTATTAAAGGGATCATTGGTATGCAAGTCAGGGCAAATCCACTCAGCACTCTGGTTCTGATCCCAGGCTTTCTTAAAGGGATCTCTGTTATGGAAGTTAGAGTAAATCCCTCATCGCTCTGATTCTCACCCCAGGGTTCTATTAAAGGGATCATTGGTATGGAATTCAGGGCAAATCCACTCAGTGCTTTGGTTCTGACGCCAGGCCTCTTAAAGGGATCCCAGGTATGGAAGTTAGGACCATTCCACTCAGCGCTCTGGTTCAGACCCCAGGCTGACGGGATGATGTGGGATATTAGGGGTAGTCCAATGGCTCTGGCTGACGGGATGATGTGGGATATTAGGGGTAGTAGTCCGGTGGCTCTGGCTGATGGGATGATACGGGATATTAGGGGTAGTAGTCCGGTGGCTCTGGCTGATGGGATGATGTGCGATATTAGGGGTAGTAGTCTGGTGGCTCTGATGGGATGATGTGGGATATTAGGGGTAGTAGTCCGGCGGCTGTGACGGGATGATGTGGGATATTAGTGGTAGTTGTGCGGAGGCTCTGGCTGATGTGATGATGTGGGATATTAGGGGTAGTAGTCCGGTGGCTTTAACGGGATGATGTGGGATATTAGTAGTCCGGTGGCTCTGGCTGATGGGACGATGTGGGATATTATAGTGAATGTGGCTATGCGGAGTGAGCGGGGCTATACACTCAGCTTTATATATATATATATATATATTTATATATATATATATATACTCATTATAATTTGTTATAACTAACCGTAGTTAGTTACTATGCCAGGGCAGCGCCGGGCTCTTCAGCTAATGTCTAAATAAAGAAAGAATTTTTACTGAAAAAGGATTCCTGTGTCGGAAGTCTTCTATTTCTATTTGCTTACATGTGGAAGTCAGCCAATGAACACCAGGCATGGACGGTCTCAGGTATATTTTGGTGAGTGAAGTTTTCTTTTCCCTTCTACCATTATTTTTTCACCATAAGGTGGTAATATTTATCTTTTTTGTTTGTATAGCAATTGTTTTTCAGCAACACCGCAGTCATCTGAGTTTTCCTTCTCCCAACTTTAATTAGGGTGTGCGATAATGGTTGTAACCATGGTTAAACCTCTAGCTATGCCTCTGACTGGAACATCTGCTATACTCATTTAGGCAAGATGCTTACTCCCATAATCTTGTAAAAAAAATAGAAAAAACATTATATGTATAAAACGCAAAGACTTTATATTTCAGATTTAAAAACATTAACAATTTTGAAATAATTATAGGTTCCTTTAATTATAGACTGGGGTGAATAAAATGAAATTAAGAATATTATTTTTAGGCTTTCCTATGGATTAAAGCTTGTACCATAAAAGGAATCTTTATAATAGATTATATACATTTCTTTAAATGACTCTTACTGTTCATCTAGGAGTACAGTACAATAATAGAAAAATAATACATAGTGTAGGTCTTATGCCAGTAGAATAACAGTACAAAATAATGTTTCACATGCCTACTATAGTGTCGTAATAAATCTATGAATATATAGTGTACATGCACTGTACATCATATTTATAGGGCTAGAAAGTGTGATATGAAATCCTAGGATAATAATAGCAATGCTACATCAGCCAGCAATTGTTATGTATTCCTTCTGTGTAATACATACATATATATACAGTACAGACCAAAAGTTTCGACACAACTTCTCATTCAAAGAGTTTTCTTTAATTTCATGACTATGAAAATTGTTGATTTACTCTAAAGGCATCAAAACTATGAATTAACACATGTGGAATTATACAAGTAACAAAAAAGTGGTTCCAACCACCATGTCTTTGTGCGACGCAGAAAAGGTAAACGGATGGACTCTATATGCCTGGTTCCCACCGTGAAGCATGGAGGAGGAGGTGTGATGGTGTGGGGGTGCTTTGCTGGTGACACTGTTGGAGATTTATTCAAAATTGAAGGCATACCGAACCAGCATGGCAACCACAGCATCTTGCAGCGGCATGCTATTCCATCCGGTTTGCGTTTAGTTGGACCATCATTTATTTTTCAACAGGACAATGACCCCAAACACACCTCCAGGCCATGTAAGTGCTATTTGACCAAGAAGGAGAGTGATGGGGTGCTACGCCAGATGACCTGTCCTCCACAGTCACCAGACCTGAACCCAATCGAGATGGTTTGGGGTGAGCTGGACCGCAGAGTGAAGGCAAAAGGGCCAACAAGTGCTAAGCATCTCTGGGATCTCCTTCAAGACTGTTGGAAAACCATTTCCGGTGACTACCTCTTGAAGCTCATCAAGAGAATGCCAAGAGCGTGCAAAGCAGTAATCAAAGCAAAAGGTGGCTACTTTGAAGAACCTAGAATATAAGACATATTTTCAGTTGTTTCACACTTTTTTGTTAATTATATAATTCCACATGTGTTAATTCATAGTTTTGATGCCTTCAGAGTGAATCTACAATTTTCATAGTCACAAAAATAAAGAAAACTCTTTGAATGAGAAGGTGTGTTCAAACTTTTTGTCTGTACTGTGTATATATATGTATGTATATATATATATATATGTTAGTTACCTTTAGTTAATAATACAGTTCAATATTTTTTCATCCACAAACTATGAGATGGTAAATGGAATTTGTGCACAACATTTTAAATGTAAATGTGTCAGGCGGTTTGGATATGTTTAACTTGTCTGCTTAATGCAACTATTGCTAAATTTGATTTATTTGCATAATAAGTAAGGAATATACCGCATCTTCACATGCAAAGTGTCTGAGTAACTGAGGATGCCTCCATACAGCCGTATGAATAACATAATACAAAATCATCACCAAGCCCATCTTACAGGTGCCTGAATGTCATAGAAGCTAATACATCTAAAATTCATGATTCATGCACCATGAACTTTCTTTAGCATCGTTCAAATTTGACAGGTTATTACAGTGACGTATATTTAGCAATGCATTTATGTATCAGAAGGATTTATTTCTCTGGCAGAAATACAATGCAACATAACAGTTGTTACAATGAGTATTCTGTCAAGGCTGGCGCTTAAGTCATGTATTCAATCAGTGTAGTGGAAGAAAACAGACTTTCGCCCTTGTAAACAACTGAATGATAATGAAAATTCCTCTTTTTTTAAAGTTTAAGATGTTCGCTGACATTGCATGCTTTCCAGAAATCAATGTATTGTGTGGGCAATCCATCGTCAGTTCCTGATATAGAAGTATAAGCTCTTACAGCTAGATTTATTTTAAGTTGTCAGCTGATTCATGCTGCCCAAACCTCAGGCAGCATATGTCATGAAGTGACAAGGGACTGTGGATACTTATCTGATCCCTGAAGCTTGGTGTACCCTAGACTATTCCTTTCCCCTAGATTACCTTGAATGGTTGAGATGCCGGCATGTCATAACTTGCTATGCTTCTATCTTACCTTTATCTGTTCCCTCCCCCACTGTGGGAGGTATGAGGCCGAAGTTTATAGGCAAACACGAACCAGACAGACGGGTAAAAAGACAGGGATAAAAGAAAACTACAATCATATAAATACACTCACAAAACAACAGAGTGGGATCAGGGGAGGAATATTAAGAAAGAAACCAAATTGAAGAGGATAATGATAAATATGCAAACCAACTCCATGCAGCAATCTCCTAAAAAACTCTTCAACGGCCTACTCTAAACGCTGAACTTTCTCCTTCAAGTCCAAACCAGGTTGTGTCAACTATCACTGGCAAGGGCAGAAGCAAGGAGGAGAATTATTATACCTGCTGGGAGTAATGAATTAAGTACAGCTTATAGAACCCAAGACAGAGAACTCCAGGAGTCCAACTAAGTAGTTTAACCCTTGCAGCACCACAGCAAAGAAAGCCAGAGCTGCTAATAGGACGGTGAAGCCGTTCTAACTACTGCAGATGTGTGAAGCTGCAATTGTCTGACCCCCACTCTGTCATGGTATCCCTGTCACAGCATAAATCAGAATGTAGATGTATTATTACAGCCATGTATGTTTTACTCTCCAACACTGCTTTGTTTTGGAGAAAACATACTTTGAAAAGCTGGCCAGGTCACTAGGTGTCTCAGACGACTAGTCCATGGAAGGACCCAAAAGCTTCTCCCTGTCCAGTTCCCCACAAAGGACAGATCACTTCCTATGCATACACATAGAAAAACACTTGGAGTCATGGTTTTTGGAGAAACCACTGGCAACCAACCTCTGACTATCTGAGTTCATAGGTGGCTGTCAAAGCATATTTACTCAAACGCAGAAGTGTATCAATAAATAGCATCCATGGCTGCAATAAAATTGCCAGTGTCTACAGGTCAGCATGAATCAGATGATAGGTTCTCTGTAAAAAAAATAAAATAAATTAGTTTCCTTTCTTGTTGTGTTTTCTACTAATATGTCTCAAATATCAGTACTACATGCAACTATTAACAATTTAAATCCAAAACCATGAGCAAAATGATGTCTTATTCTCATGCATAAAACATTCTCCACTCTTTTTGGGAAGACTTTCTATATAAAATAGCTACAATTGTTCAGGGGGCCTTGTAAAATAGAAAGAGACCTTTTTGTGGACCTGTGGCCACTTTTCTACAGTTTAATGGCACTGCATGGTTTAGCATTATGGTGTAAAGATATATTTCTAAGTTTTACATGGGTGAGCACTGATTCTTCCACCCTTGTGGCCTTTATTGGTTCTAGTGGTCACATTTTAGACATGTGTCTTCCTGGTTTGGGAAAAGCAGTAGTCACTGAACCTTCATTCTCTATTATCTCTGTATTTTATATCAAAACATCTCAAGGCTTCTAGAGCTCAGTTGCATGAAAGCACCTAGGACAAAAATGTTTATTTTATCCAGCTTAAACCAGGGAAAATAGCCACAGTTGTGAACAGAAAGAGATGAGAACTATCTGAAGACTTGATCACCAAAATTGCTGAAGAATATCAACAATCTCAATGTTACAAGTTCATGTCCAGAGATCTTGATGTTCCTTTGTCAATGATGTGCAACATAATCAAGACGTTTACATCCTATGGCACTGTAGTTAATCTCCCTGGAAGTGGATGGGAGAGAAAAAATGATGAAAGGTTGCAATGCAGGATAGTCCAGATGGTGAGTAAGCATCCCTATTCAAGTTCCAAAGAAATTCAAGCTGTCCTGCAGCTTCAGGGTGCATCAGTGTTAGTGCATACTATCCTTGGATATTTTAATGAAATGAAACGCTATGGCAGGAGACCAATGTGGACCTCACTGCTGACAGAGACATAAAAAAGCTAGACGGCAGTTTGCAAAAATGTACGAGAGTAAGCCAAAATCCTTCTGGGATCTTGTGGACAGATGTGACCAAGATAGAGCTTTTAGGTAAAGCATATCATTCTACTATTTACCTATATCGTAATTTTAGGCCTGCAAAGAAAAGAACACAGTATTTACAGTCAAATATGGTGAAGGTTCAAAGGTATTTTGGGGTTGTTTTGCTTCTTCTAGCAATAGGTGGATTTATATCAGATAATCTGAGTATTACCAAAGTATTTAAGGTTGTAAAGTAGTGAAATAGAATTGCCTCCAACAGCCATTTTCCCAAAGCCAATTTCAAGGAAAACAATGGGAAATGAACTCTGCTCATGGCTAATATTTCATAAAAGCCCAAGGCTCGCACTGCCAGGACGCAGCCTCCTCCAAACATAGGGCCTCCAGCACCCCCCCACTCCTGCTGCTGCCGGCATCCTATCCTGCTCCACCGCAGCTGCCCCCTCTCCCTGGTAAGCTATAGTAAAATTGGACAATAAGAAGCACCACCATTTTATTTAACATTTATTTTTCCAGTTTTCCTCCCCAAAATTAGTCTATGGTCTGGTGTGTCTTATAGCTTGCAAAATACGATACTTGTAGAAGTAGGGTGTTATGTGTAGTGATGAGCGAATTTGTTCGGAAAACGATCACCAAACATAAATTTGGCATGAATACGGCACATTCGGATTCGTGATCGGAAACATGAGCAAAATTTTATAAAATCGGTAACATTCAGTAAAAGTGAGGGAAAATATTTTTGCCTTGCCACAAAAGTATTTTCAGCAATTACGATAATGGTTGCGTATCATAAGCGTTTGGCACGTGTTTGATGATGGGAGGGGGTTTGCAGAGCTCACAGGTGCGGTGGTCTTGTAAACAGTCATTTTTTTCCCTAACTTTATGTGTGCACATTGCGGCTAGCCAATCAGGGCGCAGGAAACACCCACAATGTCCTGACACAACGGCTTTTGTCATTGGCTGCTAAAATCACTTGTCCCTCTCCATATAAATAGTAGATGTCTTGTTTTAGTGCCATTTTGACACTTACAGCACAGAGAGACTGCTCCTGATGCTGGCACTGTTAACAGCAAGATTTTAGATAGTTAGGCAGTTGTATATCAGTCAGTTAGTGTTGCTAGCTACTGTCCATTGTGACTATTAAACTACAAAGAACAAAATGAGCTTAAATACCTGATAAAAATCTAAATATATCTTTATTTGAATATATTGACATTAAGAAAAGACATGATATAAAAAATGAGTGCTCTTAGCCCAAATCAGAGGCTGCAAAACAATAACAGTCTGAAAAGACCTTAATACATCATTAGCTCACATAAAATACATACAATGGCATAGAAAAAAATAGCGTATAATAATATGCAATCTAAAAGTGCAAATTAATTGTAAATAATATGCAATAAAACAGTGTTCAAAAAATAAAGTGCTATGTCTTTATATGTATATAAAATATCCATTCATAATTATCATTTGTAAAGTGCATTGTCTGTTATCTACTACCAACGCACATGCAGATAAAATATCTCTTCCATTATAGAGTGTTCTATTAGGCTATAGCCTCAAAAGTGCATAAAAGTGCAACTAAACTGCTACTGTGCAAAAGTGCATACTGTGCAGACATTACTGCTGAGCAGCATGCAAGTAGATTAACTCAGAGGCTATAAACGAATAGTATATAATTTAGAGGTATATCAACCATAAAGTGCTGATAGTTTATATCACGAAAATATCAAGGAATTAATGGTAAAAAATAGACTTTCAAATGTGAGCTGAGGCCAGCGGTCAATATTTTATGTAACTCAGGCCATAATATTTTTTGGTCCACTCGTTATATCTACCAGTGGTTCAACAACGATTCTGCATTTATAAAATCCCCATATATGAAAAAGTGGGAATCGGTTTTGAATTTTTCTGTTACTCCAGAGGTTTGGGAACTGACCATGTCCCTAACCTATTCTGCTACCATGTCTATGGCTCTCCATGAGTCCTACTTTAAAATCATATCGAGATGGTATTACTCGCCATCTCGTCTAGCTTTTATCCATCCTTCCACCTCCCCTCTCTGTTGGAGGGACTGCGGGCAACATGGTAGCCTTTCCCATTTAATTTGGTTTTGTCCACATCTTCGGCATTTTTGGGACAACATCTTATTTCTCATATTTTAAATCAATCAGATTTTTCACTGACTCCTCAGTTCGCCCTGGTCTCGTTGGATGCAATTCATTTGAATCCTTCTGTTAGGAAATTGGTTATTCATTTACTTTTGGTTTCTAAAAATGAAATTGCGTTTTACTGGAAATCCACTCGAGAGCCCACTTCACTCGATATCATTGCAAAGCTGACTTTACATAAGTCATATGAGCAAAAATTGGCGTTGCTGAATGGCTGTCTTCCTTCCTTTATAAAGAAATGGTCTCGCTGGCTGGAAATGTTTCCATGAGTTCTTCTTATTATTATTTATAGTCTGGTTGTTTTTTATTTTTTTCTTTCATGTGTCATGAGTGCCTCACGATATTTCATTTATGTATGCTCTGTTATAAAATGTTAATAAAATTGTTTGGAAAACAAATGTGAGCTGAGTCTAATGAAGGTGCTCCCGCCACCCCAACGCACGTTTCGTGATAGTCACTTCCTCAGGAGGCGCTTGTTGGGGAGGGGGGTAAGTGTATTACAGTGCAAAATGACCAATAAGATTGTGAAAGCACATGTGTAAACAATAGCAAATGCACTACTAATGGAAAGCAGGAGAGCCGGAAGGAACCAGTAGACGACGCAAGCGCTACACAGGTCTGACGTGTATTACATGGCAGTTTGCACTTGCGGTCCGTTGGAACGCCAGCTCAGGCACGTCACATGACGATCGATAATATAAGGAATTGGAAGTGTGTGAATGAAGAAAAATAATTATAGAGTAAGTAAATACAGTGAAGTGAAAAGAATAAAAAATACAAATAAAAATAGAGACAAAGAATAAATAAATGTGGAATGTGAGAGAATAAATAAAAAAATCAATTAAAAAAAATGCCAT
The DNA here is from genome assembly GCF_039654945.1 of Dendrobates tinctorius. Classification (NCBI taxonomy): domain Eukaryota; kingdom Metazoa; phylum Chordata; class Amphibia; order Anura; family Dendrobatidae; genus Dendrobates; species Dendrobates tinctorius. The sequence continues at coordinate 5,373,691 of NW_027361779.1, read as the reverse complement.
TAGAAAGACATTATTAATTTCATTCTAAAAAATCAGATGGTGCTCAGAAAGAATGAAAAAAGTTTTTTTCTTCCTTTAGAATAAGCATAGTGTCCAAGTTTTAAGCTTAGAATATGAATAAAATAGTAACAATATTACTGTATTCATTCAAATACAAAAATTCTTCACAGGCCAAAAAATGAATCCGGCTCTTCATAAGTCAAAAGTCCACTATAATAATACGGGATGACCAAACTGCAATTAGAAAGAAAAAGAATTAAAAACAATAGACCCATAAAAAATAAAAACATATAAAACAAACCCCCCCTAACCCCTAAAAAGACTGTTAGCCAATAAGAAATACCCATGGAGCCCAGATTATATACCTATATATTTTTTATAGGAAAGCCCCAAAACCAAACCCTTCATTTAGACCAGATGGATTCACAGTATTGAGTCTGTAGATCCATCTGCTCTCCTATTTAGATAAACTTGTAAAAGGGTTTGGCTTGGGGGCTTTCCTATAAAAAAATATGGCAGTGAATGCAACACCTGCCTCAAATTTGGACTCACCCCAATACCCCTTTGAAGCCATGTACAGGATAGCCACCTGAAAGCAATGTTCCCATTATTAGGAAGTTGGTACTCCCATACTTTTTGCATATGCATTGCATGCAAGGCCTGCCTTGCATCAAATTTAGACACACCCCAATACCCCTTTCAAGCCACGTACAAGATGGCCACCTGAAAGCAATGTTCCCATTATTAGGAAGTTGGTACTCCCATACTGTTTGCCTGTGCACTGAATTGCAGTGTTGAAGCTGAAGAAGCTCCATTGGTGAGCTGCAGTGTTGAGGTTGAAGACCCAGCAGTGGCGAATTGCAGTGTTGAGACTGAAGAACCGGCAGTGGCGAATTACAGTGTTGAGGTTGAAGACCCGGCAGTGGTGAATTTTGCAGTATTGAAGCTGAAGAATCTCCATTGGCGAATTGCAGTGTTGAGGCTGAAGACCCAGTAGTGACGAATTGCAGTATTGAAGCTGAAGACCCGGCAGTGACAAATTGCAGTGTTGAGGCTGAAGACTAGGTAGTTGAAAATTGCAGTGTTGACACTGAAGACCCGGAAGTGGCGAATTGCTGTGTTGAGGCAGAAGAACTTCCATTGGTTAATTGTAGTGGTGAGCATGAAGAAGCTGCAGTGGCGAATTGCAATGTTGAAGCTTAACAGCGTGCAGTGGAGAATTGCATTGTTGAGGCTGAAAAATCTACAATGGAGAATTGCAATGTTGAGGCTTTCCTGACGGTGCTTGAAAGGGTCGCTGAGAGGCAGAAACTCCTGCCAGAGCAGTGGGAAGAGGTACTGGCACCATACTTGGAAGCATACTATAATTTAGCTTTGTAGGATGCTAAAGAGTATGGCAATCTAAGAAAATGGAGATTCTTTTAAGCTTGGGGAGAACAATGACTCTCAGGGCACAGCGGGTTCACCGTTGGGCGTACCATCAGGACAAACCACCTCATTACTATATGTTTGACCTGTTGCACATGGTTCACAAGTGGCTGTAGCCAGAGTACTCTATGCCTGCGCAGATAGTAGAACTGGTGGTGATGGACCGGTTTGTGCACTCCCTGCCGAGGCCTGTACAGACTTGGGTTGCCCAGGGTGATCCCGGAATGCCGATGAACTTGTCAGACTGGTTGAGCGATACCAGGAGATGGAAGGTTCTGTGTGAAAGCAGCCCACTCCATACTGTGGGTCCCAACAGGGGGCGGAGGCCCAAAAGGGGGTGGGTCGCCCACACTGTTTGCCTATGCAGTGAATTCCAAAGCTATCACAATTTTTGGCGCAGCCCAATATCTTTGGAAGAGATGTGGAGGAGGGCCTCATAAAGCAATTGTCCCATTATTAGGAAGTGGATCAATGGTTGAAAAAAATTGGATGCACCCTAATACCCCTTTGACGAGATGTGGAGGAGGGCTTCTTAAAAAAATGTTCCTATTATAAAGGAGTGGGTCTCCTATACTTATAACATTTACCCCTGGGGGTATACATGAACATACTGTATAAAAATTTTTGTTATGGTCGTCCTAAACACCCTTAAAAAAATTATGTGAGCATCTCGGACCACTTTCACCGTGGTGATCTAGTGGTGGTAGATAATGAGCATGAGGAGAAGGAGGAGGAAAACAGGAAGTAGCCAAAATCAGGAAGTGTATACCCATATGTGGGTGTGAAGAGGTGCATGGGAATAGTTGACAGGCGGATGCGCTTATCAGTTATAATTCCACCAGCGGCACTAAAAATCCACTTTGACAAAACGTAAGTGGCAGGGCAGGCCAAGACCTCCATGGCATAGAGAGCCAGTTCACGCCAAGTGTCCAGCTTGGATACCCAATAATTATAAGGCACAGAGGAATCCCGGAGGACATTGGTACGGTCAGCAAGGTAGTCCCTCAGCATCTTCCAAAACTTTGCACTCCTTGAGAGAGTACCCCATGCCTCACAGCCAGTGCAATGGGAGGGTCTGAGGAAAAATCTCCCAGAACTTTTCCAGTGTTCCCCTGCCTCTGCTGGACTGGAGTTGTCTCTCCTGTACTCCTTGGTTTTCCAACAAACTGTGACCTCTGCCACCAGCGTTTTCAGATGGAAAGTTTTTTAATAAATCAGCAACGAAGGCCCTCTGTACTGCCTCATTTTAGTAGACCTGTCTGCCTCTGGAAAAAGAGATGTAAAGTTCTCCTTGTAGCGTGGGTCTAGAAATGTCACCAACCAGTAATGACTGTCACCCCAAATTTTTAGGACATGAGGGTCACGTTAAAGGCAGCGTAACATAAAATCGGCCCTGTGTGCCAGACTGCTAACAGGCAAGACTTCCGTGTCCTCATCAAGAGGACAAATTTAACAAATACTGGGCACACTCATGAAATGCTGATGTGAGAAAATAATTTTAATACATACAGTAGCCACTAGTTACAAACATTTCGGTCGTGATAGACCTTCATCAGTGTAATGCAAAAAAAAAAAAAAAAATAAAATAACAAAATAGTGCAGAAGATTCATCTAAATAACAAAAGTATTTACAAATTTCATAACAAGCGTAGCTCAAATAAATGTCAGTTGTTAATTAACCCATGGAAAAACAATCCAACTTTCATGAATCCGTATCTAATCTGATAATAAGGAACAAACCTACCTAGGGTAAGTATAAGAGATCATGTGAGTATCTCACATATAATGATGCCTAGGTGACTGACTAGGTGATCTGTGATGGTAGAAAGAGGGCATAAATATCAGGACCAATATGAGGAGTCATAGAAGGTAAGTATAAAAAGTGGAACAAACCTTAATGCATAGATTGGTAGGGGTATTAGTGGTCAAAGACCGCTACAGCAGTCATACTGTGAAGAAAAGTATAAGAGGCCATTAAGTGGAGGCAGGCGCTATGAGGAGGAACGCTGGTGGCGTGCACTTACCAATGCAGCAGCGCTGCTGTGTGTCCTGTGACACGGTTTCCGCCACCTGTCAGAGAGGTTGGGTGGAGAGCGCGGTGTGGCTATTTATGGAAGCCGAGTGCGCGCGCAGTGTGCTGTGCACGGGTACTGGAAATAGAAGACTATGAGTGACATCTATGCTACATAGGGCGGAAGTGCCCATAGCGTGCGTTCCAGAGCCAGGAAGTTTGCTGGTGTGCGTTCAATTGTACGCTGGTTACTGCGTGGCTCAGTATGCTAATAGATAGTGGTGAGGCGGAGCCTGTGAGTCCAAGGCTGGACAAGGGAGGACAATAGCATGAAGGATCGTGTTTCATAACATTCAATACTGGCAGTTCTGTAGGGAAAGGAGAACAATGTCAGAGCAGGGTATAAAAACAGAATATTAGACTAATAATATTAAAAATATAAAAAATTAGAACAGTACACAAACGGGCAATGAATAATAGGTAGAAAAACAGCAATTATATTAATGATTGTAAATCATAGTCTCTGTTAAGACCACTTCTGGCCAGAGTCTTAAGTTCATGAATCCAAAATGCTTCTCTACGTTTAAGCAATCCTATATGATCCCCTTCACGGTGTGGTTGTGGGACGTGTTCAATTACTAGAAAGCGTAATTGTGATACGCTGTGACCGTTTGAAAGGAAGTGGTGTGGGATGGGTAGAAGCTGATTCTTACACCTAATGGTGGATTTGTGCTTCAAAATTCTATCCTTAATGCACTGCATGGTTTCGCCAACGTACATCAGACCACAAGGGCATTTGATTAGATACACTACGAAATTAGAATCACAAGTGAAGAATTGGTTGATGGTGTAGCTTTTACCGGTTTGGGGGTGATGTATAATATTGCCCCTAATGACATTATTGCACTGGTTGCAATTAAGACATGGAAATGGCCCATCCTGGGGTTACTGAGGAAGTGTTGTGTTGCGGCTGGTTTGTTTGTACCTATGTCAGCTCTGACTAGAGTGTCCCGTATATTTCGTGGTCTCCTAAAACAGGGTTAAAAAGGTTGTCTGAACTCGTCAATTGAAGGATGAGCAGTGTGTAGAATGTGCCAGTTTTTTCGTATCGCCTTATGAATGAGGTATGCCGATGGATGGTAGTGGTGAACAAATGGTATACGATCGCTAGCATTGTGCAAGCTGAAGATATGGATGAACTCTTTATGCATCAAATGGCCAAGTTCTCCAAAAAATATGACATAGTTGTCATGGGAGATTTCAACTATCCAGACATTTGTTGGGAATCTCTCTCAGGCAAAACTAACAGGTCAAGGAAATTCTTATCCTCTCTTGCTGACAACTTTATCTTCCAAAAGGTAGGGGAGAAAACAAGGGGAACTGCTACCTTGGATCTAATCCTTATAAACAGGGAGGAAATGGTTGAGGAGGTAAAAGTGGCTGGAACCCTAGGAGGTAGCGACCATGCTATTTTAGAATTTTGGATAACTAGAGGCGGAAGACCTGTGAAGACTCAGACGTCAAGGTTAGATTTCAGAAAGGCAGATTTTAAGGGATTCAGAAAGATAATTGGAGGGATCCAATGGCTGGATATCCTTAAAGACAAAAATGTCCAGGAAGGATGGGAAATCTTGAAAAATGAAATTCTCAAAGCACAGTTGTTAACAATTCCGAAAAGAGGGAAGAATAGGAAGCATTTAAGGAAACCAGGATGGGTGAACACAGAACTTAAGCACATGCTAAAAAGGAAGAAAAAAATGTTTATAAAATGGAAAGAGGGAGGCATATCTAAAGAAGAATATAATGCTGTCTGCAGAATCTGCAGGGCACAAATCAGATTAGCTAAAGCTGAAAATGAATTGAGGCTTGCAAGAGATGTCAAAAGCAATAATAAAGGATTTTGGGGATATGTCAAAAGTAAAAGAAAAGTCAAAGATGCTATAGGATTTTTACAGGATGAAAATGATGAAATGGTAAGACAGGATGTTGAGAAGGCTGAACTTTTAAATTCCTATTTTGCATCTGTTTTCTCTCAGAAAGGAAATGTAACACCAACTGTTATTCACTGTCCTATTAAGGGAATAGAAGAATCCAGGATATCTATAAACAGAAAGATAGTGAGGAAACACTTAGCTAACCTAAATGAATTCAAGTCTCCAGGTACAGATGAATTACACCCCAGAGTACTGAAGGAGATAGCAGAAGAAATTTCTGAACCACTCTCCATAATCTTTGAAAATTCTTGGAGAACAGGAGAAGTGCCAGAAGACTGGAGAAGAGCAAATGTTGTTCCTATCTTCAAAAAGGGGAAGAAGGTGGACCCAGGCAACTATAGGCCGGTGAGTCTGACTTCTATACCAGGAAAGATCTTTGAACAAATTATTAAACAACATGTAAGTCAATACCTGGATAAGAATGAAGTGATCAAACAGAGTCAGCATGGGTTTGTAACTAATAAGTCATGTCAGACTAACTTAATTTCCTTCTATGACGGTATCACTGATTGGGTGGATCAAGGAAATGCTGTAGATATAGTATATCTTGACTTCAGCAAAGCATTTGACAAAGTCTCTCATACAATCCTTATTGAAAAAATGACTAAGTATGGAATGGACAAGGCAACTGTTAGGTGGATTCATAGCTGGCTTAGTGATCGGACCCAAAGAGTGGTCGTAAATGGCTGCACATCCAGTTGGAAGAATGTCTCAAGTGGGGTACCACAGGGCTCTGTCCTGGGCCCTGTATTGTTCAACATCTTTATCAACGATTTAGATGAAGGAATTGAGGGTAAACTGATTAAATTTGCTGATGACACAAAGCTAGGAGGGATAGCTAATACTAGAGAAGAGAGAGAGAGGATTCAAAAAGAGTTAAATAAACTGGAGAAGTGGGCAGTAACTAACAGAATGGTTTTTAACAGGGAGAAATGCAAAGTACTACATCTGGGCAATAAAAATGAAAAAAGCATATACAGAATGGGAGGAATAGGTCTAAGCAACAGCACATGTGAAAAAGACTTGGGTATACTAATAGATCACAGACTGAATATGAGTCAACAGTGTGATGCAGCAGCAAAAAAGGCAAATGCAATTCTAGGATGTATTAACAGAAGCATACAGTCTAGATCACGTGAAGTCATTATTTCCCTCTACTCCTCTTTGGTCAGACCTCATCTGGAATATTGTGTCCAGTTTTGGGCACCACATTTTAAAAAAGACATCAACAAACTGGAGCAAGTTCAGAAAAGAGCGACCAGAATGGTGACCGGTCTGCAAACCCTGTCTTATGAGGAAAGGTTGCAGGATTTGGGAATGTTTAGTTTGCAAAAGAGAAGACTGAGAGGAGACTTAATTGCTGTCTACAAATATCTAAAGGGCTGTCACATTGTAGAAGGATCAACTTTATTCTCATTTGCACAAGGAAAGACTAGAAGCAATGGGATGAAACTGAATGGGAGGAGACACAGATTAGATATTAGAAAAAACTTTTTGACAGTTAGAGTGATCAATGAGTGGAACAGGCTGCCACGAGAAGTGGTGAGTTCTCCTTCAATGGAAGTCTTCAAACAGAGGCTGGACAGACATCTGACTGGGATGATTTAGCGAATCCTGCTTTGAGCAGGGGGTTGGACCAGATGGCCCAGTAGGTCCCTTCCAACTCTACGATTCTATGATTCTATGATTCTATGATTCTATGATTGTTGTTCCTAGACTGATAATTGTTGTCAGGGGAGGTCCAAAGTATGTGGAGGATAACCCTTTTGTAAAAACTTGGTTCTCATATCCCCAAGGCGGGTTTGCTGTAATAGGGGGTCAGTGACAATTTTGGTTACTCTTTTCATTTAGGAATGAGGGATGGAATTCTTCATGTTGGTAGGATGGAAACTGTCATAATGTAATAGACTGTTCCTAGCCATAGGTTTAGAATATATGTCAGTTGTCAGATTGCCCCTATTATCTTTATGTGTCTAGGAAACTGATACTGTCTTGATGTTTGATTAGTGGAGTGATGATTTTCTCAAGGTCACAAAAATTTGCAAAACCCCCCAGGCAGACCCATAGTGGCTTCAACCGATTCACTCCTGTCCCCCATTTCTATATACCTTGAGAAAATCATCATGTGGACCTGCTTTATGATGGTACAACTTGAGTGTGTGCAATGACAGATGCAGGGCAGGAAGCATTTTTGCATGCACCGTGGACAGGGAATTGGCTTTCATGCACAACAACGGAAGAAGCAGTGGTGTCACCCGCAGACAGTGTTCCAGGGGCTCAGTCGGGTGCTTTGCTGCCATGTGCCTGATCATGCTGGTGGTGGTGAGGCAGGTAGTTTTGCTGCCCCTGCTGATGCTGGCATGGCAGGTTGTGAAAATGGCCTTTTTTGGGTTATCGGCAGAGTCTTTAAAAAAACAACAGCTGGACTGTCAACTTCCATCATGTTGGTGTTACAGGGAACGGTTGCCCGCCTTCTGCCTGCGGCCACCACACTGCTTCTTCCTGTCTGTTTGGGTGCTATGCCTCCCTCCCCCTGTGTGCTGCTGTCCTCACTCTGCATGTCCTCTTGCCAGCTTGGGTCTGTCACTATATCATCCACCACCTTGTCTTCCATTTCCACACCCTGGTCCTCCTCCTGGCTTTCTGGCAATTGTGTCTCATCATCATCCACCTCTCGTGACACATTCCCACCATCAACTTCAGGTGACTGTGGCTGCGCAAATATTTGGGCATCACTACGTACCATCTTCTCTTGCCCCGCTTCAAGTCGTCCGGATGAGAGTCAAGAATCAATAAATGGAAAAGTGAACAGCTTTTCAGAGTGACAAAGTGTGGGATCAGTTGTCTCTGGGCACTCTGCATGGTGGGAGGAAAGAGGATCAGGGTGAGGAATATGCGGTCCAGAATCACAGCTACTCAGACTTGACCATGTGGAGGACAGGGTGGTGGTGGTGGTGGTGGTGGAAAAGCGACTGGAAGCATTATGTGCTATCCAAGCAACAAACTTTTGACATTGCTGTGGGTTCAATAGTGGCGTACTGCTGTGGTACCCTAGTAATTGGGACAGGAAGGTCGGGTGAGAAGATGTGGGTGTTTGCTGTGGCACAATTTCAGCTTGGTCTTGGTCTCTGCATGCACCATCACCATCACTTCCACTTCCCCGTCCCTTGCCACAGTTACTACAAAAGGCTGAGTTTAAAATAGATGCCCTGTAGGTAACTATTTTCTTTCAGCAAACTGGTCTCAATAACTTGTATGAGACACTCCAAAAAAACTTTGCAGTAGCACAGAAATGGCAGAATTTTTGGCACACTCAGATGTGATCCCTGTGATGACCAAATCCCTGCTAAAAAGCTGGCCTGTCGGTAACTATTTTTTTCAGCAAACTGGCATCAATAACTTGTATAACATACTCCAACAAAATTTTACAGTAGCTCAGAAATGGCTACATTTTCAGTGCACACAGATGTGAACCCTGTGACAGTCAAGCCCATATTCAAAATAGCTGGCCTGTAGGTAACTATTTTTTTTCCGCAAACTGGTGTCAATAACTTGTATAATAGATATGAACCTAGCACTCAACTTAAGTGTAATCAAAAGGAGATTTATTGTAGTACGAAATCTCCTTTTGATTACACTGAAGTTGAGTGCTAGGTTGATATCTATTATCTATACGGTTTGGGAACCTAACCTTAGCACCAACCTTTAGTTGTGTTCACTGTGTTTTGTTTTAAATAACTTGTATAAGACACTCCAACAAAATTTTACAGTAGCCTAGAAATCGCAGAATTTTCTGCGCACTCAGATGTGAACCCTGTGATGGCCAAACCCCTGTTTAAAATAGCTGGATTTTCAAACTGTAATATGGAAAGGATCTGGCTGAATTCTGCAGTGTCAACAAGCAAATAGAGCAAAAAAAGTGTGCTCTCGATTGCTTTTGAAGAAATTAATAAGGATTAAGATGCAAAAAAATAATTCCTGGCCACTGATACCTGGGGCTTTGTCTATACGGTAAATTTCTGTAATAGGCAGCAGCAGACAGTAATGGAATGGACCCTCTTGCTGTATGCAAAGTAAATGTGCCTACCTACCTAGCACTGATATCTATATACACTGTAATTAGTCCTCAGAAGGACTGATGGTTTAGTTGGATTTGTGTATTCAATATGGTATACCCACACTAACTTATACACCATCAAATCTGTCCCTATCTTTTCAGCAACGCTCCCTACACTGCGTAATTCCAGAGCTGACTGTGACGAGCAGGGCGGCTCCAGGTCGGATATAGACCTGATGACGCTGTGCGGCCATCCAATCACTGTAATGCCACAACCAACATGGCAAGCACTTCTGAGCATGCTAGCTCATCACTAGTGTCTGCCAATAATTTTTGGGAATGTGAAAACTCCTGTTGGGTCTCTTTTATACGTGCTGCCTGTAGCAGTAGGCTACCAACACCTTCAGGCCTCCACTTCCTTGGACTCAACTACTCATGTTTAGAGATGAGCGACTTTGCGTTTTTTCGGGTCGTCGGGTTTCATGAAACCCGACTTTCTAAAATGTCGGGTCGAACGAAATCGGCTGACTATAGGGAAAAGTCGTGGTCCCACTGAAACATGAAACCCAATGCAAGTCAATGGGGAAGCAAAGTCGGCAGGGAGTGGAGGACAGTAAACACACCTACAGTGCCCATTTCAATGCCAACGACATCAATTCTTATTTCTTAATCTTGGCAACCTTAATTTACTTTATAATGATAGTTACGCATTGAAAACTGTTTTTTTTTGGCTAAAGTTGTGGGGGGTAGGGCTGGTGCCAGGTTTTCGTGTGCCCTGGGCCAAAGAGTGTCAGTGCGCCCTTTTAACACATACCACAATTCATAATGCTCTGATACGGCACAGAAATATAGGTATAGTACAATGAAAAATACTTCACTGCTTACATGACATGACTGATATCTATTTTAAATTCTACAATAGCTCAAAAAATGGACAGTATATTACTCCATACAGTATTATGGCCACCACCTAGTGCGCCATACAGAATAATGAGCCCCATATATTTCTCCATACAGAATAATTGGTCCCATATAACGTTCCATACAGTATATGATGAGCTCCACATAATGCTACAGTATATGTTGGTCCCCATGGACGATGCTCCACTGTCTTATGGGCCCAAATAATGCTCCATATATAATGGGCCCCATTTCTAATGCTCCAGTGTATAATGGGCCGCGTAAATGCTGCTTCAGTGTCTGATGTTCCCCATTTGGAATGTTCCAGTATATGATGGGCCAAATGGATGATGCTCCAGTGTATGATGGACCCCATATATCATTCTCCAGTGTATATTGCTCCCCAAAAAATGCTCCCAACATTTAAAAAAATTAAATACCTCTCCTCGCTGGGCACTGCTCTACTCTTGACTCCTCAGCATTGCCATTTTAAAGCTCTCTGCACTTGTACTGTTTCGGTAGAGGGCATACAGACATGATGTCATCGCGCTCTGTAACCTGAATGTCACTGTCAGGAAAGGCAGAAGACGTCACGGCGGTGGAGCAGGGAGAGGTAAGTATTGCAAGAGCTGTGGCCCTGAGCAAGTATGGGAGGCCCACTCATGGGCGACGGCACTGGCACAGGGCCCCTCATAGTACGACGGTATGTCTGACGGCGAGTAGGCCCTCCCACCAGCAGAGACACTTTTGCATACTATGGGGGGCCCTGTGCCACTGCTGTCGCCCACGAGTAGGACCCCCCCACCTGCTCAGGGAATCGGTACTTTCATCTGCACCTTCCTCTGTGTCACTGTGTAAGGTGGTATAGTATGCGGGAAGGGGCACCTATGTTTCATCAGTGTCACATTCTGGCTCTGTAGAGTGCAAGGGGAATGTAGTGGTGTGGGTCAATGTACCAGCAGAATCATCTAGCAGTGGCTGTGCATCAGTGTACTCCATCTCCAATTCATGTTGGACTGGGGAATTCAGAATTTCACTTGATAACACAGGCATGGCCTGTAAAAAGAGCTCCATGGAGTAATCTGAAGTGTGGGCTGCCGCATCCTTCACTTTTAGTGGGGGTGAAGGAGACAAGGAAAGGAATGGTTCCAGACCAGAAGCCTGCACTGACGACTCAGTGCTTGCATTTTTTTAAACTTCAGAAGAGCAGGCGATAGAGCTGGAGACTTTTTCGGCAATGTAAGGCAAAACCAGTTCCTGATGCTCTGGCTTTAAAAGCGGTTTACCTACTCTCAGATAAGGGAGCCTTAAAGGCCTTATTGTCCCAGCTGATGATGCAGGCTCAACACCTCCTGCCTTAGCTGCTATTGTGCTTTTGGCAATACCAGCAGATGCACCACCACCACCATCAGTACCAGCTGGCCCCCCCACACCCACGTCAGCGGCCTCTTCCACCATACGTAATAATTTTTGTGAAAATGGACTAAAAATACCAGCAGATATATGGTACTGTTTCAGAAGCGGACAGCTCTATACAGTCTAGGGATAATTGTAAATCTCTATATATATTTCATGAGTCAGACACAGATGGTCACAGGCTCAGTATGGATTAGACAATAATATAAAAATTTGCAAAAGGGTACAGTATCACTAGATACAAGGTATATATAGTATAGTTTAAACATACTGAATCTCCGTATACATTTCAGGAGGCAAACACAGATGCTCTCAGGCCCAGTATGGATCCGACCACAATATAGAAAGTTGAGAAAGGGTACTATGGTGCCCCTGAGGGTACGGTTGCCACAGAGGTACTGCCCCTCATCCAAAGGTGTGGTATCCCTCCCTCAGGTAATGAGGGATCACCACTCAGGACTCCTAACCCTGCACTCAACACACACACTAGTTAGTGCTTTCTGGGTGTACCCAGTGGGAGGATGGCCTCATCCCAGACTGACTAGGAAAGGGTATACCCAAAAGAGATTCAACGGCCTACCAATGGCACTTCCCATATACAAATAACTCCTACCAAAAATGGAAGTATACGCCAAGTTCAAATAAATCTCAATCCATCTTTATTCAAAATATTAATAATAATAAAAAAAATAGAACAGTGAAGATACAAACGCAAATTGAGAACTACACACCACAGGTAGCTTATAACACAACTATGGGATCATAGGAAAAAATATATACAGATATCCTCCTATAATGGAGACAATATATGTATGACCAATCAATAGTCTATATACAATTCCTAAATGAACCCCTCAAAAAATTATATTATATAGCAATAGTTAAGGTATTACAAGGGATATAGTTAGTTTCAAAATATATCAAAAGAATGTATCCGAGAAATGTACCAGCAGCACTACCATAAAAAAAGTCTTAATAAGTTGACTTAATAAAGTGCAATAGTGCAAATCTAAGTTATTCAATATATACTTAAAGCAGTATCAATACAATAAAGTGGACATAATCACATAATGACATAATGCCTGCAAAGTGCAAATAGTGCATAGCAGCCTTAGTAAATATATGAAGATTCAGTCAACTGCACCCATCAAGAGATATAAAAAAAACACCTTGTAAATAATACCTGACCTGGGAGTAGTCCTGGTGCCCCGACGCACGTTTCGCATTTAGCTTCTTCTATGGGGGAAATATGTTAATACTGGAGTGCCTGCTCAATCTATTTATAGTCCTGTCTACATCGGTGGCAGCGGGATGTAATGGTGCTCGTCTCACTGTGGAGGGGAGTGACGTCAGGCGGCTTGGCGCCCCACGTGACTCATCCACCCACAGCCCGACACGTCAGAGTGGGGGGCGGAGTCAGCCACGCTAAGGACGCATTGCCACAGTGACTCACTGCCCAGCAGCATAGGAGAGCGCACACCGCTGTTAGAACAATAAAGGGGAAAGTGCCATCACTCCAAGGTAGAGAGGGGACTAAAAGCTATTAAGGAAATACGGTCATATTTAATCGATCCAAATGGAAAAAGGACTGAAAACCATTTAGAGAATATGGTCATCTTAATAAAAAATAAATAATAAACACCTTTTATAGAGATCTCCATATATCCACCAGCTGCTAATAATAAATGATAGCAATTATATTAATATAATAAAGTGCTCAAGTGCCATAGTATTTAAATACATAGATTTACATATATGTGACCACAAGTACAATAAACTCAATAATATTCATCAAATAATTATTTACATATAAATAACTAAAAATACAGTAGCCAAATAGTGCTCATCATTTGCTCATATACAGTATAATGTAATACATGTGCAAATGAAATATATCAAATTTACAGTACAAGTGAGTATGAAGGTAAAGAAAATTAAAAAATTAAATAAAATAAAATAAAAAATAAAGTGAACCCTAATAATATGTGTAAAGACATATACAAAATAAAATTTATAGATCCAGAATGATATAGTTAATCTCCATATATCTAGACTCCTTTTTGTTGTACATCTCAAGACCGCAGGTTGTTCATTCTCATAAAGAGACTGTCCCAATCCTAGGATGGTCGCATAAAATCCTTATTCCCCAGTTATTTTCTGAAATACTCCACCGCATATAACTTCAGTGATTCATGGATAAAGAGATGATATGAAAACCTAAAAAAAACTAAAAACAAGAAATTAAAAATACAGTTAAAAAAGATAAGACAAAAAATATGAACAAAACTATAAAAAAGGGGCAAAGCTTAGAACTTCATTTAAACCTTTAGGTTGAACCGAACCGACCCGAAAAATCCACTTAGCTTCCAATTGAGCCAGATCTTTTCTCCAATTCCCTCCTCGTTGACTTATCACCACCTTGTCAATCCCTACCACTTTAAGAACATTAGCATTACAATCATGGACCTTTTTAAAATGTCTTGGTATGGGTTTTAACGCTGAAATTTCCTCAACCTCAAGAGCATTTTTTATATCCCTAAAATGTTTTCTCACCCGTGTTTTAAGGGGTCTGGAAGTTAGGTCTATGTACACTTTGTTACAAGGACAAAATGCATAATACACAACACCAATAGAATTGCATGTTATGTTCTGGGTGATGGTGAATGTCCTCATGCCATCACTAGATTTGAATGTCAGGGCTCTCTGCATATTTGGGCAAGATATGCAGTCGCTACAGGGATAAAACACCCATTTAGGTCTTTTGGATCCAAATGTTCTTTCCACCTTTTCACCTCTATGGTAACTGTGAACGAGCATATCTTTCAGATTTTTGGCCCTTCTATAAGTAATGGAAGGTATATCACCAACATGTTTGGTGATTGTTTGATCCATTTTTAATATTGGCCAGTATTTGTCTAAGGCTCCTCTCATAGCTGACCATTTCTCACTGTATGTTGAGATAAACCTCACCTTCTGTTCACATTCCTTTCTGGGTTTTGGTTGCAACAGATCACTTCTTTTTTCACCAATAGCTCGATTAAGGCCTCTTTTGATACGTCTATTGGAATATCCTCTATTTTTGAACCTTTCAGAAAGTTCATCAGCCTGTTGTTGAAAAAGATAGTCATTAGAAAATATCCTCTTGATACGTAGGAATTGGCTGGTCGGAATTCCATTTAACAGTGGTTGAGGATGGGAAGACGAAGCATGCAATAACGAATTTACGGCTGTGTCTTTGCAATATACATCTGTCTCCAATATGTTGTTAACTCCCCTGCATATCATAATATCTAGAAACTCAATTTTTTCCTGATCATATTTATAGGTTAATATATTTTTCATTGAGTTATCATTTAAGATCTCAAAAAAAGTTTGCAGGTCCTGTTCTGAGTCCTGCCAGATCATGACAATATCATCAATGTAGCGGGCCCAGAACAGGACCTTCTCAATGAACGCAATCGGGTTGGTAAAAAAGATAATTCTTTCCCATAAACCCCAAAAAATATTTGCATACGAGTGGGCGAAAGCCGCCCCCATCGCAGTCCCACGTTGCTGCAAATATATTGTATCTTTAAAGATAAAATAGTTATGCTCCACAGCAAGACAAGCGCCATTACATCCCGCTGCCACCGATGTAGACAGGACTATAAATAGATCGAGTAGGCACCCCGGTATTAACATATTTCCCCCCTAGAAGAAGCTATACACGAAATGCGCGTCGGGGCACCAGGACTACTCACAGGTCAGGTATTATTTGCAAGGTTTTTTTTTTATATCTCATGATGGGTGCAGTGGACCGAATCTTCATATATTTACTAAGGCTGCTATGCACTATTTACACTTTGCAGGCATTATGTCATTATGACTGATTTAAAATCCACTTGTCTATAGATGTATTGCATCAATGTACTTCAAAGGCAGCTGTTCACTTTATGGTATTGATACTAAGTATATATTGAATAACTTAGATTTGCACTATTGCACTTTATTAAGTCAACTTAGGCCTCTTTCACACTTCAGTTTTTTGCATCAGTTATATAATCGGCCAAAAGGACGGATGGCGGATCCGTTTTAGTACTGATGACAACGGATGGCACCTGTCCGTTTTTTTTGACGGATCCGACAAATGAACATTTTTAAAGGAATTGCAGCCTGGAAAAGGAGAGAGAGAGAGAGAGAGAGAGAATGAAAATATTTTTTTTTTTGTCCGGCACCCAGAAAGAATTTTGGGTTAAATGAGTGTCTGGAGGATCCGCCACAGAAAAAAACGTTGCAAGCTCCGTTTTGAAATCTTTGAGGATGGTAACGGACAGGAACCTTTGGCGGATCCGCAAAAAAAAAGGATGCAACGGACGGCAATCCGTCACAATCCGCCAATAATGGAAGTCAATGGGGAAAAAACAGATCCTCAAAAAAAAATTGAGGATCCGTTTTTTTTCAAAACCTGGCGGATTGTGACTGATTGTAAAAAACTGAAGTGTGAAAGAGGCCTTATTAAGACTGTTTTTTATGGTAGTGCTGCTGGTACATTTCTCGGATACATTCTTTTGATATATTTTGAAACTAACTATATCCCTTGTAATACCTTAACTATTGCTATATAATATAATTTTTTGGTGGGTTCATTTAGGAATTGTTTATAAACTATTGATTGGTCATGTATAGTCTCCATTATAGGAGGATATCTGTATATATTTTTTCCTATGATCCCATAGTTGTTGTGTCATAAGCTACCTGCGGTGTGTAGTTCTCAATTTGCGTTTGTATCTTCACTGTTCTATTTTTTTATTATTATTAATATTTTGAATAAAGATGGATTGAGATTTATTTGAACTTGGCATATACTTCCATTTTTGGTAGGAGTCATTTGACTAGGAAATGGTGTTGGGGGGTTAGTGTGGAAGGTAGGTACAGTGAGAGGAGCTTAGGTAGTGGAGTGATTGTGGGCATCCAATCAGAGAGAGCAAGCTGACAGTTGATGGGTGGAGCTAGTCTGAGGTAAATGGATCTTTCTAGAGAGTTGTCAGTCGGTGACAGGACATAGTAAGAGCAGGATTGCTCTGAGAGGGCTGAGGGTCAGAGAAGAGATAAAAATCTTGTCCAAGCTCCTATACTGGAAGGAAGGGGTCCTTGGGGCACGGGAAGTGCACTAATCCACCTGTGAAGCCCGTTTCTGGAGAAGGAAGGACCAGGCCTCGTTGGGGAAGGTGGCTCCTGAAGGTAGTAGAGAAATATAGGGCTCAGCTAGAAAGACAGAGGCTGACGTAACTTTAAGTGCCTCAGTCGCAGCCGCATTCAATACTCAAAAAGGCAGCAGTTGGAATAAAGGACCCCGGAGCCTGACCCATGTCTCCCGGTGTGATCCGTGGCTGCCAGCTTGGGACACTGTTTGCGAAGGCGTACAGCAGGAAGGAAGGGAGAGATCAGCGCAGAGACACGGCCTATAAAGGATACACAAAGAGGAGTCTTGAACAGGTGTTCCTGATCTACCTTTGAGTTTGCCTGACCCCTCCCTCGGATGACACAGTACCAATCAGGTCATCTTGTGCACAAAACTTTTGAGGAAAAACTCAAACTGCACCCAACTGTGTCCTTGGTGGCTTTTACAACTCGCCTGCTACACATGCTACACTCACCATCACCGTCAACGGTTCACAAACACCATCTCTGCCCTGGGATGCAGCTCTGCCCATGGAGAGCTTCATCATCTTGTCTGCTTTAACACCGGCCCAGAGTATCTGCATTGCAGGGTCGGCTACCCTAGCCGAGTACCACGGGTTGCGTCACGATCCCCCTTTTCCAAATTATCATTCCATCTTCCCCCTCATCTGAACTGTCATCTTCTTTATTGGACACTCAGGGCCACGGACCGGGTCCCAATCACCACCGTGACATACTTCCCCCTTAAAAGAGCCTGAAAGGCTCGGTATTGATTAACCCCGGGCCCTGCATGGCATTTCATTTTAACACCAGATACCAGGGATATATAGCATAGTTTCAACATTATAAATCTACGTATATATTTGAGGAGGCAGACACAGACACTGTCATGGCCAGTATGGATTCGACAACAAACTAAAAAGTAGAAAAAGGGTACAGTGTCACCAGATCCAAGGTATATATAGTATAGTTTCAACATTCAACATCTCCGTATTTATTTCAGGAGGCAGACACAGACGCTCTGAGTCCCAGTATGGATTACACAACAATATAAAAAGCCGTAAAAGGGGAATGGATCCCAAGCGTACTGCTGTATACAGTGTTGGGGTCATTTGGCAATCTACATATATATTTCAAGAGTAACACACAGCCTCTCACAGACTCAGTATGGATCACACCATAATATAAAAAGAAGATTCGCAAGAAATAATCACACATGTGTGCCAATGTTCCAGGTGTCAATGATGCGCTTTGAGTGGTGGGTGGATGATGAATTTCGGGCACAAAGGGTACTGGATCAACACATACAAGGAATATATAGTCTACTTAAAATACAAAAAAAATTCCGTATGTATTTCAGGAGGCAGACACATATGCTCACACGCTCAGTATGGATTTGACAATAATGTAACAAGTTGAAAAAAGGGTACAGTATGACCAGATACAAGGTATATATAGTATAGTTTAAACATTCTAAATCTCCGTAGACATTTCATGAGGCAGACACAGATGCTCTCAGTTCCAGTATGCATTAGCCAAGAATATAAAAAGTAGAAAAAGATTACTGTATCACCAGATACAAGGTGCATATAGTATTGTTTAAACATTATAAATCTTATTTTTTTTCAGGAGGCAGACACAGACGCTCTCAGGGTCAGTATGGATTACACAATATAAATAGCAGTAAAAGGGTAATGGATCAGAAGCGTACAGCTGCATACAGTGTTGGGGTAATTGTAACCCTCAGTAGATATTTCCATAGTCAGAAGCAGACTCTCACTGGCTCAGTATGGATTAGACCACTATATAAAAAGCAGTAAATGGGTAAGGTATCACAAGCATACAGCTGTATACAGTGTTGGGTTAATCTTAAATCTACAAATATATTTCTGGAGTTGCAGACTGACATTCACAGGCTCAGTATGGATTACACAAGAATATTAAAACTTGAAAAAGGGTAATGTTTTACAATCATTCAGCTGCATACAGTGTTGGTGTCATTTTAAATCTCCTTATATTTTACCAGAGTAAGACACAAACTCTCACAGGCTCAGTATGGATTACACCCTAAATAAAAATGAGAAAAATGGAAATGTATTCGAAACGTACACCAGTATACAGTGTTGGAGTACTTTGAAATCTTTGTTTATATTTCAGTGTCAGTCTGCCAGTCCAGACTCTCCGCTAGAGGAAGGTAGGTGGATAAAAGTACAGATGTAAAGTCAAGAGATTTTAGATGTTTTTGAATTAGTAATCACGGGAAAACCTCCAGGGAGAATTCGCAGAGGCGATGCTGACCCTCAATGATTTTAACTGTGGATACAGCTAAAACACAAATTAGTGAAGAAAGGGTTGCTGTATCGCAGTAGTGTCGATCCCATCACCGTAACTCGTCTCCAATTGTGATCACAGGGAGAGCTGTAGACATGGTCCTCACTGCCTATCATGATCTGTCTGGTCAATTTGGAGTGCAAAACACACAAGCCACAGGCGGTAGGGAATTCTATTGGATTGCCATGAGAGGACACATTGAAAAATGGTGGCAGGAATGTCACACGTCTGTGATTATGAAAAATGTGAAAGGTGATCATAAAGCACGACTGCATCCGATTTGGAGTTGACGTCCATTACAAATGGTAGCCATTGGTAATCTGAAGGTAGAGGCCAGCAGGACAGGACATAACTACATCTTAACCATCATAGATCAGTACACCAAATTTGTAGTGGCCGCCCCTGTGATGGATTTAACTGGCCAGACTACACAGCGGTGGAGCAGGGAGAGGTAAGTATTGCAAGGGCTGTGTCCCTGAACAAGTAGGGGGGACCCACTCGTGGGCGCTGGTACTGGCATAGGACCCCTCATAGTACGCCAGTGTGTCTGACGGCGAGCGGGCCCCCCACCGTCAGAGACACTTTATTGTACTATGAGAGGCCCTGTGCCAGTGCCGTCGCCCAAGGGTGGGGCCACACACCTGTTCAGGGCAACAGCACTTGCCCGGGTGCGGCAGGTGTTGACCCCGGGCCAGATTTGGGGGGGGCAGCCAATTTCGGCTGGTTTAAAAAGTGGCATATGGTGATGTGTAGGCTGGACTTTCAGCTGCTGCAAATGGAGGAATTGGAGAAGTCAGAGGAAGAGGAGGACAAAACCGAGCCTTTTTTCTGCCAACCTATGTGTTATCAGGGGAGGGTGGGAGAAGATCTTTTGAAACCCATGCATGGTTCATTTTAATGAAGGCTAGATCATCAACATTTTGGGTCGACAGACGGGTCCTTTTTTCTGTCAGAATTGATCCAGCAGCACTGAAGACTCTTTCAGATAGCACACTACCAGCAGGGCAAGCGAGCTTCTGTAAGGCATATTGTGCCAATTCAGGCCATGTGTCCAGTTTAGAGGCCCAATAATCAAAGGGGAATGATCTGTGAGGGAGAACCTCGATATGGGAGGAGAAGTAGTTTGTAACCATAGTTGACAACTGCTGTCTCCTGTCACTTGCAATCGATTCTGTATTAGCTGTCGTGTGCGCAGGACTTGAGAAATAAGACCACAACATGGTCAGAAAACCCCTGTCTCCAATGCCACTTTGACTGTGTGCACCACGAACACCTCTTCCATTTTGCCCACTACAGCTCGTGGGAGAACCAGCTCCACTGCTGTGTGCTAGGAATTCCTCAAACAATCTGTCTACCAGAGTTGCTTGTTTGTTAGCCAATATTAGCTCTAGGTTTTCCTGTGGCATGATATTGTGTAATTTGCCTTTATAGCGTGGATCGAGGATGCTGGCCAACCAGTAGTTGTCATCCCTCATCATTTTGGCAATGCGGGGGTCCCTTTTTAGGAACTGCAAGGCATAGTCCCACATGTGGGCCAATGTTCCAGGTGTCAATGCTGCACTGCCAGTGGTGGGTGGAGGAGCACTTACTGGCAAATCCACATCCTTCCAGTCACACGCAAGCCCTGTACCTGACCTTGGCACGCCCACATGTTCTCTTGCCCCCTGAGAAGCATCCTCTGCCCCAAAATAATCATCCCCCTCATCCTCCTCCTCATCTTCCTCTTCTTCTTCCACCTTGTCCACGACAGTTCCCTGACCAGACAATGGCTGACTGTCATCAAGGCTTCCCTCCTCCTCCTCCTCCTGTTGCTCCTCAGCTGCAGACGCCTGATCCTTGATGTGCATCAAAGTTTGCATGAGCAGACGCATATGTGGTATGCTCATGCTTATGATGGCGTCGTCTGCATTTACCAGCCGTGTGCATTCCTCAAAACACTGAAGGACTTTACAGAGGTCTTTCAGCTTTGACCACGCACACCCGACAATTCCATGTCTGCCCTCAAACTGCGTGTATCCTCCCACAAATGCATTACAGCCTGCCTCTGTTCGCACAGCCTCTCAACCATGTGCATGGTGGAGTTGCATCTTGTAGCAACGTCTATGATTAGGCATTGCCTGGGGAGGTTGAGTGATCGCTGCAGCTTCTGCATACGACTGGAGTGGATGTTTGAGCGACGGATGTGCGAGCACAGTCTTCGCACCTTATGGAGCAGGGCTGTTAACTCCGGATAATTATTTAGGAAGCACTGCAGCACCAGGTTCAAGGTGTGAGCCAGGCAAGGTATGTGTGTGAGTTTTGAAAGGGCTATGGCTGCCACAAAATTCCACCCATTATCACTTACTACCTTGCCTGGCTAAAGATGTAGACTGCCCAGCCATGACTCAGTTTGTCGATGCAAGTAGTCGGCCAGTACCTCCGCGGTGTGTCTACTGTCGCCCAAAGACATCATTTTTAAAACAGCCTGCTGCTGCTTACCACTAGCTGTTCGATAGTGCAACACGGACAGATGTGGATGGAGTGCTCATGCGACTGCGCTCTGTCGACGAGCTTTCGCTTCTGGAGGAGGAGGAGGGTCGAACGCCTACACCCAACTGTTTCCTATACTGTGGGCTAGGCAGCACTGTTCCGCCGCCGCTGTCTCCTGTGGAGCCTGCATCCACCACATTAACCCAGTGCGCAGTGATGGACACGTAACGGCCCTGGCCATGCCTACTGGTCCATGCATCTATTGTGAGGTGCACCTTTCCATTCACTGATTGTTTTAGTGCATGGACAATGCGGTCTTTCACATGCCGGTGGAGGGCAGGGATGGCTTTTCGAGAAAAGAAGTGCCGACTGGGTAGGTCATAGCGTGGGACAGCATAGGCCAGGAGCTCTCGGAAAGCGTTGCTTTCTACCAAACGGAAGGGCATCATCTCTAATGAGATCAGTTTGGCAATGTAGGCGTTCAAAGCCAGTGTACGGGGATGAGAGGATGAGTACTTTCTTGTCCTTCTCAGAGTGTCTGGTAGGGTGAGCTGGACTTGAGAGCTGCATATGGGGGAACTAGCATTGGACATGATGGACTGAGAAGGGGTTGGTGATGGTGAGGGTGTTGATGGCCTAGATTCAGTGTTTCCTCGTGAAAATATTGTGATTGCCTGACTGGTTTTGCCTGGCGACGACACCTCAATATTTCTTGATGGTGGTGTGCTTAGCGTTGGCCTTAAAGTGTGGGAAGCGATGGAGCGTTGCAGGCTAACTTGAGTCGGAGCAGGTGCACATGTGCTACCTGAGCTTTTGTAGTCTATCCACGCTTGCAAGTGCATGTTGGTTAAATGTCTAAGCATGCAACTGGTATTCAAATTTCTTATATTTTTCCCCCTGCTAAAGGTCCTTTGGCATGTCTTACAGATAACTTTTGCGTCATCAGTAGGATTTTGTTCAAAAAAGTGCCACACTGCACTCTTCCTACTATGCTACAAATTTTCAGAGCTTGCACGCTGTGCTAATTTAACCATCTAGCCAAGCTGTCCTGCAGCTCTTTTAGCTTTCTTGCCAAGTTTTTTGTCAGCTACGGGCCAGCTGGATAACCGCTGCTGCGATGACGATGCCTGCTGCGGATCCTTCTCCTGTTCTTACCTATTGTCACCAGCACCCTCTTCCCCCAATGGATGCCAATCTGAGTCAACAACTGGGTCATCCATCACCTCCTCTTCAATGTCATCTGCACCTTCCTATGTACCTTCCTCTGTGTCACCGTGTAAGGTGGTATAGTATGCGGGAAGGGGCACCTGAGTTTCATCAGGGTCTGATTCGGGCTCAGTAGACTGCGAGGGCAATGTAGTGCTGTGGGTGAATGTACCAGCGGAATCCATGTCAGATTCATCTTTGATTGGGGAATTCAGGATTTGACTTGATAACCCAGGAATGGTATGTGAAAAGAGCTCCATGGAGTAATCTGAAGTGTGTGCTGCAGCATCCTTCACTTTTGGTGTTGGTGAAGGACACATTGAAAGGTGTTGTTCCTGACCAGAGGCCTGCACTGATGATTCTGTGCTTGCAGTTTTTGTAACTTCAGAAGAGGAGGCAATAGAGCTGGAGGCTGTTTAGGCAATGTAAGCCAAACCTGTTCCTGATGCTCCGGCTTTAAAAGCAGTTTACCTACTCCTAGAAAAGGGAACCTTAACCCCTTTCTGACATCAGACGTACTATCCCGTCCATGGGACCCGAGTCCCTATGCCCATGGATGGGATAGTACGTCTAGCGCGATCAGCTGCGCTCATGGGGGGAGCGCAGCTGATCGCAGCCGGGTGTCAGCTGATTATCACAGCTGACAAACGCGACATGGTGTCCGAACTCAATTCCAGCTAAAAAAGTAAAATGGCGCTGCTTCCCTTCCGAGCTCTGCCATGCGCCCAAATAGTCGTTTACACCCACATAAGGGGTATCAGCATACTCAGGACAAATTGCCCAATAACTTTTGGGGTCCTGTTGCCCTTGGAAAATAAAAATTAGGGGTGAAAAGATCATTTTTGTGGAAAAAATATGATTTTTTAACTGTACGGCTGTACGTTATAAACTTCTGTGAAGCCCTTGTGAGTTCAAAGTTTTCACCATATATCTAGATAAGTTCCTTGGGGGGTCTAGTTTCCAAAATGGGGTCACTTGTGGGGGGTTCCCTTTGTTTAGGTACATCAGGGGCTCTCCAAACGTGACATGGCGTCCTATCTGAATTCCAGCCAATTTTGCATTGAAAAAGTCAAACGGCGCTCCTTCCCTTCATAGCTCTGCCATGCGCCAAAACAGTGGTTACCCCCACATATCAGGTATCATCGTACTCAGGACAAATTGCACAATAACTTCCTCAGTCTAAATTCTCCTGTTACCATTGGACCTGAAGTAATTTTTTTTGTGAAAAAAAGTTAAATGTTCATTTTTTTAACATTCAAAAAATTCCTGTGAAGCACCTAAAGGGTTAATAAACTTCTTGAATGTGGTTTTGAGCACCTTGAGGGGTGCAGTTTTTAGAATGGTGTCACTTTTGGGGATTTTCTATCATATAGACCCCTCAAAGTGACTGCAAATGTAATGTGGTCCGTAAAAATAAAATGGTGTTGCAAAAATGAGAAATCGCTGGATAACTTTTAACCCGTATAACTTCCTAACAAAAGAAAATTTTGGTTCCAAAATTGCGCTTATGTAAAATAAACATGTGGGAAATGTTACTTATTAAGTTTTTGTAAGCTATATCTGTGACTTAAGGGCATAAAAATTCAAAGTTGGAAAATTGCGAAGTTTTCAAAATTTTCCCCAAATTGCCATTTTTTTCACAAATAAACGCAAGTTATTTGAATGAAATTTTTCCACTAATATGAAGTACAATATGTCACGAGAAAACAATGTCAGAATCACCAGGATCCATGAAAGCATTTCAGAGTTATTACCTCATAAAGTGACAGTGGTCAGAATTGTAAAAATTGGCCCTGTCATGAACGTGCAAGCTACCCTAGGGGGTAAAGGGGTTAAAGGCCTTCTTGTGCCAGACGATGATGCAGGCTCAATACATCCTGCCTTAGCTGCTATTGTGCTTTTGCCAGAACCAGCCAATGCACCACCACCATCAGTACCATCGGCGCCCCCCCGCCCTCGTCCATGGCCTCTTCCACCAGACTTCCTTATGTTTGGGAAAATGTACCAAAAATACAAGCAGAGAAATGGTTCTGTATGAGTAGCGTACAGCTGTGTAAGGTGTATGTAAGAAGTGAAATCTCCGTATATATTCTGTGAGTCACAGACGCTCACCAAGTATGTATGTCACCGTAATCCAACAAGCAGATATATGGTACTGTATCAGAGGTGTACAGCTGTATACGTTGTTGTTGAAACTGTCAATCTCCGTATATGTATTTACGGAATGTTTCACACACACGCGCTGACTCTGTATAGATGTGACAGTAATAAGAACACCAGATATACGATACTGTTTGAGAATTGGACAGCTCAATACGGTGTATAAAGAAATGGAAATGTCCGTATATGTATTTATGGAGTGTCACACACACACGCTGACTCTGTGTAGATGTGACAGTAATAAGATCACCATATATCCGATACTGTTTGAGAATCGGACTGCTCAATATGGTGTATAAAGAAATGGAAATGTACGTATATGTATTTAAGGAGTGTCACACATACACGCTGACTGTGTAGATGTGACAGTAATACGAACACCAGATATCCAATACTGTTTGACAAACGGACTGCTCAATACAGTGTATAAAGAAATGGAAATGTCCGTATATGTATTTATGGAGTGTCACACACGCTGACTCTGTGTAGATGTGACAGTAATAAGAACACCAGATATCCAATACTGTTTGAGAATCGGACTGCTCAATACGGTGTATAAAGAAATGGAAATGTCCTTATATGTATTTATGGAGTGTCACACACACACACGCTGACTCTGTATAGATGTGACAGTAATAAGAACACCAGATATCCGATACTGTTTGAGAATTGGACAGCTCAATACGGTGTAGAAAGAAATAGAAATGTCCTTATATGTATTTATGGAGTGTCACACAGACACGCTGACTCTGTGTAGATGTGACAGTAATAAGATCACCAGATATTCGATACTGTTTGAGAATCGGACTGCTCAAAACGGTGTATAAAGAAATGGAAATGTCCGTATATGTATTTATGGAGTGTCACACACACACACACTGACTCTGTGTAGATGTGACAGTAATAAGAACACCAGATATCCGATACTGTTTGATAATCGGACAGCTCAATACGGTGTATAAAGAATTGGAAATGTCCGTATATGTATTTATGGAGTGTCACATACACACGCTGACTCTGTGTAGATGTGACAGTAATAAGAACACGAGATATCCAATACTGTTTGAGAATCGGACAGCTCAATACGGTGTATAAAGAAATGGAAATGTCCATATATGTATTTATGGAGTGTCACACACACACGCTGACTCTGTGTAGATGTGACAGTAATAAGAACACAAGATATCCATTACTGTTTGAGAATCGGACTGCTCAGTACGGTGTATAAAGAAATGGAAATGTCCGTATATGTATTTATGGAGTGTCACACACACACGCTGACTCTGTGTAGATGTGACAGTAATAAGAACACCAGATATCCAATACTGTTTGATAATCGGACAGCTCAATACGGTGTATAAAGAAATGGAAATGTCCATATATGTATTTATGGAGTGTCACACACACACGCCGACTCTGTGTAGATGTGACAGTAATAAGAACACCAGATATCCAATACTGCTTGAGAATCGGACAGCTCAATACGGTGTATAAAGAAATGGAAATGTCTGTATATGTATTTAAGGAGTGTCACACATACACGCTGACTCTGTGTAGATGTGACAGTAATAAGAACACCAGATATCCAATACTGTTTGATAATTGGACAGCTCAATACAGTGTATAAAGAAATGGAAATGTCCGTATATGTATTTATGGAGTGTCACACAAAAACGCTGACTCTGTGTAGATGTGACAGTAATAAGAACACCAGATATCCAATACTGTTTGATAATCTGACAGCTTAATACGGTGTATAAAGAAATGGAAATGTCCATATATGTACTTATGGAGTGCCACACACACACGCTGACTCTGAGTAGATGTCACAGTAATAAGAACACCAGATATCCGATACTGTTTGAGAATCGGACTGCTCAATACGGTGTATAAAGAAATGGAAATGTCCGTATATGTATTTATGGAGTGTCACACACACACGCGCTGACTCTGTGTGGATGTGACAGTAATAAGAACACCAGATATAAAATACTGTTTGATAATCGGACAGCTCAATACGGTGTATAAAGAAATGGAAATGTCCGTATATGTATTTAAGGAGTGTCACACATACACGCTGACTCTGTGTAGATGTGACAGTAATAAGAACACCAGATATCCAATACTGTTTGATAATCGGACAGCTCAATACATTGTATAAAGAAATGGAAATGTCCGTATATGTATTTATGGAGTGTCACACACAAACGCTGACTCTGTGGAGATGTGACAGTAATAAGAACACCAGATATCCTATACTGTTTGAGAATCGGACTGCTCAATACGGTGTATAAAGAAATGGAAATGTCCGTATATGTATTTATGGAGTGTCACACACACACGCTGACTCTGTGTGGATGTGACAGTAATAAGAACACCAGATATCCAATACTGTTTGATAATCGGACAGCTGAATACGGTGTATAAAGAAATGGAAATGTCCATATATGTATTTATGGAGTGTCACACACACACGCCGACTCTGTGTAGATGTGACAGTAATAAGAACACCAGATATCCGATACTGTTTGAGAATTGGACAGCTCAATACGGTGTATAAAGAAATGGAAATGTCCATATATGTATTTATGAAGTGTCACACACACACGCTGACTCTGTGTAGATGTGACAGTAATACGAACACCAGATATCCGATACTGTTTAACAAACAGACTGCTCAATACAGTGTATAAAGAAATGGAAATGTCCTTATATGTATTTATGGAGTGTCACACACACACACGCTGACTCTGTATAGATGTGACAGTAATAAGAACACCAGATATCTGATACTGTTTGATAATCGGACAGCTCAATACGGTGTATAAAGAATTGGAAATGTCCGTATATGTATTTATGGAGTGTCACACACACACACTGACTCTGTGTAGATGTGACAGTAATAAGAACACCAGATATCCAATACTGTTTGAGAATCGGACAGCTCAATACGGTGTATAAAGAAATGGAAATGTCCGTATATGTATTTATGGAGTGTCACACACACACGCTGACTCTGTGTAGATGTGACAGTAATAAGAACACCAGATATCCAATACTGTTTGAGAATCGGACTGCTCAGTACGGTGTATAAAGAAATGGAAATGTCCGTATATGTATTTATGGAGTGTCACACACACACGCTGACTCTGTGTAGATGTGACAGTAATAAGAACACCAGATATCCAATACTGTTTGAGAATCGGACAGCTCAATATGGTGTATAAAGAAATGGAAATGTCCGTATATGTATTTAAGGAGTGTCACACATACACGCTGACTCTGTGTAGATGTGACAGTAATAAGAACACCAGATATCCAATACGGTTTGAGAATCGGACAGCTCAATACGGTGTATAAAGAAATGGAAATGTCCGTATATGTATTTATGGAGTGTCACACACACACGCTGACTCTGTGTAGATGTGACAGTAATAACAACACCAGATATCCAATACTGTTTGAGAATCGGACTGCTCAGTACGGTGTATAAAGAAATGGAAATATCCGTATATGTATATATGGAGTGTCACACACACACGCTGACTCTGTGTAGATGTGATAGTAATAAGAACACCAGATATCCAATACTGTTCGAGAATCGGACAGCTCAATACGGTGTATAAAGAAATGGAAATGTCCGTATATATATTTAAGGAGTGTCACACATACACGCTGACTCTGTGTAGATGTGACAGTAATAAGAACACCAGATATCCAATACTGTTTGAGAATCGGACAGCTCAATACGGTGTATAAAGAAATGGAAATGTCCGTATATGTATTTATGGAGTGTCACACACACACGCTGACTCTGTGTAGATGTGACAGTAATAAGAACACCAGATATCCAATACTGTTTGAGAATCGGACTGCTCAGTACGGTGTATAAAGAAATGGAAATGTCCGTATACGTATTTATGGAGTGTCACACACACACAATGACTCTGTGTAGATGTGACAGTAATAAGAACACCATATATCCAATACTGTTTGAGAATCAGACAGCTCAATACGGTGTATAAAGAAATGGAAATGTCCGTATATGTATTTAAGGAGTGTCACACATATACGCTGACTCTGTGTAGATGTGACAGTAATAAGAACACCAGATATCCGATACTGTTTTAGAACTGGACAGCTCAATACGGTGTAGAAAGAAATGGAAATGTCCTTATATATATTTATGGAGTGTCACACAGACACGCTGACTCTGTGTAGATGTGACAGTAATAAGATCACCAGATATCCGATACTGTTTGCGAATCGGACTGCTCAAAACGGTGTATAAAGAAATGGAAATGTCCGTATATGTATTTATGGAGTGTCACACACACACACACACACTGACTCTGTGTAGATGTGACATTAATAAGAACACAAGATATCCGATACTGTTTGATAATCGGACAGCTCAATACGGTGTATAAAGAATTTGAAATGTCCGTATATGTATTTATGGAGTGTCACACACACACGCTGACTCTGTGTAGATGTGACAGTAATAAGAACACCAGATATCCAATACTGTTTGAAAATCGGACAGCTCATTACGGTGTATAAAGAAATGGAAATGTCCGTATATGTATTTATGGAGTGTCACACACACACACTGACTCTGTGTAGATGTGACAGTAATAAGAACACCAGATATCCAATACTGTTTGAGAATCGGACTGCTCAGTACGGTGTATAAAGAAATGGAAATGTCCGTATATGTATTTATGGAGTGTCACACACACACGCTGACTCTGTGTAGATGTGACAGTAATAAGAACACCAGATATCCAATACTGTTTGATAATCGGACAGCTCAATACGGTGTATAAAGAAATGGAAATGTCCATATATGTATTTATGGAGTGTCACACACACACGCCGACTCTGTGTAGATGTGACAGTAATAAGAACACCAGATATCCAATACTGTTTGAGAATCGGACAGATCAATACGGTGTATAAAGAAATGGAAATGTCCGTATATGTATTTAAGGAGTGTCACACATACACGCTGACTCTGTGTAGATGTGACAGTAATAAGAACACCAGATATCCAATACTGTTTGATAATCGGACAGCTGAATACGGTGTATAAAGAAATGGAAATGTCCGTATATGTATTTATGGAGTGTCACACACAAACGCTGACTCTGTTTAGATGTGACAGTAATAAGAACACCAGATATCCAATACTGTTTGATAATCTGACAGCTTAATACGGTGTATAAAGAAATGGAAATGTCCATATATGTATTTATGGAGTGCCACACACACACGCTGACTCTGTGTAGATGTGACAGTAATAAGAACACCAGATATCCGATACTGTTTGAGAATCGGACTGCTCAATACGGTGTATAAAGAAATGGAAATGTCCGTATATGTATTTATGGAGTGTCACACACACACGCTGACTCTGTGTGGATGTGACAGTAATAAGAACACCAGATATCCAATACTGTTTGATAATCGGACAGCTCAATACGGTGTATAAAGAAATGGAAATGTCCATATATGTATTTATGGTGTGACACACACATACGCTGACTCTGTGTAGATGTGACAGTAATAAGAACACCAGATATCCAATACTGTTTGAGAATCGGACAGCTCAATACGGTGTATAAAGAAATGGAAATGTCCATATATGTATTTATGGAGTGTCACACACACGCTGACTCTGTGTGGATGTGACAGTAGTAAGAACACCAGATATCCAATACTGTTTGATAATCAGACAGCTCAATACGGTGTATAAAGAAATGGAAATGTCCATATATGTATTTATGGAGTGTCACACACACACGCCGACTCTGTGTAGATGTGACAGTAATAAGAACACCAGATATCCGATACTCTTTGAGAATTGGACAGCTCAATACGGTGTATAAAGAAATGGAAATGTCCATATATGTATTTATGGAGTGTCACACACACACGCCGACTCTGTGTAGATGTGACAGTAATAAGAACACCAGATATCCGATACTCTTTGAGAATTGGACAGCTCAATACGGTGTATAAAGAAATGGAAATGTCCATATATGTATTTATGGATTGTCACACACACGCTGACTCTGTGTGGATGTGACAGTAATAAGATCACCAGATATCCGATACTGTTTGAGAATCGGACTGCTCAAAACGGTGTTCAAAGAAATGGAAATGTCCTTATATTTATTTATGGAGTGTCACACACACACGCTGACTCTGTATAGATGTGACAGTAATACGAACACCAGATATCCGATACTGTTTGAGAATTGGACAGCTGAATACGGTGTAGAAAGAAATGGAAATGTCCTTATATGTATTTATGGAGTGTCACACAGACACGCTGACTCTGTGTAGATGTGACAGTAATAAGATCACTAGATATCCGATACTGTTTGAGAATCGGACTGCTCAAAATGGTGTATAAAGAAATGGAAATGTCCGTATATGTATTTATGGAGTGTCACACACACACACGCTGACTCTGTGTAGATGTGACAGTAATAAGAACACCAGATATCCAATACTTTTTGAGAATCGGACTGCTCAATACGGTGTATAAAGAAATGGAAATGTCCGTATATGTATTTATGGAGTGTCACACACACACGCTGACTCTGTGTAGATGTGACAGTAATAAGATCACCAGATATCCGATACTGTTTGAGAATCGGACTGCTCAATACGGTGTATAAAGAAATGGAAATGTCCGTATATGTATTTAAGGCATGTCACACATACACGCTGTCTCTGTGTAGATGTGACAGTAATACGAACACCAGATATCCGATACTGTTTGACAAACAGACTGCTCAATACAGTGTATAAAGAAATGGAAATCTCCTTATACGTATTTATGGAGTGTCACACACACACACGCTGACTCTGTATAGATGTGACAGTAATAAGAACACCAGATATCTGATACTGTTTGATAATCGGACAGCTCAATACGGTGTATAAAGAATTGGAAATGTCCGTATATGTATTTATGGAGTGTCACACACACACGCTGACTCTGTGTAGATGTGACAGTAATAAGAACACCAGATATCCAATACTGTTTGAGAATCGGACAGCTCAATACGGTGTATAAAGAAATGGAAATGTCCGTATATGTATTTATGGAGTGTCACACACACACGCTGACTCTGTGTAGATGTGACAGTAATAAGAACACCAGATATCCAATACTGTTTGAGAATCGGACTGCGCAATACGGTGTATAAAGAAATGGAAATGTCCGTATATTTATTTATGGAGTGTCACACACACACGCTGACTCTGTGTAGATGTGACAGTAATAAGAACACCAGATATCCAATACTGTTTGAGAATCGGACAGCTCAATATGGTGTATAAAGAAATGGAAATGTCAGTATATGTATTTAAGGAGTGTCACACATACACGCTGACTCTGTGTAGATGTGACAGTAATAAGAACACCAGATATCCAATACTGTTTGAGAATCGGACAGCTCAGTACGGTGTATAAAGAAATGGAAATGTCCGTATATGTATTTATGGAGTGTCACACACACACGCTGACTCTGTGTAGATGTGACAGTAATAAGAACACCATATATCCAATACTGTTTGAGAATCGGACAGCTCAATACGGTGTATAAAGAAATGGAAATGTACGTATATGTATTTATGGAGTGTCACACACACACGCTGACTCTGTGTAGATGTGACAGTAATAAGAACACCAGATATCCGATACTGTTTGAGAATCGGACTGCTCAATACGGTGTATAAAGAAATGGAAATGTCCGTATATGTATTTATGGAGTGTCACACACACACGCTGACTCTGTGTGGATGTGACAGTAATAAGAACACCAGATATCCAATACTGTTTGATAATCGGACAGCTCAATACGGTGTATAAAGAAATGGAAATGTCCGTATATGTATTTAAGGAGTGTCACACATACACGCTGACTGTGTAGATGTGACAGTAATAAGAACACCAGATATCCAATACTGTTTGATAATCGGACAGCTCAATACGTTGTATAAAGAAATGGAAATGTCCGTATATGTATTTATGGAGTGTCACACACAAACGCTGACTCTGTGGAGATGTGACAGTAATAAGAACACCAGATATCCGATACTGTTTGAGAATCGGACTGCTCAATACGGTGTATAAAGAAATGGAAATGTCCGTATATGTATTTATGGAGTGTCACACACACATGCTGACTCTGTGTAGATGTGACAGTAATAAGAACACCATATATCCAATACTGTTTGAGAATTAGACAGCTCAATACGGTGTATAAAGAAATGGAAATGTCCGTATATGTATTTAATGAGTGTCACACATATACGCTGACTCTGTGTAGATGTGACAGTAATAAGAACACCAGATATCCGATACTGTTTGAGAACTGGACAGCTCATTACGGTGTAGAAAGAAATGGAAATGTCCTTATATGTATTTATGGAGTGTCACACAGACACGCTGACTCTGTGTAGATGTGACAGTAATAAGATCACCAGATATCCGATTCTGTTTGCGAATCGGACTGCTCAAAACGGTGTATAAAGAAATGGAAATGTCCGTATATGTATTTATGGAGTGTCACACACACACACACTGACTCTGTGTAGATGTGACATTAATAAGAACACAAGATATCCGATACTGTTTGAAAATCGGACAGCTCATTACGGTGTATAAAGAAATGGAAATGTCCGTATATGTATTTATGGAGTGTCACACACAAACGCTGACTCTGTGGAGATGTGACAGTAATAAGAACACCAGATATCCGATACTGTTTGAGAATCGGACTGCTCAATACGGTGTATAAAGAAATGGAAATGTCCGTATATGTATTTATGGAGTGTCACACACACACGCTGACTCTGTGTAGATGTGACAGTAATAAGAACACCAGATATCCAATACTGTTTGATAATCGGACAGCTCAATACGGTGTATAAAGAAATGGAAATGTCCATATATGTATTTATGGAGTGTCACACACACACGCCGACTCTGTGTAGATGTGACAGTAATAAGAACACCAGATATCCAATACTGTTTGAGAATCGGACAGATCAATACGGTGTATAAAGAAATGGAAATGTCCGTATATGTATTTAAGGAGTGTCACACATACACGCTGACTCTGTGTAGATGTGACAGTAATAAGAACACCAGATATCCAATACTGTTTGATAATCGGACAGCTGAATACGGTGTATAAAGAAATGGAAATGTCCGTATATGTATTTATGGAGTGTCACACACAAACGCTGACTCTGTTTAGATGTGACAGTAATAAGAACACCAGATATCCAATACTGTTTGATAATCTGACAGCTTAATACGGTGTATAAAGAAATGGAAATGTCCATATATGTATTTATGGAGTGCCACACACACACGCTGACTCTGTGTAGATGTGACAGTAATAAGAACACCAGATATCCGATACTGTTTGAGAATCGGACTGCTCAATACGGTGTATAAAGAAATGGAAATGTCCGTATATGTATTTATGGAGTGTCACACACACACGCTGACTCTGTGTGGATGTGACAGTAATAAGAACACCAGATATCCAATACTGTTTGATAATCGGACAGCTCAATACGGTGTATAAAGAAATGGAAATGTCCATATATGTATTTATGGTGTGACACACACATACGCTGACTCTGTGTAGATGTGACAGTAATAAGAACACCAGATATCCAATACTGTTTGAGAATCGGACAGCTCAATACGGTGTATAAAGAAATGGAAATGTCCATATATGTATTTATGGAGTGTCACACACACGCTGACTCTGTGTGGATGTGACAGTAGTAAGAACACCAGATATCCAATACTGTTTGATAATCAGACAGCTCAATACGGTGTATAAAGAAATGGAAATGTCCATATATGTATTTATGGAGTGTCACACACACACGCCGACTCTGTGTAGATGTGACAGTAATAAGAACACCAGATATCCGATACTCTTTGAGAATTGGACAGCTCAATACGGTGTATAAAGAAATGGAAATGTCCATATATGTATTTATGGAGTGTCACACACACACGCCGACTCTGTGTAGATGTGACAGTAATAAGAACACCAGATATCCGATACTCTTTGAGAATTGGACAGCTCAATACGGTGTATAAAGAAATGGAAATGTCCATATATGTATTTATGGATTGTCACACACACGCTGACTCTGTGTGGATGTGACAGTAATAAGATCACCAGATATCCGATACTGTTTGAGAATCGGACTGCTCAAAACGGTGTTCAAAGAAATGGAAATGTCCTTATATTTATTTATGGAGTGTCACACACACACGCTGACTCTGTATAGATGTGACAGTAATACGAACACCAGATATCCGATACTGTTTGAGAATTGGACAGCTGAATACGGTGTAGAAAGAAATGGAAATGTCCTTATATGTATTTATGGAGTGTCACACAGACACGCTGACTCTGTGTAGATGTGACAGTAATAAGATCACTAGATATCCGATACTGTTTGAGAATCGGACTGCTCAAAATGGTGTATAAAGAAATGGAAATGTCCGTATATGTATTTATGGAGTGTCACACACACACACGCTGACTCTGTGTAGATGTGACAGTAATAAGAACACCAGATATCCAATACTTTTTGAGAATCGGACTGCTCAATACGGTGTATAAAGAAATGGAAATGTCCGTATATGTATTTATGGAGTGTCACACACACACGCTGACTCTGTGTAGATGTGACAGTAATAAGATCACCAGATATCCGATACTGTTTGAGAATCGGACTGCTCAATACGGTGTATAAAGAAATGGAAATGTCCGTATATGTATTTAAGGCATGTCACACATACACGCTGTCTCTGTGTAGATGTGACAGTAATACGAACACCAGATATCCGATACTGTTTGACAAACAGACTGCTCAATACAGTGTATAAAGAAATGGAAATCTCCTTATACGTATTTATGGAGTGTCACACACACACACGCTGACTCTGTATAGATGTGACAGTAATAAGAACACCAGATATCTGATACTGTTTGATAATCGGACAGCTCAATACGGTGTATAAAGAATTGGAAATGTCCGTATATGTATTTATGGAGTGTCACACACACACGCTGACTCTGTGTAGATGTGACAGTAATAAGAACACCAGATATCCAATACTGTTTGAGAATCGGACAGCTCAATACGGTGTATAAAGAAATGGAAATGTCCGTATATGTATTTATGGAGTGTCACACACACACGCTGACTCTGTGTAGATGTGACAGTAATAAGAACACCAGATATCCAATACTGTTTGAGAATCGGACTGCGCAATACGGTGTATAAAGAAATGGAAATGTCCGTATATTTATTTATGGAGTGTCACACACACACGCTGACTCTGTGTAGATGTGACAGTAATAAGAACACCAGATATCCAATACTGTTTGAGAATCGGACAGCTCAATATGGTGTATAAAGAAATGGAAATGTCAGTATATGTATTTAAGGAGTGTCACACATACACGCTGACTCTGTGTAGATGTGACAGTAATAAGAACACCAGATATCCAATACTGTTTGAGAATCGGACAGCTCAGTACGGTGTATAAAGAAATGGAAATGTCCGTATATGTATTTATGGAGTGTCACACACACACGCTGACTCTGTGTAGATGTGACAGTAATAAGAACACCATATATCCAATACTGTTTGAGAATCGGACAGCTCAATACGGTGTATAAAGAAATGGAAATGTACGTATATGTATTTATGGAGTGTCACACACACACGCTGACTCTGTGTAGATGTGACAGTAATAAGAACACCAGATATCCGATACTGTTTGAGAATCGGACTGCTCAATACGGTGTATAAAGAAATGGAAATGTCCGTATATGTATTTATGGAGTGTCACACACACACGCTGACTCTGTGTGGATGTGACAGTAATAAGAACACCAGATATCCAATACTGTTTGATAATCGGACAGCTCAATACGGTGTATAAAGAAATGGAAATGTCCGTATATGTATTTAAGGAGTGTCACACATACACGCTGACTGTGTAGATGTGACAGTAATAAGAACACCAGATATCCAATACTGTTTGATAATCGGACAGCTCAATACGTTGTATAAAGAAATGGAAATGTCCGTATATGTATTTATGGAGTGTCACACACAAACGCTGACTCTGTGGAGATGTGACAGTAATAAGAACACCAGATATCCGATACTGTTTGAGAATCGGACTGCTCAATACGGTGTATAAAGAAATGGAAATGTCCGTATATGTATTTATGGAGTGTCACACACACATGCTGACTCTGTGTAGATGTGACAGTAATAAGAACACCATATATCCAATACTGTTTGAGAATTAGACAGCTCAATACGGTGTATAAAGAAATGGAAATGTCCGTATATGTATTTAATGAGTGTCACACATATACGCTGACTCTGTGTAGATGTGACAGTAATAAGAACACCAGATATCCGATACTGTTTGAGAACTGGACAGCTCATTACGGTGTAGAAAGAAATGGAAATGTCCTTATATGTATTTATGGAGTGTCACACAGACACGCTGACTCTGTGTAGATGTGACAGTAATAAGATCACCAGATATCCGATTCTGTTTGCGAATCGGACTGCTCAAAACGGTGTATAAAGAAATGGAAATGTCCGTATATGTATTTATGGAGTGTCACACACACACACACTGACTCTGTGTAGATGTGACATTAATAAGAACACAAGATATCCGATACTGTTTGAAAATCGGACAGCTCATTACGGTGTATAAAGAAATGGAAATGTCCGTATATGTATTTATGGAGTGTCACACACAAACGCTGACTCTGTGGAGATGTGACAGTAATAAGAACACCAGATATCCGATACTGTTTGAGAATCGGACTGCTCAATACGGTGTATAAAGAAATGGAAATGTCCGTATATGTATTTATGGAGTGTCACACACACACGCTGACTCTGTGTGGATGTGACAGTAATAAGAACACCAGATATCCAATACTGTTTGAAAATCGGACAGCTCAATACGGTGTATAAAGAAATGGAAATGTCCATATATGTATTTATGGAGTGTCACACACACACGCCGACTCTGTGTAGATGTGACAGTAATAAGAACACCAAATATCCGATACTGTTTGAGAATTGGACAGCTCAATACGGTGTATAAAGAAATGGAAATGTCGATATATGTATTTATGGAGTGTCACACACACACGCTGACTCTATGTAGATGTGACAGTAATAAGATCACCAGATATCCGATACTGTTTGAGAATCGGACTGCTCAATACGGTGTATAAAGAAATGGAAATGTCCGTATATGTATTTAAGGCATGTCACACATACACGCTGACTCTGTGTAGATGTGACAGTAATACGAACACCAGATATCCAATACTGTTTGAAAATCGGACAGCTCATTACGGTGTATAAAGAAATGGAAATGTCCTTATATGTATTTATGGAGTGTCACACACACACACGCTGACTCTGTATAGATGTGACAGTAATAAGAACACCAGATATCCAATACTGTTTGATAATCGGACAGCTCAATACGGTGTATAAAGAATTGGAAATGTCCGTATATGTATTTATGGAGTATCACACACACACGCTGACTCTGTGTAGATGTGACAGTAATAAGAACACCAGATATCCAATACTGTTTGAAAATCGGACAGCTCATTACGGTGTATAAAGAAATGGAAATGTCCGTATATGTATTTATGAAGTGTCACACACACACGCTGACTCTGTGTAGATGTGACAGTAATAAGAACACCAGATATCCAATACTGTTTGAGAATCGGACTGCTCAGTACGGTGTATAAAGAAATGGAAATGTCCGTATATGTATTTATGGAGTGTCACACACACACGCTGACTCTGTGTAGATGTGACAGTAATAAGAACACCAGATATCCAATACTGTTTGATAATCGGACAGCTCAATACGGTGTATAAAGAAATGGAAATGTCCATATATGTATTTATGGAGTGTCACACACACACGCCGACTCTGTGTAGATGTGACAGTAATAAGAACACCAGATATCCAATACTGTTTGAGAATCGGACAGATCAATACGGTGTATAAAGAAATGGAAATGTCCGTATATGTATTTAACGAGTGTCACACATACACGCTGACTCTGTGTAGATGTGACGGTAATAAGAACACCAGATATCCAATACTGTTTGATAATCGGACAGCTGAATACGGTGTATAAAGAAATGGAAATGTCCGTATATGTATTTATGGAGTGTCACACACAAACGCTGACTCTGTTTAGATGTGACAGTAATAAGAACACCAGATATCCAATACTGTTTGATAATCTGACAGCTCAATGCGGTGTATAAAGAAATGGAAATGTCCATATATGTATTTATGGAGTGTCACACACACACGCTGACTGTGTGTAGATGTGACAGTAATAAGAACACCAGATATCCAATACTGTTTGAGAATCGGACAGCTCAATACGGTGTATAAAGAAATGGAAATGTCCGTATATGTATTTATGGAGTGTCACACACAAACGCTGACTCTGTGGAGATGTGACAGTAATAAGAACACCAGATATCCAATACTGTTTGAGAATCGGACTGCTCAGTACGGTGTATAAAGAAATGGAAATGTCCGTATATGTATTTATGGAGTGTCACACACACACGCTGACTCTGTGTAGATGTGACAGTAATAAGAACACCAGATATCCAATACTGTTTGATAATCGGACAGCTCAATACGGTGTATAAAGAAATGGAAATGTCCATATATGTATTTATGGAGTGTCACA
This sequence comes from Dendrobates tinctorius, assembly GCF_039654945.1. Classification (NCBI taxonomy): domain Eukaryota; kingdom Metazoa; phylum Chordata; class Amphibia; order Anura; family Dendrobatidae; genus Dendrobates; species Dendrobates tinctorius. The sequence goes on along the minus strand of NW_027361779.1, from coordinate 5,333,712 downwards.
CACACACGCCGACTCTGTGTAGATGTGACAGTAATAAGAACACCAGATATCCAATACTGTTTGAGAATCGGACAGATCAATACGGTGTATAAAGAAATGGAAATGTCCGTATATGTATTTAACGAGTGTCACACATACACGCTGACTCTGTGTAGATGTGACGGTAATAAGAACACCAGATATCCAATACTGTTTGATAATCGGACAGCTGAATACGGTGTATAAAGAAATGGAAATGTCCGTATATGTATTTATGGAGTGTCACACACAAACGCTGACTCTGTTTAGATGTGACAGTAATAAGAACACCAGATATCCAATACTGTTTGATAATCTGACAGCTCAATGCGGTGTATAAAGAAATGGAAATGTCCATATATGTATTTATGGAGTGTCACACACACACGCTGACTGTGTGTAGATGTGACAGTAATAAGAACACCAGATATCCAATACTGTTTGAGAATCGGACAGCTCAATACGGTGTATAAAGAAATGGAAATGTCCGTATATGTATTTATGGAGTGTCACACACAAACGCTGACTCTGTGGAGATGTGACAGTAATAAGAACACCAGATATCCGATACTGTTTGAGAATCGGACAGCTCAATACGGTGTATAAAGAAATGGAAATGTCCATATATGTATTTATGGAGTGTCACACACACGCTGACTCTGTGTGGATGTGACAGTAGTAAGAACACCAGATATCCAATACTGTTTGATAATCGGACAGCTCAATACGGTGTATAAAGAAATGGAAATGTCCATATATGTATTTATGGAGTGTCACACACACACGCCGACTCTGTGTAGATGTGACAGTAATAAGAACTCCAGATATCCGATACTCTTTGAGAATTGGACAGCTCAATACGGTGTATAAAGAAATGGAAATGTCCATATATGTATTTATGGAGTGTCACACACACACGCCGACTCTGTGTAGATGTGACAGTAATAAGAACACCAGATATCCGATACTCTTTGAGAATTGGACAGCTCAATACGGTGTATAAAGAAATGGAAATGTCCATATATGTATTTATGGACTGTCACACACACGCTGACTCTGTGTTGATGTGACAGTAATAAGATCACCAGATATCCGATACTGTTTGAAAATCGGACTGCTCAATACGGTGTATAAAGAAATGGAAATGTCCGTATATGTATTTAAGGAGTGTCACACATACACGCTGACTCTGTGTAGATGTGACAGTAATACGAACACCAGATATCCAATACTGTTTGACAAACAGACTGCTCAATACAGTGTATAAAGAAATGGAAATGTCCTTATATGTATTTATGGAGTGTCACACACACACGCTGACTCTGTGTAGATGTGACAGTAATAAGATCACCAGATATCCGATACTGTTTGAGAATCGGACTGCTCGAAACGGTGTACAAAGAAATGGAAATGTCCTTATATTTATTTATGGAGTGTCACACACACACACTCTGACTCTGTATAGATGTGACAGTAATAAGAACACCAGATATCCGATACTGTTTGAGAATTGGACAGCTGAATACGGTGTAGAAAGAAATGGAAATGTCCTTATATGTATTTATGGAGTGTCACACAGACACGCTGACTCTGTGTAGATGTGACAGTAATAAGATCACCAGATATCCGATAGTGTTTGAGAATCGGACAGCTCAAAATGGTGTATAAAGAAATGGAAATGTCCGTATATGTATTTATGTAGTGTCACACACACACGCTGACTCTGTGTAGATGTGACAGTAATAAGAACACCAGATATCCAATACTGTTTGAGAATCGGACAGCTCAATACGGTGTATAAAGAAATGGAAATGTCCGTATATGAATTTATGGAGTGTCACACACACACGCTGACTCTGTGTAGATGTGACAGTAATAAGATCACCAGATATCTGATACTGTTTGAGAATCGGACTGCTCAATACGGTGTATAAAGAAATGGAAATGTCCGTATATGTATTTAAGGCAAGTCACACATACACGCTGACTCTGTGTAGATGTGACAGTAATACGAACACCAGATATCCGATACTGTTTGACAAACAGACTGCTCAATACAGTGTATAAAGAAATGGAAATGTCCTTATATGTATTTATGGAGTGTCACACACACACACGCTGACTCTGTATAGATGTGACAGTAATAAGAACACCAGATATCTGATACTGTTTGATAATCGGACAGCTCAATACGGTGTATAAAGAATTGGAAATGTCCGTATATATATTTATGGAGTGTCACACACACACGCTGACTCTGTGTAGATGTGACAGTAATAAGAACACCAGATATCCAATACTGTTTGAGAATCGGACAGCTCAATACGGTGTATAAAGAAATGGAAATGTCCGTATATGTATTTATGGAGTGTCACACACACACGCTGACTCTGTGTAGATGTGAAAGTAATAAGAACACCAGATATCCAATACTGTTTGAGAATCGGACAGCTCAATACGGTGTATAAAGAAATGGAAATGTCCATATATGTATTTATGGAGTGTCACACACACACGCTGACTCTCTGTAGATGTGACAGTAATAAGAACACCAGATATCCAATACTGTTTGAGAATCGGACTGCTCAGTACGGTGTATAAAGAAATGGAAATGTCCGTATATGTATTTATGGAGTGTCACACACACACGCTGACTCTGTGTAGATGTGACAGTAATAAGAACACCATATATCCAATACTGTATGAGAATCGGACAGCTCAATACGGTGTATAAAGAAATGGAAATGTCCGTATATGTATTTAAGGAGTGTCACACATACACGCTGACTCTGTGTAGATGTGACAGTAATAAGAACACCAGTACAACAGTATCAGATACTGTTTGAGAACTGGACATCTCCATACGGTGTAGAAAGAAATGGAAATGTCCTTATATGTATTTATGGAGTGTCACACAGACACGCTGACTCTGTGTAGATGTGACAGTAATAAGATCACCAGATATCCGATACTGTTTGCGAATCGGACTGCTCAAAACGGTGTATAAAGAAATGGAAATGTCCGTATATGTATTTATGGAGAGTCACACACACACACACTGACTCTGTGTAGATGTGACAGTAATAAGAACACCAGATATCCGATACTGTTTGATAATCGGACAGCTCAATACGGTGTATAAAGAATTGGAAATGTCCGTATATGTATTCCTGGAGTGTCACACACACATGCTGACTCTGTGTAGATGTGACAGTCATAAGAACACCAGATATCCAATACTGTTTGAGAATCGGACAGCTCATTACGGTGTATAAAGAAATGGAAATGTCCGTATATGTATTTATGGAGTGTCACACACACACGCTGACTCTGTGTAGATGTGACTGTAATAAGAACACCAGATATCCAATACTGTTTGAGAATCGGACTGCTCAGTACGGTGTATAAAGAATTGGAAATGTCCGTATATGTATTTATGGAGTGTCACACACACACGCTGACTCTGTGTAGATGTGACAGTAATAAGAACACCAGATATCCAATACTGTTTGATAATAGGACAGCTCAATACGGTGTATAAAGAAATGGAAATGTCCATATATGTATTTATGGAGAGTCACACACACACGCCGACTCTGTGTAGATGTGACAGTAATAAGAACACCAGATATCCAATACTGTTTGAGAATCGGACAGCTCAATACGGTGTATAAAGAAATGGAAATGTCCGTATATGTATTTAAGGAGTGTCACACATACACGCTGACTCTGTGTAGATGTGACAGTAATAAGAACACCAGATATCCAATACTGTTTGATAATCGGACAGCTGAATACGGTGTATAAAGAAATGGAAATGTCCGTATATGTATTTATGGAGTGTCACACACAAACGCTGACTCTGTTTAGATGTGACAGTAATAAGAACACCAGATATCCAATACTGTTTGATAATCTGACAGCTTAATACGGTGTATAAAGAAATGGAAATGTCCATATATGTATTTATGGAGTGCCACACACACGCTGACTCTGTGTAGATGTGACAGTAATAAGAACACCAGATATCCGATACTGTTTGAGAATCGGACTGCTCATTACGGTGTATAAAGAAATGGAAATGTCCGTATATGTATTTATGGAGTGTCACACACACACACGCTGACTCTGTGTGGATGTGACAGTAATAAGAACACCAGATATCCAGTACTGTTTGAGAATCGGACAGCTCAATACGGTGTATAAAGAAATGGAAATGTCCGTATATGTATTTATGGAGTGTCACACACACACGCTGACTCTGTGTAGATGTGACAGTAATAAGAACACCAGATATCCAATACTGTTTGAGAATCGGACAGCTCAATATGGTGTATAAAGAAATGGAAATGTCCGTATATGTATTTATGAAGTGTCACACACACACGCTGACTCTGTGTAGATGTGACAGTAATAAGAACACCAGATATCCAATACTGTTTGAGAATCGGACTGCTCAGTACGGTGTATAAAGAAATGGAAATGTCCGTATATGTATTTATGGAGTGTCACACACACACGCTGACTCTGTGTAGATGTGACAGTAATAAGAACACCAGATATCCAATACTGTTTGATAATCGGACAGCTCAATACGGTGTATAAAGAAATGGAAATGTCCATATATGTATTTATGGAGTGTCACACACACACGCCGACTCTGTGTAGATGTGACAGTAATAAGAACACCAGATATCCAATACTGTTTGAGAATCGGACAGATCAATACGGTGTATAAAGAAATGGAAATGTCCGTATATGTATTTAACGAGTGTCACACATACACGCTGACTCTGTGTAGATGTGACGGTAATAAGAACACCAGATATCCAATACTGTTTGATAATCTGACAGCTGAATACGGTGTATAAAGAAATGGAAATGTCCGTATATGTATTTATGGAGTGTCACACACAAACGCTGACTCTGTTTAGATGTGACAGTAATAAGAACACCAGATATCCAATACTGTTTGATAATCTGACAGCTCAATGCGGTGTATAAAGAAATGGAAATGTCCATATATGTATTTATGGAGTGTCACACACACACGCTGACTGTGTGTAGATATGACAGTAATAAGAACACCAGATATCCAATACTGTTTGAGAATCGGACAGCTCAATACGGTGTATAAAGAAATGGAAATGTCCGTATATGTATTTATGGAGTGTCACACACAAACGCTGACTCTGTGGAGATGTGACAGTAATAAGAACACCAGATATCCGATACTGTTTGAGAATCGGACAGCTCAATACGGTGTATAAAGAAATGGAAATGTCCATATATGTATTTATGGAGTGTCACACACACGCTGACTCTGTGTGGATGTGACAGTAGTAAGAACACCAGATATCCAATACTGTTTGATAATCGGACAGCTCAATACGGTGTATAAAGAAATGGAAATGTCCATATATGTATTTATGGAGTGTCACACACACACGCCGACTCTGTGTAGATGTGACAGTAATAAGAACTCCAGATATCCGATACTCTTTGAGAATTGGACAGCTCAATACGGTGTATAAAGAAATGGAAATGTCCATATATGTATTTATGGAGTGTCACACACACACGCCGACTCTGTGTAGATGTGACAGTAATAAGAACACCAGATATCCGATACTCTTTGAGAATTGGACAGCTCAATACGGTGTATAAAGAAATGGAAATGTCCATATATGTATTTATGGACTGTCACACACACGCTGACTCTGTGTTGATGTGACAGTAATAAGATCACCAGATATCCGATACTGTTTGAAAATCGGACTGCTCAATACGGTGTATAAAGAAATGGAAATGTCCGTATATGTATTTAAGGAGTGTCACACATACACGCTGACTCTGTGTAGATGTGACAGTAATACGAACACCAGATATCCAATACTGTTTGACAAACAGACTGCTCAATACAGTGTATAAAGAAATGGAAATGTCCTTATATGTATTTATGGAGTGTCACACACACACGCTGACTCTGTGTAGATGTGACAGTAATAAGATCACCAGATATCCGATACTGTTTGAGAATCGGACTGCTCGAAACGGTGTACAAAGAAATGGAAATGTCCTTATATTTATTTATGGAGTGTCACACACACACACTCTGACTCTGTATAGATGTGACAGTAATAAGAACACCAGATATCCGATACTGTTTGAGAATTGGACAGCTGAATACGGTGTAGAAAGAAATGGAAATGTCCTTATATGTATTTATGGAGTGTCACACAGACACGCTGACTCTGTGTAGATGTGACAGTAATAAGATCACCAGATATCCGATAGTGTTTGAGAATCGGACAGCTCAAAATGGTGTATAAAGAAATGGAAATGTCCGTATATGTATTTATGTAGTGTCACACACACACGCTGACTCTGTGTAGATGTGACAGTAATAAGAACACCAGATATCCAATACTGTTTGAGAATCGGACAGCTCAATACGGTGTATAAAGAAATGGAAATGTCCGTATATGAATTTATGGAGTGTCACACACACACGCTGACTCTGTGTAGATGTGACAGTAATAAGATCACCAGATATCTGATACTGTTTGAGAATCGGACTGCTCAATACGGTGTATAAAGAAATGGAAATGTCCGTATATGTATTTAAGGCAAGTCACACATACACGCTGACTCTGTGTAGATGTGACAGTAATACGAACACCAGATATCCGATACTGTTTGACAAACAGACTGCTCAATACAGTGTATAAAGAAATGGAAATGTCCTTATATGTATTTATGGAGTGTCACACACACACACGCTGACTCTGTATAGATGTGACAGTAATAAGAACACCAGATATCTGATACTGTTTGATAATCGGACAGCTCAATACGGTGTATAAAGAATTGGAAATGTCCGTATATATATTTATGGAGTGTCACACACACACGCTGACTCTGTGTAGATGTGACAGTAATAAGAACACCAGATATCCAATACTGTTTGAGAATCGGACAGCTCAATACGGTGTATAAAGAAATGGAAATGTCCGTATATGTATTTATGGAGTGTCACACACACACGCTGACTCTGTGTAGATGTGAAAGTAATAAGAACACCAGATATCCAATACTGTTTGAGAATCGGACAGCTCAATACGGTGTATAAAGAAATGGAAATGTCCATATATGTATTTATGGAGTGTCACACACACACGCTGACTCTCTGTAGATGTGACAGTAATAAGAACACCAGATATCCAATACTGTTTGAGAATCGGACTGCTCAGTACGGTGTATAAAGAAATGGAAATGTCCGTATATGTATTTATGGAGTGTCACACACACACGCTGACTCTGTGTAGATGTGACAGTAATAAGAACACCATATATCCAATACTGTATGAGATTCGGACAGCTCAATACGGTGTATAAAGAAATGGAAATGTCCGTATATGTATTTAAGGAGTGTCACACATACACGCTGACTCTGTGTAGATGTGACAGTAATAAGAACACCAGTACAACAGTATCAGATACTGTTTGAGAACTGGACATCTCCATACGGTGTAGAAAGAAATGGAAATGTCCTTATATGTATTTATGGAGTGTCACACAGACACGCTGACTCTGTGTAGATGTGACAGTAATAAGATCACCAGATATCCGATACTGTTTGCGAATCGGACTGCTCAAAACGGTGTATAAAGAAATGGAAATGTCCGTATATGTATTTATGGAGAGTCACACACACACACACTGACTCTGTGTAGATGTGACAGTAATAAGAACACCAGATATCCGATACTGTTTGATAATCGGACAGCTCAATACGGTGTATAAAGAATTGGAAATGTCCGTATATGTATTCCTGGAGTGTCACACACACATGCTGACTCTGTGTAGATGTGACAGTCATAAGAACACCAGATATCCAATACTGTTTGAGAATCGGACAGCTCATTACGGTGTATAAAGAAATGGAAATGTCCGTATATGTATTTATGGAGTGTCACACACACACGCTGACTCTGTGTAGATGTGACAGTAATAAGAACACCAGATATCCAATACTGTTTGAGAATCGGACTGCTCAGTACGGTGTATAAAGAATTGGAAATGTCCGTATATGTATTTATGGAGTGTCACACACACACGCTGACTCTGTGTAGATGTGACAGTAATAAGAACACCAGATATCCAATACTGTTTGATAATAGGACAGCTCAATACGGTGTATAAAGAAATGGAAATGTCCATATATGTATTTATGGAGAGTCACACACACACGCCGACTCTGTGTAGATGTGACAGTAATAAGAACACCAGATATCCAATACTGTTTGAGAATCGGACAGCTCAATACGGTGTATAAAGAAATGGAAATGTCCGTATATGTATTTAAGGAGTGTCACACATACACGCTGACTCTGTGTAGATGTGACAGTAATAAGAACACCAGATATCCAATACTGTTTGATAATCGGACAGCTGAATACGGTGTATAAAGAAATGGAAATGTCCGTATATGTATTTATGGAGTGTCACACACAAACGCTGACTCTGTTTAGATGTGACAGTAATAAGAACACCAGATATCCAATACTGTTTGATAATCTGACAGCTTAATACGGTGTATAAAGAAATGGAAATGTCCATATATGTATTTATGGAGTGCCACACACACGCTGACTCTGTGTAGATGTGACAGTAATAAGAACACCAGATATCCGATACTGTTTGAGAATCGGACTGCTCATTACGGTGTATAAAGAAATGGAAATGTCCGTATATGTATTTATGGAGTGTCACACACACACACGCTGACTCTGTGTGGATGTGACAGTAATAAGAACACCAGATATCCAGTACTGTTTGAGAATCGGACAGCTCAATACGGTGTATAAAGAAATGGAAATGTCCGTATATGTATTTATGGAGTGTCACACACACACGCTGACTCTGTGTAGATGTGACAGTAATAAGAACACCAAATATCCAATACTGTTTGAGAATCGGACAGCTCAATATGGTGTATAAAGAAATGGAAATGTCCGTATATGAATTTAAGGAGTGTCACACATACACGCTGACTCTGTGTAGATGTGACAGTAATAAGAACACCAGATATCCAATACTGTTTGAGAATCGGACAGCTCAATACGGTGTATAAAGAAATGGAAATGTCCGTACATGTATTTATGGAGTGTCACACACACACGCTGACTCTGTGTAGATGTGACAGTAATAAGAACACCAGATATCCAATACTGTTTGAGAATCGGACTGCTCAGTACGGTGTATAAAGAAATGGAAATGTCCGTATATGTATTTATGGAGTGTCACACACACACGCTGACTCTGTGTAGATGTGACAGTAATAAGAACACCATATATCCAATACTGTTTGAGAATTAGACAGCTCAATACGGTGTATAAAGAAATGGAAATGTCCGTATATGTATTTAACGAGTGTCACACATATACGCTGACTCTGTGTAGATGTGACAGTAATAAGAACACGAGATATCCGATACTGTTTGAGAACTGGACAGCTCATTACGGAGTAGAAAGAAATGGAAATGTCCTTATATGTATTTATGGAGTGTCACACAGACACGCTGACTCTGTGTAGATGTGACAGTAATAAGATCACCAGATATCCGATACTGTTTGCGAATCGGACTGCTCAAAACGGTGTATAAAGAAATGGAAATGTCCGTATATGTATTTATGGAGTGTCACACACACACACACACTGACTCTGTGTAGATGTGACATTAATAAGAACACAAGATATCCGATACTGTTTGAAAATCGGACAGCTCATTACGGTGTATAAAGAAATGGAAATGTCCGTATATGTATTTATGGAGTGTCACACACACACGCTGACTCTGTGTAGATGTGACAGTAATAAGAACACCAGATATCCAATACTGTTTGAGAATCGGACTGCTCAGTACGGTGTATAAAGAAATGGAAATGTCCGTATATGTATTTATGGAGTGTCACACACACATGCTGAATCTGTGTAGATGTGACAGTAATAAGAACACCAGATATCCAATACTGTTTGATAATCGGACAGCTCAATACGGTGTATAAAGAAATGGAAATGTCCATATATGTATTTATGGAGTGTCACACACACACGCCGACTCTGTGTAGATGTGACAGTAATAAGAACACCAGATATCCAATACTGTTTGAGAATCGGACAGATCAATACGGTGTATAAAGAAATGGAAATGTCCGTATATGTATTTAAGGAGTGTCACACATACACGCTGACTCTGTGTAGATGTGACGGTAATAAGAACACCAGATATCCAATACTGTTTGATAATCGGACAGCTGAATACGGTGTATAAAGAAATGGAAATGTCCGTATATGTATTTATGGAGTGTCACACACAAACGCTGACTCTGTTTAGATGTGACAGTAATAAGAACACCAGATATCCAATACTGTTTGATAATCTGATAGCTCAATACGGTGTATAAAGAAATGGAAATGTCCATATATGTATTTATGGAGTGTCACACACACACGCTGACTATGTGTAGATGTGACAGTAATAAGAACACCAGATATCCAATACTGTTTGAGAATCGGACAGCTCAATACGGTGTATAAAGAAATGGAAATGTCCGTATATGTATTTATGGAGTGTCACACACAAACGCTGACTCTGTGGAGATGTGACAGTAATAAGAACACCAGATATCCGATACTGTTTGAGAATCGGACAGCTCAATACGGTGTATAAAGAAATGGAAATGTCCATATATGTATTTATGGAGTGTCACACACACTCTGACTCTGTGTGGATGTGACAGTAGTAAGAACACCAGATATCCAATACTGTTTGATAATCGGACAGCTCAATACGGTGTATAAAGAAATGGAAATGTCCATATATGTATTTATGGAGTGTCACACACACACGCCGACTCTGTGTAGATGTGACAGTAATAAGAACTCCAGATATCCGATACTCTTTGAGAATTGGACAGCTCAATACGGTGTATAAAGAAATGGAAATGTCCATATATGTATTTATGGAGTGTCACACACACACACCGACTCTGTGTAGATGTGACAGTAATAAGAACACCAGATATCCGATACTCTTTGAGAATTGGACAGCTCAATACGGTGTATAAAGAAATGGAAATGTCCATATATGTATTTATGGAGTGTCACACACACGCTGACTCTGTGTAGATGTGACAGTAATAAGATCACCAGATATCCGATACTGTTTGAAAATCGGACTGCTCAATACGGTGTATAAAGAAATGGAAATGTCCGTATATGTATTTAAGGAGTGTCACACATACACGCTGACTCTGTGTAGATGTGACAGTAATACGAACACCCGATATCCGATACTGTTTGACAAACAGACTGCTCAATACAGTGTATAAAGAAATGGAAATGTCCTTATATGTATTTATGGAGTGTCACACACACACTCTGACTCTGTGTAGATGTGACAGTAATAAGATCACCAGATATCCGATACTGTTTGAGAATCGGACTGCTCAAAACGGTGTACAAAGAAATGGAAATGTCCTTATATTTATTTATGGAGTGTCACACACACACACGCTGATTCTGTATAGATGTGACAGTAATAAGAACACCAGATATCCGATACTGTTTGAGAATTGGACAGCTGAATACGGTGTAGAAAGAAATGGAAATGTCCTTATATGTATTTATGGAGTGTCACACAGACACGCTGACTCTGTGTAGATGTGACAGTAATAAGATCACCATATATCCGATACTGTTTGAGAATCGGACAGCTCAAAATGGTGTATAAAGAAATGGAAATGTCCGTATATGTATTTATGTAGTGTCACACACACGCTGACTCTGTGTAGATGTGACAGTAATAAGATCACCAGATATCTGATACTGTTTGAGAATCGGACTGCTCAATACGGTGTATAAAGAAATGGAAATGTCCGTATATGTATTTAAGGCAAGTCACACATACACGCTGACTCTGTGTAGATGTGACAGTAATACGAACACCAGATATCCGATACTGTTTGACAAACAGACTGCTCAATACAGTGTATAAAGAAATGGAAATGTCCTTATATGTATTTATGGAGTGTCACACACACACACGCTGACTCTGTATAGATGTGACAGTAATAAGAACACCAGATATCTGATACTGTTTGATAATCGGACAGCTCAATATGGTGTATAAAGAATTGGAAATGTCCGTATATGTATTTATGGAGTGTCACACACACACGCTGACTCTGTGTAGATGTGACAGTAATAAGAACACCAGATTTCCAATACTGTTTGAGAAACGGACTGCGCAATACGGTGTGTAAAGAAATGGAAATGTCCGTATATGTATTTATGGAGTGTCACACACACACGCTGACTCTGTGTAGATGTGACAGTAATAAGAACACCAGATATCCAATACTGTTTGAGAATCGGACAGCTCAATATGGTGTATAAAGAAATGGAAATGTCCGTATATGTATTTATGGAGTGTCACACACACACGCTGACTCTGTGTAGATGTGACAGTAATAAGAACACCATATATCCAATACTGTTTGAGAATCGGACAGCTCAATACGGTGTATAAAGAAATGGAAATGTCCGTATATGTATTTAAGGATTGTCACACATACACGCTGACTCTGTGTAGATGTGACAGAAATAAGAACACCAGATATCCGATACTGTTTGATAATCGGACAGCTGAATACGGTGTATAAAGAAATGGAAATGTCCGTATATGTATTTATGGAGTGTCACACAGAAACGCTGACTCTGTTTAGATGTGACAGTAATAAGAACACCAGATATCCAATACTGTTTGATAATCTGACAGCTTAATACGGTGTATAAAGAAATGGAAATGTCCATATATGTATTTATGGAGTGCCACACACACACGCTGACTCTGTGTAGATGTGACAGTAATAAGAACACCAGATATCCGATACTGTTTGAGAATCGGACTGCTCAATACGGTGTATAAAGAAATGGAAATGTCCGTATATGTATTTATGGAGTGTCACACACACACACGCTGACTCTGTGTGGATGTGACAGTAATAAGAACACCAGATATCCAATACTGTTTGATAATCGGACAGCTCAATACGGTGTATAAAGAAATGGAAATGTCCATATATGTATTTATGGAGTGTCACACACACACGCTGACTCTGTGAAGATGTGACAGTAATAAGAACACCAGATATCCAATACTGTTTGAGAATCGGACAGCTCAATACGGTGTATAAAGAAATGGAAATGTCCATATATGTATTTATGGAGTGTCACACACACGCTGACTCTGTGTAGATGTGACAGTAATAAGATCACCAGATATCCGATACTGTTTGAGAATCGGACTGTTCAATACGGTGTATAAAGAAATGGAAATGTCCGTATATATATTTAAGGAGTGTCACACATACACTCTGACTCTGTGTAGATGTGACAGTAATACGAACACCAGATATCCGATACTGTTTGACAGACTGCTCAATTCAGTGTATAAAGAAATGCAAATGTCCTTATATGTATTTATGGAGTGTCACACACACACGCTGACTCTGTGTAGATGTGACAGTAATAAGATCACCAGATATCCGATACTGTTTGAGAATCGGACTGCTCAAAACGGTGTATAAAGACATGGAAATGTCCTTATATTTATTTATGGAGTGTCACACACACACACGCTGACTCTGTATAAATGTGACAGTAATAAGAACACCAGATATCCGATACTGTTTGAGAATTGGACAGCTGAATACGGTATAGAAAGAAATGGAAATGTCCTTATATGTATTTATGGAGTGTCACACAGACACGCTGACTCTGTGTAGATGTGACAGTAATAAGATCACCAGATATCCGATACTGTTTGAGAATCGGACTGCTCAAAATGGTGTATAAAGAAATGGAAATGTCCGTATATGTATTTATGGAGTGTCACACACACACACTGACTCTGTGTAGATGTGACAGTAATAAGAACACCAGATATCCGATACTGTTTGATAATCGGACAGCTCAATACGGTGTATAAAGAATTGGAAATGTCTGTATATGTATTTATGGAGTGTCACACACACACGCTGACTCTGTGTAGATGTGACAGTAATAAGAACACCAGATATCCAATACTGTTTGATAATCGGACAGCTCAATACGGTGTATAAGGAAATGGAAATGTCCATATATGTATTTATGGAGTGTCACACACACACGCCGACTCTGTGTAGATGTGACAGTAATAAGAACACCAGATATCCAATACTGTTTGAAAATCGGACAGCTCAATACGGTGTATAAAGAAATGGAAATGTCCGTATATGTATTTAAGGAGTGTCACACATACACGCTGACTCTGTGTAGATGTGACAGTAATAAGAACACCAGATATCCAATACTGTTTGATAATCTGACAGCTTAATACGGTGTATAAAGAAATGGAAATGTCCATATATGTATTTATGGAGTGCCACACACACACGCTGACTCTGTGTAGATGTCACAGTAATAAGAACACCAGATATCCGATACTGTTTGAGAATCGGACTGCTCAATACGGTGTATAAAGAAATGGAAATGTCCGCATATGTATTTATGGAGTGTCACACACACACGCTGACTCTGTGTGGATGTGACAGTAATAAGAACACCAGATATCCAATACTGTTTGATAATAGGACAGCTCAATACGGTGTATAAAGAAATGGAAATGTCCGTATATGTATTTAAGGAGTGTCACACATACACGCTGACTCTGTGTAGATGTGACAGTAATACGAACACCAGATATCCGATACTGTTTGACAAACAGACTGCTCAATACAGTGTATAAAGAAATGGAAATGTCCTTATATGTATTTATGGAGTGTCACACACACACGCTGACTCTGTGTAGATGTGACAGTAATAAGATCACCAGATATCCGATACTGTTTGAGAATCGGACTGCTCAAAACGGTGTATAAAGAAATGGAAATGTCCTTATATTTATTTATGGAGTGTCACACACACACACGCTGACTCTGTATAGATGTGACAGTAATAAGAACACCAGATATCCGATACTGTTTGAGAATTGGACAGCTGAATACGGTATAGAAAGAAATGGAAATGTCCTTATATGTATTTATGGAGTGTCACACAGACACGCTGACTCTGTGTAGATGTGACAGTAATAAGATCACCAGATATCCGATACTGTTTGAGAATTGGACTGCTCAAAATGGTGTATAAAGAAATGGAAATGTCCGTATATGTATTTATGGAGTGTCACACACACACACTGACTGTGTAGATGTGACAGTAATAAGAACACCAGATATCCGATACTGTTTGATAATCGGACAGCTCAATACGGTGTATAAAGAATTGGAAATGTCTGTATATGTATTTATGGAGTGTCACACACACACGCTGACTCTGTGTAGATGTGACAGTAATAAGAACACCAGATATCCAATACTGTTTGAGAATCGGACAGCTCAATACGGTGTATAAAGAAATGGAAATGTCCGTATATGTATTTATGGAGTGTCACACACACACGCTGACTCTGTGTAGATGTGACAGTAATAAGAACACCAGATATTCAATACTGTTTGATAATCGGACAGCTCAATACGGTGTATAAAGAAATGGAAATGTCCGTATATGTATTTAAGGAGTGTCACACATACACGCTGACTCTGTGTAGATGTGACAGTAATAAGAACACCAGATATCCAATACTGTTTGATAATCTGACAGCTTAATACGGTGTATAAAGAAATGGAAATGTCCATATATGTATTTATGGAGTGCCACACTCACACGCTGACTGTGTAGATGTCACAGAAATAAGAACACCAGATAACCGATAATGTTTGATAATCGGACTGCTCAATACGGTGTATAAAGAAATGGAAATGTCCGTATATGTATTTATGGAGTGTCACACACACATGCTGACTCTGTGTGGATGTGACAGTAATAAGAACACCAGATATCCAATACTGTTTGATAATCGGACAGCTCAATACGGTGTATAAAGAAATGGAAATGTCCATATATGTATTTATGGAGTGTCACACATACACGCTGACTCTGTGTAGATGTGACAGTAATACAAACACCAGATATCCGATACTGTTTGACAAACAGACTGCTCAATACATTGTATAAAGAAATGGAAATGTCCTTATATGTATTTTTGGAGTGTCACACACACACGCTGACTCTGTGTAGATGTGACAGTAATAAGATCACCAGATATCCGATACTGTTTGAGAATCGGACTGCTCAAAATGGTGTATAAAGAAATGGAAATGTCCGTATATGTATTTATGGAGTATCACAGACACACACTCACTCTGTGTAGATGTGACAGTAATAAGAACACCAGATATCCGATACTGTTTGATAATCGGACAGCTCAATACGGTGTATAAAGAATTGGAAATGTCTGTATATGTATTTATGGAGTGTCACACACACACGCTGACTCTGTGTAGATGTGACAGTAATAAGAACACCAGATATCCAATACTGTTTGAGAATCGGACAGCTCAATACGGTGTATAAAGAAATGGAAATGTCCGTATATGTATTTATGGAGTGTCACACACACACGCTGACTCTGTGTAGATGTGACAGTAATAAGAACACCAGATATCCAATACTGTTTGAGAATCGGACTGCTCAGTACGATGTATAAAGAAATGGAAATGTCCGTATATGTATTTATGGAGTGTCACACACACACGCTGACTCTGTGTAGATGTGACAGTAATAAGAACTCCAGATATCCAATACTGTTTGATAATCTGACAGCTTAATATGGTGTATAAAGAAATGGAAATGTCCATATATGTATTTATGGAGTGCCACACACACACGCTGACTCTGTGTAGATGTCACAGTAATAAGAACACCAGATATCCGATACTGTTTGAGAATCGGACTGCTCAATACGGTGTATAAAGAAATGGAAATGTCCGCATATGTATTTATGGAGTGTCACACACACACACTGACTCTGTGTGGATGTGACAGTAATAAGAACACCAGATATCCAATACTGTTTGATAATCGGACAGCTCAATACGGTGTATAAAGAAATGGAAATGTCCGTATATGTATTTAAGTAGTGTCACACATACACGCTGACTCTGTGTAGATGTGACAGTAATAAGAACACCAGATATCCAATACTGTTTGATAATCGGACAGCTCAATACGGTGTATAAAGAAATGGAAATGTCCGTATATGTATTTATGGAGTGTCACACACAAACGCTGACTCTGTGTAGATGTGACAGTAATAAGAACACCAGATATCCAATACTGTTTGATAATCTGACAGCTTAATACGGTGTATAAAGAAATGGAAATGTCCATATATGTACTTATGGAGTGCCACACACACACACTGACTCTGAGTAGATGTCACAGTAATAAGAACACCAGATATCCGATACTGTTTGAGAATCGGACTGCTCAATACGGTGTATAAAGAAATGGAAATGTCCGTATATGTATTTATGGAGTGTCACACACACACGCTGACTCTGTGTGGATGTGACAGTAATAAGAACACCAGATATCCAATACTGTTTGATAATCGGACAGCTCAATACGGTGTATAAAGAAATGGAAATGTCCATATATGTATTTATGGAGTGTCACACACACACGCTGACTCTGTGTAGATGTGACAGTAATAAGAACACCAGATATCCAATACTGTTTGAGAATCGGACTGCTCAATACGGTGTATAAAGAAATGGAAATGTCCGTATATGTATTTAAGGAGTGTCACACGTACACGCTGACTCTGTGTAGATGTGACAGTAATAAGAACACCAGATATCCAATACTGTTTGATAATCGGACAGCTCAATACGTTGTATAAAGAAATGGAAATGTCCATATATGTATTTATGGAGTGTCACACACAAACGCTGACTCTGTGGAGATGTGACAGTAATAAGAACACCAGATATCCGATACTGTTTGAGAATCGGACTGCTCAATACGGTGTATAAAGAAATGGAAATGTCCGTATATGTATTTATGGAGTGTCACACACACACGCTGACTCTGTGTGGATGTGACAGTAATAAGAACACCAGATATCCAATACTGTTTGATAATCGGACAGCTCAATACGGTGTATAAAGAAATGGAAATGTCCATATATGTATTTATGGAGTGTCACACACACACGCCGACTCTGTGTAGATGTGACAGTAATAAGAACACCAGATATCCGATACTGTTTGAGAATTGGACAGCTCAATACGGTGTATAAAGAAATGGAAATGTCGATATATGTATTTATGGAGTGTCACACACACACGCTGACTCTATGTAGATGTGACAGTAATAAGATCACCAGATATCCGAAACTGTTTGAGAATCGGACTGCTCAATACGGTGTATAAAGAAATGGAAATGTCCGTATATGTATTTAAGGCGTGTCACACATACACGCTGACTCTGTGTAGATGTGACAGTAATACGAACACCAGATATCCAATACTGTTTGATAATCTGACAGCTTAATACGGTGTATAAAGAAATGGAAATGTCCATATATGTATTTATGGAGTGCCACACACACACGCTGACTCTGTGTAGATGTCACAGTAATAAGAACACCAGATATCCGATACTGTTTGAGAATCGGACTGCTCAATACGGTGTATAAAGAAATGGAAATGTCCGCATATGTATTTATGGAGTGTCACACACACACGCTGACTCTGTGTGGATGTGACAGTAATAAGAACACCAGATATCCAATACTGTTTGATAATCGGACAGCTCAATACGGTGTATAAAGAAATGGAAATGTCCGTATATGTATTTAAGGAGTGTCACACATACACGCTGACTCTGTGTAGATGTGACAGTAATACGAACACCAGATATCCGATACTGTTTGACAAACAGACTGCTCAATACAGTGTATAAAGAATTGGAAATGTCCTTATATGTATTTATGGAGTGTCACACACACACGCTGACTCTGTGTAGATGTGACAGTAATAAGATCACCAGATGTCCGATACTGTTTGAGAATCGGACTGCTCAAAACGGTGTATAAAGAAATGGAAATGTTCTTATATTTATTTATGGAGTGTCACACACACACTCGCTGACTCTGTATAGATGTGACAGTAATAAGAACACCAGATATCCGATACTGTTTGAGAATTGGACAGCTGAATACGGTATAGAAAGAAATGGAAATGTCCTTATATGTATTTATGGAGTGTCACACAGACACGATGACTCTGTGTAGATGTGACAGTAATAAGATCACCAGATATCCGATACTGTTTGAGAATCGGACTGCTCAAAATGGTGTATAAAGAAATGGAAATGTCCGTATATGTATTTATGGAGTGTCACACACACACACTGACTGTGTAGATGTGACAGTAATAAGAACACCAGATATCCGATACTGTTTGATAATCGGACAGCTCAATACGGTGTATAAAGAATTGGAAATGTCTGTATATGTATTTATGGAGTGTCACACACACACGCTGACTCTGTGTAGATGTGACAGTAATAAGAACACCAGATATCCAATACTGTTTGAGAATCGGACAGCTCAATACGGTGTATAAAGAAATGGAAATGTCCGTATATGTATTTATGGAGTGTCACACACACACGCTGACTCTGTGTAGATGTGACAGTAATAAGAACACCAGATATTCAATACTGTTTGATAATCGGACAGCTCAATACGGTGTATAAAGAAATGGAAATGTCCATATATGTATTTAAGGAGTGTCACACATACACGCTGACTCTGTGTAGATGTGACAGTAATAAGAACACCAGATATCCAATACTGTTTGATAATCTGACAGCTTAATACGGTGTATAAAGAAATGGAAATGTCCATATATGTATTTATGGAGTGCCACACACACACGCTGACTGTGTAGATGTCACAGTAATAAGAAAACCAGATAACCGATAATGTTTGATAATCGGACTGCTCAATACGGTGTATAAAGAAATGGAAATGTCCGTATATGTATTTATGGAGTGTCACACACACACGCTGACTCTGTGTGGATGTGACAGTAATAAGAACACCAGATATCCAATACTGTTTGATAATCGGACAGCTCAATACGGTGTATAAAGAAATGGAAATGTCCATATATGTATTTATGGAGTGTCACACATACACGCTGACTCTGTGTAGATGTGACAGTAATACGAACACCAGATATCCGATACTGTTTGACAAACAGACTGCTCAATACATTGTATAAAGAAATGGAAATGTCCTTATATGTATTTTTGGAGTGTCACACACACACGCTGACTCTGTGTAGATGTGACAGTAATAAGATCACCAGATATCCGATACTGTTTGAGAATCGGACTGCTCAAAACGGTGTATAAAGAAATGGAAATGTCCTTATATTTATTTATGGAGTGTCACACACACACACACGCTGACTCTGTATAGATGTGACAGTAATAAGAACACCAGATATCCGATACTGTTTGAGAATTGGACAGCTGAATACGGTATAGAAAGAAAAGGAAATGTCCTTATATGTATTTATGGAGTGTCACACAGACACGCTGACTCTGTGTAGATGTGACAGTAATAAGATCACCAGATATCCGATACTGTTTGAGAATCGGACTGCTCAAAATGGTGTATAAAGAAATGGAAATGTCCGTATATGTATTTATGGAGTATCACACACACACACTGACTCTGTGTAGATGTGACAGTAATAAGAACACCAGATATCCGATACTGTTTGATAATCGGACAGCTCAATACGGTGTATAAAGAATTGGAAATGTCTGTATATGTATTTATGGAGTGTCACACACACACGCTGACTCTGTGTAGATGTGACAGTAATAAGAACACCAGATATCCAATACTGTTTGAGAATCGGACAGCTCAATACGGTGTAAAAAGAAATGGAAATGTCCGTATATGTATTTATGGAGTGTCACACACACACGCTGACTCTGTGTAGATGTGACAGTAATAAGAACACCAGATATACAATACTGTTTGATAATCTGACAGCTTAATATGGTGTATAAAGAAATGGAAATGTCCATATATGTATTTATGGAGTGCCACACACACACGCTGACTCTGTGTAGATGTCACAGTAATAAGAACACCAGATATCCGATACTGTTTGAGAATCAGACTGCTCAATACGGTGTATAAAGAAATGGAAATGTCCGCATATGTATTTATGGAGTGTCACACACACACACTGACTCTGTGTGGATGTGACAGTAATAAGAACACCAGATATCCAATACTGTTTGATAATCGGACAGCTCAATACGGTGTATAAAGAAATGGAAATGTCCGTATATGTATTTAAGTAGTGTCACACATACACGCTGACTCTGTGTAGATGTGACAGTAATAAGAACACCAGATATCCAATACTGTTTGATAATCGGACAGCTCAATACGGTGTATAAAGAAATGGAAATGTCCGTATATGTATTTATGGAGTGTCACACACAAACTCTGACTCTGTGTAGATGTGACAGTAATAAGAACACCAGATATCCAATACTGTTTGATAATCTGACAGCTTAATACGGTGTATAAAGAAATGGAAATGTCCATATATGTACTTATGGAGTGCCACACACACACGCTGACTCTGAGTAGATGTCACAGTAATAAGAACACCAGATATCCGATACTGTTTGAGAATCGGACTGCTCAATACGGTGTATAAAGAAATGGAAATGTCCGTATATGTATTTATGGAGTGTCACACACACACTCTGACTCTTTGTGGATGTGACAGTAATAAGAACACCAGATATCCAATACTGTTTGATAATCGGACAGCTCAATACGGTGTATAAAGAAATGGAAATGTCCATATATGTATTTATGGAGTGTCACACACACACGCTGACTCTGTGTAGATGTGACAGTAATAAGAACACCAGATATCCAATACTGTTTGAGAATCGGACAGCTCAATACGGTGTATAAAGAAATGGAAATGTCCGTATATGTATTTAAGGAGTGTCACACGTACA
This sequence comes from Dendrobates tinctorius, assembly GCF_039654945.1. Lineage (NCBI taxonomy): Eukaryota > Metazoa > Chordata > Amphibia > Anura > Dendrobatidae > Dendrobates > Dendrobates tinctorius. The sequence continues at coordinate 5,311,610 of NW_027361779.1, read as the reverse complement.
CGCTGACTCTGTGTAGATGTGACAGTAATAAGAACACCAGATATCCAATACTGTTTGATAATCGGACAGCTCAATACGTTGTATAAAGAAATGGAAATGTCCATATATGTATTTATGGAGTGTCACACACAAACGCTGACTCTGTGGAGATGTGACAGTAATAAGAACACCAGATATCCGATACTGTTTGAGAATCGGACTGCTCAATACGGTGTATAAAGAAATGGAAATGTCCGTATATGTATTTATGGAGTGTCACACACACACGCTGACTCTGTGTGGATGTGACAGTAATAAGAACACCAGATATCCAATACTGTTTGATAATCGGACAGCTCAATACGGTGTATAAAGAAATGGAAATGTCCATATATGTATTTATGGAGTGTCACACACACACGCCGACTCTGTGTAGATGTGACAGTAATAAGAACACCAGATATCCGATACTGTTTGACAAACAGACTGCTCAATACAGTGTATAAAGAAATGGAAATGTCCTTATATGTATTTATGGAGTGTCACACACACACACGCTGACTCTGTATAGATGTGACAGTAATAAGAACACCAGATATCTGATACTGTTTGATAATCGGACAGCTCAATACGGTGTATAAAGAATTGGAAATGTCCGTATATGTATTTATGGAGTGTCACCCACACACGCTGACTCTGTGTAGATGTGACAGTAATAAGAACACCAGATATCCAATACTGTTTGAGAATCGGACAGCTCAATACGGTGTATAAAGAAATGGAAATGTCCGTATATGTATTTATGGAGTGTCACACACACACGCTGACTCTGTGTAGATGTGACAGTAATAAGAACACCAGATATCCAATACTGTTTGAGAATCGGACTGCTCAGTACGGTGTATAAAGAAATGGAAATGTCCGTATATGTGTTTATGGAGTGTCACACACACGCTGACTCTGTGTAGATGTGACAGTAATAAGAACACCAGATATCCAATACTGTTTGAGAATCGGACAGCTCAATATGGTGTATAAAGAAATGGAAATGTCCGTATATGAATTTAAGGAGTGTCACACATACACGCTGACTCTGTGTAGATGTGACAGTAATAAGAACACCAGATATCCAATACTGTTTGATAATCGGACAGCTCAATACGGTGTATAAAGAAATGGAAATGTCCGTATATGTATTTATGGAGTGTCACACACACACGCTGACTCTGTGTAGATGTGACAGTAATAAGAACACCAGATATCCAATACTGTTTGAAAATCGTACAGCTCATTACGGTGTATAAAGAAATGGAAATGTCCGTATATGTATTTATGGAGTGTCACACACACACGCTGACTCTGTGTAGATGTGACAGTAATAAGAACACCAGATATCCAATACTGTTTGAGAATCGGACTGCTCAGTACGGTGCATAAAGAAATGGAAATGTCCGTATATGTATTTATGGAGTGTCACACACACACGCTGACTCTGTGTAGATGTGACAGTAATAAGAACACCAGATATCCAATACTGTTTGATAATCGGACAGCTCAATATGGTGTATAAAGAAATGGAAATGTCCATATATGTATTTATGGACTGTCACACACACACGCCGACTCTGTGTAGATGTGACAGTAATAAGAACACCAGATATCCAATACTGTTTGAGAATCGGACAGATCAATACGGTGTATAAAGAAATGGAAATGTCCGTATATGTATTTATGGAGTGTCACACAAACGCTGACTCTGTTTAGATGTGACAGTAATAAGAACACCAGATATCCAATACTGTTTGATAATCTGACAGCTCAATACGGTGTATAAAGAAATGGAAATGTCCATATATGTATTTATGGAGTGTCACACACACACGCTGACTATGTGTAGATGTGACAGTAATAAGAACACCAGATATCCAATACTGTTTGAGAATCGGACAGCTCAATACGGTGTATAAAGAAATGGAAATGTCCGTATAGGTATTTATGGAGTGTCACACACAAACGCTGACTCTGTGGAGATGTGACAGTAATAAGAACACCAGATATCCGATACTGTTTGAGAATCGGACAGCTCAATACGGTGTATAAAGAAATGGAAATGTCCATATATGTATTTATGGAGTGTCACACACACGCTGACTCTGTGTGGATGTGACAGTAGTAAGAACACCAGATATCCAATACTGTTTGATAATCGGACAGCTCAATACGGTGTATAAAGAAATGGAAATGTCCATATATGTATTTATGGAGTGTCACACACACACGCCGACTCTGTGTAGATGTGACAGTAATAAGAACTCCAGATATCCGATACTCTTTGAGAATTGGACAGCTCAATACGGTGTATAAAGAAATGGAAATGTCCATATATGTATTTATGGAGTGTCACACACACACGCCGACTCTGTGTAGATGTGACAGTAATAAGAACACCAGATATCTGATACTCTTTGAGAATTGGACAGCTCAATACGGTGTATAAAGAAATGGAAATGTCCATATATGTATTTATGGAGTGTCACACACACGCTGACTCTGTGTAGATGTGACAGTAATAAGATCACCAGATATCCGATACTGTTTGACAAACAGACTGCTCAATACAGTGTATAAAGAAATGGAAATGTCCTTATATGTATTTATGGAGTGTCACACACACACGCTGACTCTGTGTAGATGTGACAGTAATAAGATCACCAGATATCCGATACTGTTTGAGAATCGGACTGCTCAAAACGGTGTACAAAGAAATGGAAATGTCCTTATATTTATTTATGGAGTGTCACACACACACACGCTGACTCTGTATAGATGTGACAGTGATAAGAACACCAGATATCCGATACTGTTTGAGAATTGGACAGCTGAATACGGTGTAGAAAGAAATGGAAATGTCCTTATATGTATTTATGGAGTGTCACACAGACACGCTGACTCTGTGTAGATGTGACAGTAATAAGATCACCAGATATCCGATACTGTTTGAGAATCGGACAGCTCAAAATGGTGTATAAAGAAATGGAAATGTCCGTATATGTATTTATGTAGTGTCACACACACACGCTGACTCTGTGTAGATGTGACAGTAATAAGAACACCAGATATCCAATACTGTTTGAGAATCGGACAGCTCAATACGGTGTATAAAGAAATGGAAATGTCCGTATATGAATTTATGGAGTGTCACACACACACGCTGACTCTGTGTAGATGTGACAGTAATAAGATCACCAGATATCTGATACTGTTTGAGAATCGGACTGCTCAATACGGTGTATAAAGAAATGGAAATGTCCGTATATGTATTTAAGGCAAGTCACACATACACGCTGACTCTGTGTAGATGTGACAGTAATACGAACACCAGATATCCGATACTGTTTGACAAACAGACTGCTCAATACAGTGTATAAAGAAATGGAAATGTCCTTATATGTATTTATGGAGTGTCACACACACACACGCTGACTCTGTATAGATGTGACAGTAATAAGAACACCAGATATCTGATACTGTTTGATAATCGGACAGCTCAATACGGTGTATAAAGAATTGGAAATGTCCGTATATGTATTTATGGAGTGTCACACACACACGCTGACTCTGTGTAGATGTGACAGTAATAAGAACACCAGATATCCAATACTGTTTGAGAATCGGACAGCTCAATACGGTGTATAAAGAAATGGAAATGTCCGTATATGTATTTATGGAGTGTCACACACACACGCTGACTCTGTGTAGATGTGACAGTAATAAGAACACCAGATTTCCAATACTGTTTGAGAATCGGACTGCGCAATACGGTGTATAAAGAAATGGAAATGTCCATATATGTATTTATGGAGTGTCACACACACGCTGACTCTGTGTAGATGTGACAGTAATAAGAACACCAGATATCCAATACTGTTTGAGAATCGGACAGCTCAATATGGTGTATAAAGAAATGGAAATGTCCGTATATGTATTTAAGGAGTGTCACACATACACGCTGACTCTGTGTAGATGTGACAGTAATAAGAACACCAGATATCCAATACTGTTTGATAATCGGACAGCTCAATACGGTGTATAAAGAAATGGAAATGTCCGTATATGTATTTATGGAGTGTCACACACACACGCTGACTCTCTGTAGATGTGACAGTAATAAGAACACCAGATATCCAATACTGTTTGAGAATCGGACTGCTCAGTACGGTGTATAAAGAAATGGAAATGTCCGTATATGTATTTATGGAGTGTCACACACACACGCTGACTCTGTGTAGATGTGACAGTAATAAGAACACCATATATCCAATACTGTTTGAGAATCGGACAGCTCAATACGGTGTATAAAGAAATGGAAATGTCTGTATATGTATTTAAGGAGTGTCACACATACACGCTGACTCTGTGTAGATGTGACAGTAATAAGAACACCAGATATCAGATACTGTTTGAGAACTGGACATCTCCATACGGTGTAGAAAGAAATGGAAATGTCCTTATATGTATTTATGGAGTGTCACACAGACACGCTGACTCTGTGTAGATGTGACAGTAATAAGATCACCAGATATCCGATACTTTTTGCGAATCGGACTGCTCAAAACGGTGTATAAAGAAATGGAAATGTCCGTATATGTATTTATGGAGAGTCACACACACACACACTGACTCTGTGTAGATGTGACAGTAATAAGAACACCAGATATCCGATACTGTTTGATAATCGGACAGCTCAATACGGTGTATAAAGAATTGGAAATGTCCGTATATGTATTCATGGAGTGTCACACACACATGCTGACTCTGTGTAGATGTGACAGTAATAAGAACACCAGATATCCAATACTGTTTGAGAATCGGACAGCTCATTACGGTGTATAAAGAAATGGAAATGTCCGTATATGTATTTATGGAGTGTCACACACACACGCTGACTCTGTGTAGATGTGACAGTAATAAGAACACCAGATATCCAATACTGTTTGAGAATCGGACTGCTCAGTACGGTGTATAAAGAAATGGAAATGTCCATATATGTATTTATGGAGAGTCACACACACACGCCGACTCTGTGTAGATGTGACAGTAATAAGAACACCAGATATCCAATACTGTTTGAGAATCGGACAGCTCAATACGGTGTATAAAGAAATGGAAATGTCCGTATATGTATTTAAGGAGTGTCACACATACACGCTGACTCTGTGTAGATGTGACAGTAATAAGAACACCAGATATCCAATACTGTTTGATAATCGGACAGCTGAATACGGTGTATAAAGAAATGGAAATGTCCGTATATGTATTTATGGAGTGTCACACACAAACGCTGACTCTGTTTAGATGTGACAGTAATAAGAACACCAGATATCCAATACTGTTTGATAATCTGACAGCTTAATACGGTGTATAAAGAAATGGAAATGTCCATATATGTATTTATGGAGTGCCACACACACGCTGACTCTGTGTAGATGTGACAGTAATAAGAACACCAGATATCCGATACTGTTTGAGAATCGGACTGCTCAATACGGTGTATAAAGAAATGGAAATGTCCGTATATGTATTTATGGAGTATCACACACACACACGCTGACTCTGTGTGGATGTGACAGTAATAAGAACACCAGATATCCAATACTGTTTGAGAATCGGACAGCTCAATACGGTGTATAAAGAAATGGAAATGTCCGTATATGTATTTATGGAGTGTCACACACACACGCTGACTCTGTGTAGATGTGACAGTAATAAGAACACCAGATATCCAATACTGTTTGAGAATCGGACTGCTCAGTACGGTGTATAAAGAAATAGAAATGTCCGTATATGTATTTATGGAGTGTCACACACACACGTTGACTCTGTGTAGATGTGACAGTAATAAGAACACCAGATATCCAATACTGTTTGAGAATCGGACAGCTCAATATGGTGTATAAAGAAATGGAAATGTCCGTATATGAATTTAAGGAGTGTCACACATACACGCTGACTCTGTGTAGATGTGACAGTAATAAGAACACCAGATATCCAATACTGTTTGAGAATCGGACAGCTCAATATGGTGTATAAAGAAATGGAAATGTCCGTATATGTATTTATGGAGTGTCACACACACACGCTGACTCTGTGTAGATGTGACAGTAATAAGAACACCAGATATCCAATACTGTTTGAGAATCGGACTGCTCAGTACGGTGTATAAAGAAATGGAAATGTCCGTATATGTATTTATGGAGTGTCACACACACACGCTGACTCTGTGTAGATGTGACAGTAATAAGAACACCATATATCCAATACTGTTTGAGAATTAGACAGCTCAATACGGTGTATAAAGAAATGGAAATGTCCGTATATGTATTTAACGAGTGTCACACATATACGCTGACTCTGTGTAGATGTGACAGTAATAAGAACACCAGATATCCGATACTGTTTGAGAACTGGACAGCTCATTACGGTGTAGAAAGAAATGGAAATGTCCTTATATGTATTTATGGAGTGTCACACAGACACGCTGACTCTGTGTAGATGTGACAGTAATAAGATCACCAGATATCCGATACTGTTTGCGAATCGGACTGCTCAAAACGGTGTATAAAGAAATGGAAATGTCCGTATATGTATTTATGGAGTGTCACACACACACACACTGACTCTGTGTAGATGTGACATTAATAAGAACACAAGATATCCGATACTGTTTGATAATCGGACAGCTCAATACGGTGTATAAAGAATTGGAAATGTCCGTATATGTATTTATGGAGTGTCACACACACACGCTGACTCTGTGTAGATGTGACAGTAATAAGAACACCAGATATCCAATACTGTTTGAAAATCGGACAGCTCATTACGGTGTATAAAGAAATGGAAATGTCCGTATATGTATTTATGGAGTGTCACACACACACGCTGACTCTGTGTAGATGTGACAGTAATAAGAACACCAGATATCCAATACTGTTTGAGAATCGGACTGCTCAGTACGGTGTATAAAGAAATGGAAATGTCCGTATATGTATTTATGGAGTGTCACACACACACGCTGACTCTGTGTAGATGTGACAGTAATAAGAACACCAGATATCCAATACTGTTTGATAATCGGACAGCTCAATACGGTGTATAAAGAAATGGAAATGTCCATATATGTATTTATGGAGTGTCACACACACACGCCGACTCTGTGTAGATGTGACAGTAATAATAACACCAGATATCCAATACTGTTTGAGAATCGGACAGATCAATACGGTGTATAAAGAAATGGAAATGTCCGTATATGTATTTAAGGAGTGTCACACATACACGCTGACTCTGTGTAGATGTGACGGTAATAAGAACACCAGATATCCAATTCTGTTTGATAATCGGACAGCTGAATACAATGTATAAAGAAATGGAAATGTCCGTATATGTATTTATGGAGTGTCACACACAAACGCTGACTCTGTTTAGATGTGACAGTAATAAGAACACCAGATATCCAATACTGTTTGATAATCTGACAGCTCAATACGGTGTATAAAGAAATGGAAATGTCCATATATGTATTTATGGAGTGTCACACACACACGCTGACTATGTGTAGATGTGACAGTAATAAGAACACCAGATATCCAATACTGTTTGAGAATCGGACAGCTCAATACGGTGTATAAAGAAATGGAAATGTCCGTATATGTATTTATGGAGTGTCACACACAAACGCTGACTCTGTGGAGATGTGACAGTAATAAGAACACCAGATATCCGATACTGTTTGAGAATCGGACTGCTCAATACGGTGTATAAAGAAATGGAAATGTCCGTATATGTATTTATGGAGTGTCACACACACACACGCTGACTCTGTGTAGATTTGACAGTAATAATATCACCAGATATCCGATACTGTTTGAGAATCGGACTGCTCAATACGGTGTATAAAGAAATGGAAATGTCCGTATGTTTATTTAAGGAGTGTCACACATACACGCTGACTCTGTGTAGATGTGACAGTAATACGAACACCAGATATCCGATACTGTTTGACAAACAGACTGCTCAATACAGTACATAAAGAAATGGAAATGTCCTTATATGTATTTATGGAGTGTCACACACACGCTGGCTCTGTGTAGATGTGACAGTAATAAGAACACCAGATATCTGATACTGTTTGATAATCGGACAGCTCAATACGGTGTATAAAGAAATGGAAATGTCCGTATATGTATTTAAGGAGTGTCACACATACACGCTGACTCTATGTAGATGTGACAGTAATAAGAACACCAGATATCCAATACTGTTTGACAAACGGACTGCTCAATACGGTGTATAAAGAAATGGAAATGTCCGTATATGTATTTATGGAGTGTCACACACACACGCTGACTCTGTGTAGATGTCACAGTAATAAGAACACCAGATATCCGATACTGTATGATAATCGGACTGCTCAATACGGTGTATAAAGAATTTGAAATGTCCGTATATGCATTTATGGAGTGTCACACACAAACACTGACTCTGTGTAGATGTGACAGTAATAAGAACACCAGATATCCGATACTGTTTGAGAATCGGACTGCTCAATACGGTGTATAAAGAAATGGAAATGTCCGTATATGTATTTATGGAGTGTCACACACACACACTGACTCTGTGTAGATGTGACAGTAATAAGAACACCAGATATCCGATACTGTTTGAAAATCGGACAGCTCAATACGGTGTATAAAGAAATGGAAATGTCCGTATATGTACAGTATTTAAGGAGTGTCACACATACACGCTGACTCTGTGTAGATGTGACAGTAATAAGAACACCAGATATCCGATACTGTTTGATAATCGGACAGCTCAATATGGTGTATAAAGAAATGGAAATGTCCGTATATGTATTTAAGGAGTGTCACACATACACGCTGACTCTATGTAGATGTGACAGTAATAAGAACACCAGATATCCAATACTGTTTGACAAACGGACTGCTCAATACGGTGTATAAAGAAATGGAAATGTCCGTATATGTATTTATGGAGTGTCACACACACACGCTGACTCTGTGTAGATGTGACAGTAATAAGAACACCAGATATCCGATACTGTATGATAATCGGACTGCTCAATACGGTGTATAAAGAATTTGAAATGTCCGTATATGCATTTATGGAGTGTCACACATACACGCTGACTCTCGGTAGATGTGACAGTAATACGAACACCAGATATCCAATACTGTTTGACAAACGGACTGCTCAATACGGTGTATAAAGAAATAGAAATGTCCGTATATGTATTTATGGAGTGTCACACACACACGCTGACTCTATGTAGATGTGACAGTAATAAGAACACCAGATATCCAATACTGTTTGAGAATCGGACTGCTCAATACGGTGTATAAAGAAATGGAAATGTCCGTATATGTATTTAAGGAGTGTCACACATACACGCTGACTCTATGTAGATGTGACAGTAATAAGAACACCAGATATCCAATACTGTTTGACAAACGGACTGCTCAATACGGTGTATAAAGAAATGGAAATGTCCGTATATGTATTTATGGAGTGTCACACACACACGCTGACTCTGTGTAGATGTGACAGTAATAAGAACACCAGATATCCGATACTGTATGATAATCGGACTGCTCAATACGGTGTATAAAGAATTTGAAATGTCCGTATATGCATTTATGGAGTGTCACACACAAACACTGACTCTGTGTAGATGTGACAGTAATAAGAACACCAGATATCCGATACTGTTTGAGAATCGGACTGCTCAATACGGTGTATAAAGAAATGGAAATGTCCGTATATGTATTTATGGAGTGTCACACACACACACTGACTCTGTGTAGATGTGACAGTAATAAGAACACCAGATATCCGATACTGTTTGAGAATCGGACTGGTCAATACGGTGTATAAAGAAATGGAAATGTCCGTATATGTATTTAAGGAGTGTCACACATACACGCTGACTCTCGGTAGATGTGACAGTAATACGAACACCAGATATCCAATACTGTTTGACAAACGGACTGCTCAATACGGTGTATAAAGAAATGGAAATGTCCGTATATGTATTTATGGAGTGTCACACACACACGCTGACTCTATGTAGATGTGACAGTAATAAGAACACCAGATATCCAATACTGTTTGAGAATCGGACTGCTCAATACAGTGTATAAAGAAATGGAAATGTCTGTATATGTATTTATGGAGTGTCACACACACACACACTGACTCTGTGTAGATGTGACAGTAATAAGAACACCAGATATCCGATACTGTATGATAATCGGACTGCTCAATACGGTGTATAAAGAATTTGAAATGTCCGTATATGCATTTATGGAGTGTCACACATACACGCTGACTCTCTGTAGATGTGACAGTAATACGAACACCAGATATCCAATACTGTTTGACAAACGGACTGCTCAATACGGTGTATAAAGAAATGGAAATGTCCGTATATGTATTTATGGAGTGTCACACACACACGCTGACTCTATGTAGATGTGACAGTAATAAGAACACCAGATATCCAATACTGTTTGAGAATCGGACTGCTCAATACGGTGTATAAAGAAATGGAAATGTCCGTATATGTATTTAAGGAGTGTCACACATACACGCTGACTCTATGTAGATGTGACAGTAATAAGAACACCAGATATCCAATACTGTTTGACAAACGGACTGCTCAATACGGTGTATAAAGAAATGGAAATGTCCGTATATGTATTTATGGAGTGTCACACACACACGCTGACTCTGTGTAGATGTGACAGTAATAAGAACACCAGATATCCGATACTGTATGATAATCGGACTGCTCAATACGGTGTATAAAGAATTTGAAATGTCCGTATATGCATTTATGGAGTGTCACACACAAACACTGACTCTGTGTAGATGTGACAGTAATAAGAACACCAGATATCCGATACTGTTTGAGAATCGGACTGCTCAATACGGTGTATAAAGAAATGGAAATGTCCGTATATGTATTTATGGAGTGTCACACACACACACTGACTCTGTGTAGATGTGACAGTAATAAGAACACCAGATATCCGATACTGTTTGAGAATCGGACTGGTCAATACGGTGTATAAAGAAATGGAAATGTCCGTATATGTATTTAAGGAGTGTCACACATACACGCTGACTCTCGGTAGATGTGACAGTAATACGAACACCAGATATCCAATACTGTTTGACAAACGGACTGCTCAATACGGTGTATAAAGAAATGGAAATGTCCGTATATGTATTTATGGAGTGTCACACACACACGCTGACTCTATGTAGATGTGACAGTAATAAGAACACCAGATATCCAATACTGTTTGAGAATCGGACTGCTCAATACAGTGTATAAAGAAATGGAAATGTCTGTATATGTATTTATGGAGTGTCACACACACACACACTGACTCTGTGTAGATGTGACAGTAATGAGAACACCAGATATCCGATACTGTTTGATAATCGGACAGCTCAATACGGTGTATAAAGAATTGGAAATGTCCGTATATGTATTTATGGAGTGTCACACACGCACGCTGACTCTGTGTAGATGTGACAGTAATAAGAACACCAGATATCCGATACTGTTTGAGAATAGGACTGCTCAATACGGTGTATAAAGAAATGGAAATGTCCGTATATGTATTTATGGAGTGTCACACACACACACACTGACTCTATGTAGATGTGACAATAATAAGAACACCAGATATCCGATACTATTTGATAATCAGACTGCTCAATACGGTGTATGGAGAAATGGAATTGTCCGTATATGTATTTATGGAGTGTCACACACACGCTGACTCTGTGTAGATGTGACAGTAATAAGAACACCAGATATCCGATACTGTTTGAGAATCGGACTGCTCAATACGGTGTATAAAAAATGGAAATATCCGTATATGTATTTATGGAGTGTCACACACACACACACGCTGACTCTCTGTAGATGTGACAGTAATAAGAACACCAGATATCTGATACTGTTTGATAATCGGACAGCTCAATACGGTGTATAGAGCAATGGAAATGTCCGTTTATGTATTTACGGAGTGTCTCACACACACACACGCTGACTCTGTGTAGATGTGACAGTAATAAGAACACCAGATATCCGATACTGTTTGAGAATCGGACTGCTCAATACGGTGTATGGAGAAATGGAAATGTCCGTATATGTATTTATGGAGTGTCTCACACACACGCTTACTCTGTGTAGATGTGACCATAATAAGAACACCAGATATCCGATACTGTTTGATAATCCGACACCTCTATATGGTGTATGTATGGAAAAATGTTAATCTCTGTGTATTTTTTTACGGAGTCACACATATATAGCATGTATTTGTACGTGATACCAGCCGGTACACGGTAGTGTGTGAGGAGCGTACACCTCTATACAGTGTGTGAAAAAACGTACGTTCAGTGTCTACTGTGCAGAAAAAAAGGAATAAAAGGATTTTTGCTTTTAAAAAATCAGTCTGCACAGCAGTGTGCAAACAGCATTGCAGCTATCAGGGAGCCTTATAAGGCAGCTTAATCACCAACAGAGCTGCTGCACAAAAAAGTGTGAAAAAATGAAGGATTGGTAACTGTGCAAAAAAAGGAATACAAATATTTTGCTTTTAAAAAAACACTCTGCACAGCAGTGTGCAAACAGCAATGCAGCTATCAGGGAGCCTTATAAGGCAGCCTAATCACCAACAGAGTTGCTGCACACAAATATATCCTCCCCTGTCACTGCATACTATACTGTTGTGTTGTACAGTGACATTCACTATCAGCAGAAGCAATTTTTTTTTGGCCTGCCTAAACACTCTCCCTATTGAGAACGAGCAGCAGCAACCTCTCCCTATGCTAAGATCGGCAGAAGTAAGATGGCGGTCGGCGGTCACGGCCTTTTATAGGCACTGTGATGCCACACAAAGCCAGCCAATCACTTCAATGCCCTTCTCAAACATGGTGGGGGCCACTGCCTATGTAATCGCGCTGCCCACAGTGTGCGTCCTTGATGATTGGATGAGAAAAGGCGCTGGAAGCATTGTGGGTAACGCGACTTTGGAACGCGGTTTGGCGACCTCATGACCAACCTCACGCTATGGTCGGGTTTTGATCAGCGAAACCCGACTTTAGCCAAAGTCGGCGGATTCTGAATTTGGCCAACCCGTTTCGCTCAACTCTACTCGTGTTACTATCCTTAAAATTTTGTGACAATGGTAGACTACAAAACTGATATTTGTGCCACCTGAGTGTGGCTCAGCATGAAAGCAGGTAGAGGTGTTGCATGTGGTGTCAGGGCTCCCAGCAAAGGGGGCCTACACCGATCCCTCACCCACCTCACCTTACTGTGATGTTCAATTGAAACCTGTAAATGCTGTCCCAGACCCCGATACCTCATGCCTGGCTGATTGCTGCAAATCCTTGCTAAAATTTGTACTGTGGGTGAATTAAGGCCACTTTCCTGGTGTCCATCCCTCATTTGATGTGTGCAGCATTTGGGGCCGTTATAAGTTGTTTTGCATGCATTTGACAAATTAGTTGGCGAATATTGCAAGTTCTTCGATCGTAATCCGAACCGAACATTTAAATATTTGCTTATCTCTAGTTATGTGGTACAATAGCCTTATTCAGCTATGATTTGACCTGGACTACTACAGGAATAAAAAGAAAAAAAAGAAAACAGATTCCAGAATGTTCAGAGTAATGTTTACAAATCATATTATGTTTTAGTTCTGCAGCATGAGCTATAACAGTTGTCATCTTCTGCTTCCCAGTTACCTGCATCGGATTTTAATAACACTGACAGTGCATTTGACATATTTACATAGCTTTACTAATAAGACAAAATTTGTCGCTTATGGTTACGCATTAAAATTTTTTACTAAGGCTGGTTTCACACTTGCGTTTTTTTGCGCTGTATTTTAGCGCTAAAAAACGCATGCGTTTTTTTCCTATATTTTGCATGGGATGCGCTTATGTGCGCATACACATGCGTTTGTATGCATTTTTCCGCGCATGCTTTTTTTGTGGTGTGCGCTCGGGCGCACAAAATGCATCCTGTTGCATTTTTTGGGCGTCCGACTTGCCTCAAAAAAATGCATGCGCACGCAATGCGTTTTTTTTACAGCAAGACACCCATTATAAGTCTATGGGTGCGCATATGTGCGCATTGGCATGCTCATGTATGCGCTTTTTTGCGCATGCGTTTTTTTGTTGACCATTAGTTAGACAATGGAATTTAGGGGTTTGGGTTAGAGTTAGGGTTAGTTAAGGGGGTTTAGGGTTAGTATGGTTTGGCTAAGGGTTAGGGTTTAGGGTTAGTTAGGGTTTAGGGTTAGGGTTTGGGTAGGGTTTGGTTAAGGGTTAGGGTTAGAATCATAGAATCATAGAATCGTAGAGTTGGAAGGGACCTCCTGGGCCATCTGGTCCAACCCCCTGCTCAAAGCAGGATTCGCTAAATCATCCCAGTCAGATGTCTGTCCAGCCTCTGTTTGAAGACTTCCATTGAAGGAGAACTCACCACTTCTCGTGGCAGCCTGTTCCACTCATTGATCACTCTAACTGTCAAAAAGTTTTTTCTAATATCTAATCTGTGTCTCCTCCCATTCAGTTTCATCCCATTGCTTCTAGTCTTTCCTTGTGCAAATGAGAATAAAGTTGATCCTTCTACAATGTGACAGCCCTTTAGATATTTGTAGACAGCTATTAAGTCTCCTCTCAGTCTTCTCTTTTGCAAACTAAACATTCCCAAATCCTGCAACCTTTCCTCATAAGACAGGGTTTGCAGACTGGTCACCATTCTGGTCGCTCTTTTCTGAACTTGCTCCAGTTTGTTGATGTCTTTTTTAAAATGTGGTGCCCAAAACTGGACACAATATTCCAGATGAGGTCTGACCAAAGAGGAGTAGAGGGAAATAATGACTTCAAGTGATCTAGACTGTATGCTTCTGTTAATACATCCTAGAATTGCATTTGCCTTTTTTGCTGCTGCATCACACTGTTGACTCATATTCAGTCTGTGATCTATTAGTATACCCAAGTCTTTTTCACATGTGCTGTCACTTAACCCTATTCCTCCCATTCTATATATGCTTTTTTCATTTTTATTGCCCAGATGTAGTACTTTGCATTTCTCCCTGTTAAAAACCATTCTGTTAGTTGCTGCCCACTTCTCCAGTTTATTTAAATCTTTTTGAATCCTCTCTCTCTCTTCTCTAGTATTAGCTATCCCTCCTAGCTTTGTGTCATCAGCAAATGTAATCAGTTTACCCTCAATTCCTTCATCTAAATCATTGATAAAGATGTTGAACAATACAGGGCCCAGGACAGAGCCCTGTGGTACCCCACTTGAGACATTACTTGAGACAATATGGTTTGGTTAAGGGTTAGGGTTAGGGTCAGGGTTAGTGTTAGGGTCAGGGTTAGGGTATGGTTTGGTTAAGGGTTAGGGTCAGGGTTAGGGTTAGTAAAGTCATAGTTTGGGTTAGTGTGAGGGGCCAACTAATGTTGGAAAAAAACGCAAATGCGGTAAAAACGCACTAAAAACGCATACAAACACATAAAAGCGCTGCGTTTTTTTCATGCATGCTCATAAAAATGCTTGAAAAAAACGCAGCATTTGTATGCGTTTGTATGCGTTTTTTCTATGCGTTTTTTTGCGGGAAAAATGCGCTGCAAAACAAAGCAAGTGTGAAAGTAGCCTTACTCCATGTAAAGTTTTCATAGGAAAACAAGGTACATGAAACATAATTCTTAAATTAGTTTGCCCATAATGTGGGGAGGAGAGGTTTGGATTTTATACATTCTCTTTCTATTCAATGAAAATAAAAAACTGTTTTTCTGGCTTGTCACTGGTGGGTAAAAGACAGTTAAAGCAGCTATACAGGTGGCTTCATATATTTTTATCAGCATCATAATCACAAATGTGTTACATATAATCTGGCCCTAAGTTATGAATTGCATACTGTTGTGAAAGTCGCATTAAATAGATTTGTATATTTAAACTGAGAAAGGTACAGGTAAAGGCAATGCATAAAATAACACAAAATCTCAGTGATGACTGACATTTCTGTAGAATTTACCCTCAATACATTCTTCTAGCATTCATTTAGTTTATTCAAGTGAGGTTATAAACACATCATTCAGAAAGTGCTTAAGCAAAGTGTACCATTATAATTATTTAAATCTGTTTATTTAAATCTCATTGATGTACCTTGATACCTTGATGTTTTATGCATTTGAAATATTTAACAATTGGAAGCAGGCTTTTATCCGCTTCTTATTTTTCTTTATGTTAGACTTCTTGGTTGTGCTAGCATACTGTTCGTAGATACAGTTACCTGTAAATCGGTCAGAATCTTTTGCAAGATGACAGAAAAGCTGATAATTGGCCTTAGTTTTACTACAAGAAGCTTTTCAAAGACACAAATAAGACTAACTATTATGCATGAGAGAAATGTATACAATGATATTAAAAAGTAAAAAAATGTTTTACCCCTTCACATACCTTGACATTCCTATATGTCAATTTCAGAAAGGGGTTCCTGCCTAATGACGTACAGCATGGCCGCCGGACGCAATCAGAGCAGCGTGAGAACCTGGCTGCAGTGACGAGCGGTAACGTCAAGTAAGATTAATTAAAGCAGTTCACAGCTGGCGGATCACACAGTGGTTACCATGAAAACCGACCATTGTGACCTGTGGTAACCTTAATAATGTCACCGCTTGTCACTGCAGCCAGGTTCTCATACTACCCTCATTGTGTTCTGATGGCCGTGGTGAGCAGTCATGCTACCGATATCACCTCTCTCCACAGCCTCCGTGTCATGATCCATGCTGGATCATGTCAGATAAGAGCACTGTTAACCTTTTTTTTCTCTCTCTAAACTTTGTGCTTAGAGATAGTTTTGCCCCCGGTGGCCAGTATGGTCATTGCACTGGTGTTTTTAGAGATAGTTTTGCCCCCGGTGGTGGTTAGTGTAATTGCACAGGAATCACTAACAGGTGTGTTTACTCAATAAAGGTGTGTCAGTTGTGCTCACTCACATTGGTGATATTGTTGGTCTTTTCCAACCATCCTGGGTGAAGGAAGGAGCTGAGGATTCCAGAGCAGCTCAGTCAGAGTCCTGGAGTGGCAGCTATAGTGTCAGCGAGGAGTTCGTGTAAAGCATGGTGGAGTGGCAGCTATGGTGTCAGTGAAGAATTCTTGCAAAGCTTGGTGGAGTGGCAGCTATGGTGTAGAGCTGCACTCAGTTGCTGGACTCTGTTGCTGGAAGCTGCACTCAGGTGCTGGACTCCATTGCTGGACAGTTGCACTCTGGTGCTGGACTCCATTGCTGGACAGTTGCACTCTGGTGCTGGACACTGTTGCTGTAAAGCTGCACTCAGGTGCTGGACTCCATTGCTGGACAGTTGCACTCAGGTGCTGGACACTGTTGCTGGAGCTGCACTCAGGTACTGGACTCTGTTGCTCCAAGGCGGCACTCGGGTGCTGGACGCTGTTGCTGTAAAGCTGCACCCAGGTGTTGGACACGGTGGGAGGAAGATGCACTCAGGTGTTGGACTGTGTTGCCAGGAGCAAGTGCATCAGAGCAAAGCTAAGTGTTTTCCTGTTTGTCACTTTTCCTCATGTTGGTGTTAGTACAGCGGTGGGGCCAGTGCCTGCACCACCCAGCTCCCTAGTAAGGAATAGGTGTAGGGTGTGCTAGGGTGACAGGTATCCTGATCGGCGACAGGTGAGGAGCCTGTATAGGGAACGTTAGGAGTGTTAGGGACACTGACTCAGGGGAGTGCAGGAGGTCTCCACGTTCCCCACTCCCTATCGCAGGGCCCACCATTGTAAATGTTTCCCTGTCCCCTGTGTCTTGTTGTATTAGTTACTGGCCTGCGGGCCGTGTCACTGGACAATTACACGTGCCGTGTCCTGTTGGATTAGTTACCGGCCTGCTGGCCGTGTCACATAGGACGGGGCACGTGACACTCCACATGGAGCAGCCTCTGAAGTCGTCTTGGGACTTCCTTATTATGGACTTATGAAGGACCCTTGTGGATAACTTTTTTTGTAATAATTGAGTTAATGAGTGTATTTGTTGGAGTGTGCATTTTACAATTAAATGGCTTTTCTGTGTGTATTTTTTTTTGACTGTGGAGTTAAGGTCCCGTTACATTTAATGATGCACCAGCGATTCCGACAACGATACGACCCGTCAGGATCGCTGGTGCATCACTAAATGGTCGCTAGTGAGCTGCCAAACAGGCAGATCTCACCAGCGACGCAGTGATGCTCGGCGGTCGTTAATTACCTGTCACACGCAGCGATGATGACGACTTCCACCCGCGTCCATGCGTTGCTCGTCGGCGCCAGCAGGAAGCCGACAATGAGAAATGGACCAGGACGATCTCGCACGATCAGCGATATCCAGCGGGGGGGGCGGTCGGAGGTAAGTGTCACATGTAGAAAGAGATCGCTAGCGATATCGCTGTTGCGTCACAAAATTGGTGACACTTTAGCGATATCGCTAGTGATATCGCTATGTGTAAAAGGCCCTTTAGTAATGGGGGGTGCAGACTGACACCTCTCCATTACTAACCTCTGGGCTTGATGTTAGCAGATTTTACACAGCTGACATCAACCGCAAAACCATTACCCCAATTTCCACCATACCATGGCAATTGGAAAGAGCCAAGGCTAAGCGCCAGAATTGGCATATCTAATGGATGCTGTTAGCGTGGGTGGTCAGGAGCCGGAATCTCCAGGAGTGGACCCTCTGGACCGTGGTACCGAGGGGCCCCGGGCGAGCTGCCAGGTGGAACCGACCCCTATACAGGGACCGTTAGGAGCAGGCCCAGGGGTTCGAGTACCACGGTAGCTGGTACCGAGAGGGGCGGCTCAGGATGGACTGGAGTAGGACAGTGGGACTGAAGTGTAGATGACAGAACAGGGCTGGCACACAGGAGACAGGAATGGAGTAAGACTATAGACTGGAATGTGCAGGAACTGAAGTGTAGATGACAGGACAGAGTTGGAACACAGGAGACGGGAATAAAGGAGGACGGAAGGACTGGAGCAGGATGGAACAGGAACACCGGAGGCAGGACTGGAGTAGGACGGCAGGACTGGAACAGGATGGAACAGGAACACCGGAGGCAGGACTGGAGTAGGACGGCAGGACTGGAACAGGAACACCGGAGGCAGGACTGGAGTAGGATGGCAGGGCTGGAGCAGGACGGATCAGGAACACCGGAGAGGAAACAGGAACACTGGAGCAGGACTGAGAATAACTGTGAGTGAACACGGAAGACAGGCTGCGAGGCTGCTTCAGGAAACACTGAGGATGGCACCGAGAGACTGTAGAGAGCACAGGAGGAAGCAGGGCCCAGTGTGCAAGGTAACACAACGATCAGGCACCTCCCTCAGGGGGAAGCGGCCTGATATAGCCCCTTCTGGTCTGCCATTGGTCCGATGGTGCTTCCGGGTCAGGGCACAGCCAGAGCACAAGAAGCAGCAGGGAGGCGCGGCCGCGGCCTATGGTGCATGCGCATAGCATGCAGGGATGGCGTCGGCCGCGAGCCCATCAGAGGTGACCGCTGTGGCTGTCGGGTGGAGAGAGGCTGTGGCGTGGGAACGGAAGCTGGCTGTGGCGTGGGAGCGGAGACTGGGTGAGTATGACGGAGCGGTGTAACAGTACCCACTCCCCTAAGCCGCCCTCCCCGGAGATTAGCAAGAAATCTCTTGAAGATACGGGGAGCATTGATATTCTCCCGAGGCTCCCAGGATCTCTCCTCAGGACCAAAGCGCCTCCAATCAACAAGAAAGAATGTCCCACCTCTAACCCTCTTCATAGCGAGAATGTCCTGCACTTCAAAGACATCATCGGCATCCACCAGCTGAGGACCAAGATCAGGCAAGGAATGGAAGCGATTTAACACCACAGGTTTCAGGTGTTCGGGACCCGGAGTGAAGCAGGCAACCTCAATTGGTAGGCGACTTCGTTGATACGTCCAAGAATTTCAAACGGACCGATGTAGCGTGGTCCCAACTTGTAGGAGGGCAATTTCAACCGGATGAATTTGGAGGAGAACCAGACTTTGTCCCCAACACGATACGGTGGAGGATCCAATCTCCTTTTGTCTGGATAATTCTTCATCTGATCAGCGGACCTCTTGAGTGACGTATTGGTCTCGGCCCAAATCTTGGAAAATTCAGAGGACAAGGCATTGGCCGCGGGTACCTCGGAGGCAGGGGTTATTGGAAGAGGAACACAGGATGTCTGCCAAAAACAATGAAAAATGGATACTTGGCCAAGGACTCGCCAGCATGGTTGTTATAAGCAAACTCTGCCTAGGGGAGTAAGTCGACCCAATCGTTCTGGTGGGCTTTGGAGAAATGACCTAGGTACCCCGTCAATGTCTGGTTGGTACGCTCTACCTGTCCATTGGACTGTGGATGGTAGGCCGTGGAGCAGTTGAGGGAAACGTTCATGAGCTTGCAAAGTGAACGCCAGAACTTGGAGGTAAACTGAACCCCTCGGTCAGACACAATGCGTTGAGGTAGTCCATGAACACAGGAGACGGGAATAAAGGAGGACGGAAGGACTGGAGCAGGACGGATCAGGAACACTGGAGACAGGAGATGGAGGAAACAGGAACACTGGAGCAGGACTGAGAATAACTGTGAGCGAACACGGAAGACAGGCTGCGAGGCTGCTTCAGGAAACACTGAGGATGGCACCGAGAGACTGTAGAGAGCACAGGAGGAAGCAGGGCCCAGTGTGCAAGGTAACACACCGATCAGGCACCTCCCTCATGGGGAAGCGGCCTGATATAGCATAGCCCCTTCTGGTCTGCCATTGGTCCGAAGGTGCTTCCGGGTCAGGGCACAGCCAGAGCACAAGAAGCAGCAGGGAGGCGTGGCTGTCGGGTGGAGAGAGGCTGCGGCGTGGGAACGGAGGCCGGCTGCGGCGTGGGAGCGGAGGCCGGCTGTGGCGTGGGAGCGGAGGGCGGGTGAGTATGACGGAGCGGTGTAACAGATGGACCATTTCTGGAGCGGCTGAGGACTGGTTTTATTAAGCTGGGAAGAGGTTAATTTAATGACCCTTCCCAGTTTATTAATATCAGCCCACAGGTGTCTGCTTTCCCTCAGTTGGTTATTAAAAATAGGGGGGACTCCACAATTTTTTTCATTTATTTCTTTTTGTGCTAAATTGTGTACAGAAAACTCCACATGTACTGTATTTTCCGGACTATGAGATGCACCGGACCATAAGACGCACCTAGGTTTTAGAGGAGGAAATTAGGAAAAAAATTGAAGCAAAAAATGTGGTGAATTCTGTACTTAATATCTTGTATCCTGGTATATATGGTCCTCTCATCCCCATCCTGATATGTATAGCCCCCTGATCCTTACCATGGTATGCATGGCCCCCTCATCTCTATCATGATATGCATGGAAATTTCATCCCTGTCCTGGTATGCATGGTTCCCTCATCCCTAGCCTGGTATGCATGCCCCCTCATGCCTATCAGGGCTTGTTTTAGAGAAAGTGGGGCCCTGGGCAAAAGTATAAAGTGGGGCCACAAATGCTCACATATTCCACATCACACAAACATTTTGGCTGTATTTACAGGTGCAGAATTCAAGCCATTAAATGAGCGTGATCGACGGCATTGAAGTTGTTTGACGCTTGTTCCCAAGTTTCTTTACACCCGCTGAGGAAGAATGATGGGAACTGATAGTCCTCGATACAGTATAATTAACTCCCCATGGTCCTTGATAGAGTATAATGAAGCCCCCCTCAGGTTATACTGAAGCCCCCCTCTTAGATTATACTGCAACCCCCCTCATAGAGTATACTGCAGCCTCCCTCATAGAGTATACTGCAGCCCCCTCAGAGCATACCCACCACACAAAGAATAATGCAGCCCCCTCCACACACAGTATAGTGCATCTTCCCAAACACACAGTATAATGCAGCAACCATCCACACACACACACAGTATAATTCAGCCCCACTCCACACCCAGTATAATGCAGCCCCACTCCACACCCAGTATAATGCAGCCCCCCACCAAGCACAGAATAATGCAGCCCCCCTCCATGCACAGTATAGTGCAGCTCCTCCCCAACACACAGTATAGTGCAGCTCCCCCGACACACAGTATAGTGCAGCTCCCCCCACACACAATACAGTGTTGCTCCCCCAATGCACAGTACAGTGACCCTCCCCCCAATGCAAGGCACAGTGCAGCTACCCACAACAAACTTTATAGTGCAGCCCCTCCAACACAGTATAGTACAGCTGCCCCCACACACAGTACAGTGCAGCTCCCCCAACATACAGTACAGTGCAGCTCCTCCACACACAGTATAGTGCAGCTCCCCCCAACACATAGTACAGTGAAGCTCCCCCAACACACGGTACAGTGAAGCTCCACCAATGCACAGTATAGTGCAGCTCCCCAACACACAGTATAGTGCAGTCACACACACACACACACACTATAATGTAATGCAGCCCCTGCATTCTCACACAATCACTCACACACACACACACACACACACACACACACTAATGCATATATACACAGACACACACACAATAATGCAAACACACACTTGCACAATACTCACCCCCATGCTACTCCAGGCTCTGCTCCTGTCTTATCAGCTCCACTGCTGGAACAGCGTGGCGCATGATGAAGTGATGTAATAGCATGCCTGCTGAGTCACAAGCAGAGGAGGAGTGATGGGAAAGGGAGCATCAGCTGAAGCTCTCTCTTCCATCACTGCTTTCAACTGTATTGGCGTCTATGATGTCGATAAGTTGAATCAGCAATGGGGGGCAGCGCTGGACCCCTCAGCGGCTGTGTGGGGTGCTGCTATTAGCGACATGCCACTGGCTCAACTGGAGGCCTCTGGAGGAACGGGGGCCTTAGGAAGCTGCCTGATCTGCCTGCCCCTAACGCTAGCCCTGATCCCTATCCTGGTGTGAATGGCCCCCTCATTCTTATCCTAGTAGGAATGGTCCCCCTCATAGCTATCCTGGAATGAATGATCGCCCTCATCCCTATCCTAGTTTGCATGGCCCCCATTCCTATCCTAGTATGCAGGGCCCCCATCTCATCCTAGTATGCATGGCCCCATCCCTATCCTGGTATGCAGGACCCCCATCTTGTCCTAGTATGCATGGCCCCCATCCTTATTCTGGTATGCTGGTCCCCCATCTTGTGCTAGTGTGCATGACCCCATCCTTATTCTGGTATGATTGGCCCTCATCCCGGTCCTGATATGCATGGTTACATCCTTATAATTGGCCCCAACCCCCATTCTGGTATGCATGGCCCCATCAGAAAACATTAAAAAACAAACAATTACACTTACCTTCCCAGTGCTCCCTTGCAGCATTCTGCTCCGTTGCCAGAAGATGCTTTATACTTATAAGCAGCGCATGGCAGGGATGTCATGCGCTGCTCACAAGCAGAGCACAACTGCCGGAATACTCACTGCTCTGCATGCTGGGACTGTGCACACAGAGAGCAGTGATTATTCATTGCTCTTCAGTAGCATGCACAGTGTCAGCTGCCGGGCAGTCACGTGTGCAGCTACTTAAGAGAAATGAATATTCACCTCTCTGCAGCAGCAGGAAGCCGGCGGATCACACTGTGCGTGCTACTGAAGAGCAATGAATACTCACAGATCTCTGCATGCACAGTCCTGGTGTGCAGAGCAGTAAATATTCCAGCAGCTTCCCTTAGGCTTGCAAGCAGCGCATGACGTACCTGCCATGCGCTGCTTACAAGCATAATGCAGCTGCTGGCAACACAGTAGGATACTTTGAGGGAGCACCTGGAATGTAAGCATAATTTTTTTTAATGTTTTCTGGTGTGGCCATGCATACCAGGATGGGGGTGGGGGCCAATCATAAGGATGGGGCCAATCTTACCAAGACGCTATTAAAGAGAAATTAATATTCATTGACCTCCATGCCCATGGGCATGGAATGCAGTGAATATTAATTTCTCTTTAGCAGTGAGCACAGGAATTAACCACGGCCGTTGGCTCCAGCCTCCTGTGACCTGCTGCTCTGCTGATGCCGCTTCCCCATCTATTTACATCCGGACTATAAGACGCATCCCCTATTTTCCTCCACGTTTTTGGAGGAAAAAAGTGCCTTTTATAGTCAAAAAAATATGATAAACCAATTATTATATTTGTCACTGACATATTTCTATCCATTTATCTATCTACAGAGGCATGTAAAAGTACAGCTCAAATTGCTGTTATTGTGAGCAGCAAATTGAAGATGAAATGATTTCTAAAAGGTTTAAAGTTAAAGGTGACAGATTTCATTTGTATTTTAGGGGAAAAAATCTAAATACACAGTATATATTGTCATGTTTTTCATTTTAAAAATTACAAAATGGAAAATGGGCCAATGCAAAAGTTTGGGCACCCTTTGAGATTTGTGTGCTCAGAAAACTTTAACCAAGAATTCAGACCTTAACTAGCCTGTTATGTAATGGCTTGTTCATTATCATTCTTAGGAAAGGCCAATTGATGCAAATTTCCCACCTTTATGAAAACCCAGTGTCCTCTAAGCTTGTGCCAAAAAGCAGCGGCCATGGGTTCTTCTAAGCAGCTGCCTAGCACTCTGAAAATGCGGGAGGCCCACAAAGCAGGTGAAGGCTATAAGAAGATAGCAAAGCGTTTTCAAGTTGCTCTTTCCTCATTTTTCAATAAGGAATATATTCTTGGACTTTGAGTGCGCTGCCAGACGAATTCAATAACCACACAAGGTTAAAAAAAGTTAACCCTTTAATCCCTACGCGTTTCGAAGCGTAACGCTTCTTCTTCAGGGGTAGATACATGACTACAGAGAGCTGTCATCACATTTATACATACAGGATTCAAATTTGGCGCCCTCAGAGACACGAGGAGCGCCGCAAAAGGTCAAAGATCAAAGTAATTCAAGCATCAAGAGTTCATAAAGGTTAAACATTCTCTAATTAAAAACAAATCTTTATTATGTTTTACAGATAAAAGAAAAAGAAGAAGAAGAGAAAAAGGATGATAAAAAATATATATAAAGAAAAACGAAAAAAATGTATACATGTGTAAAATGAACCCACGACGTTAAAAAAGAAAAAAAGGAATCAAAGTCCAGCGAACACACCGCTATACCAGGGAGAGTGTTTGAATTTAAAAGAGAATTTGTGATCCGACCATTGGTATGAGTCTCAAAAATAGATATTTATAAAGTGACAATCAGATGTATATATATGAATAAAAATACGCCAATGAAATCGATGTGAAAAAAATGAATAAAGACAAAAACAATAAAAATAAAGATAAAAATAAAAATAAAAATGTGTCACTAGTTATTTTATTTCAAATTCCATGAGAAATCCGTGGCGTGAGCTGGAAGACAAAAGGAAAAAAGAAAAAAAGAAAAAACGCAAATGGAAGAAACCATGATCGGATACCGCTGAAGAAATATTAAAAAATATTGTATATAAAAAAGAAATCACCCAGAACAAGAACTAATTATTATAAAAATCTGTATGCATGAAGATATTTTTTTGAACAGAAAAACGCATAATTGATTTCATTTCAGTTGTCTTTTCGAGATGCGAGGTTCCAATAACACGAACCAGAGGAACAGGAAAAAATTGTAGGAAACGAAAAAATGCAAAACAATGACCAAAAAAAGGGAAATTAACACCTTAGTTTCCAGAACAATGTCCAATTATAAGGAATATGAACGAAAACAATACATAAAAAGTAAAAAATACGTCCAAAACACAAGCATGAATGAATAAAAATATTATTAAATAAAAATATTGTTATTATTATTATGGAAAACGTGTAAAAGTAAAAAAATTATTTGAAGGATATATACACCCGTATTGGCCATAATAAGTGAATATTAAAGTATATATAGATAAGATTAACCCACTAAGAGGGTGTAAAAAATGTACAAAGAAAAATATATATATATATATATAAAATATACATATACATAAAAAGAGAGAAATTATTTAATATTATAAACCATTCACCACCAAGTGAAAAAAAGGGGAAAAAAGACCACATATGTGAGACGTGTAGGAAAGGAATACACACCAAAATCACAGTGTGTGAAGAGATAAAATCAAAAATTAATTGGTGTAATAAAAACATATAAAATATATGAGACATATAGAAATACAATAAAAACTCATAAATGTACCTGATTACAAAAGACAATAGGTAGATTAATAAATTAGTGCACATTTAGGGATAACACAGAAAATATCAAAGAAACACTTCAGAAATTTCATTTAACCCATTAGGTTTCAGAGTGTTCAACCTATAAATCCAGAAGATTTCTTTCCTGTTGAGTTGTCCTATCCTATCCGGATGGTTGAAGGGAATCTGCTCAATGGGACTAATTTTTAATCCCTGAGGGTTTTTATCATGTTTTAATGAGAAATGTCTAGACAGACCATGCAAAAGAAAACCCTTTTTAATATTATGTCTATGGGAGTTCATTCTTAGATGTAACGGTTGTGTGGTTCTCCCCACATATTGTCTCCCACAGTCACACTCAATTAGATAAATGACATATTCTGAGGTGCAGTTAAGGAAATCACGAATAGGAAAAGATTCATCTGTAGTAGTGGATCTAAAATATTTCATTCTATGTGTAATATTGCTGCAACAAGCACAATTTTTCTTTCCACACCGAAAAATACCCCTAGGTATATTATTATTAATCACTCGAGTTTCTGTCTTATTTCTTAAACGACTGGGGGCTACAAAATTTTTAATATTAGGAGCCCTCCTAAAAGTAATCATTGGATTATTAGGGAGAATTTTTTGCAGAAGTGAATCATTAAGTAAAATGTGCCAGTTTTTACAGAGAACTCTCCTGATTTCCTTGTTCTCTAGACAATATTGGGTTATAAAATTAGTAGTGTATTTATTCTTATCTATTTCAACTTCTTTTTTTCTTCCGTTGATCAAGGAGTTCTGAGACATATTAAGACATCTATTATAGGCATTTGTTACTAATTTCTCAGGATAATTCTTTTTATTAAATCTGTTCATCAGGATTTTTGCTTGATCTTTATAATCCCCTACATCTGAACAATTTTTTCTAATCCTTCTATATTGATTATCAGGAATGTTCCTAAGCCACTTTCCATAGTGACCACTATTAAAAGGAATATAGCTGTTAGTATCAACGTTCTTAAAAAATGTTTTGGTTGCAATAAAATTCTCTTTAATAAAAATAGTCAAATCTAAAAAGTTAATTTCATTACTGTCAAATGTTGAGGAAAAAGACAAACCCCAATTGTTCATGTTAAGATCATGAATAAAATTATGAATATCATCATTGCTGTTATCCCATATAAAAAAGAGGTCATCAATGAATCTTTTATATAGAATTATATTGTTATACCATTTTGATTTAAAAATATGGGACTCCTCAAAAATACCCATGAAAATATTAGCATAGGTTGGTGCGACCTTAGAGCCCATCGCAGTCCCCAGCTGTTGATGATATAAACTACCCTCAAAAGTAAAAAAATTATTTTTTAAAATAAATTCCATGCCTTTTAAAATAAAGTTTTTTTGTGCCTTGTTAAGTCTCTTATCACTTATTAAAACTTTATTAAAACAAGCCAATCCCAATGTATGCGAAATATTGGAATAAAGTGACGATACATCCATACTTAAAAATATAAAATTAGGTTTCCATTCGATATCATGAAGATATTGTATTAAATCAGTTGAGTCCCTGATGAAACTTTTCAGTGATGGGATATGTGTAACCATGATTCTATCTATAAAGTGAGATAGGTTACTAGTAACTGAGTCTATACCCGATATAATGGGTCTCCCCGGTGGATTTTCTAAATTCTTATGGATCTTAGGTAAATGATAAAAAAATTGTGTGCGAGTCCGTACAAATTTTAAAAATCTATATTCATTATTATTAAAGATATTATTATCTTTTCCTTCCTGAATTAGTTTATCATAATTGATTTTAACACTAGGGATGGTTTCAAATGAAGTTTTCTTATAGTACCTGGGATCAGATAAAATTCTATGAGCTTCATTACAATAGTCTGACCTATTCTGCACGACTATACCACCACCTTTATCCGCTGAGCGAATTACTATATCGGGATTAGTTTTTAAGGATTCTAGGGCCAATTTTTCAGTTTTAGTTAAATTGGGTTTAGTTTTTACAGATTTTAATTCCTTAAATTCTTTCTGCACAATAGCGTTAAAGACATCCAGGTGATGACCTCTACTTTCAATCGGATAAAACTTGGTCTTAACCGGTACATCTAAATGAAACCCATCAGGATCTATAGTGTCATCATTAGATGAATCAATATTAATGCTTTTTCGAACAGGAATGGATTCCTTTATTAAAAAATGCCTTTTCAGTGTCAATTTCCGGATAAAAACTTGTAAATCAAGAAAAAGGTTAAAATCATTAATTTTATGTGTTGGACAAAATGTTAGTCCCTTAGATAGGACTCTAGTTTCATCTTTAGTTAAAACATAGGAAGATAAATTAAAAATGTTATTATTGCCATCATCTAAATTTACATCACTTTTAGTCTTAATTAAATTTTTACTTTCCCTTTCTTTTTTTCTCCCCCCTCTGGTTCCTCTATAGGATTTTTTCTTTTCCCGTTTTTTGGTGAAAAGAATTTTTTTATTTCTGTGTTTTTCAAAATTCGGGGTAAAAAAGAAACCGTAGCATTGTTGTCTAAATTAGTATTATCAATCAAAACAGTTTCATTAGTTGGAGTGCTGGATATATCATTATCATAAATCGAAAAATCAAAGAGGGATTTTTGTGTGCACTCTGGAAATTCGATAAGGGCAGGTGATGGGATGACTACAGGGATAGGTTTAATAATCTTAGTTTTACCAATGATAGGATTAGCGGAATCAATGAGATTTTTACTCACGTTAAATCCTTTCACTTGTTCCTTAATACTATCTAATTGTTTTATAGCATTGATTAAAGGTGCTGTCATCTTCGTGATTTTTAACTGAGGTGATTTTAAAAGAGCATTTCCCACATTTCCTCCATTAAATTGCTCTTGTGCTGGGATAAGTCCATTATCCTTCATAGTCTGTAATTTAGTGCTAGGGTCAGTCATACCAACTTTATCAAAAACGTCAGAATCTTTTTTGTTGCCACATGTATTTGATTCATTGCCATTACTAACCACAGTATCAGTTCGATTTATGTTCCCTTTACCCACTATATTTTTATTCTTAATTTTATTGTCATTAAAAATCCTGTAATCCTCTCTATCCCTTTGCAATTTCTTAGATTTTTTTAAAATGGTCTCATGTTCAACCTGCATCACATGCGTTATTACATTAGAATTAATTTTTTTATATTCCGGGTGTTTAAAAAATGGGATCAGTTCTTTAGAGAAATTCAACACTTTATCTGCTGCTAATTCAGCAAGCTTAGATCTCTTCTTGTATAATAACAATATCATTCTATGCATACATATGTCCAGACTCTTATCCCATTCTTCCGTAAAATCTGAGTCCATGGGAAATGGAGAATCAAAAACTAACCTTAGCCCCCGTGGGCAAATGTTCTCCTCCAAATAGATAGATAAAAAACGGGCATCCAAATTATAGTATAGTTCTTCCTTCATAGCCTCTTTCAAATTCGTGAAGATTTTCCGGAATAAATTAGTCTCTTCATCCTTAAAGACCTCCGTAGTTTCCTCATTCTGAGCTGTATATCCAATATTCCCGATAGTCTGTAGGATTAGCCGTTCCCTTGATGAAAGCCTGTTTTGGAAATATTCCATCCTTTTTCACTGAAACGGACCCTCTGCTGCTTAATCAACCAAAAACACCGGCCGAACTTTCCAGGAACCGCCAGAGAAATTTCAAGGTTATTTTCACTAGAAGGTTGAAACAAAAGCGCAATAGGGTCTTATCCGGGTAAAATGTTCAATTCATGAATGTGTTAAACTCACCTTCTCAAAGATAAAATAAAGCTTGTATAGTGAGTCAGCCTGCTGCACGTCCAACGGTCCACAACGGAACCGTACCACAATTCAATAAGGAATATATTCTTGGACTTTGAGTGCGCTGCCAGACGAATTCAATAACCACACAAGGTTAAAAAAAGTTAACCCTTTAATCCCTACGCGTTTCGAAGCGTAACGCTTCTTCTTCAGGGGTAGATACATGACTACAGAGAGCTGTCATCACATTTATACATACAGGATTCAAATTTGGCGCCCTCAGAGACACGAGGAGCGCCGCAAAAGGTCAAAGATCAAAGTAATTCAAGCATCAAGAGTTCATAAAGGTTAAACATTCTCTAATTAAAAACAAATCTTTATTATGTTTTACAGATAAAAGAAAAAGAAGAAGAAGAGAAAAAGGATGATAAAAAATATATATAAAGAAAAACGAAAAAAATGTATACATGTGTAAAATGAACCCACGACGTTAAAAAAGAAAAAAAGGAATCAAAGTCCAGCGAACACACCGCTATACCAGGGAGAGTGTTTGAATTTAAAAGAGAATTTGTGATCCGACCATTGGTATGAGTCTCAAAAATAGATATTTATAAAGTGACAATCAGATGTATATATATGAATAAAAATACGCCAATGAAATCGATGTGAAAAAAATGAATAAAGACAAAAACAATAAAAATAAAGATAAAAATAAAAATAAAAATGTGTCACTAGTTATTTTATTTCAAATTCCATGAGAAATCCGTGGCGTGAGCTGGAAGACAAAAGGAAAAAAGAAAAAAAGAAAAAACGCAAATGGAAGAAACCATGATCGGATACCGCTGAAGAAATATTAAAAACTATTGTATATAAAAAAGAAATCACCCAGAACAAGAACTAATTATTATAAAAATCTGTATGCATGAAGATATTTTTTTGAACAGAAAAACGCATAATTGATTTCATTTCAGTTGTCTTTTCGAGATGCGAGGTTCCAATAACACGAACCAGAGGAACAGGAAAAAATTGTAGGAAACGAAAAAATGCAAAACAATGACCAAAAAAAGGGAAATTAACACCTTAGTTTCCAGAACAATGTCCAATTATAAGGAATATGAACGAAAACAATACATAAAAAGTAAAAAATACGTCCAAAACACAAGCATGAATGAATAAAAATATTATTAAATAAAAATATTGTTATTATTATTATGGAAAACGTGTAAAAGTAAAAAAATTATTTGAAGGATATATACACCCGTATTGGCCATAATAAGTGAATATTAAAGTATATATAGATAAGATTAACCCACTAAGAGGGTGTAAAAAATGTACAAAGAAAAATATATATATATATATATAAAATATACATATACATAAAAAGAGAGAAATTATTTAATATTATAAACCATTCACCACCAAGTGAAAAAAAGGGGAAAAAAGACCACATATGTGAAACGTGTAGGAAAGGAATACACACCAAAATCACAGTGTGTGAAGAGATAAAATCAAAAATTAATTGGTGTAATAAAAACATATAAAATATATGAGACATATAGAAATACAATAAAAACTCATAAATGTACCTGATTACAAAAGACAATAGGTAGATTAATAAATTAGTGCACATTTAGGGATAACACAGAAAATATCAAAGAAACACTTCAGAAATTTCATTTAACCCATTAGGTTTCAGAGTGTTCAACCTATAAATCCAGAAGATTTCTTTCCTGTTGAGTTGTCCTATCCTATCCGGATGGTTGAAGGGAATCTGCTCAATGGGACTAATTTTTAATCCCTGAGGGTTTTTATCATGTTTTAATGAGAAATGTCTAGACAGACCATGCAAAAGAAAACCCTTTTTAATATTATGTCTATGGGAGTTCATTCTTAGATGTAACGGTTGTGTGGTTCTCCCCACATATTGTCTCCCACAGTCACACTCAATTAGATAAATGACATATTCTGAGGTGCAGTTAAGGAAATCACGAATAGGAAAAGATTCATCTGTAGTAGTGGATCTAAAATATTTCATTCTATGTGTAATATTGCTGCAACAAGCACAATTTTTCTTTCCACACCGAAAAATACCCCTAGGTATATTATTATTAATCACTCGAGTTTCTGTCTTATTTCTTAAACGACTGGGGGCTACAAAATTTTTAATATTAGGAGCCCTCCTAAAAGTAATCATTGGATTATTAGGGAGAATTTTTTGCAGAAGTGAATCATTAAGTAAA
Organism: Dendrobates tinctorius; assembly: GCF_039654945.1. Classification (NCBI taxonomy): domain Eukaryota; kingdom Metazoa; phylum Chordata; class Amphibia; order Anura; family Dendrobatidae; genus Dendrobates; species Dendrobates tinctorius. The sequence goes on along the minus strand of NW_027361779.1, from coordinate 5,279,314 downwards.
ATGTGCCAGTTTTTACAGAGAACTCTCCTGATTTCCTTGTTCTCTAGACAATATTGGGTTATAAAATTAGTAGTGTATTTATTCTTATCTATTTCAACTTCTTTTTTTCTTCCGTTGATCAAGGAGTTCTGAGACATATTAAGACATCTATTATAGGCATTTGTTACTAATTTCTCAGGATAATTCTTTTTATTAAATCTGTTCATCAGGATTTTTGCTTGATCTTTATAATCCCCTACATCTGAACAATTTTTTCTAATCCTTCTATATTGATTATCAGGAATGTTCCTAAGCCACTTTCCATAGTGACCACTATTAAAAGGAATATAGCTGTTAGTATCAACGTTCTTAAAAAATGTTTTGGTTGCAATAAAATTCTCTTTAATAAAAATAGTCAAATCTAAAAAGTTAATTTCATTACTGTCAAATGTTGAGGAAAAAGACAAACCCCAATTGTTCATGTTAAGATCATGAATAAAATTATGAATATCATCATTGCTGTTATCCCATATAAAAAAGAGGTCATCAATGAATCTTTTATATAGAATTATATTGTTATACCATTTTGATTTAAAAATATGGGACTCCTCAAAAATACCCATGAAAATATTAGCATAGGTTGGTGCGACCTTAGAGCCCATCGCAGTCCCCAGCTGTTGATGATATAAACTACCCTCAAAAGTAAAAAAATTATTTTTTAAAATAAATTCCATGCCTTTTAAAATAAAGTTTTTTTGTGCCTTGTTAAGTCTCTTATCACTTATTAAAACTTTATTAAAACAAGCCAATCCCAATGTATGCGAAATATTGGAATAAAGTGACGATACATCCATACTTAAAAATATAAAATTAGGTTTCCATTCGATATCATGAAGATATTGTATTAAATCAGTTGAGTCCCTGATGAAACTTTTCAGTGATGGGATATGTGTAACCATGATTCTATCTATAAAGTGAGATAGGTTACTAGTAACTGAGTCTATACCCGATATAATGGGTCTCCCCGGTGACCCATTATAGAAAAAATTGTTCAGATGTAGGGGATTATAAAGATCAAGCAAAAATCCTGATGAACAGATTTAATAAAAAGAATTATCCTGAGAAATTAGTAACAAATGCCTATAATAGATGTCTTAATATGTCTCAGAACTCCTTGATCAACGGAAGAAAAAAAGAAGTTGAAATAGATAAGAATAAATACACTACTAATTTTATAACCCAATATTGTCTAGAGAACAAGGAAATCAGGAGAGTTCTCTGTAAAAACTGGCACATTTTACTTAATGATTCACTTCTGCAAAAAATTCTCCCTAATAATCCAATGATTACTTTTAGGAGGGCTCCTAATATTAAAAATTTTGTAGCCCCCAGTCGTTTAAGAAATAAGACAGAAACTCGAGTGATTAATAATAATATACCTAGGGGTATTTTTCGGTGTGGAAAGAAAAATTGTGCTTGTTGCAGCAATATTACACATAGAATGAAATATTTTAGATCCACTACTACAGATGAATCTTTTCCTATTCGTGATTTCCTTAACTGCACCTCAGAATATGTCATTTATCTAATTGAGTGTGACTGTGGGAGACAATATGTGGGGAGAACCACACAACCGTTACATCTAAGAATGAACTCCCATAGACATAATATTAAAAAGGGTTTTCTTTTGCATGGTCTGTCTAGACATTTCTCATTAAAACATGATAAAAACCCTCAGGGATTAAAAATTAGTCCCATTGAGCAGATTCCCTTCAACCATCCGGATAGGATAGGACAACTCAACAGGAAAGAAATCTTCTGGATTTATAGGTTGAACACTCTGAAACCTAATGGGTTAAATGAAATTTCTGAAGTGTTTCTTTGATATTTTCTGTGTTATCCCTAAATGTGCACTAATTTATTAATCTACCTATTGTCTTTTGTAATCAGGTACATTTATGAGTTTTTATTGTATTTCTATATGTCTCATATATTTTATATGTTTTTATTACACCAATTAATTTTTGATTTTATCTCTTCACACACTGTGATTTTGGTGTGTATTCCTTTCCTACACGTTTCACATATGTGGTCTTTTTTCCCCTTTTTTTCACTTGGTGGTGAATGGTTTATAATATTAAATAATTTCTCTCTTTTTATGTATATGTATATTTTATATATATATATATATATTTTTCTTTGTACATTTTTTACACCCTCTTAGTGGGTTAATCTTATCTATATATACTTTAATATTCACTTATTATGGCCAATACGGGTGTATATAACCTTCAAATAATTTTTTTACTTTTACACGTTTTCCATAATAATAATAACAATATTTTTATTTAATAATATTTTTATTCATTCATGCTTGTGTTTTGGACGTATTTTTTACTTTTTATGTATTGTTTTCGTTCATATTCCTTATAATTGGACATTGTTCTGGAAACTAAGGTGTTAATTTCCCTTTTTTTGGTCATTGTTTTGCATTTTTTCGTTTCCTACAATTTTTTCCTGTTCCTCTGGTTCGTGTTATTGGAACCTCGCATCTCGAAAAGACAACTGAAATGAAATCAATTATGCGTTTTTCTGTTCAAAAAAATATCTTCATGCATACAGATTTTTATAATAATTAGTTCTTGTTCTGGGTGATTTCTTTTTTATATACAATAGTTTTTAATATTTCTTCAGCGGTATCCGATCATGGTTTCTTCCATTTGCGTTTTTTCTTTTTTTCTTTTTTCCTTTTGTCTTCCAGCTCACGCCACGGATTTCTCATGGAATTTGAAATAAAATAACTAGTGACACATTTTTATTTTTATTTTTATCTTTATTTTTATTGTTTTTGTCTTTATTCATTTTTTTCACATCGATTTCATTGGCGTATTTTTATTCATATATATACATCTGATTGTCACTTTATAAATATCTATTTTTGAGACTCATACCAATGGTCGGATCACAAATTCTCTTTTAAATTCAAACACTCTCCCTGGTATAGCGGTGTGTTCGCTGGACTTTGATTCCTTTTTTTCTTTTTTAACGTCGTGGGTTCATTTTACACATGTATACATTTTTTTCGTTTTTCTTTATATATATTTTTTATCATCCTTTTTCTCTTCTTCTTCTTTTTCTTTTATCTGTAAAACATAATAAAGATTTGTTTTTAATTAGAGAATGTTTAACCTTTATGAACTCTTGATGCTTGAATTACTTTGATCTTTGACCTTTTGCGGCGCTCCTCGTGTCTCTGAGGGCGCCAAATTTGAATCCTGTATGTATAAATGTGATGACAGCTCTCTGTAGTCATGTATCTACCCCTGAAGAAGAAGCGTTACGCTTCGAAACGCGTAGGGATTAAAGGGTTAACTTTTTTTAACCTTGTGTGGTTATTGAATTCGTCTGGCAGCGCACTCAAAGTCCAAGAATATATTCCTTATTGAATTGTGGTACGGTTCCGTTGTGGACCGTTGGACGTGCAGCAGGCTGACTCACTATACAAGCTTTATTTTATCTTTGAGAAGGTGAGTTTAACACATTCATGAATTGAACATTTTACCCGGATAAGACCCTATTGCGCTTTTGTTTCAACCTTCTAGTGAAAATAATCTTTCCTCATTTTGAAATGTAATTAAGAAATGGCACTTAACAGGAACAGTTGAGGTCCAGATAAGGTCTGGAAGCAAGTAAAATTTCAGTTAGAGATGCTTATAGGATTGCTAGAGACGCAAATCAAAACCCCTACCTGACTGCAAAATACCTTCAGAACGATTTAGCAGCTTCTGGAATTGTGACAAATTGTTCTACTGTTCAGAGACACCTGCACAAATATGGCTTTCATGGAAGAGTCGTCAGATGAAAACCTCTCATGCATCCTCACCTTAAAATTCAGCATCAGAATTATGCAAAAGAACATCTAAACAAGCACTGATACATTTTTGAAACAAGTCATGTGGAATGATGAGGTTGAAATAGAACTTTTTGGTCACAATGATTAAAGGTATGTGTGGAGAAAAAAAAGGCATAGAATTTCAGGAAAAGAAAATCTCGCCAACCATTAACCCCTTAATGACCTCCGATACGCCTTTTAACGGCGGCAGTTAAGGGTACTTATTCCTCAGCGCCGCTTTTTAACGGCATTGAGTAATAAGGGTATAGTGCCTCTCAGCATCAGAAATTCTTAGAGAACATGATTTGGGTCAGTTTTTACTGACCCCAGTGTTGCGATCACCGCTATTAACAGAATAACGGCGACCGCAAACAAAAGTCAGATTTCCCATTTAATTTCTCTCTCCTCTGATGTGTGATCAAATCAGAGGAGAGAGAAATGGGTTCCCCCGATCCCCCTGGTACCTCCAGTGTCCATGGACCCTCCTGCATCCCCCCGTGATGTCACCCGGCAACAATAGTAAATTTTTTTCCTATTATTTCATTTTGATCACTGTGATAGACCCTATCACAGTGATCAAAATAAAAAAATAGTAAATCAAACCTCCCTTTATCACCCCCTTAGTTAGGTAAAAATAATAAAATTAAGAAAAATGTATTTATTGTAATTTTTCCATTAGGGTTGGGGTTGGGGTTAACGCTAGGGTTTGGGTTGGGCTAGGGTTAGGGTTAGGCTGGGGATAGGGTTGGGGCTAGGGTTAAGGTTGGTATAACTTAGTGTTGGGCAAAGTTAGGTTGTGGTTATGGTTTGGATCACGGTTAGAGTTGGGATCAGGGTAAGGGGTGTGTTAGGGCTAGGGTTTTAGTTAGGGTTATGGTTAGGGTTGGGATTGGGGTTGGGGTGTGTTGGGGTTAGGGTTGGAGTTAGAATTGGGGGGTCCACTGTTTAGGTACATCAGGAAGTCTCCAAACGCGACATGGCGCCGCCATTGACTCCAGCCAATTTTGCGTTCAAAAAGTCAAAGGGTGCTCCCTCTTTTCTGAGCCCTTCCATACACCCAAACAGTGGCTTTGCCCTACATTAGGCATATTGGCATACTCAGGAGAAATTGCAAAACAAATTTTGTGGTCTGCTTTCTCCTGATACCCTTGTGAAAATAAAAAAATTGGTTCCAAAGTAAATTGTTTGTGAAAAAAGAAAAATGTTAATTTTTTCCTTACACATTGCTTTAGTTCTCGTGAAGCACCTGAAGGGTTAATAAACTTCGTGAATGTGGTCTTGCACACCTTGAGGGGTGCAGTTTTTAGAATGGTGTAACTTTTTGGTATTTTCTGTTACATTAACCCCCCAAACTCACTTCAAATGTGAGGTGGTCCCTAAAAAAAATGGTTTTGAAAATTTTGTTGGAAAAATGAGAAATCATTGGTCAACTTATAATGTAATAACAAAAAAAAATTGTGTTTCCAAAATTGTGCTGATGTAAAGTTTATTTAACTATTTAAGGGTGCAAAAATTAAAAGTTTAAAAATTGCAAAATGTTCTAAATAAACGCAAGATATAGAGAAGAAATGTTACCACTAACATGAAGTACAATATGCCACGAAAAAACATACTCAGAATCAGTGGGATCTGTTAAAGCATTCCAGAGCTATAACTTCATAAATTGAGTCAGACACTAACAAAGTGTCATCAATTTTACCACAGTAAAAATAGTATAATAGGGACCGACAGGTCTTTCACTACGCCCAATCCAGCAGATGGACACCCAAGCAGGACAAATTAGTGTTAACATCTCCAGCAGCAGCAACAGCAGGCCCAGAAGCCCCACTAAAGATATTAGAGACTCTCAGTTGTCTTTGGATAGGACGTCACATTAGTGGTTCACAAGTGCTTTCAGAAATGCTACCCCACATACACCTCGAACACCAAGGCCAATCCCCCTTCGTCCATGACCTCACTTTTTCCCAGCCATATTGCTCAGATAGTGTACTAGGAGTGCATTATTAGCAACTAAAAATAGATTTTTTTTTTACTCTGCACAACCTCTACACACAGCTGAATTTCAGCGGCACAAAATTAGAAGGTGAAATATGGCGTGATTAATCATGTTACTCACAGCAGGAAAAATTGTTTCAGTGTCGATGAGGCCTGTATGACAAAGAAGATGTGCTCCAAAAAATTTCAACGTGAGATGTCCCCTATTGTATGAGAGTAGTAACAGAAGCATTTTTTGGGGGCCTGTCGATGAGGCCTGTTTAACATTGACTACATGGGCCAAACAATTTATAAATGACATGTCCGCTACTGTATGACATTAGTAACAGAATTTTTTTTGCGTTTTTACTGTGGCTGAGGCCTTTATAATGTAGAAGATTGTACATGGCGTTGGAATGCCCTCTTTCCTATAGTTGCTGCTGGTAGGGTGCAGATTTGCTGGAGAAATACTGTATGTCCGATGTGTCGTTACATTAACTGATCAGTAAAAGGGCCATGACGACGGCGGGAATGGGAACGTACAACATGATCAATAACAAGGCGTCTATGGGATGTATGAGATCCAGGATTCAGCCTACAACTATTATTCATTTACCCAACACCAATTACCAGAAAGAATTTGATGCTCATCAGAAGATAGGTTTAATAGATGCGCGTCTCAAGCTATTTATAAAAGATGCCCGTGAGAAATTGGATGCCAAAGATGCACATAATCTAGAAGATAAATTAAAAACAATTTTAAAGTGAGATGTCCCCTACTGTGTGATGTTAGTAACAGAAGAATTTTTTTGGGCCTGTCAATAAGGCCTGTATAACATTGACTAGAAGCTTAAAACAATTTCAAACTGAGATCTCCCTTTCTGCATTCTGTTAATAACATAAAATACATTTTTTTTAGTGTGGATGTATAATCTAGAAGATTGTCCATGGCATTAGAACGCCCTCTTTCCTACAGTTGCTGCTGGTAGGGTGCAGGTTTGCTGGGGAAATATGGCTGACAAGTCATTACAGGAACTGATCAGGAAAAGGGTCATGATGATGGCGGGAATGGGAATGTACAACAGGACCAATAACAGGGCGGCTATGGGAAGTACGAGATCCAAGACCAATTACCAGAAAGAGCTCGATGCTCATCAGAAGATAGGTGTAACAGATGTGCGTCTCAAACTAGGTATAAAAGATACCCATGACAAATTGGTTGCCAGAGATGCACATAATGTAGAAGAAAGGTTCAAAACAATTTCAAACTCAGATCTCGGCTGCTGTATCACGTTTGTAAAAAAAAATTAAAATAAATTAATTTTAATGTGCAACACCTCTGCACACAGAATCATTTCAACACCATTAAATGAAAATGTTGGATGTAGCAGGCTGTATCATGTTTTTCAACAAAAAAAAAAAATATTTTAATGTTCTTGAGGTCTGCAGACAGCTTCATATCACCGTCACAACATGACAATGTGGGAAACGACGGGCTGTCTCACACTCAACAACAGAAAAAAATTGGAATTTTTTTCATGCGTGCTAGGTCTGCAGACAGGTTTATATCACTGCCACAACAAGACAATGTGGGATACAGCAGCCTGTATCACGTTCAGCAACAGAAAAAATTAGAATTTTTTTAATGCGTGTTAGGTCTGTAGACAGTTTCATATTATCACAGCACTAAGTGACAAGGTGGGATATAGCAGGCTGTTTCACATTTAGATAATGAAAAATATTAATTAGAATGCTATACTCGTGCATGGAGCACAATAGAAGCAGTGCACAACACACTTGTAGGACATGTGCCCCACTGGCTTTGTCTGTAGACCTCAGTAATGCCCCCCCCTAAAAAAAAAAATGCTGGAAGGTAAATTGAACATCCACACTGGCCACTAGCTAGCTACACTATCTGACTGATATAGCTAGTGAAAAAATATTAGAATGCTATCCTCGTGCATGGAGCACAATAGGAGCAGTGCAAAACATGTGCCATGTGCCCTGCTGGCTTTCTTTGTGGACCTCAGTAATATACAAAAAAGAAAAAAGTGCTGGAAGATAAATTTAACAGCCACACTGGACAGTAGCTAGCTATACTATCTGACTGATATACAACCGCCTAACTAACTAGCTAAAATCTTGCTGCTAACAGTGCCAGCATCTCTGTGCTTTTACATTGTCAAAATGGCGCTAGAACAAGATGTTCGCTATTTATATGGAGAGCGACATGTGATTTGAGCAGCCAATGACACAAGCTGTTGTGTCAGGACATTGTGGGTGTTTCCTGTGCCCTGATTGGCTAGCTGCAATGTGCACACATAAAATTATGAAAGCAAAAAAGACTGTTTACAAGAACGCTACGCCTGTGAGCTCTGCAAACCCCCTCCCCTCATCAAACACATGCCAAACACTTGTAATACACTACCATTATCATTGCTAAAGTCCTGCAAATACTTTTGTGGCAACGCAAATATTTTCCAGCACTTTTTACCAAATGTTACAGATTTTCCCCAATTTTATAAAATTTTGCTTGTGTTTCTGATCACTAATCCGAATGTGCCATATTCATGTCAAATTTATGTTAGGCAATTGTTTTTCAAACAAATTCGCTCATCAATATTGGACACCCAACCAGGAGTGTTCACCTTTCCAAAAATTACTGTCAGACACCGCAAAAGTGGCAACAATTTCAAAACAGTAGTAATAATCTAATAATAGTAGACTAGGGACCGAGATGTCTTCCACTACACCCAATCCCGTATTCAGGGGAATTTGTAGTTATATTCCGCGCTGCTGCAAGAAAGGATTCCAGGAGATAGATGTCAAAGATTCACAGTGGTTTATTCAACGTGTTTCGGGGGGTCTCATGCCCCCTTCATCAGGAAGCACCACATAGTATGTACAGGCATCACACCTATATATAGTTGAGACAGGACGCTGGGATTCAAAAAAAGAGCGCCAACAGATCAGATGACACAATGTCAAAGTTCATAGTCGCTACAGGGTTAACGGTTCACATGGATTATACCACATAAAAATGTACAATAAAACGATTATTAACTGGTGACGTTAATGGTGTCTTTAATTTATAGGAGACAAATTCAGTTTACAGCATTCAAAAAAGAAAAAGATAAAAAAAGAGAGAGTGAAAAATGCCGACTTTCACTGAGTGGACAAGAACTCACACTAAAATGAACAACCAAGCGTAGAAGCAGATGCCTTACACATGGACTAACCGATGGAACAGGAAAAACTTTCTTATTTTTGGAAAGTCCAATGAAATCTTTATATTAAATGTGAAAAATAAATAAAATTGTATTTTATTAGTTACCTATTAAAATAAACTAAAAATAAAATCATGATAATATAAAAAATTTTTTTTCTCCAAATGAGATACAGTATATGCCATAGGAATTGTCTGATAAGTATTATACGAAGACATGTAAAAAAATATCTCTATAAATCTACAGCCGATACACTGTATTACCGCTATGTAGCAGAGTCAAGGACAATTAACCGTTTCAATTGTCCTAAAAGTTAAAACCGGTCTGGTGGGTAGAAAAATTTTTTTTTTTAAATCATTCTTTCCAGAGGAGCGGGAGTGAACTACCGGGCCGCGCTCACCACTGCAAAAGAAGGTGGGAGCGCAGAAAAAGAGATAAAAAGGAAGGAAGGTAACCACAGCAGGGGTTACAAACCACAAAGAGTGTGATCACTCACCTACAAGGAGAATCATAAATGTAAAAATATAAATAAGGTGACAATGGGAAAAGAGAGGCTTAATATCCACAAGAGACTCCGTAAATATCTATAAATATATAAAGTCACAAAAGGGGTAGAAGCATAAAATTACTAAGGGAAAAAAGGGTTATAATGACTTATCAAAAAATAATACTTTGATGGGGGACTGCACTATTGGAATAAAAATCTGTCATTTTTCTTTATAAACACAAATTGATCAAAATACAAACATATAAATATATATACAAAAATATAAAGGAATTATATCTATAAGTACACATATTCTTAAAAAACCATACAAAATGATAATATAAAAATATATTTATAGGAAATCCATACACATTCCACAAAAGAGGGCAGTACAATTCAGATAAAAACCTCAGTGATTTCATTTAAACCTTGCGGCTTTAGGCTGCCTAATTTATACATCCAATATACTTCCCTTCTAATTAATTTCATGGATCTATTCGGAAGGTGCTTAGGTATATGGTCAATTGGGCTGATTTTCAAGGACCTAAACTCTTTATTATGTACCAGGGTGTAGTGTTTGGATAACCCATGAGTAAGCAAACCTATTTTGATATTGTGGCGATGAGAATTTAGCCTGAGATCTAGGGGCTGCGTCAGAGGCGTAGCTAAGGTTTTGGTTCAGGGGGGGCGAAGCTTCTGAGTGGGCCCCTAACCAGGTAACCTTGATTACACCTGGGTGACACACCCTAATAGTGGAGGAGAACCTCAGCAGAGGACCACGCTGTTGCTGAATATAATTTCTAAATAAAGGCCAATATTGATATTACCGCCATATAGTCAGTGGTAAATACCAGTCATACAGAACATATAAGTGATTACCGCAGAGTTACAGACGGTGACTTACCGCTGACGTTCTTTCTGATGGAATTGTTCACTTTTCACGTCTTTTCCATCTGGCTCAGACTGCCATGACAACATCTTCCAGCCAGGATTCGTCTGCAGAGATTACAACAAAGACACATTTCACTTCTCATATTTTCAGCACTGTCACCAATCGGACTATTCCCAACTCCTCATTCTGTTGATACCCCAATGCTGAGCCACTGCTGCCGTATGTGTCCCTATTACTGCACCTGAAACCCCAATGCTGAGCCACTGCTGCCGTATGTGTCCCTATTACTGCACCTGAAACCCCAATACTGAGCCACTGCTGCCGTATGTGTCCCTATTACTGCACCTGATACCCCAATACTGAGCCACTGCTGCTGTATGTGTCCCTATTACTGCACCTGATACCCCAATGCTGAGCCGCTGCTGCTGTATGTGTCCCTATTACTGCACCTGATACCCCAATGATGAGCCTCTGCTGCCATGTGTCCCTATTACTACACCTGATACCCCAATACTGAGCCGCTGCTGCCGTATGTGTCCCTATTACTGCACCTGATACCCCAATACTGAGCCACTGCTGCCATATGTGTCCCTATTACTGCACCTGATACCCCAATACTGAGCTGCTGCTGCCGTATGTGTCCCTATTACTGCACCTGATACCCCAATACTGAGCCACTGCTGCCATGTGTGTCCCTATTACTGCACCTGATACCCCAATGCTGAGCCACTGCTGCTGAATGTGTCCCTATTACTGCACCTGATACCCCAATAATGAGTTGCTGCTGCCATATGTGTCCCTATTACTGCACCTGCTGTGTGGTTCTGTGTGACCTCTAAATTCTAAAGCAACCCTCTATAATATAGTAATGCCTGGTTGAAAGTGCCCTAGAAAACAGTGCCCACATTTTGTCCCCTAGGAAGTAATACTGCCATTTGTGCCCCTTCGACAGTCACAGTAACCTGAGTTCTCCTGTAGCAATAAGTGCCCACTTTACATTTAATAATGTCCCAAGTCTCCCCCTAGTACAGCTCCCCTATACACTGTATAATGCTCTCTTATACAGTCTAATAAAATGACAGTTTGGGCAAAACAATAGCGTTTAGCAAGCATTTTTACCTTGCAGAATGCTTGCGCTTTTCCAAGTGATTTGAAGCATCGCTTGGAAAACTGATTGACAGGTTGGTCACACTTGTCAAAGCATAGTGCTTGACAAGTGTGACCAACTTTTTACTATTGATGCTGCCTACGTGGCATCAATAGTGAAAGATAGAACATTAAAAATAATTAAAAAAAAATAAAAAAAGTGATATACTTGCCCTCTGACGGCCCCACAGAGTCCTCAGCGATGCTCCCGGTACGTTCCGTAATGCATCCCTGGGAACGAAACGTGCCGGGAGCATCGCTGAGGACTCCGGGGGCCGACAGAGGGTAAGTACATCACTATTTTTAATTTTAATTCTATTTTTCACAGGATTATTGTACCCAAGGCATGAAGGAGAGTTTCCTCTCCTCCACACCCTGGGTATCATCCGCACATGAAACGCTCACTTTACGCATGGTGGGCATAGCCACATGCGGAAAGTGAGCATTTCAATGCATTCCGCCGCAATTCTGCAGAAATAATGAACATGCTGCGGATTTTAATGCTGTGCGATTCCGCAGTGGTAAAATCCGCAGCATGGGCACAGCAACTGCGGAATCCCATAGGATTGCATGGGGATGCGCTTTTTTAAGTGCTTTTTTTAGTGTTTCCACAGCTGCAAAAACACCGTGGAAACGCTAAACAAACGCAGCGTGGGCACACAGACTAATAATTACACGCCAGCACAAACAGCTGAGATAAGGTGATCGATACACTGGTTTAACCCTACCTCTGCCTGCCAGGGAGGATGCACCGCTTTCTCTGCACAGGTCAGTGACTGCAGTCATCAGTGTGATCTCTAGTTTGAACTTTTCCTGGTTTTCTCTCAGTCCCAAAGTGCAGTAAATTCACAGGCTAAGACAATACATCACCATATAGCGCATCAGTGACCGCTGCAAAGTGCCTGAAAACTATGTAACACATAAGGAGAGCATCATGCAATGAATATTACACCCAAATAGCAGTAAGTTGTATGTATATATCCAAAGCAACAGATTAGACATATCAAATAGTAAATGACATATGCTAAGATACTCATCAGTCCACATGCTGTATGCAGTGTGTCCACTGGTCCTGGCTGCTGCTCCTCGGCTGTCAGGCTTCTCCCTGGGCAGGCAGAAGCAGACGAGTGCAGATGCAGACAGTGAGCTGAGCTCACAGGCAGATGCAGAGCCGTGCTGCATCCAGGCTGCTGCTGCTGGAGCTGATGACTTCTCTGCAGCAGGGAGCTTTCAAGGAGAGCACGCTCAGCCTGGATTGGGTGAGTGACCTCCCTTTCCCCTCTCCTCCACAGCCTGCAGAAGAGAGATCACATGTCTCACTCCCTGCACTCTGATTGGAGGCCTGTCATTCCTTCTGTTAACTCCCTGTGATCAGGTTTTGTACCGTGCATGTTACTTAGATACATGCGCAGTTCAAACGCAGGGGAAATAAAAGATGATCATTGACCGGAGGCAGCTCTGGGTGGGTCCCCTCAGAGCGCAGGGCCCGGGGCGACTGCCCCCTCTGCCTCCCTGGTAGCTACGCTACTGGGCTGCGTGGTTCTCCCCACATACTGCTTACCACACGGACATTCAATGACATAAATTATAAAATCAGAATTACAGTTCAAAAAGAAGGGAATCATAATTTTTTCTTTTGTGGAAAAAGAGATTATATGATCAGCTTTGTGATTTATATTAGAACAACATAGACAATTTCTATGGCCACATTTAAAAATCCCCTTAATGGAACTAATGGTATGACTAACACCCGAGCTTGTAAGGGATCTCAGACGGCTAGGGGCTATAAGATCTTTAGTGGTAGGGGCTCTCCGAAATGTAACCCCTGGATTTCTGGGATAATTTTGCATAAAATAGGATCATTTAATAGAATATGCCAGTTCTTCTGAAGAATTTTACGGATTTCCTTGTGCTCAACAGAAAATTGCGTGATAAAATTAAATGAATAATTATTATTAGACGTGGTTCTCTCTTTGGGTACCAATAATGTGCTCTGATATAATTTTAAAGAGTTCTTATAGGCATTATTGACCAAATGTGATGGATAATTTTGAGATAAAAATCTTTTCTTTAGTAAATTGGACTGTTCCTTAAAATCAACATCTAATGAACAATTTTTTCTAATACGTTGGAACTTATTACTAGGAATGTTGTTAAGCCATTTAAAAAAAAAGGAATATTAGGGTTCTTAGTAGTTAAAAAGTTCTTTTCTTTATTATTAAAAATATTAATTAATTGATAGGATCATCCTACCGCACTTCTTTAAATTAAAAAGTCATCTCAGGGACTCAACTCACTTGTTATATTTACTGCAAGAAGTCACTTGGAAACCGCAATATGTTTTTATTACATTGGATGTTGCTGCACTTTATTCTAACATTCCGCATGACGTGGGCATTAATTGTTTCTATCACTTTTTGAAATCTGATAGTAGGCTCTCTGTGACACAAAAAGATTTTATCATAAAAGGAATTAATTTTATATTAACCCCTTACCTACAATTGACGTAATATTCCGTCCATGTGACCATGGACCTAATTACCATGGACGGAATATTACGTCACCATGATCAGCGGCGCCCACATGGTGAGCGCCGCTGATCGCGGTCGGGTGTCAGCTGATTATCATAGCTGACACCAGGCACAATGTGTCAGGGGCGGTCACGGACCGCCCCCGACACGTTAACCCCTTGCACACCGCGATCAAACACGATCGCGGTGTACCGGGGGTTAAAGGGAAGCATCGGCAGGGAGGGGGCTCCCTCCGTGCTTCCCTGAGCCCCCCACGGCAGCGCAATGTGCAGCGCTGCTGCGGGGGGGCTCCTTTCCTCCAGGCCCCCGAATCCAAGATGGCGACGGGGGCCTTTGGGGGCCTGAGGAAGCTGGCTTCCTCAGTGCCTGCAAAGCGCAGGCATGAGGAAGTCTGCAGCAGTGCCTGTGACAGATCGCTGATCTGTCACAGTGATCTGTGATGTGACAGATCAGCAATCTGTCACAGGACAGTGATGTCCCACCTGGGACAAGGTAATAAAGTAAAAAAAAAAAAAAAAAAAAAAGAAGTGTTAAAAATAATTAAAAAAAAAAAAAAAAAAAAATCGCTAAATAAATTAGTAAAAAAAAAAAAAAATATTCCCCAATAAATCCATTTTTTCAAAATAAAAAAAAACAAAAACAATAAAAGTGCACATATTTGGTATCGCCGCGTCCGTAATGACCTGCCCTATAAAACTGTCCCATTAGTTAACCCCTTTAGCGAACCCCTTAAAAAATAAAAATAAAAAACTAAGCAAAAAATAATGATTTATTATCATACCACCGAACAAAAAGTGCAATAACACGCGATCAAAAAGACGTATATAAATATCCATGGTACCGCTGAAAACGCCATCTTGTCCCGCAAAAAACGAGCCACCATACAGCATCATCTGCAAAAAAATAAAAAAGTTATAGCTCGCAGAATAAAGCGATACAAAAATAATTATTTTTTATATAAAATTGTTTTCATTGCAAAAAACCGACAAAACATAAAAAAACGACCTAAATGAGGTATCGCTGTAACCGTACTGACCCGAAGAATAAAACTGCTTTATCAATTTTACCGCACGCGGAACGGTGTAAACGCACCTCCCCAAAAGAAATTCATGAAATGCTGGTTTTTGTTCATTCTGCGTCCCAAAAATCGGAATAAAAAGCGATCAAAAAATGTCACGTGCCCGAAAATGGTACCAATAAAAACGTCAACTCGTCCCGCAAAAAATAAGACCTCACATGACTCAGTGGGTCAAAATACGGAAAAATTATAGCTCTCAATATGTGGTGATGCAAAAACTACTTTTACAATAAAAAGCGTCTTTTAGCGTGTGACAGCCGCCAAACATAAAAACCGCCATAAATAGTAAATCAAACCCCCCGTTATCACCCCCTTAGTTAGGGAAAAATAATAAAACTAAAAGAAAATGTATTTATTTCCATTTTCCCGCTAGGGTTAGGGTTAGGGTAGGGTTAGGGTTAGGGCTAGGGCTCAGATTAGGGTTAGGGGTGTGTTGAGGTTAGGGTTGGAGTTATAATTGGGGGGTTTCCACTGTTTGGGCAAATGGTGCTCCTTCCCTTCCAAGCTCTGCCATGCGCCCAAACAGTGTTTTACCCCCACATGTAGGGTATCAGCCTACTCAGGACAAATTACAAAACAACTTTTGGGGTCCAATTTCTCCTGTTACCCTTAGGAAAATAAAAAATTGGGGGCAAAAATATAATTTTGCGGAAAAAAATGTTTTTTTTATTTTCACGCCCAGGCGTTATAAACTTCTGTGAAGCACTTGGGGGTTCAAAGTGCTCTCCACACATCTAGATAAGCTCCGTGGGGGGTCTAGTTTCCAAAATGGGGTCACTTGTGGGGAGTTTCAATAGTTTAGGTACATCAGGGGCTCTCCAAAAGCAACATGACACCCGCAGACCATGCCATCAAAGTCTGCATTCCAAAACATCACTACTTCCCTTCCGAGCCCTGATGTGTGCCCATACAGTAGTTTTCTCCCACATATGAGGTATCAGCGTACTCAGGACAAATTGGACAACAACTTTTGGGGTCCAATTTCTCCTGTTACCCTTGGGAAAATAAAAAAATTGGGGACTAATTGATCATGTTTGTGGAAAAAATACGATTTTTTTATTTTCATGCCTGGGCATTATAAACTTCTGTGAAGCCCTTGGGGGTTCAAAGTGCTCACCACACATCTAGATAAGTTCCTCAGGGGGTCTAGTTTCCAAAATGGGATCATTTGTGGGGGGTTTCTACTGTTTTGGTACATCAGGGGCTTTCCTAACGCGACATGGTGTCCGATCTCAATTCCAGCCGAAAACGTCAAATGGCGCTGCTTCCCTTCCGAGCTCTGCCATGCGCCCAAATAGTCATTTACACCCACATATGGGGTATCAGCGTACTCAGGACAAATTGCACAATAACTTTTAGGGTCCTGTTACCCTTGGAAAAATAAAAATTGGGGGTGAAAAGATCATTTTTGTTGAAAAAATATGATTTTTTAATTGTACCGCTGTACGTTATAAACTTCTGTGAAGCCCTTGTGGGTTCAAAGTTCTCACCACATATCTAGATAAGTTCCTTGGGGGGTCTAGTTTCCAAAATGGGGTCACTTGGGGGGTTTCCACTGTTTAGGTACATCAGGGGCTCTCCAAACGCGGCATGGCGTCCGATCAGAATTCCAGCCAATTTTGCATTGAAAAAGTCAAACGGCGCTCCTTCCCTACTGAGGTCTGCCATGCGCCGAAACAGTGGTCCCCCCCCCACATATCAGGTATCAGCGTACTCAGGACAAATTGCACAATAACTTTTGCAGTCCAATTTCTCCTGTTACCCTTGGTAAAATAAAGAAAATTGAACCTGAATTATTTTTTTTGTGAAAAAAAGTTAAATGTTCATTTTTTTTTTTAATATTCAAAAAATTCCTGTGACGCACCTAAAGGGTTAATAAACTTCTTGAATGTGGTTTTAAGCACCTTAAGGGGTGCATTTTTTAGAATGGTGTCACTTTTGGGTATTTTCTATCATATAGACCCCTCAAAGTGGCTTCAAATGTGAAGTGGTCCCTAAAAATAAAATGGTGTTGCAAAAATGAGAAATCGCTGGTCAATTTTTAACCCTTATAACTTCCTAACAAAAAAAAATTTTGGTTCCAAAATTGTGCTCATGTAAAGTAAACATGTGGGAAATGTTATGTATTAAGTTTTTTGTGTGCCGTATCGCTGTGATTTAAGGGCATAAAAATTCAAAGTTGGAAAATTGCGAAATTTTCAAAATTTTCGCCAAATTTCCATTTTTTTCACAAATAAACGCAAGTTATTTGAATGCAATTTTACCACTAACATGAAGTACAATATGTCATGAGAAAACAATGTCAGAATCACCGGGATCCATGGAAGCGTTCTAGAGTTATGACCTCATAAAGGGACAGTGGTCAGAATTGTAAAAATTGGCCCGGTAGTTAACGTGCAAACCACCCTTGGTAGTGAAGGGGTTAAAAAATAATTTTTTTACTTTCGACAAATCATTATATCATCAGATAAAGGGGACTGCTATAGGTTCGAATGTAGCACCTACATTTGCTAATCTTTTAATGGGGATTTTCGAGGGAATTTTTATCCTAAATGATAATTGGAATAAATATATTATTCTATATAAAAGATTTATAGATGACTTATTACTCCTCTGGGATAATTCTACCAATAATGCTGAAGCCTTCATTCATGAAATAAATTCCAACAGCTGGGATTTAAACCTTCACAGTGACCCTTAATAATCTTTCGATTAATTTTTTAGATGTCAATCTCTATCCATAATCTATCTCTATCCATAATGAAAAGATTTGTAGCAGAACTTTTTTTAAAAAAAGTGGATACCAATGGATACATTCATTATAGTAGTGGTCACTATAATAAATGGCTTAACAACATTCCTAGTAATCAGTTCTAACGTATTAGAAAAAATTGTTCATTAGATGTTGATTTTAAGGAACAGTCCAATTTACTAAAGAAAAGATTTTCATCTCAAAATTATCTATCACATTTGGTCAATAATGCCTATAAGAACTCTTTAAAATTAAATCAGAGCACATTATTGGTACCCAAATAGAGAACCACGTCTAATAATAATTATTCATTTAATTTTATCACGCAATTTTCTGTTGAGCACAAGGAAATCCGTAAAATTCTTCAGAAGAACTGGCATATTCTATTAAATGATCCTATTTTATGCAAAATTCTCCCCAGAAATCCAGGGATTACATTTCGGAGAGCCCCTACCACTAAAGATCTTATAGCCCCTAGCCATCTGAGATCCCTTACAAGCTCAGGTGTTAGTCATACCATTAGTTCCATTAAGGGGATTTTTAAATGTGGCCATAGAAATTGTCTATGTTGTTCTAACATAAATCACAAAGCTGATCATATAATCTCTTTTTCCACAAAAGAAAAATTTATGATTCCCTTCTTTTTGAACTGTAATTCTGATTTTATAATTTATGTCATTGAATGTCCGTGTGGTAAGGAGTATGTGGGGAGAACCACGCAGCCCCTACATCTCAGGCTAAATTCTCACCACCACAATATCAAAATAGGTTTGCTTACTCATGGGTTATCCAAACACTACACCCTGGTACATAATAAAGAGTTTAGGTCCTTGAAAATCAGCCCAATTGACCATATACCCAAGCACCTTCCGAATAGATCCATGAAATTAAATAGAAAGGAAGTATACTGGATCTATAAATTAGGCAGCCTAAAGCCGCAAGGTTTAAATGAAATCACTGAGGTTTTTATCTGAATTGTACTGCCCTCTTTTGTGGAATGTGTATGGATTTCCTATAAATATATTTTTATATTATCATTTTGTATGGTTTTTTAAGCATAAGAATATGTGTACTTATAGATATAATTCCTTTATATTTTTGCATATATATTTATATGTTTGTATTATGATCAATTTGTGGTTATAAAGAAAAATGCCAGATTTTTATTCCAATAGTGCAGTCCCCCAGTCAAAGTATTATTTCTTGATAAGTCATTATAACCCTTTTTTTCCTTAGTAATTTTATGCTTCTACCCCTTTTGTGACTTTATATATTTATAGATATTTACTGAGTCTCTTGTGGATATTAAGCCTCTCATTTCCCATTGTCACCTTATTTATATTTTTACATTTATGATTCTCCTTGTAGGTGAGTGATCACACTCTTTGCGGTTTGTAACCCCTGCTGTGGTTACCTTCCTTCCTTTTTATCTCTTTTTCTCCTTGACCTTTGAGGCATGTAATTTGTGGTGGCGCGATCCTGGCGTGTAATAAACCTATCAAGCGGTGACGGCTCCTTGTCCGCCGTTGTGCAGTGATGCGTTCCCACCTTCTTTTGCAATGGTGAGCGCGGCCCGGTAGTTCACTCCCACTCCTCTGGAAAGAATGATTTCAAAAAATTTTTTTTTTTACCCACCAGACCTGTTTTAACTTTTAGGACAATTGAAACGGTTAATTGTCCTTGACTCTGCTACATAGCTGTAATACAGTGTGTCGGCTGTAGATTTATAGAGATATTTATTTACATGTCTTCGTATAATACTTACCAGACAATTCTTATGGCATATATCTCATTTGGAGAATTTTTTTTTTTTATATTATCATGATTTTATTTTTAGTTTATTTTAATAGAAACGAATAAAATACAATTTTATTTATTTTTCACATTTAATATAAAGATTTCATTGGACTTTCCAAAAATAAGGAAGTTTTCCTGTTCCATTGGTTAGTCCATGTGTAAGGCATCTGCTTCCACGCTTGAATTTTCATTTTAACCCCTTAACGACCAGGGGTATTTTTGGTTTTACATTTTCATTTTTCCTTCCCCTTCTTTCCAGAGCCATAACTTTTTTATTTTTCTGTTTATATGGCCATGTCAGGGCTTATTTTTTGTGGGACGAGTTGTACTTTTAAATGACATCATTGATTTTACCATATCATGTACTCGAAAACGGGAAAAAAATTCCAAGTGCGGTGAAATTGCAAAAAAAGTGCAATCCCACACTTGTTTTTTGCTTGGCTTTTTTGTTAGGTTCACTAGATGCTAAATCTGACCTGCCATTATGATTCTCCAGGTCATTACGAGTTCATAGATACCAAACATGTCTATGTCCTCTTTTATCTAAGTGGTGAAAAAAATTCCAAAGTTTGCTAAAAAAAAAAAAAAAAAAAAAAAATTTGCGCATTTTTCCGAGACCCGTAGCGTCTCCATTTTTCATGATCTGGGGATGGGTGGGGCTTATTTTTTCCGTGCCGGACTGATGTTTTTAATGATACCACTTTTGTCCAGATACGTTCTTTTTATCACCCGTTATTGCATTTTAATGCAATGTCTTGGTGACCAAAAAAACGTAATTCTGGCATTTTGAATTTTTTTCTCGCTACGCCGTTTAGCGATCGGGTTAATGCCTTTTTTTATTGATAGATCGGGCGAATCTGAACGCGGCGATACCTAATATGTGTATGTGGGATTTCTTTTTTACTGTTTTATTTTGATTGGGGCGAAAGGGGGGTGATTTGAACTTTTAGTTTTTTTTAACTTTTTTTTATTTTTATACATTTTTTTTTTTTTTACTTTTGGCATGCTTCAATAGCCTCCATAGGAGGCTAGAAGCTTGCGCAACCCGATCGGCTCTGCTACATATGGGCGATGAGCAGATCGCCCATATGTAGCAGATTTACTGCTGTGCTTTCAGTGCCGACCAAAGCAGGGGAAATGTCTGATGACGGACTGTCCTATAAAGAGAGCACGGCACTCAGGAATAGTTTGGTTGTTGGTGCTCAAGTCGGGTATCCAACCCATCAATCAAAAATGACAAAAATCTTGTCACTCAATATGTGAAATATTCAGACACTTTTATTTTGTGCATCCAGACAGAAAGGTTTAAAACGTTTTCGGTCCAGCATAGGACCTTCATCAGAAAAATCTTGTTTACTGAAATATACATACAAAAAAAGAACAAAAACAAGGCGTTAATTGCTGTCCGCATCATCACAGAAATACATACTAACAAAAGACATGACAAAAATATATGTTCCAATTTCATCAAAAATTCAAAGGAGAGAGAGATGGCTAGTAGAGGTACTATCCAAGGGTGCTTTGCTGAGTCAGGTGATGGTAACTCCAAAAGTGCTGTGCTGGTCGTTAAGGAAGAGGGATCCTATAAGTGAGTATTGTTGAGCATAGAAGGAATTACAACAGATAATAACTTGTAAAAGTATGGTGCGCCCTTGTGCTTTGAAGGATACAGGTATAGCGATATCTCATACATGTGCAATCTAGTGCTTCCAAGATGGCTAGGAATAGAAGTCACACCAATACCTGAAATAAATAAATCCTTGCAATGGTAGCTAAAAGAAGGACAAAGTAGAGAGTCTAAAAGCAAAATGGAGGTTCTAATTAAATGCAATAGATGTGACACAATGTATATGGCAGTCATATAGCAGCACAGAACCAACTATGTGTGGTCATATAGACTGAAAAAAAAAGGTCTAAGATGGAATACCTGGATGGCCAGTAGAAATGTTAAATGGCTGGCGTCTGGAAAGCGTATGTGGACTGAGCCGTCCAAAATTAGAACAGGCAGCTGCAAAATAAATGGCCTATCAACCAGTGAAATACAAGAGGGAGACAAGGAATAGGTTGAAGGAAGATAAATATACCTGTACAGCGTAGGGCTTCAGAAAAGGGACCTCTAAGGTCACTAAAATAAGGAGTGAAGACAGCGCTGATAGCAGTGGGTATACAACCTCTAGAATTGAATTGCGCTGTAAAAAGAAAGAAAAGTGTGAAGAGTTAAGTGACAGGAATCCGGCATGCACATCATCTCCTGCTCTATTTACCTGGCGAAGCCCTGGTCTGTGGTCTGGCTGCCCTGTGTGGAAGACGCTGTGAGGAGTGAGCACTTCTGGGTTTAAATGCAGACCTGGACTGCATCACAGCGGTCACATGACCGGAGAGAAATGAGCTTACACAGTAGGGCAGGGGAGAGAAATTAACACCAGCTGTGCTGCTGTGTAAGCTGCACAGGATGGGAGAAAAAAAACAAAAAACAAAAAACACCTTATGTTGTGGGCTGAACAATAGGGCCAGGGGGAGATCAGGAAGACAAAAGACGCCACTGTGTGTATAAGACCTCAGTGATTAGGGGAAGTTAGTCTCATACAAATGTGTGAATGTTAACTATGCAATATAATTAGATATGCTAATTAAGGGGAACGGTTAGCTGCCTAGGTGTCTGTGTGAGATATACAGCACCATTATGTGGTGAAGCACAGAGCCTCAGGTATAATAAATGAGAGATGGGGACTACTAACAAATGGGTATATTCATTTCTGTATATATGATGCTCAAAAAATGACCTCCCAATGTGTATGTTGGTGTTGAGGGTTGTAATGCGGTTACTGCTGCCAAATGAACCATATACATTACCGTGTATGGAGTCAGAGGTGATCAGTGAGAGACATGGGGTGAAGATTAACGATTCTGAAAGAAAAAAGGAAAAGGTTAGGGTGGAGATCATGAATAAGAAAACAGGTCACACAGTGACATTATAAAAATGCAGAAACCTCATATTCCCTATTGAGTCCCTTTGGCTCTAGAGTCTGTAAAGTGAATATCCAAAAGGCCTCCCTCTTTTTGAGTATTTTGGACCTATTTTGGCCCCTCCTACTGATGTCAACCTGTTCCAAAACCTGAAACCTGAGCTGTGATATATTGTGATTCTTATCATGAAAATGTAATGGAAGGGGCAAATGAGCTTTTTTGCAACGGATAGTGGATTTGTGCTGTGATATCCTGTCTCTAATTGTCTGGGTGGTTTCGCCCACGTAAGCGAGTCCACAGGGGCATTTTATGATGTATATAACAAAGGACGACTCACAAGTGTAGAACCCCTTGATTGGAATCCCCTTACCCGTTTGAGGGTGGAATACATTAGAGCCTTTTTGAACATTGTTGCACTGTAAGCAGTTCAGACAGGGAAAAGTGCCCTGTTTCTGAGTTTGAAGGAATGTCTGTCGTGGAAGAGTAGAGGCAGAGCCAATATCTGCTTTAACCAACCTATCTTTGAGATTCCTAGCTCTGCGGAAGCAGGGTAGAAATGGGGCCTGAAATTCCGGGATCTTAGGATAACTTTTTGCCAGGATGTTCCAATGTCTATGAATGGTGGATTGGATTATTTTGGAGAGGGGGTGATATGTAGTAACAAAAGGAATCCTTTTTTGGGCATTGGAGTCCCTACTGGATGACGTGTAACTTTTAGCTCGGTTAAGTACCCCCTGGGGGTATCCCCTGTCCGATAATTTATTTTCCATTTCTGACATCCTGAGTGCCCTGGTGTTGGTATCCGAGACTATGCGTTCCACCCTTTTGAATTGTGATCTGGGTATTGAATTCTTAATGGCTGGTGGATGACAACTGCCATAATGTAGGAGACTGTTCCTATCTGTGGGCTTAGTGAATAAGTCAACGGACAATGCGCCTGTTCTGTCAACGTTCATTTTGGTGTCCAAGAAGTTGATGCTATCAGTGTTATATTGGATAGAAAATTTAAGCTCTGGCCAAATGTTGTTGATATAACCGTCAAATTGCATTAGAGAGTCAACCGGGCCAACCCAGATGCAGAATATGTCATCTATATAACGACGCCAAAGCATGGCGTGACTAGTGAAGAGAGGGTGATCATAAACAAAGTCCTCCTCAAATTTTGCCATATATGCGACTGCATACGGAGGCGCGACATGTGACCCCATTAGTGTCTAATAAAAAAGACTTAGTAAGCTTAATAAGGGGCGTGAGGATCTTTTCCAGCACTATGGATAGTGGTGAAAGGATGGAATCAGTCAGTGAAACTATGGGTCTACCTGGTGGTTTTTGTAGCCTCTTATGGATCTTAGGTAAGGTATAGAACATGGGGGTTATGGGATCCCTTGGATAGTACCTCTACTAGCCATCTCTCTCTCCTTTGAATTTTTGATGAAATTGGAACATATATTTTTGTCATGTCTTTTGTTAGTATGTATTTCTGTGATGATGCGGACAGCAATTAATGCCTTGTTTTTGTTCTTTTTTTGTATGTATATTTCAGTAAAAGAGATTTTTCTGATGAAGGTCCTATGCTGGACCGAAAACGTTTAAACCTTTCTGTCTGGATGCACAAAATAAAAGTGTCTGAATATTTCACATATTGAGTGCCAAGATTTTTGGCATTTTTGATGACGGACTGTGTCCGTCATTGGACATTAAGGGGTTAGTGTGAGTTCTTGTCCACTCAGTGAAAGTCGGCATTTTTCACTCTCTCTTTTTTTATCTTTTTCTTTTTTGAATGCTGTAAACTGAATTTGTCTCCTATAAATTAAAGACACCATTAATGTCACCAGTTAATAATCGTTTTATTGTACATTTTTATGTGGTATAATCCATGTGAACCGTTAACCCTGTAGCGACTATGAACTTTGACATTGTGTCATCTGATCTGTTGGCGCTCGTTATTTTGAATCCCAGCGTCCTGTCTCAAATATATATACGTGTGATGCCTGTACATACTATGTGGTATTTCCTGATGAAGGGGGCATGAGACCCCCGAAACCACTGTGAATCTTTGACATCTGTCTCCTGGAATCCTTTCTTGCGGCAGCGCGGAATATAACTACAAATTCCCCTGAATATGTGATTTCTTCTGGTCGTTGAGGACCTTTGGATCTGCAGCAGCCGCCAGACTATATGCTTTCTCTCATGCTAATCAGGGGAGCAAATTTCTTAGTGTAATCTCTCCCTGTAACGCGGATAAGACCCTATTGCGCTTTTGTGTCTCCTTTTCTTTGCACTACATCCAACCCAGCAGATGGACATCCAACCAGGAGTGTTCAAATTTCGAAAAATTAGTGGCAGATACCACAAAAGTGGCATCAATTTCACCACAGTACAAATAGTATAATAAGGATCAACAGGTCTTCCACTACACCCAATACAGCAGATGGACACCCAACCAGGAGTGTTCACATTTTAAAAAATGAGGGCCTTACACCATCGAAGTAGAATAACTGTCACGAGAATAGAAATAGTATAATTGGGACAGACACATCTTCCACTACAGCTAACCCAGCAGATGTAGACCATCCATGACTGTTCACATTCCACAAATTTGTGTTAACATCAGCACCAGCAGCAGGAGCCATAGCAGGCACAGAAGAGACACTAAAGATGTCAAAGAGTGCAGTTATGTGACATTAATGTAGCAGTGTTCACATTTCCAAAAATTACTGGCAAACACAACCAAAGAGGCATCAATTCCACCACAGTAGAAATAGTATAATAGGAACAGACATGTTTTCCACTACACCCAATCCAACAGATGGACACCCTCCCAAGAGTGTTCAAATTTCCAAAAATTATTGGCCGACACCACCAAAGTGGCATCACAGTAGTAATAGTATAATATGGACTAACAGGTCTCCCACTACACAGGGACTAACAGGTCTTCCCCTACACCAATGCAGCAGATAGACACCCAACCTGGAGTTTTCACATTTTAAAAATCAGCCATATCACCTAGTTTGTTCAATCTGTGATTGGGGTGCAAAACTCCTTGGAGATCCATGACTTATTCATCTTGACTCTTGAAAGTTAGGCAGTTTACACTTTCAGGGGGCAGTCGGCTGTACTTATCCTTCAGGACACCATCAGCAGCGCTGAAGACACATTCTGAGAGAACACTGGCTGCTGAGCATGATAAAACCTCCAAGGTATGTGAGGCAAATTCAGGTCACTCATCCATTTTGGAAGACCAAAATGTGAAAGGGTCTAAACCCTCCCTGATGGTATTAATATTCAGTTCTAGATACTCCTGCATCATCTTCTACATTCATTCACTACATGTAAGACTTGGACTCTGTTGTGCTGGTGCATGAGTTGATCTAAAAAAGTGTCAAAGTAGTCAGCAGTATTCCTAATCATAACTATATGGGGATCATGTTGCAGTAAGAAGGCACTCATATTTTGGGCGCTACGATGAGGTCCAAGCCTATGCTGTGTTGGTGGCTAGTTAACAATGAGGCTCATTTCCTCAGTCCCCCTCACCAACCATGAACAACAGAGAAGTGAGGATTATCTTCTTCAGACAGTTTCTCACCCATCACCTCTTCCTCCTCCATTTTTTCCTCTGATCTTGCACCTTCAATAACAGTTTGTCTGTTATTACCAGCCCTCCTCAATCACAGTAATCCACCCTCCCTTGGCACCCAACTGTGTGACGACAGTCTTGAACTTAGAGACAATGTTATCCCTTCTGCATCCTCCTCTTCTTCCTCCTCTTCTTCTGGGACCACGATCTCCTCCCACAGGCTATTCAAAGTCTGCTCCAGCATATTGATGACCAGAATAGTGATACTGATGATGGCCTCATCAGCGCTAACCATCTTAGTAGCCATTTCGAAACTGTGCACAAGGGTTCAGAGGTCCTTAATCTGTGCCCACTCTGTAAACGTAATATGTGCCACATCTGTACTGCGTTGGCCCAGGCTATATGACATGACATACTGCTTCAGGGCTTGTTGCTGCTTCCACAGTTGCTGCAACATGTGCAGAGTGGAATTCCACCATTTCGGCACATCGCATATCATCCTGTTAACTGGCTTGGACAAAGACCTCTATATCAATGCAAGTCGATGACTAGAGGGGTGCAAAAGGCAGAAATGAGCACACAGCTTATGTGCTTTATGGAGCAGCTCACCCCGGCCAGGATAGTAGCAGAGATAATGCTGTACAGTCTTTTACATGACCACAACTGCAGAACCCTGGGCTGACAGTAGTGCTGAGAGAGGGTGGAGTACGGTGAATCAGACAAATTGCTGGACCATGAGAGAGGAACAAGTGGAGATGCTATGGTGGATTGAAAGACTTGTGGTGTGCTCGCTCTCTGAGATCGGTCAAAAACAGCAGGCATGTCCACTTCCTATACAGCTGAAGGCGGCCTCTCAGTCAGCGTGACTCAATCGGTAAAGAACCCAAGGTTTTAAGGTCAAAGACTTGCGTCTCAATAGTTAGCACTGTAACAGAGGAGGAAGAATCAGCAGAAGCGATTAATGGGGCAGCTGATGGTTGTTATTGTCCGATGGTCTGCATTTTTGTGCAGTGGGATTCCCTTCCGTTACAGCTTATGGCGGGCTCTTAGTCACCGTGACTGGAGCTGGTAAAGAACCCAAGGTTCTGCGGTTGAAGACCTGCATCTCAATAGATGGCATGGTAACAGAGGAGGAGGAAGAAGCAGCAGATGCGATTGATGGGGCAGCTGATGGTGGTTGATGTGCTGTATTGATAGCAGTAGGCACCTGTTCATACTATATGGAGGTGCTGGTCAGGATTTTGTTCTATGCACTTATCCATTGGAGGTTGTTACCTCCTACTTTCTGACTCTGCACCCCACCCAACAGCCCAAGGGAGCAATTTTGTAACTCAGGAAAGGCATGTTTGCCTATTCACACTTTAGACTTTTATAGCACAAGAGAGGCATTCATTAGATGATAGGACCTGTCAAAGAAGTGTCATCTTGTCGCGGTTGATGGACTCACATGAATTGGCCAATTTATGCTCTAAGAACCTTCACTTTTGTAAGTAATTTTTTTTAATTATTTCTTTTTATTACAGTTTACTCGGCAATTATGATAGATTTTGTGTTCGCATATATATTGGTCTATCCAGAGTGCTGCTGCGTTCCTCCTTTTTGCGCGTTACCATATATACTCGAGTATAAGCCGACCCGCGTATAAGCCGACCCCCCTAATTTTGCCACAAAAAACAGGGAGAACTTATTGACTCGAGTATAAGCCTAGGGTGGGAAATGCTCCATAGATTATTCCCCCATATGGTGTCCCCAGAAGAAGCTCCATAGATTATTCCCCCATATGCTGCCCCCATAAGAAGCTCCATAGATTGTTTTTGGGCTGAAAATCTTGGCTTATATTCGAGTATATACAGTATGTATTCATTGTAGTAGGCACCTGTTGATACTATATGTAGGTGTTGGTCAGGTTTTTTGTTCTATGCAGTTATCAATTGGAGGTTGTTACCGCTTCCTTTCTGACTCTGCACCCCACCCAACAGCCCAAGGGTGTTTATAATCAACTCTGGTTCCTACCAGCTTACTTTAATGTGCAAGTTTGTAACCCAGAAGAGGCATGTTTGCCCATTCACACTGTAGACTTTTATAGCACAAGAGAGGCATTTATTAGATAATAGGAGCCATCAGAGAAGTGTCACCTTGTCACGGTTGATGGGCTCACCTGAATTGGCCAATTTATGTGCTAAGAACCATCACTTTTGTAAGTAATTTTTTTTTTTAATTTTTACTTTTTATTACAGTTTACTCAGCAATTATGATGGATTTTGTGTTCGTATATATATATATATATATATATATTGCTCCATACAGGGGGCTGCTGCGTTCCTCCTTTTTGCAAGTTAAACTATTTGAATGCGAGATATGCCCTACTGTATTACACTAGGAACAGAATATTTTTGTGACCTATGGATCAGGCCTCTCTAACACACTAGATGCTACAAACTATTTGAAAGTGAGATATCCCCTATGGTATGACACTAGGAACTGAAGAATTTGTTTGTGGCCTATGGATCAGTCATCTACAGTTGTGGCCAAAAGTATTAACACCCCTGCAATTCTGTCAGATAATACTCAGTTTCTTCCTGAAAATGATTGCAATCACAAATTCTTTGGTGTTATTATCTTCATTTTATTTGTCTTAAATTAAAAAACACAAAAGAGAATGAAGCAAAAAGCAAAACATTGATCATTTCACACAAAACTCCAAAAATGGGCCAGACAAAAGTATTGGCACCCTCAGCCTAATACTTGGTTGCACAACCTTTAGCCAAAATAAGTGCGACCAACCGCTTCCGGTAACCATCAATGAGTTTCTTACAATGCTCTGCTCGAATTTTAGACCATTCTTCTTTGGCAAACTGCTCCAGGTCCCTGATATTTGAAGGGTGCCTTCTACAAACTGCCATTTTTAGATCTCTCCGCAGGTGTTCTATGGGATTCAGGTCTGGACTCATTGCTGGCCACCTTAGAAGTCTCCAGTGCTTTCTCTCAAATCATTTTCTACTGCTTTTTGAAGTGTGTTTTGGGTCATTGTCCTGCTGGAAGACCCATGACCTCTGAGGGAGACCCAGCTTTCTCACACTGGGCCCTACATTATGCTGCAAAATTTGTTGGTTGTCTTCAGAATTCATAATGCCATGCACACGGTCAAGCAGTCCAGTGTCAGAGGCAGCAAAGCAACCCCATGTCACGTCGCAGCCAGACTCAGGGCCTGCTGTTCCGGCGTCGGCCACTAGGAGGCGCCGGACGTCACTGCCAGACTCAGGGCCTGCAGTTCCGGTCTCGGCCACTCGGGGGCGCCGGACCGTCACGTCGCCGTCGGACTCGGGGCCTGCTGTTCCAGCGTCTGCCACTAGGAGGCGCCGGACGTCACTGCCAGACTCAGGGCCTGCAGTTCCGGTCTCGGCCACTCGGGGGCGCCGGACCGTCACATCGCCGTCGGACTCGGGGACGGCTATTCCTGCCTCAGCCACTGGGAGGCGCCGTGGTTCGCTTCAGGGTGAGGGTGGTGGCAGAGAGGGGGCTCCTGCACAGGCATCTGGTGGGCGCAGGCTCCGCCGCTCTGTCAGTCATGTAGGGCTTACTGCATGTCCATCTGGCCTGGTCCGGGGGCGGTCCTGGTTACATCATCGGGCCGGGAACCTGTGAGGGAGGACCTGATCCCTCAAATACCTGGGGACTGGTCTTGCAAGCCGCCGGATATATTCTTGGTTCCCCTGCGTGTTACTGTGTGAATTTCTATAGTGTATACTCTGACCTCAGCCTGGATTCTTGACCATTCTATTGCCTGCCGTTTTTGTACCTCCGCCTCTCTTCCGACTTTTTGATGCTGACCTTTGCTTGGATTCCTGACTCTCCTTCTGCCTGCTGATTCTGTACCTCGCTGCCCTCCTGGTTTTACTGACCCTGGCCTGGACTTTTGACTCTCCCTCTGTCTGCTGATTTTGTGCCTCTGCGGCGCCCTGGTCTCAGACTCCTGCATCCTGACCTTGATTACGGGTTTTAGTTTTGACCCCTTGGTGGCCGTCCTGCTCTGGTCCACTGCTAATCTAGACAGCTACCTCCTGGGCCTTGCTACAATTCCAGATCCCTGTATAGGGGTTAAGGGTCTCGGGGTTACTCGGGGTGCTGTCCCCACTGCAGCCCAGATTCGCAGACGGCCGTCACATTATATCCGGCCCAAAAAAGAACTGCTTTTTGTGTATATTTCCATCATATATAAAAGCAGTCTCCTGATTTTTTTTTTTCCCCTGAGCTGATTACCTGGCCTACACCTGCTCCAGTGCACAGTCTGAAGGAATAGTCCCATCTTCCTATACCATCATGCTGCAGCCTGGAGGCTTCAAGGGAAATGCTGAGCGTCAGAAATCCACATTCCTGGGACGTCTGCCTCTGGGCAGCTCTGGTCGTGCTGTCCCAGAGGCTCAGGTATTGCCCGCAAATGCGGCTAAACTTTTGTTACCCGTTTCTCTCTTATTTTCAAAGAAATCTTTGTGTGTGAAGGCCTATGTGGATTGTGGTTCCGCAGGCAACTTCATAGATTTTTTGCTTGCAAGGAAACTTGGTGTACCTCTTTTAAGGCTTAATGCTCCTATTCAAACCACGGCGATTAATGGTACATCCATTATCCAGGGTGGAGTGGAATTTGTTACTACAGAGATTGTTATGTCAGTGGGGGCATTACACACAGAACATATGTCATTTTTTGTTATTTCCAATTTATCACATGCAGTTGTGTTAGGTATGCCATGGTTGCGCCAGCATAATCCTATTATTGACTGGCACCAAGGGGATATCGTGCGCTGGAGTCCACAGTGTCAGAATCACTGTATGTCGCTGTCAGTGAACCAAATTAAAATTAAAACACCCTTTATACCTTACGCATTAAGGGACTATGAGGACGTCTTTACCATAGTGGAGTCTGAGAAATTACCGCCTCATAGAGAGTATGACTGTCCTATAGACTTGGTTCCAAGTGCTCGTCTCCCTAAGGGGAGAATATTTAACCTCTCTGGTCCTGAGCGTGTAGCCATGAAGGACTACATAGCGGACAGCTTGCAAAAAGGTTTTATTAGACCCTCCACTTCACCTGTAGGGGCTGGGTTTTTCTTTGTAGAAAAAAAAGATGGTGGACTCAGACCGTGTATTGATTATCGTGAGCTGAACGCGATTACTGTGAAAAATCAGTATCCGCTTCCACTCATCCCTGATCTGTTTAATCAGCTACTAGGAGCCCGTTGGTTCACTAAGCTTGATCTGCGGGGGGCTTACAATCTGGTTCGCATAAGAAATGGGGATGAGTGGAAAACAGCCTTTAACACACCTCTTGGTCATTTTGAGTACCTTGTGATGCCGTTTGGATTGAGTAACGCGCCCGCCGTGTTCCAACACTTTGTGAATGATATATTCAGGGATATTTTTGGGGTATATGTAGTGGTTTATTTGGATGACATCCTGATTTACTCCGCTGATGTTCTTACACACGTGCAACATGTCCGTGCTGTACTCCAGAGACTTAGAGAACATTCTCTATACGCCAAGTTGGAGAAATGTGTTTTTATGGCTGAGGAGGTACAATTTTTGGGGTACATGATTTCTGCTAAGGGGTTTCGCATGGATCCTGCCAAGATCCGACCCATTAGAGAATGGGTACAACCTAAAACTCTAAAAGCGCTGCAGCGATTCTTGGGATTTACTAATTACTACCGTAAATTCATCAAAGGCTTCTCTGAGATCGCCAAACCGCTCACGGATCTGACCCGGAAGGGGGCTGACGTGGTTAATTGGAATCCAGAGGCACTTCAGGCATTTTCTGTTTTAAAGGAGTGTTTTTCTGCCAACCCAATATTAATTCAGCCTGATCTAGATCGCCCCTTTGTGGTAGAGGTTGATGCCTCTGAGGTTGGGGTAGGTGCAGTGCTTTCCCAAGGCACTGCCTCTCTCACTCAACTCCGCCCATGTGCCTTCTTTTCCCGAAAATTCTCCCCTACTGAGAAAAATTATGATATAGGGAATCGGGAATTGTTGGCCATAAAGTGGGCCTTCGAAGAATGGCGCCACTTTCTCGAAGGTGCTAAACACAAGGTTACCGTGATCACAGATCACAAGAACCTGACCTACTTGGAGTCTGCTAAAAGACTGAATCCTAGGCAGGCCAGGTGGGCCTTATTTTTCTCAAGGTTTAACTTTGTGATCACGTTTCGTCCAGGGACGAAAAATGTAAGGGCTGACGCCCTCTCTCGAAGTTTCTGCCCCTCACAGGCTGAGGACTCGGAACCAGTCCCAATACTGGCCAATGGGATCGTCGTGTCGGCCGTGTCTCTGGACCTTCTGGAGGAGATCCGTAGATCCTCAGAACAAGTCCCGGACACGACGCCCCCCCAGAAATTGTTCGTTCCGGCCCCGTTGCGTCTACAAGTTATGAAAGAGTCGCATGACTCTGTCCTGGCAGGCCATCCTGGTGTTAATAATACAGCCAGACTAGTGACCAGGAATTTTTGGTGGCCGACGGTGGTTAAGGACTGCAAGGATTACGTACTGGCTTGCGAAACTTGTGCTCGTGCTAAGTCCCCCCATAATCGGCCTGCCGGCTGGCTCCAGTCCTTGCCTGCCCCAGAGAGTCCATGGACCCACATCTCCATGGACTTCATTACTGACCTGCCACCCTCAGAAGGGAAGACATGCATCTGGGTGGTGGTAGACAGGTTCAGTAAGCAGTGCCATTTTGTTCCCCTGTCTGGACTACCTAATGCAGAAACGCTGAGTAAATTGTTCGTTATTCATGTAATACGACTGCATGGCGCCCCGGTGAATATCGTGTCCGACCGAGGAACCCAGTTCGTTTCTAAATTCTGGAGGGCGTTCTGCAAACGGATTGGCGTTGAATTATCCTTCTCCTCCGCTTACCACCCTGAGACCAATGGTCAAACTGAGCGCACTAACCAGGGCCTAGAGCAGTATCTCCGCTGTTATGTTTCGGAACATCAATCTGATTGGGTGGAACATCTCCCGTTAGCCGAATTCGCCCTAAATAACCAATACCAAGAATCCATCAAAACCACCCCGTTCTTCTGTAATCTTGGTTTACACCCACGTTTTGGTTCATTTTCGGCTAAGATGTCGGACCTCCCGGGGGTAGAGAAATCCATACATCACTTAAGGACCATCTGGTCAGAGGTGAACTCAAACTTGAAAGGCTCCCAAGTCAGACAGGCTTCGGCGGCAAATAAACGGCGGTCCAAGGGGCCGCACCTGGGAGTTGGGGACAAAGTTTGGCTGTCTACCAAGAACATTAAACTTAAGGTACCATCTGCCAAACTAGGCCCCAGATTTATTGGTCCCTATGAGATTTTGGAGGTAATTAACCCGGTAGCCTTTCGGTTAAAGCTCCCTCAGTCCTTCAAAATACCCAACGTTTTCCACAAATCCCTCCTAAAAACGTACCGCTCCCCAATTCAACCTGTCCAGTCCCCTCCTCCTCCAGTTTTGGTCAAGGGTACCTTGGAGTACGAAGTCCAAGGTATCCTTGATTCCCGATTAGTGAGAGGGTCCGTGCAATACTTAGTGCATTGGAAGGGCTACGGCCCAGAGGAGAGGTCCTGGGTCCCCGCTGGTGACATCCATGCCAAGGGGTTAATTAGAAGATTTCACCTCCTTCACCCGGACAAACCGGGTTTTGAGGGTCCGGAGGCCCCTCTTAGAAGGGGGGGTACTGTCACGTCGCAGCCAGACTCAGGGCCTGCTGTTCCGGCGTCGGCCACTAGGAGGCGCCGGACGTCACTGCCAGACTCAGGGCCTGCAGTTCCGGTCTCGGCCACTCGGGGGCGCCGGACCGTCACGTCGCCGTCGGACTCGGGGCCTGCTGTTCCAGCGTCTGCCACTAGGAGGCGCCGGACGTCACTGCCAGACTCAGGGCCTGCAGTTCCGGTCTCGGCCACTCGGGGCGCCGGACCGTCACATCGCCGTCGGACTCGGGGACGGCTATTCCTGCCTCAGCCACTGGGAGGCGCCGTGGTTCGCTCCAGGGTGAGGGTGGTGGCAGAGAGGGGGCTCCTGCACAGGCATCTGGTGGGCGCAGGCTCCGCCGCTCTGTCAGTCATGTAGGGCTTACTGCATGTCCATCTGGCCTGGTCCGGGGGCGGTCCTGGTTACATCATCGGGCCGGGAACCTGTGAGGGAGGACCTGATCCCTCAAATACCTGGGGACTGGTCTTGCAAGCCGCCGGATATATTCTTGGTTCCCCTGCGTGTTACTGTGTGAATTTCTATAGTGTATACTCTGACCTCAGCCTGGATTCTTGACCATTCTATTGCCTGCCGTTTTTGTACCTCCGCCTCTCTTCCGACTTTTTGATGCTGACCTTTGCTTGGATTCCTGACTCTCCTTCTGCCTGCTGATTCTGTACCTCGCTGCCCTCCTGGTTTTACTGACCCTGGCCTGGACTTTTGACTCTCCCTCTGTCTGCTGATTTTGTGCCTCTGCGGCGCCCTGGTCTCAGACTCCTGCATCCTGACCTTGATTACGGGTTTTAGTTTTGACCCCTTGGTGGCCGTCCTGCTCTGGTCCACTGCTAATCTAGACAGCTACCTCCTGGGCCTTGCTACAATTCCAGATCCCTGTATAGGGGTTAAGGGTCTCGGGGTTACTCGGGGTGCTGTCCCCACTGCAGCCCAGATTCGCAGACGGCCGTCACACCCCAAAACATCAGGGAACCTCCGCTATGTTTGACTGTAGGGACCGTGTTTTTTTCTTTGAATGCCTCTTTTTTTCTCCTGTAAACTCTATGTTGATGCCTTTGCCCAAAAAGCTCTACTTTTGTCTCATCTGACCAGAGAACATTCTTCCAAAACGTTTTAGGCTTTTTCAGGTAAGTTTTGGCAAACTCCAGCCTGGCTTTTTTATGTCTCGGGGTAAGAAGTGGGGTCTTCCTGGGTCTCCTACCATACAGTCCCTTTTCATTCAGATGGCAACGGATAGTACGGGTTGACACTGTTGTACCCTCGGACTGCAGGGCAGCTTGAACTTGTTTGTATGTTAGTTGAGGTTCTTTATCCAACATCCGCACAATCTTGCATTGAAATCTCTTGTCAATTTTTCTTTTCCGTCCACATCTAGGGAGTTAGCCACAGTGCCATGGGCTTTAAACTTCTTGATGACACTGCGCACGGTAGACACAGGAATATTCAGGTCTTTGGAGATGGACTTGTAGCCTTGAGATTGCTCATGCTTCCTCACAATTTGGTTTCTCAAGTCCTCAGACAGTTCTTTGGTCTTCTTTCTTTTCTCCATGCTCAATGTAGTACAGACAAGGACACAGGACAGAGGTTGAGTCAACTTTAATCCATGTCAACTGGCTGCAAGTGTGATTTAGTTATTGCCAACACCTGTTAGGTGCCACAGGTAAGTTACAGGTGCTGTTAATTACACAAATTAGAGAAGAATCACATGATTTTTCGAACAGTGCCAATACTTTTGTCCACACTGTTTTTTATGTTTGGTTGTGGAATTATATCCAATTTGGCTTTAGGACAATTCTTTTCGTGTTTTTCATTTAAGACAAATTAAATGAAGATAATAATACCAAAGAATTTGTGTTTGCAATCATTTTCAGGAAGAAACTGAGTATTATCTGACAGAATTGCAGGGGTGTCAATACTTTTGGCCACAACTGTATAACACACTAGATGCTACAAACTAATTGAATGTGAGTTGTCACCTATTGTTTGACACTAGGAGCAGAATAATTTTTTGGTGGCCTCTCTATCAGACCTCTGTCACATACTAGATGCTACATACTATTTGAATGTGAGATGTCCTCTATGGTATGACACTAGGAGCAGAAGAGTTTTTTATGGCCTATGCATCAGACCTCTATAACACACTAGATGCTACAAACTATTTGAATGTGAGATCTCCTCAACTGCACGACACTAGGAACAGAATAATTTTTGGTGGCCACTGGATCAGGCCTCTATAACACACTAGATGCTAAAAACTATTTGAAAGTCCATTCCCCTACTGTATGACACTAGGAACAGAAACATTTTTGGTGGTCTCTGTATCAGGCCTCTATAACACACTAGATGCTACAAACTATTTGAATGTGAGATATCCCCTACTGTGTAACACTAGGAACATAAGCATTTTTGTGACCTATGGATCAGGCCTCTATAACACACCAGATGCTACAAACTATTTGAAAGCCAGTCCCCTACTATATGACACTAGGAGCAGAAGATTTTTTTGTGGCCTCTGGATCAGGCCTCTACATTTTAATTTCAACCCAACAAAATGACAAAGTGTGATATGGCGGGTTGTCTAACTTTTTGCAACTGAAAAATTATAATTTTAATGTGCCTTAGGTCTGCAGATAGGTTCATATCACCGCCACAACATGACAATGTGGGATACAATGGGCTGTATCACATTCAGCAACAGAAAATATTATAATTTTTTTCAATCTGCCTTAGGTCTGAAAACAGGTTCATATCACCACAGCACTAAGTGACAAGGTGAAATACAGCAGGCTGTTTAACATTTAGCTAGTGAAAAAAATATTAATTAGAATGCTATACTCGTGAATAGTGTTGAGCATTCCGATACCGCAAATATCGGGTATCGGCCGATATTCGCTGTATCGGAATTCCGATACCGAGTACCGATATTTTTACAATATCGGTTACCAGAATCGGAAGTTCCCATAATGCAATGAGCCACTGTTGTGGCTGTGATTGGCTGCTGAAATGATGCGCGGTCGGTGCGCATCATGATGTGCAGTCTGTGCGGGCATGCCGGGAGTCTGTGCGGACTGCCGGGGGTCTGTGCGGGCCTGCCGGCGGTCTGTACGGGCCTGCCGGGGGTCTGTGCCGGCTGCCGGGGGTCTGTGCCGGCTGCCGGGGGTCTGTGCGGACCTGCCGGGGGTCTGTGCCGGCTGCCGGGGGTCTGTGCGGGCCTGCCGGGGGTCTGTACGGGCCTGCCGGGGGTCTGTATGGGCCTGCCGGGGTCTATGCTGGCTGCCGGGGGTCTGTGCCGGCTGCCGGGGGTCTGTGCGGACTGCAGGGGGTCTGTGCGGGCCTGCTGGGGGTTGTGTGTGTGTGTGCAGGCATTGTCCGATGGGACTACAAGTCCCATCGGGCTATGCCTGCTACAATGACAGTGATTGACACATTAGCCAATGATGGGACAGTAGTAGTCCCATCATCCGGCTAATGTGTTGAATGTAAAAAAACAAACAAACCATACATACTACATACATACTACATATATACAACATATATACAACATTCATACAACATGCATACGTCATATATACTACATTCATACAACATACATACATGCATACTACATACTACATACATACTGCATATATACTACATTCATACAACATACATACATGTATACTACATACTACATACATAGAAAACAAAAAGCAAAAAACACAAATATCCTGAACTAAAAAGTAAAAAATATACTGCAAATAATGCATAAAGGTAATAATAATAAGGGTATTTAGTAAACATAATTTTGATCAAAATAATGTACAAGCCATCCCGGCACGTCACGGCAACCCTTGTGGGACAGTCCCTACTCTAGTATTTAAAACCTTTTCACTTGCCAAGTGGCGTGAATGTGAATAAGGGTCGAGCGGCTGAACCACTAGTAACAGCTTAGGCCAGACTGGATGGCTTTCCCAGCTCAGAAAGAAGGCGGTCACACCCATATATGCACTGAATGCACAATGAAATGAATAAAAAACAAATCTGAACTGAGAAAAGTAAGTTAATGTGTATGCACAATGTAAGTGCATATCAACACATGACCATTAACCAGAGAAAACAAAAAGCAAAAAACACAAATATCCTGAACTAAAAAGTAAAAAATATACTGCAAATAATGCATAAAGGTAATAATAATAATAAGGGTATTTAGTAGTGTTGAGCTTTCCGATACCGCAAGTATCGGGTATCGGCCGATATTTGCCGTATCGGAATTCCGATACCGAGTACCGATACTTTTTTCGTATTGGATACCGGAATCGGAAGTCCAAAATGCAATGAGCCACTTTTGTGGCTCTGACTGGCTGCCGAAATGACGTCATCATGATGCGCTGTCTGTGCGCATCATGATGCGCCATCAGTTTGGGCCTTCGGGGGGGCTGTGCCGACTGTCCGGGGGTCTGTGCAGGTCTGCCGGTGGTCTGTGCAGGCTCCGGGGGTCTGTGCCGGCCTGCAGGGGGAGCTGTGCCAGCCTGCCGGTGGGCTGTGCAGGCTCCGGGGGTCTGTGCCGGCCTGCCGGGGAGCTGTGCCGGCCTGCCGGTGGTCTGTGCAGGCTCCGGTGGTCTGTGCCGGCCTGCCGGGGAGCTGTGCAGGCTCCGGTAGTCTGTGCCGGCCTGCCGGGGAGCTGTGCCGGCCTGCCGGGGAGCTCTGCCGGCCTGCCGGTGGGCTGTGCAGGCTCCGGGGGTCTGTGCAGGCATCGTCCGATGGGACTACAAGTCCCATCGGGCGATGCCTGCTACCATGACAGTGATTGACACATTAGCCAATGATGGGACAGTAGTAGTCCCATCATCCGGCTAATGTGTTGAATGTAAAAAAAAAAAAAAAAAATTTACATGCTACATACATGCTACATACATACTACATACATACTACATGCAACATGCATACTACATACATGCTACATACTACATACATGCTACATACATACTACATACATACTACATATATACTACATGTAACAT
Organism: Dendrobates tinctorius; assembly: GCF_039654945.1. Classification (NCBI taxonomy): domain Eukaryota; kingdom Metazoa; phylum Chordata; class Amphibia; order Anura; family Dendrobatidae; genus Dendrobates; species Dendrobates tinctorius. Next base: position 5,240,278 of record NW_027361779.1, on the reverse strand, counting down.
ACATACTACATGCAACATGCATACTACATACATGCTACATACTACATGCATGCTACATACATGATACATACATACTACATATATACTACATGCATGCAACATACATATATACTACATGCATGCAACATACATACAACATATATACTACATGCATGCAACATACATACAACATATATACTACATGCATGCAACATGCATACTACATATATACTATATATACTACATGTAACATACATACTACATATATACTACATGCTACATACATGCTACATACATGCTACATACTACATACATAATACATATATACTACATGCATGCAACATACATACAACATATATACTACATGCATACTACATATATACTATATATACTACATGTAACATACATACTACATATATACTACACACTACATACATGCTACATATATACTACATGCTACATACATGCTACATACATACTACATACATACTACATATATACTACATGTAACATACATACTACATGCAACATGCATACTACATACATGCTACATACTACATGCATGCTACATACATGCTACATACATACTAGATATATACTACATGCATGCAACATGCATACAACATATACTACATGCATGCAACATGCATACTACATATATACTATATATACTACATGTAACATACATACTACATATATACTACATGCTACATACATGCTACATACTACATACATAACACATATATACTACATGCATGCAACATACATACAACATATATACTACATGCATACTACATATATACTATATATACTACATGTAACATACATACTACATATATACTACATACATGCTACATACATGCTACATACATACTACATACATACTACATATATACTACATGTAACATACATACTACATGCAACATGCATACTACATACATGCTACATACTACATGCATGCTACATACATGCTACATACTACATGCATGCTACATACATGCTACATACATACTACATATATACTACATGTAACATACATACTACATGCAACATGCATACTACATACATGCTACATACTACATGCATGCTACATACATACTACATACATGCTGCATACATACTACATATATACTACATGTAACATACATACTACATGCAACATGCATACTACATACATGCTACATACTACATGCATGCTACATACATGCTACATACTACATACATGCTACATATATACTACATGCATGCAACATACATACAACATATATACTACATGCATGCAACATGCATACTACATATATACTGCATATATACTACATGCATGCAACATACATATATACTACATACAATACATACATATAGACATACAGTACATATAACATAGAGTACATACTCACCGTCACTTGTCACTTTGATCCCCGAAGCCATTGTCGCCTGAGGAATAAATATCAAAATAAAAAAACACCAATATACTTACCCCGATCCGCAGAAGTCCACGAGGGTCCCACGTCCATCTTGCGTGGAGAACAGCAGCATCAGCTGATGCTACCGTTCTCTACCAGCTCCAGGAATACAATGACGGAAGGTAGGTATCCTTCCGCACTGTATTCCTCCACCACTTTAAAAAAAAAAAGTCCCTAGTCTCACTTTATGCCATTGCTGCGTGGGAAATTCCCAGGCAGCAATGGCATAAAGTGAGACTAGGGACTTTTTTTTTACAGTGGTGGAGGAATACAGTGCGGAAGGATACCTACCTTCCGTCATTGTATTCCTGGAGCTGGTAGAGAATGGTAGCATCAGCTGATGCTGCTGTTCTCCACGCAAGATCGACGTGGGACCCTCGTGGACTTCTGCGGATTGGGGTAAGTATATTGGTGCTTTTTTATTTTGATATTTATTCCTCAAGGGGACAATGGCTTCGGGGATCAAAGTGACAAGTGACGGTGAGTATGTACTCTATGTTATATGTACTGTATGTCTATATGTATGTATTGTATGTAGTATGTATGTATGTTGCATGCATGTAGTATATATGCAGTATATATGTAGTATGCATGTTGCATGCATGTGGTATGTAGCATGTATGTAGTATGTATGTTACATGTAGTATATATAGTATATATGTTGCATGCATGTAGTATATATGTTGTATGTATGTTGCATGCCTGTAGTATATATGTATTATGTATGTAGTATGTAGCATGTATGTAGTATGTATGTAGCATGTATGTAGCATGTAGTATATATGTTACATATAGTATATATGTAGTATGCATGTTGCATGCATGTAGTATATATGTAGTATGCATGTTGCATGCATGTAGTATATATGTTGTATGTATGTTGCATGCATGTAGTACAGTATATATGTATTATGTATGTAGCATGCATGTAGTATGTAGCATGTATGTAGTATGCATGTTGCATGTAGTATGTATGTTACATGTATGTATATATGTAGTATGTATGTAGCATGTATGTAGCATGTAATTTTTTTTATTTTTTTTACATTCAACACATTAGCCGGATGATGGGACTACTACTGTCCCATCATTGGCTAATGTGTCAATCACTGTCATGGTAGCAGGCATCGCCCGATGGGACTTGTAGTCCCATCGGACGATCCTGCACAGACCCCCGGAGCCTGCACAGCCCACCGGCAGGCTGGCACAGCCCCCCGGCAGGCCGGCACAGACCACCGGAGCCTGCACAGCCCACCGGCAGGCTGGCACAGCCCCCCGGCAGGCCGGCACAGGCCCCCGGAGCCTGCACAGACCACCAGCAGGCCGGCACAGCCCCCCCGGCAGGCCTGCACAGACCACCGGAGCCTGCACAGACCACCGGCAGGCCTGCACAGACCACCGGAGCCTGCACAGACCCCCCGGCAGGCCTGCACAGCCCCCCGAAAGGCCCGTACAGACCCCAGAGAGGCTGTACAAGGCAAAAATAGGGTTTTTCTTATTCCAATACTGGAAGTCCCATAGACTTGAATGGGACTTCCGGTATCGGAATCGGTGATACCCGATATTTTTTTTAGATCGGCCGATACCATCCGATACAATACTTTTAAGTATCGGACGGTATCGCTCAACACTAGTATTTAGTAAACATAATTTTGATCAAAATAATGTACAAGCCATCCCGCCACGTCACGGCAACCCTTGTGGGACAGTCCCTACTCTAGTATTTAAAACCTTTTCACTTGCCAAGTGGCGTGAATGTGAATAAGGGTCGAGCGGCTGAACCACTAGTAACAGCTTAGGCCAGACTGGATGGCTTTCCCAGCTCAGAAAGAGGGCGGTCACACCCCTATATGCACTGAATGCACAATGAAATGAAGAAAAAACAAATCTGAACTGAGAAAAGTAAGTTAATGTGTATGCACTATGTAAGTGCATATTAACACATGACCATTAACCAGAGAAAACAAAAAGCAAAAAACACAAATATCCTGAACTAAAAAGTAAAAAATATACTGCAAATAATGCATAAAGGTAATAATAATAATAAGGGTATTTAGTAAACATAATTTTGATCAAAATAATGTACAAGCCATCCCGCCACGTCACGGCAACCCTTGTGGGACAGTCCCTACTCTAGTATTTAAAACCTTTTCACTTGCCAAGTGGCGTGAATGTGAATAAGGGTCGAGTGCCTGAACCACTAGTAACAGCTTAGGCCAGACTGGATGGCTTTCCCAGCTCAGAAAGAGGGCGGTCACACCCCTATATGCACTGAATGCACAATGAAATGAATAAAAAACAAATCTGAACTGAGAAAAGTAAGTGACCGCCCTCTTTCTGAGCTGGGAAAGCCATCCAGTCTGGCCTAAGCTGTTACTAGTGGTTCAGCCGCTCGACCCTTATTCACATTCACGCCACTTGGCAAGTGAAAAGGTTTTAAATACTAGAGTAGGGACTGTCCCACAAGGGTTGCCGTGACGTGGCGGGATGGCTTGTACATTATTTTGATCAAAATTATGTTTACTAAATACCCTTATTATTATTATTACCTTTATGCATTATTTGCAGTATATTTTTTACTTTTTAGTTCAGGATATTTGTGTTTTTTGCTTTTTGTTTTCTCTGGTTAATGGTCATGTGTTAATATGCACTTACATTGTGCATACACATTAACTTACTTTTCTCAGTTCAGATTTGTTTTTTATTCATTTCATTGTGCATTCAGTGCATATAGGGGTGTGACCGCCCTCTTTCTGAGCTGGGAAAGCCATCCAGTCTGGCCTAAGCTGTTACTAGTGGTTCAGCCGCTCGACCCTTATTCACACTCACGCCACTTGGCAAGTGAAAAGGTTTTAAATACCAGAGTAGGGACTGTCCCACAAGGGTTGCCGTGACGTGGCGGGATGGCTTGTACATTATTTTGATCAAAATTATGTTTACTAAATACCCTTATTATTATTATTACCTTTATGCATTATTTGCAGTATATTTTTTACTTTTTAGTTCAGGATATTTGTGTCTTTTGCTTTTTGTTTTCTCTGGTTAATGGTCATGTGTTAATATGCACTTACATTGTGCATACACATTAACTTACTTTTCTCAGTTCAGATTTGTTTTTTATACTACATACATACTACATATTTACTACATTCATACAACATACATACATAGTACATACAACATACATACAACATGCTACATACATACTACATACATACTACATATATACTACATCCATACAACATACATACATACTACATACATACTACATACAATACATTCATACAATACATACAGACATACAGTACATATAACATAGAGTACATACTCACCATCACTTGTCACTTTGTTCCCCGAAGCCAGTGTCATCTGTTGTGAGTTCATTTTCCCCTTCACCGTCGATGTCTGATGAACTCCCTCTTCTGGTGAAGGAAGGTAGTGAGGCTGATTACCAAACACCTGATCTGGTAGATGATGACTGGGTAACAGGAAATTCTGACTGGATATAAGTCAGCCGACGCCCTTCTGAGTCGCTGGTGATTTCTCTGCTGGATTCTTGGAGACCAGTCTGATTCCTGCTTCCCAAAGATAAGTTTTTGCTCTGCTTTTGAACTTATTAGTTTTGTTTTGTTTCCCTTGTTTTTTGGAGTTCAGCCATCCCCGGTCGGGGGTGTGCTGAGTTCCATTTTTGTCTCTGATCAGTTTGTCTCTTTGCTCTGTCTTCAGAATTTACCTGAGTGCTGATATAGTCTTTTTGAAGTCCTAGCGACTTCAGGGCCTGTTTTTCCTATCAGACAGTTGGGCCTTTTTTTGGTAGGGTTTTTTACAGATTGCAGACAGCAGCTTTTCTATCCTGTCCTTTTTAGCTAGCTTGGGCCCCATCGTTTGCTCAACCTATCTTTCTATCTGTGTTAGTGTTTTTATCTTGCTTCACCGTCATTATATGTTGGGGGCTGCCTATTGCTTTGGGGTCTGCTCTGGGGCAGTTTAGATTTCCCCTTTCTTTCTTTAGGCCTATTTAGTTCTCCGGCTGTGATCGAGGGGTCTGCTACTGTTAGTTGTTGTGGATAGGATCAGGGGTCTGCAATCCGATAGCTACCAACCTCTCCGGTTTTCTGGACTTAGCTTGTATTTTTGTTTTTTCCTCCTTCGGTGACTCATTCATAACAGTCATCTATAAAAAATATGAAAAAAACAAACAAGCAATATACTCCCTGATCCGCAGAAATCCACGAGTGTCCCACGACGATCTCCTGCAGTGCATCACTGAGATGTTACTATAGTTCACTGGTCTCACTTTATGGCAAAAGCGGCGTGGGAACTTTCTCACACAGAAATGCCAAAAGTTAGACTAGGGACTATTTTTTTACAGTTGCAGAGGAATACAGTGCGGAAGGATACCTACCTCCCGTCATTGGATTCCTGGGGCCCCTAGAGAGCGGTCGCATCAGCTGATGCTGCTCTTCTCCACGGGAGATTGTCGTGGGACAGGGAGTATATCGCTTGTTTGTTATTTTCATATTTTTTATAGATGACACTGGCTTCGGGGAACAAAGTGACAAGTGATGGTGAGTATCTACTCTATGTTATATGTACTGTATGTCTATATGTATGTATTGTATTGTATGAATGTATTGTATGTAGCATGTGTCACGATCACGTGTGTCTGGACGCAGATGTTTCCGCAAGGCGGACCCATGTGACACACGTGACCCTGGATACACCGCCTCCAGTGGGGCGCATTTAAATAATAAAACTTGTAGGTGGATACGCCGCCTCCACCTGGCGAATTTGGGAATTACACGTTATACATAAAATCTGGAAACCCCGCCTCCAGTAAGGCGAATTTAAATAATAAAGGGGGAACCTGGGAAACTTTAACAATGGTGGGCCCTGCGATAGGGAATGGGGACATGGAGACCTCCTAAGCTCCCCTGAGCCAGTGTCCCTGCACTCCTTACATTCCCTATGCCGGTTTCGCACCGGGCGCCGCACGTGTACCTCAACGCCCTAGCTCGCCCTGACCCTAAACCCTCACTAGGGAATAGGTCGGTGCGGAAACTAATCCCACCACTGCACTAATAACACACATGAGGAAAGAGACAATACAGGGGAAACACCACATAGCTTTGCTCTGCTGCGTGCGCTCCCAGCAACAGAGCCCACCACCTGCGTGCGTCTTCTCCTCCACCCGGATCCATCACCATAACAGGATCCTTCACCTTAGTGCAGCCTTGGAGCAGAGTCCACCACCAGTTGCAGCTGCTTAGAACCAGAGTCCCAAGGAAGTGTTCAGCTTCTGCCACGAAGTCAAGCATGCTTGAGTCCAGCTCAGCAACCAAGTCCCACATGGTGAGTGCCACTCGCCATAGTAGCCACTCCACCAGCCCATGCAGACACTTCCCGCTGACACCATCACTGCGACTCCACCACGCCATGCGAGCCCTTCGTCCAGACACCATAGCTGCAACACGTCCCCCCTGGCTAAGCTGCACAGGACTCCTCACCAGCTCCATCCTTCCTCCAGGCTCTCAAACTCAAAGTGAGAACAAACTCACAATATCACAGGAAGTGATTGCACACCCCTAGCACACCTTTATAGGGTGTAACACCTGATACATAATTAAGTGCACAAAAACCTAAAGTGCAATACCGCTAACCACCACCGGGGACAGTCAAGACACCTTGGAACTTTCCAAAGTAAAAAAAGTTCACCCAGTGCAATTTAAAACTGTCAGATCATGACAGCATGTATGTTGTATGTCTGTATTATGTATGTAGTATGTATGTAGTATGTCTGCAGCATGTTGTATGTATGTTGTATGTATGTAGTATGTACTATGTATGTATGTATGTTGTATGAATGTAGTATATATGTAGTATGTATGTAGTATGCATGTATGTATGTAGTATATATGTAGCATGTATGTAGTATGTAGTATGCATGTATGTATGTTGTATGAATGTAGTATATATGTAGTATGTATGTATGTTGTATGAATGTTGTATATATGTAGTATGTATGTATGCTGTATGAATGTAGTATATATGTAGTATGTAGTATGAATGTAGTATATATGAAGTATGTATGTAGTATGTATGTATGTTCTATGAATGTTGTATATACTGTATGTAATATGTATGTAGTATGTATGTATGTATGTTGTATCAATGTTGTATATATGTAGTATGTATGTATGTTGTATGAATGTAGTATATATGAAGTATGTATGTAGTATGCAGCATGTATGAATGTTGTATAAATGTTATATGTATGTAGTATGTATGTAGTATGTATGTATGTTGTATGAATGTAGTATATATGAAGTATGCATGTAGTATGTAGTATGTATGTATGTTGTATGAATGTTATATATATATATATGTAGTATGTATGTAGTGTGCATATATTTTTTTTTTACATTCAACACATTAGCCGGATGATGGGACTACTACTGTCCCATCATTGGCTAATGTGTCAATCACTGTTATTGTAGCAGGCATAGCCCGATGGGACTTGTAGTCCCATCGGACGATGCCTGCATACACACACAACCCCCGGCAGGCCCGCACGGACCCCTGGCAGTCCGCACAGACCCCCGGCAGGCCCGCACAGACCCCCGGCAGTTCGCACAGACCCCTGGCAGCTGGCACAGACCCCCGGCAGGCCCGTACAGACCCCCGACAGGCCCGCACAGACCCCTGGCTGTCCGCACAGACCCCCGACAGCTGGCACAGACCCCCGGCAGGCCCGTACAGACCCCCGGCAGTCCACACAGACCCCCGGCAGCCAGCACAGACCCCCGGCAGCCAGCACAGACCCCCAGAAGGCCCGTACAGACCCCCGGCAGGCCCGCACAGACCCCCGGCAGGCCCGTACAGACCCCTGGCAGGCCCGCACAGACCCCCGGCAGGCCCGCACACACAGACACGCACAGTGTCCGCCCATGCACTGCCCACACTCTTCCCCCCTCCCGAACAGGATGTGCAAGTAAAGAAAGGGTTTTTTTTAATTCCGATATTTCTGTCCCATTGACTTGAATGGGACTTCTGGTATCTGAATCGGCGATACCCGATACTTTTTGGGTATTCGCCGATCCAATCCGATCCGATATTTCTCAATATTGGATGGTATCGCTCAACACTACTCGTGAATGGAACACAATAGAAGCAGTGCACTACACAATTGTAGGACATGTGCCCGGCTGACTTTGGGCAATATCATAGTGGATTGAAAATACATGCTAACTGAGTTGACTGAAATATATCCCCTAGTTGAATGATAATAAGTAACCTCTAAAGTGCTGGTAATTTTTGCACCTTGTATCTCCGGATCAGGTTCGAGGAAAGAAAAGTTATGATTTAGCATCCAAATGCTGGAATGCTTAGTTCATTAAGTAAACATTTTTTCAAAGGTTCCCTGTAAGAATTTCTTACCCTGGAACTAATACAAGCCCCTGAAGAAAATCCCTTCTATAACAGTCATTTCAGCTCTCATAATGCAGTTAGATGGGTAATGGTATATTGGCTTCCACTTAACCCCCAATCAACCATCAGACTACGAGATAGAAAATCATGATTTGTCAGTCCACAAAATATGTATCCACTATTACAGAGTCCAGTGTACGCATGCTTAGCACCATTCCATCTAAAGTTTGGAATTGTGCTTGGTGATGTAACAATTGCAATTGCAGTTGCTTAGCTAATGAAAATAAGCAGCATGAAAAACCATGAAAACTGTTATTCTGCCTAAGTCAATAATGGAAGAGGTTTGGCACTCTGCAGGTACTATTTCCTGAAAAACAACCCCTTAGCATTATCCACCAAACTTTAATGTTAACACAATACCAAAGTAAGTTTTCCTTGTATTCTCCAAACCATGGTTCATCTACCAGACTGCCAAAGAGAGAAACATCATTTGTCACCCCACAGAACACATTTCTACTGCTCCAGAGTCCAGTGGTGGCATGTTTTACATCAATCCACTAGTGCTTGGGATTGTGCTTTGTGATGTAAGACATGCATGAAGCTGCTTGACAGTGGAAACTCATGTCAGGAAGCTCCCAGTGCATAGTTTTTGCACAAATGTTAATGCTAGAAGATATTTGGAACTCTGCAGTTAGGTTAGTAGAGGGACATTTTTGCACTTGTGACACTGCTATGTAACTTTATGTGGTCAGACATGTCATTGCTGAGTTGTTGTAGTTCTTAAACACTTCCACTTTTCGATAATAGCCCTCACAGTTGATCATGGAATGTTTAGAAAAAAGATAGTTCATGTACTGACTTGTTGCAATGGTGACAACTTATGGTGTAATAGTTTTTAAGGTTGAAAGTAGACTTTCACGCAAACAAAAGTTCATTTTAATCAATCAATCTAGGAAAAATAATAATTTCCACATTTGGAGTCTAAATAAAATGTTCCTGTGCTGAGATAATCTTATAAATGTGCCTCTGCTATGTACTGTGTAATGGCTTTGTCTGACAATGCAGGAATATGGTCTGATCATACCACACCTCTAAAAGAGAGTATACAGACATTACAGCACTTGATCACAGCTGATTTCTTTTTGTGAGAAAAAGCATTTCACTGCCTGTTTTTAAGCAATGTTTTAGTTCAAAGATAGAATCATTTGAGATCCCACGTTGTCCTGTCTGTACACTTTTTTCTCTCCCCCCCTCCCCAGGAGCTGTGGTATGATAAGACCGGTGACCAGAAAAATGCCCACAGGAAAATTGCCCACACGGAAAATTGCCCACATGGAAAATTGTCCACATGGAAAATTGTCCACATGGAAAATTGCCCACACGGAAAATTGCCCACACGGAAAATTGCCCACACGGAAAATTGCCCACACGGAAAATTGCCTACATGGAAAATTGCCAATTGCAGCATCGCAAAGTTTCAGATCTATGATATTTGAGGTGCAAGGTGAGGATGATCACATGATATGTGAAAAATGTCCTCAGACATGAATACCCACAGGAAAACAGTAGAGAGTTATAGGTGAGATGCTCTGCAGAACAAACAATAGCATAGATCTATAGGTTAAATGCTCTGCAGGGCAGGGGGATAGTATGTAGGTATAGGTGAGATGCTCTGCAGGGCAGGAGAATAATATAGAATTCTAGGTGAGATGCTCTGCAGCACAGAAGCACATTTGCTTCGGCTTTTTGAGGGCAGGAGTCATGATAATTTTCTGTTGGTTCTTGAACTATGTTGTCATCTTTTGTTTTGAGAACTGAATGGCACTTTGAAGAGCGATGCAGTCGGCATTTCAAAGTCACCACTGCGTAGTATGAAATGCAAGATATTCAAACCCCAAGTAAATCATAACTTTGGTTTTCTTCTAGCTAGAATACTTTAGATGAATTCAAAATGCACTTTTATTGAAAAGAAATGAAAAAATATGGGTATAGATCTATTAAAGTACCGTACATGTTTTAACAAACCAAAATACAATTGGCTGGCACAGCAGGAAAGCCATTGTTCACTCGGAGGTGCAGCCACAGTGAGCGGCGCATGACAATGGTGCACACTCCAATGTCAGCTTTGGTGTGGTGGCTACGAAAGACACTGGGTGATGTGGGAGCAGAGGAAAGGTGATTAGAATGTTTTTGTTTTTAATGATGCATTAGGGGCAGAACGTGGACATATACACTAGGATTGGGGACCATATAAACCAGGATGGGGACATATATACCAGGAAGTGGGCATATATACCAGGATGGAGACCATGTGGACCATATATACCAGGATGGGGACCATATATACCAGCATTGGGACATATACTGTTTACCAGGATGCGGACATATTCACCAGGATTATGTTCGTATATATACCAGGATGGGGGACATTTTACTACATAATGAAGGGGGTAATTCATGTCTTTATATAATTTAGAACAATACAGCGGCCCATACTTCTGACCATCGTGTGTGTGTGTGGGGGGGCAGGTCTAAATTTCGCATTGGTCCCCATCGGACTCCAGTTACAACACTGCAAAAACATATCATACATTCACAGCAAGAACACAAGGTGGTACAAGTGACAGAATCTAACCTTTCTGCTGTGCCTTCTGGGCTTCCAGGAGCAACTATCTCTGCCAGGAGCACCCTGCTTTTGGTGGGCTCCCACTGAATTAAATGTGACCTGCAGTCCCATGTAACGCCACAGATAACACAGTGATACTTTTGTGAGTACTGATAGCAGTGATAGCTCCTCTGGATCACACTGCTGCTGGTTCTGCATGTGCTGCTGTTTTAGGCTGGTGGGAGGAGTAAGGCAGAATCAGTGAGAGATGAGAGCAGACTACATCTATCTATTGCTGATAATGACAGACTGCTACAAACACAGATCTTCATTTTTGCAGTTTTGCACCAGATCAACTGTAAATCACAAGTTAATCACATATCATGTGAACATCCTCACCTTGCACCTCAAATATCATAGATCTGAAACTTTGTGATGCTGCAGTTGGCAATTTTCCGTGTGGGCAATTTTCCGTGTGGGCAATTTTCCGTGTGGGCAATTTTCCACGTGGGCAATTTTCCTGTGGGCATTTTTCCTGTGGGCAATTTTCCTGTGGGCATTTTTCAGGGAACCGATAAGACCATGTCCCTGTGCAATAATACTGTAGGAGAAATCAGCGCAAATAAGGTCTTATCCGAGAGATATTTATAATATGCACTCAGATTATTCTAACCTGATAAATTCTTTAGTAAAGTAAAAAATATATTGCAGAATTATCAACTGCAGCAGATCCATGGGTCAGGAAGTGACAGTATCGGAACTAATTTGAAAGGAATCTGTGGATATTATATTATTATTATTATTATAAGATTCAGGTCCAGATGTGTTGAAATAGAAAATGGTGGTTTATTCTACGAAGTATAGGTTACTTATTCATCAGGCAATTACCACATGAATACAGGGAACCTTCCTTTGTTCCCTGTATATAGTGGGAACGGAAAGTATTCAGTCCCCTTTACATTTTTCACTCTTTGTTTCATTGCAGCCATTTGGTAAATTCAAAAAAGTTCATTTTACACTCTACATCCCAGCTTGACTGAAAAAAACAGAAATGTAGAAATATTTGCAAATGTATTAAAAAAGAAAAACTGAAATATCACATGGTCATAAGTATTCAGACCCTTTGCTCAGACGCTCATATTTAAGCCACATGCCATCCATTTCCTTGTGATCCTCCTTGAGATGGTTCTACTCCTTCATTGGGGTCCAGCTGTGTTTAATTAAACTGATAGAACTTGATTTGTAAAGGCACATATAAGACCACACAGCTCGCAGTGCATGCCAGACCAAATGAGAATCATGAGGTCAAAGGATTTGGCCAAGGAGCTCAGAGACAGAATTGTGGCAAGGCACAGATCTGGCCAAGGTTACAAAACAATTTCTGCAGTACTCAAGGTTCCTAAGAGCACAGTGGCCTCCATAATCCTTAACTGGAAGAAGTTTGGGACCACCAGAAGTCTTCCTAGACCTGGCCGTCCAGCCAAACTGAGCAATCGTAGGAGAAGAGCCTTGGTGAGAGAGGTAAAGAAGCTAAAATTACAAAGGAGTGGCTTCAGAACAACAGTGACCATTCTTGACTGCCTCAGCCAGAGCCCTGACCTAAACCCAATTGAGCATCTCTGGAGAGACCTGAAAATGGCTGTCCGCCAACATTCACCATCCAATCTGATGGAACTGGAGAGGATCTGCAAGGAAGAATGATCCCCAAATCCAAGCGTGAAAAACTGGTTACATCATTCCCAAGAAGACTCATGGCTGTACTAGCTCAAAAGGGTGGTTCTACTCAATACTGAGCAAAGGGTCTGAATACTTATGACCATGTGATAGTTCAGTTTTTCTCTTTTAATAAATTTGCAAAAATTTCTACGTTTCTATTTTTTTCAGTCAAGATGGGGTGCAGAGTGTACATTAATAAGAAAAAATGGACTGTTAGGCGCCGGGATTCTCCCACTGCACGGGATAGATCCCAAGCATTGTCTGGTGCTGTGGTCTTCCATTCTGGTCTGGCCGCTGGGGTTGCTGCTCAGCACGGGCGTTGGTCTCACCCTCTTGCTCAGGCTCACGGTATATGTTTGGTTGCTGCCGGTCCTCCAGCCAAGTCTATGGTAACTAATGTTATTCAGGTGCAGTCTTGCGCTCTGGAGTCTAAGTCCAGAGAACACCTTACCGAGCATGTCCTTTATATGGTATCTTCTCATTGGTGGTCGGACTTTAGCTGCTCTGGTGATGTGGCAGCTCTGGATTGGCCCACGGGTGATGTCACGGCTGGCTGGGTGTGAGTGTTTGGGGTTGAGCTTTGGGTTTAAAAGGCTCTCAGCGGCACACGCAGGTGCGCTAGTATTATTCAGGTTCGGTGGGTGTGAGTGGATACTTTACCACTCTATCTGCATGTGTGTGTTTTTGTCTACCTTCTGAGTCAGAGCTTCTTATGTTTTTTTTCCTCTTGGCTTAGCATCTATCTCGTTCATGTGTGCAATTAGCACAGTTCAGTTATAGAGCAAGCTCAACCTATGTGCTGTACTTCTCTGTGAAGTCAATAGGGTTTTGAACCTAGTGTCATTTGAGTTATTTCCCTTGACTTAGCATCTGTTTCGTTCTAATGTGCCATTTACCCAGTTCAGTTACAGAGCAAGCTCAACCCTTTTTGCACTAACTCTCTGTGAAGTTAACAGAGATGAGTATTCTGCATTCTGTTCATACTGTATGGAATTAATGCAGTGTGATTAAGGTGAACGCTCGCTGCTTCGTTACACCATTGTTCACACTAGCAGCAGTTATACATCACTGCACGGTTGCGATTGAACTTTAATTTATATTTTTATTTAGTGCAATCCGCCAACCCTAACATGAATTTTTTTTTAAATGAAACAAAGAGTGAAAAAATTATCGGGGTCTGAATACTTTCCGTATCCACTGTGCATGTGGTAATTTCCTTACACTTATACTTGGAAATGCGTAGAATAAACCACCATCTTATTCAGCAGTGCTAATAATATCTACAGATTCATTTCATGTCCCTGTATGGTCAGACACTGCCATTACACAGTACACAGCAGGGACACATCAATAAGATTATCTCAGCACAGGGACATTTTATTTAAACACATTCAATTGTGAAATTTATTATTATTCCAAGATCTGTTGATTAAAATGTACTTTTGTTCATGGGAAAATCCATTAAAGTCCATAGAGTTCAACCTATAGCCTAACATGCGGAGTGCAAGAAAAACCCAAAACTTATTACAGTACCACACTCAGATACAGTGAGCATATTAGAATGACACATTCTTTCACAAGCATTTTTAAAAGCTTTTTTGTAATTTGTAATATATTTTTATTAATGTGTCTAGTAACTGTGTACATGTATTAATTCAATAAGGATGTAAATATTTCTGTACTGATTTGGGGGCTCTAAGTGTGATATAAGTTTATATTCCTTATAAAAGTTACCTAGTAATAAAGTTTTAAGTTTTAGTGAAATTGTAAGTGTTAAATTATTATATACTTTTTCCATTTCTTTGCTAAACTTTAAAATCTCTAGATTTTTACTTACATTAACAAAATAGACCTGTGTTGCTAGGTAACATAAGAAATAAACACAGCACACATAATGTTTTAAATATTCCCGATGGCATTTTATTTTTCATGCTCAAAATCAGCTGAGAAAAGTAGTTTATAACATGATTCATGCCAATATACATTATGTAATTGTTATATATTTCAGTGATTTTAGGAAAAATGTGATCAAATATGTACTGCTATGGAAACCACTGGAGTCGGTAATGACACCTGGGTGAAAATAGCAGAAAGCAATGAAAGTCTCATGAAGTTTAAACTTTTTTATTCACTAATAAATTATTATTAAAATTCAATTATATATTTTTATATATTTTACAATTAATATTTTAAAGAACCATTTTTTCAAGGGTGCTGTACATATGTAAAGGGTTTGCATACAAATGCATATATAAAATACAAGCAAGTACAATAACTATAAACTAATAGTGACATACTGGGATAGGGGGAAGGATGCTTTTACCCTCCCGGGCTTAAAATCTACAAAATATTGGTGAAAAAGATAGTATGTTAAGGGGTTGAAACAATTCTGATGGTAATTAGGTGGCAGCAGGAGTATTGAAGGTTATTATTTATTATTATTATAGCGTCATTTATTCCATGTCACTTTACATGTGAAAATGGGTATACATAATAAAAAACATGTACAATAATCTTGAACAAAACGAGTCACCAACTGGTACCAGAGAACTGAGGACCCTGCCCGCAAGGGCTCACAGTCTACAAGGGATGGGTGAGGATACTGTAGGTGCAGGCAGAGCTGGTCATGCAGTAGTATGATGAAATGCAGCTTACTGCAGGTATTACACTTGTCGGCAGAGAAAAATATTCAAGTTCCTTTTGGAGGGAATTAAAGAACGAAGATGCTGGTGAATAGAGGGGATAAGTGGATTAATCTGACACCGTAGTTTAGGATAGATTGGAGGGGTGCGAGAGTGGTAGAGGGGAGGCCACAAAGCAGGAGGTTGCAGTAGTTGAGGTGGGAAATGATGAGGGCATGCACTAGTGTTTTTTCAGATTCTTGGTTAAGGAATGTGTGGATCTGGGAAATATTTTTTAGTTGGAATCAGCAGGAAGTGTATAGGGCATGGATATGTGGTTTGAAGGAGAGATCAGAGTCAAGGGTTACTCCAGGGCAGAGCGTTTGAGGGACTGGGGAGAGTGAGTAGCCATTGACTTTGATAGTTAGGTCTATTAGGGGGTGTTGAGTGAAATGGGAGAAATCTAGCAGAGAAGAAACATGAAATAATGGACACACGTTACGTGATTCTTGTAATTTGTAGGCTTTCAAGAACAACTTGGAAGGTGTAGGCTTTCTTGAAAAGGTGAGCTTTTAGGTTGTATGTTAAGAAAAATATATCAATGTACCTTGTTGGCCAGTTGATAGAAAAATATTAACAATTGAGCATTTTCAGTGGTTAATACCTTTTAATGACTAACTAAAAAGGAGGTACCAGATACTGTAGCAGCTTTCAAGATTACTTAGGTCTCTTCATTTGAGCATAGTAAAACACAGAATTTGAAGAGTCCCATATTTATACACCAAAGGACATAGAATAGCGAAGTAAAATAAGACAAGTGATATGAAGCAAAGCTATCAATATGAGAAAGGAATAAACATTTGGGGTAATTTATAAATAAGAACAGGAAAACTGTGATTCTCCTTTTTGCATTTGATAAAAAAAAAATTGCTGTCCAAATGTGCACGTTTCTGCAAGTGTTGTTAGAAGAAACAGAACTAATTGCCACACAATAAAAGAATATAAGAATAGATCTACCTGTGGCACTTTTGTAGCCCTGATCACAGAATCATTTATATGAAATTGCAAGTATTGAAGCATAATTCCAAATCCCAGAGAGAGAAAGAGTGTGGGAGTAAAAACTTATGACAGTCTATGACACACACAGAACTCGAATGAATGTGTTGCAGCAAAGGAATGTTATACCCAGACCCTTTGGAGTATCACAACCCCGAACCAGACCTTAAACAGTACAGAATAAAACTTTTACTCACCTTATCTATGACTTGCGCTAATACATTTATTGTCACAACTGTTTCTTCACTTCCCATAAACCATATTTTGTGGATTACAGGACAATTTTTTATTCCTGAAAATTTGGGAGGAAAATGGGGGTGCATCTTATAGTTCGAATTTAGCTTACTTGGCTTGCTGTGGAGATCCCAATCTGCGCATGCGCAGCCACCATGCCATTTTGTTGTATACTGCCGGAAATTAATCTGCGGCACTAGCACAAAATTTTAAAAAAGAAGCTCATATAAATGCGGAGGGGCCAAGGTAGAGCCGAAGACTCACACACAGTCCTTCCCCGCAGTCCCAGCCCTTCAGCTGTCACAAAACTACAACTCCCATCCAACTTGGCAGGTTGGGATGATGGTAGCTGTAGTTTGGCAACAGCTGCAAAGTCACACAGGTTATGCAAAACTGCTGTCCCAATACTTGAATGTTGCACAACCTGTGACCCTCCAGCAGGACATCTTCTCCATAACAGTGTCAGCAGACCACCCCATAACAGTGCATCAATAGATCTCCCCATAACAATGTCAGCAGACATGTTATTAAATATATTACCACATTATTCACCTCAAATTTGCTTTCCCTATTTTCCTCCTCTAAAACCAAGGTGCATCACATGGTTCAAAGCATCTTATAGTCTGAAAAATATGGAAGTTTTGCTTCATATTCCTTGTCTTATTTACTGCACTCTTCTATGCCCTGTTACGTATAAATATATGACTCTTCAGATATTGTGCTATACTGAGCCTCTGGAAGAGACCTGAGCAGTGTCAAAATCTTGCTATTTGCTACCATTTCTTCAGTTAGTTATTAAAAGGTATCAACCACTGAGGTGTCTCAATTATAAAGATTACGTGCTTCAATTATAGAATAGAATCAAAAAAGGGGGAAGCTGGACATGCACTAAAATATAAAAAACAAAATATCCAGGAAGAAAATGTAAAATACCTTTATTAGTGATGGTAAATAATACTATACATAAAAGTGCTTGCACATGAAAATAATATATAAATATCAAGAATATAATAACCAAATAAAAGAATCACCACTGAAAAATATATATATATTGCTTATAATAGTCCATAAATATATTGCAGCAAAAGCTGTGTAGAGCATGAAAAGAGCCAGAGTGCAATAAAAAGTGATGCATGCTACAGTGTCATGTGATCTCACAATCAAGTGATTTCTATAGATGTCAAATTATGTGATAATAAATCCAAATGCAATATATAATTAATCAAACATATGCAAAAGTGCATAAAGTGCATGAGTGGTAACGTATAATATAAAGGCAAAAGAGGTATAATGGCACCAAAGATGCCCTGAACACTGGCGTGCTTCAATTGCAAAGGGACAGATAAATACAAGGCAATAGGGAATATATTATTCCTGAAAAGTGGTGAAGACCATGCACAGCGCACCCCGACACACGTTTCAGTAAGACTCCTTCGTCAGGGGGTCATCTTATAAACATTAGAGTGTAGTGGTCAAACAACTGGAAATTTTAAAAAATGCAAATGCTCTTTCAAGATTAAAAATGAAGAATGGGTCATCACAATGAGATCATCCAAACCCATTCTTCTCTATTGTCACAAGAGAAGCAGTCAGAAGAGGAAGATCACAACTTGTCTGTGTGTTAATAAAATAGAACTTTATGTTTTGCAACAACCAATTCCTTCTTTAAAATTATCAATTGCTTCATTATATGGCCATACTAGTAGCTCTTTTAAAGGAAACAAAGAATACTTAAAATTGCAACACCAAAAAGAAAAAGTTGTGGATTTAGGGAAATCACATGATCAATAAACATGTTACTGATATGTAAATGATGAAAAAATGTAAAGAATTTTTTTTGCGTACTACACGCAGAAATACACTCACTCACACATTTTGGCGTGCTATCAACGATGTAGTTAAAAGTTTTTGTCTTCTTAACTGTTTCGTGACCACCAATACATTTTTTTACTGATCTGCAATTTAAGAGACTAGCATCTCCCTATGAGTGATCATCCAGCATCTGTCAGTAGTAATCTATAGCTGACAACTTGCTGCATCAACCACAATTAGTGATGGAACCAACCATAATCATTTAACCCTTTAAATGCTGCAGTCAATGACTACAGCATCTAGATAGTTAACAGTGTGTGGGGTCTCCCTCTTTGACCCTACCGGTACCATAAGACCTTGATCGTGTGGTCCTGATGTTTGCCATGGCAATTCATGGCCAAATAATGGCCTTAAAGTTTGCCGGCTACAGTGGTCTGTTCAGACATTATCAAAATTTAGATGGCAAAAATAAATTTCTTCATTTCTGTAGTGCCACTTTGCATTAACTCCTGAAAAGCATATGAAGGGTTAATAAACTACCTGACAGCAATTTTGAATACATTGA
Source organism: Dendrobates tinctorius (assembly GCF_039654945.1). Taxonomy (NCBI): domain Eukaryota; kingdom Metazoa; phylum Chordata; class Amphibia; order Anura; family Dendrobatidae; genus Dendrobates; species Dendrobates tinctorius. The sequence continues at coordinate 5,220,799 of NW_027361779.1, read as the reverse complement.
GGGGCACTGTTTAAAATGGTATCACTTTTGGGGCTTTAAAACATATAGGACTTCCATAGTCACTTGAAAATTTATTAGGTCCCTAAAAAAATAAGTTTTGTAAATTTCCTTGAAAAAAATGAAAATTACTGCTACATTTTTAAACCCTCTAAAATGCTAACAAATTAAAACAACATTTTACAAAAGGGGCTGATGTAAATCAGACATGAGTGAAATGTTATTTACTAATGTTTTTGTGTGATATGACTATCTAGATTAAAGGGATAATCATTCAAAGTTCAAAATTGCCAAATTTTTGCAAAATTTCTGATATTTTTATAAATAAAAGGCAGAACGTATGTATAAACATAAATTTATCATTATCATAAGGTAAAATATGTCATAAAAAAAGTTCTCAAAATCAATAGGAAATGTTGACCTTTTCCAGAGTTATTACCACACTAAGTGACACTGGTCAGGTTTAAAAAATTTGGCCCCGTAAAGATTAATATATTGCAATCATCATATTATATAGCACTGTGTACATACAGTTGATTATTTTACCTTTCTGCCCAGCTAATTTTTAAATTCTTCTATTTTTTCATTAAGTCTATGACATCACATGAATATAAACTGACTTTATGTATCTTTTTAAGCCAAGGTAAATCAGTGCAAAAGTCACTGACATGAGAAGGAGAGGAGCATCTGGGTTGTGATCTGAGGAAGGGAATAATTTTTGCAGGAATAGACTTCCTGTTTCCACATAGAGCAAAGAAAAGAGAGGAATGTACTGGGTAGAAAGGTAAAATGAGCAATTGTAAGTACAAAGTGCTATATAATGTATTAACTGCAATATATTAAGAGGACAAACATTTTAATGGTACGGCTTCTTTAATGGTTGACTGAGGAATGTTATGTCATACTAAATTCACTTGGGCACTCAAAACATCAAGATCTGCTACAGGTAGCTCTGTTTTCAATTACCGACCAATGACATCCCACATATTGATAATGGGCGACAAGGCAGGAGTCGTTGCAGGCTATGATAGCATATTTAGGCTATTCAAGCTTCTCACAGTAGCTCGAGAGGCATGCAGCCTAGTGTTTTAATGTTGAAAAACTAATCCAGGAACACTCAAAAAGATTTGAGAGAGTTGAAACATTATATGTTTTTGGTCGCCTGGATAAAAAAGTAATATGTTAACTTGTTCATCTATTGTGTAAATGGTGTAACAAGTTTTATTTGCATCCATCCAAGAGTGTGAAGATACGATTTACTTCAGCTGTATGTGCATCCGAGGATGGACATTCAGCTGAAGTGTGTTGAGGTGCAGGAGCCTACTGGCTCATTGTCATTGGCATTAATGTCATTCACCGCCGATAGCTAATAGCTACAGAAGAGAACACCGCATGTTGTGGGTGTGGAAGAAGGTAGGAAGAATAGTTTTTTTTAATGTGCTGGGCAAGAGCAGGGCAATGTATATAATTCCAGGAAAGGGCCCAGGATAGTTGACACTATGCAAAGAAGGGGCCAAAGATCGGGGGGCATTATACCAGGATGGGGCTAGTTATATCAAGAATTGGCCTAGCATTGTGGTTACTATACGCGCAAGGGGCCAGGATGGAGGACATTATATCAGGAAGAGACCCAGGATGAGGGTCATTATACCAAAATGGAAGTCATTGTTACATGAAGGGTCCAGTGTAGGAAAGATTATTACAGCAAGTGGCCCATTCCAGAGAACATTATACCAGGAAAAAGCCCTGGATTGGGGACATTGTTACTAGAAGGGCTCAGGATGAGGGACATTATACCAGGAAGTGGTTTATGATGGGGGAAATTATACCAGGAAGCAAAACCATATACCAGGAAGGGGCACATAATGGAGGACATTATACCAGGATGAGATCCATAATGGGGGAAATTATACTAAAACGGAAGTCATTGTTACATGAAGGCACCAAGATGGGTGTATCATTACAGTAATGTGCTCAGAACATGGGATATTATATTAGGAAGAAGCCCATGATGGGGATTATTATTACTGGAAGGGGCTCAGAATGTGGGACATTATACAAGGAAAGGGTTCATGATGGAAGGCATTACACCAGGAAAAGATATATTATGCAAGAAAGAAGCCCAGGATGAAAGACATCATTACAGGATGGAAGCCAGGGTGAGGGACATTAGAAAGGAAAGAAGGAAGGACAGGGGACATTATAACAAAAATGGGCCAAGATGGGGGACATTATTACATATTTGGGCCCCGGATGGGTGGAAATTATTACGGGAAGTGAATATGATGGGAGACATTATTACAGAAAGGGTCCAGGACTGAGGATATTATTAGAAGGGGCTAGGACATGTGACATAAATTACAAGATGGAGACATTACTATATGGAGGGTGAACTTGCATGTCTTTATAGGATTTAGAAGGCTACAATGGATCAACATGGAGAATGGAGGTGGGCGGCCAGATCCAAATTTTCCACTAGCGCCCATGGGACTTTAGTTACACTACTTCTAATTACCCTGTATTTGTGAAGCCTGACTTAGAGCATTCTTTCGTAATAGAGGTTGGAGTTGAAGCATGTTAATCATAAGTTACGAAAACTCTAACTCAACTCCGACAGTGTGCCTTCTTTTCACAAAAATTTTGATCTGCCAAGAGAAATTACAATATCGATAATGGTGAAATTTTGATAATCAAGTGGGCCTTTGAAGAATGACATAATTTACTGGAAAGTGCCAAACATAAAGTCCACAAAGATGAACCTCAAAGATTTGAGTTATTCAGAATAAGTCAAGAGATTAAACCGTAGGCAACCTATATGGGTTTTGTTGTTTTGTGGATTTAGTTTGATGTTGACATTCAGATCTGGTACTAAAAACATAAATGCTGGTGCTCTCTCCCAAAGTTTCTCTCTGTTTCAGTCTCAGAACCCTCAAGTAATATATTTAGATGTGTGGTGAGCACCTTGAACCCCCAGTTGCTTCACACAAGTTTTATATCTTTGACCTGTGAAAACAAAAAAATCAGTGCTCTGTTGAGCACTTTTTGGTGAATAAAGAAGTTTTTTCACTAGTTCGTTGAGCTGGATTTCTCATGTTTTGACCAGTAAGTTATGCCCAGCCTGTGCTTCTGGAGACATGCACCCATAAGTTAGGCATTCTCTCATCACTTTATAAATGCCAAATATATGGACACTATATGTGGATTAGGCATACTGTGAGGCTCAGAAGGGAGGGGTATTTGGATTTGTGAATGGAGAATTTGCCGAATTTCTTTTGGAGCTTAAGGAGCCATTTTGCTTTTCCATAGCCTTTGTACTACCATAAACGTTGAATCCCCATATATTTCCGTGAACAGATGACAGACCAGAGAGGGGACTTGCATATTTTGTGGATTGAGTTGAATCTTTTATTCTGAAGATTTTAAATAATGTTTGGGATCATATTTTTCCAGCGCTCTACGCTAACCACTTACATTGGAGTTTCCATCTAAATCTCTGAGTGACGTGAGTCAGAGCAAATCCACAAGGGATCCATTCACTATATTGAGGCAGCAGAGTTACTCTGGACTCAGTCTGGTCTATGTTCAGTGGTGTCCTTCTTTTCAGAAGTGCACAAAACTGTGGCGATGGCACTTTTTTGCAATCCTAAAAAGACGGATATCGCCAGATCAAAGGTCAGACGGCGTTCACACTGTCTCAGTTTGCTTCATTATAGGCAATCTTCCATCAAGGGTTCCTTTTGTGTTACGTATTTTAAATGTTTACCCAGAACCCCCTGTGTAAGTGCTCAGCGCAGAACACAGGATAAATGTGTGCTGAGCTTAACTGTGATCTTTGGGAGGCAGAATGAAAAAATCAACAAGTGAAGAATTTAGACCAGATTTATATCGGGTTTTTATGTTTGGCAGCTGTCACACACTAAAAGATGCTTTTTATTACAAAAACTATTTTTTTGCATCACCATATTTTGAGTACAGTTGAGTAAATTTGTTCGGGTTCCCTCTTATTCGGCAAGCTATAGCACTTACCAAATAATATGTAAAGGGAACCCAGCTTCCTGGATCATACCGGTTGATCAGCTGAGCAAAGCTGCAGCTGCATGTGTCGTGGCTGTGTCACAGTCACAGCACATGCATGGAGAACCTGTTTGTTGGGCTCTCCATGAATGTGCTGTGACTGTGAGCTTGCCGAATGTGAGGGAACCCGAACAAATTCGCTCAACTCTAATTTTGAGAGCTATAATTTTTTCTATATTTTGGCTTGTTTTTTGAGGGACTAATTGACATTTTTATTTGTACCATTTTCAGACACATGACATTTTTTGATTGCTTTATATTCTAAATTTTGGGAGGCAGAATGAACAAAAATCAGCAATTCAGGATTTTTTTGTTTTTGATTGGGGGTTTATGTTATTCCACGTGTGGTAAAATTGATAAGGTAGTTTTATTCTTTTGGTCAGCGACAGCAATACCTCATTTATGTCTTTTTAATGTTTTGGCACTTTTACACAATAAAAACTATTTTATAGAAAAATAAATATTTTTGCATCTCTTTATTCTGAGAGCTATAACTTTCTGCTGATAAAGCTGTATGTCTGTTTGTCTTTTGCAGGACAAGATGTTTTCAGCTTTACCATGTTTATCTACATCCTTTTTTTTAACTTGTTTTATTCCACTTTTCGTTCAGTGGTATGATGATAAAGAATTTTATTGCCTTGTTTTTTTTTATTTTTTTGTGTTTTTCACTAAAGGGGTTAACTAGTGGGACAGTTTTATAGGTCAGGTTGTTCCAGATGTGGCAATTCCAAATATGTGTACTTTTATTGTTTATACGGTATATTTTTTTCACACAAATATTTATTTATGGGTACAATATCTTTTATTATTTTAAAAAAATATTTTTACAGTTATACAGTGGTATTTTGAATAAGGTTATAAAGGAAGTTAAAACATTTGATTAACGTAATTTCTGATCGAACAGTAATAGCTGAACTGGTAAAAAAAATGTGCATGAACAACGACTAAGTTTATGGAGCACGACACTCTTCCAATTTGGCATTAGAAAAGCTCATTCCATTGAAATAGCTCTAATAAAACTGGTACATGACATAGCCATTGCGAAAGACAGAGGATTTACAGCTGGTGCAGTGTTTTCACATCTAGCTAAAGCATCTGACACTGAAAATGATGAGGTGCTCTTAGATAGGAAATATTGTGTTCCATTTAATAAGACTGGTGGTGGGTTCGAAAAATTGGGTTAAGGACACATGCTTTTCCTACAACTCCAGGGATAGAATAGAGATTTGTTCCGAGTCTTCTGATGTTTGCTTTTGACTTTTAATGCAGAGGCTTGATCTGCAAAAGAAATAAATGTATTTATGTATGCAAATGACATCTCAGCACAGTTTAGGGGAGGGGGGTAAGTCACATTCATTTGCTTTCTCAGCAGTAAACTGAATTTATTCAGATTTTACAGGAATGTCTGACAGCCAGTAAATTGTACACTAATACAAAGCAAATACAAGTAATGTAGTTAGTAATAAAAATCAATATGATGCACTCCTGAAACTCATCACCTGGTTTAGCTTTAATTTTACTCATAAATTAGTAAATCTAGTTTTGTCATCAGTTGTACATTTGAAATGCACGCAGATGTTCTTCTGCTGATTGTGGCTGTGTTTTAGAGAAAACATGCCTTCAAGAAAAGATAAAACAACATATTTTTAAAGAAAAGAAGGAAATGAACCATGTAGGCGTCTGACCAGTTTCCAGCTCACAATTATGCTTTGATGCTGAGTACCATCTTCTTCAACACCCAAAATAATGATATGGCTTTAAGATAATATTTATGATATCATAAACATGAGCAGAGCAATATCTTCACATAATTCACTACTTAAAGTCAGTAGATTTTCGAAGCAGTGAGTAGAGCATGTTCCATAAATATGAATGTATCTTTGTATTTTCATATTTTAAGTTTAGCTTTTTTTCATTTTCATAGCTAGGTGTATCTACCTCAACTGAAAAAATTGGAAAGAAGGCCGTGGTGCATTAGAGATCATTCTCCTCTGCAAGTGCCACCACATAATCATGATCAGATATAATTTCACTCGATAGATTACCCAATACAGATGGGCTGTTGACTATGGCTGTTATGGGCTAAGGGTACCGTTACACTTAGCGATGCACCAGCGATCCCGACAACGATATGGATCGCTGGTGCATCGCTAAGTGGTCACTAGTGAGCTGCCACACAGGCAGATCTCACCAGCGACATAGCAGGGGCCAGGGGTCGTTACTTACCTGTCAGACGCGGCGATCCTGACATCCTCCCGTCCACGCGTCGCTCGTCGTCGCCACAGGAAGTCCAGCAGGAAGCGCCCGACGAGAAATGATCCAGGGCGTTCTCGCACGACCAGCGATGAGCAGCGGGGGAGCTGGTCGGAGGTAAGTATCAGACATAGCGATATCACTAGCAATATCGCAGCTACGTCACAAAATCGGTGACGTTACAGCGATATTGGTAGCGATATCGCTATGTGTAACGGAGGCTTTACATATATGGTGGCATGTATAACAGGTTTACTTTATTTAATTTCCCTTCACTCTCTTAGCATTATTCCCAGGGGGAATACAGTACCATCCAGATGCAACATATTTCAGCACATAAAATGCCTAAGGGTTTTTAATATGGATTTCAGGGAATTCTCTGTAATGCTCTATAGAGTTTGCGCTGACAGCTTTGCTGTGTGCATGAACTGCAAATATGACTTTACAACTTCTATATCTATATGTTTGTTGATTGTTTGGTTGATTGTTTGGTTGATAGCCCCCCTTTCTAAACAAAAGCACAATCTGGTTAGTTGAGTGTGCATGTGGGCTTTGCTCAGTTGAGTTGTTATGCTGGAGGGTGAATGTAATGCTGGTGGATGTGGGCCCATTGTGCCACAGGCTTGGCTTACCCTGGAGCGTGGTGACTAGAGAGGAGCAAATATTTCAATATTCCATTCGGATTACGATCACCGATTTTGCAATATTCGGTGATTAATTCGTCGAATATTCACGTAACATAACCGAATGTTATTGAAGTCAATGGGAGGCAAAAACAAACACATACACAACACCTTCAAATGGGCCCAAAAGCTGCCAAAACACATCAGATTATGGGCAGACACCATTAAAGTGGCCTCAAATCACACACAGTACAAATTTTTGAATGGCATGGCAGCAAGCAGCCAAGCATGAGGTATCAGGGTGTGGGCCAGCAATTACAGCTTTGAATTGAACTTCAAATTATGATGAGGTGGGTGAGGCATTGATGTAGGCCTGCTGTGCTTGGAACCCTGATACCACATGCAACAGCTCAACCTGCTTTTATTCTCAGCCACACTCTGGTGGCAAAAATATCAGTTTCGTAGACTACTATCTAAGGAAAGTAACACACTGTGGCAAGTGTTGTAACACAGGTCTTTGGCCACAGAACCTCCACTTGTTTATCCGTTACAGTCAGGGTGAGTGAGAGCCCATCAGCTTATATGGAGATGGACATGCCTGCTGATTGATCTTCGATACCAAGTGCACCCCATCTTTCTCAATCCACTGTAACATCTCCGACTGCACTTTTCTCACAGTCCAGTTGCTTGTCATGTTCACCCTACTCAAGGTCTGTGAAATCTGTGATTATTGAATGGCCAATCCAATCAGTTGGCCACAAAAATGCAGCCTTTCTGCCTGATGGCTGTCACAGTTCTCCAGTACCAGTTGCCCAGTCACAATTACTTCTCTATGAATGATGTGCCTGCGCTACACCAGCAATTCACACTTGTGGAGTGAACACAGATGAAGGACCTCTGCACCCTTCTGCACATTTTCAAAATGGCTACTAAGATGGTTAGCATCACTATTATGGTAATCTACATGCTGGAGCACACTATGAATAGTTTGCGGGAGAAGGTGGTGGTCTGTCATCTCACAGGTGGTTGCCATGGGAGGAACAAATGGAGAAGGATGAGGAGTAGGACAAGGCAGAAGAGGTGATAGACTTGCTATAGTTAGGAGAGGAAGAGAATCATGATTCCCTCTCTGTTGTCTGTGGTTGCCAGGAGGGGATGGAGGAAGCAAGCTTGAGTGTTATCCCGCCACCAAAACACTATGGTCTTGGACCTCATGAAAAAGACCAACCCATGAGTGCCTTCTTGCAGCACTATCTGCAACATGATTGTTGTCTGTATTGTTAGGATTCAAAATAGTGCTGACTACTGGGCAACCAGTCTGATCGATTCACAATATAAAAGTACATTTTGCCAGTAGCTTTCCCCCTGGAAAAGGACGCGCCCATGGTGCAATATCAAAATATGCTTGAAGACAATCTTGACAGTGGTTTACCCCAAAGCAGCAGTGAGGCACACAGTGTGCATCGAAGTGATAGAATTCCAACCCTGGGAAAAAGTAACCATCAACACAAAAACATTAGCAGCATCTCAGCGCTGGAGTCCTCCTGGGTTCCAACCCCATCAAGGACAGCATCTGCAAGGAGTTTATATGTTCTACCCATGTTTGCAAGGGTTTCTTCCAAGTACTTATTTTTCCACTCTCCAAAGACATACTGGTAGGAAATTTACATTGTGAGACCCAATGGGGACAGTGCCACTAAGTAGAGTTGAGCGAAATGGGTCGGTCAAATTAAAAAATAGCCGACTTTAGCTAAAGTCGGGTTTCGCCGATCGAAATCCAGCCATAGCGTGAGGTCGGCCATGAGGTCGACGATCAGAGTGCCAAAGTCGCGTTTCAAATAATGCTTCCAATGCCTTTTTTCACAGCCAATGAAGGTGGACGCACACTGTGGGCAACGCGATGACATGAGCAGTGGCCACCACCATCTTAGAGAAGGGCATTGAAGTGATTGGCTGGCTTTGTGTGGCGTCACAGTGGGTATAAAAGGTTGTGACCGCCGACCACCATCTTACGTCTGCCGATCTTAGAATAGGGAGAGGTGCTGCTGCTGATTCTGAACAGGGAGAGCGTTAGGCAGGGAAGAAGAAAAAAAAATGCCTCTGCTGATAGCGCTTTTCACTGTACAGCTAGTGTGCAGAGAAAGGGGAGGATTTTTGTTGTGTGCAGCAGCGCTGGTGGTGATTAGGCTGCCTTTTAAGGCTACCTGCTAGCTGCATTGCTGTGTGCACACTGCTGTTCAAAATGCTTTTTTCAAAGCACTCCAACTTTTATTATTTTGTCCTGGTGAGTTACTGAGCATTCATTTTTTCACACACCGTATAGCGGTGTACGCTTCTCACACACTACCGTGTACCAGCCGGTATCATGGACAAATAGAAGCTATCTGAGTGTGACTCTGGAAGAAAAAGCCGAGGAGTTTTTCTGTTTTTCCAGACCTACACCTTAGAGTGCTGTCCGCTTTTCAAACAGTTTTGTATATCTGCTGTTTGATAACAGTCAAAACTAGGCAGAGACAGCGTGTGTCAGTCCGTATACAAATAGACGAAGATTGACAATTATCCATACAGACACCGTATAGCGGTGTACGCTCCTCACACACCACCGTGTACCACCTTGTATCACGGACAAATAGAAGCTATCTGTGTGTGACTCTGGAAAAAAAAGCAAAGGAGTTTTTCCGTTTTTCCAGACCTACACCTTAGAGTGCTGTCTGCTTTTCAAACAGTTTTGTATATCTGCTGTTAGATAACAGTCAAAACTAGACAGAAACAGCGCGTGTCAGTCCCTATACAAATATACGGAGATTGACAATTTTCCATACAGACATGGTATAGCGGTGTACGCTCCTCACACACTACCATGTACCGCCTTGTATCATGGACAAATAGAAGCTATCTGTGTGTGACTCTGGAAAAAAAAGCCGAGGAGTTTTTCCATTTTTCCAGACCTACACCTTAGATTGCTGTCCGCTTTTCAAACAGTTTTGTATATCTGCTGTTTGATAACAGTCAAAACTAGAAACAGCGTGTGTCAGTCCCTATACAAATAGACAGAGACAGACAATTTTCCATACAGACACCGTATAGCGGTGTACGCTCCTCACACACTACCATGTACCACCTTATATCATGGACAAATAGAAGCTATCTGTGTGTGACTCTGGAAAAAAAAGCCGAGGAGTTTTTCCAGACCTACACCTTAGAGTGCTGTCCGCTTTTCAAACAGTTTCGTATATCTGCTGTTTGATAACGGTCAAAACTAGACAGAGACAGCGTGTGTCAGTCCATACACAAATAGACGGAGAATGACAATTTTCCATACAGACACCGTATAGCGGTGTACGCTCCTCACACACTACCGTGTACCACCTTATATCACGGACAAATAGAAGCTATCTGTGTGTGACTCTGGAAAAAAAAGCCGAGGAGTTTTTCCGTTTTTCCAGACCTACACCTTAGACTGCTGATGAATCTGACATGGAGTGCACTGATGCACAGCCACTGCTAGATGATTCTGCTGGTACATCGATCCAGAGCACTACATTGTCCTCGCAGTCTATTGAGCCAGAATCTGACCCTGATGAAACTCAGGTGCCCCTACCCGCATACTATACCACCTTACACGGTGACACAGAGGAAGGTAAAGAGGAAGGTGCAGATGACTTTGAAGAGGAGGTGATGGATGACCCAGTTCTTGACCCGGACTGGCATCCATTGGGGGAGGAGGGTGGCACTGGCAATAGTTCAGATAAGGAGAAGGATCCGCAGCAGGCATTGACATTGCAGCAGTGGTTATCTGCCAGGCCCGTAGCTGTCCAAAAACGTGGAACAAATCTAAAAGAGTTGCAGGACAGCTTGGCCAGACGGTCAACTTAGCACAGCGTGCAAGGCCAGAAAATGTATACCTTAGTAGGAAGAGTGCAGTGTGGCACTTCTTTGTCCAAAATCCTACTGATGAGGCAAAGGTTACCTGTAAGAAGTGCGGAAGAACCTTTAGCCGAGGTAAACTCAGAAATTTGAATACCAGTTGCATGCTTAGACAGTTAATCAACATGCACTTGCAAGCGTGGACGGACTACAAAACCTCAGGTAGCACATGTGCACCTGCTCCGACTAAAGGTAGCCAGCAATGCTCCATCGCTTCCCCCACTGTAAGACCACCGCCACCGTTATGCACACCACCAGCACTAAATGTGGAGGTGTCGTCGCAAGGCCAAAGCACTCAGGGAATCACAATGGTTTTGCAACACAACATTGAATCTAGGCCATCACCACCAATACCATCACCAACCCCCTCTCACTCCGTCCGGTCCACTGCAACTTCCCCCATATGCAGCTCTCCAGTCCAGCTCACCCTACCATACACTCTGAGTAGGACAAGAAAGTACTCATCCTCTCATCCGCGTACACTGTGTTTGAACGCCTACATTGCCAAACTAATCTCATTAGAGAAGATGCCCTACCGTTTGGTTGAAAGCGAAGCTTTACGCGACCTGAAGGCCTACACTGTCCCATGCTATGACCTACCCAGTCGGCATTTCTTTTCTCGAAAAGCCATCCCTGCCTCCACCAGCATGTGAAAGACCGCATTGTCCATGCACTAAAACTGTCAGTGAGCGGAAAGGTGCACCTCACAACAGATGCATGGACCAGTAGGCATGGCCAGGGCCGTTACGTGTCCATCACTGCACACTGGGTTAAAGTGGTGGATGCAGGATCCACAGGGAACAGCGGCGGTGGAACAGTGCTGCCTAGCCCATGGTATAGGAAACAGTTGGCTGTAGGCTTTTGATCCTCCTCCTCCTCTATCAACGAAAGCTCATCCACAGAGCGCAGTAACACGAGCACTCCATCCGCAGCTGGCAGTGTTGCACACGAGGGGTCCCACTATCGAACAGCTAATGGTAAGCATCAGCAGGCTGTGTTAAAGATGATGTCTTTGGGGGACAACAGACACACCGCGGAGGTACTGGCCGACTACTTGCAGTGACAAACTAAGTCATGGCTGGGCTGTCTACATCTTGAGGCAGGCAAGGTAGTCAGTGATAACGGCAGTAATTTTGTGGCAGCCATAGCCTGTGCAAAACTCACACACATACCTTGCCTGGCACACACTTTGAACCTGGTGGTGTAGTGCTTCCTTAAAAATTATCTGGAGTTAACATCCCTGCTCCATAAGGTGCGAAGACTGTGCTCGCACATCCGTCGCTCAAACATCCACTCAACTCGTATGCAGAAGCTGCAGTGATTGCTCCACCTCCCCAAGCACCGCCTAATCATAGACTTTGCAACAAGGTGGAACTCCACCCTGCACATGGTTGAGAGGCTGTGTGAAAAGAGGCAGGCTGTAATGCATTTGTGGAACGATACACGGGCAGGCAGTTTGAGGGAAGACATCAAATTGTTGGGTGTGCAGTGGTCAAAGCTGAAAGACCTCTGTAAAGTCCTTCAGTGTTTTGAGGAATGCACACAGCTGTTAAGCGCAGACGACGCCATCATAAGCATGAGCATCCCACTTATGCGTCTGCTCATGCAAAGTTTGACGCACATTAAGGATCAGTCGTCTGCAGCGAAGGAGGAGGGAAGCCTTGATGACAGTCAGCCATTGTCTGGTCAGGGAACTGTCTTGGACGAGGTGGAGGAAGAAGAGGAAGAGGAGGAGGATGAGGGGGATGATTATTTTGGGCAGGAGTCTGCTTCTCAGGGGGCAAGAGAAAATGTTGGCATTCCAATCTGAGGTACAGTGTTTGTGCGTGACTGTAGGGATGTGGATTTGCCAGAAAGTGCTCCTCCACCCACCACTGGCAGTGCATCATTGACACCTGGAAAAATGGACCCCCGCATTGCCAAAATGATGAAGGATGATAACTACTGGCTGGCCAGCATCCTCGATCCATGCTACAAAGGCAAATTACCCAACATCATGCCACAGGAGAACCTAGAGATAATATTGGTTAACAAACAAGCAACTCTGGTAAACCGTTTGTTTGAGGCTTTCCCAGCACACAGCAGTGGTGCTGGTTCTCCCACGAGCCGTAGTGGGCACGATGGAAGAGGTGTACACAGCCGAAGTGGCGTTGGAGACAGGGGTTTAATGACCATGTTGTGGAATGATTTCTCAAGTACCGCTCACATGACTGCTAATACTGCATCGATTAAAAGTGACAGGAGACAGCAGTTGTCAACTATGGTTACAAACTACTTCTCCTCCCATATCGATGTTCTCCCTCACAGGTCATTCCCCTTTGACTATTGGGCCTCTAAACTGGATGCCTGGCCTGAATTGGCACAATGTGCCTTACAGGAGCTCGCTTGCCCTGCTGCTAGTCTGTTAGCTGAAAGAGTCTTCAGTGCTGCTGGATCAATCCTGACAGAAAAAAGGACCAATCTGTCTACCCAAAATGTTGATGATCTAACCTTCATTAAAATGAACCAAGCATGGGTTTCAAAGGATTTTGTCCCACCTTCCCCTGATGACACATAGGTTGCCAGAAATCTGCATCACTTTTGTCCTCCTCTTCCTCGGACTTGCACAATTCCGCCATTTGCAGCAGATGAATGTCCAGCCAACACATCATCATATGCCATTTTTTAAACAACCCTAATTGGGCTTCCCACTCCCCCAATGGCTTCGGTCAACACGTGGCGCATCCAGGCAAGTGTCGTTGCTGTGAACAGGTGGATGGGCCCACAGATGGCCGACGGCACTGGCACATGGCCCCTCATAATAATAATAATAATACATTTTTATTTCTATAGCGCCGACATATTCCGCAGCACTTTACATTTCAGAGGGGATTTGTACAGACAATAGACATTACAGCATAACAATAATCACATACAGTAGATTATAACAAAATACCAAGAGGAATGAGGGCCCTGCTCGCAAGCTTACAGTCTATGAGGGAAAAAGGGAGACACGAAAGGTGGGTGGTAACAGTTGCCCTGATTGTTTGGACCAGCCATAATGTTAAGTGTGTAACAGTACAGACACAGAGGGCTGATGGATGCATAAAGCATGTGGGAACATGATGCGGGGAACCTGGTTATGGTAAAACTTTTGGCTGTGCCACACAGGGATAGATTAGGTTAATGTGTTGAGGCGATAGGCCAGTCTGAATAAATGCGTTTTCAGGGCACGCTTAAAATTGTGGGGATTGGGGACTAATCGTATTGACCTGGGAAGTGCATTCCAAAGAATTGGCGCAGCACGTGTAAAGTCTTGGAGACGGGAGTGGGAGGTTCTGACTATTGAGGATGCTAACCTCAGGTCATCAGCAGAATGGAGGGTGCGGGTAGGGTGGTATACTGAAACAAGGGAGGAGATGTAAGGTGGTGCTGAGCTATGGAGGGCTTTGTGGATGAGGGCAATAAGTTTGTACTGGATTCTGGAGTGGATGGGTAGCCAGTGTAATGACTGGCACAAGGTAGAGGCATCGGTGTAACGATTGGTGAGGAATATGATCCTGGCTGCAGCATTCAAGACAGATTGGAGAGGGGAGAGTTTGGTAAGAGGGAGACCGATTAGAAGAGAGTTACAATAGTCGAGACGAGAGTGAATAAGAGAAACAGTAAGAGTTTTTGCAGAGTCAAAAGTAAGAAAAGGTCGGATTCTAGAAATGTTTTTGAGGTGCAGATGACAAGAGCGAGCCAGTGATCGAATGTGGGGGGCAAAGGAAAGCTCGGAATCAAGTATGACCCCAAGACAGCGGGCCTGTTGCTGGGGAGTAATAGTGGAACCACACACAGAAATGGCAATGTCGGGTATAGGTACATTAGAAGAGGGAGGAAACACCAGGAGTTCAGTCTTTGACAGGTTCAGTTTCAGATATAGTGAGGACATGATATTAGACACAGCGTTTAGACAATCGCCGGTGTTTTCTAGAAAGGCTGGCGTGATGTCAGGAGAAGAAGCGTATAATTGGGTGTCGTCAGCATAGAGATGGTAATGGAAACCAAATCTACTGATTGTTTGACCAATAGGGGCAGTGTACAAGGAGAAGAGGAGGGGGCCTAGAACCGATCCTTGAGGAACCCCAACAGTAAGGGGAAGGTGAGAGGAGGAGGAACCGGCATAAGATACCGTAAACGAGCGGTCGGAGAGATAGGAGGAGAACCATGAGAGAACGGTGTCCTTGAGGCCAATGGAATGGAGCATAGTGAGGAGGAGTTGATGATCCACAGTGTCGAATGCTGCAGAGAGATCCAAGAGAATTAGCATGGAGTAATGACCATTTGATTTAACTGTTAGTAGATCATTAGAGACTTTAGTGAGGGCAGTTTCAGTAGAGTGTAAAGAGCGGAAACCAGATTGGAGAGGGTCGAGAAGAGAGTTATCAGAGAGATAGCGGATCAGACGGGAGTGGACCAGGCGTTCCAGGAGTTTAGCGATGAAGGGAAGATTAGAGACAGGTCTATAGTTAGCGGCACAGTTTTGGTCGAGGGATGGTTTTTTTAAGTAGTGGATGTATGATAGCATGCTTAAATGATGAGGGAAAAATACCAGAAGAGAGAGAGAGGTTAAATATTTTAGTTAGGTGAGGGGTGACAGCAGGGGAAAGGGACTGGAGCAGATGTGATGGAAATGGGTCACTGGTGCAAGTGGTTGGGCGAGAAGATGCAAGGAGCCTGCTTACTTCTTCTTCTGTGACTGGTTCAAAATCAGAGAGTGAGTTAGATGCAATGGGGGAGGGAGGACAGTGCATGGTATGAGGTGATTGGGAGATAATTTCCTGTCGAATCCGGTCAATTTTTTCTTTGAAGTAATTGGCCAGATCGTCAGCTCGGAGCTCCGTGGTTGGGGCCTGTACTCTTGGGTTGAGTAGAGAATGAAAAGTGTCAAAGAGACGTTTAGGGTTATTGGATAGTGACGTGATGAGGGTGTTGAAATAGGCTTGTTTGGAGAGGTGAAGGGCAGTGTTGTATGTTCTAAGCATAAACTTAAAATGGATGAAATCTTCGTTTAGATTGGATTTTCTCCACAGACGTTCGGCGCACCTGGAGCAGCGCTGCAGGAAACGTGTTTGCACCGTGTGCCAGGGTTGTCACCGTCTGCGTTGTGGTGTTCTATTTATAGGGGGTGCAAATTCATCCAGGGCACTTTGAAGTGTTTCATTGTAATGCTTCAATGCAGAATCAGGACATAAGAGGGAGGAGATAGGGGCCAATGAAGACTGCAAGTTCTTCATAAGTTTCTGGGTGTTAATGGCCTGTATGTTTTTATAAGTCTGGACAGTGGGGGTGGCCTGAGCAGCCTGGCAGTTCTTGATAGAGAATGAAAGAAGGTTGTGGTCAGAGAGCGGGAGAGGGGAGTTTGCAAAATCATCCACTGCACAAAGCCGAGAGAAGACCAAGTCGAGGGAATTTCCGTCTTCATGCGTTGGAGAATTAGTAAGCTGCGAAAGGCCAAATGAGGAGGTTAGAGATAAAAGGTGAGTAGCAGATGATGAGAGGGGAAGATCAATGGGGATGTTGAAATCGCCCAAGATGAGGGTAGGGATGTCACAGGAGAGAAAATGTGGAAGCCAAGTGGCAAAATGATCCAGGAACTGATGGGAGGGGCCGGGAGGATGATACACCACCGCCACTCGCATGGAGAAGGGGGTGTAGAGTCTGACGGCATGGACCTCAAAAGAAGGGAAGACTAGTGAGGGTAGTTGAGGGATAACTTGAAATGTACATTTTGGTGATAGGAGCAGACCAACGCCTTCACCTGCTTTATTGTCTGATCTTGGGGTATGAGAGAAGTGTAGTCCCCTGTATGAAAGAGCAGCAGCAGCAGTAGTGTCTGACTGCTGGATCCAGGTTTCAGTAAGAGCCAGGAGGTTAAGAGAATTAGAAAGGAAAAAGTCATGAGTGAAGGAGAGTTTGTTACAAACTGAGCGAGAATTCCAAAGTGCACAATTAAGAGAGACAGATGGCAGGCAGGGAATATTAATAAGATTAGAGGGGTTTCTGAGTGTAGCAGATGGGGGGTTTGATTTTCTATAACATGGGGGACCAGGGTTGGGAGCAATGTCTCCTGCGACTAGGAGAAGGAGGATAGAAAGAGTGAGCAGATGGTTAGGTGATTTGTGAGAGCGTCTCTGATGTTGAATGGTGGGACTGACTGGATCTGTGCTGTGTAGCAATGTGAAAAGAGCGTGAGTGCTATACATAGGAGAGGAAAGGAGCGAGGGGCTGATCTGGATGGAGTGTAGAGAGTTAATGGCAGGGCGGTGGATGTGTGTGAATGCAGCAGCCAGCATATAAATTACACAAATGCATATGGTATATATTTGTTGTACTCCAAATGTACAGGGAGTAGATGTATATAAATGTCTTACCTGTCTCCTGCCCTGTCTAACTGCCATGTTATAACTGCCAGTAATACTTTGATACATGTACTTAGAATGGATCATAAAGCACTTTGAAAAGTTTCTTGACCTCACAACATAAGGGGACAAGCAGAGTAAGTTGAAAAAACTATATACCAGATATAAGCTTGCATAGTTGAAAACACATAGATAGCATTCAGGATTAACTGATGCTGACATAGTACATAGTACAATACAGTGTCTCTGATGGTGTGGGGGCCCACTCGCCGTCAGACACACCAGCATACTCTGAGGGGCCCTGTGCCAGTACCATCGACCACGAGTGTGCCCCCCTGCTTGGTCATGGCCACAGCACTTGCAGGTTGCAATACTTACCTCTCTCTGCTACACCGCTGTGTAGACTGGGCAGTTAAATCCTTCACAGGAACGGCCACCAGAAATTTGGTTTATTGATCGATGATGGGTTAGATGTAGCTATGGCCTCTCCTGCTGGCCTCTACCTTCAGATGATCAATGGCTACCATTTGTAATGGACGTCAACTTACAAGTGCAGTGGTGCTTTATGATCACGTTTCACAGTTGTGATAGTCACAGACATGTGACATTCCTGCCACCATTTTTCAATGTCTCCTCTCATGCCAATCCAATAGAATCACCTACGGTCTGTGGCTTCTGTCTTTTGACCTCCAAAATGACCAGACACATCATGATAGGCAGTGAGGACTCTGTCTACATCTCTCCCTGTGATCACAGTTTGATGGAGATGAGTAACGGTGATGTGATCCACGCTACTGCGATAAAGTAATCCTTTCTTCACAAAGAACCGTTTTCGCTGTCTCCACAGACACAGTAATTGAGGGTCTGCATCACCTCTGCAACATGTACCGGGAGGTTTTCCCGCTATGAGTAATTCCCAAATTTCTGCTAACACTTGACTTTCCGTCTGTACTTGTATCCATGTAGTTTCCAGTGGCGGAGAGTCTGGTGTTATGAACTCATTTTCGGCTCCACCAGTTGAGAGTTCCCCTCCCGTTCTCCCTCTGGTGGTGACAGGAGGTAGTGAGGTTGGTTTAAGTGGTAGTGATCTGCCACCTGATGAGGAAGAAAACGATTGGATCTTTGGAGTATCAGACTGGATATAAGACAGCCGACGCCCTATCCTAGTGCTGGTGATTCAGTCTGTTTCTGAGGTCCTGGACTTCAGCTCTCTTCCAGTCTTCTCAAGTTAAGTTTGTTTTTTGCTATTGTTCACACTTGCGCTTGTTGGTCAGTTCAGTTTCTTGTGTGGTCAGCCTGCCCCTGCTGGGGCTATGCTGAATTTCCACTCCTATGTATCAGTATTTGCCAAGCTGCTTTTTGTCCCTTATTGGATTGGCCTCTTTTTGCTCTGTCTCAGAATATTTCAGAGTGCTGATATAGGTGTAGAAGTCTAGTGACTTCAGGGTTAATTTTGTTATCAGAAGTGTTGGACAATATTTTTGTAGGTTTTTTTTGACAGATTGCAGACACTGTCTTTCCTTTCCTGTCCTGTTTAGTTAGCCGGGCCCCATCATTTGCTCAGCCTATTTTCCTGTCTCTGTTTGTAATTTCATCTTGTTTCACCGTCAATACATGTGGGGGGCTGTCTTTCCTTTGGGGTCTGCTCTGGGGCAGTTAGTTTTCCTCTTTTCCTGCTTTAGGCTTATGTAGCTCTCCGGTTGTGATGAGGCGTCTAGGACCAACGTAGGAACGCTCCATGACTGCTGCTAGTTGTGCGGTTAAGTTCAGGGATCTGCAATCTGCATAGTTACCAACTTCTCTGGTTTTCTGAGACTTAGGCTGGTTTCACACTTGCGTTTTTTTTCACGGGATTTTAGCGCTAAAAAACGCATGCGGTTTTTTTTCCTATACTTTGCATGGGATGCGCTTATGTGCGCATACACATGCGTTTGTATGCGTTTTTCCGCGCATGCGTTTTTTTGCGGTATGCGCTCGGGCGCACAAAATGCATCCTGTTGCATTTTTTGGGCGTCCGACTTGCCTCAAAAAAACGCATGCGCGCGCAATGCGTTTTTTTACAGCAAGACACCCATTATAAGTCTATGGGTGCGCATATGTGCGCATTGGCATGCTTATGTATGCGTTTTTTTGCGCATGCGTTTTTTTTTTACCATTAGTTGGACAATGGAATTTAGGGGTTTGGGTTAGAGTTAGGGTTAGTTAAGGGGGTTTAGGGCTAGGGTTAGGGTTAGCTAGGGTTTAGAGTTAGGGTTAGGGTTAGTATGGTTTGGTTAAGGGTTAGGGATAGGGTCAGGGTTAGGGTTAGGGTTAGTATGGTTTGGTTAAGGGTTAGGGTTAGGGTCAGGGTTAGGGTTAGGGTTAGGGTCAGGGTTAGGGTTAGGGTTAGGGTCAGGGTTAGGGTTAGGGTTAGTATGGTTTGGTTAAGGGTCAGGGTTAGGGTCAGGGTTAGGGTTAGGGTCAGGGTTAGGGTCAGGGTTAGGGTTAGGGTTAGGGTCAGGGTTAGGGTCAGGGTTAGGGTTAGGGTTAGGGTCAGGGTTAGGGTTAGGGTTAGTATGGTTTGGTTAAGGGTTAGGGTTAGGGTCAGGGTTAGGGTTAGGGTTAGGGTCAGGGTTAGGGTTAGGGTTAGGGTTAGGGTCAGGGTTAGGGTTAGGGTCAGGGTCAGGGTTAGGGTTAGGGTTAGGATTAGGGTCAGGGTTAGGGTTAGGGTTAGGGTCAGGGTTAGGGTTAGGGTTAGTAAAGTCATGGTTTGGGTTAGTGTGAGGGGCCACCTAATGTTGGAAAAAAACGCAAACGCGGTAAAAACGCACTAAAAACGCATACAAACGCATAAAAACGCTGCGTTTTTTTCATGCATGCTCATAAAAATGCTTGAAAAAAACGCAGCATTTGTATGCGTTTGAATGCGTTTTTTCAATGCGTTTTTTTGCGGGAAAAACGCGCTGCAAAAAAAAGCAAGTGTGAAATTAGCCTTAGCTTGTGGTTTATTTTTTCCTCCTCGGTGACCCATTCAAAACAGAATCACCAGCCATGCCACAGATTCTACGGTGCTCAAAAGCAGGAGGGAATTGTTAGGGAAAAAAGAAAGAAAAAAGAAAAGTGTCAGAATTTTTTTTTTTAATATATTTTTTCCTCTTTTTCTCTGGGGCCATAGGAGGATTTTTTTTCCTCATGGAGATTAAGCAGCTGTCTGATCGTGTGGAGCAGCTTGCTGCTGAAGTACAGGGAATTTCCACCTACCTTATTCAGTCACATGCTGCTGAACCCAAGATTCCTACTCCTGATGTGTTTTCTGGGGATCGGTCTAAATTTCTGAATTTTAAGAATAATTGTAAATTATTTCTTGCTTTGAAGCCTAACTCATCGGGGAGCTCTGTGCAGCAGGTTAAAATTGTCATCTCCTTGCTGCGCGGCGATCCCCAAGATTGGGCTTTTTCTCTGACACCTGAAAATCCTATTCTGACTAATGTGGATGCATTTTTTCAGGCCTTGGGGTTGTTGTATGATGAACCTAATGCAGTTGATCAAGCTGAGAGAACCCCGTTGGCATTAAACCAGGGTCAGGATCCTGCAGAGTTGTACTGTCAAAAATTCTGAAAGTGGGCGGTCCTTACTACATGGAATGATAGTGCATTGGCAGTTCTCTTTCGGAAAGGTTTGTCAGAGACCGTAAAAGATATGATGGTGGGATTTCCTGTTCCCTCTGGTCTGGGTGGCTCTATGTCATTAGCCATTCAAGTTGATCGGCGTTTACGTGAACGTAAAACTACACGGGAGACGCTGCCACCTTTTGAACATATGTCTGAACCTATGCAATGTGATGAGGTTTTGCCTGGGGCGCAACGTTGGGAGTTTAGAAGGCATAATAAGCTGTGTTTTTTCTGTGGAGACGCCTCTCATACTATTTCTGTCTGCCCTAAACGAGAGAAACATTTTGCACACACATTTGCTGTGGGCAGTGTACAACCTAAGTTCCTTTTGGCAATTACTCTGATCTGCTCCTTGTCCACATTTTCCACTAAGACTTTTGTGGATTCAGGAGCAGCTCTGAATCTGATGGATTTGGACTTTGCTAAACGTTGTGGTTTTTCCATGACGCCTCTGCAGATGCCTATTCCTTTGGCGGAGAATAAACCTCAGTTTTGGACCCAGGTGATAATGCGAGTTGCCCCAGACCACCAAGAAAAGTGTAAATTTTTGGTGCTGCATAATTTGCATGATACTATTGTTCTGGGGTTCCCCTGGTTGCAAACTCATAACCCAGTTTTGGATTGGAAATCTGTGTCTGTGGTGAGTTGGGGTTGTCAGTGTGTTCTTAGGGACGCTCCTGTTTTCTCCACCTCTCCTCAGTCTCATGATATTCCTGATTATCTGGCTGATTTCTCTGATGTTTTTAGTGAGAGTAAGTCTGCGTCTTTGCCTCCTCATAGGAGTTATGACTGTGCAATTGAGTTGATGCCTGGGTGTAAATTTCCCAAGGGTCGGCTTTTCAACTTATCTGTCCCCAAACATGATGCTATGCAATCCTATATTAAGGAGTCGTTGGAGAAGGGTCATATTATACCATCCCCATCACCTTTAGGCGCTGGTTTTTTTTGTGGCCAAGAAAGATGGTTCATTAAGACCGTGTATTGATTATCGTTCCCTTAACAAGATGACGGTTAAATATCAATACCCGTTACCTCTGATGTCTGATTTATTCTCCAGAGTTAAGAGTGCCTGCTGGTTTACTAAGCTTGACCTCAGGGGGGCGTATAATCTTGGAAAAAGAAAAAAGGTCCAGCTTTGCAAATTCAAGTCCAATTTATTGTTAAAAACAAGTCCAAAACAGAGCAAAAAATAGTGTGTTCACATGAGTAACAAGTAGTAGATTACGCGTTTCGAACAATAGCTTGTTCTTTCTCAAAACTACTTCCCCTGGGTGTTGCTGCAATATATACTCTTTCCACCCAGTAAATTACAAACACATGGTGTGAAGGGAGAGACAAAAAAAATAAATAAAAAGGGGAGAGGGAAACATGTGTGAAATATAGAATATAAAAAATAATGTGTGAAGACTGCACCTGGTCCGGGCTATCCACTACACATGCCTTCAGGTGAGCTGGCTTCTTTTTCTCTTTTTGGGCGTATAATCTTATTCTCATCAAGCACGGGGATGAATGGAAGACGGCGTTTAATACCCCGGAGGGACATTTTGAGTACCTGGTGATGCCTTTTGGGCTCTCTAATGTCCCTTCTGTCTTCCAGTCCTTTATGAATGATATTTTCTGAGACTTTGTGGATAAATTTTTGATCATCTATCTGGATGATATTTTGGTCTTTTCTAGTGATTGGGATTCCCATGTGGAACATGTCCGGACTGTGTTCTGGATTTTGAGGGAGAATTCCCTGTTTGTTAAGGGATCGAAGTGCCTCTTTGGTGTACAGAGGATTTTATTTTTGGGATTTATCTTGTCTCCATCGACTATTGAAATGGACCCGGCCAAGGTACAGGCCATTTATGATTGGGTTCAGCCACCTTCTTTGAAGGCTCTCCAGAAGTTTTTGGGTTTTTCTAATTTCTATCGTAAATTTATAGGTAATTTTTCTAGTATTGTCAAACTACTGACTGATCTGACCAAGAAGGGAGCTGATATGCTGAATTGGTCTCCTGAGGCTGTCTCAGCATTTCAGGAGCTTAAGCGGAGATTTACTTCAGCTCCAGTTTTATGGCAACCTGATGTCTCACTTCCATTTCAAGTGGAGGTGGACGCTTCTGAGATTGGTGCAGGAGCTGTTTTGTCCCAAAAAGACCCTGTGACTTCTAAAATGAATCCCTGTGCCTTCTTTTCTCGAAAGTTCTCCCCATCTGAATGCAACTATGACGTGGGGAATCGGGAATTGTTGGCCATGAAATGGGCATTTGAGGAGTGGAGACATTGGTTGGATGGAGCTAGACATCAATTTGTGGTCCTCACTGATCAAAAGAATCTGATTTATCTGGAGTCGGCCAAATGCTTGAATCCTAGACAGGCTAGATGGGCCTTGTTTTTCACGCGTTTTAATTTTGTGGTCACCTTTCTTCCGGGCACTAAGAATGTTAAGGCAGACGCCCTTTCTAGGAGTTTCTTTGCTGATTCTGTTAATGTGACCGAGCCTACTACTATCCTAGGTGAGGGGGTAGTTCTTTCTGCCATTTTGCCCGATTTGAGACGTGCCCTGGAGGAATTTCAGGAGGATAAACCTGAGCGTTGCCCAATGGGAAGATTGTATGTTCCTGACCAGTGGAGAAAGAGAGTGATATCTGAAGTCCATTGCTCCGCATTGGCTTGTCATCTGGGTATTTTTGGTACCAGAGATTTGGTGAGTCGGTCGTTTTGGTGGCCTGCCTTATCTCGTGATGTCAGGAATTTTGTACAGTCCTGTGGGACTTGTTCTCGGTCTAAACCCTGTTCTCATTCTAGTGAGTTGCTGATGTCCCTGCCGCTGCCCAAGAGGCCATGGACCCATATCTCAATGGATTTTATTTCTGATCTTCCTGTCTCTCAGAGAATGACTGTTATCTGGGTGATTTGTGATAGATTTTCTAAGATGGTCCATCTTGTACCACTCCCAAAGTTGCCATCTTCCGCTGAGTTGGTGCCCTTGTTTTTACAACAGGTGGTTCGGTTACACGGGATTCCTGAGAACATTGTGTCTGATAGAGGGGTCTAGTTTGTTTCCAGATTCTGGAAAGCCTTTTGATCCAATCTGGGAATTCAGTTATCCTTCTCCTCCGCGTTTCATCCCCAGACCAATGGGCAGACTGAGAGAACAAGCCAGACCTTGGAGTCTAGTTTAAGATGTTTTAAATCTGCTGATCAAGATGATTGGGCCTCATTTTTGCCCTTGGCCGAATTTGCGCTGAACAATAGAGCTAGTTCTGCCACTCTGATGTCACCCTTTTTCTGTAATTTTGGGTTTCATCCTCGAATCTCTTCAGGGCAAGTGGAATCTTTGTCCTGCCCAGGTGTGGACACTGTGGTTGTGAGAATGCAGCAGATATGGGACCAAGTGGTGGATAAGTTGTCACTCTCTCAGGAAAAGGCCCAGCGTTTTTCCAACCGGCGTAGGACCATTGGTCCTCGGTTTAAAGTGGGTGATATGGTTTGGTTGTCGTCTAAGAATATTCCTATGAAGGTTGTATCTCCAAAATTTTTATTGGACCTTATAAGATTTTGGAGATTCTTAATCCTGTTTCTTTTCGATTGGCTCCTCCAGTTACATTCAAAATCCATAACGTATTTCACAAGTCACTGTTAAAGAGGTTTGTTGAGCCAGTAGTTCCTGTGGCGGCACCTCCTGATCCTGTATTGGTTAAAGGCAATGTGGAATATGAGGTAGATAAAATATTGGATTCTCGTTTGGTTAGACGGAGACTCCAGTGTTTGGTCAAATGGAAGGGTTATGGCCAGGAGGATAATTCTTGGGTCCCTGCCTCTGATATTCATGCCAATAAATTGGTTAGTGCTTTTCACCGGGTCCATCCTGATTGGCCGGGTGGCATGGATGAGGGTTCGGTGACCCCTCCTCAAGGGGGGGTACTGTTATGAATTCATTTTCGGCTCCACCAGTTGAGAGTTCCCCTCCCGTTCTCCCTCTGGTGGTGACAGGAGGTAGTGAGGTTGGTTTAAGTGGTAGGGATATGCCACCTGATGAGGAAGAAAACGATTGGATCTCTGGAGTATCAGACTGGATATAAGACAGCCGACGCCCTATCCTAGTGCTGGTGATTCAGTCTGTTTCTCAGGTCCTGGACTTCAGCTCTCTTCCAGTCTTCTCAAGTTAACTTTGTTTTTTGCTATTGTTCACACTTGCGCTTATTGGTCAGTTCAGTTTCTTGTGTGGTCATCCTGCCCCTGCTGGGGCTATGCTGAATTTCCACTCCTATGTATCAGTATTTGCCAAGCTGCTTTTTGTCCCTTATTGGATTGGCCTCTTTTTGCTCTGTCTCAGAATATTTCAGAGTGCTGATATAGGTGTAGAAGTCTAGTGACTTCAGGGTTAATTTTGTTATCAGAAGTGTTGGACAATATTTTTGTAGGTTTTTTTGGCAGATTGCAGACAGTGTCTTTCCTTTCCTATCCTGTTTAGTTAGCCGGGCCCCATCATTTGCTCAGCCTATTTTCCTGCC
This sequence comes from Dendrobates tinctorius, assembly GCF_039654945.1. Lineage (NCBI taxonomy): Eukaryota > Metazoa > Chordata > Amphibia > Anura > Dendrobatidae > Dendrobates > Dendrobates tinctorius. The sequence continues at coordinate 5,195,387 of NW_027361779.1, read as the reverse complement.
TTTGTAATTTCATCTTGTTTCACCGTCAATACATGTGGGGGGCTGTCTTTCCTTTGGGGTCTGCTCTGGGGCAGTTAGTTTTCCTCTTTTCCTGCTTTAGGCTTATGTAGCTTTCCGGTTGTGACGAGGCGTCTAGGACCAACGTAGGAACGCTCCACGACTGCTGCTAGTTGTGCGGTTAAGTTCAGGGATCTGCAATCTGCATAGTTACCAACTTCTCTCGTTTTCTGAGACTTAGCTTGTTGTTTATTTTTTCCTCTTCGGTGACCCATTCATAACAGTCTGGACTGGCTTACTGAGATTGAAATTATACTAAGATTTAAAAGTACCACAATACTGTATACTGTTGTACGCTTCGACTACCTTTCCCTTTTTCTACTTGTTAAATCCTGGTGTAATACATACTGAGCCTGTGAGTGTCTGTGTCTGACTCCGGAAGTATAGAAGGAAATTTAAAATTACCCCTAGACTGGATATACCTGGTATGTGCTGATACAGTACCTTTGTTCAAAATTTTGTATTATGATATCATCCATTGTGAGTGAGCGTGTGTGGTTTACGCCTTCTATATATACGGTGAATCGGAGATACCAATTTTTACCCTATACTCGATACAGCTTGTATTTTGTTTTACAGTACCTTTGTTCCACATTTAGTATTACAGTCAAATCCATACTGGGTAAGCGTCTGAGACTGACTACGGGACTATGTATACAGAGATTTCAATTGTACCCTATAATATATATATATACTTGCTATCCTGTTATCCAGTACCTTTTTTACAACATTTTTTATTATGGTCAAACCCAGACTGAGTGAGCGTCTGAGAGTGACTCCGGAAATATATACCGAGATTTCAAATTTGGCTAACACTAAATACAGCTGTACGCTTGTGTTTCATTACCTATTTACAGCTTTTCATATTCTTGTGTATTCCATACTGGGCCTGAGAGCATTTGTGTCTGCCTCCTGAAATGTATACAGAGATTCAGAATGTTTACACTATACTATATATACCTTGTATCTGGTGATACTGTACCCTTTTTCACCTTTTTACTCTATTGGGTAATCCATACTGAGCCTGTGAGCATCTGTGTATGACTCATGAAATATATACAGAGATTTACTGTTATCCCTAGACTGTATAGAGCTGTACGCTTCTGATGCAGTACCATATATCTGCTAGTATTTTGGGTAAATTTTCTAAAACATGAGGAAGTATGATGGAAGAGGACGTGGACATGGGCGTGGGGGGCCACCTGGTACTGATGGTGGTGGTGGTGCATCTGCTGCTAGTGCCAAAAGCACAATAGCAGCTAAGGCAGGAGGTGTTGAGCCTGCATCATGGTGTAGCTCTGGAAGTCCTGTAAGGCTCCGCTTTCTGGGAGTAGGTAGACTGCTTTTAAAGCCGGAGCATCAGGAACTGTTTTTGGCTTACATTGCTGAAACAGACTCTAGCTCTCTCGCCTCCTCTTCTGAAGTTTAAAAAATGCAAGCACTGAGTCGTAAGTACGGGCTTCTGGTCAGGAGCAACCACTTTCCTTGTGTCCTTCACACACACCAAAAGTGAAGGATGCGGCAGCACACACTTCAGATTACTCTATGGATCTCTTTTCACATACCATGCCTGGGTTAGTTAAAATGGGGCCCATCATATACTGGAGCATTCAAAATGGGTGACATCGGACACTGGAGCATCATCCATGAGGCCCATCATATACTGGAGCATTCTAAATGGGGCAGATCAGACACTGGAGCAGCATATATGGGACACATGATACACTGGAGCATTAGAAATGGGGCCCATTATATATGGAGCATTATTAAGACCCATAAGACACTGGAGCATCATCCATGAGGCCCATCATATACTGGAGCATTCCAAATGGGGCAGATAAGACACTGGAGCAGCATCTATGGGGCACATGATACATTGGAGCATTGGAAATGGGGTCCACTATATATGGAGCATTATTAGGGCCCATAAGACACTGGAGCATCATCCATGAGGCCCATCATATACTACAGCATTCCAAATGGGGAACATCAGACACTGGAGCAGCATTTACCAGGCCTATTATACACTGGAGCATTAGAAATGGAGCCCATTATATGTGGAGCATTATTTTGGCCCATAAAACACTGGAGCATTGTCCATGGGGACCATCATATACTGTAGCATTATGTGGAGCTCATCATATACTGTATGGAACATTATATGTGGCCACTTATTATGTATGGAGAAATATATGGGGCTCAATATTCTGTATGGCGCACAATGTGGTGGCCATAATACTGTATGGAGTAATCTACTGTCCTTTTTTTGAGCTATTGTACAATTTAAAATAGATCAGTCATGTCATGTAAGCAGTGACGTATTTGACATTGTACTATACCTATATTTCTGTGCCGTATCGGAGCATCATGAGTTGTGGTATGTGCTAAAGGGGCGCACTGACACTCTTTGGCCCAGGGCACACAAAAACCTGGAGCCAGCCCTACCCCCCAACAACTTTAGCCAAATAACCCCTAGTTTTCAATGCATAACTATTTTTATTAAGTAAATTAAGGTTGACAAGCTTCAGTAATAAGAATTGATGTTTTTAGCATTGAAATGGGCACTGTAGGTGTGTTTACTGTCCTCCACTCCCTGCTGACTTTGCTTCCCCATTGACTTGCATTGGATTTCGTGTTTCAGTTGGCCTCCGACTTTTCCCTTTAGTCGGCCGATTTCGTTTGACCCGACTTTTGAGAAAGTCGGGTTTCATGAAACCTGACTCGACCATAAAAAAGGCAAAGTTGCTCATCTCTACCACTAAGGTCTGTAAATGTCTGTAAAGCGCTGTAGAATTATTGGTGCTATATAAGTTTCAAAAAATAAATAAATAGAAATTGATGCCACTTTTTAGTGGTATCTGCTCATCATTTTTGGAAATGTTTGGTCTCCAAGTTGAATCTCCTTCACTTGTGATGCTTGAATTTGGCACAGCTCTCAGAGCACCATACATCTGTCACTCATCCACCAGTTACTTATCAAACTTTAAGCAAGAAATTCTGCTCCAAGTCCTGTCCAGTGTTTAAATGTGGCATGTTTTAAGGATCACGCTATGAGCAAAAGAATTTATATTGTGAAATGTGGACTCCAGGCTGGAGCACAGTACCATCCCAAAATAGTTAAAAGATAAAACATGGCCTGCTTTATGTAGCATGGTGGTAACAGAAAAATGTATATTTTTTTTACTGTGGACGAGCCTTTGATACAGCAGAATCTGAGCACCAAAGAATTACAACCTCAGATGTGGCCAAATTTTTGGAGGATAGTAGTAACAGAAAAAAATTATATTTAATCATGTTTACCCCTGTATGGAGAACAATATGTGCACCAAAGAATGAAAAGATGAAATGTGGCCTGATTTAGGTAGCACGATAGTAAGAAAACCAATTTTGATTTTATTATGTACTAGCTGAAGAGCCCAGCGTTGCCCGGGCATAGTAACTAACTGTGGTTAGTTATAACAAATTATAATGCTTATATTGCAAATAAAAACATTTCACATCATATATTCAACCTTACAGATTGGCAACACAAATTAACTAAATGATTACCCAAGTATTGATAGTATTTTATTTTCAACTCATTTAAGAGCCTTTTGATAAACATTTTTGGTTTTTCCTTCCAGTGCAAAGTCTTCAAAAAAGAAAAATTTTGCTTCAACAAAATGCTGCTGGCGCATGCGCAATAGCATCTATCAGCAAGCAATGCTCTCAATCTGCGCATGTGCAGCCCACTGTGTTCCAAGGACCAATGTGGGAATGCACACAAGTAAAAAAAATTGTCGCTGTTGAACACAGCAACACTCTCACACTAGTACATGGATCACGACTGGCATCATTTTGTTGAAGCAATTTTTTTTTAACCCCTTAACGACTACCAATACGACTTTTAACGGTGGCATTTAAGTGGCCTTATTCCTCCTGCACCTCATGCTCCTTCTTTTTACACAGCTTCCTCCTGCACCTCACGCTCCTCCTTTATGCACTGCATTTTTCTGCAGTACAATTTTTCTCCTTTATAGTCGCCTCCTTCGGCAGCACCTCACACTCCTCTTCCATATACAATTGGAAGCACTTGATCCCAAGAGAAATTGCACTAATTGCAATAAAGCATATCATATACACATCCTACGTCTTCTGCAGCACCACACTTTTCTCCTTTAGACCTTGTTCACACGTTATTTGGTCAGTATTTTTAAAGGGGTTGTCCAGGCTTTTCACATAATCTCAGTACATATCTGGGTTGCAGAATTATGACAATAAGTAATTTACTTTCTGTCACTAGTTTGCACGGTTTTCTAGATATTCTGAACAGAACATCCAAGGGGGGGGTGTTATGGCATTAAAATGAGAACTAGTCGTAACCTCCTACCCTACTCCAAACATGCCCTCTATAGCAACAATCCCACCCTCCATAGCTACAGGCCCTCCCCGTCCACATGAAGAAGCCCTCATCACACAGTAACAAATTCTTCCCCTCCAGCAGCCTCAGTGTAGAGAGCAGAGAGCTGCTCCTTCCCCAGACACACACTGAACAGTTATCTATGGAAAGTGAATCTAGTGAGGAAGGAAAATCGTCCTGTATTCTGGGCCACTCCATGATTACAATACATAACTCATTATCAGTAATTCCTTCCCTCATTGTCCCAGGCTGCTGGCAGTAGTGAGAACAGACTGTGTGATGGCCAGTGATGGGGGTCTGCAGCTTCTAATCTGCACAGGGGATGGCAGTCACTGATGTAATGTGTTGTGTGACGAAGCCTCTGCTGTGTGAATGACACAGCTCTGTGTCACTGATGTCTTCACACAGCAGCAGATTTGATGCAGTGTATGTGTGAGCACTGTGTCTCTAATGACACAAATACTGATGGGAGCAGCCTGTCCAATCAGCAGCTGTAACAGTGTGAAGTGTTGGGGGGGTGTTGGGTGCTGCTTTCACAAATACAGGATCACTGCTGTGTTCTTTCCAATGCTAGAATAATGATAAAATGAGTGCTGGTGCAGTTTACTGCCAGCCAATGAGTGGGCAGAGGGTGGTGCTGGTCACTGGAGCTTGCTGGGAGTTTGATGGAGCTTCGCACATACACTGCACCAAATCTGCTGCTGTGTGAAGACATCAGTGACACTGTGCTGTCTCATTCACACAGCAGAGGCTTTGTCACACAACAAAAGAAACACAGAAGCAACTCCATTCTAGATACAATGGAGCTAGATGTGGCCTGTGCCTGCCACACACTGATACTCTGAAAGTGGCGGCCCTGATGGTAGCTCGCAGCAGCTGGAACATCACAGCTGGTGAACTTTGCAGAGTGGCTTTCGAGGTGAATGTGTCTCCGCCCGTGTGCGCTAACAATGTGGGCCATGTGGATGGGGCTTTGAGTGTGGAATGAGTGTGGCTATTCGGAGTAGGCAGGTCTATGTGCAGTGGGCATGGTGGATTGATACATACACACACACATACATAGACTTGGCTTTATATATATAGATACCCCTGTATGGAGAACAATATCAGCACCGTAAAATTTCAAACTGACATCTTGCCTGCTTTATAACAATACTAACAGAAGGAAGTATTTTTTTTTTTACTGTGGATGAGGCCTGTATACAATAGAATATATGATCAAAACAATTTCAAACTCAGATCTAGCCTGCTGCATCATGTTTGTCACAGGAATTTTTATTTTACTCTGCATGAGCTCTGCACACAGCTGAATTTAGCCACCACAAAATTAGAAGGTGGGATATGTCATGCTGTATCACTTTTGTAACTGTATCATGTTTGTAACTGTTCAACAGCTCAATTCACAGAACAAGTTCACTGCCACTAAATGACAAGGTGGGATACGGCGAGCTGTATCATGTTCAGCTACAAAAAATGTTTGATTTTTTTACTCTGCAACAGCTGTGCAGAAAGATGAATTTCACTTCCACTAAATTGCACAGTGAGATATGGCATGCTAAATCAAGTCAGCAACTGCAAAAGAAATATTTTTTTTACTGTGCAACAGCTCTGCACACAGAACAATTTCATCGCCATTAAATGACAAGGTGAGATATGATGTGTTGAATCACATTAGCACCTGCAAAACAAATTTTTTTCTCTGCAACAGCTCTGCACACAGAACAATTTCACTGCCACCAAATGACAAAGTGAGATATGGCATTCTGAATCATGTTAGCAAGTGTAAAAATTATTACCTTTTACTGTGCAACAGCTCAAATCACTGATCATTTTCACTGCCACTAAATGACAAGGTGAGATACGGCATGCTGAATCACGTTACCAAATACAAAAAATATTTTTTTACTGTGCAACAGCTCAAATCACAGAGCAATTTCACCACCACCAAATGACAAGGTGGGATATGGCGTGCTATATCATGTTTAGCAGTTGAAAAAATAAGATTTTTAGTGGTCTACTCGTTCATGGAGCATAATAGAAGCAATGCACAACAAGCATCTGTGAAATGTGCCCTACTGTCTTTGTGGACCTCACTAATGGCACACAAAAAAAATCTGCTGGAAGGTCGATTTCACAGCCACACAGGACACTAGCTATCTAAACTATCTGACTTGGAAATAATTGCCTAGCTAAGTAGCTAAAATCTGTCAGCACGGTCTAGTGTCCGAAACAGTCTCTCCATGTTGTTATAGTGACAAAATGGCACTAAAACAAGATGTCTGCTCATTACATAGAGAAGGACATGTGATTTCAGCAGTCAGTGACACAAGCCATTGTGTTTGGGCATTGTGAATGTTTCCTGAGCCCTGATTGGCTAGCCACAATGTGCACACATAAAATTAGAAACATTTTTTTAAAAGCACGCAGCTCATCTGAGCTCTCCCCACCCCATACCCTCATCAATCATGTGCCCCATGCTTATCATACACCATCACTATCCAAGCCAAAGTGCTCAAAATAATTTAGTGGCAACTCAAATATTTTTCCGCACTTTTTACCAAATGTTACCGATTGTTCGCGAATTTATGAAAATTTGCTCATGTTTATGATCAAAATATATGAATGTGCCATATTTGTGCAGAATTTTGGTTTGACGATCGTTTTTCAAACATATTCGCTCATCTGTCATCGTGACTAGGTGCCTATCTGGTCTTTGCTAGAGCCTCTGGTGGTGAGGATAGGCTGGGCTGCCAGTAGACACCAGGTGCCACTCCAGGGCATTAACCGGGATTGAAGCAGCAGACCAGAGGATCAGAAGCCCGGGTATGTGGTACACAAGGGCAAAGATGTGGTTAGACAATCCGAAGTCAGGGCAGGTAGAACAGGTTCAATATAAGTAGCCATAATCAATTTGGCATAACAGTCATAGCTATGCAGCAATAGGGAGGTTGTGACAATTTTGCCCTTAAATAAATGGGCACCTTTGATATCAGTGTTAATTTTTTTATCAACAGTGTTATTAATGTGTTATCACGTCTTCATTGCTCTGTAGCTCCTTCTCCTCTAGGGACAGGGTCACTTCTCTCTGCTCAGTGCATAAATTAAATATTCACTGCTTCTCCTTCCTGTGCCCCTGTCTGACGCTCATGTCTCCATGTTCGCAAGCTGCAGCTCTACCTATGAGTCACAGCTTATAATGGTGTAGATAGGAACTGTTCTGTCTCCGATATTTAATTCATAATCCCTGATTATCTGCTTGTTAATGTTTACAGTGTTTTCTGGCTCCATCTAGTGACCAGAGTCATAACCGCAGTGTTATTGTGTGTTTTACTTTCATTTTGATACTTGACTCCATTTGCAGTGCATTCTGGTAAGGTTGCAATGCACCCTGGTAGCCTTTTGCAAAGGATTATGGTTAGTTCAGCCCCATTTTCCCTCCAGTCCACCATTTTCCTTCTGCCTGCATTCAGGAAGCATCTCATTTCTCTTCTCCCCTTGTGACAGCATCTCTGGTATGTATTTATGTTTCCTGTGTCCAATTCCTGTCTCATATTAGCCTGCTTAGTTAGTTCCCCCTGGTTAGCTATTAGTGCAGATGATGTATTATGTATATATGAATTCCTGATGAACCCAGTACCAATTGTATGCATATATGTTTTTGTTTGTAGTTCCACTGTGCCAATATACCATCACGTGCAATAAAGCACAGATTCAACCTAGAGTCTCCTTATTAGACCCCAGTATAGCGGTTTAGCTGCCTGTATAAGCTACATGAATTCTGCTTCATTTAGTGAGGACAGAACAGTGAAACAGCAGCTAACCAGCTAGTGGGAACTCAGAGAAAGAAGAGTCTTCCATCCTGCAGGGGCCAATTAAACAGCGGCCATCCAGCTAGTGGAATTCAGGGAAAAGACAGCCCTTCATCCAGCTTGCAGGAACTAGTGAAACTGCACTCACCCACCTAGTGAGATTCAAGTCACCGGCTACACAGAGACTAATACAGCTACAGCAATCTCTGCACAGCTGAGCATTCCTCCAAGACATCATGTCCCTCAAATCACACAGGACAAAATCTGCTATATCTGTCTCCTCAAAGACTGTGTCCACCAGCAGCGTGGTCGCCATTGCCCGCACAAATGCTGAAGCCGCCAAAATGCGAGCAAGCTTTGCTGTAGAAGAGATGGAACTTAAATTAGAGAAAGCACCCTTAGAAGACCAAGAGAGAAGGTCACGCATAGAGAGAGAGGATCAAGAGAGAATGTTACGATTAAAAAGAGAGAAGTCACGCTTAGAAAGAGATGAGCAAGAGAGAAGGTCATGCTTAGAAAGAGATGAGCAAGACAGAAGGTTATGCTTAGAGAGAGATGTCCAAGAGAGAAAGATGCAGTTAGAGAAGGCACGTGTGGATGCCGCCTAGCAGTAAAAAGAGCTGCCGCAGCACTAGCCAAAGCAGAATCACTAGAAGCCGCGCACAACCCTGAGCTGCATAGCCGAAGCAGTACGTCAAGTCTGAAGTTGCCACTGCAAGATTCGACACAACGCACGTCTCAGTATGTTAATGAGCTTCCTGATCCAAACTATAACCAAGAACTCAACACATCCAGTGAAGCAAGTGAGAGTCATCATGAGGCTCAGCTCCAGGAAAACGTGGAGCAAAACAATTCTGCTAATGACTACCTTGCCCCTCACCAGGTAACCAACATGAATCACCTTGCTGACACACCGCACGTCAGACCGAAGCAATATGACACCGGCTGGTGCCACCCTGAGGATATTAACAGGTATGAACACACCTCACATCACTATCAGGGTGACCCATCACCAGTATACTCTGCTGACAACCGGTTCACAACAGAATTTGTTAAGTTCTTCACAGGATGTGATCTGGTTGCCAACGGACTCATGAAATTCACTGACCATGCTGAAGGTTACAGAGCTTGGAAAGCTTCCTTCCAAAATGTCACTAGAGACTTGGGGCTACAACACAGGGAAGAGATAGACCTCTTAGTCAAATACCTAGGAGAAGAGTCAGTCAAACACGCAGTAAGGATCAGAGACATTAATATAAACCACTCTTAAATTGGCCTCAAAGAGATCTGGAAGAGGCTGGATGAGCGTTACGGCTCAACAGAGGTAATAGAGAGAGCCTTGTTCAAAAGAATCGATGACTTTCCTAAAATATCTAGCAAAGGTCTCCAGAAACTTAGAGAACTAGGTGACCTGCTACAGGAAGTCCTAGTTGCCAAATGTGAAGGTGACCTACAAGGACTTGCATTCCTTGACACAGCCAAAGGTGTTAACCCTATAGTCCTAAAGATGCCCTAAAATCTACTGGAGAGGTGGCTCACACATGGTTCCACGTACAAATACAAACAGTGTTCAATTCCCTCCCTTCTCCATTTTTGTAGACTTTATACACAAACAAGCGACAATCAGAAATGATCCCAGCTTTGATTTTGCAATGTCATATGCCACACCGTCACCAGCTACAAACCCACGCAGAACCTACCCGAAGATTTCCTCCATTATAAGTTTATGCTTCAAACATACAACACTGCCCTTCACCTCTCAAAACAAACCTATTTCAACACCCTCATCACTTCACTGTCCAATAACCCTAAACGTCTCTTTGACACTTTTCATTCTCTACTCAACCCAAGAGTACCGGCCCCAACCATGGAGCTTCGAGCTGACGATCTGGCCAATTACTTCAAAGAAAAAATTGACCAGATCTGACAGGAAATTATCTCCCAATCCCCTCATACCATGCACTGTCCTCCCTCCCCCACTGCAGCTAGCTCACTCTCTGATTTTGAAACAGTCACAGAAGAAGAAGTAAGAAGGCTCCTTGCATCTTCTCGCCCAACCACTTGCACCAGTGACCCATTTCCGTCACATCTACTCCAGCCCCTTTCCCCTGCTGTCACCCCTCACCTAACTAAAATATTTAACCTCTCTCTCTCTTCTGGTATCTTTCCCTCCTCATTTAAGCATGCCGTCATACATCCACTACTTAAAATCCATCCCTCGACCAAAACTGTGCCACTAACTATAGACCTGTCTCTAATCTTCCCTTCATCTCTAAACTCCTGGAACGCCTGGTCCACTCCCGTCTTATCCGTTATCTCTTTGATAACTCTCTTCTCGACCCTCTCCAATCCGGTTTCCGCTCTTTACACTCTACTGAAACTGCCCTCACTAAAGTCTCTAATGATCTACTAACAGCTAAATCAAATGGTCATTACTCCATGCTAATTCTCTTGGATCTCTCTGCAGCATTCAACACTGTGGATCATCAGCTCCTCCTCACTATTCTCCATTCCACTGGCCTCAAGGACACCGTTCTCTGCTGGTTCTCCTCCTATCTCTCTGTCTGCTCCTTTACTGTATCTTTTGCTTGGTCCTCCTCCTCTCACCTTCCCCTTACTGTTGGGGTTCCTCAAGGATCAATCCTAGGCCCCCTCCTCTTCTCTTTGTATACTGCCCCTATTGGTCAAGCAATCAGTAGATTTGGTTTCCAGTACCATCTCTATGCTGACGACACCCAATTATACGCTTCTTCTCCTGACATCACGCCAGCCTTTCTAGAAAACACCGGTGATTGTCTAAATGCTGTGTCTAACATCATGTCCTCACTATATCTGAAACTGAACCTGTCAAAGACTGAACTTCTTGTGTTTCCTCCCGCTACTAATGTACCTATACCCGACATTGCCATTTCCGTGTGTGATTCCACTATTACTCCCCAGCAACATGCCCACTGTCTTGGGGTCATCCTTGACTCCGAGCTTTCCTTTGTCCCCCTCATACGATTACTGGCTCGCTCTTGTTATCTGCACCTCAAAAACATTTCTAGAATTCGACCTTTTCTTACTTTTGACTTAGCAAAAACTCTTTTCTAAGTCTGTTTCTCTTATTCATTCTCATCTCGACTATTGTAACTCCCTTCTAATCGGTCTTACCAAACTCTCCCCCCCAATCTGTCTTGAATGCTGCAGCCAGAATCATATTCCTCGCCAATTCTTTACACTGATGCCTCTACCTTGTGCCAGTCATTACACTGGCTACCCATCCACTCCAGAATCCAGTACAAACTTTTTACCCTCACCCACAAAGCTCTCCATGGCTCAGCACCACCCTACATCTCCTCCCTTGTTTTATTATACCATCCTACCCGCGCCCTACGTTCTGCTGATGACCTGAGGTTTTTTTTTTTAATCAGATAAATTTTTATTTATGATAACAATTACATCATATACATGACATTAAGCAATTGTTCACATATAAACATGTTTTTATAAACAAAAACAAAAACAAAACTCCTCCCTCCCTTTCCCCCCTATCCCCCCTCCGAGATCCCTTCAGTGCCTTCCCCGTTCCTCGTCCAGTACTCTTTCCAACATCCATATATAGTTAGGTAATGTGAATATCTTCCATATCCCAATACGTCCCTCCCACCCCTCTAACTCCATTCTACCCATGGCTGCCATATCTTGTGAAACACCTCAAGTTTATTTCTCTTAGTGTAAATACTTTTTTCCAATGAAATTCTATGCTCCGCCTGCGCAAGAAAGTCCCGTCTAGTCGGAGGCTCCTCTCTGATCCAAAATCGGGCAATCAATTTCCTTGCTATGAACAACAGTCTAGCAATCGCCAGTTTGACCATAGCCGCCGCTGCCAATTCTTCCACAAAGCCTAAAATACAGATCAAAGGGTCTCTGGGGATTACACATTTATATATCCACTCGATCCGATTCAGTACAACTGTCCAGTATGTAGACAATCTAGGGCAACACCACAACATGTGCATCATATCTGCCCGTTCCTGCGAACACCGTGGACAATCGGAATCAGACCTCAAACCCATCTTGAACAATCTATCAGGAGTTCTGTAAGCTCTATGAATTACGTACAGCTGAGACATCCTCCCAGGTTCGCTCATAGAAATCTTAGGCACATATTCTAAAATAGATTCCCATCTATCATCACTTATTTCTCCCAATTCAGCCTCCCATTTCACTCTAGCCTTGATGGGATGACTGACTAGAAATGTAAATAATAAATCTCTATACACTTCTGAGATTGCCCCCTTCGTCTCACTGTTGCCCAAAATGGAGGCCAGCGTGACATCAATCTGGACCTCAACAGGCCTCCTCCGACATTGCGACCGATGCGCATGCTGAATTCTTTTATAATGATACATATTTGAGTGTGGAAGCTGGAACTCTGATTGTAGCTCCATGAATGATTTAAGTCTCCCCTGACCCACAAGCTGACCCATCCGTCTGATTCCTGCCTCTCTCCAAAACCCAAATCCCTCCATTTGCTGGAATTCTTGTAAATTTATGTTATCCCACACTGGAGAGTATTTAGTAAGGCCCGTGACACCCCTAATCTGTTTAACTTTCTCCCATACCTTATGAATAAGGAGAACCGTAGGAAACCTAGAGCCAAATTTTAAAAACTGCCCCCCTTCCAGGCTCTCTCCCAAAGGCCATTTCCCAAACAGCTTTCTCAAACTACTAGGCGATTGTTCCTGTCCCGTCTCCTCCCCCCATCCTCCCATATGTTGACATTGTGCTGCTAAAAAATATACCCAGGGATTAGGAAGCGCCACCCCCCCGTCCTCTTTCGGCCTCTGCAACGTTTCTTGTTTAAACCGTGGGCTTTCCCCCCCCATATTAGGTCACCGAACAGCGATTTAATTTTACAGAACCTACTCTGTGGGATCCAAATTGGAGAATTATGCAGTACATACAGCAGCTGCGGCATCACAATCATTTTTAAAAGATTTACCCTTCCAATCACCGAAAGATGTAATTTATTCCACGCCGAAATCTTGGAACAAACTTTTTGTAGCAGAGGGCTTAAATTAAGTTCTTCAAAACTACTCAAAGGGAGGGCGATCTGTATCCCCAGATATTTAAATCTCGAAACTACTCTCAATTTCGGTGACATTCCAACCTCTCCAATATCTCCATCTACTGTATCAATGGGCATGATGCACGATTTATCCCAGTTAATTTTGAGTCCAGAAAATTCTCCGAATTCCTCAATTAATGCCATCGCATTATCCAAGTTCTCCCCCGAGTCCCCCAGGTATAGCAGAATATCATCAGCGTACAGAGACACCTTCTCCTCCTTCCTTCCATAAACAAATCCCTTTATCTCCTGTGTATCCCTTATTTTAATAGCTAGGGGTTCCACGGCGAGGGCAAACAGCAACAGAGATAATGGGCATCCCTGTCTCGTACCCCTATGTAGTGAGAAACTATCAGATAATTTATTGTTTACTCTGATTTTTGCCGTCGGAGAGGAATACAGCAACCCCACCCAAGACATAAACCTAGGCCCGAACCCAAAGCCCAACAGGTCTGACCACAAGTACTTCCATTCTACACAGTCAAAAGCCTTATGGGCATCCAAAGACACTACCACTCTTTTTCCAGCATTATCGGCCGGAATTTGCATATTTAAATATAATCTTCTTAGATTGATTGCTGTAGATTTACTGGGCATAAAACCCGATTGATCTGGGTGAATTATTTTAGCCACCACACGGGTCAACCTGTTGGCCAAGGCCTTTGCCAATATCTTAATATCCGTCGTAAGAAGTGAAATCGGTCTGTAGGACTCCGGATCCAAAGGGTCTCTATCGGCTTTAGGAATGACCACAACAATGGCCTCTCTCATAGAAGTAGGCAGCTGTCCCCTCTCCAACGACTCATCAAATACCTTCACCAATTTAGTTATTACTTCTTCATTTAGTATTTTATAGACCTCCGTTGGAATACCATCTGCCCCCGGGGCCTTATTACCCGCCATGTCCGCCAATGCCACCCTCAACTCCTCTGCCGTAAGCAGCCTATCCATCCACTCTCTATCTTCATCCCCCAATCTAGGAAGCTCAATCGTCCCCAAATAACTGTCCATCTCCTCTTGACCTTTATGTGTCTGTGAGGAGTATAACTCACTGTAAAACTGTTTAAATACTTCCAAAATTTGATCCCCCTGTGAAACCACGGTACCTTCCTTATTTTTAATTGCATATACATGGGAAGATTCCCGTTGTGCCGACGCCACCACTGAGAGCAGGTGCCCCACTTTTTCGCCCTCCGCGTAGAATGCCTCATTCTGAAACGCCCGCCGTCTCTCCGCCTTACAGATATGAAGTTTATTAACTTCCAATTGGGCCACTTTCATGCGGGTCTGCGTATCTGTATTACACTGCGCACCCAATGCCTCCTCCGCTGCCCTTAGTTCCTCCATCACTGCTTTGTCTTGATTTTGAGACTTAGTCTTATATCGAGATACTTCTCTGAATGAAATCCCTCTCAAAAAGGCCTTCATAGTATCCCAGACTTTATGGCCCTCAGCACTGCCTTCATTTATCCTAAAAAATTCTCCCAATTCTTCTCCCACCTTTCCCATATCCAGCAACCGTAACCAAAAGGGGTGAATTTTCCATCCCATTCCTGTCAACCTCCCTTGCCCTCCCAATTGTAAAGACACCTCCAGTGGACAATGATCCGATAGGACCCTGGGCAGATATTCCACTTCCTGTACCAAGTCATCCATTCCCTCATTTCCTAAAGCCACATCAATACGAGATAAAGATCCGTATGTCGCCGAATAACATGAATAAGTATATTTCTCCATATTCCGAACTCTCCACAAATCTATCCAACCAATCTCCCTCATGTAGTTTCCAAAAGGTGTCACCTTCCCCCCCTTCCCACCCCCCGTATGTTTACCTTTATCCCAATGATCATTTGCAATATTATTTACATCACCGATTACAAGCAGCGGGACTCCCATCCATTTCCCAGATAAGTCCAGAATTTCCTGTATCTTTTTTCTAGAGAATGGTGGAGGGATATACAAGGACACAATACATAATAATCTATTCAAAATTCTGCATACAATAAACACGTATTGCCCGTCCCTATCTATTATAGCCTCCACTTCTTCGTATGGAGTAGAATTGTGGATTAACACCGACACTCCCCTTGCATAGGCCGACTACGTCGAGTGATAAGCCTTCCTCACCCATCTTTTTTGTAGCATTGCGACTTTATCCTCTACCAGGTGTGTCTCTTGGAGGCAAATCACTGAGGGCCTCAGCTTCAGCAGATATTGTAAAATTGCAACCCGTTTTGAAGCGTTAGCGAGACCCCTAATGTTCCAGCTTAGAATCTTAATTCTATCCCCCATAATATGTTGCAATCCCAAACATTAGACACGTTATAGGTAGAATCTCGATCCTGCTACTCCCCAGGTTTCTGCACACTCCGTGGGGGAATTTCAGCGTTCGGCGGCGCTGCAAATAGCTATAATCAGGGAGATTGTGGCAGGAGAGCTCCTCTGCACGTCCTCTCACATCGTGCACTAGGCCACGCCCCTCGATGACCTGAGGTTAGCATCCTAAATAATCAGAACCTCTCACTCCCGTCTCCAAGACTATACACGTGCTGTGCCAATTCTTTGGAATGCACTTCTCAGGTCAATTCGAGTAGTCCCCAATCCCCACAATTTTAAGCATGCCCTGAAAGCGCATTTATTCATACTGCCACAAAAATGTCCAAAAACATACTAATGCGGTAGGGGAACCTTCACCATAAAGGACTTCCCAGCATGCATAAAGTACAGGGGCGTGTGAAATACATAAACCAAAAAGTGGATACAAAGTATCCTGAACACACCACTCAGAAAGAGAGATATATCATAAATAAAAAATAAATTTTATTAAGTAAATTCATATCAGATAAATAGACAAACAAAATACAAGTAAGAGGAAGGAATATGTACCCAAGTGAAATACACACAAATACAGGAATAAAGGAATGGATACAGGTAATGGTAAAGTGCAAAAATATATCAGCATGTAAGCATATATCCACCTAGACCCATAGTGGTCTGTAAAGTGCAAAGTGCCATATAGAGGAAAAAATCCCCATGCTGGTAATCACATGTAACATGAGCACATACCCATTTAATTGCCTGTTCACAGAATTCCTGGAGTCCGACGTACGTTTCGCCTTTTTAGCTTTTTCAAGGAAATTGTGTGTGTCATGACTTGAGACCTGTTTGATTTATATAGTAAACCCACCCAGTCATGGGCCAATCTGCCGTCGCGTACAGCAAACCCTGTCTTATGAGGAAAGGTTGCAGGATTTGGGAATGTTTAGTTTGCAAAAGAGAAGACTGAGAGGAGACTTAATAGCTGTCTACAAATATCTAAAGGGCTGTCACATTGTAGAAGGATCAACTTTATTCTCATTTGCACAAGGAAAGACTAGAAGCAATGGGATGAAACTGAATGGGAGGAGACACAGATTAGATATTAGAAAAAACTTTTTGACAGTTAGAGTGATCAATGAGTGGAACAGGCTGCCACGAGAAGTGGTGAGTTCTCCTTCAATGGAAGTCTTCAAACAGAGGCTGGACAGACATCTGACTGGGATGATTTAGCGAATCCTGCTTTGAGCAGGGGGTTGGACCAGATGGCCCAGGAGGTCCCTTCCAACTCTACGATTCTATGATTCTATGATTCTATGATCACCGCCACCCCCGGGTCTCTGGTGCAGCCGCTTTCAGCACTCAATTGTGGCGTGCATGGAGGAAAACCCCCCTGATGACGTCATATCCGCAAATGATAGAGGCCGTCGGCAAGAAGCAGGAGACTCAGGTGTGGTGCACGTGCGCGTCGCCATCCTTTTGTAGCCCGATCACCATATTTCAGAGCCTATATCTGAAAAGGCAAAACCTTTTACTTGCCGCACCTGCAGCACATATTAAATGCAGGAATCTGGGAAAGTACCGCTGCAGTGTAGAAAGGGCCCTATAAATAACGCCATATGCAAAAGATAACATTAGAAATCGCCCAAAAGGTGAAGCACGGCAATAAAAAGCACACTCCATAACAGGTTATTAATGAAACATTAACCTTTTCATTAATAAAATTTATTTTTTATTTATGATATATCTCTCTTTCTGAGTGGTGTGTTCAGGATACTTTGTATCCACTTTTTGGTCTATTTATTCAGACTGGCCTATCACCTCAACACATTAACCTAATCTATCCCTGTGTGGCACAGCCAAAAGTTTTACCATAACCAGGTTCCCCGCATCATGTTCCCACATGCTTTATGCATCCATTAGCCCTCTGTGTCTGTACTGTTACACACTTAACATTATGGCTGGTCCATACAATCAGGGCAACTGTTACCACCCACCTTTCGCATCTCCCCTTTTTTCCTCATAGATTGTAAGCTTGCAAGCAGGGCCCTCATTCCGCTTGGTATTTGTTGTAATCTATGTGATTATTGTTATGCTGTAATGTCTTTTGTCTGTACAAGCCCCCTCTGAACTGTAAAGTTCTGCAGAATATGTCGGCGCTATAGAAATAAAATGTATTATTATTATTATTATTATTATTAGAACATCTGTGGCAGTGTACAAGACTTATGTTTCTTCTCCAAGTTCCAATTACAAGTCTGCTGGCCGCTCACAATCAGAGACAAAGATACAGGACCCTAACAAGCAGTGCCTGCTCCACCAGAAGCCTCATCCTCTCCTGAAATGCAGAGCCTTCAGGGGAAAATCTATGCCAGATCGCAGAAGCTTCCTGAAAGAGAATCTGGTATCTGCTACAAGTGCTGCTCATCCATAACTCATCTCGCCAAGGATTGTAAGGTCAGTGTAAAATGCACAGAATGTGGCACCACAGATCAAAACACTGCTCTACACCCTGGCCCAGCTCCATGGAGTGCACAATCCATGCCAGCTGAGAGTGAGCATGGTGGGGAGGAAAGGAGCACTGATGCAGCTACGCCAGAGATCACTTCACAATGTACTGAAGTCTGTAAATGGACAATAGACAGTAGATCTCATCAGAGTGTACCCAATGGGCCATAGAGACAAAGCTGTAAGACTGTATGCTATCTTGGATGATCAAAGTAATCAATCCTTGGCTAGATCAACATTCTTTGACCTATTCAACATCAAAGGGCTAAGCACCCCCTACTGATTAAAGACATGTGCAGGTACTGCAACAACAGCAGGCAGGAAAGCTACTGACTACCAAATTGAGTCCTTAGACGGACAATTCTGCCTACCACTACCAACAATCATCGAGTGTAACCAGATCCCAGACAACAGATCTGAAATACCTACACCAGATGTGGCAATCCATCACGCTCACTTGAAACGCATAGAATCCTGAGGAGATCATTTGCATATTCCCAGTGCCTTCTGGGATAAGTGAAGAGTCTCTGTGAGCTCAACGATCACTGGGTTTTTTTGGGCGTTGCAGCTGAAAAGAGGAAATCGGAAAACCGCGCGCCGATAGGCGCGCAAACTTTGGCTCATCTTTCATTGTTTTAAAGAAATATCAATAAGGAAGAGGCCAGGAGCCATTTGGTGACCTGCATTTCTTGCTACATGTTCACAGCCTTACCAGTGGAAAAGCCAAACTTCACATGCCACAAATGCAAGCTTGTGTCCCTGTTGGAGGAAAAGTTGCAAAATCTCGAAGAGAGGTTAGCTACGTTGAAGATCATTAAGGAAGGTGAAGAGTTCTTAGACAGAGCAGAATTATCTCTTCATGTTACAGAAAGAGAAGAAATTCGAAGTGCACCTGAAGAAACAGAGGAATGGAAACATGTGATCCAGAGAAGCAGGAGGATCAGGAGGCAGTCAGCACCCAAACTTCTCAGGAACCAGTACCTGGCTCTCACGCAGGAAAACGATGAAGAAATACATCAAGATAAGACTTTGCCCACAAACAGCAACCTTGTATGCTTTCAGAGTCCTCCTGGATGGAGAAAGAAAAATGTTGTGAAGAAGAATCGGAGAGTGGTGGTCATGGGGGATTCCCATTGAGAGGAACAGAGGCCGCTATCTGCAGACCGGATATAACTTCAAGAGAAATGTGCTGTCTTCCTGGTGCAAAAATTAAAGATGTGTCTGACAGGATATCAGGACTTTTCAGACCTACAGATGACTACCCATTCCTGCTACTACATGTGGGGACAAATGACACAGCAAGAAACGACCTGGAAACCATCTGCAGAGACTTTGAAAATGTAGGCAAGAAAGTGAAAGAACTGGGAGCGCAGGTGGTCTTCTCTTCCATCCTCCCAGTGGATGGCCATGGAACAAGGAGGTGGAATAAGATTCTGCAGGTGAACAACTGGCTACGTCGATGGTGCCGTCAGCAACGATTTGGATTTCTGGATCACGGAGTGAATTACCTATACGATGGACTACTTGCTAGAGATGTGGTGCACCTTACGAAGACTGGAAAACATGTATTTGGAAGTCGCCTTGCTACACTTGTAAGGAGAGCTTTAAACTAGAACAACATGGGAAGGGAAGCAAAAGACCAGAAAAAGCCATACACCTGACAAATGCTATTGAGAACTCTGCTATTAGAAGTGGAAAGGAAGAACAAAGACAAAAGAATCTAATTAATAAAAATATTGGAGAAAGAGAAGCCAATCACAAACTAAAATGTTTCTATACTAATGCACAAATCATGGGCAACAAAGAAGGAGAATTGGAACTACTAACACAGGAAATGAAATATGATGTCATTGGAATCACTGAAACTTGGTGGGACAATACACATGATTGGAATACAAGACTAGAAGGATACAACTTATTTGCAAGAAACAGACTTGATAAACGAGGAGGAGGTGTCGCATTGTATGTTAGAAACGCGTATATCTGCACAGAGATTGAAGCTTCAGAGACTGGGAGTTCTGTGGAAACTGTTTGGGTAAGAATACAAGGACAGAACAATGGAAAGGACACCATTGTAGGTATTTACTACAGGCTGCCTGTGCAAGCTGAAGATATGGATGAACGCTTTATGCATCAAATGGCCAAGTTCTCCAAAAAATATGACATAGTTGTCATGGGAGATTTAAGGGGGAATCTCTCTCAGGCAAAACTAACAGGTCAAGGAAAGTCTTATCCTCTCTTGCTGACAACTTTATCTTCCAAAAGGTAGGGGAGAAAACAAGGGGAACTGCTACCTTGGATCTAATCCTTATAAACAGGGAGGAAATGGTTGAGGAGGTAAAAGTGGCTGGGACCCTAGGAGGTAACGACTATGCTATTTTAGAATTTTGGATAACTAGAGGAGGAAGACCTGTGAAGACTCAGACGTCAAGGTTAGATTTCAGAAAGGCTGATTTTTTTTTTTTTCAGAAAATATTTATTAAAGTTTTTATAACAAAGAAAGGGTACAATACAATAGACCATATGCTACCATTATCTGGGTAGTTAAGCATTATTTAAGTATGGAAGTAGAGAAAGAAGGAAAAGACATGAGGGAGAAGACATAGTAGTAAGAGTAAGGAAAAAAATAGGTATGGGGATATAGGGTAAGGGAAGGAAGAAGGGGGGGATTATAGCCATCAGTAAAAAAAAAAAAAAAAAAATAAATAAATAAATAATTTAACTTATTTAACTCAAATCATCTAAATTTCTCGGGAGCTAATTATGTATCCAGTTGGCAAATTCTTGACTCTCTTTGAATGAATGCCAAGGAAACCAAGTGTGTCCCTGTCTAGATGTGGAACCCCTATCTTGGGACATCATTGATTCCATATGCTCCAATCTGTCCATCTCCACCACCCATTCCATCACAGAAGGGACCCTCATGGATCTCCAATGTCTGGGTATGATCATTCTTGCTGCTATTAGGCAAAATCTCCAGAGGCCCCTTTTAATTGTTTTTAATGGGCCAGGGATCAGAGAAAGGAGAGCAATCTGAGGAGATGGTTCATATCTGATTCCAGAGATGATATAGAAAATCTGGAAGATCGCCGACCAAAATGGCTTCAGCAGACGACAGGACCACCAGATATGTAGCATGGAACCCCCGTCCTCTCCGCATCTCCAGCATAAATCAGGGACCCCCGGATAAATCTTGTGCAGCAAGTCAGGGCATCTATACCATCTAGTCAAGATTTTGTAGTTCTTCTCCTGTGGCTCACAAGAGATAGACAACTTATGAGTCAGGGTGAAGATTTTATGGCGATCCGCATCGGAAAAGTTAATCCGCAGATCTTTCTCCCATGCAGTGATGAAGCGGGGCGTGTCTGTAGATTCCAAATCAGAGATCAGGCCATAGAGGAGTGAGATCACATGAGCAGGGCCCTCCGTTAGCTGCATAAGGGTCTCAAATGGTGTCGGCAGACCAAGAGCTATCTTTGAAAAACAGGTCTTGAGCTGAATAAATTCAAGCCAGGGTATCGATCTCCCCGGGCAGGCCGTCCTCATATCCCCCACCGCAGGGAATCCTGCAATCTTGTCTTCAGCCTGGCCCAGACTAACCTGGTCGTCAGAGTCCCAACAAAGAAATTAAGTCCGTGTCGTGGCAGGAGGGAAGTCTATGTTATTAAAGAGGGGGCCTAATCTACTTGGTCTGTTAATGATTTTCATTTTGGTGCTATATTTGTACCAGAAATTTATTACCACTTGTGTGAGCGGTGGGAGTTCAGAAACTGTGTAGTTCCGAGGATCATAGGTCCAAGGGAGCCAATACAGTGAATGTGGGGACATCAGCTTTTCAATGATCACCCATTGTTTATACAGGTCACCATATCTCCAGTCCACCAGTCTGGAAAGAAGAACAGACCGGTAATATGTTTTAAAATTAGGAAGACCCATGCCACCCCTCGACTTAGGTCTAATCAGAGTGGAGAACCCAAGTCTTGGTTTTCTTGCGCCCCAAACAAAACTGTTAATTGCTGATTAGAGACGGTTAAAGAAATGATCAGGAACAAAAATAGGGACTGTCTGGAAAAGATAAAGAAAACGGGGAAGAATGTCCATCTTGACTGCATTAATACGGCCAAACCAGGAAAGTTGGGATCTATTGTATTTCTTCAAGTCAGCTAGGGTTGTATGGAGGAGTGGGATATAATTAAGATTGAGTAGATCATTGGAGTTTTAAGGAATCATAACTCCCAGTTATTTAAGTGCCCTGTCCTCCCACCTAAAAGGGAAGGAAGATTGGAGTCTATGGGCCTCTTCCTCGGGGAGAGTTATGTTCAAAACTTCTGTTTTGGAATAATTAACTTTAAAGTTAGATACCTCCCCAAATTTTAGGAACTCTCGCATGAGCACTGGGAACGCAATTGAAGGGTTTGTCACGTATATTAATAAATCATCTGCGTATATTGATAGTTTAAAATTATCGTGGCCAATCTGTATGCCCTTAATATCAGGAGCGCTCCGCAGTGCAACTGCCAGGTGCTCCATGGCAATTATATAAAGCAGAGGGGACAATGGACACCCCTGTCTGGTACCATTAGATATGCTCAAGCAAGATGAAAGAGTACCGTTGACTCTAATACGGGCCGTGGGGTTTTGGTACAAAGCGAATATTCTCCCCAGCATTGTAGACCCCAGTCCCAGTTGTGTCAATGAAGAACGTAAAAAGGTCCACCCAAGGCGATCAAAAGCCTTCTCGGCGTCAATAGATAAAAGGCAAGCTGGAATCTTGTGTCTGCGTACATAAGATGCGAGCAGTAGTGTTTTAACCGTGTTGTCTTTGGCCTCTCGTTTCTGCACGAATCCGGCCTGATCACCATGGATGGATCCCGGAAGTAGAGGGCTCAACCTGTTAGCCAACGCCTTAGCAAAGACCTTCACATCCACATTAATAAGTGAGATGGGACGATAATTTGAACACATCGAATGGTCCTTACCAGGTTTAGGTATCACCGTAATTGTGGCGGCCAAGGTTTGTCTGGAAAAAGGACAGGTCTCTGAGATAGAATTGAATAGTTTAGTTATAATGGGTACTATATTAGGTGTAAATAATTTATAAAAGGAAGCTGGGAACCCGTCGGGTCCGGGGCTCCTACCATTAGCCATAGATTGAATAGTATCTGAGATCTCCTGATCTGTGAATGGTTCCTCCATGGCTGCTGTATCTGCCACTGGAAGAGGAGGGAGTGGGGTGTTGTTAACATAGTCGTCCACCCTGGCCTGGAAGTTAGTCGGGGACATATCAGCTATTGGCCCCCTAAGATTGTATAAGGAATCGTAATATTCTTTGAAAGAAGCCGTGATTTCTTCTGGATGATGTAATAGTTTACCAGTTTTAGATTTTATGGTAGGGATGTAAGTAACAGGAATACGTGGGTGCAGGAATCGTGCTAAAGCCTTACCAGGCTTATTGGAGAATTCATATAAATATCTCCGAAAACGGTTTCTTTGCCGTGCTGATGCCGTATCCAACAGGGAGGTAAGGTCTTTCCTGGCCTTTAAGAGGTCAGCCAAGGTTTGGGAATTGTGGGTATGCTTATGATCTAGCTCCAGCTTTTGAATGCGTGTGAGTAGATCGTTGATTGCGAATGCTCTTTCTTTCTTTAACCGCGCTCCCTGTTGGATAAACACTCCTCTAATTACTCCCTTTAAAGCCTCCCACTGATAGGGTAAGGCTGTGTGGTCTGATTTGTGAAAGTCTATGAAGTCAGTGATGGCCGTTCGGATTGCTGTCTGGCATGTGGGGTCTTTAAGGAGGCCAGGGTGTAACGACCACGTCCATTCCGTAGGGGCCAGGTCCAGTAGTCGTATGGACAACAAAACAGAGGCATGATCTGACCAAATCATTGGTCCAATCTGAGTCTCTGGGTGACATGTTAATAATTTGTGACTGATCAGGAAGTCTATCCTACTATAGGAGTCATGTATAGCTGAGTAGTAGGTGTAGTCGCGTGTAGTGGGGTGAGTCAGTCTCCAAACATCCACTAGTCTAGACTCCACTAATTTGGTCTTTAGGCTCTCCAGTTGGGACGGGGGTATGGACGACCTACCAGACGATGAGTCCACAGTCCTGTCAAGTACAAGATTGAAGTCCCCACCGGCAATCACCAAGCCCTCGGCGAACGTTACGAGGCAATTCAAATATGCTCTACATGTCCGAGCCTGATCCTGATTAGGAAGATAAAAATTAGAAATAGTGAACACACCAGCAGCCATTTTCAATTTTAGAAATAAGAACCTGCCATGGGGATCCAATTTAGAATCCAGTACCTGAGCCTGAAGGGATTTGTGTAGTGCAATACTGACCCCCTTTGATTTAGATTCTGGGTTGGTACCATGGAACCACTGTGTGTAGTACCTATTCTTAAGGGCCGGTATGCGATCTGATCTGAAATGGGTTTCCTGCAGCAGGAGTACATGGATATGTTTCTTATGCATATGGTAGAGCACTTGGGAGCGCTTTTCAGGAGTGTTAAATCCCCTAACATTCAGTGAACACAGATTTAAAGTTGCCATATCAATATGCTACCCGAGCCGAGGGAATGGTAACAGCGGTGGTTGGTAAAAGGTTGGAGGGGGAAGGTTTGCACAAGAGGGAAGAAAAAAGAAGGGAAGAAGTGGAAAGAGAAAAGAAGTAGTAGATATTTACAGACGAACAGCAAGAAATTTTCAGACAGGAGAAACTTTCCTGTCAAGACAGCTCCCAGATCACTAAGCCTGGGAACTGGAAACTATACAGAGAATACTCTGTAACGTAGTGTCCTTAGACACTCCCTAAAGTGGGGACTGACTGGACCAGGGCACTGATACTCAGCCAAGCCCCCGCAGCAATTCAATAAGACGTTTAAACATAAACACGATTAACTGTAGTCCGGCAAAAAGGCAAACTGTATTAGTAACTGTTCCTATTAACAAATATCAGAGAGCTATGAAACAAAACCACAGTCTAAAGTAAGTAACGGGGCCGCAAAGTGATCTACAGATCATATTAGTATATGGAGACTATATAATAACCAGAAAATGTAAAGTTGGTAATAAGATAGCATAATAATAATAATTATCAGCTCTTCTCTGGTCACCAGCAGGAACAGAACGTCTATATTGCTCCCGATTTATTAGCCCAGGGTATAATTCCACCAAACAGAGCGTAGTTCGAGATCTTCAGGTAAGGTGGAGAAGAGGGGTCAATGGGGGGAGAATTCCCCTTGAGTCGATCTAAATAAAGTCAAGGGTCCCCATCTTGGGCTCCAAAATCGTGCCTCGGGCCACGTCTCCTCTTCCTATTAGGTCCCGATGGTGGTCTCCCTCCTCCCTGTCCTCCCCATAACAATAAAGGTGATGGTCGAGGCCACTCTCCCAGCTGCACCAAGGGTAAATCCAGAGCAGAAGAAAAGGTTGATAAGTCCGCCGGTGTCCTCAATATCACTGGGCCAGCTTCTCCGCGTACTTGTAGTTGAAAGGGGTATCCCCATGAGTAGTTGATGTCTTTAGTGCGAAGAGCCTCCAGGAGTGGTCTGAGCGCCCGTCGTTTGGCCAGGGTCAGGCGAGAGAGATCTGCCATAAGCTGAATGTTAGAGTCATTGAATTCAATAGCCTCTTTCTCCCTGGCCCTTTGCATAATTTCTTCCTTTTGTCGATAGAAGTGGATTCTGCATATAACATCTCTTGGTTTGTTGGAGTCAGGATTTTTGGGGCCAAGGGACCTGTGTGCTCTGTCCATTTCAATATGATCGCCTCCAGGTTTGCCTAGAAGCGAATTATAGATGTTTTGGATGGCAGGGACCAGGTTTCTATTAGTCACTGTTTCCGGAAGTCCACGGATGCGAATATTATTCCTCCGGTTCCTATTTTCGGAGTCTTCCATCATATCAAACACCAGCTGGAATGTCTGGGAGTGATGATCTAGGAGTTCATGTTGGTTATGTAGTTGAGATGCAAGATCCTCCACTTTAGATTCCAAGGTAGTGACTGTACCCTTAAGCTGTGACACTTCCTCTTTAAGTGAGCTAATTTCACCTCTATATACTGCTTCAAGGCGCTGGATATAACCCTACATGTCAGATTTAGTAGGTATAGCATTCAGCCGGGCATATAGAACCTCAGAGCTCATGTCACAGGATGGGAGTCCTCGTGGTGTCTCTGGAGTGATTGAGGATAGCACCATCGGGTCCACAGACTGCATATCTGATATGTCGTGGTTAGGGGACTGTAAATTCTGCATCTCAGTGGTGTTTTGCAAATGAACCAGGGCCCCAGTAGTGGGCTGAGGAGGCAAAGTTACCTCCTGCTGGACTGGGGAGGAAGGGGTTACACTGCTTGCTTCTTCAATTGCGAAATGGCTGCCTCCTCCCTCCTGCTCTCTGAGACCTGCTGCAGACAGTGAATGTTTAAGTGATGAATATGTGGCGAGGGGGGGATGGGAGCCCCCACTCACTTCATGGGGCTGTTGCTTACAAACTTCTCTGGCCCTTCCCGGGGAGAGCCCTGACAGGAAGGAGGTCTCTGGGGACCCCTGTAAATCTGGGGAGGGTCGGGACATGCCGCTCACCTTTCCCTGCTTATGCTGAGCATTCTCCCTGAGTGATCCATAATGGGTTTCTCCAGTAACGATTGAGGTACGGCTGGTGACTTTTCCAGAGGACTGGCGTCGCTCTGCACTGCTGCGCTCCCCTCCTTTGTCCACAGGAGAGGAGCGGACCCCTCCTGTTTGTCCCGCTTTTGGTGTCGCTCCAGGAGCCATCATGGCCGCACGGGTAGTAGTTTTTCCCGCTCTCCCCGAGGATGCCAGAAAGCGGGTAATATCTCCATTTGTGGTCCCCGCCGGTGATTCCTGTGATGCCTGGGATCTGAGGCCACTTTTGCTCTTCATTTGGGAAGGTTAATGTGTAAATTAATGCTAGATTTCAGCTGCAGGGGCTCAGAAACTGAGGAGCTCTCAGAAGGCACGTCCTCCCAGCACTATGTCCAGGCCACGCCCCCAGAAAGGCTGATTTTAAGGGATTCAGAAAGAAAATTGGAGGGATCCAATGGCTGGATATCCTTAAAGACAAAAATGTCCAGGAAGGATGGGAAATCTTGAAAAATGAAATTCTCAAAGCACAATTGTTAACAATTCCGAAAAGAGGGAAGAATAGGAAGCATTTAAGGAAACCAGGATGGATGAACACAGAACTTAAGCACATGCTAAAAAGGAAGAAAAAAAGTTTATAAAATGGAAAGAGGGAGGCATATCTAAAGAAGAATATAATGCTGTCTGCAGAACCTTCAGGGCACAAATCAGATTATCTAAAGCTGACAATGAATTGAGGCTTGCAAGAGATGTCAAAAGCAATAATAAAGGATTTTGGGGATATGTCAAAAGTAAAAGAAAACTCAAAGATGCTATAGGATTTTTACAGGATGAAAATGGTGAAATGGTAAGACAGGATGTTGAGAAGGCCGAACTTTTAAATTCCTATTTTGCATCTGTTTTCTCTCAAATAGGAAATGTAACATCAATTGTTCTTCACTGTCCTATTAAGGGAATAGAAGAATCCAGGATATCTATAAACAGAAAGATAGTGAGGAAACACTTAGCTAACCTAAATGAATTCAAGTCTCCAGGTCCAGATAAATTACACCCCAGAGTACTGAAGGAGATAGCAGAAGAAATTTTTGAACCCCTTTCCATAATCTTTGAAAATTCTTGGAGAACAGAAGTCCCAGAAGACTGGAGAAGAGCAAATGTTGTTCCTATCTTCAAAAAGAGGAAGAAGGTGGACCCAGGCAACTATAGGCCGGTGAGTCTGACTTCTATACCGGGAAAGATCTTTGAACAAATTATTAAACAACATGTATGTCAGTACCTGGATAAGAATGAAGTGATTAAACAGAGTCAGCATGGGTTTGTAACTAATAAGTCATGTCAGACTAACTTAATTTCCTTCTATGACGGAATCACTGATTGGGTGGATCAAGGAAATGCTGTAGATATAGTATATCTTGACTTCAGCAAAGCATTTGACAAAGTATCTCATACAATCCTTATTGAAAAAATGACTAAGTATGGAATGGACAAGGCAACTGGTAGGTGGATTCATAACTGGCTTAGTGATCGGACCCAAAGAGTGGTCACAAATGGCTGCACATCCAGTTGGAAGAATGTCTCAAGTGGGGTACCACAGGGCTCTGTCATGGGCCCTGTATTGTTCAACATCTTTATCAACAATTTAGATGAAGGAATTGAGAGTAAACTGATTAAATTTGCTGATGACACAAAGCTAGGAGGGATAGCTAATACTAGAGAAGAGAGAGAGAGGATTCAAAAAGATATAAATAAACTGGAGCAGTAGGCAGCAACTAACAGAATGGTTTTTAACAGGGAAAAATGCAAAGAACTACATCTGGGCAATAAAAATGAAAAAAGCATATACAGAATGGGAGGAATAGGGCTAAGCAACAGCACATGTGAAAAAGACTTGGGTATACTAATAGATCACAGACTGAATATGAGTCAACAGTGTGATGCAACAGCAAAAAAGGCAAATGCAATTCTAGGATGTATTAACAGAAGCATACAGTCTAGATCACGTGAAGTCATTATTTCCCTCTACTCCTCTTTGGTCAGACCTCATCTGGAATATTGTGTCCAGTTTTGGACACCACATTTTAAAAAAGACATCAACAAACTGGAGCAAGTTCAGAAAAAAGCGACCAGAATGGTGACCGGTCTGCAAACCCTGTCTTATGAGGAAAGGTTGCAGGATTTGGGAATGTTTAGTTTGCAAAAGAGAAGACTGAGAGGAGACTTAATAGCTGTCTACAAATATCTAAAGGGCTGTCACATTGTAGAAGGATGATCTTTATTCTCATTTGCAC
Organism: Dendrobates tinctorius; assembly: GCF_039654945.1. Lineage (NCBI taxonomy): Eukaryota > Metazoa > Chordata > Amphibia > Anura > Dendrobatidae > Dendrobates > Dendrobates tinctorius. Next base: position 5,166,286 of record NW_027361779.1, on the reverse strand, counting down.
AAGGAAAGACTAGAAGCAATGGGATGAAACTGAATGGGAGGAGACACAGATTATATATTAGAAAAAACTTTTTGACAGTTAGAGTGATCAATGAGTGGAACAGGCTGCCACGAGAAGTGATGAGTTCTCCTTCAATGGAAGTCTTCAAACAGAGGCTGGCCAGACATCTGACTGGGATGATTTAGCGAATCCTGCTTTGAGCAGGGGGTTGGACCAGATGGCCCAGGAGGTCCCTTCCAACTCTACGATTCTATGATTCTATGATCCTACTAAAGAAGTCACAGAGCATCGCATGAGAGTGTACATCTTTGGCAATAGTCTTTCACCTGCAGTTGCCATTTATGGACTCAAAGGTCAGCTCAAGAAGGAGAAACAGAATACGGATCAGATGTTAGACAATTCATAGAAAAGGTCTTTTATGTTGATGACTGTCTGAAAGCCATGCCTTCAAATGAGACTGCCATCAGTCTTTTCAGGAGAGCCCAAGAGATGCTTGCTTGCTCTAACCTCAGGCTTCACAAAATAGTCTCAAACAGCCAAGAACTCATGAAAGCATTCCCTTCACAAGACTTTTGTAACGGTCTCAGAGACCTGGACCTGCGGTCAGACCCCACACCAATGCAACACAGCCTCGGCCGTCTCTGGAATCTACAGTCAGACACTTTTACCTTTCAGGTCAGCCAGGAAGAAAAGCCTTTCACACGCAGAGGTGTCCTGTCTACCATCAATAGCCTGTATGATCCCTTGGGTTTTGCAGCTCCTGTTACTATACAAGGCAAAGCCTTACTAAGAGACTTAACTAAGGAAACATCTGACTGGGATGCACCTCTGCCTCTTGATAAGAGAATCCTGTGGGAAGTAAGGAAGAACTCTTTTGCAGCCCTCTCCAACCTGAATGTTCCAAGACCATACACCCCTGAGCCATCTATGGAAATACAAAGCCAAAGACTGTATGTATTTCCAGATGCTTCTGTCAAAGCAATTGCTGCTGTTGCCTATCTCAAAACTGTAGACTCCAAATGTCAGAGCCACATCGAATTCGTTATGGGGAAGGCCAAACTTGCTCCACAACCGGAGCACACTATACCAATGTTAGAACTTTGTGCTGCAGTCTTAGCCATTGAGTTAGCAAAGTTCATCGCATCGGAGATGGACATCGACCTTACACATGCCAAGTTCTACTCAGACAGCAAATTAGTCCTGGGATACATCCACAATGAAACTAGATGATTCTACGTTTATGTCAACAACAAAGTGCTACGAATTAGGAGATCAGTTTATCCAAAACAGTGGAATTACATTCCCATGGACCCAAATCCTGCAGATCATGCAACTAGAGCAGTTGACGCAAGTCGACTAGGAAGCACAACATGGCTCTCATGGCCAAAACTATTGTACACTGGGGAACATTGTCCAGACACTTATGAACTAGTAGGAGAGGACTCAGATGCTGAAATCCGCCCTCAGGTGTCTAAACTTCATACATTGAATCCAGCTACTCTCCTTAACCAGAAAACAGGACTATCCAGTGCCCCACCAGGAGGATTCGAATCTAAGGACCTCTACAAGTGCCAATGGAGACAGGTACAAAGTCTTGCAAACACATTCTGGGACATGTGGTGCAAACAATACTTGTCTAACCTGCAGCCACGGATGAAGTGGCAATCTACCCGGCCTAACCTAGGCATTGGTGACCTCGTCCTTGTGAAAGACTGTCAAGTCCACCAAAACCAGTGGCCACTTGGTCTAGTGACTACAAAATCCCTGAGTAAGGATGGCAACGTACGCAAAGTCGAACTAAGGATGGCCAAAGGGAATGAAATTAAGACATTCTCCAGACCAGTAACTGAGCTGGTCCTATTGTCTTCGGAGAAAAAGTATAGTGACATCCGTTTGATGCCAGACGGGGAGTGTTCTGTCTCCGACATTTAATTCATAATCCCTGATTATCTGCTTGTTAATGTTTACAGTATTTTCTGACTCCATCTAGTGACCAGAGTCATAACTGCAGTGTTATTGTGTGTTTTACTTTCATTTTGATATTTCCCTCCGTTTGCAGTGCATTTTGGTAAGGTTGCAATGCACCCTGGTAGCATTTTGCAAAGGATTATGGTTAGTTCAGCCCCATTTTCCTTCCAGTCCACCATTTTCCTTCTGCCTGCATTCAGGAAGCATCTCATTTCTCTTCTCCCCTTGTGACAACATCGCTGGTATGTATTTATGTTTCCTGTGTCCAATTCTTATCTCATATTAGCCTGCTTAATTAGTTCCCCCTGGTTAGCTATTAGTGCAGATGATGTATTATGTATATATGAATCCCTGATGAACCCAGTACTGATTGTATGCATATATGTTTTTGTTTGTAGTTTCACCGCGCTAATATACTATCACGTCAATAAAGCACAGATTCAACCTACAGTCTCCTTATTGGACCCCGGTATAGGGGTTTAGTTGCCTGTATAAGCTACATGAATTCTGCTTCATTTAGTGAGGACAGAACAGGAACATTTGGTAATCTTGGCCTCTATTGCAGGCAGTAAACCCAGGAAGCAGATTATTCATGACCATAGATATACATTGAATGCATAAAAATCTATGTCATTAATCCCTGTATATTGAGGTGAAGAAAAATACTTTTTTTGTTCCTATAAAGCTCTGATGTTGTAATGGGGAGAAATGTGTGCACTTGATATGTACTGTAGACCCTGACTCCATAGGCAGATTATACTGAGACATAGAGATTAGTGATGAGCAAGTGTGCTTGTTACTCGAGTTTTCCAAGCATGCTCGGGTGTTCTCTGAGTTTCTTGGGCATGCTCGCAAATTATGTCTGAGTCCCCGCAGCTGCATGATTTGCGGCTGCTAGAGAGCCTGAATACATGTGGGGATTCCCTAAGAAACAGGCAATCTCTCCATGAATTCATGCTGTCTAGCAGCTGCAAATCATGCAGCTGCGGGGACTCAGACATAATTTACGAGCACTTCCAAAAGACAACACCCAAGCATGCTCGGAAAACTCGAGTAAGGAGCACACTCACTCATCACTAATAGAGATACATTGTGCACAATTGTGGATTTATATTTATTTTTATTCTAGAGGGAGAATAAGAGATTTTTTCATCCTATAAAACTGCTAAAAAAAATAATAAGGAAAAACACTTGATAATAAAAATTCATGAAAAAAGCCTTTATCACCCCCACTTTTCCTATGCTAATGAGGACTTTGACTAGTTTATGAGGTGTTAGCTCCCCAGACTAGTCATCCCTCTTTCCTGCTAGTCATCCCTCTTTCCTGTGAGCTTGATAACATAATTTGCATGAGCCGGTAACATGGTCAGTAGAGTTGAGCGAAACGGGTCGAAAAATTTCAAAAGTCGCCGACTTTTGGCAAAGTCGGGTTTCATGAAACGAAACCCGACCCTAGGATGAGGTCGGCCACGAGGTCGGCGACTTACGCGCCAAAGTCGCGTTTCAAAAGTTTGTTTTGCGCTCTTTTTCAGCCAATCAGGATCCACGGACACTGTGGGCAACGTGATGACATAGGCACGGGTCACCACCATCTTTCAGAAGGGCATGCAAGTGATTGGCTTGCTTTGGTGGGCGTCACAGGGGGTATAAAAGGGCGTGCACGCCGACCGCCATGTTACTCATGCTGATCTCAGAATAGAGAGAGCTGCTGCTGATGATGATTTTGTAGGGAGAGCGTTAGGCAGGGAAGAAGACACCAAAAACTGCTTCTGCTGCTAGCGATTTTGCCTGTACAACACACCAGTCACTGTGCAGTGCAAGGGGAGGCTATATAGTGGTGTATCAGTGGTGTTGGTTGTTGGGCTGCCTTCTAAGGCTTCCTGACATTCCTGCATTGCTGTTTACCCACTGCTCCGCAAACTGCTTTTTTAAAAGCAATCCCAATTTTTTTTTTTGTCCTGCTTAGGTACTGAGCGTGCATTTTTTCACACCATACAGCGGTGTACGCTCCTCACACAGTACCGTGTAACGACTGTTATCACAGCCACAGTGAAGCTATCAGTGTGTCACTCTGTGAGAATAAGTCGAGGACAGGTTCCGTTCTTACAGACCTGCACTCTAGGGAGATTCCTATTCTGCCCAATTCTACATACACCTTGTAGTTTGTGATACACTAGCCAATTTCTGCCTGTGACATAGCGCTCAGATATTCAGTGGGCCTCACACAATCCATAAGTGTCCAGTGTCCACAAGTGTGTGCACAAATTCAAAATCTCCCTTATCCTCTAGTGACTTTGGTCACAGCTCTGCCATCGAGCCTGTGACAGAGCGCTCAGATATTCAGTGGGCCTCACACAATCCATAAGTGTCCAGTGTCCACAAGTGTGTGCACAAATTAAAAATCTCCCTTATCCTCTAGTGACTTTGGTCACAGCTCTGCCATCGAGCCTGTGACAGAGCGCTCAGATATTCAGTGGGCCTCACACAATCCATAAGTGTCCAGTGTCCACAAGTGTGTGCACAAATTCGAAATCTCCCTTATCCTCTAGTGACTTTGGTCACAGCTCTGCCATCGAGCCTGTGACAGAGCGCTCAGATATTCAGTGGGCCTCACACAATCCATAAGTGTCCAGTGTCCACAAGTGTGTGCACAAATTCAAAATCTCCCTTATCCTCTAGTGACTTTGGTCACAGCTCTGCCATCAAGCCTGTGACAGAGCGCGCAGATATTCAGTGGGCCTCACACAATCCATAAGTGTCCAGTGTCCACAAGTGTGTGCACAAATTCAAAATCTCCCTTATCCTCTAGTGACTTTCGTCACAGCTCTGCCATCGAGCCTGTGACAGAGCGCTCAGATATTCAGTGGGCCTCACACAATCCATAAGTGTCCAGTGTCCACAAGTGTGTGCACAAATTCAAAATCTCCCTTATCCTCTAGTGACTTTGGTCACAGCTCTGCCATCGAGCCTGTGACAGAGCGCTCAGATATTCAGTGGGCCTCACACAATCCAAAAGTGTCCAGTGTCCACAAGTGTCTGCAGAAATTCAAAATCTCCCCTGTCCTATAGACACCTTGTACCTTGTTTTACATTACTATATAGTTTGTTGGATTTTGTCTACATTTCTACCAAAAATGAGGAAGTCTGGTGGAAGAGGCCGTGGATTTGGGCGGGGGTTGGCAGCTGGTAATGATGGTGTTGGTGGTGGATCTGATGGTAGTGGCAAGAGCAAAATAGGACCGAATGCAGGAGGTGTTGAGCCTGCGTCATCGTCTGGCTACATAAGGCCTCGAACGCTTAGTTTTCTAGGAGTTGGCAAACCGCTTTTAAAGCCAGAGCATTAGGAAAAAGTTTTGTCTTACATTGCTGACTCAGCCTCCAGCTCTATCGCCTCCTCTTCTTCAGTTGTAAAAAGTAAAAGCACTGAGTCGTCATTGGAGGCTCATGTTCATGAACCACACCTTTCCTTGTGTCCTTCAACCCAACCAAGATTGAAGGATGACGCAGGCCATAGTACTGATTACTCCATGGAGCTGTTTTCACATACCATGCCTGGATTTTCAAGTGAAATGGTGAATTACCTAGGCCAAGATGAATCTGACATGGAGTGCACTGATGCACAGCCGCTGATGGATGATTCTGCTGGTACATTCACTCAGAGCACTACATTGTCCTCGCAGTGTACAGAGCCAGATTCTGACCCTGATGAGACTCAGGTGCCCCTTCCCGCACACTATACCACCATACACGGTGACACAGAGGAAGGTGCACATGACATAGAAGAGGAGGTGATGGATGACCCAGTTGTTGACCCAGATTGGCATCCATTGGGGGGAAGAGGGTGCTGCTTCCAATAGCTCAGATGAGGAGCATCCACAGCAGACATCGACATCGCAACAGCTGTTATCTGGCAGGCCTGGAGCACTCCAAAGACAGGTTCCAAACATCAAAATAGTTGCTGGACAGCTTGTCCAGAGGGTCAAAACATCACAGCGTGCTAGGCCGCAAAATGTCTGCCAAAGTAGGAAGAGTGCAGTGTGGCACTTTTTTGAACAAAATCCTCATGATAAGGCCAAGGTTATCTGTAAGAAGTGCGCAAAGACCTTTAGCCGAGGGAAAAATCTGAAAAATTTGAATACCAGTTGCATGCTTAGACATTTAACCAGCATGCACTTGCAAGCGTGGACACAACACCAAACCTCAAGTGCCACATGTGCAACTGATCACAACGAAAGTAGTCAGCAACGCTACATTGTTTCCCCCACTGTAAGCCCACCGGTTAGCACAGCAGCAAATGTTGAGGTGTCATTGCAAGGCCACAGCAGTCAGGGAATCCCACTGTTATATCAACGAAAGACTGATTCTAGGCCATCAGAAAGAACAACAACTCCATCACCATCATCAACCCTCTCTCAGACCGCCCTGTCCACCGCTACTTCCACCATATGCAGCTCTCAAGTCCAGCTCACCCTCCCAGACACTATGAGTAGGTCAAGAAAGTACTCAGTCTCTCATCCGCGTACACTGGGTTTGAACGCCCACATTGCCAAACTAATCTCGTTTGAGATGATGCCCTTTCGGTTGGTGGAAAGCACAGCTTTCCGCGAACTCATGGCCTATGCAGTACCACGCTATGACCTACCCAGTCGCCACTTCTTCTCTCGCAAAGCCATCCCAGCCCTCCACCATCATGTGAAAGACCGCATTGTCCATGCACTCAAGCAGTCAGTGAGCGGAAAGGTGCACCTCACAACTGATGCATGGTCCAGTCGGCATGGCCAGGGCCGTTACGTGTCCATCACTGCGCACTGGGTTAATGTGGTGGATGCAGGGTCCACAGGGGACAGCGGTGGTGGGACAGTGCTGCCTAGCCCACGGTATAGGAAACAGTTGGCTGTAGGCGTTCGACCCTCCTCCTCCTCCTCCTCCTCCTCCAGAAGCGAAAGCTCGTCCACAGAGCGCAGTCGTACGAGCACTCCATCTGCAGCTGCCACTGTTGCACACGATGTGTCCCCCTATCGAGCAGCTAGTGGAAAGCGTCAGCAGGCTGTGTTGCAGATGATGTGTTTGGGCAACAGACACACCGCCGAGGTGCTGGCCGAGTACTTGAAGCGACAAACTGAGTCATGGCTGGGCAGTGTACATCTTGAGGCAGGCAAGGTAGTTAGTGATAACGGCCATAATTTTGTGGCAGCCATAGCCCTTTCAAAACTCAGCCACATACCTTGCTTGGCTCACACCTTGAACCTGGTGGTGCAGTGCTTCCTCAAAAATTATCCGGAGTTAACAGCCCTGCTCCAGAAGGTGCGAAGACTGTGCGCGCACATCCGCCGGTCGCCTGTACACTCCGTTCGTATGCAGAAGCTGCAGCGATTGCTCCACCTTCCTAACCACCGCCTCATTATCGACATTGCAACAAGGTGGAACTCCACCCTGCACATGGTGGAGCGGCTGTGCGAGCAGAGGCAGGCCATAATGCATTTGTGGGAGGATACACGGCCAGGCACTTTGAGAGCAGACATGGAGTTGACAGGTGTGCAGTGGTCGAAGCTGAAAGACCTCTGTAAAGTCCTTCAGTGTTTTGAGGAATGCACACGGCTGGTAAGCGCAGACGACGCCATCCTAAGCATGAGCATCCCACTTATGCGTCTGCACATGCAAACTTTGACGCACCTTAAGGAGCAGGCGTCTGCAGCCAATGTTGATGAGGAGGAAGAGGAGGAGGGAATCCTTGATGACATTCAGCCATTGTCTGCTCAGGGACCTCTCCTGGACGAGGTGGAGGAAGAAGAGGAGGAGGAGGATGATGATGGGGATGATTACTTAAGGGAGGAGGATGCATCTCTTGGGGCAAGTGAAAATGTTGGCGTGGCAAGGTCTGGTACAGGGTTTGTGCGTGACTGGAGGGATGTGGATTTGCCAGAAAGTGCTCCTCCAACCAGCACTCGCAGTGCATCATTGACACCGGGAACATTGGCCCACATGTCAGATTATGCCTTGCAGATCCTAAAAAGGGACCCCCGCATTGCCAAAATGATGAACGAGGATGACTACTGGTTGGCCAGCATCCTGGATCCACGCTATAAAGGCAAATTACAAAACATCATGCCACAGGAGAACCTTGACCTAATATTGGCTAATAAACAAGCAACTCTGGTAAATCGGTTGCTTGAGGCATTCCCAGCACACAGCAGTGGTGATGGTTCTCACACGAGCCGTACGGGCCGGGGGCAGCTTGGCAGAGGTGTTTGTGGTGCACACAGCAGAAGTGGCGTTGGAGACAGGGGTTTCATGACAATGTTGTGGACTGATTTTTCAAATACCGCTCACACAACTGGTAATACAGCATCGATGGAAAGTGACAGGAGACAGCAGTTGTCAACTATGGTTACAAACTACTTTTCCTCCCATATCGATGTTCTCCCACACAGGTCATTTCCCTTTGACTATTGGGCCGCTAAACTGGACACCTGACCTGAATTGGCCCAATATGCCGTACAGGAGCTCGCTTGCCCAGCTGCAAGTGTGCTATCGGAAAGAGTCTTCAGTGCAGCTGGATCAATCCTGACAGAAAAAAGGACCCGTCTGTCAACCCAAAATGTGGATGATCTAACCTTCATTAAAATGAACCATGCATGGGTTTCCAAGGATTTTGTCCCACCTTCCCCTGATGACACATAGGGTGACAGAAAAATGGCTTGCTTTGGTCCACCTCTTCCTGGGTCTTCACCTATTTCGCCTTTTGCATCAGCTGAATGTCCAACATCAACATATGCCACTTTCTAAAACTCCCTAACTGTGCTGCCTCCCCCCCATGGCCGGGGTCACCACCTAGCGCACGACACCGTGCGAGTGCCGTTGCCCTGGACAGGTGGGTAGGCCGACTCTTGGGCGCGGGCACTGGCACAGGGTCCCTCATAGTGCAATCAAGTGTCTCTGACGGTGGTGGTGCACACCCGCCGTCAGACACACCGCTGTACTATGAGGGGCCCAGTGCCAGTACCGACGCCCACGAGTGGGCCCCCCTTGCTTGGGCAGGGCCCCAGCATTTGCAATCTTTACCTCTCCCTGCTCCTCCGCTGTGTAATCTGGGCCGTCAAATCCATACTGTGCCTGACACCGTCTGAGCCTGCCTCCTGATGTATAGACATATATTTTGAATGTGTACGCTATCCCTACATGTTATCTGGGGATACGGTACCCTTTCTAACCTTTGTGCAATCACGTGCAATCCATACTGGGCCTAACACCGTCTGAGCCTGCCTCCTGATGTATAGACATATATTTTGAATGTGTACGCTATCCATACATGTTATCTGGGGATACGGTACCCTTTCTAACCTTTGTGCAATCACGTGCAATCCATACTGGGCCTAACACCGTCTGAGCCTGCCTCCTGATGTATAGACATATATTTTGAATGTGTACGCTATACATACATGTTATCTGGGGATACGGTACCCTTTCTAACCTTTGTGCAATCACGTGCAATCCATACTGGGCCTAACACCGTCTGAGCCTGCCTCCTGATGTATAGACATATATTTTGAATGTGTACACTATGCTATCCATACATGTTATCCGGGGATACGGTACCCTTTCTAACCTTTGTGCAATCACGTGCAATCCATACTGGGCCTAACACCGTCTGAGCCTGCCTCCTGATGTATAGACATATATTTTGAATGTGTACACTATGCTATCCATACATGTTATCCGGGGATACGGTACCCTTTCTAACCTTTGTGCAATCACGTGCAATCCATACTGGGCCTAACACCGTCTGAGCCTGCCTCCTGATGTATAGACATATATTTTGAATGTGTACACTATGCTATCCATACATGTTATCCGGGGATACGGTACCCTTTCTAACCTTTGTGTAATCACGTGCAATCCATACTGGGCCTAACACCGTCTGAGCCTGCCTCCTGATGTATAGACATATATTTTGAATGTGTACGCTATCCATACATGTTATCTGGGGATACGGTACCCTTTCTAACCTTTGTGCAATCACGTGCAATCCATACTGGGCCTAACACCGTCTGAGCCTGCCTCCTGATGTATAGACATATATTTTGAATGTGTACGCTATCCATACATGTTATCTGGGGATACGGTACCCTTTCTAACCTTTGTGCAATCACGTGCAATCCATACTGGGCCTAACACCGTCTGAACCTGCCTCCTGATGTATAGACATATATTTTGAATGTGTACGCTATCCATACATGTTATCTGGGGATATGGTACCCTTTCTAACCTTTGTGCAATCACGTGCAATCCATACTGGGCCTAACACCGTCTGAGCCTGCCTCCTGATGTATAGACATATATTTTGAATGTGTACGCTATCCATACATGTTATCTGGGGATACGGTACCCTTTCTAACCTTTGTGCAATCACGTGCAATCCATACTGGGCCTAACACCGTCTGAGCCTGCCTCCTGATGTATAGACATATATTTTGAATGTGTACGCTATCCATACATGTTATCTGGGGATACGGTACCCTTTCTAACCTTTGTGCAATCACGTGCAATCCATACTGGGCCTAACACCGTCTGAACCTGCCTCCTGATGTATAGACATATATTTTGAATGTGTACGCTATCCATACATGTTATCTGGGGATATGGTACCCTTTCTAACCTTTGTGCAATCACGTGCAATCCATACTGGGCCTAACACCGTCTGAGCCTGCCTCCTGAGGTATAGACATATATTTTGAATGTGTACACTATGCTATCCATACATGTTATCCGGGGATATGGTACCCTTTCTAACCTTTGTGCAATCACGTGCAATCCATACTGGGCCTAACACCGTCTGAGCCTGCCTCCTGATGTATAGACATATATTTTGAATGTGTACACTATGCTATGCATACATGTTATCCGGGGATGCGGTACCCTTTCTAACCTTTGTGCAATCACGTGCAATCCATACTGGGCCTAACACCGTCTGAGCCTGCCTCCTGATGTATAGACATATATTTTGAATGTGTACACTATGCTATCCATACATGTTATCCGGGGATACGGTACCCTTTCTAACCTTTGTGCAATCACGTGCAATCCATACTGGGCCTAACACCATCTGAGCCTGCCTCCTGATGTATAGACATATATTTTGAATGTGTACACTATGCTATCCATACATGTTATCCGGGGATACGGTACCCTTTCTAACCTTTGTGCAATCCATACTGGGCCTAACACCGTCTGAGCCTGCCTCCTGATGTATAGACATATATTTTGAATGTGTACGCTATCCATACATGTTATCTGGGGATACGGTACCCTTTCTCACCTATGTGCAATCACGTGTAATCCATACTGGGCGTGAGAACGGCTGGCGAGCTGTTAAGCAAGCTACAGCACCTGTGGTTTGCACACGTAAGTTTTTAATTTTTTCAGGAATGACGGTTAGGCCTAATTCCGGAACTGCGGTTGACCTGCACTTACTGGGAAATCATCGTTCGCGGGTAATAATTGTAATCACAGATCCCCATCACTAACGTTGTTCAGCGGGTTATCTGCACCTGTAAGCGACAAACGCTGGCCTTTTCAGTGTAGCGCACATGCAGCCACGGACATGTAAGGGCATGACACACCAGTTATTGGCCAATCTCATGTGCCAGAGCCTCACGTGTCCCTCTAGTAAGCCGGACTCGGACCGCGGGGCATGACGGAGTCTCGTTCGTTAACGAAATTAAGCTTGCAATGTGTGCATCTTTTCTGTAGCTGGCATGGTTGAGGTTTCCCAAGTGGAGTCGAATTAAACCGTAGGCTCCACTCCTGGTGGTGCCCTTCTGGACATTCCTTTAAGGTTCAGCTTTGCAACCATACTGCCCACGTAAAACAAACACTTTGCCTTCATGAACGCTGTTTGGAGGGTCATGACTCGTGGGAATAACGCCGCCCAATCAGTTAACCTGCTAGAGAGATCCTTCGTTGCTCCCAAGCATGACATCACACTCCCTAGGAGGAAGGTAATGCCACTGTGGCGACCGTACTCCTGGGGGCGACACAAGTGCACTGATGCCCAGCCACTGCTCGATGAATCTGCTGGTACATTGACCCAGACCACTACATTCCCTTCACACGCTACATGGCCTGAATCTTACCCTGATGAAACTCAGGTTACCCTTCCCATATACAGTTCCATCTTACACGGTGACAAAGAGGAAGCTGCAGATGAAAGTGCAGGTTCGGCCCACCCGCCATCAGACACACCACCATACTATCAGGGGCCCTGTGCCAGTGCCGTCGCCAACGAGTGGGCCCCCCCTGCTTGCTCAGGATCACAGCACTTGCAAGGTTGAAATACTGTGCAGTGAGATGGAAGATGGGGACGACGAGGAGTCCAGACTAGTACAGGGATTCCCTAGCGAGGAGACTTATTTGATTGTTTTCAATGTTGGGACAGCAATTTTTGGGGAGCACTATACTCTGGAGAATGATAGATGGGGCCCACCATACACTGGAACATTCCAAAGGTGGACATCAGACACTGGAGCAGCATTTACAGGGCCCATTATACACTAGAGCATTAGAAATGGGGCCCATTATGTTTGGAGCATTATTTGGGCCCATAACACAGTGGAGCTTCATCCATGGGGACCAACATATACTGTAGCATTATGTGGAGCTCATCATATACTGTTTCAAACATTATATGGGACCAATGATTCTGTATGGCGAAATAGATGGGCCTCGTCATGAGATGTAAAAAGTGAAGTATTTTTCATTGTACTATACCGCTATTTCTCTGCCGTATCGGAGCATGATGAGTTGTGGTATGTGTTAAAGGGGCGCTCTTTCGCCCAGGGCACATGAAAACCTGGAGCCAGCCCTCCCCCCCCACAACTTTAGCCAAATAACACCCATTTTTCAGTGCGTAATTTGTATTATGAAGTTAATTAAGGTTGACAAGCTTAAGTAAGAAGAATTGATGCTTTTGGCATTCAAATGGGCACTGTAGGTATGTTTCCTGTCCTCCTCTCACTGCCGACTTTTATTCCCCATTGACTTACATTGGGTTTCGTGTTTCGGGACGACCCCGACTTTTCCCTATAATCGGACGATCTTGCTCGACCCGACTTTTGGAAAAGTCGGGTTTCACTAAACGAAACTCGACCCTAAAAAACCAAAAGTCGCTCAACTCTAATGGTCAGCTCATGCAAATCTGCGCACGCCCACCACTTATTCTGACAGCATCACTGTCTATACTAGCAGTTATAGACATTAACAGCAGCTACTATTCATTTACTCTCTCTCTCACATGTGTGTCTGAATACGGTCCAATGTGGATTGGTTACCTCCCAGTTTGGAGTGTTAAATACTAACTAAAAATTGTGTTTTACTATATCTTGGAAGTCCTAGATCAATATTAGATTAAAACAATAATTTAGACATGAGATGTTGAACGTATATACCAAGTTTTAACTGAATAGCATGTTCATTTTTAGTGTGTGCACCTCCTTTATCTCTTTCAATATACTCCTATTTTAAATGTTTTTATGAGATTTATTTGAATAAAAATTTGCATTTTACTACATCACTTCTCTACTGCCATCAGTGAATTTTCAAAGAATGGTTAATAAAAAATGTTAGAAAATATAAAAAAACTCACCAAAAGCTTATTGTGGGAACGTAGCATTGGGGTTACTGACTCTGCATATTTTGGCAAGGGTGAGGATAACATTAAAATAAACACGCACCGGTTTCCATGTGTTTTCACCTAGCCTGATAGGTTGAGATCACTTTGACATTATTAAGTCTCTATCTGTGTAAAAGCGCTCAAAAGGGGTTCATTACAGTTGTGGGACACCTCTGAATGTTACATACCTACCGTGTTTACCTTTTTTCAAGATAATAAGAGGCTTTCTAGTATTGTGAATTTCAAAAGATTCGATCATCTCTAATGTTCAGTTTAAAGCATAGTATTGCCAGTAATCTTACACATTGAAAAGTCCAGGATTTAACATTCCATTTTAGCAGCAGGGAATGGTATAAAATGAAAAAAGCAATACTCACCTCTTAATTTCACAAGTGCTCCTGCTCTGCTTCCTCATTGTTCCCTGCTGGACTCTGATTACTTTGCCTACAGTAGTCACATCCTATACATCCCTATGACTACTATAGTTATTCTCTGGCCTTAGCGGAAATGCCAATATGTATGACACAAGACCATTGAGGCCAGTAATTTTCTGTGCATCACTGGAGTCAAAGTAAAGAGAATCTGGCAAAAATAGGTGAATATTAGTTAACTTTTTACCATTTCTTCCAGATAGAAACAAATCTGAGATCTGGAAAACCCCTTACTTGGTTGATTGGTAGAAAATGCTCTTTCCAACATGTATTATTATAGCTTTTTTTTAAGAAAAATAATGCACAATTATTGTACGTAATTTATTAAATGATTATATGCTATTTTTTTCTCGTGTTTCTACTTTGATTGCCCAGAAATGTTCTTAGTTTCTCGAGCACTAAGTTTGACAATTGAAAACAAACTGTGTGTGACTTAACTGCAAGAAGGCGAGAATGTCATCGTTACAGACCAACGTGCAGAGAGCTACAATAATATAGTCTACTATATTTATTTTCCATACTTAATCAACACTTTAACTCAATGCAGTTTTGAGAAGTAAAATATTTTTGTACATTTCTCCTGTGTGAATAATTTTTCTGCCCATAACAAACAGGAACATTTACTATTAGAGCAGGCAGCGAATAAAACATGTTCCTGCACCTATGGTTTGCTTTCTACCTAGACATGAAACATAAACCAGATATAGCGCTGCACTTCTCTAATGTGTATTTCATGATTAGAGAGATTTTTTTTTTGCCTGGAAAGAGTGCTTCTCAATATGATGAAAATATTTTTATTTTCCCACCTCATGGCACCCACAGTGTGAGCACAGAATACATAACAAGAGACAAATGGAAGCATTCATTTTTCCCCGTTACCTGTTTCAGCAAGTGATGTGCTTCATTTTAATCAAAGTATACACTTTTCTATGGTAACACTTTATGCTAAAGTCTTCATTCGATAACTTACAAATGTGACATGTCAACTTATTTTTTACAAAAACATCAATTGTGTGCACTTCACTGTGTGAATATGCAGTACATAAAGTTACATCTTCCTGTACATATACTGTAGAAATAATAAATCTCAAAAGTGGGCTATTATCAGGAGAAAAGTGCAGTTATATTAAATAAGAAAAAGAACAGAAATAGAAAAGGTCTACCCACATTTTTCCAATGCAATGAATAAAGCATTAATGTAAATAACTAGGCAAGAAGAATAACTTTTCCTATAACATTTCAATATCTGAATAGATCAGTACCATTGGTGTAAGAGTTTTACAGGATTATGCATATTATTTCTTTAGTCCTCTAATTCATTAGAAATATGTATTCTATTAAATTCCTTGTATTTAAAAAAATCACTCCTCAATCTGTGCGCCGAAAGCATTTCTTCATTGCTGTCACATCACATTCTGACACAAGAATATGGCCTCAAACTCTTGATGCATACCAATGGCCAATAAGCCTAGTAAAGAGTAGAATGTATAAGTTTCTGTGATGGCATGATATGCTATGTGGATGTCATTTTGTGTATATTTCTATTTCACTTGTTTTCATAGTGTTTTTCTTGATGCCCTGTGGGTCTACAGCCTGACTGTGTCTGTCTCTTGATGACCCCCTGTAGTGCATTAATCCCCAAGGCTCCTTTGTTCTCCTCTGGGAGGCCTGGAAACCGCCCCAACCTGTTTGACTACCCCTGGACACAAGGAAGGGGGTGGGGAGAACAGGAGCTGGTCAAGTCAGTTCCTGTTTGGAGAGGATCGTGTAAAGACTGCACTTCAGAGAGGAGGACCCATTTTTATCCTCTTGTGCTAGAGTTTTGGAATCTCGTCTCCCTGGACATTTTATCCTGTTACTGGACTACATTCTTGTTCTGGACTATTATATTGTATCCTCAGTGTAGTGGATTGTTTATGGACCTTCTAATTTTGCCTGTAATAAAGATCTTGGGATTATTCACCCTTCCCTCACTCTGTTGATTGTGTGGCATCGGAGAAGGACCCCGTGACAGTTTCAAGCTCTGTTGATGCCAAATGGATATAATGGATAAGAAGGACTTGAGGAATCATTGTCATTCAAATGTAGCTCCTTACCAACATTCGCTGTACATGCAGTATATAGCACAATTCGGAAACGGGTGTATGGAGCAGGCTCCATGGGTGAGTTCAGCCCATACTCGGCAGGTAATGGCTGTATGTTAACATTGAGAGATAGAATATCCAAAATAAAATCCAGAAAATCACATTGTATAAATTATATACATTTATTTGCATTTTGCAGTGAGAAATAAGTATTTGATCCCCTACCAATCATTAATAGTTCTAGCTCTCATCGACTAGTTAGACTAATCAACTCATTACCTGCATTAACCCCCTTCATGACAGAGGTATTTTCGGTTTTGCGTTTTTGTTTTTTGCTCCCCTTCTTCCCAGAGCTGTAACTTTTTTATTTTTCTGTCAATATGGGCATATGAGGGCTTGTTTTTGTGGGATGAGTGGTACTTTTGAACTACACCATAGGTTTTACCATGTCATGTACTAGAAAACGGGAAAAAAAACAAGTGCGGTGAAATTGCAAAAAATGTGCAATCCCACACTTGGTTTTTGTTTTGCTTTTTTACTGGGTTCACTAGATTCTAAAACTGACCTGCCATTATGATTCTACAGTTCATTATGATGTCCTAGACACCAAACATGTCTATGTTCTCTTTTCTTTAAGTGGTGAAAAAAAAATTCCAAACTTTGTAAAAAAATGCGCAATTTTCTGATACCCGTAGTGTCTCCATTTTTTGTGATCTTGGGTTGGATGAGGGCTTATTTTTTGCATGCTGAGTAGTGATGAGCTAGTATGCTCAGTACTCAAGATTTCCGAGCATGCTCGGGTGGTCTCCGAGTATTTTGGGCGTGCTCAGAGATTTAGTTTGTGTCACCACAGCTGCATGATTTGCGGCTGCTAGATAACCTGAATACATGTGGGGATTGCCTGTTTGTTAGGTAATCCCCACAAACAGGGGCAGCGATACACGTTGGGCTGTGCGGGCACAACCACGTTCCATTGGGTAAATATGGCTTAACTATATCTTTGATTATAACCATGTGATACTGATGTTAATGAGATTACTTTTTTATTCATGTGCTATTCACATTTCATTGCTGGGTAATTCCATTGGGTAAATATGGCTCAAGTATATTCTGTGACTTTAATCATGTGTTACTGATGGTAATGAGAGCACTTTTTTATTTTATTTGCTATTCATTGCTTGGTAGATTTCTGCCTTATTAGTCCTCTCATTTTGACATTGGTCATATTACTTGCCATTTTCAAATGTGATCCCTTTGGTGGTGGTCTCTTTATTCATATCATTATTACATTTTATATTGTATTGTGGATAGAGAACATTCTTTGCCTGCTCACTATTCTTTTGTATGTTTTCATACTGCTGTTTTTAATTGTTTTTAAATGTCTTTTCTCCTTGGCAATTTGTTGTCTTAATAAAGTCTTTCCTATTGATTAAATATGCTGTGTGTGCACTGTTCTTGTGCTCTTTTTTTCTCTTTGCTTGTGTTTTTACATCAACCCATCAACTTGTGGAAAGTGGCGGAGATAAATAGAGAGTGTGGAATTGTATAGGAAGACATTTTTACTGTAATTTACTCAACTCAAAAGCAGTGCCATTTTCTGACTTTGATGAACTGACAGCTTAGGGGTACTGAATTATGTGCATATTGCTCCAGTAATCTGTGGGTGAAGATGTGCCTTGAAAACGTCAGTTGTGATTAATTTTGTCCCTTTCAATGGCAGCGGTAATCTCTGGTTACTAAAATAACTGATAAATACATTACTTATTTTCATGCTATACTTTGTGAAAATTAAGACATTATTTTGGCCTGCCTGTGAGGCCCATGCTTTATCTTACTTAGTAGGAAAACTTTGAGAAGACCTGTATTAGAAAAAACAGTTGGCAGATTGGATGCCCTTCAGAGACATTTGCCAATAAATTGTCAAGCCCAAGTGAGTTTCCCTCTACAGACTAAATTGTGACCACTTGTGGGAAAGGGGGTCAAGGTTCGAGCAACAGCCATAAGCTAGTAGTCCAGATAATCTGCCTCCAGAATAAAACAGGAAAAACTAGCAGTTAGGGGAGAAAGTGAATAATTGTCATTAAATATGTCAAATATGAACCTTAATTAAGCTTTAGCAGTTGCCTAAGTGTCCTTGTTGTGGCTTTAGGTTGTCGGCGACCGTTAATACACATTCAAGATAGCATACCACAAAATCTGAGATAATAGCCCCACCATAGCATGTCATAATATATTAAGCATTCTTACCAATCATGAATGTGCTTACAAACTAAATATACAAAATTACACCCTTGGATACCCTACATACGGGGTCACAGAAACATATGTAATTCTTTCAACTGGACATGCATGGAATCTTACTATAAGCAGTTTAAGCCACTTTCTGGTGGGTTCTTTTGAACCTTCTTAACCTGAGACTATGAGACATTCCACAACAGTAAACAGTGTCTACTGTGCATGCCTGCTACAAATAATAACCCAGACCCCATGCCAATATGGCCAAAGCCAAACTCATACTAAGCATATGAATAAAAAATGATTATAAAGGGATTATTCTGTAAGCTCTACAATTATTTTTACTATTTCAATTGCTAGATCTTAATAGTAACCATCAATGAAATAGAAAAAAAAATTAAAGTGATCAAATGAAAAAATATAATAAGCAAAATAAAAAAGATCAATGAAGCTTTAAACAAATGGAATTCAAAATTTTAGAAAGCTGCGAATACCAATAATGGCAAATATTATTAAAGCATCTGTAAAGTTATTACAAACTCAAACAATAAAACCAAGGAATGATTTTCTGAAGATCTTTGAGATAAAAAGCCTAAGATGTACATGCTGAACAATGTCAAATCATAAATGATGAAACAAAGATCAAGAAAAGATGGAAGGAAGGCATGGAAGTAACATCAATAACCAGGACACTTTTAATTATATCAGCTCTAGTGAAGATGTTTCAGTTCTGAAAACTGAAGTCAAATTATCCCTGCAATCTTTAGCTGGAAGGAAGACTTGGGAATCAATAGCAATGTAATTAAAATATTACATACAAGTGAAGAAAAAGTCATCAAAGTGTTGACCAAATTATGTCAACAAAAGTGAGAAACTGCTAAGTGGTCAACATGTAAGGTTTTAACTACTAAGGGGAAGCAAAGCAGAGAGCCAGAAAAGACTTAAAGGGATATTTCGGGGAGAAAAAAAAATTTCAGTCTCCATTTTCTATTAAACTATAAAGACCCTTCTGCTTGTTGTAATATGCAAATTAATATGATTTTACTATTGCTCACTAAAACCTCACACCAAAGCAGTTTACCTACTCCTAAGTGCTTCCCGTTTCTTCTGAGACATTATAAGATTGGGGGCCATTGCTTGTGTCTTGCTGCCTATTAACATTAACCAAACCACCCCCAAGACCAATGATTATCTCAGTCTGTGGTCATGTTTGCTCTCTTACCCCAAGTCACTCTTGTGCAGCACTGCCTAGCTGCATCTTCACAACTTTTATATGATCTGTCATGAAGTCTGGAGTGAAAGCTGCAGAAATGGAGATGGAAACGACAACTCATATATAAGAGCTGTGAAAGTAAAGGAAGGCAGTGCTGAAAGCAAGGGAGGGGAACATCAAACCCGAATACAGACCAAAATAAACCTTGTATATGGGGCTAGCTGGCATAAGCATCAGGACAAAATGCATGTCTTCTAGTCTCTGATGTGTTGTTCCCAAAGGTAAGCACTTAATAACAGCAATTTTGTGACATGAGGTCAAAGTGAGAAATATTAAAATAACATGAAGTTACATATAAGAACAGGAAGAGGGGTATGAACCTCCATAGCCTTAAACAGAATGTAGATAGAGATGCATTTTTAGCTAACTGCAGTACCCTTTTCGACTGATAACAAATTTTTAAAAGAAGATTGATTATGGAGAAGCTATGAAATAAGAGATACACTTATTCATTTTAATTTTTTTTCATAAATCTATAGTACACCTGAATATAAGAAACTTTACAATATTTCATATCAGAGAAACTTGATTCTTTTTGTACCAGTACTGATTATTTGTTTTCAAAATTCTCAATTCCGTGGTACAATCTGTCGGTATTCAATCAAAACAGACTTTCCCATTGCTGAGATAAGATATAGTATTTGCTACTGATAAGATTCTGTGTAGAATGGAAGGGGGAGAAGGAGGGAGAAGCTCAACCACTAGCTCCTCCTTTCCCCTTACCATCTACATAAAAGCTACAACTGCTATCTCCTATCTCAGTTATGTAAAAATCTGTCCACAGCATGTCTATTTATATTTTGGAGACGTTCCGTTTCCGCAAGATAAATAACCCAGTCTATGGATAGGATGCGGTGATTCCGCATGTGTTCAATGAGCAATGAGCGGTAGCACCGTGGGTACAACAAAGCGCTGCCAGTACGCAGCGTGGAGACATACCCTAGCTGAATACAGATATTACCCAGGAATTGAGACTAGAGAATTTTGAAAACAAAAGATGATATTTGGCAGAATAAGAAAGTAACTCCTTTACGACCTATGACGTACCTATACATTATAGGTCGCCTCCTCCTCTTTGATGCGGGTTCGGGTGCTTAGCCCACATCTTTTCAGGCACATGAAAGCTGATCCGATCATCTGTCATGTGCCCCTAAAAGCTGCAAGTGGGATCTCAATCCACCTGTGATTGTTAACATGTTAAATGGTGCTGTCAATCTCTGATATCGGCATTTAACATGGCCGAAGATTGTTACCATCCCCGCCTATCAGTGCTTTTGACACATGATCGTGGGATGCTATTGTGTTGGCATGACAACCAGGTGTCTGCAGCAGACCCCCATGCTTAACATTCCAGATATGCTATGAGAGCCACCCCATGACTGGTGTTCATAGTAGGTGAGCATTTCTGTGTGTAGCACAAGCCATCAGATGATCGCAGCTTCAAGTCTCCTAAAGAGACTATTGAAGCAAGTAAAGAGTGTAATAAAAATTGCTGCTTTAATAAATGCCTGATCTGTCAAAATATAAAAATAATTATTCCGGAACGAGAAGAAAAATCAAAATGCCAGAAGTACGTTTTTTGGTTGCCGCAACATTGCAATATGATGCAATAACTGGCGATCAAAAGATGTGCTGCATCCAAAATGCTGCTATTCCTGATCATGGGCATGCAGTGTTAAGATCTCCATACACAAGAACTTAATGTTCACTGAATTCACAAATTTTTGCATTGCTAGTGAATGACCTAAGGTAAATGGGGTCATGATGTAATACAACATCCAATCTGCTTGTTCCCACAGGAATTATGGCATTACAACCCCTTTCCACATTGTGTGCTACAAGTGTGACAAAAGCAGCAGTGGTTTAATGCACCACAACGTACATTTGAGGACTCAGTGATTGCACGTGCAGAGAGGTTGTAAGAAAATGCAAAAACCAAGCCTGTCATTTGCTAAATAAAGAATACATATATTTAAAAGAAAGCACAAGTTTGGTTTTTGCATATGTAATTTATACTTGTGTGACCTAGTGAGTTAGCTGTGGATTTTCATTTTTTGTATGCAATGGGCAGCGGTAATTGACTCTTCAAGTGAAAGTGTACTGGGAAACTTTTTGATCTGTCTGTTATGAGAAAATATAGTCCTTTCCGTACAGAAGGTAAATAAATATTTGGGGTAGGTTTATTATTTTTCTCTGTTTTTTGATGTTTAACCCCTAAACGATCGCCGATGCACATGAACCCGTTCCTGACCCATGATGCCTACGTAGGCATCATGAAAAGTCATGCCCAAATGACCCATGATGCCCCCGTAGGCGTCATGCTATAAATAGCGCTCCTGCGGGTCGGGTGACTGGGTTCAATGAAAGGTCACCCGACCCGCACACAAAGGACCCTTTATGCTTCACCACAGGGGGGGTGGCTTAGCCCCCACGTGGCTACGATCACTATGATTGGCTGTTGAAAGTGAAACAGCCAATCAGAGCGATAGTAATATTTCATCAATGAAATTTGATGAAATATTATGATCCAGCCATGGCTGATGCTGCAGTAGCATCGGACATGGCTGGAGACACTAATTTAACCCCCACACACTGGCTGGAAGGGGCGATCGGCCCCCGCCACGGACTGACAGCAGCGATGGGCCGCTGCTGTCATGATCTGCACCCCCTCCCCTTCCCTCCGATCCCCCCACAGTCTGATCCCCCCTCACCCTCCCTGGTACCTGTCATGTCCCGCTCTGGCTCCCGCTGTCCCGCCATCCCTCCTGCATGGGCTCCGCCATCTTTGAAAATGGCGGGCACATGCGCAGTATGATTGTAATATTTCACCAATTAAATTTGGTGAAATATTACTATCGGTCCATGGCCGATGCTGCAATAGCATTGGCCATGGCTGGAGACAGCAATCAGACCCCTCACCCACCGACTGATGGCGCCGATCGGCTGCCGCCAATGACTGATGGCAGCGATCGGATGCCGCAGTCATCATTAGGTCCCCTTCCCTCCGCTCCCTCCAGCCTTCCGATCCCCCCACTGGCCCCGGTACCTTCTGTCCCTCTGGCCGTCCCGGTGTCCTGCGTCATGGGTGCCGCCATCTTGGAAAATGGCGGGCGCATGCACAGTGCGCCGGCTGCAGATTCATTCATTTATTTTGATCACTGTGAGAAACACTCACAGTGATCAAAATAAAAAAAAAGTAAACAAACCCCCCCTTTATCACCCCCATAGGTAGGGACATATAATAAAATAAAGAAAATATTTTTATTTTTCCATTAGGGTTAGGGTTGGAATTAGGGTTAGGGCTGGAATTAGGGTTAGGGTTGGAATTAGGGTTAGGGCTGGAATTAAGGTTAGGGTTGGAATTAGGGTTAGAGTTGGAATTAGGGTTAGGGTTGGAATTAGGGTTGGGATTAGGGTTAGGGTTGTGGTTAGGGTTGGAATTAGGGATAATATTAGGGTTAGGGGTGGGTTGGGGTTGGGATTAGGGTTAGGCTTGTAGTTAGGGTTAGAGTTGGGATTAGGGTTAGGGGTGTGTTGGGGTTAGGGTTGTGGTTAGGGTTATGATTAGGGTTGGGATTAGGGTTAGGGGTGTGTTGGGGTTAGGGTTGGAGTTAGAATTGAGGGGTTTCCACTGTTTAGGCACATCAGGGGGTCTCCAAACGCGACATGACGCCATTTATTCCAGCCAATTTTGCATTTAAAAAGTCAAACAGTGCTCCCTCCATTCCGAGCCCCGACGTGTGCCCAAACAGTGGTTTACCCCCACATATGGGGTATCAGCGTACTCAGGAAAAATTGCACAACAACTTTTGGGGTCTAATTTCTCCTGTTACCCTTGTGAAGATAAAAAATTGTGGGCTAAAAAATCATTTTTTGAGGAAAAAAATGTTTTTTATTTTCATGCCTTTGCGTTATAAACTTCAGTGAAGAACTTGGGGGTTCAAATTGCTCACCACACATCTAGATTAGTTTCTTGGGTGGTCTAGTTTCTAAAATGGGGTCACTTGTGGGGGGTTTCCACTGTTTAGGCGCATCAGGGGCTCTGCAAACGTAACATGATGCCCGCAGACCATTCCATCAAGTCGACATTTCAAAACGTCACTACTTCCCTTCCGAGCCCCGATGTGTGCCCAAACAGTGGTCCCCCCCACATATGGGGTACCAGCATACTCAGGACAAACTGGACAACAACTTTAGGAGTCCAATTTATCCTGTTACCATTGTGAAAATAATAATTAGCGGGCTAAAAAATCATTTTTTGAGAAAAAAAAATATTTTTATTTTCATGGCTCTGCGTTATAAACTTCTGTGAAGCACCTGAGGGTTCAAAGTGCTCACTATGCATCTAGATAAGTTCCTTTGGGGGTCTAGTTTCCAAAATGGTGGCATGTGTGGGGGAGCTCCAAAGTTTAGGCACACAGGGGCTCTCCAAACACAACATGGTGTCCGCTAACGATTGGAGCTAATTTTTCATTCAAAAAGTCAAATGGTGCTCCTTCCCTTCTGAGCGCTGCCTTGCGCCCAAACAGTGGTTTACCCCCACATATGGGGTACCAGGATACTCAGGACAAACTGGACAACAACTTTTGGGGTCCAATTTCTCCTGTTAGCCTTGTGAAAATAAAAAATAGTGGGCTAAAAAATAATTTTTGAGGAAAAAAAATATTTTTTTATTTTCTCTGCTCTGCGTTATAATCTTCTGTGAAGCACTTGGGGGTTCAAAGTGCTCACCACACATCTAGATAAGTTCCTTTGGGGGTCTAGTTTCCAAAATGGGGTCACTTGTGGGGGAGTTCCAATGTTTAGGCACACAGGGGCTCTCCAAATCTGACATGGTGTCCGCTAACGATTGGAGCTAATTTTCCATTCAAAAAGTTAAATGGCACTCCTTCCCTTCCGGGTCCTGTCGTGCGTCCAAACAGTGGTTTATGACCACGTATGAGGTATCGGTGTACTCAGGAGAAATTGCCCAACAAATTTTATGATCCATTTTACCCTGTTGCCCATGTGAAAAAGAAAAAAATAAGTCTAAAAGAAAATTTTTGTGAAAAAAAAGTACTTTTTTTTAAGGATCAATTTTTGAAGCACCTGGTTGTTCAAAGTTCTCACTATGCATCTAGATAAGTTCTCTGGAGGGTCTAGTTTCTAAAATGGGGTTACTTGTGGGGGAGCTCCAATGTTTAGGCACACAGGGACTCTCCAAACACAACATGGCAACGCTAAATATTCCAGCATATTTTCCATTCAAAAAGTCAAATGGCACTCCTTCCCTTCTGAGCCCTGCCGTGCGCCCAAACAGTGGTTTATGACCACATATGAGGCATCAGTGTACTCAGGAGAAATTTCCCAACAAATTTTAGGATCCATTTTACCCTGTTGCCCATGTGAAAATGAAAAACCTGAGGCTAAAACAAAATTTTTGTGAAAAAAAGTACTTTTGTTTCTATGGATCAATTTGTGAAGCACCTGGGGGTTCAAAGTGCTCATTATGCATCTAGATAAGTTCCTCGGAGGGTCTAGTTTCCAAAATGGGGTCTCTTGTGGGGGAGCTCCAATGTTTAGGCACACAGGGACTTTCCAAACGCGACATGGCAACCGATAAATATTCCAGCATATTTTCCATTCAAAAAGTCAAATGGCGCTCCTTCCCTTCTGAGCCCTACCGTGTGCCCAAAGAGTGGTTTATGACCACATATGAGGTATCAGTGTACTCAGAAGAAATTGCTCAACAAATTTTAGGATCCATTTTATCCTATTACCTATGTGAAAATGAAAAAATGATGCTAAAATAAAATTTTTGCTGGAAAAATTAAAATGTCCATTTTTTCCTTCCATGTTGCTTTAGTCCCTGTGAAGTACCTGAAGGGTTAATAATCTTCTTGAATGTAGTTTTGAGTAGTTTGAGGGGTGCAGTTTTTAGAATGGTGTCATTTTTGGGTATTTTCTGCCATATAGACCCCTCAAAGTGACTTCAAATGTGAGGTGGTCCCTAAAAAAAATGGTTTTGTAAATTTTGTTGTAAAAATGAGAAATCGCCGATCAACTTTTAACCCTTATAACTTCCTAACAAAAAAAAATTTTGTTTCCAAAATTGTGCTGATGTAAAGTAGACATGTGGGAAATGTTATTTATTAACTATTTTGTGTCACCTAACTCTGTGGTTTAACAGAATAAAAATTCAAAATTTGAAAATTGTGATATTGTGAAAATTGCAAAAATTAACGACCTCAATTTACCACTAATATGAAGCCCAATATGTCATGAAAAAAACAATCTCAGAATCGCTAGGATGCGTTGAAGCGTTCCTGAGCTATTACCTAATAAAGGGACGCTGGTCAGAAATGCAAAAAATGGCCAGGTCATTAAGGTCAAAATAGGCTGGGTCATGAAAGGGTTAAAATGGCAGCCGCTAAAGGGCCTTATTCCCGCATTGCTGTTTTAAAATGCCAATTGGAAATAAGTCAATGGTGCCCCCAAGAGTTAAAAAATCTCCAGGGTCTCAGTTACTGTGTAGTAGGTGAGACACAGGAGAACACTTTCAGGGCAAATTTTTCCTGTCCCCAATCACGTGATTGCCAATATTTAATGAATAATCATGATCAAGCAAAAAAAAAAAGTGTTTCCGCTATAAAATCCATTTCTCTGTCTTATGACAAGACATAATAATAGTAGGATAGTGTGCACTCAGGTTTCTTATTATGAGGCTAGGTGCTGGTGAATTGGACTGTAAAGCCCCAGATTCCAATGAAAAATATATAATTCACCGCACACTCAGAGATGATTCTTTGCACAAAATTATAGATTTATTAGTTGACATCCAGTCCAAAAAGGAAGAAGTGCCATAAAAGAGAAATATATACAGCTTAGAGGCCCAACGTTTTGACCCTCCCGAGTCTTAATCATGGGGTACTAAAAAATAAAATAAAAGAACACATAAGACATATGCAAAATGGACCAAACAAGAAACAAAGAACAAAAATTGGAACATAATAAAATCAAAATAAATCTGGCATGGGCAGATGTAGAATATAACATGCTACACAGTTACATAACATTAGCTAAATATTGCAAAAATGACAAAAAGAATGGAGTCCATTTGTTACACGATGTACAATAATAGTCCATATATACAGGAATGCAAGAGACATGGTAATATACCTTGGTTGCTGTAGTATCGTGAATAAGGCAAGCCTGCAAGATATGTAATCCATTGGATATCCAGTGATACTAAAGAGAATGGTGTAACTATTAGTAAATGTACCAATAAATAGTGGCCAGGTGTATAGGTTAAAATTACCTCCAATATCTGGTGGAGGCTGAAAAGTGGTCACTTAGTATTCTCAACCTGTGTAAAGCATATTGAGTTAGATAGATGCCTATAATTAGTAAATCACCCCTGTGTCATCCGCTTAGTCAGATGACTTTTCCTATTTTCTAATTTTTACTTCTTTCATTTTTTGCCGTTAGGGTTAAGGTTGAACTTCGGGTTAGAGATAGGCTTAAGGTTATTTGTGTTCCAAAATTCAAATATTGCTCCTTATGTTTCAAGCCCTGTTGTTTATCGAAACAGAACTTTTTGACTACATCAGTGTGCACATGTGCAGGACATTTTGCGGCCCGTGCTGCTACCAGAAACACTAATGTCAGTTACCGAACTTTGGACAACTTTTGCCACGAATCCAAATGTGCAATGTTTGTGCCGAATTTGAGATTGGCAAAGGTTTTATGAACAAGTTCGCTCATAGCTAGTTATTACCAAATAAATTAGTACTGGTCAAATTTCAAAAATTTGTACCGGTAATTAAGGTACATATTTGCTTGATCACTAAGGTGTTAATTTGCTTTATTACTAATGTTTGAAAACAGATTTGATGTATGAAAACTAGAGTTGAGCGAAACGGGTCTTCAAATTCAAAAATAGCCGACTTTAGCTAAAGTCGGGTTTCGCCGATCGAAACCCGACCATAGCATGAGGTCAGCCATGAGGTCGCCGATCAGAGTGCCAAAGTCGCGTTTCAAATAATGCTTCCAGCGCCTTTTCTCAGCCAATGAAGGTGGACGCACACTGTGGGCAACGCAATGACATGGGCAGCGGCCACCACCATCTTAGAGAAGGGCATTGAATTGATTGGCTGGCTTTGTGTGGTGTCACAGTGGGTATAAAAGGCTGTGACCGCCGACCGCCATCTTACTTCTGCCGATCTTAGAATAGGGAGAGGTACTGCTGCTGATTCTGAACAGGGAGAGCGTTAGGCAGGGAAGAAGAAAAAAAACTGCTTCTGCTGATAGTGCTTTTCACTGCACAGTTAGTGTGCAGTGAAAGGGGAGGATTTGTGTTGTGTGCAGCAGTGCTGGTGGTGATTAGGCTGCCTTCATTGCTGTGTGCACACTGCTGTTCAAACTTCTTTTTTCAAAGCACTCCAACTTTTATTATTTTGTCCTGGTGAGTTACTGTGGTGTATGCTCCTCACACACTACCGTGTACCGGCTGGTATCACAGACAAATAGAAGCTATCTGGGTGTGACTCTGGAAGAAAAAGCCGAGGAGTTTTTCCAGACCTACATCTTAGAGTGCTGTCTGCTTTTCAAACAGTTTCGTATATCTGCTGTTTGATTACAGTCAAAACTAGACAGAGACAGTGTGTGTCAGTCCCTATACAAAAAGACGGAGATTGACAATTGTCCATACAGACACCGTATAGCGGTGTACACTCCTCACATACTACTGTGTACCGCCTTGTATCATGGACAAATAGAAGCTATCTGTGTGAGACTCTGGAAAAAAAAGCCGAGGAGTTTTTCCATTTTTCCAGACCTACACCTTAGAGTGCTGTCCGATTTTCAAACAGTTTTGTGTATCTGCTGTTTGATCATGGTCAAATCTAGACAGAGACAGCATGTGTCAGTCCGTGTATAAATAGACGGAGATTGACAATTTTCCATACAGACACCGTATAGAGCTGTCCGATTCTCAAACCGTATTGTATATCTGCCATTCGCATTACAGTCACATCTATACAGAGTCAGCGTTTTTGTGTGACACTCCATAAATACATATACGGAGATTGTTAGTTACGCAAAAAACATATACGGCTGTACACTTCTGATACAGTTCCGTATATCTGCTTGTTGGATTACGGTCCAATACATACTGTGAAAGCATCTGTGACTAACAAAATATATACGTAGATTTAATTTTTTTAATATACCTTACACAACTGGACACTCCTCATACAGTACCATCTCTCTGCTGTTATTTTTGGTACATTTTCCCAAACATGAGGAAGTATGGTTGCAGAGGCCGCGGACGTGGGCAGGGGGGCATGGCTGGTACTGATGGTGGTGGTGCATCGGCTGGTTCTGGCAAAAGCACAATAGCAGCTAAGGCAGGAGGTATTGAGCCTGCGTCATCATCTGGCTCAAGAAGGCCTGTAAGGTTGCCTTTTCTTGGAGTAGGAAAACCGCTTTTAAAGCCGGAGCATCAGGAACAGGTTTTGGCGTACAATGCCGAAACAGCCACCAGCTCTATTGCCTCCTCTTCTGAACGTTCGAAACCTACAAGCATGGAGTCATCAGTGCAGGGTTCTGGTCAGGAAAAACACCTTTCCTAGTGTCCTTCACCCCGACCAAAAGTTAAGGATGTGGCAGCCCACACTTCAGATTACTCTATGGAGCTCTTTTCACATACCATGCCTGGGTTATCCAGTCAAATCCAGAATTCCCCAGTCCAAGATGAATCTGACATGGAGTGCACTGATGCACAGCCACTGCTAGATGATTCTGCTGGTACATTGACCCAGAGCACTACATTGCCCTTGCAGTCTATTGAGCCAGAATCTGACCCTGATGAAACTCAGGTGCCCCTTCCCGCATACTATACCACCATACACGGTGACACAGAGGAAGGTAGAGAGGAAGGTGCAGATGACTGAAGAGGAGGTGATGGATGACCCAGTTCTTGACCCTGATTAGCATTCATTGGGGGAGGAGGGTGGCGCTGGCAATAGTTCAGATAAGGATCCGCAGTAGGCATTGACATTGCAGCAGCGGTTATCTGCCTGGCCCGTAGCTGTCCAAAAACATGGAACAAAAACTAAAACAGTTGCAGGACAGCTTGGACAGACGGTCAACTTAGCACAGCGTGCAAGGCCAGAAAATGTATACCATAGTAGGAAGAGTGCAGTGTGGCACTTCATTGTCCAAAATCCTACTGATGAGGCAAAGGTTACCCATAAGAAGTACGGAAGGACCTTCAGCCGAGGTAAACAACTCAGAAATTTGAATACCAGTTGCATGCTTAGACATTTAATCAACATGCACTTGCAAGCGTGGACAGACTACAAAACCTCAGGTAGCACATGTGCACCTGCTCCGACTGAAGGTAGCCAGCAACGCTCCATCGCTTCCTCCACTGTAAGACCACTGAAACCGTTAAGCACACCACCAGCACTAAATGTTGAGGTGTCGTCGAAAGGCCAAAGCACTCAGGTAATCACAATGGTTTTGCAACACAACACTGAATCTAGGCCATCACCACCAATACCATCACCAACCCCCTCTCACTCCGTCCGGTGCAACGCTACTTCCCCCATATGCAGCTCTCCAGTCCAGCTCACCCTACCAGACACTCTGAGTAGGACAAGAAAGTACTCATCCTCTCATCTGCGTACACTTTGTTTGAACGCCTACATTGCCAAACTAATCTCATTAGAGATGATGCCCTACCGTTTGGTTGAAAGCGAAGCTTTCCGCGACCTCATGGCCTACGCTGTCCCACACTATGACCTACCCAGGTGGCACTTTTCTCAAAAAGGCATCCCTGCCCTCCATCGGCATGTGAAAGACCACATTGTCCATGCACTAAATCAGTCAGTGAGTGGAAAGGTACACCTCACAAAAGATGCATAGACCAGTAGGCATGGCCAGGGCCCTTACGTGTCCATCACTGCGCACTGGGTTAATGTGCTGGATGCAGGCTCCACTGGGGACAGCGGTGGAGGAACAGTGCTGCCTAGCCCACGGTATAGGAAACAGTTGGCTGTAGGCTTTCGATCCTCCTCCTCTATCAGTGAAAGCTCGTCCACAGAGCACAGTCACACGAGCACTCCATCCACAGCTGGCAGTGTTGCACATGAGGTGTCCCACTATCAAACAGCTAATGGTAAGCGTCAGCAGGCTGTGTTAAAGATGATGTCTTTGGGCGGAAACAGACACACCGTGGAGGTACTGGCCAACTACTTGCAGCAACAAACTGAGTCATGGCTGGGCAGTCTACATCTTGAGGCAGGCAAGGTAGTCAGTGATAATGGCTGTAATTTTGTGGCAGCCATAGCCCGTGCAAAACTCACACACATACCTTGCCTGGCTCACACTTTGAACCTGGTGGTGCAGTGCTTCCTTAATAATTATCTGGAGTTAACATCCCTGCTCCATAAGGTGCGAAGACTGTGCTCGCACATCCGTCGCTCAAACGTCCACTCCACTCGTATGCAGAAGTTGCAGCGATTGCTCCACCTCCCCAAGCACCGCCTAATCATAGACGTTGCAACAAGATGGAACTCCACCCTGCACATGGTTGAGAGGCTGTGCGAACAGAGGCAGGCTGTAATGCATTTGTGGGAGAATACATGGTCAGGCAGTTTGAGGGAAGACATGGAATTGTCGGGTGTGCAGTGGTCAAAGCTGAAAGACCTCTGTAAAGTCCTTCAGTGTTTTGAAGAATGCACACGGCTGGTAAGCGCAGACGACGCCATCATGAGCATCCCACTTATGCGTCTGCTCATGCAAACTTTGACGCACATTAAGGAACAGGCGTCTGCAGCAGAGGAGGAGGGAAGCCTTGATGACAGTCAGCCATTGTCTGGTCAGGGAACTGTCCTGGACGAGGTGGAGGAAGAAGAGGAGGAGGATGAGGGGGATGATTATTTTGGGCAGGAGGATGCTTCTCAGGGGGCAAGAGAAAATGTTGGCGGTCCAAGGTCAGGAACAGTGTTTGTGCATGACTGTAGGGATATGGGTTTGCCAGAAAGTGCTCCTCCACCTACCACTGGCAGTGCATCATTGACACCTGGAACATTGGCCCACATGTGCGATTATGCCTTGCGGATCTTAAAAAACGACCCCCGCATTTCAAAAATGATGAGGGATGTTACTACTGGCTGGCCAGCATCCTCGATCCACACTACAAAGGCAAATTACACAACATCATGCCACAGGAGAACCTAAAGATAATATGGGCTAACAAATAAGCAACTCTGGTAAACCATTTGTTTGAGGCTTTCCCAGCACACAGCAGCGGAGAGATGTTCATGTTGCACACAGCCGAAGTGGCGTTGGAGACAGGGGTTTAATGACCATGTTGTGGAATGATTTCTCAAGTACCGCTCACACGACTGCTAATACTGCTTCGATTAAAAGTGACAGGGACAGCAGTTGTCAACTATGGTTACAAACTACTTCTCCTCCCATATCGATGTTCTCCCTCACAGGTCATTCCCCTTTGACCATTGGGCCTCTAAACTGGATGCCTGGCCTGAATTGGCACAATATGCCTTACAGGAGCTCGCTTGCCATGCTGCTAGTGTGTTATCTGAAAGAGTCTTCAGTGCTGCTGGATCAATCCTGACAGAAAAAAGGACCCGTCTGTCTACCCAAAATGTTGATTATCTAACCTTCATTAAAAAGAACCATGCATGGGTTTCAAAGCATTTTGTCCCACCTTCCCCTGATGACACATAGGTTGCCAGAAAACTGCCTCGTTTTTGTCCTCCTCTTCCTCGGACTTGCCCAATTCCGCCCTTTGCAGCAGCTGAATGTCCAGCCAACACATCAACATATGCCATTTTTTAAACATCCCAAAGTGAGCTGCCCATCCCCCCAATGGCTCGGGTCAACACCTGGAGCACCTGGGCAAGTGCCGTTGCTCTGAACAGGTGGATGGGCCCACTGATGGCCAACGGCACTGGCACAGGGCCCCTCATAGTACAATACAGTGTCTCTGACAGTGGGGGGGCCCACTCGCCATCAGACACACCAGCGTACTATGAGGGGCCCTGTGCCAGTACCGTCGACCACAAGTGTGCCCCCCCTGCTTGGTCATGGCCACAGAACTTGCAAGCTGCAATACTTACCTCTCCCTGCTCCACCGCTGTGTAGTCTGGGCAGTTAAATCCTTCACAGGGACGGCCACTAGAAATTTGGTTTATTGATCGATGATGGGTAAGATGTAGCTATGGCCTTTCCTGCTGGCCTCTACCTTCAGATGAACAATGGCTACCATTTGTAATGGACTTCAACTTACAAGTGGATGCAATGGTGCTTTATGATCACCTTTCACAGTTGTGATAGTCACAGACGTGTGACATTCCTGCCACCATTTTTCAATGTCTCCTCTCATGCCAATCCAATAGAATCGCCTACGGTCTGTGGCTTCTGTCTTTTGCGCTCCAAAATGACCAGACACATCATGATAGGCAGTGAGGACCATGTCTACATCTCTCCCTGTGATCACAGTTTGATGGAGACGAGTAACGGTGATGTGATCCACACTACTGCGATAAAGCAATCCTTTCTTCACAAAGAACCATTTTCGCTGTCTCCTCAGACACAGTAATTTAGGGTCTGCATCGCCTCTGCAACATGTACCGGGAGGTTTTCCCGTGATGAGTAATTCCCAAATTTCTGCTAGCACTCGACTTTCCGTCCGTACTTGTATCCATGTAGTTTCCAGTAGTGGAGAGTCTGGGCTGGCTTACTGAGATTGAAATATATGAAGATTTAAAAGTACCACAACACTGTATACTGTTGTACGCTTCGAATACCTTTCCCTTTTTCTACTTTTTAAATTCTGGTGTAATACATACTGTGCCTGTGAGTGTCTGTGTCTGACTCCTGAAGTATAGACGGAAATTTAAAATTACCCCTAGACTGGATACACCTGGTATGTGCTGATACAGTACCTTTGTTCAAAATTTTGTATTACGGTATCATCCATTGTGAGAGAGCGTGTGTGGTTTACGCCTTCAATATATACGGTGAATCGGAGATACCAATTTTTACCCTATACTCGATACAGCTTGTATCTTGTTATACAGTACCTTTCTTCGACTTTTAGTATTACGGTCAAATTCATACTGAGTAAGCGTCTGAGACTGACTACAGGACTATGTATACGGAGATTTCATTTGTACCCTATAATATATATACTTGCTATCTTGATATCCAGTACCTTTTTTACAACATTTTTTACTATGGTCAAACCCAGACTGAGTGAGCGCCTGAGGGTGACTCCGGAAATATAAACCGAGATTTCAAATTTGGCCAACACTGTATACAGCTGTACGCTTGTGTTACATTACCCATTTACAGCTTTTCATATTCTTGTGTAATCCATACTGTGCCTGAGAGCATTTGTGTCTGCCTGCTGAAATGTATACGGAGATTCAGAATGTTTACACTATACTATATATACCTTGTATCTGGTGATACTGTACCCTTTTTCACCTTTTTATTTTATTGTGTTCTCCATACTGAGCCTGTGAGCGTCTGTGTATGACTCATGAAATATATACGGAGATTTACTGTTATCCCTAGACTATATAGAGCTGTACGCTTCTGATACAGTACCATACATCTGCTGGTATTTTGGGTCAATTTTCTAAAACATGAGGAAGTATGGTGGAAGAAGACACGGACGTGGGCATGGGGGGCCACCTGGTACTGATGGTGGTGGTGGTGCATCTGCTGGTAGTGCCAAAAACACAATAGCAGCTAAGGCAGGAAGTGTTGAGCCTGCGTCATGGTGTAGCTCTGGAAGGCCTGTAAGGCTCCGTTTTCTGTGAGTATGTAGACTGCTTTTAAAGCCGCCGCATCAGGAACTGTTTTTGGCTTACATTGCTGAAACAGCCTCCAGCTCTATCGCCTCCTCTTCTGAAGTTTAAAAAAATGCAAGCAATGAGTCATAAGTGCAGGTTTCTGGTCAGGAGCAACCACTTTCCTTGTGTCCTTCACCCACACCAAAAGTGATGGATGTGGCAGCACACACTTCAGATTACTCCATGGTTCTCTTTTTTCACATACCATGCCTGGGTTAATTAAAATGGGGCCCATCATATACTGGAGCATTCAAAATGGGGGACATCTGACACTGGAGCATCATCCATGAGGCCTATCATATACTGGAGCATTCTAAATGGGGCAGATCAGACACTGGATCAGCATCTATGGGGCACATGATACACTGGAGCATGAGAAATTGGGCCCATTATATATGGAGCATTATTAGGGCCCATAAGACACTGGAGCATCATCCATGAGGACCATCATATACTGGAGCATGCTAAATGGGGCAGATCAGACACTGGAGCAGCATCTATGGGGCACATGATACACTGGAGCATTAGAAATGGGACCCATTATATATGGCGCATTATTAGGGCCCATAAGACATGGGAGCATCATCCATGAGGCCCATGATATACTGGAGCATTCTAAATGGGGGACATCAGACACTGGAGCAGCATTTACGGGGCCCTTTATACACTGGAGCATTAGAAATGGGACCCATTATATATGGCGCATTATTTGGGCCCATAAGACACTGGAGCATCATCCATGAGGCCCATCATATACTGGAGCATTCCAGATTGGGGACATCAGACACTGGAGCAGCATTTATGGGGCCCATTATACACTGGAGCATTAGAAATGGAGCCCATTAAATGTGGAGCATTATTTGGGCCCATAACACACTGGAGCATCGTCCATGGGGACCATCATATACTGTAGCATTATGTGGAGCTCATCATATACTGTATGGAACATTATATGTGGCCAATTATTCTGTATGGAGAAATATATGGGGCTCATTATTCTGTATGGCGCACAATGTGGTGGCCATAATACTGTATGGAGTAATATACTGTCCTTTTTTGAGCTATTGTACAATTTAAAATACATCAGTCATGTCATGTAAGCAGTGAAGTATTTGTCATTGTACTATACCTATATTTCTGTGCCGTATCGGAGCATCATAAGCTGTGGTATGTGTTAAAGGGGCGCACTGACACTCTTTGGCCCAGGGCACATGAAAACCTGGAGCCAGCCCCCCCACAAGTTTAGCCAAATAACCCCCAGTTTTCAATGCTTAACTATTATTATGAAGTAAATTAAGGTTGACAAGCTTCAGTAATAAGAATTGATGTTTTTGGCATTGAAATGGGCACTGTAGGTGTGTTTACTGTCCTCCACTCCCTGCCGACTTTGCTTCCCCTTTGACTTGCATTGGGTTTCGTGTTTCAGTCGACCTCCGACTTTTCCCTATAGTCGGCCGATTTCGTTCTACCCGACTTTTGAGAAAGTCGGGTTTCATGAAACCCGACTCGACCATAAAAAAGGCAAAGTCGCTCATCTCTAATGAAAACCTATC
This sequence comes from Dendrobates tinctorius, assembly GCF_039654945.1. Classification (NCBI taxonomy): domain Eukaryota; kingdom Metazoa; phylum Chordata; class Amphibia; order Anura; family Dendrobatidae; genus Dendrobates; species Dendrobates tinctorius. The sequence goes on along the minus strand of NW_027361779.1, from coordinate 5,130,201 downwards.
CACTCTAACTAAGCTAAATATTTCTTAAAGTTGCAGCAAAATTTAGTTTAAATGCCTGAAAAGCTGCAAAAAAATAATGGACCGAGGAGGGCTGCAGTCAGGCTGAGCGTGGGCATATACAATGAGTGATAAATTATATACAAAGTGACAGTGTGACTGTTTAAACACTATTTGCACAGCTACATCTTCTGTGTGTTGTTGAAACACTGTTTTTATGTCTTCATTCTGATAGAGAATAATTATTGTGTATATCCATCTCTTCATGTGGAACCAGCAATTCTCTGCAGTGATAGTAAAGTTTAAGGAACATGTGCGCCACATTCATCTACACCTCAAAAACATTAATATTTAACTCTACAGGATATCATTATTAAGACTAACTTTGCATATCCTTTTACTCTTGCTGTGTTATTGCTACCATTCATATATATGAAAATATAAAATTAAGACAGCTGTAAAAAATAATGGCAAAAATCCAACAGCATGATCAAAATATTTCAGAAGCAACAAATGTGATTATTAGTCCATCAAAATGTTATATGACAGATATATAGAAATTCTATATAATGTTCCGAAAATAACACACATTATATTGAGAATAATTTATAGTAGCCAGTACATTGAAGATATCATTATTTTTATTTCATATAACTGTTCTATTCATCACACCTTAGTCTAAGAAATCCATTATTTGCAGCAATGACACTTTTTAACATTCTGTCGGATTGTAATGATGTTTGGAAAGAATGTCTACATATGCTTATTGTAGCTATTCCCAGAGACATGACATGTTCAAGTGGTATTTTGTTCTGACTACACATTGATGGCCATCCCACAGGAACTTACCAGGGTTCACAGGCTAGGGAATCTAAGCTCAGCTTCCCTTCACTAAATAGGTTTTGCATTGTTTAGGAGTATGGCATGCATTGGATCATTGTTTTGCTCCATTTTCCTAGCACTAACCAATGACAAACCACAGAGGGTGGCATGATGCTGTGAAATAGGGCCATATCCTTTCTAGTTCTCTGTGTATCCATGTAAATCTGTTACCTAACCAGCATCAACAAAACCCCATGCCATAAGGTTTCCTAATCCATTTTTGACAAAAGTCATTAAGCATTCTTTCTGCCAAGACGCGGCAAGGTTCACAGGGTGTCTACTTTCATGAAGTAGTCCTAATATTTCTAGTTTTCTGTCTATTATAGGAACTAAAATGCTAAAATGACAAATGTTTCATCTGTTACAAGACGCTCAAAAATGTGCCATGCAAACCCATGTGATTATAATGGAGTCTGTTAAGCTTCCATCAAGGTGTTCATAAATTTTTCAGGAAGAATAGCACTAAAAAAAGAGAAAGCAGCAGTCACCATTAGTGTCTTGTATCTTTATTTGAAACAAAAAAATGTAGTAGGCAAGATACAGTGGGATCCATGTAAGTGGCGGCCATTTTGCGCTGCTCTACCGATGCTTACAGGCACCAGCTTCCTGCCGCTGTAACCTAGCACTACATTTTTATTCCAAATAAAGATACAATACAAAAATAGGGAAAGCGCTCTTTGTGTAAATCTGCGGATCTTGTTTCAATACCACATAATGTGCTGCTCACCTGGGGAGGTTGTGTGTACCAGGCACAACACTGGAGAGGGCATGTGTGTCCGCTAGAGATGGCTGCAGCTACGACCACTTTAACAAAGTGTATACTGCTGGAACTGAAATGAATGTTTGAGAATAGAAAAAAACTTACAGGATATTCCAGGCTCTGCCAATGGATGAAGTATTTCCAAAGTCAGGTAGATGAAGAGTTTTATTGGATTATGGGTTTCCTCAGATATCTGAGGAAGAAGTTGGTTCAATTCCAAAATGTGCAATACAATAAAAACTCTTCATATACCTGACTTTGGATATCCATTATCCACTAGCAGTGCCTGGAATATCCTACAAGATTTTTTCTGACTCTCAAAAATATAGATACAAGACGCTGATTGTGACTGCTGCTTTTTCTTTCTTTCAAAGAATTTTAGTGGACCATTCTTTGTCGAGTTGAGTGCCACCTGCGTATCATCCTTGCAGAGTGGATGGCATTATTTGTTGTAGGTCTGGTTGTATTTGAGCTGCTCAGTAGTTCACAATCTTCATGTACAGAGTAGCACTATATGCTGTGTTATTTTTTTCTGGCTCTTTTTTATTTCCAGAATCAGCTATAATGGAACCTAATGAAGGCTCAGAGACAGCCTTAAAGGCAATTTGTGAGCACATTTTTACATATATATATTATACTAGAGTATGGTATCACTGTATATGCTCTTTTCCTCCATTAAATATGCATATCAGGATGGAAGTACGCTGGGACATGTCAATAGATTTGAAATAAGCAGTCCAAGTGCACTGGCAAATCCCTTGTGCACTCCAACACTATTTTTTATGGTTTCCATGCAAGATTTCTCATGATTGACACATCAGACTTCTACCAAATAAGTATCATCTTTTCTGGGGAACAAGCACCACTACTTCTAAATGTAAAAATGCGCTAAGTTTTTATTTAACGGGGTTATATTATTAAAAAATGCAATGGCATATCAGTAAGTTATCATATCAATTTTCAATCTATGATGTCTGACTCATGCAACATCTTAGGTCTCTAGAAGTAGCTGTCGGAAAATCACTGTTCCTCTTTGACTTCTGCCGCTACTTTCTTTTCCAGACCATTCATATTAAGTCATTTCCACCTCCTTTTGGCCATCAACAAGGGTTATAGTGGTCAGGTAACCTACCAGTTGGACAATGATTGCGCATCTAATGCCACCTGTTTCTTTAGTGAGACTCGAAGACTCCAGCAAAAAAAAAATTTTTTTGTCCTGAAAATGCAAAAAATATTGCAATTATTATTCTAATAATTTTGAGAGAAGTGACAAATACAAGAGTAATCTCAGAAGGAACAGAGGTATCACACAGTAGCAAACATTGGCCTATGTTAGGGGTAGCATGGTGGCTCAGTGACTAATAAGCTTAAATTTGAGGCAGCATGGTGGTTCAGTGGTTAGCACTGTAGCTCAGCTGGAATCATGGGTTGAAATTCCACCAATACAAAGTACTGCAAGGAGTCTGTTTGTTCTCCCTGTGTTAGCAAGACTTTCCTCTGGGTTCTTCGGTTTCCTCCAACACTCAAAAGACATACTGATAGGGAATTTAGATCGTGTGCCCCACTGGGGACAGTGATGATAATATATGTAAAGTACTGTGAAATTAATGGAGCTATATAAGCAAGTCAAAATAATGACAATAATATTAGAGCAAATATGAGTTGTTTTAGAAAACAGGGTATGAGTCTACAGGGGTTACATAATATTATTGCCCCCCCATTTTTGATTTAAAGAATTTATTACTTCATTTATTTTCCACCTGGGCCTCCGTTTTTAACAAAATCCTCTACTTTTATTAACTCAGTTTTTTAAGATAATTGTGTTTCTGAGTAGATAATTTATTCATTTTGAGGACAACAAGTATAATAACATCTCATAAGAAAAATCTGTTGCGCCATGCAAAATTGCAATCATGCAGTGCTGACTGGTCAACTGTGCAGTAGTTACAAGTCCGGTTGTGCTATAGTTTGTAATGACTTATTAATTGAGCAAAACTTTGCTTGTTTCAGTAGACAATGCTGCTAGGATCAGCAGTATTTGAGGTCATCTGAAAATGAAATCTAAAATGAGCAAAGTCGATGGTGTCCAATGTGTGTTTGTCATAACATATGCACATATGTATTAGAACTGTATTTGCTGAGATAAGAAATCAAATCTGTCGTCAATATTTTCATAAAAAGGACAGCCCTAGGGCAGATGGGCTCTAGAAATATAAACTTCGATGTAACACAATTGCTTTCTGGTTTGTCTGGGGATATTATAAGGCAGTTTAAAATAATTATCGCTACATTTGCAAGAAAGCAGTGGCATTTGGAGATTATAAAATTGCTTTTTAAATGGAAGGAATGTTTAGCTTCTTTGATGTTATACGCTGCAGGCACAGCTGAGCTAAAACTAATGACAATGCTCAGTGCTTCACCTGACAACTCTGATTCATGGACAAACTTCATTTTAATTAAAACTAAAGTTTTTATAAGTGGAATAACTGCATTTGAAAATAATAGCCTACTGCTGTGCACAGTAATAAAATGGAACAACGAAGAGAAAAATATATACTATAGATATTACTTAACAATTTCTTTATGCTGTGAGCATACCAATACATTGTATATTTTGAATTTATGCCAGAGCTATACTTGTTCCATTACTATCTGTGCACAAATATGCGGGAAAGTGCAAAGGCAGACAATTGAAATTGTATTGCTGCTTTATGACACATAACTGTTGTCATGTCATCAAATGCGTATGTGGTTCAAGCATCATCAGTCAACCACATGAATGTGTACGGTACTGTGCTCATTGTATCATGAATCAATTATCTCTATTGTTCCTGGGAGACGAAGCCTTCCATGTTCCTTCCATCATTGGCATGCTGTCTAGGACTATAAATTTGATTATGGCACGTTGACTAACATGCTATGCCGTTCAGGAGGAAACAAAATATTATGACGGCAGTTTAGTGAATTGAGTACAGACACCCTCAATATCACAAGAAGTTTTTATTCTGTAAAAAGTGTCTAGACTAAAAGATTAATGTACTTCCAACTAGAGATCATCGAATATATTTGAGGCAAATAGAATTTGAGTCACATTTCCTGGAATCCAAAGGTCCCATCAGATTCAAACAAAGCTCAAGTCAATTAATGAGAATCTCCTTTTACACATTATAGTAGATTCTCTCTCTTTCACTCTCTCTATCCCTCTCTCTTAACACTGTCTAAACGCTCAAAGCACGCATCACTTAATCCAAATCACACTAACATGTTTCTTCTTGCAAGAATTGACTGAGAACAACAATAAAGTGGAGAAACCAGTCTTTATTCTCTTTTGTTTTCTAAATTATGGGTTACTATTGGTCGGGAATAGGGAAATTGTACTATTTGATAATTTGTTGCTATTAATTAAAAGTTATATTTTATCTATACATTCACATTTCTTTACTCTTCTTTGCCTTTCCTAACATTTTACATTATGACTGACACAGGGTTCACATATCCATAAGGACCATCATGACTACTATACTTGTCCTATGTCAGAACTGTGCCCTTCTTCTTTTCTCTCTCTTGCATATCACTTCCAACTTACACATTAAAACAGACAGAATTCACAACTAAGAAAATTCATGGTTCTTCAAATTTTGTCTCCTATATTTTTTCATTTGTTACTTTATAGTTCTAGCCATTGAAGTAATATTGATAATCAGAGTTAAAAATAGATGTAAACTTGCAGTATCGTTCACTGCGCTGCTTGCAATTGTGCACCTTGCTCGCTCCTCATTGTCGATTTCCTTATACCTCCCCATGTGTTTTGTATTTCCTCATTAGTGCATTAGTATATTTTAATCTTTGTTTGTATTTCACTTTGTAAGCAGTGTTCAAGAGCTGTGTTGCTCGAAACGTGTATGGTCTCATTACACACCACCCCCTGTCATTGTTGCGCCATCTGAGATGTCTGTTTTGTAATTTTGAATTTTTTATGGATTATCCAATAAAAGTTTTCTAATTTTTAAATAAGCCCTGTGAGTGAGCTGGATCTACTTCTATTTTTCCTATTAACAGGTATTTTATGCAGAGAGATAACAGCAGTGAATACTCCACGCAGGGAGTGAGGGGGTAATGGAATATAAAACCCACAGGGTAAACGGGGACAGAGCAACAACAGAGGGTCAAACAACGAGTTAACTTATCAGTCTTTGGTTCCTGGTCGACGGAGGCTCGAAAATCCCACAATGGCGCCGTAGGTGACGAGAGCAATCTCCGATATGATCCTGGAGGAAAGTGTTGCACAGTCTCTGAGTGACAGCAAAGTGTCCTGGCTCCCTCACACGTGGTCTTGTGGTCCTGGAACAAGCTGCTGGCTGAGAGAAGGGCTGAAGCTCCACAATAGGTGTGCAATATCCCGGGATGAAGGCCGCAGTCTCACTGTTACAGACTACGCGCACGGGAGGATATGTACTGCGTAGCGTGTCAGCAATTGTCAGCTGTTCAGACCGGTTGGTGCTGTAGACATCAGACGTCAGTGAGGAAACAGTCTCAGAAGGTACTTCAATTAGGTGCAAAGGTCTGCCCCGGTCAGAAAGTCCTTCCCCTGGCAACAAGGGTGACAGCCCCGACAGTTCCGGCCCAGACACGTGAGAGACGCCACTAGCCCGGTCCATCTTTCTACATAGGCATGCACTGTAGACAGAGTTTTGGTCACTGTCCTGTGAAATCTCATAATCTCAAGTTTAGAAGGCACATAAGAATCCATCACAAAGTGGCTTCAACTGGTTATAACCAGATTGCATGCATGTCCATTTGAAAGGATAATAGACACTTCAGTGATCCTATGTGAACTGTATTTGGGGTTTTAATTTAGAGATACAATTGAATCTATGCAAAGCGAATATGAGTCAAATTTTCAGAAAACTGCCTGTCCCATCAAATTTGAACTATGTACGGCTTCAACCATTCATTGCTGTTATCAGTAATTGGCTACAACAGTCAAGTGTCCCTGGTGCCAAAGGAAAATGTATGGAATGAGGCTTAAAGAAGACGATTCATGAAGAGGACCATTTTTCAGGTTGAACTAGACACACAATGTAATAGAGAATGCAGAGCAGAATAAAATTTTTTTTTAACTTTGAGTCTCCATTGTGGAGATATTAGAAATCAAAACGTTTGGCACCTAATGAGTTAACTTTAGTTCAAGTAAGTGTTCTCAGGTGGCATCTCATACGGGCAGAATAAGTTCATGCCCCAGTGCAAACACCCTGTTTTATCCCACTCTGCATCCACTGTTACATCCTGTGTCTAGCTCGGCATGTATAATTTGGTGAAAAATTCTCTATAACCCCTTTACCCCCAAGGGTGGTTTGCATGATAATGACCAGGCCAATTTTTACAATTCTGACCACTGTCCCTTTATGAGGCAATAACTCTGGAACGCTTTCATGGATCCTGCTGATTCTGACATTAAATTCTCATGATATATTGTACTTCATGACAGTGGTAAAAAAATTTTGGTACGACATGCATTTATTTGTAAAAAAAACAGAAATTTGGCAAAAATTTTGAAAATTTCACAATTTTCCAACTTTGAATTTTCATGCCCTTAAAACAGAGAAATATGTCACACAAAATAGTTAATAACTAACATTTCCCAAATGTCTACATTACATCAGCACAATTTTGAAACCAAATTTTTTTTTGTTAGGAAGTTATCAGGGTTAAAAGTTGACCAGCGATTTCTCATTTTTACAACACCATTTGTTTTTCTGGGACCACATCACATTTGAAGTCACTTTGAGGGGCCTGCATGAAAGAAAATATGAAAAAGTTACACCATTCTAAAAGCTGTACCCCTGAAGGTGCTCACAACCACATTAAAGAAGTTTGTTAACCCTTCAGGTGCTTAACAGGAATTTTTGGAATGATTAAGAAAATGAACATTTAACTTTTTTTCACAAAAAATTTACTTCAGATCCAATTTGTTTTATTTTACCAAGGGTAACAGGAGAAGTTGGACCCCAAAAGTTGTTAAACAATTTGTCCTGAGTACGCTGATACCCAATATATACAGGTAAACCACTGTTTGGGCACACGGCAGAGGTTGGAAGTGGAACGCCGTTTGACTTTTCAGTGCAAAATTGGCTGGAATTGAGATCGGATGCTATGTCACGTTTGGAAAGCCCCTGATGTGCCTAAACAGTGGAAACCCCCCACAAGTGACACCATTTTGGAAAGTAGACCCCCTAACAAACTTACCTATACCTGTGGTGAGCACTTTGAACTCCCAAGTGCTTTACAGAAGTTTATAATATAGAGCTGTAAAAATAAAAAATCTTATTTTTTTCACAAAAATGATTTTTCACCCCAATTTTTTATTTTCCCAAGGGTAACAGGAGTAATTGGACCCCAAAAGTTGTTGTGCAATTTGTCCTGAGTATGCTGATACCCTACATGTGGGGGTAAAACACTTTTTGGGCGCATGGCAGAGCTCAGAAGGGAAAGAGCACCATTTGACTTTTTCAATGCAGAATTGGCTCTAATTGAGATCAGACGCATGTCGTGTTTACAGAGCACCTGATGTGCCTAAACAGTGGAAACTCCCCAGTTCTAACTCCAACCCTAACCCCAACAAAACCCTAACCCTAATCCCCACCCTAACCATAACCACAAACCTAACCCTAACACACCCCTAACCCTAATCCCATCCCTAACCCTAATCCTAACCCTAACCTTAACCCTAATCCCAACCCTAACCCTAACACTAACTTTATCTCCAACCCTAACCCTAACTTTAGCCCCAACCCTAACTTTAACCCCAACCCTAATCCTTACTTTAGCCCCAGCTCTAACCCTAACTATAGCCCTAACTCTAACCCTAGACCTAAACCTAGCCCAAACCCTAACCCTAATTGGAAAATGAAAAATAAATACACTTTTTTATTGTATTATTTCTCCCTAACTAAGCAGGTGATAAAGGGGGGTATGATTTACTATTTATAGCGGGTTTTTGTAGCAGGTTTTTATGTTTGGCAGCTGTCACACACTAAAATGAATTGAGGCTTGCAATAGACGTCAATAGCAATAATAAAGGATTTTGGGGATATGTCAAAAGTAAAAAAAAGAAAAGTCAAAGATGCTATAGGATTTTTACAGAATGAAAATGATGAAATGGTAAGACAGGATGTTGAGAAGGCCGAACTTTTAAATTCTTATTTTGCATCTATTTTCTCTCAGAAAGGAAATGTAACATCAACCGTTCTTCACTGTCCTATTAAGGGAATAGAAGAATCAAGGATATCTATAAACAGAAAGATAGTGAGGAAACACTTAGCTAACCTAAATGAATTCAAGTTTCCAGGTCCAGGTGAATTACACCCCAGAGTACTGAAGGAGATAGCAGAAGAAATTTTTGAACCCCTCTCCATAATCTTTGAAAATTCTTGGAGAACAGGAGAAGTCGCAGAAGACTGGAGAAGATCAAATGTTGTTCCTATCTTCAAAAAGGAGAAGAAGGTGGACCCAGGCAACTATAGGCAAGTGAGCATGACTTCTATACCAGGAAAGATCTTTGAAAAAAACATGTATGTAAGTACCTGGATAAGAATGAAGTGATTATACAGAGTCAGCATGGGTTTTTTTAACTAATAAGTCATGTCAGACTAACTTAATTTCCTTCTATGACAGAATCACTGATTGGGTGGATCAGGGAAATGCTGTAGATATAGTATATCTTGAATTCAGAAAAGCATTTGACAAAGTATCTCACACAATCCTTATTGAAAAAATGGCTAAGTATAGAATGGACAAGGCAACTGTTAGGTGGATTCATAATTGGCTTAGTGAACAGACCCAAGGAATGGTCATAAATGGCTGTACATCCAGTTGGAAGAATGTCTCAAGTGGGGTACCACAGGGCTCTGTTCTAGACCCTGTTTTGTTCAACTTCTTTATCAACGATTTAGATGAAGGAACTGAGGGTAATCTGATTAAATTTGCTGATGACATAAAGCTAGGAGGTATAGCTAATACTAGAGAAGAGAGAGAGGATTCAAAAAGATATAAATGAACTGGAGCAGTGGGCAACAACTAACAGAATGTTTTTTAACAGGGAAAAATGCAAAGTAGTACATCTGGGCAATAAAAATGAAAAAAGCATATACAGAATGGGAGGAATAGGGCTAAGCAACAGCACATGTGAAAAAGACTTGGGTATACTAATAGATTGTGAAGAGGTCAGCTTACACTGAGTCAACTTTTTCTTTAGAGTGGACCCTCTGGATCGTGGCACCCACTCACCGAGGGCGAGATGACCTTGTGAGGAACCACCCCCTATACATGGAGTGTCAGGGGCAAGACCAAGGGGGTGAGCCACCACAACTGCTGGCACCAGACGGCCGGCTCAGATAGACACTAGGTACGAGTGTCTGACGACAAGGACGTGCAGGAAACAAGACAGGACAAGACGTAAGTTCAAGGTATCTTCATTAAGACAAATTCAGGATAACATTCAGTGCAAAACGTGATAACAAGCAAACACGGCAAGGTGCGTGCATGGCATGCCAAGGTCCATGGAATAGTACGTGCTGGAAGGAAAGTCTGGTTACAGGCAAGGACACGATGACATCGGACTCTGGACAGCTGGCAGGGATCAGGGCATCAGGCTGTAGACGTCATGCTTACGATCTCTGTCAGGGATGGCAGGCTCCGGGAATCCAGCAGGCAAACCAGGGTACAAGCAAGGAGGCACGACGGATCTCCAGGCATGGTGTGTGTTAGGGAACACACTGAGGTCCAAGGCAAGATTCCAGGCAGGGTGCATGCTAGAGGCACACCAGGGTCCAGGGTAAGGTGCAAGGCAAGGTGCGTGTGTAGAGGACACACCAGGTTCAAAGTGCAAAATACAGTGCATGTGTAGGGGACATGCCAGGGTTCAAAGTTCAACATACAAGACTTGATGCGTGTATAGAGACACGCCAAGGCACAAGGGACAAGGCAGAGTCCTGCGCTTGCAGAGGGCACACCAGGGTCATAGTTCAAGGCAGAGTCCTGCATGTGCAGAGTGGCACGCCAGGGTCAGGGTTCAAGGCAGAGTCCTGCGCATGCAGAGGGCACACCAGGGTCAGGGTTAAAAGCAGAGTCCTGCACGTGCAGAGGGCACACCAGGGACAGAGTTCAGGGTAGGACCTGTGCGTGTGAGAGGGCACGACAGGGTACATGGCTAGACCTGCGTGTACTTTTACAGAAGCACGGGGAGGTATGCCACGGGGCAGGCAAGGGCCTGTGCATGCTAAGAGAAGCACGGAGAGCACAGTGCAGAGATAGCGTAGGTGCAAGGAAGCACAGAGAGCACGGCTGGGGCACTGGCTAGCTGGACAGGGTGCAGCACAAACAGGCGGGCAAGACTCCAGCGAACCCGGCTGGGGCATAGCAGGTGACACAGCTGTCACTGACCGACGAGCACGGCTGAGGCACAAGCAGGCGGGCACGGCTAGGGCGGGCATGGCTGAGGCACAAGCAGGAGGCTAGGAAGGCCAGGCGCATGCAAAGGGCACACGAAGAAGCAAGGCAAGACAAAGCAAGAAACAAGGCAAAGCTAGGCAGGGTACGGAATAATGAGCGGACCGTAGGCAGAAACACAGAGCCAGGTCAGAGCGAGAACAGAGCTAGCAGCGGAGCGTAGGCCAAAGCCCAGAGCAGGGAGAACCTTGAGACTAGCGTAGAAATGTGTAAGAGAGCACAATAGGACAGAGTCTAGCAGCAGAGCATAGACCGAAGCCCAGAGCCGGGTCAAGGGAGCACCTTGAGACTAGACATGGAAATGTGCAAGAGAGCACCATAGGACAGAGTACAGAAAACCAGGCAGAGACAGAGAATGTGGAAGTACTACAAGGCTCAGAATAGCAAAGGCCAGACATGACGAAACAGGCAAGTGTTATGAATGAGTCACCGAAGGAGGAAAAAACAAAAATACAAGCTAAGTCCAGAAAACCGGAGAAGTTGGTAGCTATCGGATTGCAGACCCCTGATCCTATCCACAACAACTAACAGTAGCCGTGGGGAGTTCCTACGATGCCCTAGACCCCTCGATCACAGCTGGAGAACTAAATAGGCCTAAAGAAAGAAAGGGGAAATCTAATCTGCCCCAGAGCAGACCCCAAAGCAATAGGCAGCCCCCAACATATAATGACGGTGAAGCAAGATGAAAACACTAACACAGATAGAAAGATAGGTTGAGCAAACGATGGGGCCCAAGCTAACTAAAAAGGACAGGATAGAAAAGCTGCTGTCTGCAATCCAGAAAAAACCCTACCAAAAAATGTCCCAACCGTCTGATAGGAAAAACAGGCCCTGAAGTCGCTAGGACTTCAAAATGACTATATCAGCACTCAGGTAAATTCTGAAGACAGAGCAAAGAGACAAACTGATCAGAGACAAAAATGGAACTCAGCACACCCCCGACCGGGGATGGCGGAACTCCAAAAAACAAGGTAAACAAAACAAAACTAATAAGTTCAATAGCAGAGCAAAAACTTATCTTTGGGAAGCAGGAATCAGACTGGTCTCCAAGAATCCAGCAGAGAAATCACCAGCGACTCAGAAGGGCGTCGGCTGCCTTATATCCAGTCAGAATTTCCTGTTACCCAGTCATCATCTACCAGATCAGGTGTTTGGTAATCAGCCTCACTACCTTCCTTCACCAGAAGAGGGAGTTCATCAGACATCGACGGTGAAGGGGAAAATGAACTCACAACAGTACCTCCCCCTTGAGGAGGGGTCACCGAACCCTCATCCACGCCACCAGGGCGATCAGGATGGGCCCGATGAAAGGCACGAACCAATCTTTCGGCATGAATATCGGATGCAGGGACCCAAGAATTATCCTCCTGGCCATAACCCTTCCATTTAACCAAATACTGGAGTCTCCGTCTAGCCAGGCGAGAATCCAGTATCTTCTCAACCTCATATTCCACATTACCTTCAACCAATAACGGGTCAGGAGGTGCCACCACAGGAACTACTGGCTCAACAAACCTCTTTAACAGAGACTTATGAAACACATTATGGATCTTAAATGTAACAGGAAGAGCCAACCGAAAAGAGACTGTATTAAGAATCTCCAAAATCTTGTAAGGTCCAATAAATCTAGGTTTAAACTTTGGAGAAGCCACCTTCATAGCGATATTCTTTGATGACAACCAAACCATATCACCCACCTTAAACTGGGGACCAATGGTCCTATGCCGGTTGGAAAACCGCTGGGCCTTTTCCTTGGAGAGAGACAACTTATCCACCACTTGGTCCCAGATCTGGTGCATTCTCTCCACCACAGTGTCAACACCTGGACAGGCAAAAGGCTCCACCTGCCCTGAAGAGAATCGAGGATGAAACCCAAAGTTAAAAAAAAAAAAGGTGACATCAAAGTGGCAGAACTAGCTCTATTATTTAAAGCAAATTCGGCCAAGGGAAAAAATGAAACCCAATCATCCTGATCAGCAGAAATAAAACATCTCAAATACGACTCCAAAGTCTGGTTTGTTCCCTCCGTCTGCCCATTGGTCTGAGGGTGAAACGCAGAGGAGAAGGACAACTGAATTCCCAGCTTGGAACAGAAAGTCCTCCAAAATCTAGACACAAACTGAACTCCTCTGTCAGATGCAATGTTCTCAGAAATCCCATGCAAGCGAACCACCTGTTGCAAAAACAAGGGCACCAACTCTGAGGAAGATGGCAACTTAGGGAGTGGTACAAGATGGACCATCTTAGAGAATCTATCACAAATCACCCAAATAACAGTCATTCTCTGAGAGACAGGCATATCAGAGATAAAATCCATTGAAATATGGGTCCATGGCCTTCTGGGCACCGGCAAAGGCATCAACAACCCACTAGAGTGAGAACAAGGTTTAGACCGAGAGCAAATCCCACAGAACTGCACAAAATTCCTGACATCACGAGACAAGGCGGGCCACCAAAAAGACCGACTCACCAATTCTCTAGTACCAAAAATACCTGGATGACCAGCCAATGCAGAGCAATGAACTTCAGACATCACTCTCTTCCTCCACTGGTCAGGAACATACAATTTTCCAATGGGACAACGCTCAGGTTTGTCCTCCTGAAACTCTTCCAGAGCACGTCTCAAATCGGGCGAGATGGCAGAAAGAACTACCCCCTCACCTAAGATGGTAGCAGGCTTGGTCACAACAGGAGAATCAGCAAAGAAACTCCTAGAGAGGGCGTCTGCCTTGACATTCTTAGTGCCCGGAAGAAAAGAGACCACAAAATCAAAACGTGTGAAAAACAAGGTCCACCTAGCCTGTCTAGGATTCAAGTGTTTGGCCGACTCCAGGTAAATCAAATTCTTGTGGTCAGTAAGGACCAAGACTTGATGTTTAGCTCCCTCCAACCAATGTCTCCACTCCTCAAATGCCCATTTCATGGCTAACAGTTCCCGATTCCCCACATCATAGTTACGTTCGGATGGGGAGAACTTTCGGGAAAAGAAAGCACAGGGATTCATTTTAGATGTTACAGGATCTTTTGGGACAAAACAGCTCCTGCACCAATCTCAGAAGCGTCCACCTCTACCTGAAACGGGAGTGAGACATCAGGTTTCCACAAAACCGGAGCAGAAGTGAACCTTCGCTTCAGCTCCTGAAAGGAAGAAACAGCCTCCGGAGACCAATTCAGCACATCAGCACCCTTCTTAGTCAAATCAGTCAATGGTTTGGCAATACCAGAAAAAATAGCTATAAATTTCCGATAAAAATTAGCAAAACCCAAAAACTTCTGAAGGAACTTCAAAGAAGTGGGCTGAACCCAATCATAAATGGCCTGTACCTTGGCTGGGTCCATTTCAATAGTTGACGGAGACAAAATAAATCCCAAAAATGAAATCCTCTGTACACCAAAAAGGCATTTCGATCCCTTGACATACAGGGAATTCTCCCTCAAAATCCGGAACACAGTCTGAACATGTTCCACATGAGAGTCCCAATCCTTGGAAAAGATCAAAATATCATCCAGATAGATGATCAAAAATTTATCCACCAAGTCTCGGAAAATATCATTCATGAAGCACTGGAAGACACAGAAGGGGCATTAGTGAGCCCAAAAGGCATCACCAGGTACTCAAAATGTCCCTCCGGAGTATTAAACGCTGTCTTCCATTCATCCCCATGCTTAATGCGAATAAGATTATACACCCCCCTGACGTCAAGCTTTGTAAACCAGCAAGCACCTTTAACTCTGGAGAATAGATCAGAAATCAGGGGTAACGGATACTGATATTTAACAGTAATTTTGTTGAGGGAACGATAGTCAATAGAAGGCCTTAATGACCCATCTTTCTTAGCCACGAAAAAAAAACCCCAGCACCTAAGGGTGAAGAGGATGGTCTAATATGACCCTTCTCCAATGACGCCTTAATATAGGATCGCATAGCCTCGTGCTCGGGTACAGATAAATTGAAAAGTCGACCCTTGGGAAATTTACACCCAGGGCTCAGCTCAATTGCACAGTCATAACTCCTATGAGGAGGCAAAGACACAGACTCATTCTCACTAAATGCATCATAAAAATCAGCCAAATAGTCAGGAACATCATGCGACTGGGGAGAGGTGGAGAAAACAGGAGCATCACTAAGGGCACACTGACAACCCCAACTCACCACAGACACAGATTTCCAATCCAAAACTGGATTATGGATTTGCAACCAGGGAAACCCCAGAACAATGGTATCATGCAAATTATGCAACACCAAAAATCTGCAATTCTCTTGATGGTCTGGGGCGACCCGCATTACCACCTGGGTCCAAAACTGAGGTTTGTTCTTCGCCAAAGGAGTAGCATCAATACCCCTCAAAGGGATAGGCGTCCGCAGAGGTGTCATAGGAAATCCACAACGTTTAGCAAAATCCAAGTCCATCAGGTTCAGAGCTGCTCCCGAATCCACAAAAGCCTTAGCAGAAAATGTGGACAGGGAGCAGATCAGAGTAATTGCCAGAAGAAACTTAGGTTCAACACCACCCACAGCAAATGTGTGTGCAAAACGTTTCTCTCATTTAGGGCAGACAGAAATAATATGCGAGGCATCACCACAGAAGAAACACAGCTTATTGCGCCTTCTGAACTCCTGACTAGAGTTGAGCGACTTTTGTTTTTTTATGGTTGAGTTTCGTTTCGTGAAACCCGACTTTTCCAAAAGTCGGGTCGAGCAAGATCGGCCGATTATAGGGAAAAGTCGGGGTCGTCCCGAAACACGAAACCCAATGTAAGTCAATGGGGAATAAAAGTCGGCAGTGTGAGGAGGACAGGAAACACACCTACAGTGCTCATTTGAATGCCAAAAGCATCAATTCTTCTTACTTAAGCTGGTCAACCTTAATTAACTTCATAATACAAGTTACGCACTGAAAAATGGGGGTTATTTGGCTAAAGTTGTGGGGGGGTAGGGCTGGCTCCAGGTTTTCATGTGCCCTGGGCGAAAGAGCGCCCCTTTAACACATACCACAACTCATCATGCTCCGATACGGCAGAGAAATAGCGGTATAGTACAATGAAAAATACTACACTTTTTACATCTCATGACGAGGCCCATCTATTTCTCCATACAGAATCATTGGTCCCATATAATGTTTGAAACAGTATATGATGCGCTCCACATAATGCTACAGTATATGTTGGTCCCCATGGATGAAGCTCCACTGTTTTATGGGCCCAAATAATGCTCCAAACATAATGGGCCCCATTTCTAATGCTCTAGTGTATAATGGGCCCTGTAAATGCTGCTCCAGTGTCTGATGTCCACCTTTGGAATGTTCCAGTGTATGGTGGGCCCCATCTATCATTCTCCAGAGTATAGTGCTGCCCAAAAATTGCTGTCCCAACATTGAAAACAATGAAATAAGTCTCCTCGCTAGGGAATCCCTGTACTAGTCTGGACTCCTCGTCGTCCCCATCTTCCATCTCACTGCACAGTATTTCAACCTTGCAAGTGCTGTGATCCTGAGCAAGCAGGGGGGCCCACTCGTTGGCGACGGCACTGGCACAGGGCCCCTGATAGTACGGTGGTGTGTCTGATGGCGGGTGGGCCGAACCTGCACTTTCATCTGCAGCTTCCTCTTTGTCACCGTGTAAGATGGAACTGTATATGGAAAGGGTAACCTGAGTTTCATCAGGGTCAGATTCAGGCCGTGTAGCGTGCGAGGGGAATGTAGTGGTCTGGGCAATGTACCAGCAGATTCATCGAGCAGTGGCTGGGCATCAGTGCACGTGTGTCGCCCCCAGGAGTACGGTCGCCACAGTGGCATTACCTTCCTCCTAGGGAGTGTGATGTCATGCTTGAGAGCAACGAAGGATCTCTCTAGCAGGTTAACTGATTGGGCGGCGTTATTCCCACGAGTCATGACCCTCCAAACAGCGTTCATGAAGGCAAAGTGTTTGTTTTACATGGGCAGTATGGTTGCAAAGCTGTACCTTAAAGGAATGTCCAGAAGGGCACCACCAGGAGTGGAGCCTACGGCGTAATTTGATTCAACACGGGCAACCTCAACCATGCCAGCTACAGAACAGATGCACACATTGAAAGCTTAATTCCGTTAACGAACGAGACTCCGTCATGCCCCGCGGTCCGAGTCCGGCTTACTAGAGGGACACGTGAGGCTCTGGCACATGAGATTGGCCAATAACTGGTGTGTCATGCCCTTACATGTCCGTGGCTGCATGTGCGCTACACTGAAAAGGCCAGCGTTTGTCGCTTACAGGTGCAGATAACCCGCTGAACAACGTTAGTGATGGGGATCACTGATTACAATTATTACTCGCGAACGATGATTTCCCAGTAAGTGCAGGTCAACCGCAGTTCCGGAATTAGGCCTAACCAACATTCCTGAAAAAATGAAAAACTTACGTGTGCAAACCACAGGTGCTGTAGCTTGCTTAACAGCTCGCCAGCCGTTCTCACACCCAGTATGGATTACACGTGATTGCACAAAGGTGAGAAAGGGTACCGTATCCCCGGATAACATGTATGGATAGCGTACACATTCAAAAGATATGTCTATACATCAGGAGGCAGGCTCAGACGGTGTTAGGCCCAGTATGGCTTGCACGTGATTGCACAAAGGTGAGAAAGGGTACCGTATCCCCGGATAACATGTATGGATAGCGTACACATTCAAAAGATATGGCTATACATCAGGAGGCAGGCTCAGACGATGTTAGGCCCAGTATGGCTTGCACGTGATTGCACAAAGGTGAGAAAGGGTACCATATCCCCGGATAACATGTATGGATAGCGTACACATTCAAAAGATATGTCTATACATCAGGAGGCAGGCTCAGACGGTGTCAGGCACAGTATGGATTTGACGGCCCAGACTACACAGCGGAGGAGCAGGGAGAGGTAAAGATTGCAAATGCTGGGGCCCTGCCCAAGCAAGGGGGGCCCACTCGTGGGTGTCGGTACTGGCACTGGGCCCCTCATAGTACTGCGGTGTGTCTGACGGCGGGTGTGCACCACCACCATCAGAGACACTTGATTGCACTATGAGGGACCCTGTGCCAGTGCCCGCGTCCAAGAGTCGGCCTACCCACCTGTCCAGGGCAACGGCACTCGCACGGTGTCGTGCGCTAGGTGGTGACCCCGGCCATGGGGGGGGAGGCTGCACAGTTAGGGAGTTTTAGAAAGTGGCATATGTTGATGTTGGACATTCAGCTGATGCAAAAGGTGAAATAGGTCAAGTCCCAGGAAGAGGTGGACCAAAGCAAGCCATTTTTCTGTCACCCTATGTGTCATCAGGGGAAGGTGGGACAAAATCCTTGGAAACCCATGCATGGTTCATTTTAATGAAGGTTAGATCATCCACATTTTGGGTTGACAGACGGGTCCTTTTTTCTGTCAGGATTGATCCAGCTGCACTGAAGACTCTTTCCGATAGCACACTTGCAGCTGGGCAAGCGAGCTCCTGTAAGGCCTCTTTCACACATCAGGTTTTCTGCTTCAGGCGCGATCCGGCGCTTTTGACTAAAACCGGATCCATCGAAATGCAATGCCGGATCCGGTTTCCCCCCCATTGACTTGCATTAGAGCAGGATCGAGACGGATGGCCATGCGTTTCATCCGATTTTCGCCGGATCCGGCAATGTGACGCGATCCGGCATCTGGAAAAAACGGTGACTGTAACGTTTTTTGTATCCGTCGAAAAAGCCGGACACGCCGGATCCGGCGTGTCCGGCTTTTTCATACAATGAAAGCCTATGAGCGCCGCAATGCGCCGGATCCGGTTTTTTTGGTCTGAGCATGCTCAGTAGCTCTGCCCAGAGGACATATATAAAAGCAAGACAATGGGACCCTCAGCCACACCCAACATGCCGCCCAAGCCAAGAACCAGGAGCAGGAGAAGGCAGCAGACATCTGCAGCAGCAGCACCATCAGCACCACCCCAAATGGAGCAGCATGCTGAACAACGGGAGGGGAGTCCAGCAGCAGATGAGAGACGGTAATTATCAAATCCCCCATTCCTCCAAACTAGGGCTATGGAATATCAAGATATTCATTGGCCTTTTGTTTCTCTTTATTCAACAGCCACCCAATAGATGCAGCAGCAGCAATGGCAGCAGCAGAAACACCACCCACAGCCATGGAGTCTGGCCATGAGGAAGACAGCACATCTTCTGGGAGCCCTCCCTCGCATCGTCAGCGTTTGACGGTAAGTTTTTATTTCCAAAATCCATCATCTCTGTAATATATGTGTATTCATTGCCTTTTATTTCAAAACAGGAATCACAAGATGAAGAGGAGCTCCCAGAAGAAGAAGGAAGGGGTGGACAGACACATGGAGTGGGCTCACAATTGGTAAGTTTTTTGCATCAAACGCAGAAACACAACATCACACTACACACAACACATAGAAAACAATGTTCTGCAGACCACACACAGCAAACAAATGCCTACATCCAAAGACATAACATTTTTTGTTTTCTTCTCTAGTCTTCCCAATCTGGTGCTCGGCCAAGAGGTCCTCGCAGTGCCTCCCAGGGTCGTCGGCGACAGCAACGCGGCGGTCACCAGCGTGTAAGTATAAATATTTTTGCTTTGTTTTTTTTGCACTTTTTATTTCATTTCTTTTGTGGAGGCTAATTATGTTATTTTTGTCTTTTTCTTTAACAGCCTTCACAGCGTGCTCCCGACTCTGACGGTGAGGATGGAGGGATTGATGTCGACCGCCTCATCGATCTCGTCAGAGAAAGGGAGCCACTCTGGAATATGGCTGACCGACGCCACGCTGACCTGATCGTTACCCGACGACTCTGGGAAGAAATCTGTTCGCTCCTTGTGGACCGCTGGGAGGACCTCGAAGCTCGGGCCCAGATTAAAGAGCTTAAGTATATACAGTACCGGTTGCTTGATTTAAACCAGTGTTTCTCGAACTCCAGTCCTCGTGGTCCCCACGGATCATGTGTTCAGGATTTCTATTTACTTTGGAAATCCTGAAAACATGACCCCTGGGGACCATGAGGACTGGAGTTTGGGAAACACTGATGTTGTATACTAACCACTTTGTCCTTTCTCGTTTCAGGGGAGAGAATTGTGAAGCGGTGGCGGTCTGTGAGGGATCGTTTCAAGAAGGAGTTCAATAAAGAGATGCGGGCCCCGAGTGGATCTGGAGGACGCAGGAGCAAGTACAAGTACGCACGAGCCCTGTCGTTCCTCCGGGAGACAATGCTCACCAGAAGGTAAATATTACACACCACATGTGACAAAAAAATGTTTAGATGTAACTTTTTTTTTTCAGCCAGGGCCATACCATGTCACTATTTTAATTGGTTTTTTTTCTCTTTATTCCACAGCACGGTGAGCAGCACTCGGGAGCCTGCATGATTGGACCCTTCTGAGGCGATCCCTGAGGAGACCGGCACCGAGGGAGACTTCGACCGCCCCGATACATCTGCACCTTCCCAGCCTTCCCACACATTCGACCCATCTGTCCCATCCACCAGCACAGGAGCATCGTGGCCGCCTACATTACATGAAGCTGCTGGTGAGGAGATCGCTTTCCCTTTACCCCACCCTTCTGCCCCTGCCACCTCTAGTACACCTGCGGGTACTGGGCGGCAGCGGCAGAGGGGTCAGGAAAAGACTTATGCGCCAGAGTTCTTGCATCTGAATGCATCTTTCCAGAACTGTCTAAAAGTCTTGTCAGAGCAAATCTCCGCAGGCTATCAGCAGATCAACTCCAGCATTCTGGAGGTGAAGACACTTCTGCAAACCATGCATTCAGAAGCAAGATCTTCGCCAAACCACACCTTTTTCAGGTCTGTTGTGGAGCGCATGGAAACGCTCTCTCCTGCCCAGCAGATGCATGTAATGCATTCATGCCACGCTGCTCTCCAGCAAGTTACCTCCCAACCTCCTCCTCCCACCACAGTAGTTCCTCCACCTGCACCCCCTCCAGCCACTTTCCATCCTCCCCCTCCTATTACATCTACACCCCCTCCAGCCACTTTCCATCCTCCCCCTCCTATTACATCTACACCCCCTCCAGCCACTTTCCATCCTCCCCCTCCTATTACATACCATCCACCTCCCCAGCACCATCCACCTCCCCAGCACCATCCACCTCCCCAGCACCATCCACCTCCACAGCACCAGCAACCTCCCCAGTACCAGCAACCTCCCCAGTACCAGCAACCTCCCCAGTTCCAGCAACCTCCCCAGTACCAGCAACCTCCCCAGTACCTGCAAACTCCCCAGTACCAGCAACCTCCCCAGTACCAGACATCTCCCCACTTCCAGCAACCTGCCCCGTACCAGACATCTCCCCACTTCCAGCAACCTGCCCCGTACCAGACATCTCCCCACTTCCAGCAACCTGCCCTGTACCAGACATCTCCCCACTTCCAGCAACCTGCCCCGTACCAAACTCCTTCCCCATACAACTTGCCATCAACATCATCTGCTCCTACAGTCCCTGCCCAACCCTCCACTCCACCACCCACCACCTCTTCTGCTTCCCACATGTCCACCCATTCTGTAGTTTTTTCCACACCTTCACCTCTAACTGTTCCTTCCCCACCATGATCCCAGTCCTCTCTCCACACTCCCAGTGTCGAAGTGTCCCGCAGCCCCTACAGCAGTATTTCCACCACACACTACACAGATTTATAATGTGTGTATTTAAATAAAAATGACCAGTTTTATGGTTTCAGTTTTATAGTTTCAAAGCTTTATTAAACAAGTTTAATAAAATTTTAAAAAAGTTTACTAAAAAAAACAGTTTTCAATAAAAGTTAAATTATTTTACACTGGTTGTCTGTCATTTCTTTCTGCGGCGAAAAAGGTTAAATACAGGGTATTTAAAAGGTGAAATGGTATTCAAAACTAGGTATATAACTGTGGGTAAATTTTAGCTTTTTGCCACAGTTGTGTTCCTGGTTGTGTTTGAAGCAAAGTATTTCACCTAAAAAGTTGTGTTTATTGTTGGTGATTTCCTAACAATGTACACAACTTTTGATAAAAGGTGAAATACTTTGCATAAAACACAACCAGGTACACACCTGTGGCCTAAAGCTAAAAATAGAGACCATGACAAGATAGCCAACTTTGGTTGGCAAAGGTATATACTGTTGGTACAGAAGGTACACAAGTTTGGTTGGGCACAAATCTTTCACACTCTGTCATCCTGCCAGTGTACTCTGCCTTGAGGTGACATAAAGTATAGTGCAAAATTGTCCCTCATTACTGAAACCGTCACAGAACTTCTAGTGGTAATGTCATGGTAATCTTGCAAGGTGGTTTCTTCAGAGATGTCCTCAATGGAAATGGGTTCCTTGCAGATAACAAAATTGTGGAGTACCACGCACGCTTTGATCACCTCGTCCACAGTTTCTGTCTTGAGGTTGATCGCAGTCAATAGGACCCGCCATTTGGCTGTCAGAATACCAAAGGTACATTCAACCATTCTTCTTGCTCTTGTGAGGCGGTAATTAAAAATGCGTTTTGGTCTTGTCAATCCTCTGCTAGAGTACGGTTTCAAAAGGTGTTCTGACAGCTGGAAGGCTTCATCCCCTACACAGACAAATGGCATAGGTGGACCAGATGTTTGCGGCAGCGGTCTAGGTGGTGGGAACTGGAAGGTGTTTCCATACAGTTTACGCCCCATGGCAGACAGTTTGAAAACTTGAGAGTCATTGGAGCGGCCATAGGCCCCAATATCAACCGCAATAAATTTGTATTCCGCGTCAGCGATGGCCATGAGGACAATTGAAAAATATTTCTTGTAATTGAAATATTCCGATCCCGATCCAGCTGGCTTTACAATGCGGATATGTTTCCCGTCCACAGCGCCCAAGCAGTTGGGAAACTGACATATCTGTTGAAACTTGTCAGCAATTTCAATCCACCTCTCTGTTGTGGGCTCTGGTAAAAACTCTTCAGCTAAGGAGTCCCACAGTGCACGGCATGTGTACTTCACTATTCCAGATATGGTGGAAATCCCGAGTCTGTACTGGAAATGCAGTGACGAAAGGGATTCTCCAGTTGCAAGAAATCTGTGGGGAATTAAAAAACAATAAATTAGTTTTAAATCACAGCATTACATACCAAAACTGAGCTATAACACTTGGAGATACAAACTACCACCAACAAGATTGCAGTGAAAGTGTGCTCTGATGCGATCACATCCAATAAATGTGGCTTACCTTAAAGTCACCATCAGACGCTGTGTGGGTGAAACAGAGAAGCGGCAATAGGTGTCCGCTTTTCTTATGAATTGTGCAATGCGCTCCACCAAGTAATCAAAATTCTCCATTTTCATCCTAACATATCCAAAAAATGTATCCGGGTTTCGTCGAAGGTCCATGCAGAGTGTAGAATAGACCCCACGCGTCATTCTCTTGGCTGTGATGGGGTGGATCCA
This sequence comes from Dendrobates tinctorius, assembly GCF_039654945.1. Lineage (NCBI taxonomy): Eukaryota > Metazoa > Chordata > Amphibia > Anura > Dendrobatidae > Dendrobates > Dendrobates tinctorius. The sequence goes on along the minus strand of NW_027361779.1, from coordinate 5,106,651 downwards.
CAAACGTCGTCTACGATGCCTGATGCGCTGCTGTCTCGCTCTCTCCTTCTCCAGAACAATCACCCTCAAACGATTCGCCTCCGCTATAAAATCCGCCAAATTCTTCAAAATATTTCCAATGACAACATCCATCTTCGCCAATAACTTGCTCTTCTCTCCAACCTGCACTTTCTCCTCTACAACCTGTCAAAGAAGGGCTGTAGGAACATGCTATATATAGTTTTCCAGTAGCCAATCCCGTTCGGAAGGCCACAAGGGTCAATTTTAAAAACCGGATCCGGCGTAATCCGTCGAAAAACGGATAGAAAAACGGATGAACCGGATGAGACGGATCCGGTTTTGTCTGTCAAGAAAAAGACGGATCCGGCAGAAAACCGGATCCGTCACATCCGGTTTTACTAAACATTTGCCGGATCCGGCGTTCCGGCACGACGCCGGATCGCGCCTGACGCCGAAAACCTGAAGTGTGAAAGTAGCCTAAGGCATATTGTGCCAATTCAGGCCAGGTGTCCAGTTTAGCGGCCCAATAGTCAAAGGGGAATGACCTGTGTGGGAGAACATCGATATGGGAGGAAAAGTAGTTTGTAACCATAGTTGACAACTGCTGTCTCCTGTCACTTTCCATCGATGCTGTATTACCAGTTGTGTGAGCGGTACTTGAAAAATCAGTCCACAACATTGTCATGAAACCCCTGTCTCCAACGCCACTTCTGCTGTGTGCACCATGAACACCTCTGCCAAGCTGCCCCCGGCCCGTACGGCTCGTGTGAGAACCATCACCGCTGCTGTGTGCTGGGAATGCCTCAAGCAACCGATTTACCAGAGTTGCTTGTTTATTAGCCAATATTAGGTCAAGGTTCTCCTGTGGCATGATGTTTTGTAATTTGCCTTTATAGCATGGATCCAGGATGCTGGCCAACCAGTAGTCGTCATCGTTCATCATTTTGGCAATGCGGGGGTCCCTTTTTAGGATCCGCAAGGCATAATCTGACATGTGGGCCAATGTTCCCGGTGTCAATGATGCACTGCGAGTGCTGGTTGGAGGAGCACTTTCTGGCAAATCCACATCCCTCCAGTCACGCACAAACCCTGTACCAGACCTTGCCATGCCAACATTTTCACTTGCCCCACGAGATGCATCCTCCTCCCCTAAGTAATCATCCCCATCATCATCCTCCTCCTCCTCTTCTTCCTCCAACTCGTCCAGGAGAGGTCCCTGAGCAGACAATGGCTGAATGTCATCAAGGATTCCCTCCACCTCTTCCTCCTCGTCAACATTGGCTGCAGACGCCTGCTCCTTAGGGTGCGTCAAAGTTTGCATGAGCAGACGCATAAGTGGGATGCTCATGCTTAGGATGGCGTCGTCTGCGCTTACCAGCCGTGTGCATTCCTCAAAACACTGAAGGACTTTACAGAGGTGTTTCAGCTTCGACCACTGCACACCTGTCAACTCCATGTCTGCTCTCAAAGTGCCTGGCCGTGTATCCTCCCACAAATGCATTATGGCCTGCCTCTGCTCGCACAGCCGCTCCACCATGTGCAGGGTGGAGTTCCACCTTGTTGCAATGTCGATAATGAGGCGGTGGTTGGGAAGGTGGAGCAATCGCTGCAGCTTCTGCATACGAACGGAGTGTACAGGCGACCGGCGGATGTGCGCGCACAGTCTTCGCACCTTATGGAGCAGGGCTGTTAACTCCGGATAATTTTTGAGGAAGCACTGCACCACCAGGTTCAAGGTGTGAGCCAAGCAAGGTATGTGGCTGAGTTTTGAAAGGGCTATGGCTGCCACAAAATTACGGCCATTATCACTAACTACCTTGCCTGCCTCAAGATGTACACTGCCCAGCCATGACTCAGTTTGTCGCTTCAAGTACTCGGCCAGCACCTCGGCGGTGTGTCTGTCGCCCAAACACATTATCTGCAACACAGCCTGCTGACGCTTTCCACTAGCTGCTCGATAGGGGGAAACCTCGTGTGCAACAGTGGCAGCTGCAGATGGAGTGTTCGTACGACTGCGCTCTGTGGGCGAGCTTTCGCTTCTGGAGGAGGAGGAGGAGGGTGGAACGCCTACAGCCAACTGTTTCCTATACCGTGGGCTAGGCAGCACTGTCCCACCACCGCTGTCCCCTGTGGACCCTGCATCCACCACATTAACCCAGTGCGCAGTGATGGACACGTAACGGCCCTGGCCATGCCGACTGGACCATGCATCAGTTGTGAGGTGCACCTTTCCACTCACTGACTGCTTGAGTGCATGGACAATGCGGTCTTTCACATGATGGTGGAGGGCTGGGATGGCTTTGCGAGAGAAGAAGTGGCGACTGGGTAGGTCATAGCGTGGTACTGCATAGGCCATGAGTTCGCGGAAAGCTGCGCTTTCCACCAACCGATAGGGCATCATCTCAAACGAGATTAGTTTGGCAATGTGGGCGTTCAAACCCAGTGTACGCGGATGAGAGACTGAGTACTTTCTTGACCTACTCATAGTGTCTGGGAGGGTGAGCTGGACTTGAGAGCTGCATATGGTGGAAGTAGCGGTGGACAGGGCAGACTGAGAGAGGGTTGATGATGGTGATGGAGTTGGTGTTCTTTCTGATGGCCTAGATTCAGTATTTCGTTGATATAACAGTGGGATTCCCTGACTGCTGTGGCCTTGCAATGACACCTCAACATTTGCTGCTGTGCTAACCGGTGGGCTTACAGTGGGGGAAACAATGTAGCATTGCTGACTACCTTCTTTGTGATCAGTTGCACATGTGGCACTTGAGGTTTGGTGTTGTGTCCACGCTTGCAAGTGCATGGTGGTTAAATGTCTAAGCATGCAACTGGTATTCAAATTTTTCAGATTTTTTCCTCGGCTAAAGGTCTTTGCGCACTTCTTACAGATAACCTTGGCCTGATCATGAGGATTTTGTTCAAAAAAGTGCCACACTGCACTCTTCCTACTTTGGCAGACATTTTGCGGCCTAGCACGCTGTGATGTTTTGACCCTCTGGACAAGCTGTCCAGCAACTCTTTTGATTTTTGGAACCTGTCTTTGGAGTGCTCTGGGCCTGCCAGATAACAACAGTTGCGATGTCGATGTCTGCTGTGGATGCTCCTCATCTGAGCTATTGGAAGCAGCACCCTCTTCCCCCAATGGATGCCAATCTGGGTCAACAACTGGGTCATCCATCACCTCCTCTTCAATGTCATGTGCACCTTCCTCTGTGTCACCGTGTATGGTGGTATAGTGTGCGGGAAGGGGCACCTGAGTCTCATCAGGGTCAGAATCTGGCTCTGTACACTGCGAGGACAATGTAGTGCTCTGAGTGAATGTACCAGCAGAATCATCTATCAGCGGCTGTGCATCAGTGCACTCCATGTCTGATTCATCTTGGCCTGGGTAATTCACCTTTTCACTTGATAATCCAGGCATGGTATGTGAAAACAGCTCCATGGAGTAATCAGTAGTATGGCCTGCGTCATCCTTCAATCTTGGTTGGGGTGAAGGACACAAGGAAAGGTGTGGTTCATGAACATGAGCCTCCAATGACGACTCAGTGCTTTTACTTTTTACAACTGAAGAAGAGGAGGCGATAGAGCTGGAGGCTGAGTCAGCAATGTAAGACAAAACTTTTTCCTGATGCTCTGGCGTTAAAAGCGGTTTGCCAACTCCTAGAAAACTAAGCCTTCGAAGCCTTATAGAGCCAGACGATGGCGCAGGCTGAACACCTCCTGCATTCGGTCCTATTTTGCTTTTGCCACTACCATCAGATCCACCACCAACACCATCATTACCAGCTGCCAACCCCCGCCCAATTCCATGGCCTCTTCCACCAGCCTTCCTCATTTTTGGTAGAAATGTAGACAAAATCCAACAAACTATATAGTAATGTAAAACAAGGTACAAGGTGTCTATAGGACAGGGGAGATTTAGATTTTCTGCAGACACTTGTGGACACTGGACACTTGGATTGTGTGAGGCCCACTGAATATCAGAGCGCTATGTCACAGGCTCGATGGCACAGGTGTGAAAAAAGTGACTACAGGATAAGGGAGATTTTGAATTTCTGCAGACACTTGTGGACACTGGACACTTTTGGATTGTGTGAGGCCCACTGAATATCAGAGCGCTATGTCACAGGCTCGATGGCACAGGTGTGAAAAAAGTGACTACAGGATAAGGGAGATTTTGAATTTCTGCAGACACTTGTGGACACTGGACACTTGGATTGTGTGAGGCCCACTGAATATCAGAGCGCTATGTCACAGGCTCGATGCAGCAGGTGTGAAAAAAGTGACTACAGGATAAGGGAGATTTTGAATTTCTGCAGACACTTGTGGACACTGGACACTTTTGGATTGTGTGAGGCCCACTGAATATCAGAGCGCTATGTCACAGGCTCGATGGCACAGGTGTGAAAAAAGTGACTACAAGATATGGGAGATTTTGAATTTCTGCAGACACTTGTGGACACTGGACACTTTTGGATTGTGTGAGGCCCACTGAATATCAGAGCGCTATGTCACAGGCTCGATGGCACAGGTGTGAAAAAAGTGAATTGTAGAATTGGGCAGAATAGGAATCTCCCTAGAGTGTAGGTCTGTAAGAACGGAACAAGTCCTCCACTTATCCTTCCACAGTGACACACAGATAGCTTCACTGTGGCAGTGATAACAGCCGTTACACGGTACTGTGTGAGAAGCGTACACCGCTGTATGGTGTGAATAAATGCACGCTCAGTACCTCAGCAGGACAAAAAAAAAAATTGGGATTGCTTTTAAAAAAGCAGTTTGCAGAGCAGTGGGGAAACAGCAATGCAGCTGTCAGGAAGCCTTAGAAGGCAGCCTAACAACCAACACCGCTGATCCACCACAATATAGCCTCCCCTTGCACTGCACACACAGTGACTGGTGTGTTGCACAGGCAAAATCGTTAGCAGCAGAAGCAGTTTTTTTTTCTTCTTCCCTGCCTAACGCTCTCCCTACAGAATCAGCAACCTCTCCCTATGCTAAGATCGGCAGAAGTAAGATGGCGGTCGGCGTGCACGCCCTTTTATAACCCCTGTGACGCCCACCAAAGCAAGCCAATCACTTGCATGCCCTTCTGAAAGATGGTGGTGACCCCTGCCTATGTCATCACGTTGCCCACAGTGTCTGTGGATCCTGATTGGCTGAAAAAGAGCGCTAAACAAACTTTTGAAACGCGACTTTGGCGCGTAAGTCGCCGACCTCGTGGCCGACCTTATCCCAGGGTCGGGTTTCATTTAATGAAACCCGACTTTGCCAAAAGTCGGCGACTTTTGAAATTGTTCGACCTGTTTCGCTCAACTCTACTCCTGACGTTGCGCCCTAGACAAAACTCTATCACATTGCATAGGTTCAAACATTTGTTCAACAGGTGGCAACACCTCTCGTGCGGTTTTGCGTTCACGCAAACGCCGATCAACCTGAATGGCTAATGACATAGAATCGTCAAGACCAGAGGGAACAGGAAATCCCACCATAGTATCTCTTACGGTTTCTGACAAACCCTTCCGAAAGAGAGCTGCCAAGGCACCATCATTCCAGGTAGTAAGGACCGCCCACTTTCGGAATTTTTGACAGTACAACTCTGCAGAATCTCGACCCTGGCTCAATGCCAACAGGGCCTTTTCAGCCTGATCAATAGCATTAGGTTCATCATACAACAACCCCAAGGCTTGAAAAAATGCGTTCACATTAGTAAGAATAGGATCATCAGGTTTCAAAGAAAACGCCCAATCCTGGGGATCGCCACGCAGCAAAGAGATGACAATTTTAACCTGCAGCGTGGAGCTCCCCGACGAGTTAGGCTTCAAGGCAAAAAATAATTTACAATTATTCTTAAAATTCAAAAATTTAGACTGATCCCCAAAAAACACATCAGGAGTTGATCCCCAAAAAACACATCAGGAGTAGGGATCTTTGGTTCAGCAGCATGTGAATGAGCAAGATAGGGGGAAATTCCCCACACTTCAGCAGTGAGCTGCTCCACACGATCAGACAATTGCTTCATCTCCATTGAGATTGAAAAAAAATTCCCCCTATGGCCTCAGAGACATAGAGGAAAAAATATACACAAAAAAAAAAAATTCTGACAAACTCTTTTTTTTTTTACAATTCTTTCCTGCTATTGAGTACCCTAGGATCTGCGGTATGGCTGGTGATTCTGTTATGAATGAGTCACCAAAGGAGGAAAAAACAAAAATACAAGCTAAGTCCAGAAAACCGGAGAGGTTGGTAGCTATCAGATTGCAGACCCCTGATCCTATCCACAACAACTAACAGTAGCCGTGGGGGGGTTCCTATGATGCCCTAGACCCCTCGATCACAGTCGGAGAACTAAATAGGCCTAAAGAAAGAAAGGGGAAATCTAAACTGCCTCAGAGCAGACCCCAAAGCAATAGGCAGCCCCCAACATATAATGACGGTGAAGCAAGATGAAAACAGTAACACAGATAGAAAGATAGGTTGAGCAAACGATGGGGCCCAAGCAACTAAAAAGGACAGGATAGAAAAGCTGCTGTCTGCAATCTGTAAAAAACCCTTCCAAAAAATGTCCCAACCGTCTGATAGGAAAAACAGGCCCTGAAGTCGCTAGGACTTCAAAATGACTATATCAGCACTCAGGTAAATTCTGAAGGCAGAGCAAAGAAACAAACTGATCAGAGACAAAAATGGACCTCAGCACACCCCCGACCGGGGATGGCGGAACTCCAAAAAACAAGGTAAACAAAACAAAACTAATAAGTTCAATAGCAGAGCAAAAACTTATCTTTGGGAAGCAGGAATCAGACTGGTCTCCAAGAATCCAGCAGAGAAATCACCAGCGACTCAGAAGGGCGTCGGCTGCCTTATATCCAGTCAGAATTTCCTGTTACCCAGTCATCATCTACCAGATCAGGTGTTTGGTAATCAGCCTCACTACCTTCCTTCACCAGAAGAGGGAGTTCATCAGACATCGACGGTGAAGGGGAAAATGAACTCACAACAGGTAAGGCAGAGAACATAGGAAGTACTACAAGGCAAAGTATAGCAAGGACAAGACATGGCGAAAACAGGCAGAGGCAGAGAATATAGGAAGGACTACAAGTCCAAGGATAGCAGAGACAAAATATGGCACAAAGGACAAACACAAGACAAGGCACGAGACGAGAGGCAGAGTACAAGCACAGAGCGTGTGCAGAGACGCACTACAGGGCACAGAATACAGGGAACGAGCGAGCAGACCAAGCAGCCATGCAGGGAAGCAACACGATACTCAGGCCCCGACCATAGGAAGGGGCGGACTGATATAGCTCCATAGCACCTGGACTTCCGGGTCAGGATAAGGGAAGGACTTCCAGTTCAGATCCTCCAGGATCATAGAGAGCGTTGCTAGATCAGACTGGGCTGAACCATAGAGAAGGTCACATGATCAGGGGTTCCAGGAATATATAGAGGATTGCAGAATCAGACAGCAGTGGAACATAGGAAAGGTCACATGATCAGGGGTTCCAGGAATACAGAGGATTGCAGAATCAGAGCAGAGACAGATGGTTACCTAGCAACGGCATACAGCCATGAGGTAAGGCGCGCGTGCACACCGCTCCAGGCATCTTGCAGCACGAGACATAATGGACATGAGAATTCAGTGCACGTGCACACCGCTCCAGGAGTCATGCGGCATAACAGACATGGCGGGCATGACAGGCATAATGGACATGACAGGCATAACAGACATGGCGGGCATGACATAGATCACAGACTGAATATAAGTCAACAGTGTGATGCAGCTGCAAAAAAGGCAAATGCAATTCTAGGATGTATTAACAGAAGCATACAGTCTACATCACGAGACGTCATTATTGCCCTCTACTCCTCTTTGGTCAGACCTCATCTTGATTACTGTGTCCAGTTTTGGGTGCCACGTTTTAAAAAAGACATCAACAAACTGGAGCAAGTTCAGAAAAGAGCAACCAGAATGGTGACCGGTCTGCAAGCCCTGCTTCTTGAGGAAAGGTTGCAGGATTTGGCAATGTTTAGCTTGCAGAAGAGAAGACTGAGAGGAGACTTAATAGCTGTCTACAAATATCTCAAGGGCTGTCACATTGTAGAAGGATCATCTTTATTCTCATTTGCACAAGGAAAGACTAGAAGCAATGGGATGAAACTGAATGGGAGGAGACACAGATTAGATATTAGAAAAAACTTTTGACAGTTAGAGTGATCAATGAGTGGAACAGGCTGCCACGGGAGGTGGTGAGTTCTCCTTCAATAGAAGTATTCAAACAGAGGCTGGACAGACATCTGTCTGGGATGATTTAGCGAATCCTGCTTTGAGCAGAGGGTTAGACCAGATGGCCCAGGAGGTCTCTTCCAACTCTACGATTCTATGATTCTATGATTCTAAACGACGCTTTTTATTTAAAAAAATAGTTTTTGCATCACCACATTTTGAGAGCTATTATTTTTCCATATTTGGTCCACAGAGTCATGTGTGGTCTTGTTTTTTGCGGGAAGAATTGACGTTTATATAGGTACCATTTTCGGGCACATGGCATTTTTGATTGCTTTTTATTCTGATTTTTGGAAGGCAGAATGAACAAAAACCAGCAATTCATGAATTTCATTTGGGGGAGTTTATACCGTTCCGCGTGTGGTAAAATTCATAAAGCAGCTTTATTCTTTGGGTCAGTACGATGCTAACGATACCTCATTTATATCATTTTTTTATGTTTTGGCGCTTTTATACAATAAAAACTATTTTATAGAAAAAATAATTATTTTTGCATCACTTTATTCTAAGAGCTATAACTTTTTTATTTTTCCAGTGATGGAGCTATATCGTGGCTTGATTTTTGTGGAACAAGATGACGTTTTCAGCGGTACCACGGTTATTTATATCTGTCTTTTTGATCACATGTTATTCCATTTTTTGTTTGGCGGTATGATGATAAAACATTGTTTTTTTGCCTTGCTTTTTTAATGGTGTTCACTAAAGCGGTTAACTAGTGGGACAGTTTTATAGGTCATGTCGTTATGGACGCGGTGATACTAAATATGTGTGCTTTTATTGTTTAGATTTTTTAATTCAAATTTTGATTTAATGATGGAATAAATATTGATTTTTTATTATTATTTTTTATTTTAAGCTGTCAGCGCTGCAATGATTAGTCCCTAACCTCAGACACTTCCTGACATGCACTGCGCATGACAGGAAGTCTCTGAACTCTGGTAACCCTGATGTCATCATGACGCAATTGGGTTACCATGGGAGCGATCGGAACCCCGCATCGTGTCACGGGGTCTCCGATCCAAAGGCAGAGGGGCTGTCACAGCTGACAGCCCCTGTGCCTGCTCCCGGAACGCTGCAAACATGTTTGATCGCAGTGTGCCTGGTGTCAGCTGTGACAGGTGTGACGTGCCACGTGTCTGATCGGTATGACCTACTATCCCGTCCACGGTCATACGGGCCTGGGTCACCTGGATGAGATAGTACATATGTCAGAAAGGGGTTAATGAACCAAACCCAATGACAGCATCTCTTAGGCTTACCTTGTTTCTTTATAGGTTCTCTGGCAAGATGACTATATTTTATTTTTTTGACTTTGCTTCTATGATAATGTGGATTATTTTTGTTAAAAAAGTGAGCATCATTTCAGACAGAAATGGTTCCTATGGTATCACTTTCTACAATTAATTTTGTTGCAGTTTATTGATGTATCTTAACTTTCTCATATTTATTACTTTCTGAATCTGGGAAGCAGTTTTACTTCATATTGGATAAATATTCCGATAGGCCCATATAGCTAAGATTTCTTACAAAACAATTTTTTAGTAGCTGCAATAACTTACAGAATTTTCTTGCTGAACATACTATTTAGTAACTCAGGAATTATTGTTTTATTCTTAAGAATAACTATGGATTACAAGTACAAGAAAACTGTCAACCTGCTTGCCAGCTGCCGGTAAAATTCCATCCCACAGGACTTCAGGCAAGATGTGAATTAAGCCAACTGCTTCAATATACTAAAGGTCTATTATTCAATCTCCTAGAATATCATTAGAAAATGATATATTATTTCCAAGTTAGATTTTATTTGATATAGTTGTTACTTACATTATAAGGTCATTAAATGCCACAAAGGAATTCCTTGACCACAGAAAAGTTGAAGACTTCTTTCCAAGTGCTATTAGTTGTGGGATTTTCATGTGAGATGTAACATTCTTACAATCTAATAAGTGTAATGCATATTGATTTCACTGCTGTAGGGAAACACATTCTTTTAGCTTTCTTTTTCTCAAATTTCTTTTCATGGCATAATCCAAGGAAAACAAAATAAGATATCATATGACTATTACATTTTTACTAGCTGAAGAGCCCAGCGTGGCCTCGGCATAGTAACCAACTGTGGTTATTTATAACAAATTATAATGATTATATTGCACATAAAAACATTTCACATCATATATTCAACACTACAGATTTGCAACACAAATTAACTAAACGATTACCCAAGTATTGATCGTATTTTATTTTCAACTCATTCAAGAGCCTTTTGATAAACAACATGTGTATCTGTGTATCTAACCCTATCCTGTGTGATAATGTCTGCTGAGCTGTGTACCTAATCCTCTCCTGTGTGATACATTCTTCTGAGCTGTGTATCTAATCCTATCGTGTGTTACTGACTGCTCAGCTGTGTATCTAATCCTATCCTGTTTGATACTGACTGCTGAGCAGTGTATCTAATCCTATCCTGTGTGATACCATCTGCTGAGCCGTATATCTAACCCTATCCTGTGTGATACTGTCTGCTGAGCCGTGTATCTATTCCTATCCTGTGTGATAATGTCTGCTGAGCTGTGTATCTAATCCTATCCTGTCTGATACTGACTGCTGAACAGTGTATCTAATCCTATCCTGTGTGATACCGTCTGCTGAGCCGTGTATCTAATCCTATCCTATGTGATACTGACTGCTGAGCCGTGTATCTAATCCTATCCTGTGTGATACTGACTGCTGAGCTGTGTATCTAATCCTATCCTGTGTGATACTGACTGCTGAGCAGTGTATCTAATCCTATCCTGTGTGATACTGTGTGCTGAGCTGCATATCTAATCCTATCCTGTGTGATACTGACTGCTGAGCCATGTACCTAATCTTCTCCTGTGTGTTACTGACTGCTCAGCCGTGTATCTAATCCTATCCTGTGTGATACTGACTGCTGAGCTGTGTATCTAATCCTATCCTGTGTGATACTGACTGCTGAGCTGTGTATCTAATCCTATCCTGTGTGATACTGGGCTCCCCCTGCAGTCTGTGTCAGAGGGTGGTCTGTGTTGGCATGGTAACAAATTGTGTTATTTCCAGCTTTACAGAAGGACGATAACACCATAGAAATGATAAGAATAATAGGAAAAATTGCTTGGTGAATTGAAACGCGCGGGGTTAAAACTTCACCTCACAACATACCTTAGGACGCTCTTGGGGTCCAGACGTGTGACTGTGCAAAATTTTGTGGCTGTAGCTGCGACGGTGCAGATGCCAATCCCGGACATACACACATACATTCATTGAGCTTTATATATTAGATTTATATTTTTATTTATATTTTTTCAAAATGTTTCCTCTGACACCTTCATGTAAGTTCACACCACACACACTTTATCTTGCCAGGTGAGAAAAAATTGGGTGCAGAAGTCTCACATTGTATCTAGTGATGGGTCCATCTTATATTTATCATCTCTTCAGTGGAATCTTACTATTTCTAATAAATCATATGCTCCGCACTGAACTTAAGTAAAATGCCTCAAGGGTGAACAAAGAAGACAAGCTCATATAATAAGTTATTTTCCAGCTGCCTGATAACGGGAAAGTATTTTTAAGTGCTATAGGACACTGTTATTTAGAACCATAAGGGTATTTGCACACAATAAATATTTGCTGCAGAAATTTCTGTACTATTTCTTTAACTTTTGGCATAAAAAATAGCAGCAGCCAAATAAATGTGTTTCCCCATTTTTGTTGTGTTTTTACATGCGTTTGTGATTTTTTCCCACTCATAAGAAGGGGAGAAATCTGTACCAAAAACACTGAAAGAACTGATATCTATATGTGCAACAAAAAAAAAAGAAGCATTTGAAAATTTTAGGAATCTCTTCTTCTTTGCAGACACTAGAAAATCCTTCAGGCTTTATGACAAATCAGCACACAAAAAAATGACAGAAATGCAGTGTACGCACAGATGCTAGAGGCAACCTGTCTAGGTGACGGACATGCTTAGTTTCACACACTCCAATCTCAGTGATACTTTTTACTCTAACTGGCATTACACTATTCTGCTTAACAGAGTCTCGACATTTCTTATGACTTTTCCACTTCAGTATTCACCATATACATGTGGGAGCAAGGACCGGAAAAATAAAGATAACGGTGTCTCAGGGCCGGATCGATTGGGACTGCTGCTAGTGTTGCAGGGGGACAGAGAACATGACCGGGACAGACCTGCGACCAAGGATGGGTCTATTAAAAGAAGGACTGTATGCGGGAACCTGGGGCTTTTGGTGGGAAGACAGGAGGTGCGGCAGGTGAATGTTAGCTTTCTCCCTGCAGGTAATCCAACAGACTTCAGACTACGCTTGAGTGCGTACTTCCCAGCATCCAGAAACAGCACCACTGACCACTTACCGCTGTCGGACGCCGACCCAACGCGACCGCAGGCAGGAAACGCTGACTGTACTGCGCAATGCTTGACTGCTGACAGCGTAGGGTGCATAGCCCCTGTCAGTGACTATAACTCTACAGCCGTGGCTGTGGCCTTGATACCAGATCCCTTCGCCTCATTCGCTGGAACAACAGCCACTGGTACCAGGACATACAGCGGCCCACTGAAAGTTCCCGGACTCTTCACCGCCGTTAAAAGACAGTGCCTCCGGTACATCCAGGACCGCTTCATCAACGTGACATGCCATCGTGGGATCTTCCAACCACCTCCCTCTGGACTACAGAGTTTGATAAGTTGAACCCTACATTTTTCTTTTCCCGCCATTAGCAACTCTAATTTTCTTACTGTTGTAAACAGCTGAAGTCAGGCTGTCACTACATTATACTGTACTTCCACATATTTGCCCGCGCAATAATTCTGTGCATCTTGTAATGTATATATCAACTCCCTGCGTGGAGAAAGCGTTGGTATCTTTTTCTCTTGATATATAAAAACACCTGTTAACACTTGCTCTGCCTCCTGCTCATCACTGCATCCTACACACCTGCTAGTAACCTACAATTGGCGTAGTCGGCAGGATGCAGTCCAACAGCATGGAGGCGGCAGACCAAGAACTTGGAGTGAGCCCAAGGATCGAGCGGATATGGGGCATGATGAGAATGAACTTGATGACCCCTGCTTTAGAGGCTGAGGTGGCCATTATAGCATTAGATGGGGAAGCCCGGGACTCGGTAATGTTACGGACCCCTAGGGAATGTGATACCTTCAGCAAGGTTCTGCAGATTCTAGAGGAGACTCATGGGGACCCGACTGATGTAGGGGAACTGAGGACTCACCTGTTCAGCCGTATGCAGAGGGAGGGTGAAACTGTGACTCAATATATGAATGCTCTGCAAGAGCTACATACCTCCATTGTTAGGAAGGATAGTGTGGGAGTGGGCCCAATGGACGTAATGTTGCAAGACCTCTTAGTGACTGGACTGCGTGATACACTGATGAAGCAGACCCTGCGGAAGCGAGAGTGGGTGAATCCTCACCTGACGTTTTCTGAAATAGGGAGTGAGGTGCGCACGCGGGAGCAGGAGCAGGAGGTAGCAGCATCTGTGAGTGTGGTGGCCAAGCGCCAATGGGTTGAAGAGATAAGGAAAGAACTGCAGGACATAAAAGGAGAGTTTGCAGAAGTTAAGAAAAAGGCTGAAGCTGAGGCAAATCGCTCTGGGGCAGAGCCCCATCGTGATCCCGAAATGTACCCACCTCTCACCTGTTATGAATGTGGAGAAACAGTTCACCTGGCATGAAAATGTCCATGGCAAGGGAGGAGCCAACTCCGCCGCCCTTTAAACTAAAAGGCTCTGAGCTGGGGGTACGCCGCTTGGAGCCGGAACAGAAACGGGGGAGTAGTCGAAGTCCAACAAATTTAAAATGTATGTGCCCGTTGATCTGGGCAGAATTTGAGGGGCATGCTATGCAATGTTTAGTGGATACATGCTCCCAAGTGACTACCATGCCTGAGGCCTATTTCCGGCAGCAGTTCCCTGAAGCTATGAGACCCGAATGGAAACCCGAGATAAAATTGTTGACTGCCAATCAGTTGCCAATCCCGGTGGCAGGGGTAGCTTGGATGCAGTTTTCTCTCTGTGGCAAAGATCTAGGATGGAGGAGTGTGGTGCTGACTCAAGGGGAGGCGAGCAGTGAACACACAGTAACGTTAGGGATGACTGTGCTAAAAGAATTTGGAAGTCTCCTTTTCAATGAGCCCTCACAAGAAACCCTGAAGCAAAGGAGCTCCCACACCCCTCAGAGGAGATTCTTCCAACAGCTGGTGCGGGTGGCCCAAGCCCAGGAGTCGTGGTGAGAGGGAGAAGTGCTGGGGAAAGTGATTGCACCCTTGTCAGCGAAGGTCGTGTTACCACCCGAACAAACAATAGTCTCTCTGCCCGTCCAGGCTCGCATTCCTTTGGAAGGGGTGGAGATACAGGTCGAGACTTTTTTCCCAGAGTTGTTACCCTCGGGATTCTTGGTAGCCCACTCTCTGGCTACAGTAAGAGATGGGACTGTGACCATTCAGTGTGTAAGCTTAGAAGATGAAGCTATCACAATGTGGCCCCGAAGTGAAGAGGCCAAGGTAATGGGATTGCCTGAATACATTCTGCCCTCCCAGATGCTGCAACTGGAAGTTTGTCGGGGGGATCCCTGGACAGTGTCAGTGAATTCAACCATCGCTTCAGAGCCGGAACATACCCTAGAGGGACAAATTATCCTGGAGAAGATGAAGGCTGAGCTCTCAGAGCTCACTCAGTCTCAGGTGCAGCAAGTGAAAACCCTCTTGGGATGATATAGAGAGGTGTTTTCCCATCACAAGGATGATTTCGGTTGTATCACGGCCATCACTCATGAAATTCCAACTGGAGACTCGGCACCCATTAGAGAACGTTACCGGCAGATTCCCCCACAGCTGAATCAGGAGGTGAAGACGATGTTGGGACAGATGTTGCAAAAGGGTGTCATTCGAGAAAGTCAAAGCCCATGGGCAGCTCCAATCGTACTAGTGAGGAAGAAGGACGGCACTCTGCGTTTCTGCGTGGATTATCGGGGACAGCCCTTATGGTTGCAGGATTATGTGAAGAGTCGGCATGTATAAGGACATTGACCGAGGTTTGCTTCCTGTAAACGTTCGCCTGGATATGCCTGTGGGCGTCAATCTCCAGAGAAACATCCAGGAAGTAAAATAAAATAAAAAATATTTATTGTTGTTTTTTTAATCTATTATCTTCCCTTTCACCCATCTTAGGCTCCCGTAATCCAGATGGTCTTTCCCATTGTTTTTAATTTTTTATTTTTATTATTTCTTTGTTTTTTGTTTATTATCTTAGAGCTACCTGTGACCTATGGAGTGGTTAAGTTCCTTATTTTGCCTCATTGCTCATCTTCCTTGAAAGTGAATAGCATTGCTTGCACCATATCATTGCGGCAGGAATCAGACGACAATTGGATGTGACATCACATAATACTTATATTGATTTTTGTTGTTTTTCTATGTACTGTATTCATGTGCCTTTAATGATATATGCCCTTACATGCTTCCTTCTAGTTTGGCCTTGTATATGTGCAATATTTACCCTGTGAATACTTATATTGGTTGTTGTTGTCTTAATATGTATTCTTGTGCTTGTAATGTTATATGCCCATATATGCTGCCCCCTAGTTTGGCACAGTATATGTGCAATATTCACCCTGTTACCCTTGCGGCCGTGCACATGCGTGGTGCTGCCTTTTGCGTCTCGCACGGGGCAGGGCGTCTTTATGCCTCCTGCGCATGTCTGGGGACTTTCATCTCCCCGCGCGTGTGCAGTGATGCTTGACGTCCTGTGCTTCTTGTATTTGGACTCATCGGATGCACCGCACATGT
Organism: Dendrobates tinctorius; assembly: GCF_039654945.1. Classification (NCBI taxonomy): domain Eukaryota; kingdom Metazoa; phylum Chordata; class Amphibia; order Anura; family Dendrobatidae; genus Dendrobates; species Dendrobates tinctorius. Next base: position 5,090,529 of record NW_027361779.1, on the reverse strand, counting down.
GCCAGCTGTGCCTCTTTTCAATGGCCGATTTGGATCAGGTGATTGGCCATGTGACCTGTTTCCATGGCTTTTTAAGGTTCTTGCCACATTATCCCACCGCATCCCCTTGAGAAAGCGAACTGTGTGTATGTGAAACACGCGTTGTGGTTCCTGCCATCTGGTCTGGATTCCGTACATATAGTTTCTGGTAAGCTCTGCGCAGACATACTATTTTGATACCTTATTTTGGAAAAACCTTTGGTCTACCCTGGTGTTTTCATTTACTTCTGGGCTGTCTGTGCCAGCATAACCTCGTTTCTATGCTACATTATGTAAATATATGGCATATTATTACTTTTTGCTATAGTTGCTGCACGTGACCCCATCGTTTGGTGTCTGTCTTGTCCTTTTGTCACTCTTTATCTTTTATAATATTTACTTGATCATGCTCTAATAAAATTTACAGTTTTTTACTCTATAGATTTATATCTGTTTTCTTCCTACTTTTTGCTTGTTTTTATGTTTGTAGAGTAATAAAATAGTATGTTTTTATATTAATTCGTGTTGGAATCTCTTCATATCTAATGGCTACATGCCACATAAAATCATGTTGTGATAAGAATATTAAAGTTTAACATTCATTATTGGACATATGGGAGTAATCACAATCCGTTTATGCAAATATTTCTAGGCACCTCAAATTAATGGTATTTCTCAAGCAAGAAAACATACAATAAGTACAAAGATTACAGCTGTTTTATGCAATTACCAAAAAACTGAGCTGTCTGTTCTCAACTCATGTTGTAAAACAAGGGTTCAATAAGCTATTGACCTCTTTATATAACCTAGCTTTCAAATACCTTTTCCTTAGAAATATATTAAAGAATATACTGTGCTATACTCACAAGAACAGAGCCTTTTGAGCTATTGTAAGGGATAATTACACTTTCTGTTTCTACTACGGATAGTTGTTTCTTTATTTTTTTCTTTTATTAAAGCACAGTCATTTGATGTTCATTCTGTTCGGCTCTGACAGATTTGGTCCGGAATGCTTGCGAAAAAGTTGCAGTGTCTGCTTTTTTTTTCCTTTTTTATTTAGCTGTGCTTGGCGACTAGTTGAGTTTGAAATCTCTATTTTAGCACTTTGTCAGTGTTCCTACCTGTCACATCAATTCAGCTAAAGATGATTTGGTGTTTCTGAACACTTTCACAGAAATGTTTTATATTATGTTGGACTTTGACAATGTTCCGCATGCCTCCAATCTGTTATGTGGTAGTCTGGTTCCCTTGTATTCATTATTGTCAGCATTTTATTTCCTATTTATTTTTGTTTTTGTCAGCGTATTAAAACAAAAAGATACGGATCATACATGATACAATTAATACATGGGACAGTTTCTAACTTTTCTATTGAGTCAGGGGATTACCGCTATAAATTGCAATTGTAGGCTGCTTTATGTATTAATATTTTGCTACATATACAGTCATTCCAAATGGAATAACTTAGCTGGACTTAAGCAATGGCAAAGCATATGAGTTGTTTAACCCTCTGTCAGGCGCAGCTGATGTCAAAGTCACAACTCAATTAGTTTTGTTTCTCTCTCCTCTCCAATATTATTAGAATTTACCTAAAAACATTGGCTAATGAACTAGGGAGTGGAGAGCTACGCCAAAGAAGTCCCCTCTAAGGCTGGTTTCACATTCGCGCTTTTTAAGCGCACGCACGGCCGGGGGTAGCTCCGCCCCCGAGCCGGCTCTCTGCCCGGCGTGCCCGCCCCTTGCTTGTAGCGCCGCCTCCTAGCGGACAGCGGCGCCTGCGATCGGCGCACCCTATCTTTAGCATAGGGTGCGCAGATCGTGCGCAGGCCGTGCGCTAGTTGCGCTTTGACCTGCGCTGCGCACTTTTGACGGTGTGCCATGCGCGCCAAAATCCGAAAAGTTTGATTTTGGCGCGCATGGCGCACCGTCAAAAGTGCGCAGCGCAGGTCAAAGCGCAACTAGCGCACGGCCTGCGCACCCTATGCTAAAGATAGGGTGCGCCGATCGCAGGCGCCGCTGTCCGCTAGGAGGCGGCGCTACAAGCAAGGGGCGGGCACGCCGGGCAGAGAGCCGGCTCGGGGGCGGAGCTACCCCCGGCCGTGCGTGCGCTTAAAAAGCGCGAATGTGAAACCAGCCTAACCTGCAAGTCCGAATGAAAAGTTTCCATCCCAAAGATTATCGAAAAACATCACAACCTCTCCCACCTCCAAAAAGACATAGATGCAGCACTTGAAACTGGTGGCAGAATGATATCAAATTATGAATGCAAAAAAAGTCACAATGCAGTCTGCTTGTCCCATGCGAATATGGCCTGCCAGTCTTGCTTCTCAAAGTGTAACTGTTTCTTCTGCTGAACAAACAACCTCTGAATGTGAGTGAATAGTAATCAAGTAGCATCCAAGTGTATTGCCATTAGATTTTTTCTCTAATTTTTAGCAATAGTTATGTCATGAAAACGGGAGGCTTTTTGGCGGTGGTTGAGAAATTTTGTACTTTTTGTTTCAATATGCTTAATGTTATTAAATTTTTCTTGGCATCTTATTTTGTGTACTTTCGTTTAATACATCCCTGTGAAGGTCTCTGATTACTCTTAGAGTCCTGAAATTGGGATAATTAGGCATTATAGGTAGTTTTATAACATGTGCATGTCATGCACACTACACTACGCCTTGACTCGGGAGTGACATAGATGAGCCTGATAGAGGGTTAAATATGGCATTTCAGAGAATTACTGTATATTGTGAAACCTAATATATGATTGTGACAGAAGAATTCATGGTCATTTGTGTGTTTAAAACCTGGTGTTGATTTTATGTGCAAAATTAAATAGTCAAAGAATTGTAATGACTCATACTATTTTTTTTTTTATATTTTAATAGTGGTCCCTAAGAAAACATGATATATTTGCCTTCACTGTTTGCTGACCTGCAAGATTTTCTGTATGGTCATGAAACAGTCTTGTAAAAATGCTATAGGAACAAAAGGATTAATCTCCTGCTGACCAGGTCCAAATAATAATAATACTTTTATTTATATATGACCAATATGTTCTGCATAGAACAAAAAATACTTGACCTGCACCTCCATATAGTATGAACAGGTGCCAACTGCAATGAATAAATTTCTTGCAAAAAGAAGGAACGAAGCAGCACTCTGTAGAGACCAATACATATGCGAATACAGAATCTATCATAATTACTGAGTAAACTGTAATAAAAAGTAAAAAAAAAATTAAAAACTTACTTACAAAAATGAAGGTTCTTAGTGCATAAATTTGCCAATGCATGTGAGCCCATCAACCGCGACAAGGTGACACTTCTCTGATGGGTCCCATCATCTAATAAATGCCTCTCTTGTGCTATAAAAGTCTACAGTGTGAATGGGCAAACATGCCTCTCCTGGGTTACAGAGTTGATTATAAGCACCCTTGGGCTGATGGGTGGGGTGCAGAGTCAGAAAGGAGGAGATAACAACCTCCAATGGATAACTGCATAGAACAAAAAAACCTGTCCTGCACCTCCATATAGTATGAACAGGTGCCAACTGCAATGAATACATTTCTTGCAAAAGGAGGAACGCAGCAGCATTCTGTATAGACCAATTGTTAGGTTTGGTGGATCGCACTAAATATAAATTATGATTAAGTGCGATCGCAACCCGGGATCCACCATGCAGAGATGGTAAACCGCAGCTAGTGAGCAATGGTGGATCGAGGCTGTGAGCAAGCACTTTAAACACATTGAGTTAATCATCACTCAATGTGATCAGAGCGCAAAATACCTAGCTCTGTTACTCCACAGAGCGGTACTATACAAGAAGGCTTTTAGAGCTATACCCTGTTAGACGACACAGGAGTAGAGCAGCAATGGTGCTAGTTGGGGTCCCTATCACTACCCCCAGGGATGTCTAGGCTGATGGTTGCTCTTGCTCTGACACTCAACTGTGCTAACCGCACACATGACCGGAGTCAGATGCTAAGCCAAGCGGGAGTTTCCACCATACACTGCCTGCCTAGACACTGAATCACCATGCTAGAAGTGACATGTGCACAGAGTGGTTGCGTATCCACTCACACACATTACAGAAATGACATTAGCGCACCGACGTGCGCCTCAGGCTGGTTTCACATTTGCGTTTTTTTCCGCGGTATTTTAGCGCTAAATAGCGCATGCGTTTTTTTTTCCTATACTTTGCATGGGATGCGCTTATGTGCGCGTTTTACCGCGCATGCGTTTTTTTGCGGTATGCGCTCGGGCACACAAAATGCAACCTGTTGCATTTTTTGAGCGTCCGACTTGCCTCAAAAAAACGCATGCGCGCGCAATGCGTTTTTTTACAGCAAGACACCCATTATAAGTCTATGGTGAGCATATGTGCGCATTGGCATGCTTATGTATGCGTTTTTTTGCACATGCGTTTTTTTTTTTTACCATTAGTTTAGACAATGGAATTTAGGGGTTTGGGTTAGAGTTAGGGTTAGTTAAGGGGGTTTAGGGTTAGGGTTAGGGTTAGGGTCAGGGTCAGGGTCAGGGTTAGGATCAGGGTATGGTTTGGTTAAGGGTTAGGGTTAGGGTCAGGGTATGGTTTGGTTAAGGGTTAGGGTTAGGGTCAGGGTCAGGGTTAGGATCAGGGTATGGTTTGGTTAAGGGTTAGGGTTAGGGTTAGGGTCAGGGTTAGGGTTAGGGTTAGGATCAGGGTATGGTTTGGTTAAGGGTTAGGGTTAGGGTCAGGGTCAGGGTTAGGGTTAGGGTTAGGGTCAGGGTATGGTTTGGTTAAGGGTTAGGGTTAGGGTCAGGGTCAGGGTTAAGGTTAGGGTTAGGGTCAGGGTTAGGGTCAGGGTTAGGGTTAGGGTTAGGGTCAGGGTTAGGGTTAGGGTCAGGGTTAGGGTTAGGGTTAGGGTATGGTTTGGTTAAGGGTTAGGGTTAGGGTCAGGGTCAGGGTTAGGGTTAGGGTTAGGGTCAGGGTATGGTTTGGTTAAGGGTTAGGGTTAGGGTCAGGGTTAGGGTCAGGGTTAGGGTTAGGGTTAGGGTCAGGGTTAGGGTTAGGGTTAGGGTTAGGGTCAGGGTTAGGGTTAGGGTCAGGGTTAGGTTTAGGGTCAGGGTTAGGGTTAGTTAGGGTTTAGGGTTTGGGTTTGGGTTAAGTATGGTTTGGTTAAGGGTTAGGGTCAGGGTCAGGGTTAGGGTCAGGGTTAGGTTTAGGGTCAGGGTTAGGGTTAGTTAGGGTTTAGGGTTTGGGTTAGGGTTAAGTATGGTTTGGTTAAGGGTTAGGGTCAGGGTCAGGGTTAGGGTTAGGGTTAGGGTCAGGGTTAGGGTTAGTAAAGTCATGGTTTGGGTTAGTGTGAGGGGCCACCTAATGTTGGAAAAAACGCAAACGCGGTAAAAACGCACTAAAAACGCATACAAACACATAAAAACGCTGCGTTTTTCATGCATGCTCATAAAAATGCTTGAAAAAAACGCAGCAGTTGTATGCTTTTGTATGCGTTTTTTCAATGCATTTTTTTGCGGGAAAAACGCGCTGCAAAAAAAAGCAAGTGTGAAACTAGCCTCAGAGGATCTTTTATACGTTCAGATCATGTCCAGTCAGACAGGACCTTGCTTGTGGACCAATCCGAAGCTGCCACATCACCAGAGCAGCTGACGACCAACCACCAATGAGACATTGCCACACCACGAGCATGCTCAGTAGGGTGATTTTTGGACTTAGCCTCCAGAGCATGTTTTCTGCTGCCTATTGCTGGTTACCATAGACTTGGCTGGAATACCAGCAGTAACCAAGTGAACAGCATGAGCCTGAGCAAGACGCTGGGACCGACATGTTTGCTCAACAGCATCCACTGTGGCTGAAACAGAATGGGAGACCGCAGACGCAGACAAGGCATGGGATCTACCCCATGCAGTGGGAGAATCCTGGCGCCTAACACCAATACACATGCGAACACAGAATCTATCACAATTGCTGAGCAAACTATGATAAAATGTTAAAAAAAATTACTTACAAAATTAAAGGTTATTAGCGCATAAATTGGCCAATTCATGTGAGCCCATGACAAGGTGACATTTCTCTAATGGGTCCTATCATATAATAAATGCCTCTCTTGTGCTATTTAAGTCTACAGTGTAAATGGGCAAACATGCCTCTCCTGGGTTACAAACTTGCACATTGAAATACGCTGGTAGGAGACATTTATTAGATGATAGAACCCATCAGAGAAAGGTCACCTTGTCACGGTTGATGGGCTCACGTGAATTGGCCAATCGATGCGCTAAGAACCTTCATTTTTTAAGTAAATGTTTAATTTTTTTACTTTTTATGACAGTTTACTCAGCAATTATGATAGATTCTGTGTTCGCATGTGTATTGGTCTCTACAGAGCGCTGCTGCATTCCTCCTTTTTGCACCAACATATTCTGCAGCACTTTACAATTAAAGGTCCATTTTGAAGTTATGGCCACATGGAGATGTTCTGGCAAAGTCTAAAACAGTTGACAACAGGCAACCTTTGCCTGCGTGCTTTGTGATAACATGTTATTTATCTGGGTAATTACCACAGATAATCCATTTTCTTTAAATTGGTCTATTAAATGTGGGTCATGCACTCAATAAACAATTTTTCTAAGGGCCCCGTTACATTTAGCAATGCACCAGCGATCCCGACAACGATACGACCCGGTCAGGATTGCTGGTGCATCGCTAAATGGTCGCTAGTGAGCTGCCACACAGGCAGATCTCACCAGCGATGCAGCAACGCAGCAGCGGTCGTTACTTACCTGTCAGATGCGGCGATGATGAAGTCCTCTGCCCGCGTCCACGCGTCGCTCGTCAGTGCCAGCAGGAAGCCCAGCAGGAAGCCGCCGATGAGAAATGGCCCAGGACGTTCTCGCGCGATCAGCGGTAGCCAACGGGGGAGCCGGTCGGAGGTAAGTGTCACATGTAGCGATATCGCTAGCAATATTGCTGCTGCGTCACAAAATCGGTGACGCTTTAGCGATATTGCTATGTGTGAAGCCCCCTTAAACCATGTTTATCTAAAAGCAGCATGCTGTCAATTGCACCATATGGCTTTACCATTGAGTTGGTGGCTATCTGAAGCCTCACCTTTTAGCCAAAAAGACAGGGCTTTATGATCTTTGTCCATCTATATTCAGGGAACAGCAGCAAGACTTACAAATCTGTAAAGTTTATCAAGTGAAAACTGATTCAGGAAACTTTCCTTTTTACAAGAAGTTTTTCTAAAATGTGTTTAAAAAGGTTTGAAGAGTTTTTGAAAAGTTTTTTTCCCTGAGATGTTGTTTTATAACTTGCTTTGACAGTGATTAGTTTGGAGAGGCTTCAAATAAGTAACATGCACTTTTTTTCCAAATCTCTTTAGGAGAAAAAAAAGCTCAAAAATGCCTAGCATGGATGGCATAGTGGATTTCCTATGCAGATGAAAAGGAAAGTGTTTACCAAGCATTTTAATGGAGTGTGTACACAATGGGTTCAACACATATAGATGGTTGTTATTCACGATGATGTTGATGAAGAGATGGGCTGGTGTCAGACGCTCCTGATTCATGAAGAGGAATAGGCCTCTTCATGCATCAGGAGTATCGGACAAGTAGCACACACCTGTGCATGTGCCTCACCCCAAATATTACACCAGTCACTACTGGAGTAAGATCTGTGTTGTAGGGAATGACTCTGCTCGTCATGAATTTGATGACCGGAAGTCGCCATGCACCCTTCCCACCCCAGCTCAGCTCACTCAGTTGGAGTTAGGTGAAAATGGATAAGAATTAATGATAAGTGAGCCTGCTAGGATAAGGAGTTATCTGAGGATGCTCAAGTGTTATTAGATAATAATAGTATATGAGGCTCCATGTCTCGCAACTGTTCGACAGCCGCAACACATGGAGGGATTGCCTGATAAACAGACATGCAGCCACAGCAGCTCAAACACAGTATTAGAGCACCCCAAAAATGCTCTATTAGCACTTGAGGATGCTCGCTCATCACAAGTGAGAAGACCAAAAGTTGCAAAATTTTAAAAGTGTCCAGTTGCACCAAAATTATGCGAATTTTCAAAGCTTATTGTGCCAGAACGCTGGTGGAAAATCTTTTATTAATTACGCCCAATATCTTTCTCCTGAGTTTTTTGAGCAGGAACTGAGGGTAATCTCCAAGTTTTTGACAAATTTTGAGATTTTAAACACGATTTGAAAGTTTCTGCTCAGTTTCTGCTCCAAAACTCCTCAAACAGCTCTATGCACATACCCTTAAATGTTTTTTGAGGAGGATTTTAGCAAGGATACACTCCCAAAAGAATTCTGAAAAACTTAGTGTGAACGTAGCCCTAAAGACACCCACAGTATGGCAAAGAGGAGGAAGGCCATGTCTGAGCTACTGAGACATATAGAAGATTTTTTATATACTTCTCGTATTTAAGGGTGATATCAGACAAGTATTAGTATTGAAGAAAAAATGGAGATGGTAGGATGAATTTAAATTTTTGGGTGGATACATTTTCCATGCTTAGTATTTCTTTAGATATTTGACAGTTCTTCCTAAAATATGACAATTGTTAATTTATAGCACTTGATGTCCCAAGAGGGTGACAGAACGCAATAATGAAAATCATCTTTTTTCCAAATATACATTGTTTTGGATTCTCTTCCTGAAGATTCTATGTCATTTAATATGAAGTTCATGCATTTTTATAAAAACATCTAAAAAAACAAGAAGATCTGTAATCCGTCACCAATCAAGTCCTGTTATTGTTAGAATAAAAAAATCTTACGATGCATTTAAAAGAGTACTCCTTTTTTTCGCATACCTATAAAGATTTTATGCTACATAAATCAATGACAAATATTTGCGATCTTTTGTGGACATTTCAGTATATTATTAATATTCTTTCCAGTGTGCCATGCTCTGTTGTGTATGTTTGTATTATTATAATAAAAATAGTTATATACTTTAAGGCTATGTGCACACGTAGCGTTTTAAAACGCTTACTAAAAACCGGACTCCTTCCCAGAAATCGCGCGTTTTTTTCCGCGCGATTTCACCGCGATTTTACCGCGATTATGTTCGCGATTTTGCCGCGATTTTTGCATGCGATATTCAAGCACTTTCCAAGCGATTTGAAGCATCGCTTGGAAAGTGATTGACAGGTTGGTCACACTCATCAAACATAGTGTTTGACAAGTGTGACCAGGTTTTTACTACTGAGGCCGCCTATGCGGCATCAATAGTAAAAGATAGGATGTTAAAATACTAAAAAAAATAAAAAAATCGGGGTATATTTACCTTCCGGCGTCCCGCGCTGCATTCCCGGGCCTCAGCGTTCCCAGCAATGCCTTGCGAGACCTGTGATGAGGTAGTCTCGCGTTGCTATAGCGATCTCACGAGACCGCTAGAGTCACGCGAGACTACGTCATCACAGGACCTTGCCGCAAGGCATTACTGGGAACGCTTAGGCCGGGAATGCATCGCGGGACGCCGGAAGGTAAATATACCCCGATTTTTTATTTTTTATTCTTTTTTTACAGGGGTATGGTGCCCAGGGCCTGGAGGACAGTCTCCTCTCCTCCACACCGTGGGTACCAACCGCACATGAGACGCTTAACTTCCCGCATGGTGGGCATAGCCACATGCGGGAAGTAAGCGATTCTCATGCATTCCTATGGGTGCGGAATCGCGGCAATTCTTTGCGATTCCGCACAAAGAATGAGCATGCTGCGATTTTTTCCGCGATGCGATTCCGCCGCGGAAAAAAGCGCAGCATTAGCACAGCATGTGCAGAATGCCATAGGAATGCATGGGGGGCGTTCTGTACACGATTTTTAAGCATTTTTGCGGCAAAAACGCTTAAAAATCGCTACGTGTGCACACAGCCTCAATGATATCTCTAATATGAGTATATTGAAGCCTCTTTACTTTTAGCTTACACTTTTTTTTATAGAAAATTAAATTAAACCATTGTATTTTATAATGAAATTAAAATTTTTATAATACATTTAAGAGCAATTAAAAGGAATAATAAAATGCCTTTTGTAACATTAAACTACATATTAATTCATACCCTCAGTGACCCATTGAACTTGAAATGTACTGGAAAAGTGGGTTTTCCTAAGAGAACATAAGCACTTTTAAATAATCAATTGCTGTCCATTGAAATTACTTTTTCACCAGATGGGAGAAGCCATATGCCAAATTGGTTTAAAGAACACCCCATAAACACTTAATACATTTACCGCTAAAAGCTTGTTTAAAAGCAATCTTTATTTACTTTTGTGGTCATCTAATAATGTTCTGACCAAAGAATCACCAGGTCTCTCTGGTTTTGTAAAACTATGCCAGGTTCTTTTCTTAGTTTGTGGTGAGTCTTTCATTTAGTACAATTTTAAACAGAGTTGCTAAAAAGTCTACATATCTATTTTTTCCATCAATCTTCATTGTTAATTTCTAATTTTGATCCCGAGTCCACTGTAATAATATAAGCCAAATTCATTACAAAATGTTTGCCATTTTCTGAAGTATATTTAGTGAAGTACATTTCTCTGTAACTTACAGCTGTGTTGTCGCTTAAATTATAGAGAATAAGATTTGTGCAATTTTTAAAAGTTAGTGGAGCTGGCCAAAACACACTATAAGCCTCCAAATTTTTGCGCGACTATGTTTTATGAAAACATTAAACTCGTTAATGCCAGTATGATGATGTAAAGTGCTTTCTAAATTCTCGTTACATTAGATTGTTTCACTGTTCATTTTTTCCTGTCTTTTGGTTTATCGGGTACACTATTAAAAAGAATAGGCTCATTTTTAATAATCGGCATATATTTAGAAGAGATCTAACGCTCTTAATGGATTGACTATAGGTGGTAATGAAACTATATTTTATCCTATTTGTATCCTATTCCTATTTGTACAGTAGGGGGATTGTGAAATTATTTATCTACAGGATTTCAATCTATTCTATCCATCTATCTATTCTATATATCTATTCTTTCTATCATCTATCTACTGTATCTATCTATTCTATATATCTATTACAGCAAGTCTATCTATGTGAAAAAGGGGTTATGGGATAGCACCAATTAACTTCTACTCACAGATGGGAGCCAAGCCTCCAAAAATCTGTTCCATAGTATGAACCATAAAAAGAAGGCAGCACTCCAAATTCTAAATTTTAATTTGGAGCGCTGCCTTCTTTTTATGCTTCTATCTATCTATCTATCTATCTATCTATCTATCTATCTAGAAATCCAGGCTTTTGGGCTTATTAAATAGCTCTTTTTTCAGTACAATTGTGTGCTGCCTCCAATTTTTCCTGGACTTCTATTAATTGAGGTTTGGTATTTGCCTGGGGGACTCTGGACCCAGATTCTTTCCTTCTTTGTGCGGCTCTAATTTTCTTCCTTTTATCTATCTATCTACCTATCTATCTATCCATCTATCTATCTATCCTATGTTCCATATCTATCTATTCTGAGGTTTATGGCTGTGAATTTACTGTACTTGGCTGATTAAATGACCTGGTTCCTTGAGATATGAGCAAAAAAAAAAAAAGAATGGCATACATATGGTATGTGTGCAGTCCGCTTTTTTCTCGCACCCATTGAATTAACATTGGTACAAGTGTAATCCGATTTTTTTATCGGATTGCACTCATCCGATTTATGCATAGGTGTGATCAAGGCCTAAGTGCGTATTGTGCTCTTTAAACTGTTAAGAATAGTGTTTCAAAGTGATCTTGACATTGTAAAACATACAGGTGAAAGCATATTACATGTTTAGTTCATCAAAACGTTACCAATTTCTATTGGGACACAGCTTTTGAATATCTAGTAACAACAAGAGAAACATTTCATTTTATGAAGGGATTGTCAGGTCAAGTGTTTGATTAAACAATATATCTTGCACTGTGCAAATACCAGTGGATGAAGAAGTATGCGGAGTTACTTGAAAGCATCCTTTACAGATTATTTCTAAGTGAAATTGATTCTGAAGGGATTCTTCTTTGATTTCTAATTTCTGCTAAGAGACAGAAAGTGTGAAATGGAGAAGGACAGCTTCCCATAGGAATTTGATTTCTATTCAATGTGTTCAAAGAAAAATATTGATCCGAGTATGTGAAACAGATAGCAAGGCCAATGAAAAATGCCTGACAGTTGTAAAACACATTGCACGTTACTTTAAATTAGAGGTAAAGTTAACAGTTATTGATCTATGACCAAATTAAAATGTTACCCATTATATTCATAACCCAAGAATGGAAGTGTCACTGTTTTAGCTGATACACAGTTTAGTACTGCTACTTTATAGCATATCATTTACTGCTAAGAAACCATGAAAATAACCCCATAAGGAGCTTCAGGGAGAGGACAATGACTTATTGAACAGTAACTAATGACAGAGGAATCTCATTCTCTTAGTATAAGTGCATCGTTAAATTGAAGTCGTTGAAAACTAAAAAGTCATAATTAAATGGAAGCCATTACAAAGAAAGAATGACTGTCACATATAGACCTGTTCTAGCTAAAGAAAAATTCAAGTGAAGGTAACAGTATAATGGAAGATGTAGACGTAAGAAACAATATTGAAAATAATAGAAAAAAGACAGTTTATTTAAGAAAGGTATGTTATCCATCCTGACAATGTCTGTGTGATAAATACTTATAATATCAGTATTGCAGCATCTTTCGTCAGAGCAGTGATGGAGACTAAGTAATGTGTGGTGTATACTTTTTAGAACAATCTACACCTGGGGTCAAGGTTTTCTAAAATGGGACAACCCCTTTAAGTGTTACCATTTTCCTTTTCTGTAGGGTGTGTAGGTGTTGATTGAGGAAAGGTATATATCTTTGTTAGCCATTAGATAGAAATATATTCTGACTTGAGAGTCCCTCTATGGTTGATACCTTTTAATGGCTAACTGAAAAGATGGTAACACATTGCGAGCTTTCGAGACTACTCAGGTCTCTTCATCAGGCATAGACTAATACAAAATCTGAAGAATATGTTGTGCATAAATATGTGATTCTTCAGATTTTGTATTAGTGAATGCCTGATGAAGAGACCTGAGTAGTCTCGCAAGCTTGCAATGTGTTACCATCTTTACAGTTAGTCATTAAAAGGTATCAACCACTGAGGACTCTCAATTCTGAATATTTTTCTAGGCATTGATTGGACAAGATAAGAATTTGTAGGGACACACCAGTACAGCAGAGTCATGTCAATAGATATGAACATTTTGTTTTACACTCAGTGGCTGAAAGCCTATCAAGATATGAAAATACTACGCCCATTAGAATATTAGATACAATTTTAACCTATCTAGACAATCTCAGGATTAGAAAGTGTGGTCCTTCACAGGAGAGTTGTCATATCTGTAGGTTTCAGTACACTTAGGGTGGTATGGTGGCTCAGTGGTTAGCATTGTTGCTTTGCATCATTAAGATTCTAGCTTCAAATCCCAGCAAAGACATCTTCAAAGAGTTTTTATGTTTTATAAGTAAATAGAGAAAGGCACCGCGCTCACAGGAGGATTCACAGATGATAATGTAAAAGTGAAAGTGAAAGTCCTGCCTTTCACACATAAGCCCAATAGTCAAAGCTGCAGGAGATGAAAATCTGCACAGCAAGATACACTGATGAATGGTAAAGGACTTGTACAAACTTACCCTAGCTCTGCTGAATGAAGGTGCTGTGCTGATCACAGTGAATGATCCACAGAAATGCTGGAAAACCAGGTGAGAAGCTGGGAGGATGAAGTGAATGAACTAGCTGACTGGGGTGCAAGTAATGAAGAGAGCTGGGCAGAGCCAGGATAGCTCCGGCCGGTAGCGTCCTGGATGCACAGCTGAGGGGGGCCGACACTGTCCTGCACTGACAGCGTGTGACGTCACAGGCTGAGGCTACAGAGCCTAGCTGGGGCCAAAAACCTACGCGTTTCAAAGCAAAACGTGCTTCTTCATCAGGGTTACTGCTCACCCAGTATAGCTGTCATATATAGTGTGTATATGTTCAAACACCTGTTTAACTCTTGGATTGAACACTAACCTCCACCCTCCCAGTAGAAGGCTAATTAATGATTAAGATAATATCATACATTTAAAAAGAAAGAGAAAAGAATAGCCATAGCGTATACCTCACAAAAATGGGTTGTAATATTGAGAATAATAAGGAATGTTAAAAACTATAACTTTATTATGCTGATAAATTTTTTAACATTTTAATATGAATAAAATCGAATACAAATATAAATATAAAGAAAAACTATGCGCATAAAAATAAAATATGCTCCACCTACCGCAAATACTCATACAAAAAGCAGACAATGAAAATATGAATATAGAGAATATGGTAGGGGAAGGCAAATGCATCTATCTTAAAGAGAAAAAAAAATAAAATAAAATAAAAATATTTATAAAACCACATAATGTATATATGGCTAATAAAAATAGTCATAAACAGCCTCTATGTATGCCTTTCACAATACTAATATTGGTTATAAACGCTGTTCTATTGCATACCAAATATTAGTATAACTAGTGAGGATAATGATTAAAATTACTTGTATATAAATACCCCTTATAGATATAGTAAAAATCCAGTTTGAATAGTAATAAAAATCTCCTGCAGCTTTGACTATCGGGCTTATGTGTGAAAGGCAGGACTTTCACTTTCACTTTTACGTTATTATCTGTGAATCCTCCTGTGAGCGTGGTGCCTTTCTCTATTTACTTATTTAACCCTTTTTTGGCAGAACAAGCACAGCTTCTGTCTAGGCACCTGCAGCCCTCCTTTTCTATTGGTAGCGCCGGTGTATATCTGTATACTAGTTTTTATGTTTTCTTTGTGTTTGTGTGGGTTTCTTCAAGGTACTCTGGTTTTCTCCCATAATTCTAAAATATACTCATAGGTCATTTAGATTGTGAGCTCCAATGGAGACAGTGATGATAATGTCTGTAAAACTCTGTGGAAAGTAAAAGCGCTATGTAAAAAGTAAAATAAAATGATTATTAGCCTTGAAAGATTGGAAACGTTTTCTTTTTTGCCTCTCCTCTTTGCAGCAGCCATATTTTTTTTCATTGTCAAGTCTTTATGCGGCTTTGCTTTATGTAGGACAAATTATATTATTTTTAGCACTGTTTTGGGGTGCATATATATTAATTTGTAATTTATATATATTTAGATGTTTATTTTACATAATTTTGCCTCTAGAAATCATAAACAATATCTGGGACATATATTTATTTCTTCCTTAGTGCTCTTTTTTTCCACTTTAAGAGTGACATCCATTGAAGTCATTAGCAAATCATTTCTTTTGTTTGCTGCACAGTTCTCAACAAACTTGAACAAAATATAGAAAATCTTCAGGTAAAAAATAGATATGGGTTTTTAGTGCTTTAACCCCTTAGCGACAGAGCCAGTTTGCAGCTTAATGACCAGGCCAATTTTTACAATTCTGACCACTGTCCCTTTATGAGGTTATAACTCTGGAACGCTTTAATGGATCCCGCTGATTCTAAGATTGTTTTTTTGTGACATATTGTACTTCATGTTAGTGGTAAGATTTCTTCGATAAGTCTTGTGTTTATTTTTGAAAAAAACAGAAATATGGCGAAAATGTTGAAAATTTTGCAATTTTAAAACTTTAAATTTTTATGCCCTCAAATTAGAGAGATGTGTCACACAAATTTCTTAATAAATAACATTTCCCACATGTCTACTTTACATCAGCACAATTTTGGAAGCAAAATTTTTTTTTGTTAGGAAGTTATAAGGGTTAAAAGTTGACCAGCGATTTCTCATTTTTACAACAAAATTTACAAAACCATTTTTTTTAGGGACCACATCATATTTAAAGTCATTTTGAGGGGTGTACATGACAGAAAATACCCAAAAGTGGCACCATTCTAAACACTAGACCCCCCAAGGTGCTCAAAACCACATTCAAGAAGTTTTTTAACCCTTTAAGTGCTTGACAGGAACTAAAGCAATGTGGAAGGAAAAAATTTACATTTTACTTTTTTTTGCAAAAAATTTACTTCAGAACCAATTTTTTTTATTTTCACAAGTGTTAAAAGAGAAAATCAACCACAAAATTTGTTGTACAATTTCTCCTGAATACGCCGATACCCTATATGTGGGGGTAAACCACTTTTTCAGCACACGGCAGAGCTCGCAAGGGATGGAGCGCCGTTTGACTTTTTCAACGCAGAATTGGCTGGAATTGAGATTGGATGCCATGTTGCGTTCGGAGAGCTCTTAATGTGCCTAAACAGTGGAAAACTCCAACAAGTGACCCCATTTTGGAAACTAGACCCATTAAGGAACTTATCTAGATGTGTGGTGAGCACTTTGAACCCCCAAGGGCTTCACAGAAGTTTATAACGTAGAGCCGTGAAAATAAGAAATCTATTTTTTTTCCACAAAAATGATCTTTTCGCCCCCAAATTTTTATTTTTTACAAGGTAACAGGAGAAATCATACCCGCACAGTTGTTATGCGATTTGTCCTGAGTACGCTGATACCCCATATGTGGGGGGGAACCACTGTTTGGGCGCATGGGAGAGCTCGGAAGGGAAGGAGTGCCATTTTGGAATGCAGACTTTGATGGAATGGTCTGCGGGCATCATGTTGCGCTTGCAGAGCCCCTGATGGGCCTAAACAGTGGAAACCCCCCACAAATGACCCCATTTTGGAAACTAGACCCATTAAGGAACTTATCTAGATGTGTGGTGAGCACTTTGAACCTTCAAGTGCTTCACAGAAGTTTATAACGTAGAGCCGTGAAAATAAAAAATCCATTTTTTTTCCACAAAAATGATCTTTTCGCCCCCAAATATTTATTTTTACAAGGGTAACAGGAGAAATCATACCCGCACAGTTGTTATGCGATTTGTCCTGAGTGCGCCGATACCCCATATGTGGGGGGCAACCACTGTTTGGGCGCATGGGAGAGCTCGGAAGGGAAGGAGTGCCATTTTGGAATGCAGACTTTGATGGAATGGTCTGCGGGCATCATGTTGCGCTTGCAGAGCCCCTGATGGGCCTAAACAGTGGAAACCCCCCACAAGTGACCCCATTTTGGAAATTAGACCCCCTAAGGAACTTATCTAGATGTGTGGTGAGCACTTTGAACCCCCAAGCGCTTCACAAAAGTTTATAAACGCAGAGCCGTGAAAATAAAAAGTCTTTTTTTATTTCCACATAAGTGATTTTTTTAGACCCCAATTTTTAGACCCCCAAAGTTGGCAAA
The DNA here is from genome assembly GCF_039654945.1 of Dendrobates tinctorius. NCBI lineage: Eukaryota > Metazoa > Chordata > Amphibia > Anura > Dendrobatidae > Dendrobates > Dendrobates tinctorius. Next base: position 5,073,260 of record NW_027361779.1, on the reverse strand, counting down.
TAGTGGAAACCCCTCAATTCTTGCTCCAACCCTAACCCCAACACACCCCTAACCCTAATCCCAACCCTAACCCTAATCCCAACCCTAATCCCTAATCCTAATTCTAACCCTAATTCTAGTTCGCCCTAACCCTAATTCTAACCCTAGTCGTGACCCGAGCCCTAACCCTAGCCCAACCCTAGCCCTAACCCTAGCCCAACCCTAACCCTAGCCTAACCCTAGCCCTAACCCTAGCCCAACCCTAACCCTAGCCCAACCCTAACCCTAGCCCAACACTAACCCTAGCCCAACCCTAACCCTAACCCTAACCCTACCCTAACCCTAACCATAACCCTAGCCCTAACCCTACCCTAACCCTAGCCCTAACCCTACCCTAACCCTAACCCTAACCCTAGCCCTAACCCTACCCTAACCCTAACCCTAGCCCAACCCTATCCCTAACCCTAATGGAAAACTGAAAAAAAAAATATTGGCCTATATAAAGGAGTGATAAACGGGGGGGTTATGTACTATTTTTTTATTTTGATCACTATGATCGTTTATCATAGTGATCAAAATAATGAATGGAATCTGCCAGCCGGAGTCGGCAGATTCCCGGCGGGCGCACTGCGCATGCGCCCGCCATTTTCAAGATGGCGGCGCCCATCGGAGGATGCCGGCGGGACGTGGGACCACCGGGAGGGGACGGAGGGCCACGGAGTGGTACCGGGGGGGATCGGGGACCCTATTTTTCTCTCCTCTGATGTGCGATCACATCAGAGGAGAGAGAAATTAAATGTAAAATCGCGGCTTTTTTTTTTTTGCGGTCGCCGTTATAGGGTTAATAACGGCGATCGCAAAAGCGGGGGTCGGTAAAAACTGACCGATTCATGTTCTCTGGGGTCTCGGCTACCCCTGGCAGCCGAGACCCCAGAGAAAATCCGACACTGGGGGGCGCTATTCACTTAAATCACAGCGCTGTGAATTAACGGCGCTGTGGTTTTAGTACCCTTAATTACCGCCGTTAAAAGGCGTATCGGCGGTCGTTAAGGGGTTAAGCAGCGCAAACTCATTCAAAATGCATGTTATCAGTACATGATCCGCTACACGCTGAAACTTTTTCCCATGCTAAATTGGCATGAGATAAAAAACACTGATCATCACTACTCCATAGAATAACATTGGTCAAGTGTTAAATATCAGCTTCCACTCGTCTGATGTATATGCTCATGTGAGGAAGCCCTTAAAAGATAATCCTGCTTTACAGAAAGTAGTAAACATATAGGCATATAGGCAAACATCAGCACTTTTGGCACTATGTAGTCTAGACAGACTAGGCAAAGATAGATTTACTTGGTCACAGTTGATTGAAGACTGCATTTGTTGAAAGCAAAAGTGGAATTTCATCAGATGAACATAACACTAACTGAAAAGCATGGTGGGGCCACTTTGCTGCATCAAGGCCTGGTTGTCACGATTTGGAAAATATAGTCTAAATTCTTTATTGTATTTATTGTAGTAGAGTATAATGTGAGGCCATTTGTCTTGAAAAATGATCATGAACCAAAACATACACACAAAAAAATGGAATGACTAAAAAACTATAAATGGACAAGTCAAAGCCAATAGCTAAACACCACTGAGATTCTTGCTTATTAGCAGCTTTCACTCATATATACACTGATGAGCAAAAGGGTAACAATATTTTGAACTTTAACTTCTAGGCTACATACCTCAGCATTCACGTCTGCTTCGAACATGAGACTACCATCCTTTTATAAACAATCATCTTGGCTATCTCATACATGAATTTGACTTGCAACTATTTTGCATATAATTAGTTATGCATATTCTTGCTATGTCACTGCATTGTTACTGTTTTGCTCCTAAAAATCTAAACTTTATTTTTTATTATTTTGTTAGTATTTTGTAAATTCACTTCTGGTTTTCAACACTGTCTGAATCCTTCTGGTCAAGTTCTCAAGCAATTTCAAGAATGTCTCTACTGAAATTTGATCCCAGGTTTCTTCTACACATTCCCAAAGTTGGTGCATATGTAACGATCAGGCTAACGTTCCCTGCTATCCACCACCACATGGTGTCCGCAGCCGAAGGAATTATGACACACACCGGTCTCGGGCATAACAGTTGCTTTTACATCAGCAGGAATGGGAATTATAACTTGGAACAAATAAGGAACAGTCACTCATGGGTAGACCACGGCAATTACAGTTCACACTTAGATACCGAGATGTGATTGGGGTCTGGAGCTTTAAGAGCACTGGACAGTGTCTTTTGGTATTTTACAGGAGGAGGTAGACGCATCAAATAGAGGTTACAGACCTGTACTTGGGGTTAGCTCCACAGTGTGTCATGGCACGTGCACAAGTCCTTATAGGTGAATGTAGAAACTGGTGAATCCTGTCAGAAATACTTTAGATGTGGTGAATCCTGTCAGCAATACTTTTGATGTGGTGAATCCTGTCAGAAATAGAATGATGTCAGTACAGGTTAGAAGGAACTCAGGCTTTTACACCTGTAAGAGATCTTGAGGTAAAAGCCTACTCCACGTGTGTTCTGCTCTCCTTGAAGACCTCCCTCAGACTAAAGAACATTCTAGACTTGCCTGGAAAACAGCTCCTCCTATTGACCATGTGACTAGGAGCTGACCAATAGGAGACCTAATTCACATTTCAGATCCTTACAAAACAATAATTCAGTCATTGTACACTTTCACCATTAGATGGCGACAGAACACAGCAAACGATAAATGCATTGCATCTAAAATGAAGGTGACTAGAAATGGAGAATTACAGCTCACAAACAATGTAGAGTGCCAGTTAGAGAGTGAGCAGTAGTGTACAGAAGCTACTCACAATTCAGTATTACTTAATGGGACAGACACACTCTGGACTGGGTCACTACACATACTTGTCGACTCACTTGGGTATGTATACAGCTTTTTCATCAACTCTACGCACAAGTGTTCAATTAGATTGAGGTCTGGGGACTGAAGGGGCCAATCCAGCACCTTTACTTCATTGTCATTGAGCTAATTCTTTGCCAATCTTGACGCATGGTTCTGATCATTGTCCTACTGGAAAACTATGTCATCCTTTTCATACCCATAGTACTCGAGTATATGAAGTAACACGTTTTGTAGGATACTCAGATATAGCTCACTTTTGAGACCACTATTGATCCTGGTCAAGTATCCAATGTCTGTGGCTGTGAAACAACACCATATCATCAGGCTTCCTCCACCAAACTTAACAATTCCTTCAATTTTGTGATCCATTAGCCCCTTTTTCCCTTGTTTATTCCAGACCCATTTGCACCCATCAGGACCTAATCTATTGACTTTTGTCTCTTCACTCCAAATCACCCATTTCCAATCTTCTACTTTCAACTTTTCATTCTCTTTTGCATATTCGAGCTGACTTGTCTTATGACGATATTGAAGTCGAAGCTTCTTCGCTTTCTTTTGGACCACCATTCCAGATTTGATGCATGGTGTTTACATGGACATCAGTGAGATCACTTTTACAAAGCTTACGAGCCACCTCCACTGCCGTGTTTGTTGCTCCAGAACTGATAGAACTTGTGATAAGCTGACTTGTTGATTTTGCTTTATTATCTAGCTCTTGGCTTTTGAATGGATGGATGGGCTTTATTTCATATTCTTCTAACTATCATGGCACTCACACGATGCAGTATGGCAATTTTCTTGGCTGAGAGATTGCTATCTATGAGCTGGATGCTGCTGCTTCTTTTTTCTTTGGAAATCTTCACGGCTGCTCCTCGATTCAAAACAGTGACTTTTCTCTTGGATATCAAACTAATAAACTGAGAAATTAGGGAATATGGGAACAGGTTCTAATTTGCAGTATTGAAGAAGTAAAAGATTTTTCCACCATCAGTAACAAAACAGTAACAATACAGTGACATGATAAGAATCTGTGTAACTAATTTTAGGCTAAATAGTTGCAAGTAAGTCAAATTTACATATAATATAGCCAAGATGATTGTCTAAGAGATGATGGTAGTTTCACAATCAAAACAGAATTGGACGGTGAGATATGTAGCCTGAAATTCAAAAGTTCAAAACATGGTTACCCTTTTGCTTGTCAATGTATTTCCATGTTGTTTAACAGAAAGTAACAGTGAACAAGTGAAGACATGGCAATGATTTCTGAAGGTGAACATTTTTGTCAAGGGCAAATTTACACTGAAATTCACATTTACAAGTTTCTTAAAAAAGCGTAAGACAAGTGAACTCTTGTTGGCACTTGAAGCATTTTTTGTCCATTTCCATGACAGATTGCAGCATGAGTGCTTTCATTTATCTGAGTTGACAAACATCACTCAATAAAGAATATTTGTGCAAAGCCAAGTGCTAAATATATATTCCTTCTTACTAAGGGTTTTTCTGGACATCACCCATTACAAGCACTTAGCTCAAAGTTATACCATCCAAAAACATATCAAAGCTGTAATTATTTATTAGGCACTCTAGATTATTTACTTGAATCAATTTTCTTCCATGTTCTTCAAGTTATGATTTTCCACATCTCTTATCAGCATAAATAGTTAATCAGAAGTCTTCTCAGCATTGAAAATGATGAGACTTTATTAATAACCCACACGTGATAATAGATAGCATTGAATAGTTACAGTACAAGCATTGCATGCTCAGTTTACATCACTTTCACTCACTAGTGATGTCACAAATAGAGAAAGATGTTTTTCTGAATAAAACCTATTTGTGATATCACAGCAACATTCTAGACAAAATCATGGAAGTGATGTCACAGCAGCTCATTTCATACCACTAGAGAAGTCATAGTTTTTTTGAAGAAAATGCACAGTTCTTATATCGGTAATGGCTTACAATTGTGTTGTTACTGTGACTTATCTTACTAAAACCCCCTTGTGATAACACAGCATCTTATCTCAGATATAATTGTGATATATTTAACAAGATCCCAAGTACAGAGTACATAATAGTAATCCTTCTTAAGTCACCCTCAGTGACTTTTAGAGACAATTCCCCTATGGAGCTCCTGATATGTAATAACACCAAACAAGCGGAGCAATGACCACCATAATACCAAAATGTCCAAAAATATTAAAGGAGTCTTTAATGTAACAGTATCAAATATAAAATTCACATAGATGAATTTTTTCCTGCACACCAGACAAGGACATGGGTAAGATTAACCCCTGAATACTCTGTCTCTATGCCGCACGTTTTTGTCCCATATACCTGGATCCATTTACTAGCCATGGTTACATGTGTACGGGGGATCTACTACAGGGAAGAGTATAAAATGGCGACTAGGGTTTATTCTCTGATGGCATTATACTACAGACTAAGGGATATGATCCTAATTAAGGAACTAATACTTCTTGTTTCTAAAGATACTGTCACACTAAGGGATATCGCTAGCAATATCGCTATAACTTGGGACGTTATAGCGATATTGCTAGCGATATCGCTATATCTGATACTTACCGCCGACCCGCTCCCCCGCTGGTTATCGCTGATCGCGCGAGAACATCCAGGACTGCTTCTCGTCGTCAGCTTCCTGCGGCGCTTCCTGTGGAGAGACGAGCGACGAGTGTGGAGCCGGGCGGGAGGACGCAGGATCGCCTAGTGTGACAGGTAAGTAGCGACCCCTGACCCCAGCGATGTTGCTAGTGATATCTGCCTGTGTGGCAGCTCACTAGCAACCACTTAGCGATGTACCAGTGATCCTTACCACGTCATATCACTGGTCGGGATCGCTGGTGCATCGCTAAAGGTACTGTCACACTTAGCGATGTACCAGCGATCCCGACCAGCGATATGATGCGGTCAGGATCGCTGGTACATCGCTAAGTGGTCGCTAGTGAGCTGCCACACAGGCAGATCTCACCAGCGACATCGCTGGGGACGGGGGTTGCTACTTACCTGTCACACTAGGCGATCCTGCGTCCTCCCGCCCGGCTCCACGCTCGTCGCTCGTCTCTCCACAGGAAGCGCCGCAGGAAGCTGATGACGAGAAACAGTCCTGGACGTTCTCACGCGATCAGCGATAACCAGCGGGGGAGCGGGTCGTAGGTAAGTATCAGACACAGCGATATCGCTAGCAATATCGCTATAACGTCCCAAGTTATAGCGATATTGCTAGCGATATCGCTTAGTGTGACAGTACCTTTAGCCCATTTTTGTCCATGTCTGGATGCAGGATTGCTTTTTCATCTGTTTTTTCCCGGCTCATGTGTTAACAACTATCTGTTTCATGTTACAAGCTATATTATTCATCTATGTGAATTTTATATTTTGATACTATTACATTAAAGACTCCTTTAATATTTTTGGACATTCTGGTACTATGGTGGTCATTGCTCCACTTGTTTGGTGTTATTAATTGTAATATATTTGTAGCTTTTGTGACATCACAGCAGGTACCTGATTTAAGCAGAGTTGTGATGTCACAGGAACTTACCTGTTTAATTGATACAAGAATGAGATGTCACCACAGCGGCGAAAAGCTGCCAACTTAACAACTGTGATGTTATAGTAGCTAATTCACTGCACCCCACTTATGGTAGCTTATTGAGCTAATATACCCCTGCATATCATCTGCTGCTAAATGTTTTTAGTGGGAGATACTACTAAACCTTAATCCTGACTTTGGGGCAATATCATATGTAAACTAGCACCTCTTGAATTTAAATGTAGGAAAATATATCCATCTGCAGTGGAAATCTAGCTTATGTTTGTGTTCTAAAGCCTAACAATAAATATACATGCCTAATTTTATTCTTGTATGAAGGCATCATAAGCGCTTCAGGCAATCGTGCTGGAAATCCGCCCACCGGTGACCTACATCACGTGATCGCGGGTCAACGATGTGTTGGCAAGACAACTGGAGGTCTCCTGGAGACCTCTATAGTTGTCAGTGCTGGCTTGCAGTAAGCGCCACCAAGTGGTCGGTGCTCATAGCAAGTGAGTAATTCTTCCATATAGAGGCGATCTGATCATCGCCTCTGTGTTGCAGAGCCGATCGGGTTGTGGCAGCTTCTAGTCTCCCATGGAGACTATTGAAGCATGCTAAAAGGAAAAAAAAATGTTTTTAAAAATATAAAAACAATAAAAGTTCAAATCACCCCCATTTCGCCCCATTCAAAATAAAGCAATTAAAAAAAAATCAACCATACACATATTTGGTATTGCCGCATTCATAATCGCCAAATCTAGCAATAAAAAAGGATTATCCTGATTGCTAAATGGCATAGTAAGAAAAAAGCAAAAATGCCAGAATTACGATTTCTGGTCGCCATGACATTGCATTAAATTGCAATAACGGGCGATCAAAAGATCGTATCTGCACCAAAATTGTATCATTAAAAACATCTTCTCGGAATGCAAAAAATAAGCCCTCACCTGAGCAGAGATCACGAAAAATGGAGACCCTACAGGTATCGGAAAATGGCGCAATTTTTTTTCTTTAACAAAGTTTGGAATTTTTTTTACCACTGAGATAAAAAAATATGTTTGTTGTCTATAAACTCATAATGACCTGGAGAATCATAATGGCAGGTCAGTTTTAGCATTTAGCGAACCTAGTAAAAAAGCCAAACAAAAAACAAGTGTGGAATTGCACTTTTTTTGCATTTTCACCGCACTTGGAATTTTTTTCCCATTTCTAGTACACAACATGGTAAAACCAATAGTGTCATTCAAAAGTACAACTTGTCCAGCAAAAAACAAGCCCTCACATGGCCATATTGATGGAAAAATAGATCAGTTATGACTCTGGGAAGAAGGGGAGCAAAAAACGAAAATGCAAAATTGAAAAAAGCTCAGGGGGTTAAGGGGTTAAAAGGGTTGTCGGGGATATTGCTATAGACTAGGAGCCAGAACCTCAGGCTCACAGCCGTTTATGTCCCTCATTGACCTTTTATCCAGCCCCTGGGCAGATTCCCGGAGACCACAGTGCTTGGGCTGGCAGCTTTCTTTTGATGGCTGCCAGCCCATTAATTTCTTCTTGCTGTGTGAGCACGAGCATGCATTGTTTACTACTGAATGCTGGGGCACATGCAATGAAAATTAGCGTCCTGACACCAGAGCCAGCATTAGGACGTACCTTATGGGCGGAGATAGGGCAATTTTCAGTGCCCCCCGAAGGATGATATAAATTTCCAAATGGCCCTTGGCATAAAAAAAGATTCCCCACTCCTAATATAGAGATTATACATAGGATACGCCACTAATATAAGGAAAGGAAATTATTCTCTGCCTTCTTGCAATTGTGCCATGCACAGATGAAGTTGAAACAAGTAAACTCAATTTTACTGCACATTTTCAGGAAGCTGAGAACCTAGAACCTATTCAGGTGACTTTTGGCATATCAATTATGCCAGACCTGCATGATTATATTCCAGACATTGTGACTGTTTTAAAGAGCGGGCCACTTACGGTTAGTTACAACAAATTCTAATGATTATATATATATATATATATATACAGTGGGGCAAAAAAGTATTTAGTCAGTCAGCAATAGTGCAAGTTCCACCACTTAAAAAGATGAGAGGCGTCTGTAATTTACATCATAGGTAGACCTCAACTATGGGAGACAAACTGAGAAAAAAAAATCCAGAAAATCACATTGTCTGTTTTTTTTTTCCTTTTATTTGCATATTATGGTGGAAAATAAGTATTTGGTCAGAAACAAGCAATCAAGATTTCTGGCTCTCACAGACCTGTAACTTCTCCTTTAAGAGTCTCCTCTTTCCTCCACTCATTACCTGTAGTAATGGCACCTGTTTAAACTTGTTATCAGTATAAAAAGACACCTGTGCACACCCTCAAACAGTCTGACTCCAAACTCCACTATGGTGAAGAACAAAGAGCTGTCAAAGGACACCAGAAACAAAATTGTAGCCCTGCACCAGGCTGGGAAGATTGAATCTGTAATAGCCAACCAGCTTGGAGTGAAGAAATCAACTGTGGGAGCAATAATTAGAAAATGGAAGACATACAAGACCACTGATAATCTCCCTTGATCTGGTGCTCCACGCAAAATCCCACCCCGTGGGGTCAGAATGATCACAAGAATGGTGAGCAAAAATCCCAGAACCACGCGGGGGGACCTAGTGAATGAACTGCAGAGAGCTGGGACCAATGTAACAAGGCCTACCATAAGTAACACACTACGCCACCATGGACTCAGATCCTGCAGTGCCAGATGTGTCCCACTGCTTAAGCCTGTACATGTCCGGGCCCGTCTGAAGTTTGCTAGAGAGCATTTGGATGATCCAGAGGAGTTTTGGGAGAATGTCCTATGGTCTGATGAAACCAAACTGGAACTGTTTGGTAGAAACACAACTTGTCGTGTTTGGAGGAAAAAGAATACTGAGTTGCATCCATCAAACACCATACCTACTGTAATGCATGGTGGTGGAAACATCATGCTTTGGGGCTGTTTCTCTGCAAAGGGGCCTGGACGACTGATCCGGGTACATGAAAGAATGAACGGGGCCATGTATCGTGAGATTTTGAGTGCAAACCTCCTTCCATCAGCAAGGGCATTGATGATGAAACGTGGCTGGGTCTTTCAACATGACAATGATCCAAAGCACAACGCCAGGGCAACGAAGGAGTGGCTTCGTAAGAAGCATTTCAAGGTCCTGGAGTGGCCTAGCCAGTCTCCAGATCTCAACCCTATAGAAAACCTTTGGAGGGAGTTGAAAGTCCGTGTTGCCAAGCGAAAAGCCAAAAACATCACTGCTGTAGAGGAGATCTGCATGGAGGAATGGGCCAACATACCAACAACAGTGTGTGGCAACCTTGTGAAGACTTACAGAAAACGTTTGACCTCTGTCATTGCCAACAAAGGATATATCACAAAGTATTGAGATGAAATTTTGTTTCTGACCAAATACTTATTTTCCACCATAATATGCAAATAAAAGGAAAAAAAAACAGACAATGTGATTTTCTGGATTTTTTTTTCTCAGTTTGTCTCCCATAGTTGAGGTCTACCTATGATGTAAATTACAGACGCCTCTCATCTTTTTAAGTGGTGGAACTTGCACTATTGCTGACTGACTAAATACTTTTTTGCCCCACTGTATATACTAGCTGAAGAGCCCGGCATTGCCTGGGCATAGTAACCAACTGTGGTTAGATATAACAAAATATAATGATTATATTGCACATAAAAACATTTCACATCATATACTAAACGCTACAGATTTGCAACATAAATTAACTAAACGATTACCCAAGTATTGATAGTATTTTATTTTCAACTCATTCAAGATTTTTGGTTTTTCCTTTCGGTGCAAAGATGAACAGATTTTTGGCAGTTCCAACTCTTGAACAAACGACGTAAAGTTGACCATGAGAAAAGCATGAAGATTGCAAATCGATCCCTACTACTTTCAAGGACTGTACCTGAGCATTGTTAATGGACATTTCAAATAGCAGTTGAACTGGAAACTGGAGGCATTTAAAATAAAAAAACAAATCAGATGGAATGAGTGGAATTCTTGGAATGAAAATGATCTCTCCTTTGGCACATTCTATTTCTGAGCTGTGTATCTAACCCTATCCTGTGTGATAATGTCTGCTGAGCTGTGTACCTAATCCTCTCCTGTGTGATACTTTCTGCTGAGCTGTGTACCTAATCCTCTCCTGTGTGATACTTTCTGCTGAGCTGTGTATCTAATCCTATCTTGCGTTACTGACTGCTCAGCCGTGTATCTAATCCTATCCTGTGTGATACTGACTGCAGAACAGTGTATCTAATCCTATCCTGTGATACCGCCTGCTGAGCCGTGTATCTAACTCTATCCTGTGTGATACTGACTGCTGAGCCGTGTACCTAATCCTATCATGTGTGTTACTGACTGGTCAGCCATGTATCTAATCCTATCCTGTGTGATACTGACTGCAGAGCCGTTTGTCTAATCCTATCCTGTGTGATACTGACTGCAGAGCCGTGTATCTAATCCTATTCTGTGTGATACTGTCCACTGAGTGGTGTATCTATTCCTATCCTGTGTGATACTGACTGCTGAGCCGTGTATCTAATCCTATCCCGTGTGATACTGACTGCTGAGCAGTGTATCTAATCCTTTCCTGTGTGATACTGTCTGCTGAGCTGTGTATCTAACCCTATCCTGTGTGATACTGACTGCTGAGCCGTGTACCTAATCCTATCATGTGTGCTACTGACTGCTCAGCCATGTATCTAATCCTATCCTGTGTGATACTGACTGCTGAGCCATGTTTCTAATCCTATCCTGTGTGATACTGACTGCTGAGCCGTGTACCTAATCCTATCATGTGTGCTACTGACTGCTGAGCCATGTACCTAATCCTATCATGTGTGCTACTGACTGCTCAGCCGTGTATCTAATCCTATCCTGTGTGATACTGACTGCTGAGCCGTGTTTCTAATCCTATCCTGTGTGATACTGACTGCTGAGCCATGTATCTAATCCTATCCTGTGTGATACTGACTGCTGAGCCGTGTATCTAATCCTATCCTGTGTGATACTGACTGCTGAGCTGTGTATCTAATCCTATTCTGTGTGATACTGACTGCTGAGCTGTGTATCTAATCCTATCCCGTGTGATACTGACTGCTGAGCTGTGTATCTAATCCTATCCTGTGTGATACTGACTGCTGAGCTGTGTATCTAATCCTATCCTGTGTGATACTGACTGCTGAGCTGTGTATCTAATCCTATCCTGTGTGATACTGACTGCTGAGCTGTGTGTCTAATCCTATGCTGTGTGATACTGGGCTCCCCCTGAAGTCTGTGTCAGAGGGTGGTTTATGAGCTGTGTATCTAACCCTATCCTGTGATAATGTCTGCTGAGCTGTGTACCTAATCCTTTCCTGTGTGATACTTTCTGCTGAGCAGTGTATCTAATCCTATCCTGTGTGATACCGCCTGCTGAGCCGTGTATCTAACCCTATCCTGTGTGATACTGACTGCTGAGCCATGTACCTAATCCTATCATGTGTGTTACTGACTGCTCAGCCGTGTATCTAATCCTATCCTGTGTGAAACTGACTGCTGAGCTGTGTATCTAATCCTATCCTGTGTGATACTGACTGCTGAGCCATGTGTCTAATCCTCTCCTGTGAGATACTGACTGCTGAGCTGTGTATCTAATCCTGTCCTGTGTGATATTGACTGCTGAGCCGTGTATCTAATCCTATGCTGTGTGATACTGACTGCTGAGCAGTGTATCTAATCCTCTCCTGTGTGATACCATCTGCTGAGCTGTGCATCTAACCCTATCCTGTGTGATACTGACTGCTGAGCCGTGTTCCTAATCCTGTCATGTGTGTTACTGACTGCTCAGCCGTGTATCTAATCCTATCCTGTGTGATACTGACTGCTGTGCTGTGTATCTAATCCTATCCTGTGTGATACTGACTGCTGAGCCGTGTATCTAATCCTATTCTGTGTGATACTGTCTGCTGAGCTGTGTATCTAATACTATTCTGTGTGATACTGTGTGCTGAGCCGTGTATCTAATCCTATGCTGTGTGATACTGACTGCTGAGCTGTGTATCTAATCCTATCCTGTGTGATACTGACTGCTGCGCTGTGTATCTAACCCTATTCTGTGTGATACTGACAGTTGAGCCGTGTATCTAATCCTATTCTGTGTGATACTGTCTGCTGAGCCGTGTATCTAATCCTATCCTGTGTGATACTGTCTGCTGAGCCGTGTATCTAATACTATTCTGTGTGATACTGTGTGCTGAGCCGTGTATCTAATCCTATGCTGTGTGATACTGACTGCTGAGCTGTGTATCTAATCCTATCCTGTGTGATACTGACTGCTGAGCTGTGTATCTAATCCTATCCTGTGTGATACTGACTGCTGAGCCATGTGTCTAATCCTCTCCTGTGTGATACTGACTGCTGAGCTGTGTATCTAATCCTATCCTGTGAGATACTGACTGCTGAGCCGTGTATCTAATCCTATGCTGTGTGATACTGGTCTCCCCCTGCAGTCTGTGTCTCACAGGGTGGTTTGTGTTGACACGGTAATAAATTGTGTTATTTCCAGTTTTACAGAAAGACGATAACACCATAGAAATGATAAGAATAATAGGCCAAATTGTTTGGTGAATTGGAATGCTCAGTGTTAAAATTTCACCTTGCAACATAGCCTATGAAGCTCTCGGGGTGCAGACGTGTGACTGTGCAAAATTTTGTAGCTGTGACGGTGCAGAAGCCAATCCCGGACATACACACATACATACATACATACATACACTTTTTCCCCATTATGTACCTAGGGGCAAAATTGTTTGGTGAATTGGAATGTGCGGGGGTTAAAATTTCACCTCACAACATAGCCTATGATGCTCTCGGGGTCCAGACATGTGACTGTGCAAAATTTTATGGCTGTAGCTGCGACGGTGCAGATGCCAATACCGGACACACACACAAACATACATACAAACAAACACACACACATTCAGCTTTATATATTAGATAAAGCTGATTGTAGAGCCTTGCCCACTCCGCATAGCCACATTCACTATAATATCCCACATCATCCCGTCAGCCAGAGCTACCGGACTACTACCCCTAATATCCCACATCGTCCCATCAGCCAGAGCCACCGGACATATCCCACATCATCCCGTCAAAGCCACCAGACTACTACCCCTAATATCCCACATCATTCCATCAGCCAGAGCCACCGGACAACTACCACTAATATCCCACATCATCCGGTCACAGCCGCCGGACTACTACCCCTAATATCCCACTTCATCCCGTCAGCCGGAGCTACTTGACTACTACCCCTAATATCCCTCATCATCCCATCAGCCAGAGACACCGGACTACTACCCCTAATATCACACATCAACCCGTCAGCCAGACCTACCGGACTACTACCGATAATATCCCACATGATCATGTCAGCCAGAGCCACCGGACTACTCCCCCTAATATCTCACATCATCCTGTCAGCCAGAGCCACCGGACTAGTCCCCCTTATATCCCACATCTTTCTGTCAGCCAGAGCCACCGGACTACTACCTCTAATATCCCACATCAACCCGTCAGCCTTGGGTCAGAACAAGAGCGTTGAGTGGAACGGTCCTAACTTCCATACCGGTGATCCCTTTAAGAGAGGCCTGGCATCAGAACTAGAGCGCTGAGTGGATTTGCTCTGACTTCCATACCAATGATCCCTTTAATAGAAACCTGGGGTGAGAATCAAAGCGCTGAGGGATTTATCCTAACTTCCATACCAGAGATCCCTTTAAGAGAGGCCTGGGGTCAGTACCAAAGCGCTGAGTGGATTTGCCCTAACTTCCATACCGGGGATCCTTTTAAGAGAGCCTGGGGTCAGAACCAAAGCGCCGAGTGGAACGGTCCTAACTTCCATTACAGGGGATCCCTTTAAGAGAGGCCTGGCATCAGAACCAGAGCACTGAGTGGATTTTCCCTGACTTGCATACCAATGATCCCTGTAATGATGTATAGTAGGTTTCTATGAAGACAGTGGCTAGATGATAGAGTCACAGACACAGGTATACGTGAAAGTAGTTTGTATTAAACAAGCAGCACAGAACAGCACAGGTGCTGGCGGAGCCAGACAATGACAGCAGTGGTAACAGCAGCAGAACTCAGTCCAGTAGATAGCAAATTGTACACCAGCACTATGTAGATGTAAGCAGACACAATCTTAAGAATGCAGGCAAGGACAGTCACTTAGCCCTCTCCCTTGCGGGAGGGGAATCTTCGGGCACAGTGCAGTGGCAGAGAAAGTCACTAGGTAATTGATACTGGATGTGTAAAGGTAGCAGGGATAAGTCTCTCAGGTGAAACGCACACAGCAGTCAAGATCTTCAGCGCATACCGTGAGTGCTGTAGTAGCGGTGAGCGATGGAGGCAGAGCTGGAAGGAGCCTTCAGGCAGACACCGTCAGAGGGTCCAGGCGGCAGTAGGCAGCAGGTAATCCAGGTGGATTCAGCAGGAAGGAAGGAGGTAGCACAGCGTGCAACTCCCAGCTAGCAGATCAGGTACAGGACGAGATATACAAGCAAGGTAGTCACGTCCAGGAAAGCTATTTAAACCCGGCGGGTGGGACCAACAGGCGGTGATGTCACAGGAACCAGTATGGCCGAATGAAGCCAGGCTTAAGGGCAACAGTAAGGGCAAAGTCCGGAACACAGCAGAATAGGAACGATGCTTACATTATTCCCCCCTTAAAAAATGTCCTCCGGACAATCTTCGACCAGGCTTGTCCGGGTACCTTAGATGAAACTGCTCCAGCAGCCGCGGAGCACAGATATTCTCCACCGGTTCCCAGGAATTCTCCTCGACAGAGTATCCTTGCCACTTGACCAGGTATTGCAGCTTCCTTCTGAAGATCCGTGAATCCAGAATCTTCTCCACGACATATTGTTCATGTCCATCAACGAGCACTGGAGCTGGAGGAGAGGAAGTACGCCCTGGGAAGGAATTTGGTACAACTGGCTTTAGTAGGGAAACATGGAACACCGGGTGAACCTTCCAGGCAGGGGGTAATTTCAGACGCACCACTACCGAATTCACTAGAGCCACGATCTTGTATGGCCCTACAAACTTCTGCCCAAGCTTGACAGTCGGTGCCCTCACCCTCAGATTCTTGGTAGACAACCAGACCGTATCTCCCACCCTATACACCGGAGCCGGCCTCCTGGTATGATCTGCTGCTCTCTTATACCTCTCCTGCGCTGTCGTCAAGGTGGTCTTCAGAGCTTCCAAATTCTGCTGTAAGAAAGAAAGATGGTCAGACACAGCAGGCACTGCAGCCTCCTTGGGGAACTGTGGCAAGATGCTTGGGTGGTAACCCTGATTAGCAAAGAACGGTGACTGCTTAGTCGAGGAGTGCTCCAAGTTGTTATATGTGAATTCTGCCAGGGGAAGCAGATCTACCCAATCGTCCTGCAGATGACTTAAGTAGCAACGGAGGTACTGCTCCAGGGTCTGATTCGTACGTTCCGTCTGTCCATTGGTCTGTGGATGGTAAGCCGAAGACAGACTTACTCTAATATCCAGAGCCGCGCAGAAACACCTCCAGAACCTAGACGTGAACTGCACCCCACGATCAGAGATCACCTCATCCGGGACTCCGTGCAGACGGACCACCTCTTGAATCAACAAGTCTGCAGTCTGTTTTGCTGTGGGTAATCCAGCGCAAGGGATAAAGTGTGCTGCCTTAGTGAGGCGGTCCACGACCACTAGAATGGTGTTCTTACCCTTGGAGACCGGTAGTTCAACAATAAAGTCCATTGAGATGGATCTCCAGGGACGAGATGGTATAGGCAAGGGTTGTAACAACCCGGAAGGCGACGCACGAGGCGTCTTGAACCGAGCACATACCTCGCAGGATGACACGTATCCCTCCACGTCCTTCCGGTACGAAGGCCACCAGAAGTACCGAGCCAGGAACTCTTGGGTCTTCGTTATTCCACGATGTCCCCCAATCTTAGAATCATGGATCAGTCGGAGGACTTCAAGTCTTGTCACCTCTGGTACATACAGCCGATTCTCCTGTAACCACACTCCTCCACTGAAATTTAGGCTTACTTCGGGGGTAGGTTGCCTTAGCAACGGATCTGCTGCGTATGCTGCTTTGATCTCAGACAGAAGATCCTGATGATGGATTGCAGAGATGAAATGAGCGGGAGACACAACAGTACTAGGAGACAACTTAATCACTTCCTCAGGAGCAGCAATCCTAGATAGCGCATCTGCCTTACCATTCCGTGCCCCCGACCTGTAGGAGATGATGAAGTTGAATTGGTTTAGAAACAAGCTCCAACGTGCCTGACGTGGGTTCAAACATCTTACGGACTGCATGAATTCCAAGTTTCGGTGGTCGGTAAGAACTGTAATCGGAGTTGAGGACCCCAGCAGCAAGTGTCTCCACTCCTTGAACGCCGTCACAATCGCCAGTAACTCCTTGTTCCCTACGTCATAGTTCTTCTGCGCCGGGGATAGCTTCTGAGAAAGAAAGGCACAAGGATGAAGAACTGCCTTCTCACCTCCTCTCTGTGACAACACTGCGCCGATGGCGACATCCGATGCGTCCACCTCAAGAGTAAAGCTCAGGTCTGGGTCTGGATGTCTTAAGATGGGAGCCGACACAAATTTGTCCTTCAGCCGTGTGAACGCCTCCTGGGCTTGCGGAGTCCACCGGAACGGTACCCCCTTCTTAGTCAGTTGGGTGATGGGAGCCACAATCTCAGAGAAGTTACGGATGAAGCACCTATAGAAGTTGGCGAATCCCACAAACCTCTGAACTTCTTTCACCGATCCTGGCGCTGGCCACTCCTGGATCGCTCTGGTCTTTTGATCGTCCATCTGGAGACCCTGTGGAGAGATGACATAACCGAGGAACTGCACTGTTGCCCTGTGGAACTCGCATTTCTCCAATTTGATGTAAAGATGGTTATGCAGCAGGCGTTGCAGCACTGTCCTCACGTGGAGCCGATGTTCCTCGAGATCACTGGAAAAGATTAAAATGTCATCGAGATACACAACCATAAATACATCAAGCACATCTCGGAAAATGTCATTAACAAAATGCTGAAAGGTTGCAGGAGCATTTCGTAGTCCGAACGGCATGACCCGTGACTCGAAGTGTCCATAACGGCAGCGGAAGGCCGTCTTCCACTCATCTCCAGACCGAATTCTCACGAGATTGTAGGCTCCCCGAAGATCCAGTTTGGTGAATATCTTAGCCTGCTTCACCCTCTCCAGTAGTTCAGAGATTAAGGGTAGCGGGTGCCGATTCATGACCGTTACCTTGTTTAAATCACGGTAGTCCATGCAAGGACGCAGACCCCCGTCCTTTTTCTTCACGAAGAAGATTGGTGCACCCGCAGGAGAAGTAGACGGTCGGATGAAGCCCTTGGCGAGATTCTCGTCGATGAAATCCTTCAAGGCCTTTAATTCAGGACCAGACAAAGGGTAAATACGCCCGAATGGGATCTCCGCCCCAGATACCAGTTCTATCGGGCAATCATAAGGCCGGTGGGGAGGTAACATATCTGCCCTCTTCTTGTCACATACCTCTGCCAGATCCTGATACTCCGGTGGTAATTGTCCCTCAGTCGTAGCTACTACCTTGGGGATAGCCGCGACCTTAGGAATAGCGGGGTTGCTGTTAGAACTTGGAGGGAACTGCACTTCCCTGGTCTCCCAGTTGATGCGAGGATTCTGAACCTGGAGCCAAGGTAACCCCAGGATAATAGGGAGGTGAGGAGAAGATATTAGTAAAAAGGACAAATGTTCCACATGTTCCTCTCCAATGCATACCTTCACCGACTCAGTCTCCATGGTTACCGGTCCAGATGTAAGTGGCGACCCGTCTACTGTCTCCATCAAGACTGACGACTCCCTCTTCATTGCCCTGATTCCATGCTTCCTTGCAAACGCGATATCCATGAAGTTCCCACTGGCCCCGGAGTCCAACATGGCGGCGCTCTCGACACACCGACCCTGGAAGCAGACCCTCAAGGATAGGTAATAGTGGGAATTCTTCTTAGTAGCGAAGTAGGAGGAAACGACGGATGTCATCGAGATCACCACTGCGTTCAATGGAAGAGATGCCAGCGAATTCATATCGGCAAAGTCCAGGTCTCTCTGATTGTCTCTGCCCCCCGAATTGTTCAGATCTAGGACGCAGGACTCCCCCGCCTCGGAGTTACAATCAATGATAGCTGCAGCCGTCTTACGTCTCCTGACTGGACACTCGGAGATGAAGTGACCGGTCCCCCCGCAGTAGAAGCACAGGTTTTCCTTAAAGCGATGCTCCTTGCGGGCATCAGGAGGATTTCTACGTACGGCATCCACCTGCATCGGTTCGGGCTCGGGCTCAGGATTCCTCCTGCTGGTGACATCTCTGGAGGGAGAAGAGAACGGAACAGTGTTATTAAACCGTAGATCAGACCAGCGCTCCTGTCTGCGCTCGGAGAGTCGATTGTCAATGCGGATGCAGTGATTGATGAAGTCCCCAAGAAGCATGGGCGAGTCCCCGCGTGCCAGTTCATCCTTAACTGCCGTAGACAATCCCCTGCGGAAGATGGCCTGCTTGGCTGCCCCGTTCCAGGTGGTGTCTAAAGCCCATCTACGGAAGTCCAATGCATACTCCAGCACCGAACGCTTCCCCTGCCGAAGGGTCAGCAGCGTCGTCTCAGCAGTATTAGCTCGGTTCGGGTCATCAAACATCTGCGTCATTGCGGCAATAAAATTGTCCATAGAGTTAAGCAGAGGGTCGTCGGTCTCAATCAAAGGGTTGGCCCACGCGAGCGCCTTACCAGACAGCAGCATGACTATAGTCAGAACTTTGGAGCGTTCAGTAGTGAACTGTGGGGCATGAGCAGCAAAGAAGATCCGGCACTGGTTCAAAAATCCTCGGAATTTATCCCTCTCACCAGCGAACCGGAAGGGTGGAAGCTTCGGGAAGGTCGGTGTAGTATCCCGGGCAGCACCTGCTACCTGCGCGGCTGGGGCCTGTTCCAGAGCAGCAATCCGATCGAGCTGCATAGGAATCGCTTGCTCCAACGCCAGAACACGATCACCCTGAAGAGGAGCTGCTTGTTCCAGCGCCGTAATCCGATTTGCCAGTCGTTGCAACTGTGCCTCTGCTGCCCCGGCGTTGTGTTCGATACGTTGCTCCAGCGTGTCCAGCTGGGTCCTAATGCCTGCCACATCCTGCCGTATCAAAGCAAGCTGCTTGCTTACACGTTTCTCCAGGGACTCTACACCTGCGGTCTCCATATTGGGGGCTTGTATATCCTGTAATGATGTATAGTAGGTTTCTATGAAGACAGTGGCTAGATGATAGAGTCACAGACACAGGTATACGTGAAAGTAGTTTGTATTAAACAAGCAGCACAGAACAGCACAGGTGCTGGCGGAGCCAGACAATGACAGCAGTGGTAACAGCAGCAGAACTCAGTCCAGTAGATAGCAAATTGTACACCAGCACTATGTAGATGTAAGCAGACACAATCTTAAGAATGCAGGCAAGGACAGTCACTTAGCCCTCTCCCTTGCGGGAGGGGAATCTTCGGGCACAGTGCAGTGGCAGAGAAAGTCACTAGGTAATTGATACTGGATGTGTAAAGGTAGCAGGGATAAGTCTCTCAGGTGAAACGCACACAGCAGTCAAGATCTTCAGCGCATACCGTGAGTGCTGTAGTAGCGGTGAGCGGTGGAGGCAGAGCTGGAAGGAGCCTTCAGGCAGACACCGTCAGAGGGTCCAGGCGGCGGCAGTAGGCAGCAGGTAATCCAGGTGGATTCAGCAGGAAGGAAGGAGGTAGCACAGCGTGCAACTCCCAGCTAGCAGATCAGGTACAGGACGAGATATACAAGCAAGGTAGTCACGTCCAGGAAAGCTATTTAAACCCGGCGGGCGGGACCAACAGGCGGTGATGTCACAGGAACCAGTATGGCCGAATGAAGCCAGGCTTAAGGGCAACAGTAAGGGCAAAGTCCGGAACACAGCAGAATAGGAACGATGCTTACAATCCCTTTAATAGAACCCTGGGGTCAGAATCAGAGCTCTGAGGGATTTGCCCTAACTTCCATACAGGAGAACCCTTTAAGAGAGCATGGGGTCATTACCAGAGCATTTGAAGGCAATTGCCCTGACTTCCATGCCGGGGATCCCTTTAAGAGAGGCCTGGGGTCAGAACCAAAGCACTGAATGGATTTGCCCTGACTTCCATACCGGAGATCCCTTTATGAAAGGCCTGGGGTCAGTACCAAAGCGCAGAGTGGATTTGCCCTAACTTCCATACCAATGATCCCTTTAAGAGGAAAGATGTGCCTATGGGATAGAGGATGTGTGATGGGTATATGGGAACGGGAGTGGGTGAGTAATTTCTGTCATGTGCTCTCTGCTCTTTTTTGGGGGGCAGACAATGGCTGGGAGCTTATGTTCCTGGGGATGCTAGATTTCTCCCACCATGTCAGTGTCTGCTGAGGTGTTGTCAAGTGGAAAAACTTGCTCATAGCAACCAATCACAGCTCAGCTTCTTTTAACCAGCTCTGGTGAAATGAGAGATGCTTAGTGATTGGTTGCAAGGAAAACTGTTGCTCATAGCAACCAATCACAGCTCAGCTTCTTTTGAACAGCTGTGCTGAAATGAAAGATGCTTCATGATTGGTTGGTGATACACAAACATATTCATACATTCATACATTCAGTTTTATATAGAGAGATTACTGGTACTTAATTATATATGCCAGAAACTGTAGCTTTTACTTACTGTTCAGAAATTTCATGTAAAACCTTGTCTGTAATGTTGTAAAAGAGAAGTATATGCGCGAGTGATGGGTAAATGTGGAAAATACATATGGCAGGTAAATAAGATCTTTTGGATCATAACCATAATAGAGGCTTTTTGTATGAATTTAAAATTTTGCCAAAATCTTACAATATAATTCTATTCTTCTTTTAGTATAAATAATCACTATATCTCTAGTTTTATAGAAACCAGCAAACATCTGATTTCCTGGTGAAAATATTGTTATAGTAAGCAACCAATCAGAGCACGCGGAGCAGTACTAGAGTGAAAGGGAAAATTGCAGTGACCTGAGCCTTTGATGAACCAGGAAATGTATTTAAGACTAATCTAGCCTCCCAATGGAAAGTTAGTTATTGATGGGATCTAATTGAGCCAAATAATAAGGCAGCCAAGCAAAAATAAATAGAAGGCAAGCACAAATGGAAATCCACTTTAAATGGAAGGAAGATAATATACTGTAACTGTATGGTCACTTTAATGGCAATTTATCTTCCCAAATTACCAATATAATTTATGCTTGTGGGGAAGTAGTGGGGCAGACTGTAGTTTGTACTTCTCCAGTTGTTTGTGGTTATGTCTATTTCATAAATCAAAACTAAATGTGAACTAAAACTAAATACAATAGAGCATTTTTAGTCTTCTGCTTCTAGAATTGAATATGTTCACTTACTTAAAAAAATGTGAATTATACAAAGGCAAAATGAAGTAGATATTACTCATGGAAAGATGTAGCATATAATGTGCAAATATTAAACAAAGCAATATTATAATCAGACATAATATATGTATGAGGACTTATAATAAAAGGGGACAAATCATCATGGACAGATCCATTCTTTTTTCTCTTATTGTGTGGCGATGAGAATTCATCCTTGTTCTCAGTTTCTCACATACCTGCCCCCAGTTGGACACCACATTAGATGTGATGCAGCTGAAAGTACCTGGGATCTTGTAGTCCTGATGTGAATTGGGGATCTTTATCTTGTCCGTGGTCATTATAAATGGACAGGTTTTACATTTTTCTGGTTGCAAGGAAAGGTTTCTGAAACTGTTGGACAGGACAGGGAGCTTCTGACAATGATGCTTCATAGATTTGGGGGCTGCCTAAAACACAGCAGTGGCGGTCTGGAAAAATGGATTGTAGTCAGGAATCTTTTTGTAGTAAAGGTTGTAATTTCCGTGCAGCTCCCCTTAGCACTTCCAGATTTGGATTGTAGATCACTACTAGAGGCACCCGGTTATTTTCTTCTTTAGCTTTGTAATGTAGCAGGTGATTCCTTGACATTCTGGTAGCTCTTGTAATTTGGTTTTGAATTGTTCTTGGATGGTAGCCCTGATTCAAAATGGTCTTTTTGAGGCGACCAAGGTGTTCATCTCTATCCATGGGGTTGGAACATATACGATTGTATCTGATGGCTTGGCTGTAGATAATAGAGTTCTTTATGTGTTTTGGATGGAATCTGTTCAATTTAAGGTAAGTTGGACGTTCAATTGGCTTCTGATACATGTATGTCTCTATTTCATTTTTCTTTAGCTTAATGATGGTGTCCAAAAAGTTAATCTCAGTGCTGGAGTAGTTGATTGTTAAGTTGATGGTGGTGGGATGGGCAAAAACTGAGAACAAGGATGAATTCTCATTGCCACACAATAAGAGAAAAAAGGATGGATCTACCTGTGGCAAAACATTTTTGTATGCCTGATCACAGCACCATTGACATGAAATTACTGGTATTGAAAAGTAACTTCACATCTCAGAGAAACAGAAAAGTCTGGGAGTACAAGCTCATGAGGACCCTTGACACTCTCAATGCAGGAATGAATGTGTCACATGGATTTATGTCTTTTTACATCAATTAAGGAATTTGCTCCTAAGACCTTGTGGGGGCACCACAACACATTATCTGACCCTCTTACCCCAATCAGAGGACAATAAAACTTTCACTCCTTATCCATGAACTGGTCCAATATTTATGTTTATCCCTGTCCCATAATGATAGTTCTGCTTCACGTCACTTGTCTTATTTATTGCATTTTTTCTGTGCTTTGTTGTGTATAAATATGTGATTCTTCAGATTTTGTATTAGTCGATGCCTGATGAAGAGATATACAAAACCGTGGGCACAACTCTAAGGTGGTGGTGTGCAAGTAGGATCCCAATCTGAATACTTGTATAGACTAACTTGGCACACACACGTGAAGATGCAAGTGAAAAAATGGTATTTTAATAAAGTACAGTACATACAGTAAACGTTTCGGTCACAGCGACCTTGTCAATGTACTATATAATGTACTGAATGCACTTGTTTAGTAGGGCAACCTGTCCATTGAGAACTATGACAAAGTATAGCGGGCCATATGTCAGTTGTGGAGTCGTGAGGTGTGTGGTAGCATAGACGCAGTTTTCACCGCTTGTTGTCCGTGGTGTGACGGACGACAAGCGGTGGAAACCACGTCTATGCTACCACCCACCTCACGACTCCACAACCGACATATGGCCCGCTATACTTTGTCATAGTTCTCAATGGACAGGTTGCCCTACTAAACAAGTGCATTCAGTACATTATATAGTACATTGACGAAGGTCGCTGTGACCGAAACGTTTACTGTATGTACTGTACTTTATTAAAATACCATTTTTTCACTTGCATCTCCACGTGTGTGTGCCAAGTTAGTCCATACAAATACCTGATGAAGAGACCTGAGTAGTCTCGAAAGCTTGCAATTTGTTACCATCTTTTCAGTTAGCCATTAAAAGGCATTAACCACTGAGGACTCTCACTTCTGAATATTCTACAGTGCCATAAGTCTCTATATCAGAGCTAATGTGGGTCTGCAATGGACCAGCACCCATTGATCATGTGATTGTCATGTCCTACAAATGAATTGACAGTGCTAATGATTCTGTGCCCTATTTAGTGCTCATTGAGCATTCTGTAGCCAGTGAAATAGAAGACAGAAGAGACAATAAATCACCTCTGTTTTCTTTTCAGGGTCCATGCCTGTCTCTGACAGCTGGGCACTTGACCTGTTCCTGCTAGAATGCAAGAGCAAGAGCTTTAATCCTGCACCATAAATTTACAATTATGCAGGGTTAGAGCATCGAAACAAGCAGTGTAAATTTACAGCTCCTGGTCATGATGGGGTTATCACCATTGTTGAATTGAGTCACTTATTGAATTGTGTTACTTCTTACTATTTTATTATCAATTACTGAAATGGACACTTAAAGAGAACCTGACATGTCCCTAAATGCTACTAACCTGCTGATATGGGGTTAATCTGCAAGTTAATAGCATTCCAAAGATTTTCAGCTGCCCTGAAAGCATGGCTACTGAAACATTTCTTCCCACCGCCCAGCTTTTAGTCATAGAGGTATTCCGGCATGGAAACAGTGAGTGGTAACCATAAGAAAGCTATGGCACATTGGCTGACTTTTATTTGATACAATTAGTGAAATATATGTAATTTTGTTCTATGGGTTGATAACATTTCTTTGTTGACTAACATTATTATGTTCTTTAAGTCTATAAATCTCTTTATAAACATGCAATGTTAAATACACAAGCACTCTCCTACCCTCTCTATATTTGTGGATTAGCTTGTTATATATTAGATGTTGTTTGATAATTGTTTTATCCTGAGCACCTCTGTCTGTCCTCTTGTACTAAGCCTGAATAGAACTTCCATAATTTGACACTTATAACATGTGTCCTATTGACACTTTGACATATGTACTTTGTCCTGTTCTCCTAAAACTTTTCAGCTGTTTCCTTCACAAGGCCTTTCTCACAGCCCATTTATTTTGAAGCCACAAGTGATTCCATCTGATTCAATATTGTATGTTCAACAAAGGACAAAGGAGCAAATCTTAGGCTGGTTTCACCTTTGCGTATGGAGGAGCTGCGGACTTCCTCCTTGAAGCTCCGATCACTGCTGCACCTCCTCCGTTCAGCTCCGCCTACGTCCGCATACTTCTGCATGCGGCCTGCATACCCTATCTTTCACATTGGGTATGCAGGTCTTACGGATGTATGCGGATGCCTCTGCATGGGTTGCTGTGAGGCTGCGGCGACCCGCGTCGAACGCAACATGTTGGAATTTGATACGGTCGCCGCATCGTCAAAACGACACATGCGGAGGCATCCGCATACATCCGCACAACCTGCGTACCCAATGTTAAAGATAGGGTACGCAGGCCGCATGCAGAAGTATGCGGACGTAGATGGAGCTGACCGGAGGAGGTGCAGCAGTGGGCGGAGCTTCACGGAGGAAGTCCGCAGCTCCTCCATACGCAAATGTGAAACTAGCCTTACTGATGTTATATCATTGACTGCACCTCTACAACTTGACACTCATCTGAAAAGTTTCAACTTATAACTATGCAGCATATTCAGTATATTCAGCACATTTTGAAATACCTCATCCACAGAAAATCCAGTGTATATCCCATAATGTGTTTTTAGAAACTGATCTTTTCAACCTATAGTGAAATCCAACTATCCATCTTTAATTCCAATTAAGAAATGTCCAGATCAAATGCTGGTAAAAGTCATTTGGAGTTGGGTGTTTGTCAGCTTGTACTGTATTTGTGTGGGCTTGAAAAAGTAACAGATATAAGAATCAGATACACAGTATACTGAGCTTGCCTCGGCGTAGGGCCGCCACCAGGATCCCACCATTATTGGACACAGCCTTCCCAAGATCCAGGATCAGCAAAGACAGCCATTGCTCAAACTTGGCCTGGAAAGCTGTCCACAACTCTTCAGCTGTAAGACTGTGATTGCCAAGGCATATCAATTTTATCATTGCCTGATAGTGGTGAGACCTGACTGCACAGTACGGAGGTGGCGAGAATTCATTCTGCACTGTTGAAACATGTATCTCTTTAAGACAGGGGTTGAGGGAGCAGGTAGAGACCCTAGAGGAGGTACAGGAGGAGGCAGGAGCAGTGGAGGAATTGTAAAATACAGATGTTTGTCCTGCAAGCCTTGGGGATTCCAAGACTTGTGGAGCAGCACCTTCTCTGCCTGCCCCCACAGCCACCAGAGTCACCCAGTGCCCAGTCAGCAAGATGAAACGGTTGATGTATGCGACATGCTGGTGTAGAGCAGGCACAGCTTCCTTAGAGAAGAAATGGCGACTGGGCAACTCATACTGGGGGACTGCAGCGGCCAACAGGTTTCCGAAGCTGTATCTATAAGGCAGAAAGTGTGACGTAGTCAGCTTACGCTGAGTCGGTTTCTTTAGAGTGGACCCTCTGGGTCGTGGCACCCACCCACCTAGGGCGAGCTGACCTTGTGAGGAACCACCCCCTATACAGGGAGTGTCAGGGGCAAGACCAAGGGGGTGAGCCACCATGAAAGCTGGGACCAGACGGCCGGCTCAGGTAGACACTAAGTACGAGTGTCTGATGACAAAGGATGTGCAGGAAACAAGACAAGACAAAACGTGAATTCAAGGTAGCTTCATTAAGGCAAACTCAGGGTAACATCAGGTGCAAAACGTGATAACAGGCAAAACACAGCAAGGTGCGTGCGTGGTATGCCAAGGTCTATGGCATGGTACATGCCAGGTGGCACGCCTGGGTACAGGCAAGGGCTCAATGGCATCGGACTCCGGACAACTGGCAACGATCGTCAGGATCAGGGCATCAGGCTGCGGACATCAGCTCCAGACATCAGGCCGCAGTCATCAGGCTTACAATCTCTGGCAGCGATCGGCAGGTTCCAGGCATTCGGCAGGCAAACCAAGGTTCAGGTAAGGAGGCGCGACAGATCTCCAGACATGGTGCGTGTTAGGGAACACGCCAAGGTCCAAGGCAAGGTTCCAGGCAGGGTACGTGCTAGGGGCACAGCAGGGTCCAGGGCAAGGTGCAAGACATGGTGCGTGTGTAGGGGACACACCAGGGTTCAAAGTTCAAAGTACGAGACATGGTGCGTGTGTAGGGACACGCCAGGGTTCAAGGTCCAAGGCAAGGTCCTGCGCATGCTGACGGACATGCCAGGGTCAGGGTTCAAGGCAAGGTCCTGCATGTGCCGAGGGACATGCCAGGGTCAGGGTTCAAGGCAAGGTCCTGCGCGTGCCGAGGGACACACCAGGGTCAGGGTTCAAGGCAAGGTCCTGCGCGTGCCGAGGGACACGCCAGGGTCAGGTTTCAAGGCTAGGTCCTGCGCATGCCGAGGAACACGCCAGGATCAGGTTCAAGTCAGGGTGCATGCTAAGAGACACCCCAAGGTTCTTGCAAGGGCCTGTGTGTGCAAGAGGGCACGACAGAGTACATGGCAAGGCCTGCACGTACTTTTACAGAAGCACGGGGAGGTATGCCAAGGAGCAGACTAGGGCCTGCGCGTGCTATTAGAGAAGCACGCAAAGCACAGTGCAGAGACAGCATGGGTGCAAGGAAGCACAGAGAGCATGGCTGGGGCACTGGCTAGCTGGTCGGGCTGAGGCACAGACAGACGGGCAAGACTCCGACGAACCCGGCTGGGGCATAACAGGCGACACAGCTGTCACTGGCTGACGAGCACGGCTGAGGCACAAGCAGGCGGGCACGGCTAGGGTGGACATGGCTGAGGCACAGACAGGAGGCTAGGAAGGCCAGGCGCATGCAAAGGGCACATGAAGAAACAAGGCAAGGCAAGAAACAAGGCAAAGCTAGACAAGGTACTGAACAAGGAGCGGAACGTAGGCAGAAGCACAGAGCGGGGTCAGAGAGAGTAAAGGACTATCAGCGGAGCATAGGCCGAAGGCCAGAGCCAGATCAAGGGAGAACCTTGAGACTAGCCATGAAATATGCTAGAAAGCACGATAGGACAGAGTCTAGCAGCGGAGTGTAGGCCGAAGCCCAGATCTGGGTCAAGGCAGAACCTTGAGACTAGACATGGAATGTGCAAGAGAGCACCGTAAGACAGAGTACGGAAAACCAGGCAGAGACAGAGAACGTGGAAGTACTACAAGGCTCAGAATAGCAAAGACCAGACATGACGAAACCAGGCAAAGGCAGATGACATAGGAAGTACTAGAAGTCCAAGGATAGCAGAGACAAAACATGGCACAAAAGACAACACAAGACATGGCATGAGTCAAGAGGCAGAATACAAGCAGAGTGCGTGTGCAGAGAAGCACTACAGGGCAGAGTGCAGGGGCACAGAATACAGGGAGCGACCGAGCACACCATGCAGCCATGCAGGGAAGCAACACGATACTCAGGCCCCGACCATAGGAAGGGGCGGTCTGATATAGGGCATTAGCACCTGCACTTCCGGGTCAGGACCAGGAGAGGACTTCCAGTTCAGTTCCTCCAAGATCATAGAGGGTCAAATTAGTGAGTCCTCCAAGACCATAGAGAGCATTGCTGGATCAGGCTGTGCTGGAACATAGGAAAGGTCACATGATCAGGGGCTCCAGGATCACAGAGAGAATAGCTGGATCAGACAGTGCTGGAACATAGGAAAGGTCACATGATCAGGGGCTCCAGGAACACAGAGAGGATTGCTGCAGGCAGAGCAGAGATGGCTGGTCACACAGCAATGGCGTATAGCCATGAGGTAAAACACACATGTGCACTGGCAATGGCAGGCAGCCATGAGATGAGGCGCACGTGCACACTGCTCCAGGCATCTTGCAGCACAACAGTCACGAGGTGCATGTGTACACTGCTTCCAGGGATCTTGCAGCATGAGTCATAACGGGCATGAGAGTTCAGTGCACGAGCACACTGCTCCAGGAGTCATGCGGCATTCCAGACATGGCGGGCATGATAGTTCAGTGCACGTGCACACTGCAAAGACATGATGGGCATGACGGGCATAACAGACATGGCGGGCATGACAGAAAGGCAGCATTTCCGTGGCCAACATATTGGAGATGGTGAAGTTCAACCTCTTAGCTTTGTCATGTGTAGGAGGAAACAATACTTTACGTGACCACAACTGTGGAACTGTGGAATGGCTGCAGTGCTGAGGGAGGGTGGAGCATGGTGAACCGGACAAACTGCAGGACCGTGAGTGAGGTACAGGCAGAGTTGTTACGATGGATTGATAAATTTGTGGTGTGCTCATTCTCTGAGATCGGTCAAAAACAGCAGGAATGTCCACTTCAGTTACAGCAGATGGGCTCTCACTCAGCCTGACTGAAGCAGGTAAAGAATCAAAAGGTTCTGGAGTCTGAGACCTGCATGACAATATTTGGCATGCTAACAGAGGAGGAAGAAGCAGCAGATGCCAGTGATGGGATGGCAGATGGTTGTTGAGGTCTGCATATTAAAGCAGTGGGATTCCCAGAGTATCTCATGTTGATTACACATATGAAGGTTCATGCATGTTGTAGTCAAATTATTGCACTTTTTCCCTCTACTCAGTTTTTTTTTTGCAAAGTTGGCAGATTATGTGAGTTGGCTCATCCTTTGCGGTGTCAAAAAAGGTCCAGGCTAGGCAACCCTTGCCACCTCTGTGAGCTGCAGACCCATGAATGCTGCTTTCTGCAGCCACAGTTGAGGTTGAGGATGCATTGGGTACCGTTACACTTAGCGATGCACCATCGATCCCGACAACGATATGACCCGGTCAGGATCGCATTGCTAAGTGGTCGCTAGTGAGCTGCCAAACAGACAGATCTCACCAGCGACATAGCAGCGGTCAGCGGTCGCTACTTACCTGTCAGACGAGGCGATGAAGACGTCCCCCAGCCCGCGTCCATGCGTCGCTCGTTGCCACAGCAGGAAGTCCAGCAGGAAGCAGACGGCAAGAAACGGCCCAGGACGTTCTCGCACGATCAGCGATAACCAGCGGGGGAGCCGGTCGGAGGTAAGTATCACACATAGCGATATCGCTAGCAATATCGCTGCTGCGTCACAAAACCAGTGAAGTTATAGTGATATTGCTAGCGATATCGCTTAGTGTAATGGGCCCTTAAGTGTCTGAACATAGTGGCACAATGTAACCTTCTCATCTTCCACCTCCTCCACCCCCTCAGATGACCTACTCAGCTGTGTGCCTCTGTATTCACATCAAGTGGGATCTACAACCTCATCATCATCCTCTGTGTAATCACATTCCTCGGCCTGAGAGTCACCCTCTGTTAGGGCTGGCGGAACGCACCAAATAACAAAAGTAGGTAATAAGGTGCGCTCGCAGCCCGGAGTCCACCGTGCAGAGATGCTACCTGCTGCCCGGTAATGGCAGGCGCTATATTGCGCTATAATAGAAGAACACACGCGGGTTAATGTCACCTGGTGTGTACAGAGGAGGACTCTGTTGCTTCACAGAACTGCACTACCGCAGAATATAAATGCCATTGCCTGGTAAAGATCACAGAGCTCAGCAAAGTGAGCGCTAGTGTACAGTCACAGAACTCTGAGCCAAAGACACAGGGATAGAGTCTCTCTAGACCCACTAAGCACGCTGTGTCGCACCTGCGAACACCACTAATAGACACTGGCTACTGTGGAGTGCAGATCAAGTGCACAGTGGCGTAAAGGCAAAGCCACTACTTGGCACTGATGCTAGTCCCTGACTCTGCCTCCTATCTGCACTACCAGGCTAGGCACTAACTGGCAAGACTGAACAACACATGTGTACCAAGGGTAGGGGTTTCATAATGAGTCATTCACCAGAGACATTCATACGTGCATACAACACTCACTTCACATGGTCTATACTAGCGCACGGCCGTGCGGCCATGTGATCCTTTTAAAACTGCAACCTTCCAGGACCTTGCTGATGACCCAATCCGAGCTGTTTGAGGACCTGAGCATGTGACTTCTAACCACCAATGAGCGGTCATCTCACGGGCATGCTCATATGGAGAAAAGCAGGACTTAGTCTCAGGGGCGTCAGCTTGCCACTGGCTAATGCTGGATGCTATAGCAGAACCTGGGGCAGAAGCAGCAACCAAACGCATAGCATTAGCATGAGCAAGACATTGGGACTGATGTCTCTGCTGAGCAGGAACCTCTGTGACTGAAGAAGAATGGGAGACCGCAGAGGATATGGCTTGAGATGCCCCCTGTGCAGTGGTGATAACTTGATGCTTAACACCCTCCTCTGCGTCCTACCCTCACAGTACAGTCCACGTGAGCCTCAAATATCTGAGTCTCATCATGATCACTTCCTGCTGCTCTGGGGTTAACATCTGGTGATGAGGGTCAGGATGCTGCTCAGACCCTGCTTCATCCTGCCCTGGATCCAAGCTAATAATATTTGTGCATCAGTGCAGATGATTTCCACCTCTTGACTCTTTTGAGTACACTTATGATGCCCATGGCATAGAATGTGTTAACAGCTCTGCAGACTCACCCATCTGTGGTTCCCTACAGTCAGTTGGGTGGTTGTAGAGTTGTGATGCGGGGTGAAGCAAGGGTTATTGGGGTTCCACCTCTGTGGACTGTATTGGGTGTCATTTTGAGGTAACGGAAGAGAAGGAGAGGCCACTTGAAGCTGCACTTGCCATCTACTCGAGCACATGCTCTTTCTGGGCCTCATCAACAAGGCATACTTGTCATGATTTGGACAGAGTTCATGCCCTGCCCTCTCAGGGTTAATTGTATGCGGCCTCCTTTTGGATATGGGAGGGATATTTATACTCACTCTGAACAAGGATTCTCTGTCAGATGCACTCTATCAGACTCATCATTAGTGTGCCCCAGAGCCTCAAAAAACAGGTTCACCAACGTACGTTCCGGTGCGGAGGGAGAGAGAGAGAAAGCCCATGCCTATGGAGCCCCCTTAACAAGGACATAACGATCCCCACCCTCTGCCTTCCATTTCCAGAAGCACGGGGATGTAACTCAAAAAACAACTTGCATCCCTCTTTGAAAACCCTAAACAACTTTAATCCCCAGAAAAATTGTCAGGTAACTTTACCGGTGGCTCAGGGTCCACGAGAGACACATCAGTGGGTCCCACAACCCAAGTCCCCGACAGAACAGGACCCTGTAAAGCAACCGCCACATCTCTCTGCACCTGTTGGTGCGAAAGAGCCAGGGCTTGCTGCTCCATGGACAGCTTCTGCATTAACTGGGATCATTTTCTGGATCCGAGAGAGCCCATACTGGATCCATAACAGCGAACACCCCAACACCTAACCAGATGGGAAGAGACTGTATGGTCAGTTATATTGTCACAAACCCCGGGAGTTCCTGCTGCAAGGCGGGCGGCTCGCCGCAGTAAGGGAGTCATGAGCAGAGCGGTGGAGAACTCACCGCGCAGCAAGCAGTACTTGAACCACGTGACTGAGGGGGAATGTTCGAGGGTGGAGAAAGGCGCCGGAGTACAGGGGAATTGGACGGCGTCGGATGGAAGTCTAACGTGCCGAGGTCAAAACCGGAAGGTCAATGAGGTACCGGGGTGAGACAGAAGAATAGTCAGGTGAAAGCTGGAGGTCAGGGAGCTGAACAGAGCAAGGAAGTACCGAAAGAGACACGAGGTAGCGAAGTCAGAACAGACATGCAAGAAGGTCAGAACTGAGGAAATCAATCAAGCAGAGAAGCCGAGAGATTAAACAATCCTGGTCATACACGGAAAGCAGTCAAACAAACGCAGTATGCACACGCACACAAGGAGGTCTGACACACAGACAGAACAAAAGTATAACTGACAGAATCCTGGTTCAGAGTGGGTATAAATATCCCTCCCAGATCCAAAAGGAAGCCACATACAATTAACCCTGAGAGGGCAGGGCATGAACCCTGTCCAAACCATGACAGTACAACCAAAGAAAGGTAATGGAGCAGCCCATCCAGTAATAGAAGTTGTCGGTTGTGTTGGTATAGGACATGACGTTGTTGGTTGTTCACTAGTGCTTTCACTAACATTACCACTTACTAGTACTACACGTACACCTTGAACATCAAGCCTAATACCCCTTCCAGCACGACCTTGCTTTTTCCCAGTAATGTTGCTCAGATAGTGTGGTAGGAGCACAGTATTAGCAACAAATAGATTTTCTACTCTTCATCAGCTCTGCACATCTGAATTTCAGCAGCACTAAATGACAAGGTGAAATATACAGTAACTTGCTGAATCGCATTAGTCACAGAAGAAAGAATTGTTTGAGTGTGGATGAGGCCTGTGTGACAAAACATATATTCTTCAAGCAATTTCAAAGATCTCCCCACTGTATGACTTTAGTAACAGAAGCGCTCTTTTTGCTTGTGGATGAGGGCTATATAACATAGACTATGTGGTCCAAGCAATTTCAAACTGAGATCTCCCCTACTGCATCACGTTAGTGGTCAACAGGACTTAAAACTGGCCGTCATAGCTGGGCTCGAGGGTTCATCTGTTGATCTTTTTGATGAGGACCCAGTCTCCAGGTTGGATCTGGTGGGTCCTTTCTAAGTCTTAAGTATCTGGAGTAGATGAAAAAACTCAAGAATGTATTTTAAGTGCTTGGTCAGTCAGTTCAATAACAAACTTAGTCAGAGTGTCGTATTGCTTAGATAACTGTTGTGGAAAGTACAATTCTAAACTGGGAGCATTTCCAAATAGAATTTCATAGGGGCTCAATTTTGATAGGCTCGCTGGTGTGTGCCTGACATAAAACAACGTGAGGAGAAGATTGTCATGCCATGGCTTCTCTGTCTCCCTTGCTGCTTTAAGCATTTTTGTTTTTAGTGTCCTATTTAACCTCTTTAACCTTGCCACTGCTCTGTGGATAGTATGGAGTTTGTAGGGCTATCCCTGTCCTTAAGGCATGCCATATTTCTTTTGTCAGATTGCAGATTGACTGTGAATGCAGGCCCTTGATCACTTTCCATGGTCACTGGGAGACCGTATCTGCACAATATCTCAGAGAGAAGTTTTTTTGCAGTTGATTTAGCTGACTGTTTTTTCATGGGAAAAACCTCTGGCCATTCTGAGAATATGTCTACCACCACTCAGGTATACTCAAACACCCCTGAGTGTGGCATTTGGATGTGATCTATCTGCATGCGCTGAAAAAGGTATAGTGGTTTATGTGTGCACTTCTGAGGTGTCTTTTCTGTTTTCCCTGGATTGCAGTGAGCACAGACAAGACATCCCCTTGTGACGTTTGTGGCTACTCTTGAGAAGACTGGTGAATGGTAGTACTGTTTCACAAGATTGTGCATCTTCATTTTTGATTGGTGAGTGGATCCATTTCTCATTTTGTCTTTGGAAGCTTGCTTTTGAAGGGTCAAAAGCATGTTGTCCCAGTATTGTCCATCAATTCTGTTTTCTCTGTTTCCAGGTCCGTTAAAGAGCATAGATGGGATGTTTCTGTGGTAAGTGGTAGTATTGCTGCTTCTTTTGCTGTTATATCAGCCAACCTATTGCCCACTGCTTCCCTTGAGGTTTCTCCAGTGTGTGCCTTAACTGTTATCACCACAACTCTTTCTGGCATCAATAAGGACTCCATCAGTTCTTGTATGGCTTTATGGTATTGTACAGAGGTCTCATTAGCCGTGATGAAGTCTCTTGCCCTCCAGATTGATCCATAGTCATGGAAAACACCGTATCCATAACAGGAATCTGTATAAATGTTCGCTCTCTTTTGGGCAGCCATCTTGCATGCTTCTGTCCAGGCAACCAGTTCTGCCTCCTGTGCAGACAGGGATGTAGGCAGTGGTTCTGCTAGCAGCATGGAGTCCTCAGTGACCACTGCTATGCCTGTATGGAAATGGCCTTCTTGGTCTGCATATCTTCCTCCATCCACAAAAAGAGTCAGTCAGATTAGGATCTTCCAATGGCACATCAATGACGAGTTAAATCCTGAGGTTTCTTGCCTCATGAGAGTGAGGCAATCATGTTGTGCTATCTAATAGTTGATTACCTCTTCTACTAGTGTGCCAGAGATGTGATCTTCATTCTCTTTCCCCCTTGGCAGAGGTCAGAGAGTAGCTGGGTTAAGGACATCATATCTGAAGATAGTGGCATTGTCTGGGAGCAAAATAAGCATTGTAGAAGCAGATGACGTGCAGCAGATTGGTGTTTTAGCTGTGTCTGGGCTAGAATGGCAGTAATGTCATGGGGTGCCATTATCTTCGACTGGTTGTCCAGTATGATGTCAGAAGTCTTATCCAGCAACAGTTGGGTTGCTCTCAGGCAGGTGGACGTGGGCGGGAGGACGTCTTCGTCACCTCGTCTGACAGGTAAGTAGCGACCGCCGACCGCTGCTATGTCGCTGGTGAGATCTGCCTGTTTGGCAGCTCACTAGTGACCACTTAGCGATGCACCAGCGATCCTGACTGGGTCATATCATTGTTGGGATCGCTGGTGCATTGCTAAATGTGACAGTACTAGTGTTGAGCATTCCGATACCGCAAGTATCGGGTATCGGCCGATACTTGCTGTATCGGAATTCCGATACCGACTTCCGATATTTTTTCAATATCGGAAGTCGGCATCGGAATCGGAAGTTCAAAGTTGATTGACAGCCTGACGTCATCATGATGCGCGGTGTGTGCGCATCATGATGCGCCGTCATTTCGGGCCTTCCGGGGGTCTCTGCCGGCCTGCCGGGGGGCTGTGTGGACTGCCCGGGGTCTGTACCGGCCTGCCGGGGGGCTGTGCCGGCCTGCCGGTGGTCTGTGCACCCTGTGGGGGTCTGTACCGGCCTGCCGGGGGGCTGTGCCGGCCTGCCGGTGGTCTGTGCACCCTGTGGGGGTCTGTACCGGCCTGCCGGGGGGCTGTGCCGGCCTGCCGGTGGTCTGTGCACCCTGTGGGGGTCTGTACCGGCCTGCCGGGGGGCTGTGCCGGCCTGCCGGGGGGCTGTGCTGATGTCCGGGGGTCTGTGCAAGCATCGTCCGATGGGACTACAAGTCCCATCTGGCGATGCCTGCTACCATGACAGTGATTGACACATTAGCCAATGATGGGACAGTAGTAGTCCCATCATCCGGCTAATGTGTTAAATGTTAAAAAAAAAAAAAAAAAAAAATACTACATACATACTACATGCATGCTACATACATACTACATATATACTACATGCATGCTACATGCATGCTACATGCATACTACATGCTACATACATACTACATACATACTACATACATACTACATAACACATATATACTACATACATACTACATACATACTACATGCTACATACATACTACATATATACTACATGCATGCTACATACAGTACATACTACATATATACTACATGCATACTACATGCTACATACATACTACATGCTACATACATACTACATATATACTACATGCATGCTACATACATACTACATGCTACATACATACTACATATATACTACATGCATGCTACATACATACTACATGCATGCTACATACATACTACATGCTACATACATACCACATATATACTACATACATACTACATGCTACATACATACTACATATATACTACATGCATGCTACATACATACTGCATGCTACATGCATGCACCATACATACTACATACATACTACATGCTACATACATACCACATATATACTACATACATACTACATATATACTACATGCATGCTACATACATACTACATGCATGCTACATACATACTACATGCTACATACATACCACATATATACTACATACATACTACATGCTACATACATACTACATATATACTACATGCATGCTACATACATACTGCATGCTACATGCATGCTACATACATACTACATACATACTACATGCTACATACATACCACATATATACTACATACATACTACATATATACTACATGCATGCTACATACTACATGCATGCTACATACATACTACATGCTACATACATACCACATATATACTACATACATACTACATGCTACATACATACTACATATATACTACATGCATGCTACATACATACTGCATGCTACATGCATGCTACATACATACTACATACATACTACATGCTACATACATACCACATATATACTACATACATACTACATACAATACATTCATACAATACATACATAGACATACAGTACATATAACATAGAGTAACATACTTACCAATACTTGTCACATTGTTCCCCGAAGCCATTGTCTTTTACGGAATAAATATTAACATAACAAACCACAAAAATACTCACCCACGATCCGAAGCAGTCTACGAGTGTGTCCCACGACGATCTTGGGTAGAGAACTGCAGCATCAGCTGATGCCGCCGTTCTCTACGGGCTGCAGGAATCCAATGACGGAAGGTAGGTATCCTTCCGCACTGTATTCCTCCGCCACTTAAAAAAAAAAAGTCCCTAGTCTCACTTTATGCCATCAAGCTGTGTGTCGCTCTGTAAGGATAAGTTGAGGACATGTTCCGTTCTTACAGACCTGCACCTTCTAGTTTTGTCTAGTTTTCAAACAGTTAAATATGTTTGCTGTTTGATCACATTCAAAACTATAGAGAGACAGCGTGTGTCAGTCCGTATACTTAAAAAACACGGAGCTTGACAATTTTACGTACACCGGACAGCCGTGTACGTGCACGCTCCTCTCTCAGTACCGTGTAACGGCTGTTATCACGGCCACAGTGAAGCTATCTGTGTGTCGCTCTGTAATGATAAGTCGAGGACTTGTTCCGTTTTTACAGACCTACACTCTAGGGAGATTCCTATTCTGTTCAATTCTATATACACCTTGTAGTTTGTCATACATTAACAATCCAAAAGTGCCCAGTGTCCACAAGTGTGTGCAGAAATTCAAAATCTCTGTTATCCTCTAGTGACATTTTTCACACCTGCGACATCGAGCCTGTGACATAGCGCTGTGATATTCAGTGGGCCTCACACAATCCAAAAGTGTCCAGTGTCCACAAGTGTGTGCAGAAATTCAAAATCTCCGTTATCCTCTAGTGACATTTTTCACACCTGCGACATCGAGCCTGTGACATAGCGCTGTGATATTCAGTGGGCCTCACACAATCCAAAAGTGTCCAGTGTCCACAAGTGTGTGCAGAAATTCAAAATCTCCGTTATCCTCTAGTGACATTTTTCACACCTGCGACATCGAGCCTGTGACATAGCGCTGTGATATTCAGTGGGCCTCACACAATCCAAAAGTGTCCAGTGTCCACAAGTGTGTGCAGAAATTCAAAATCTCCCCTGTCCTATAGACACCTTGTACCTTGTTTTACATTACTATATAGTTTGTTGGATTTTGTCTACATTTCTACCAAAAATGAGGAAGGCTGGTGGAAGAGGCCGTGGAATTGGGCGGGGGTTGGCAACTGGTAATGATGGTGTTGGTGGTGGATCTGATGGTAGTGGCAAAAGCAAAATAGGACCGAATACAGGAGGTGTTGAGCCTGCATCATCGTCTGGCTCCACAAGGCCTCGAAGGCTTAGTTTTCTAGGACTTTTAAAGCCAGAGCTTCAGGAAAAAGTTGTGGCTTATATTGCTGACTCTGCCTCCAGCTCTATCGCCTCGTCTTCTGAAGTTGTAAAAAATAAAAGCACTGAGTCGTCATTGGAGGCTCATGTTCATGAACCACACCTTTCCTTGTGTCCTTCACCCCAACCAAGATTGAAGAATGACGCAGGCCATACTACTGATTACTCCACGGAGCTGTTTTCACATACCATGCCTGGATTATCAAGTGAAATGGTGAATTACCCAGGCCAAGATGAATCTGACATGGAGTGCACTGATGCACAGCCACTGATAGATGATTCTGCTGGTACATTCACTCAGAGCACTACATTGTCCTCGCAGTGTACAGAGCCAGATTCTGACCCTGATGAGACTCAGGTGCCCCTTCCCGCACACTATACCACCATACACGGTGACACAGAGGAAGGTACACATGACATTGAAGAGAAGGTGATGGATGACCCAGTTGTTGACCCAGATTGGCATCCATTGGGGGAAGAGGGTGCTGCTTCCAATAGCTCAGATGAGGAGGAGGAGCATCCACAGCAGACATCGACATCGCAACAGCTGTTATCTGGCAGGCCCGGAGCACTCCAAAGACAGGTTCCAAAAATCAAAAGAGTTGCTGGACAGCTTGTCCAGAGGGTCAAAATATCACAGCGTGCTAGGCCGCAAAATGTCTGCCAAAGTAGGAAGAGTGCAGTGTGGCACTTTTTTGAACAAAATCCTCATGATCAGGCCAAGGTTATCTATAAGAAGTGCGTAAAGACCTTTAGCCGAGGGAAAAATCTGAAAAATTTGAATACCAGTTGCATGCTTAGACATTTAACCAGCATGCACTTGCAAGCGTGGACACAACACCAAACCTCAAGTACAACATGTGCAACTGATCACAAAGAAGGTAGTCAGCAACGCTACATTGTTTCCCCCACTGTAAGCCCACCGGTTAGCACAGCAGCAAATGTTGAGGTGTCGTTGCAAGGCCACAGCAGTCAGGGAATCCCACTGTTATATCAACGAAAGACTGAATCTAGGCCATCAGAAAGAACACCAACTCCATCACCATCATCAACCCTCTCTCAGTCCGCCCTGTCCACCTCTACTTCCACCATATGCAGCTCTCAAGTCCAGCTCACCCTCCCAGACACTATGAGTAGGTCAAGAAAGTACTCAGTCTCTCATCCGCGTACACTGGGTTTGAACGCCCACATTGCCAAACTAATCTCGTTAGAGATGATACCCTATCGGTTGGTGGAAAGCGTAGCTTTCCGCGAACTCATGGCCTATGCAGTACCACGCTATGACCTACCCAGTCGCCACTTCTTCTCTCGCAAAGCCATCCCAGCCCTCCACCATCATGTGAAAGACTGCATTGTCCATGCACTCAAGCAGTCAGTGAGTGGAAAGGTGCTCCTCACAACTGATGCATGGTCCAGTCGGCATGGCCAGGGCCGTTACGTGTCCATCACTGCGCACTGGGTTAATGTGGTGGATGCAGGGTCCACAGGGGACAGCGGTGGTGGGACAGTGCTGCCTAGCCCACGGTATAGGAAACAGTTGGCTGTAGGCGTTCGACCCTCCTCCTCCTCCAGAAACGAAAGCTCGTCCACAGAGCGCAGTCATACGAGCACTCCATCTGCAGCTGCCACTGTTGCACACGAGGTATCCCCCTATCGAGCAGCTAGTGGAAAGCGTCAGCAGGCTGTGTTGCAGATGATGTGTTTGGGCGACAGACACACCGCCGAGGTGCTGGCCGAGTACTTTCAGCGGCAAACTGAGTCATGGCTGGGCAGTGTACATCTTGAGGCAGGCAAGGTAGTTAGTGATAACGGCCGTAATTTTGTGGCAGCCATAGCCCTTTCAAAACTCAGCCACATACCTTGCTTGGCTCACACCTTGAACCTGGTGGTGCAGTGCTTCCTCAATAATTATCCGGAGTTAACAGCCCAGCTCCAGAAGGTGCGAAGACTATGCGCGCACATCCGCCGGTCGCCTGTACACTCCATTCGTATGCAGAAGCTGCAGCGATTGCTCCACCTTCCCAACCACCACCTCATTATCGACATTGCAACAAGGTGGAACTCCACCCTGCACATGGTGGAGCGGCTGTGCGAGCAGAGGCAGGCCATAATGCATTTGTGGGAGGATACACGGCCAGGCACTTTGAGAGCAGACATGGAGTTGACAGGTGTGCAGTGGTCGAAGCTGAAAGACCTCTGTAAAGTCCTTCAGTGTTTTGAGGAATGCACACGGCTGGTAAGCGCAGACGACGCCATCCTAAGCATGAGCATCCCACTTCTGCGTCTGCTCATGCAAACTTTGATGCACCTTAAGGAGCAGGCGTCTGCAGCCAATGTTGACGAGTAGGAAGAGGTGGAGGGAATCCTTGATGACATTCAGCCATTGTCTGCTCAGGGACCTCTCCTGGACGAGGTGGAGGAAGAAGAGGAGGAGGATGATGATGATGGGGATGATTACTTAGGGGAGGAGGATGCATCTCGTGGGGCAAGTGAAAATGTTGGCGTGGCAAGGTCTGGTACAGGGTTTGTACATGACTGGAGGGATGTGGATTTGCCAGAAAGTGCTCCTCCAACCAGCACTCGCAGTGCATCATTGACACCGGGAACATTGGCCCACATGTCAGATTATGCCTTGCAGATCCTAAAAAGGGACCCTCGCATTGCCAAAATGATGAACGATGATGACTACTGGTTGGCCAGCATCCTGGATCCACGCTATAAAGGCAAATTACAAAACATCATTCCATAGGAGAACCTTGACCTAATATTGGCTAATAAACAAGCAACTCTGGTTAACCGGTTGGTTGAGGCATTCCCAGCACACAGCAGCGGTGATGGTTCTCACACGAGCAGTACGGGCTGGGGGCAGCTTGGCAGAGGTGTTCGTGGTGCACACAGCAGAAGTGGCGTTGGAGACAGCGGTTTCATGACAATGTTGTGGACTGATTTTTCACGGACCGCTCACACAACTGGTAATACTGCATCGATGGAAAGTGACAGGAGACAGCAGTTGTCAACTATGGTTAACAACTACTTTTCCTCCCATATCGATGTTCTCCCGCACAGGTCATTCCCCTTTGACTATTGGGCCGCTAAACTGGACACCTGGCCTGAATTGGAGCTCGCATGCCCAGCTGCAAGTATGCTATCGGAAAGAGTCTTCAGTGCAGCTGGATCAATACTGACAGAAAAAAGGACCTGTCTGTCAACCCAAAATGTGGATGGTCTAACCTTCATTAAAATGAACCATGCATGGGTTTCCAAGGATTTTGTCCCACCTTCCCTTGATGACACATAGGGTGACAGAAAAATGGCTTGCTTTGGACCCTCCTCCTATTCCGCGAACTTGACCTATTTCACCTTTTGCAGCAGCTGAATGACCCACAGCTACATATGCCACTTTTTAAACCTCCCTAAGTGGGCGGCCCCCCCCATGGCCGGGGTCATCACCTAGCGCACAAAACCGTGCGAGTGCCGTTGCCCTGGACGGGTGGGTAGGCCGACTCTTGGGTGCGGGCACTGGCATAGGGTCCCTCATAGTGCAATCAAGTGTCTCTGACAGTGGTGGTGCACACCCGCCGTCAGACACACCGCCATACTATGAGGGGCCCAGTGCCAGTACCAACGCCCACGAGTGTGCCCCCCTTGCTTGGGCAGGGCCCCAGCATTTGTAATGTTTACCTCTCCCTGCTGCTCCGCTGTGTAGTCTGGCCTGTCAAATCCTTCACTGGAACTGCCACTACAAATTGATTGAACTGAAAGATGATGGTTAAGATGTAGCTATGCCCTGTCCTGCTGGCCGGGCTCTAGCTCCAGATGATCAGTGGCTTCCATTTCTTATGGACGTCGACTCACAATTACATGCAGTGGTGGTTTATCATCAGCTTTCACAGTTTTCCTACTCACAAACGTGTGACATTCCGGCGCACATTTCAAAATGTGCCCTCTCATGCCAATCAAACAGAATCGCCTCCGGCCTGTGGCTTCTGTCTTTTGCACTCCAAAGTTACGTGACAGATCATGATAGCCAGTGAGCACCATGTTTACATCACTCCCTGTGATAAAAATTGGATTGAGATGAGTAACAGTGATGGAATCAACGGAAGTGCGATACAGCAAGACTTTATTCACAAAAAAATGTTTTCACTGTCTCAACACACAAATTAATTGAGGGTCAGCATCGCCTATGAGAATTGTGATGGAAGTTTTTCCCGTGAATAATAATTCCTAGATTTCTGCAATCAATAGCCTTTATGTCACTAATTGTATGCATCTCATTTCCTATTGCGGAGAGGCTGGACTGTATTACTGAGACAGAAATATATATGAAGATTTAAAAATAACACCAAAAGTATATAGTTGTGTACGCCTCAAATGCATTTTTTTTTCCACTTTTTAGATTGCTGTGTAATCCATACTGAGAGCATGGAGATTTTACATGTTTAAACTATGCTATATATACCTGCTATCCAGTGATAAAGTACCCTTTCTCAACTTTGTACAATCTGGTCAAATCCATACTGGGCCTGAGAACATCTGAGTCTACCTCCTGATATATAGACATATATTTTTAATGTGTAAACTAGGCTACATACAGTGGGGAAAAAAAGTATTTAGTCAGTCAGCAATAGTGCAAGTTCCACCACTTAAAAAGATGAGAGGCGTCTGTAATTTACATCATAGGTAGACCTCAACTATGGGAGACAAACTGAGAAAAAAAAATCCAGAAAATCACATTGTCTGTTTTTTTTCATTTTATTTGCATATTATGGTGGAAAATAAGTATTTGGTCAGAAACAAGCAATCAAGATTTCTGGCTCTCACAGACCTGTAACTTCTTCTTTAAGAGTCTCCTCTTTCCTCCACTCATTACCTGTAGTAATGGCACCTGTTTAAACTTGTTATCAGTATAAAAAGACACCTGTGCACACCCTCAAACAGTCTGACTCCAAACTCCACTATGGTGAAGACCAAAGAGCTGTCAAAGGACACCAGAAACAAAATTGTAGCCCTGCACCAGGCTGGGAAGACTGAATCTGCAATAGCCAACCAGCTTGGAGTGAAGAAATCAACTGTGGGAGCAATAATTAGAAAATGGAAGACATACAAGACCACTGATAATCTCCCTCGATCTGGTGCTCCACGCAAAATCCCAGCCCGTGGGGTCAGAATGATCACAAGAACGGTGAGCAAAAATCCCAGAACCACGCGGGGGGACCTAGTGAATGAACTGCAGAGAGCTGGGACCAATGTAACAAGGCCTACCATAAGTAACACACTACGCCACCATGGACTCAGATCCTGCAGTGCCAGACGTGTCCCACTGCTTAAGCCTGTACATGTCCGGGCCCGTCTGAAGTTTGCTAGAGAGCATTTGGATGACCCAGAGGAGTTTTGGGAGAATGTCCTATGATCTGATGAAACCAAACTGGAACTGTTTGGTAGAAACACAACTTGTCGTGTTTGGAGGAAAAAGAATACTGAGTTGCATCCATCAAACACCATACCTACTGTAAAGCATGGTGGTGGAAACATCATGCTTTGGGGCTGTTTCTCTGCAAAGGGGTCAGGACGACTGATCCGGGTACATGAAAGAATGAATGGGGCCATGTATCGTGAGATTTTGAGTGCAAACCTCCTTCCATCAGCAAGGGTATTGAAGATGAAACGTGGCTGGGTCTTTCAACATGACAATGATCCAAAGCACACCGCCAGGGCAACGAAGGAGTGGCTTCGTAAGAAGCATTTCAAGGTCATGGAGTGGCCTAGCCAGTCTCCAGATCTCAACCCTATAGAAAACCTTTGGAGGGAGTTGAAAGTCCGTGTTGCCAAGCGAAAAGCCAAAAACATCACTGCTC
Organism: Dendrobates tinctorius; assembly: GCF_039654945.1. Taxonomy (NCBI): domain Eukaryota; kingdom Metazoa; phylum Chordata; class Amphibia; order Anura; family Dendrobatidae; genus Dendrobates; species Dendrobates tinctorius. The sequence continues at coordinate 5,028,731 of NW_027361779.1, read as the reverse complement.
TAGAGGAGATCTGCAAGGAGGAATGGGCCAACATACCAACAACAGTGTGTGGCAACCTTGTGAAGACTTACAGAAAACGTTTGACCTCTGTCATTGCCAACAAAGGATATATCACAAAGTATTGAGATGAAATTTTGTTTCTGACCAAATACTTATTTTCCACCATAATATGCAAATAAAATGAAAAAAAAACAGACAATGTGATTTTCTGGAATTTTTTTTCTCAGTTTGTCTCCCATAGTTGAGGTCTACCTATGATGTAAATTACAGACGCCTCTCATCTTTTTAAGTGGTGGAACTTGCACTATTGCTGACTGACTAAATACTTTTTTTCCCCACTGTATATACGTGTTATCCGGTGAAACTGTACCCTTTATCAACTTTATACAATGTTGTTTAATCCATACTGGGCCTGAGAACGGCTGCCGAGCTGTTAAGCAAGCTACAGCACCTGTGGTTTGGACACGTAATTTTTTCAGGAATGACGGTTAGGCCTAACTCCGGATTTGCGGTTGACCTGAACTTACTGGGAAATCATCGTTCGCGGGGAATAATCTGAATCCCAGATCCCCATCACTAACGGAGTTCAGCAGGTTATCTGGACCTGTAAGCGACAAAAGCTGGTCCTTTCAGTGTAGAGTGCATGCAGCCCCGGACATGTACTGGAATGCTAGACCTGTTATTGCTCGATCTCACGTTCCACAGCCTCACGTATCCCTCTAGTAAGCTTGACGCGTACCGCGGGTCCATGCCGGCGTCTCGGTCGTTAACAGAATAAAGCTGAGAAATCACTAGCACAACTACAAACGGAATCGACAAAGTTTGCAATCTGTCCATCTTTTCTGTAGCTTGTATGGTAGTGGTTTCCCGGGTGCAGTCCAATTAAGCCACAGGCTCCACTCCTGGTGGTGCCCTTTTGGACATTCCTTTAAGGTTCAGCTTTGCAATCATACTGCCCCCAGAAACCAAAAACTTTGCCTTCAGGGACGCTGTTTGGAGGTTCGTGGGAACAAACACCGCCCGATCAGCAGTCGGCATATGGGTCGCCCTCCCAGGGCTGTGGGGGTACTCGGTACCGGGCCGGTGTCAGTGGGATGTGTCACAGCAGCGGTGACCCGGACGGTGGCCCTGGGTGCCCATGTAAATGGCGTGGTATAATGGTAAAGAGTTTATATAGATAGTTTGACGCCACCTGTGGTGTTCGGCAATATAGATGTTAGGCCGACGCTGCATGCAGATCCTCTGGGACTGATGGTGTTGTGCAGCAAAGATGGTGAAGCTCCCCACAGGTGGAGCTGGAGTCCCAGGGAAGTGTAGATGTAGTGATGGGGGAAAGGCACAGGCAGTGTAGGTGCTGGTACCCAGATGTAGCGGTGCTGGAATAACTGTAGGACACCAGAGCGTGCAGTTCCAAAGCTTTGCTCACAGTCTGCAGGTTACACAGATGCCTACCTCCGTGCTGTGTCGTCCGGGTCAGGACCTCTGCCAACCTCCGGGACCAGAATGGAAAGCTCCCTTCCAACACTCCGCCAACATGTACCTTCCTGAACGTCTCCTTTCTAGCGCTTGTGGGGGAAGCACTCACAGGACCATGGTTCACTGAAACGCCTCCTGTCTAACAGATGTTCCTCAGACTTTACTTGTATGGCAGACAGCTGTAGCCTTTTCCTTCTACCTCGCACACGTCGATGCTGGGGCCTCCGAGCCTTAGTTGGGTACAGAGCATTTATAGCTGCTACTTCCCCCGGTTTCTGCTGCAGGAACGTCAGTGTCCCTACCAACTCGGAGACCGGAATCCGGACCATGCGCTCCAGCTAGGAGTGAGCCTTAACTCTGCTCATCCTCCAGCTCCCCTTCTCACGTCCACACACTTCCCCTTCCCTGCACAGAGTGCCCTAACTTACCTCCTCCCGACCACAGAGAGCAGCTCCTCAGCAGTCAGGTTCAGAGGTCTCCCTGCTGGCCTGGAGTGGGAAATGTGTTGTGTGTTGGTTTCACTGCTAGAGAGATCCTTCGTTGCTCCCAAGCTTGACAACACACTCCCTAGGAGGAAGGCAATGCCACAGTGGCGACCGTACTCTTGGGGACGCCACAAGTGCACTGAGGCCCAGCCACTGCTGGATGATGCTGCTGGTACATTGACCCAGACCACTACATTCCCCTCGCACTCTACACAGCCAGAATCTGACCCAGAAGAAACTCAGGTTCCCCTTCCCGCATACTATACCACCTTACACGGTGACAAAGAGGAAGGTGCAGATGAAAGTGCAGGTTCCTTGAGCAGGTGGAGAGGCATACTCATGGGCGATGGCACTGGCACAGGGCACCGCATAGTACGCAAAAGTGTCTCTGCTGGTGGGAGGGACTAAACAGCCAAGTGCAGTGAGATGGAAGATGGGGACGACAAGGAGTTCAGAGTAGTGCAGGGATTCCCTAGCAAGGAGACTTATGTAATTGTTTTCAATGTTGGGACAGCAATTTTTGGGGAGCACTATACTCTGGTGAATGATATGTGGGGCCCACCATACACTGGAGCATTCCAAAGGTGGACATCGGACACTGGAGCAGCATTTACAGGGCCCATTATACACTAGAGCAGTAGAAATGGGGCCCATTATATATGGAGCATTATTTGGGCCCATAAGACAGTGGAGCTTCATCCATTGGGACCAACATATACTGTAGCATTATGTGGAGCTCATCATATACGGTTTGAAACATTATATGGGAATAATGATTCCGTATGGAGAAATATATGGGCCTCATTACTCTGTATAGCGCACTAAGCGCTGGCCATAATACTGTATGGAGTTATATACTGTCCGTTTTTGGAGGTATTGGAGAATTTAAAATGGATATCAGTCATGAGATGTAAGAAGTGAAGTATTTTTCATTGTACTATACTGCTATTCCTCTGTGGTATCGGAGCATCATGAGTTGTGGTATGCGTTAAAGGGGCGCTCTTTGGCCCTGGGCCCACGAAAACCTGGAGCCAGCCCTCCCCCCCACAACTGTAGCCAAATAACCCCCATTTTTCAGTGCGTAACTAGTATTATGAAGTTAATTAAGGTTGACAAGCTTCAGTAACAAGAATTTATGCTTTTGGCATTCAAATGGGCACTGTTGGTGTGTTTCCTGTCCTCCTCTCGCTGCCGACTTTCCCTATAGTCGGCCGATTTTGCTCAACCCGACTTTTGGAAAAGTCGGGTTTCATGAAACGAAACTCGACCCTAAAAAAACAAAAGTCGCTCAACACTACAATTAAATATCTCTGTCCCTGGTACAAATACACAGGAGGATTCTAGGCAAGATAAATAATTTTCTTACCTGTAAGCCGAGCTGCAGACTCCCTCCCCCCGGGTGTGGTCCGTCCTAGGAACAGAGGTTCTGGTGCGGCTGTTTTCGTCTGGACCCCTAGTCCTAGCCCCTTGCTGATGTGCCAGCTGCTAGGGTCACACTAAAGGTGTATGATCATTTTAATTGTCTGCTGCCAAATTATATATCAAATAGAAATACATGTACAAGATGAATAAACCACTTGTGATTGCAGATTCAGTCACTAGTAGTATTCTTCTGTTTTATTGCGGAAATTACATATACTTATATAGATAATCACTTATCATCTTGATTAGAGTTGAGCGACTTTTGGTTTTTTAGGGTCGAGTTTCGTTTCGTGAAACCCGACTTTTCCAAAATTCGGGTCGAGCAAGATCGTCCGATTATAGGGAAAAGTCGGGGTCGTCCCGAAACACGAAAACCAATGTAAGTCAATGGGGAATAAAAGTCGGCAGTGAGAGGAGGACAGGAAACACACCTACAGTGCCCATTTGAATGCCAAAAGCATCAATTCTTCTTACTTAAGCTTGTCAACCTTAATTAACTTCATAATACAAGTTACGCACTGAAAAATGGGGGTTATTTGGCTAAAGTTGTGGGGGGGGGGGCTGGCTCCAGGTTTTCATGTGCCCTGGGTGAAAGAGCGCCCCTTTAACACATACCACAACTCATCATGCTCCGATACGGCAGAGAAATAGCGGTATAGTACAATGAAAAATACTTCACTTTTTACATCTCATGACAAGGCCCATCTATTTCTCCATACAGAATCATTGGTCCCATATAATGTTTGAAACAGTATATGATGAGCTCCACATAATGCTACAGTATATGTTGGTCCCCATGGATGAAGCTCCACTGTCTTATGGGCCCAAATAATGCTCCAAACATAATGGGCCCCATTTCTAATGCTCTAGTGTGTAATGGGCCCTGTAAATGCTGCTCCAGTGTCTGATGTCCACCTTTGGAATGATCCAGTGTATGGTGGGCCCCATCTATCATTCTCCAGAGTATAGTGCTCCCCAAAAATTGCTGTCCCAACATTGAAAACAATCAAATAAGTCTCCTCGCTAGGGAATCCCTGTACTAGTCTGGACTCCTCGTCGTCCCCATCTTCCATCTCACTGCACAGTATTTCAACCTTGCAAGTGCTGTGATCCTGAGCAAGCAGGGGGGCCCACTCGTTGGCGACGGCACTGGCACAGGGCCTCTGATAGTACGGTGGTGTGTCTGATGGCGGGTGGGCCGAACCTGTACTTTCATCTGCAGCTTCCTCTTTGTCACCGTGTAAGATGGAACTGTATATGGGAAGGGTAACCTGAGTTTCATCAGGGTCAGATTCAGGCCGTGTAGCGTGCGAGGGGAATGTAGTGGTCTGGGCCAATGTACCAGCAGATTCATCGAGCAGTGGCTGGGCATCAGTGCACTTGTGTCGCCCCCAGGAGTACGGTCGCCACAGTGGCATTACCTTCTTCCTAGGGAGTGTGATGTCATGCTTGGGAGCAACGAAGGATCTCTCTAGCAGGTTAACTGATTGGGCGGCGTTATTCCCACGAGTCATGACCCTCCAAACAGCGTTCATGAAGGCAAAGTGTTTGTTTTACGTGGGCAGTATGGTTGCAAAGCTGAACCTTAAAGGAATGTCCAGAAGGGCACCACCAGGAGTGGAGCCTACGGTTAAATTCGACTCCACCTGGGAAACCTCAACCATGCCAGCTACAGAACAGATGCACACATTGCAAGCTTAATTCCGTTAACAAACGAGACTCCGTCATGCCCCGCGGTCCGAGTCCGGCTTACTAGAGGGACACGTGAGGCTCGGGCACATGAGATTGGCCAATAACTGGTGTGTCATGCCCTTACATGTCCGTGGCTGCATGTGCGCTACACTGAAAAGGCCAGCGTTTGTCGCTTACAGGTGCAGATAACCCGCTGAACAACGTTAGTGATGGGGATCAATGATAACAATTATTACCCGCGAACGATGATTTCCCAGTAAGTGCAGGTTACCGTCATTCCTGAAAAAATGAAAAACTTACGTGTGCAAACCACAGGTGCTGTAGCTTGCTTAACAGCTCGCCAGCCGTTCTCACGCCCAGTATGGATTACACGTGATTGCACAAAGGTGAGAAAGGGTACTGTATCCCCAGATAACATGTATGGATAGCGTACACATTCAAAATATATGTCTATACATCAGGAGGCAGGCTCAGACGGTGTTAGGCCCAGTATGGATTGCACGTGATTGCACAAAGGTTAGAAAGGGTACCGTTTCCCCGGATAACATGTATGGATGGCGGACACATTCAAAATATATGTCTCAGGAGGCAGGTTCAGACGGTGTTAGGCCCAGTATGGATTGCACGTGATTGCACAAAGGTTAGAAAGGGTACCGTTTCCCCGGATAACATGTATGGATAGCGTACACATTCAAAATATATGTCTCAGGAGGCAGGCTCAGACGGTGTTAGGCCCAGTATGGATTGCACGTGATTGCACAAAGGTTAGAAAGGGTACCGTTTCCCCGGATAACATGTATGGATAGCGTACACATTCAAAATATATGTCTCAGGAGGCAGGCTCAGACGGTGTTAGGCCCAGTATGGATTGCACGTGATTGCACAAAGGTTAGAAAGGGTACCGTATCCCCAGATAACATGTATGGATAGCGTACACATTCAAAATATATGTCTATACATTAGGAAGCAGGCTCAGACGGTGTTAGGCCCAGTATGGATTGCACGTGATTGCACAAAGGTTAGAAAGGGTACCGTTTCCCCGGATAACATGTATGGATAGCGTACACATTCAAAATATATGTCTCAGGAGGCAGGCTCAGACGGTGTTAGGCCCAGTATGGATCGCACGTGATTGCACAAAAGGTTAGAAAGTATACCGTATCCCTGGATAACATGTATGGATAGCGTACACATTCAAAATATATGTCTATACATCAGGAGGCAGGCTCAGACGGTGTTAGGCCCAGTATGGATTGCACGTGATTGCACAAAGGTTAGAAAGGGTACCGTTTCCCCGGATAACATGTATGGATAGCGTACACATTCAAAATATATGTCTCAGGAGGCAGGCTCAGACGGTGTTAGGCCCAGTATGGATCGCACGTGATGGCACAAAGGTTAGAAAGGGTACCGTATCCCTGGATAACATGTATGGATAGCGTACACATTCAAAATATATGTCTCAGGAGGCAGACTCAGACGGTGTTAGGCCCAGTATGGATCGCATGTGATTGCACAAAGGTTAGAAAGGGTACCGTTTCCCCGGATAACATGTATGGATAGCGTACACATTCAAAATATATGTGTCAGGAGGCAGGCTCAGACGGTGTTAGGCCCAGTATGGATCGCACGTGATTGCACAAAGGTTAGAAAGGGTACCGTATCCCTGGATAACATGTATGGATAGCGTACACATTCAAAATATATGTCTCAGGAGGCAGGCTCAGACGGCATTAGGCCCAGTATGGATCGCACGTGATTGCACAAAGGTTAGAAAGGGTACCGTATCCCCAGATAACATGTATGGATAGCGTACACATTCAAAATATATGTCTCAGGAGGCAGGCTCAGACGGTGTTAGGCCCAGTATGGATAGCACGTGATTGCACAAAGGTTAGAAAGGGTACCGTATCCCTGGATAACATGTATGGATAGCGTACACATTCAAAATATATGTCTCAGGAGGCAGGCTCAGACGGTGTTAGGCCCAGTATGGATCGCACGTGATTGCACAAAGGTTAGAAAGGGTACCGTATCCCTGGATAACATGTATGGATAGCGTACACATTCAAAATATATGTCTATACATCAGGAGGCAGGCTCAGACGGTGTCAGGCACAGTATGGATTTGACGGCCCAGATTACACAGCGGAGGAGCAGGGAGAGGTAAAGATTGCAAATGCTGGGGCCCTGCCCAAGCAAGGGGGGCCCACTCGTGGGCGTCGGTACTGGCACTGGGCCCCTCATAGTACAGTGGTGTGTCTGACGGCGGGTGTGCACCACCACCGTCAGAGACACTTGATTGCACTATGAGGGACCCTGTGCCAGTGCCCGCGCCCAAGAGTCGGCCTACCCACCTGTCCAGGGCAACGGCACTCGCACGGTGTCGTGTGCTAGGTGGTGACCCCGGCCATGGGGGGGGAGGCAGCACAGTTAGGGAGTTTTAGAAAGTGGCATATGTTGATGTTGGACATTCAGCTGATGCAAAAGGCGAAATAGGTGAAGTCCCAGGAAGAGGTGGACCAAAGCAAGCCATTTTTCTGTCACCCTATGTGTCATCAGGGGAAGGTGGGACAAAATCCTTGGAAACCCATGCATGGTTCATTTTAATGAAGGTTAGATCATCCACATTTTGGGTTGACAGACGGGTCCTTTTTTCTGTCAGGATTGATCCAGCTGCACTGAAGACTCTTTCCGATAGCACACTTGCAGCTGGGCAAGCGAGCTCCTGTAAGGCATATTGGGCCAATTCAGGCCAGGTGTCCAGTTTAGCGGCCCAATAGTCAAAGGGGAATAACATGTGTGGGAGAACATCGATATGGGAGGAAAAGTAGTTTGTAACCATAGTTGACAACTGCTGTCTCCTGTCACTTTCCATCGATGCAGTATTACCAGTTGTGTGAGCGGTATTTGAAAAATCAGTCCACAACATTGTCATGAAACCCCTGTCTCCAACGCCACTTCTGCTGTGTGCACCACGAACACCTCTGCCAAGCTGCCCCCGGCCCGTACGGCTCGTGTGAGAACCATCACCGCTGCTGTGTGCTGGGAATGCCTCAAACAACCGATTTACCAGAGTTGCTTGTTTATTAGCCAATATTAGGTCAAGGTTCTCCTGTGGCATGATGTTTTGTAATTTGCCTTTATAGCGTGGATCCAGGATGCTGGCCAACCAGTAGTCGTCATCGTTCATCATTTTGGCAATGCGGGGGTCCCTTTTTAGGATCTGCAAGGCATAATCTGACATGTGGGCCAATGTTCCCGGTGTCAATGATGCACTGCGACTGCTGGGTGGAGGAGCACTTTCTGGCAAATCCACATCCCTCCAGTCACGCACAAACCCTGTACCAGACCTTGCCACGCCAACATTTTCACTTGCCCCACGAGATGCATCCTCCTCCCCTAAGTAATCATCCCCATCATCATCCTCCTCCTCCTCTTCTTCCTCCACCTCGTCCAGGAGAGGTCCCTGAGCAGACAATGGCTGAATGTCATCAAGGATTCCCTCCTCCTCTTCCTCCTCATCAACATTGGCTGCAGACGCCTGCTCCTTAAGGTGCGTCAAAGTTTGCATGAGCAGACGCATAAGTGGGATGCTCATGCTTAGGATGGCGTCGTCTGCGCTTACCAGCCGTGTGCATTCCTCAAAACACTGAAGGACTTTACAGAGGTCTTTCAGCTTCGACCACTGCACACCTGTCAACTCCATGTCTGCTCTCAAAGTGCCTGGCCGTGTATCCTCCCACAAATGCATTATGGCCTGCCTCTGCTCGCACAGCCGCTCCACCATGTGCAGGGTGGAGTTCCACCTTGTTGCAATGTCGATAATGAGGTGGTGGTTGGGAAGGTGGAGCAATCGCTGCAGCTTCTGCATACGAACGGAGTGTACAGGCGACCGGCGGATGTGCGCGCACAGTCTTCGCACCTTCTGGAGCAGGGCTGTTAACTCCGGATAATTTTTGAGGAAGCACTGCACCACCAGGTTCAAGGTGTGAGCCAAGCAAGGTATGTGGCTGAGTTTTGAAAGGGCTATGGCTGCCACAAAATTACGGCCGTTATCACTAACTACCTTGCCTGCCTCAAGATGTACACTGCCCAGCCATGACTCAGTTTGTCGCTTCAAGTACTCGGCCAGCACCTCGGCGGTGTGTCTGTTGCCCAAACACATCATCTGCAACACAGCCTGCTGACGCTTTCCACTAGCTGCTCGATAGGGCGACACATCGTGTGCAACAGTTGCAGCTGCAGATGGAGTGCTCGTACGACTGCGCTCTGTGGACGAGCTTTCGCTTCTGGAGGAGGAGGAGGGTCGAACGCCTACAGCCAACTGTTTCCTATACCGTGGGCTAGGCAGCACTGTCCCACCACCGCTGTCCCCTGTGGACCCTGCATCCACCACATTAACCCAGTGCGCAGTGATGGACACGTAACGGCCCTGGCCATGCCGACTGGACCATGCATCAGTTGTGAGGTGCACCTTTCCGCTCACTGACTGCTTGAGTGCATGGACAATGCGGTCTTTCACATGATGGTGGAGGGCTGGGATGGCTTTGCGAGAGAAGAAGTGGTGACTGGGTAGGTCATAGCGTGGTACTGCATATGCCATGAGTTCGCGGAAAGCTGTGCTTTCCACCAACCGAAAGGGCATCATCTCAAACGAGATTAGTTTGGCAATGTGGGCGTTCAAACCCAGTGTACGCAGATGAGAGACTGAGTACTTTCTTGACCTACTCATAGTGTCTGGGAGGGTGAGCTGGACTTGAGAGCTGCATATGGTGGAAGTAGCGGTGGACAGGGCGGACTGAGAGAGGGTTGATGATGGTGATGGAGTTGGTGTTCTTTCTGATGGCCTAGAATCAGTCTTTCGTTGATATAACAGTGGGATTCCCTGACTGCTGTGGCCTTGCAACGACACCTCAACATTTGCTGCTGTGCTAACCGGTGGGCTTACAGTGGGGGAAACAATGTAGCGTTGCTGACTACCTTCGTTGTGATCAGTTGCACATGTGGCACTTGAGGTTTGGTGTTGTGTCCACGCTTGCAAGTGCATGCTGGTTAAATGTCTAAGCATGCAACTGGTATTCAAATTTTTCAGATTTTTCCCTCGGCTAAAGGTCTTTGCGCACTTCTTACAGATAACCTTGGCCTGATCATGAGGATTTTGTTCAAAAAAGTGCCACACTGCACTCTTCCTACTTTGGCAGACATTTTGCGGCCTAGCACGCTGTGATCTTTTGACCCTCTGGACAAGCTGTCCAGCAACTCTTTTGATGTTTGGAACCTGTCTTTGGAGTGCTCCGGGCCTGCCAGATAACAGCTGTTGCGATGTCGATGTCTGCTGTGGATGCTCCTCATCTGAGCTATTGGAAGCAGCACCCTCTTCCCCCAATGGATGCCAATCTGGGTCAACAACTGGGTCATCCATCACCTCCTCTTCTATGTCATGTGCACCTTCCTCTGTGTCACCGTGTATGGTGGTATAGTGTGCGGGAAGGGGCACCTGAGTCTCATCAGGGTCAGAATCTGGCTCTGTACACTGCAAGGACAATGTAGTGCTCTGAGTGAATGTACCAGCAGAATCATCCATCAGCGGCTGTGCATCAGTGCACTCCATGTGAGATTCATCTTGGCCTGGGTAATTCACCATTTGACTTGATAATCCAGGCATGGTATGTGAAAACAGCTCCATGGAGTAATCAGTATTATGGCCTGCGTCATCCTTCAATCTTGGTTGGGGTGAAGGACACAAGGAAAGGTGTGGTTCATGAACATGAGCCTCCAATGATGACTCAGTGCTTTTACTTTTTACAACTGAAGAATAGGAGGCGATAGAGCTGGAGGCTGAGTCAGCAATGTAAGACAAAACTTTTTCCTGATGCTCTGGCTTTAAAAGCGGTTTGCCAACTCCTAGAAAACTAAGCGTTCGAGGCCTTATGTAGCCAGACGATGACGCAGGCTCAACACCTCCTGCATTCGGTCCTATTTTGCTCTTGCCACTACCATCAGATCCACCACCAACACCATCATTACCAGCTGCCAACCCCCACCCAATTCCACGGCCTCTTCCACCAGCCTTCCTCATTTTTGGTAGAAATGTAGACAAAATCCAACAAACTATATAGTAATGTAAAACAAGGTACAAGGTGTCTATAGGACAGGGGAGATTTTGAATTTCTGCAGACACTTTTGGACACTGGACACTTTTGGATTGTGTGAGGCCCAATGAATATCTGAGCGCTATGTGACAGGCTCGATGGCACGGCTGTGACCAAAGTGACTAGAGGATAAGGGAGATTTTGAATTTCTGCAGACACTTTTGGACACTGGACACTTTTGGATTGTGTGAGGCCCAATGAATATCTGAGCGCTATGTGACAGGCTCGATGGCACAGCTGTGACCAAAGTGACTAGAGGATAAGGGAGATTTTGAATCTCTGCACACACTTTTGGACACTGGACACTTTTGGATTGTGTGAGGCCCAATGAATATCTGAGCGCTATGTGACAGGCTCGATGGCACGGCTGTGACCAAAGTGACTAGAGGATAAGGGAGATTTTGAATTTCTGCAGACACTTTTGGACACTGGACACTTTTGGATTGTGTGAGGCCCAATGAATATCTGAGCGCTATGTGACAGGCTCGATGGCACAGCTGTGACCAAAGTGACTAGAGGATAAGGGAGATTTTGAATCTCTGCACACACTTTTGGACACTGGACACTTTTGGATTGTGTGAGGCCCACTGATATCTGAGCGCTATGTCACAGGCTCGATGGCACGGCTGTGACCAAAGTGACTAGAGGATAAGGGAGATTTTGAATTTCTGCAGACACTTTTGGACACTGGACACTTTTGGATTGTGTGAGGCCCAATGAATATCTGAGCGCTATGTGACAGGCTCGATGGCACAGCTGTGACCAAAGTGACTAGAGGATAAGGGAGATTTTGAATCTCTGCACACACTTTTGGACACTGGACACTTTTGGATTGTGTGAGGCCCAATGAATATCTGAGCGCTATGTGACAGGCTCGATGGCACAGCTGTGACCAAAGTGACTAGAGGATAAGGGAGATTTTGAATCTCTGCACACACTTTTGGACACTGGACACTTTTGGATTGTATGAGGCCCAATGAATATCTGAGCGCTATGTGACAGGCTCGATGGCACAGCTGTGACCAAAGTGACTAGAGGATAAGGGAGATTTTGAATTTCTGCAGACACTTTTGGACACTGGACACTTTTGGATTGTGTGAGGCCCAATGAATATCTGAGCGCTATGTGACAGGCTCGATGGCACAGCTGTGACCAAAGTGACTAGAGGATAAGGGAGATTTTGAATTTCTGCAGACACTTTTGGACACTGGACACTTTTGGATTGTGTGAGGCCCAATGAATATCTGAGCGCTATGTGACAGGCTCGATGGCACAGCTGTGACCAAAGTGACTAGAGGATAAGGGAGATTTTGAATTTCTGCAGTCACTTTTGGACACTGGACACTTTTGGATTGTGTGAGGCCCAATGAATATCTGAGCGCTATGTGACAGGCTCGATGGCACAGCTGTGACCAAAGTGACTAGAGGATAAGGGAGATTTTGAATCTCTGCACACACTTTTGGACACTGGACACTTTTGGATTGTGTGAGGCCCAATGAATATCTGAGCGCTATGTGACAGGCTCGATGGCACAGCTGTGACCAAAGTGACTAGAGGATAAGGGAGATTTTGAATCTCTGCACACACTTTTGGACACTGGATACTTTTGGATTGTGTGAGGCCCACTGATATCTGAGCGCTATGTCACAGGCTCGATGGCACAGCTGTGACAAAAGTGACTAGAGGATAAGGGAGATTGGATTGCTTTTAAAAAGCAGTTTGCAGAGCAGTGGGTAAACAGCAATGCCAGCCTGTCAGGAAGCCTTAAAAGGCAGCCCAACAACCAACACCACTGATACACCACAATATAGCCTCCCCTTGCACTGCACACACAGTGACTGGTGTGTTGTGCAGGCCAAATTGCTAGCAGCAGAAGCAGTTTTTTTTTCTTCTCAGCAGGACAAAAAAAAAAATTGGGATTGCTTTTAAAAAAGCAGTTTGCGGAGCAGTGGGTAAACAGCAATGCCAGCCTGTCAGGAAGCCTTAGAAGGCAGCCCAACAACCAACACCACTGATACACCACTATATAGCCTCCCCTTGCACTGCACACACAGTGACTGGTGTGTTGTGCAGGCCAAATCGCTAGCAGCAGAAGCAGTTTTTTTGTCTTCTTCCCTGCCTAACGCTCTCCCTACAGAATCAGCAACCTCTCCCTATACTGAGATCGGCAGAAGTAAGATGGCGGTCGGCGTGCACGCCCTTTTATACCCCCTGTGACGCCCACCAATGCAAGCCAATCACTTGCATGCCCTTCTGAAAGATGGTGGTGACCCCTGCCTATGTCATCACGTTGCCCACAGTGTCCGTGGATCCTGATTGGCTGAAAAAGAGCGCAAAACAAACTTTTGAAACGCGACTTTGGCGCGTAAGTCGCCGACCTCGTGGCCGACCTCATCCTAGGGTCGGGTTTCGTTTCATGAAACCCGACTTTGCCAAAAGTCGTCGACTTTTGAATTTTTTCGACCCGTTTCGCTCAACTCTAATCTTGATCATTGCTAAAGCATGTAATCTCTTCTCCCTCATGAGGGGCTTAATCAATAGTCATTGCCTTTTATGATTCTATTCTGTTGATAAGAACGGATTATTATTAGCAAAAAACAGGACACATTGGAACAAACATGTCAAAATCCACAGAACTTTTCTAATTTAACAACAGGTGTGACTCAAAACACAATCGCCATTTTGAAATATATATATGTATATATATATATATATATATATATATATATATATATACATATACAGTATATATTTATAAATATAATGTTGATTTAACCCCTTTTTTTTCATTTTAACAAGGGGTAATAGAAGAACATAAATCCCACAATTTGTTACACAATTTATCATAAAATATAAGACGCCCCCCATTTTCCTCCACATTTTGGGAGGAAAAAAGTGTATCCGAAAAATTACCGAAAAATCTGGTAATTTGTTGAAGATTTTTTTCTTAAAGCAAATTAATTCCCGCTAATACAGCTCTGGCAAAAATTAAGAGACTACTGCAAAATTTTGAGTTTGGCTGATTTTTCTCTTTATAGGTATATTTTTGAGTAAAATGTAAATTGCTCTTTTATTCTATAAACTACTGACAACATGTCTTCGAATTTCCAAGCAACAAATTTTATATTCATTTTCAGAAAATAAGAAATGGTCAAAGTAACAAAAAAATGCAGTGCTTGCAGACCTCAAATAATGCTAAGAAAACAAGTTTATTATCATTTGGAAGCAACAATACTAATGTTTTAACTCAGGAAGAGTTCAGAAATCAATATTTTGTGGAATAGCCATGATTTTTAATCACAGCTTTCATGCATCTTGGCATGCTTTCCACCAGTCTTTCACACTGCTTTTGGGGGACCTTATGCCACACCTGGTACAAAAATTTAAGCAGCTCTTTGTTTGATGGCTTGTGAATATCCATCTTTCTCTTGATTACATTCCAGAGGTTTTCAATGGGGTTCAGGTCTGGAGATTGGGCTGGCCATGACAGGGATTTAATGTGGTGGTCCTTCGTCCACACATTGATTGACCTAGCTGTGTGGCATGGCACATTACCCTGCTGGAAAAACCAATCCTCAGAGTTGGGGAACATTGCCTGAGCAGAAGGAATCAACTGTTTTTCCAGGATAACCTTGTATGCGGCTTGATTCATACGTCGTTCGCAAAGATTAACCTGCCCAATTCCAGCCTTGCTGAAGCATCCCCAGATCATACCAGATTCATAAGTCCTTCGCAAAGATTAACCTGCCCAATTCCAGCCTTGCTGAAGCATCCCCAGATCATCACTGATCCTCCACCAAATTTCACAGTGAGTGCAAGACACTGTGGCTTGTACGCTTCTCCAGGTCGCTTTCTAACCATTAGACGACCAGGTGTTGGGCAAAGCTAAAAATTAGACTCATCATTGAAGATTACCTTACTCCAGTCCTCTATGGTCCAAAACTTATGGTCTTTGGCAAACTTCAGCCTGGCCCTCCTTTGCTTCTCATTGATGAAAGTTTTTTTTCTACCTTTACATGACTTGAGCACTGCCTCTAGGAGCCTGTTACAAACTGTTCTTGCACTTCAACCCAGCTGCCATTTGCCATTCCTTTTGTATGTCACTTGATGGCATCCTGCAGTTGCTGAGTGACATTCGAATAAGATGACAGTCATCCCGGTCAGTGGAGAGTTGTTTTCGCCCTCTTCCGGTCTGTAGCTTTGTTGTCTCCAATGTCTGCTGCTTGACCTTGTTGTAATGGACTGCCATCTTAGAAATTTTAAGGATGGAGGCAACATGACGTTCACTGTATCCCTCTGCTAGTAAAGCCAGATTTGAACCCTTCTTTCCTCACTCAAGACATTTCTTTTCAACTCCTTTGGCATGGTTAAAGTTATTTTTTCATTTTTATTACTTTTGGGATATTACTAGCACTTGTCTTGCCATCCAGCTTGTCCTATTGTGAACACCACAGCAGGGTTTTTTTTTATACTTTCCTTTGTTAAATAAAATTTTGCTCAAGTGATCACCTAATCAGAAGTACATTAAGTAGAATGAGGTGTACTCTGGTTGGAATTCAACTGACACTGGAATGGATATATATATATATAGAATTTGATACAAATATGTATATACACTGCTCAAAAGGGTACAATAAATGAGGGGCCTACTAAAATACCACATCCTAAATATCACTGAATGAAATATTCCAGTTGCGAATCTTCATTCATTACATAGTGGAATGCATTGAGAACATTAAAACATAAAAATGGTCAATTTAAATCAAAATTAATATGCCATAGAGGTCTAGATTTGGAATGGTACTAAAAATCAAAGTGGAAAATCAAATTACAGGCTCATCTAACTTCAAAAAAAGGAATGATGTTCAGTAGTGTGTGTTACTTCCACATGCCTGTATGACCACCCTCCAATGCCTGGGCATGCTCCTGGTGAGGTAGCAGATGTATTCCTAAGGGATCTCCTCCCAGACCTAGATTAAAGCATTAGTCAACTCCTGGACAGTCTGTAGTGCAATGTGGCATTGGTGGTTGGAATGAGACATGTCCCAAATGTGCTCAATTGGATTCAGGTCTGGGAAATGGGCAGCATCATGCAGGAACTGCTGACATACTTCAGTGACATGAGGCCTAGCATTGTCATGCATCAGAAGGAACCCATGGCCCATTCCCCCTGCATATGGTATAACAATGAGTTTGAGAATCTCATTCCAGTAACTAATGGCAGTCAGGGTACCTCTGGCTAGTACATAGAGGGCTGTGCGACCCTCCAAATAAATGCCTTCCCAAACCATTACTGACATTACTGACCCACTGCAAAACTGGTCATGCTTGAGGATTTTGCAGAAAGTAGAACATTCTCCAGGGCGTCTCCAGACTCTGTCACGTCTGCCACATGTGTTCATTGTGAACCTGTTCTCATTCATGATGAGTACAGGGCGCCAATGTCACATCTGCCAGCCTTGGTGTTCTCTGGCAAATGCCAATCGCCCTGCATGGTGTTTGGCTGTAAGCACAACACTCACTTTTGGACATTGGGCCCCCATACCACCCTCATGAAGTCTGTTTCTGACTGTTGGAGCAGACAAATGGATGTTAGTGGCCTGTTGGAGGCAATTTTGCAGTGCTCTTGCACTGCTCCCTATGTTCCTCATTGCATAAAGGAGGAGCTAATGGTCTTGCTGCTGGGTTGTTTCCCTCCATGTCTCCTTGTGTACTGGCCTGTCTTCTGGTATCTGCTTCTTGCTCTGTACACTGTGCTGACAGATACAGCTACCCTTCTTTCCACAGCTCGCATTGATGTGCAATCCTGGATGAGCTGCACTGCCTGAGCAACTTCTGTGAGTTGTAGACACTGCTTCATGCTACTGTACAGTACCTCTAGGTGTGAGACCAAAGAAAAAATGCAAAAGTGACCAAAACCACAGCCAAAAAGGATGAGAACAGAGAAATGGTGTGAGAGCACCCCCTGCAGAACAATTCCTTTATAGGGATTGTCTTGCTAATTGCCTACAATTTCTACCTGTTTGTTCTATTTGCACAACAGAAGTAGTAATGGTTTTACAATCAGTGTTGCTTCATAACTGGACAGGACATGTGTGACTAACTTGGTGTTGCATTGTGTTGTCTAAGTGTTTCCTTTACTTTTTTGAGCAGTGCATATTGTGCTACCAATGACTAAAATACTGTGTAGTTAGGTAGGTACATGCATGTAAAATAATTTGTGGTAACAAGCTGCAGTATTGTTTTGTAAATTATGCTTGTGGAAGGGCTTAACAGACCACTCTAGCTGGCTGAATCGACATCTAATGTTTGTTCTCTGTTTGCCATTATAAACATTACATAGTGTAGTGGCTGATGAGGTAGAGAGAGAACCCACTCTCTATGGGGTTATATAGCTATGATCATTGCTTGCACCAATCGTGGTCATTTCAGCAAGTTATAATTTACAGTACACAGGTGATAACTACTGCATCCTCACATGTTGGGGGCACTATCCCATTATTTCTTAACTCAGTAAAAAAGCAGCGTTGAGGAATAGTCAAAAAATTATAACGGAAGTCATTAAGGCATTATTATGAAAATAATTCTATATTTGGACCAACACCAGTACTGGGACAGTATAATTTTGGTATTATCCAACTGTATATAATATTACTCTTATGATAGAATGACAATAAAGAGCTTTTTAAAGTCACCATTTCATTGCATAAATAAAGCATATTCTGCATTGATGATGTTTACAATAAGTTTTTCATCCTAGATTAGAAGAAAACTTGAATTGAGCACACAAACATCCAAATAATGAATTTCCTTTGTGGAGCTTAGTTTGTCTTCATTAAAAAGAAAGTCTGCATGTATCATTTTAACTAAGCTGCAGTTGTTCATCAAACCCAATGTTGTAGAAAATGTGAACAGAAAATAAACTAATAAAAATAGAATGTTTACTCAATGTCCTTGCCATTAATACTCTCATTTAAGAAAGCACTACATAAAATCTAGCTCTTTCTCCACCATTTAAAAATATTAGGCTCAATAAAATAAAATGTTTTACCAACTTTAAAGATTTAGGCAAGACACAAAAGTGCATTAAAGCCAGTAATTAAGTTCAACATTTGCATCATTCATCACATCATTAAGGAATGATAGTATCAGTGTTACAATTCATAGACAATCAGTATTTCTTCTATGCGAAAAATAATAATATATTTAGCATCCTTGCAGAGAAGTAAATTGTTATTTACTTTTAAGGGGTAAGGTTTCTCCTCGTGGAGAGTGACATACCAGCTCTGGCTTGTCAAGGTAAGGAGCCTTATTTGCCGTGTAATGCTCCTCTGCAAAATTTGCCTCTTTAGAGAGAAAGAGGACTTGAACTCTATAACGCCACCTGTATTTACTCTTAAAGCACCATTGATTCCATGGTGCTGTGTATATATATATATATATATATATATATATATTACATTGACAAACACAAGCAGTGACAAGCTGGTACACAGGGGAGAAAGATTCTGCACTCATGGGGTTACAATCTACACAGTAATGGGGAAAACACAGGTTAGGTAAGGGTGTTGCAGCAGTGGTAGTAAGTTGACAGCGGGATTATTGCTGAATGTAGGCTTTCCTGAAGAGATGTGTTTTCAGGTTGCATGTAACAGTTCCAAGTGTGGGTGAGGGACAGTTGGAAGTGTTCTGGTACTGCATTTCAAAGGATGGGGTATGTTCAGGAAAAATCTTGGAGGCAATTCAGTGAGGAACATATAAGACCGTACAAGGGAAGGACGTCTTGTGAGGATCAGAGATTATATGTGGTAAGATATGGAGAGATTACCTTGGAGATATATGGAGGAGACAGATTATTGACAGCCTTGAAAGTCATTGTTAGTATTTGAAACTAGATTTGGCATGGAATTGGAAACCAGTGAAAGGATTGGCAGAGGGCAGATTCAGATGCAAAGTGAGTGGAGAGGAGTGTTAATTGGCCTAAGACTTAAGGGCAGTAAAATAAATCTTTGGCACTCAACTTGAAAATAGATGATTTTTATTAGCAGTCACGGGTAAACGTTTCGGTCAATACATCTGACCTTTCCGAACAGTAGGGTGTTTGGTGTAAATCCAGTTGTACTGTGCTCCCGATTGTTGTACACCCAAACTATTTCAGCCACAAACTCGGGCCAGCGAACTTTCTGGTCTTCTTCCAGGGTTCTCAGCATCTGAATCAGTGTCCAATTAAAGTGCTTGCAGGCCCCATTCCCTTGTGTATGGTAGGGCGTCTGTCATGAACTAATTTTATGCTCCACCAGTTGAGAGTTCCCCTTCCGTTCTCCCTCTGGTGGTGACGGGAGGTAGTGCGGTTGGTTTAAGTGGTAGTGATCTGCCACCTGATGAGGAAGATAACGATTGGATCTCTGGAGTATCAGACGAGATATAAGACAGCCGATGCCCTATCCGGGTGCTGGTGATTCAGTCTGCTTCTCAGGTGCTGGACTTCAGCTCTCTTCCAGTCTTCTCAAGTTAAGTGTGTTTTTTTGCACATGTTCACACTTGCGCTTGTTGGTCAATTCAGTTTGTTGTGTAATCAGCCTGCCCCTGCTGGGGCTATTCTGAAATTCCACTCCTATTAATCAGTATTTGCCAATCTGCTTTTTGTCCCTTACTAGATTGGCCTCTTTTTTTGCTCTGTCTCAGAATATTTCAGAGTGCTGATATAGGTTTAGAAGTCTAGTGACTTCAGGGTTAATTTTGCTATCAGAAGTGTTGGACAATATTTTTGTAGGTTGTTTTTGGCAGATTGCAGACAGTGTCTTTCCTTTTCTGTCCTTTTTTAGTTAGCCGGGCCCCATCGTTTGCTCAGCCTATTTTCCTGCTTTTGTTTCTATTTTCATCTTGCTTCACTGTCAATACATGTGGGGGGCTGTCTTTCCTTTGGGGTCTGCTCTGGGGCAGTTAGTTTTCTTCTTTTCCTGCTTTAGGCTTATGTAGTTCTCTGGTTGTGATGAGGCGTCTAGGACCAACGTAAGAACGCTCCATGACTGCTTCTAGTTGTGCGGTTAAGATCAGGGATCTGCAATCTGCATAGTTACCAACTTCTCTGGTTTTCTGAGACTTAGCTTGTTGTTGTGTTTTTCCTCCTCGGTTTCCCATTCATAACAGGCATGGTCCTGATTTCTCAATCTGATACAGGCGATGCATCTCTTCCATAACCCGCCCTTGAAAGTAGGTGCCTTGGTCAGAGTAAATCCTCTTTGGACAGCTGTACCCTCGGATGAAGTCTCTGAAAATGGCCTGCGCTGCCGACTCAGCAGTCTGATCTCGGTTTGGTGAAGTGATCAGTCATTACCAGACATATCCAAGATGGGCTGGGCCTACAGTCATGTAGTCAATCAACAACACTTCTAGGGGAACAGAAGTCATGATGGTTTGCATAGAGGCCCTCTGTTCCGGGGGCTTCGCTAACTCACAGTTTCTGCATTGCCAACAAGCTTCATCTACTGTGGCTTTCAGTCGTAGATGGTAGACCAATTTCTGCAGCCACTGATACGTCTTTTCCGGGCCAAAGTGGGCTCCTATCTCATGAGCTTCTGTGGCCACCTCCTTGAGCAACTTTTTCGGGAGTACCACTTGCCAGGTAACCCCCAAACTCTCGTGCCAACTGCACCTTTCTATACAGCAGGCCATTTTCAACTAGAGCCTCTCTCACTGTCGAGGAATCTGTAGGGCCTCTGGTGACAGGGTATCTCTCTTTGGCTGGGAAGTTGTTTCAACACCACCCATTGCCTCATCTGAGTGAGTTCCCTACCTTCCTACTGAAGCCATACCCAGTCAACACAGGGTCGCCCCAATGTGTGCCATCTGGATGCCTTCTCGGTCATTGCCCACACCAACGCTAGTAGTTCCAGCTTGAAAGTACTTTCGTTATCTGGGTTCTGTTCAGAGTCATGGAGGGACCAACTCGCATTCTTCAGGGCTCAGAAAGCTTCTCCTGAATATCTCCCCACTGAATGGTCCAGTTCTTTTCGCCGGATGGCACTCCTTTCAACAACTCCAGCAGGGGGTTAACAATGCGGGTGAAGTTTTTTACGAACCGTCGATAATACACGGTAAGTCCCAGAAAGGCCAGGACATTTTTCACAGTCTTCGGGGTGGGCCAGTCCTGTACCACCACTCCTTTAGCGGAGACGACATGTCCCAAGTATTCAATCTGCTTGCGGAAGAGGTGACATTTCTGAGGTTTTATTTTCATTCCGTGCCTCTGTACTGTAGTCGAGTCAATACTTTCTCCATGATGTCATCTAAATAAATGAGGGTAGCCTCGAATCTCCCAAACATCTCTCCATCAATCTTTGGAAGGTCCAGGGTGCATTGGTAAGGCCAAAAGGCCAAAAGGTAGAACTCAAACAACCCCATAGGCAGAATGAATGCTGTCTTCACCCGGTCATTCTCAGACATGGGCACTTGCCAATATCCACTGGCCATATCTAATGACGAGAAGTACTTAGCTTTTCCCAAGGCAGACAGTGAGTGATCCTTCAATCCTCGGTAGTGGTTAAGAGTATCGCACAGTGCAAACATTCAGTTTCCGGTAGTCTACACAGAAGCGCAGGGTCCTGTCCTTTTTTCTTACTAGAACAATGGGCGAAGCCTACGGACTTTAGCTCTTTCGGATGACTCCACTTTGTAGCATATGTGCCAACATCTCCTTCACCTCCTGGTACATTTGTGGTGGAATTTGTTGATATCATTCCCTGATGGGTGCAGTGCTCCTTGTTGGAATCTCATGGGTAATAGCTGTGGTACATCTGAAATCATCATCATGACGAGCAAAAGCATCCTGATATCGATCTAGCATCGCTTCCACTTGTTGTACCTATTGTGGTGAGAGTTCCGCTAACTCGGCTCGCATCTGATCCAGGATCCGGCATTCTTCCTTTAGGTGGTTAGATTCTGGTTCAGAGGACACCGATATGGTCACTATCAGGAAACGGAACAGCATCCGGTCTAGGTGAAAAATTGTATCAAAAATGTATTCTGCCAGTACAAAATACAACGTTTCGGCCATATTGTGGCCTTTTTCAATATGGCCGAAACGTTGTATTTTGTACTGGCAGAATAAATTTTTGATACAATTTTTCACCTAGACCGGATGCTGTTCCTTTTCCTGATTTGGACTATTGTTCATTTGGGTCCATGAACCTTTGAACCTGCATCTACTCCTCCGTTGTGCTGTCGGCTGCTCTCTGTTGTTTACCGATATGGTCACTGTCCAGGGATCCCTTGCTTCAATGCCAACTGAACAGCCTCCGGTGGCATCAGCTCTACTGGCATTCCCATGATCTGTGCTTGCTACTTCACTCGGGCTGAAGCATGAGATCGCCCTCCTCGAGGTTGACACATCGCACTGGCATATTTCCATCGTGAACAATGGCTGACGTCCGCGCAATGAGGAGCCCTGGAGGTAATTACACCATATCAGCTGGCTCTATCTGGACTTCGACTCTTTCAAGAGGGGTACAGGCTCAGATAGGCAAAGTGATTACAGTCTGGCCTGGTGGTAAGATAAGATTGGTAGAGGCCGAAATGATCACCCTACCTTAGGCTCTTCCTCCACTTGATGTCTTTTGGGCTTGAGCCACTCGTATCAACTATTGGAACACTTTTCTTTGGGGGGTGCGAGGGCTCAATCGATTCAGAAACACATCATCTGACTCGATGACCAGGATGTTCCCTAGTTCCTTCAGTATGTTCATTCCTAAAGTCACAGTGGGGCCATTGCCGGGGTCCCCAGCGGTCAACACGACTCCTTTCCGGCAGACATCTTTGCCGCTCACGGTGATTTCCATCCAGACCACCCCTTCGACTGGGATGGGTAACTGATTTGCTGCTGTCAATTTGGTCACGGGACCCCATTCAAGCCACCGTCTAGGGGAAATGATGTCTAAAATAAGTCTCAGGCATGGTGGTTACTTGAGAGCTGGTATCAACTAAGCTGCGGACGGCTCGACCATCCATTTTGGACCAAACGAGGGAACTCAAAGAAACTATACTTGTGGGACTTCTCTCTGTCCTTCTTGGCTGCTCAGGCTCCAGGCAGCGGCCCTTGGTCAACAAAGCCCACTAGTTTAATGGATGGCAGTGGAGGGGATGTCCCCGGCATGTGCATCCTCAAGCACAATGTCTAGTGTCTCCACAGTTAAAACAGGTCATCGGCGCCTCTATGTGATGTGGTTTCAGCCCCTGGTGAGGCTTGGGACCAGTTCTGCCTCCGGAGGGGTTTAGGGGTACTAAAGGTTTCTTCTTCAGGTCAGACTATTCTTCTCGCATGTCTTGGATTTCCTTCCAAAGTTCTCTCACCCAACCTGGTTCAGTTGCCAACGGGACAAACACCTCTCTGCTCTAGACCTTCCCTGCTGGGACTGTCAGCCTCTGCTCTTGCTCATGCACACGTGCTTTGGCCCCTACTTCCAAAAAGGACATGCGCAGATTAACCCGCAAGCACTCCCACAAGGCTTGTTTAAGCAGTGCGTCTCTAAAGCCTGATACCAGCTGATCTCTCAGAAATTTGTTAGGGGGTCCTACACCTATTCCATCTCGCTTAGCGATTACGGCGTGGATCTCATGTTCATGTACTGGGTCACAGACTCCCCCTCCCTTTGGACACCGCTTAGTCTGTCCCCTTTGTGCCTGTAGACTGCATCCTGCTGACTACTCCAAATTTGAGCAAGTTGTATGATGCAGTGACAGACAGAAGGCAGAACAAGAGTTAATTACTTTACTTTAACAGGGGGATTTTACACTCAGGGAGGTAAACAGTTAAATGGAGGAAATAAGCAGTTAAATGTTAGAATGAACAGTTCAAAGGCAAAAGGATATGCAGTGTTGAAGAACAATGGACTCGGTAAGGGCAGTTCATTTAAGTGAACTTATCCTGTCCATCATTTCTCAGGCCGTGGGTGTTGTTGAACAGACAATGGTGCCAACCACTGCTGGCATGATGCTTGTCTGATGAGGTCCCGTGAGAAATGACGATCCGTCTTCTGGCGGCAGCGGTTAGCGTCCGGAACCTTTCCACTAAGCCCCTAGTCCATGTACTGGTGTGACCAGGAGAATGTGGGCCGCTGCACTGTCTGAGCCCACCGTGGTCCGGCCGATATACACTGGGGAATTGGGGTGCAGATGGCGGTCCTGCACCTGGTCTCTCTTAGGCGACACGCGCACAGCACTCACGGGCCCGGAGCATTTCGCACCTCGCTTCATGGTGACCAACAGGCACACTGCATGCCTCTCCTCACTGTCTCTGTCAGTGGCAGCAGCGATGCTCGGGCACGGGCCTGCGCTATACTGATGCTCACGGGCCAGAGCACTCACTTCTCTCTCCTGCACACTGTCTGTTCCTGCCAAGTCTGTAAATGCTTAGCCACAGCCCCTGCTTCCACCTGCAAAGATTGGTCCGGTCCCCTAAGCTTTCCCCCAGACAACAGAGGAGTCCACCCCTACAGTTCCAGAATTGACACAGAACAGATACCCCCGGCATGGTCCTTCTTCTTACATATGCATTTGTTTTTGCCTCACATTGACCTGAATGGCGTTCGGTTATATTCGGCGAACATTGCAAATTTGGCTATTGCAATCCGAACCGAACACTGAAATATTCGCTCATCTCTAGTGGTGGCGGGTGAAGTCCAAAATTCAAATGTGCATGTTTGAAATGGCATTATAAACGGATGGGGAATTTGTATTCCACTAGCTTGCTAACTATTTGGCATGAGGGAGGGACCTCCCAAATGTAGGAGTGAGAGCCCTCACAAATGTTAAAGGAAAACTAAAGCCGAAATGATCCTTGTGAACATATGCTAAAGGAGAGGTATATTTTTTTTTTATTTTGCCTTATATACATGTAATTATGAATGAAAAAATGTTTCTTAGCATTTTTTCCTTTAAAAAAAATTTGGTTTAGTTTGGTAGGTCTTTTTAAAAATCTGTAAAACCAGAGCAATAGTCTGACAACAGTATTCCCAGATACCGTATGCAAGTCAGAAAGGCATGCAGACATCTTCTCCATGCTGTTCCCATTTACAAACGAGGTCAAAATTGTTGGTACCCCTCGTTTAATGACAGAAAAACCCACAATGGTCACAGAAATAACTTGAATCTGACAAAAGTAATAATAAATCAAAAATCTATGAAAATGAACAAATGAAAGTCAGACATTGTGTCACGATGATCTATTTTTTAATTTGTGGCAGCTCTCGTTCCACTCAGTTTAAAACTTTTTTCCTTTTGGACCATAGGGGGTTAATGTCAGTTTTTCCCCCGCTGGCGACCTGGTGTTACTGCAGTGCTGCTGGGTCAGCTGATGCAGGTGGTGACCACTCCCACCATCCTTTAAAAGGTCACCTGATGCATCAGCTAACTGTTGGTGATGCAGTTCCTTTTTGGAGACCAGCCTAGCAGGAGCAGCTCTCTGGTGCCAGCCATGTCTGGTGTTTGGAGTCCTGTTGCTGTTGTTATCTGCAGTGTGGAGCTTAACAGCAGTGTACATAAGCTAAATGTCGTGTTTTTGTTAACTTGTCCCTTTGGTGTTTGTCACTTCCCCCTGTGTGTATTATTCTGCAGAGGTGAGGTCAGTGCTCCTTGCCAGCCAGTGCACTAGCCATGGTAGTGCTAGGTGACTACTGGGGAGGAGGTATCCTGAGGGCAGCAGGGGAGGAATCCACATAGGACATAAGGTGAGTGCAGGGATAGGCTCAGGTTTGAGCGCAGGTGGTGACCATCCCTCATTCCCTATTGGTAGGATCTTCCTCTCACCTATCCCATCCCAGTTGAATGTGTGTCTTTCTGTGACAGTCACCTCATGACACATTGCTTTTCAACCATGCTTCCACATAACTTTTTAAAAAAATAAAGCCCACGAAATAGGCCTTGACAGAATTGATAGTACCCCTGAAAATAATGTGACAAAAGAGACATGTTAAATCAAGGCGTGTCCACTAATTACCATCACAGGTGTCTACAATCTTGGAATCAGTGAATGGGCCTGTATAGAGGGTTACAGATACTCATTGTGCTGTTTGGTGCCATGGTGTCTATCACACTCAACATGGACCAGAAGAAGTGAAGGAAAGAGTTTTCTCAGGAGAATAGAAATAAAATTATAGACAAACATGTTAAAGGTAAGTTATAAGACCATCTCCAAGCAGCTTGATGTTCCTGTGACTACAGTTGCACATATTAAACAGACATTTAAGCTCCATGGGACTGTAACCAACCTCGCTGGACATGGCCGCATGAGGAAAATTGATAACAAATCAAAGAGATGGATAATACGAATGGTAACAAAAGAGACCAGAATAATTTCTAAACAGATTAAAGGTGAACTTCAAGCTCAAGGAACATCAGTGTCAGATTGCACCATCCGTCGTTGCATGAGCCAAAGTAGACTGCATGGGAGACAAACAAGGATGACACCATTCTTACCGCTGTCTCTAACATCATGTCCTCCCTCAATCTGAAACTGAATCTGTCAAAAACTGAACTCCTTGTGTTTCCTCCCTCTACTAACATACCTATGCCCGACATTGCCATTTCCGTGTGCAATTCCACCAGTACTCCCAGCAACAAGTCCGCTGTCTTGGGGTTATACTTGATTCTGAGCTTTCATTCACCCCCCACATCCGATTACTGGCTCGCTGTTATCTGCACCACAAAAACATTTCTAGAATTAGACCCTTTCTTACTTTTTACTCTGCAAAAACGCTTTCTGTTTCTCTTATTCATTCTCGTCTGGACTATTGTAACTCTCTACTAATCGGTGTCCCTCTTACCAAGCTCTCCCCTCTCCAATCTGTCTTGAATGCTGCAGCCAGGATCATATTCCTCATCAGTTGTTACACCAATGCTTCTACTTTGTGCCAGGCATTACACTGGTTACCCATCCACTCCAGAATCCAGTATAAACTTATTACCCTTACCCACAAAGCTCTCTATAGCTTAGCAACACCCTACATCTACCTCGTCTCAGTTTACCACCCTACCCATGCCCTCCATTCTGCGAATGACCTGAGGGTAACATCCTCAATAATCAGAACCTCCCACTCCCATCTCCAAGATTTTTCACGTGCTGCGCCAATTTGTTTGGAATACACTACCCAGGTTAATTCAATTAATCCCCACTCACAGTTTTAAGCGTGCCCTAAAAACGCATTTCTTCAGACTGGCCTACCATCTCAACGCATTAACCTAACTATCCCTGTGTTGGCCATTCAAAATTTTTACCGTAACCAGGTTCCTCGTATCATGTTCTCACATGCTTTTGGCATTTAAAAGTCCTCTGTGTCTGTACTGTTACATACTTAGGCTGATAACC
Source organism: Dendrobates tinctorius (assembly GCF_039654945.1). Lineage (NCBI taxonomy): Eukaryota > Metazoa > Chordata > Amphibia > Anura > Dendrobatidae > Dendrobates > Dendrobates tinctorius. Next base: position 5,001,140 of record NW_027361779.1, on the reverse strand, counting down.
GGTTCATGCAGCATTACATGAACACCCGATTCTTACACTATGGCTGGTCTGAACAATGAAAACAATTGTTACAATTCACCTTTTGTGTCTCCCCTTTTCCTCATAGATTGTAAGCTTGCAAGCAGGGCCCTCATTTCTCTTGGCATCTGTTTTGATCTATGTGTTTATTGTTATGCTGTAATGTCTATTGTCTTTGTACGTCCCCTCTAAAATGTAAAGTGCTGCGGAATATGTTGGTGCTATAGAAATAAAATTATTATTTGTAAGGAAGTCAGGTGAAGCCGTGTGAGATTCCCAATAGTTAATCACATAATCTAGCGCAGCAAATCAGGGTGGCAGTAAAAAAAATGGGACCCAGCAAAGGAGTACTATTTTATGCTTGTACAGTGTAGTGATAGGAAGTCAGAGGTCACATCTCATTCCACCAAAGGATGGAAAAGCCCAAATTTAATTAAGGTGTACTACTTTCAGTGCTCAAGTAGTTTGAAAATTGTGATGCTAATCTCAGTCTGTGAATACTGCACATTGATTTAAACCTTTCAAATAAAGTCTTTTATGCAAATATCTTATGTTGACATATGTGCTTATGAGCAGAGCTATTGCTGCTTCCTCAGTCCCTATCCCGTGACCTACTTCTGCAGCCGCTGCTGACTACAGATGATTGAAAATTTCAAGGTTCGGTCTGTTTCGGTGAACGGTTCGTCGAACATACCTGAATGCCTTTGAATTCAATGATAGGCAATACTAAACATTGACAACACCTTCAGGGGGCCAAAAAACTACCAAAACAACTCAAATTAGGGGCCGACACTATGAAAAGTGGCATCCATTCACCCAGAGTGCAAATAGTATAATTGCACAGCATTGATGCATGGAACAGGGAGTAGAACAGGACTTGGACTAGCATTTCTAGCTTAAACATTGATCAGTAATAGGTGGATGAGTGACAGGTGTATGCCTGGTGCTCTGAGAGCTCTGCCAAATTTAAGCAACACACATGAAGGACACCCAACTTGGAGTCCAAACATGTCCAAAAATTATAGGCAGACACCAGGAAAAGATGTATCAATTGACCCACAGTAGAAATTTGATAATGGCACAGCAGCAGTCAATCATGAGCTATTCATGAAGTATCAGGATCTGGGCCATCATTTAGAGAAGACTAGGTTGGTGAGGGACTGGTGTAAACCTTCTTTGCTGAGAGCCTTGATATCTCATGCAACAGCTGAAACTGGATTCTTGCTCAGCTGCACTCAGGTGGCACAAATATCAGATTTGCAGACCACAAATGTTATAAAAATGTAAGGATAGTAACACAGGTAGATGACTGATCAATTCACCCACAGTAGAAATTTTAGAATGGCACAGCAGAAGTCAGCCATGGGACATACATGAGGAATCAACATCTGGGCCAGCATTTAGAGCTTGGAATTAAAGTTTCAATAAAGACAAGGTGTGTGAGGGGCCGTTGTAAGCCTGCTCCAGGTGGCTGAGACTCCAGGGTGCCCACTGAGAGCAGAGTCGTGGAACTCCCGGAGAACCCTCAACCGATACTGAACTGGGTGAAGGAGGTTCAGGAGGTGATATCGAATCCAAGCTGCGAGATTCGACATCAGCCTTGACATTCTTGGAGCCGGGCTGAAAGGTGATAGAAAAATGAAAATGTGAAAAAAAAGCGACCACCTAGCCTGTCTAGGAGTTAAACGTTTGGGAGGCTCAATGTAAGACAGGTTCTTGTGGTCCGTAATCACCATAATCTGATGAACAGCCCTCTTCAAAAAGTGCCTCCACTTTTCGAAAGCCAATTTTAGGGCCAACAACTCCCGATTACTAACGTCGTAATTTCTCTCTGCAGGAGAAAATTTCCTGAAGAAAAAAGGCACATGATCTTAAATTAGTCAAAGTGACGAGTCCCTGAGACACCGCCCCTACTCCCACCTCCAATGCGTCCACCTCCACAATGAATGGCTCTCATGGATCTGGCTAAACCAACACAGGAGCAGACATAAAACACTTTTTCAATGCTGCAAATGCTTCAACTGCCAGAGACGACCAGACTTTAAGACCAGCCCCCTTACAAGTGAGTTTGGTGAGTGGTTTGAACACCTGAGAAAACCCCTTGACGCATGCCTAGTCAAAAGCTTTCCCTCTAATAATTAATAAGGTGCTCTTATAATAAAGTGCAGCTGCTCAATTGCACTCATAGACTGGATATATCACATACCTACTCAGCATAAACATATATAAAGGCATGCTAGACAACCCATAGTCCCTGTCATATACAGAAGCACAAATAATGTAGCAGTTTCATACAGTTAGGTCCATATATATTTGGACAGAGACAACATTTTTCTAATTTTGGTTCTAGGCATTACCACAATGATTTTAAACAAAACAATTCAGATGCAGTTGAAGTTCAAACTTTCAGCTTTCATTTGAGGGTATCCACATTAAAATTGGATGAAGGGTTTAGGAGTTTCAGCTCCTTAACATGTGCCACCCTGTTTTTAAAGGGACCAAAAGTAATTGGACAGATTAAATAATTGTAAATAAAATGCTCATTTCTAGTACTTGGTTGAAAACCCTTTGTTGGCAATGACTGCCTGAAGTCTTGAACTCATGGACATCACCAGACGCTTTGTTTCCTTCTTTTTGATGCTCTGCCAGGCCTTCACTGCTGTGGTTTTCAGTTGCTGTTTGTTTGTAGGCCCTTCTGTCTGAAGTTTAGTCTTTAACAAGTGAATTGCATGCTCAATTGGGTTGAGATCAGGAGACAGACTTGGCCATTCAAGAATATTCCACTTCTTTGCTTTAATAAACTCCTGGGTTGCTTTGGCTTTATGTTTTGGGTCATTGTCCATCTGTAGTATGAAACGACGACCAATCAGTTTGGCTGCATTTGGCTGGATCTGAGCACACAGTATGGCTCTGAATACCTCAGAATTCATTCGCCTGCTTCTGTCCTGTGTCACATCATCAATAAACACTAGTGACCCAGTGCCACTGGCAGCCATGCATGCCCAAGCCATCACACTGCCTCTGCCGTGTTTTACAGATGATGTGGTATGCTTTGGATCATGAGCTGTAACATGCCTTTGCCATACTATTCTCTTTCCATCATTGTGGTAGAGGTTGATCTTGGTTTCATCTGTCCAAAGAATGTTCTTCCAGAACTGTGTTGGCTTTTTTAGATGTAGTCTTTTTTAGGCAGTCTAGCCTTTTTATTCTTGATGCTTATGAGTGGCTTGCACCGTGCAGTGAACCCTCTGTATTTACTTTCATGCAGTCTTCTCTTTATGGTTGATTTGGATATTGATACGTCTACCTCCTGGAGAGTGTTGTTCACTTGGTTGGCTGTTGTGACGGGGTTTCTCTTCACCATGGAGACTATTCTGCGATCATCCACCACTGTTGTCTTCCGTGGGCGCCCAGGTCTTTTTGCATTGATGAGTTCACCAGTGCTTTCTTTCTTTCTCAGGATGTACTAAACTGTAGATTTTGCCACTCCTAATGTTGTAGCAATTTCTCAGATGGGTTTTTTCTGTTTTTGCAGCTCAAGGATGGCTTGTTTCACCTGCATGGAGAGCTCCTTTGACCGCATGTTTCCTTCACAGCAAAACCTTCCAAATGCAAGCACCACACCTCAAATCAACTCCAGGCCTTTTATCTGCTTAATTGAGAATGACATAACGAAGGGATTGCCCACACCTGTCCATGAAATAGCCTTGGAGTCAAATGTCCAATTACTTTTGGTCCCTTTAAAAACAGGGTGGCACATGTTAAGGAGCTGAAACTCCTAAATCCTTCATCCAATTTTAATGTGGATACCCTCAAATGAAAGCTGAAAGTCTGAACTTCAACTGCATCGGAATTGTTTTGTTTAAAATTCATTGTGGTAATGTCTAGAACCAAAATTAGAAAAATGTTATCTCTGTCCTAATATATATGGACCTAACTGTATATAGAAAAACAAATGATCCCAAATTGCAGACAAAAACATGCCCAAAGAAAACCATAAAATGGTCACTTATCTGAATATTGTCCCAGTAGCATCGTCCCTACATGTTTTGCTCCCTCCTAGTATGAGGGCTCATCAGGGGACCACAGATAGGAGCAAGCCTTAATGGCATAGTTTTGAATGTGGGTCAGCTTTTAGACTAGGCATGTGTTATCCAACATGATATAGGTAGTGAAATTTTTGGCCATCTAGTACTTTATATGGCTCAGTATACGGGGTAACTGGCTGGCTCAAGAATACTTTTTTGAGGGTCAGCTCAAATATTTATATTTTGGTACTAGAATTAATGTCTTCACAAAAGGGTATGGGAATTATACCATAGTTTATCAAGGCAATAGTCTGACTCATCATAGAAGTATTTTATAATCCTGGCTTTCTCCCTAAAAGCATTTTGCCATTGTCTACTCAGCATTATATGTGTGTCAGGTGTTTGTGTTTTGGGTTTGGTTTTGTAAGGCAATTTTGCCAATATGTTCTTGTCTGTAGCCCTTTATCTATAAAGGACTATTTTATATGTCTATATAAGTAAATAAAAGGACTAGTTTAAATATCTATATTTGTAAATAAAAGAGTGTGAAACACATTATCCCTGTATGTGGTGAGACTATTTTATAGGTGCTGTTAGTGACTATATTTGTGTAATGTATCAAATAAATGAAGAAGAATAAAGTTTAACAATTTTTTATGGGTTTTTCTATATGGTGGTGAATCACAACACCAGCCCTGCTAGAAGGTTATCCAGAAAGTAACATGAAATTCGTTCCTGGTGCAAGGAGCAAACCTTGAGGAGAAACTCCTCAGAGACAAATTTGACCACATTTTGAGCCAACGGTGTCTTATCAGTGGCAATGATATGGATGGGAGTCTTTAGCCTAAAGGGCCCATCACACTAAGCGATATCGCTAGCAATATCGCTATAACGTCACTGATTTTGTGACGTAGCAGCGATTTTGCTAGCGATATCGCTATGTGTGATACTTACCTCCGACTGGCTCCCCCGCTGGTTATCGCTGATCGCGCGAGAACGCCCTTGGCTGTTTCTCATCGTCAGCTTCCTGCTGGGCTTCCTGCTGTGGCAACGAGTGACGTGTGGACGCGGGCGGGAGGACGTCTTCAACGCCTCGTCTGACAGGTAAGTAGCGACCGCCGACCACTGCTATGTCGCTGGTGAGATCTGCCTGTTTGGCAGCTCACTAGCCACCACTTAGCGATGTACCAGCGATCCTGACTGGGTCATATCGTTGTCGGGATCGCTGATGCATCGCTAAGTGTGACAGTACCATAAGTGTCACTAACTTAGGGTTCCATCTCACTAAACGATGCACCAACGATCCCGACAACGATATGACCTTGTCAGGATCGCTGGTGCCTCGCTACATGATCGCTGGTGAGCTGTCAAACAGGCAGATATCACCAGCGATCAGGACCAGTGAGGACACTGGTATCCAAGGTAAATATCGGGTAACTAAGTGAGCGCGTCGCTCTCAGCGCCAGCACGCAGGTATCCAAGGTAAACAGCGGGTAACTAAGCGATGCGTGCTTAGTTACCCAATATTTACCTTGGATACCAGCTTCCAGTGTCTTCGCTGTTGCATCACAAAATCAGCGATCTCGCTAGTGATCTCACTGTGTGTGATGGGGCCTTTAATCTTGGGCACCAGACTAGAGTCAATAAAGTTCATGGATAACCCACAGTCCACAAAATCTGAAATGGGTGTATAACCATCTCCAAAACAAAGTTCCACATCTGACAAAATCTTTTGAAATGAGGAAAATGGTACCTGAGAGTCTGGATGATCTCCTCAACAATCACCCAGACTTAAGCATTTCCCGGCAATTTGTTAGTCGGCAGACACGAGCAGCAGTCCTTCATCCAATGTCCCGGGCTTCCGCAATAGAAACATAATCCCCCTTCATTTCGTCACTTCCTATCCTTCTCCTTGAAGTTAGTGGCCCCAGCCTCCATAGGTTCCGTATATGACATAACCTCGGACTTAGCAGGATATACTGGAACCTCTTGCTGGATTACTCCTCTCTCCTGCAATCGCCGATCCATGTGAATGGCCTGGGTCGTGGCTTCCTCCAAAGAACTGGGTGGCGGATGGAGAGCCAGAACATCCTTGAAATAATCCGAAAGTCCTCTTCTGAACTGGCATCTTAAAGTAGAGTCATTCCAGGACCCCTCGGGGGACCACTGTCTAAACTCAGAACAATACCATTCAGCAGTGAGTTTACCTCGGGAGACGCCCATGATCATGTCCTGTGCCACCCTGTGTTAGGCTGGCGGAACCCACCAAATAATAAAATCATAATGAGGTGCGTTCACAGCCTGGGGCCCACCGTGCAGAGATTGGTATACTGCTGCTAGATAATGGCAGAGTTCTATCTGAACACCGACGGGTAACCACTGACCCGGTGCGCATAGGAGCGAACTCTGTTACTTCACAGAGCCGCTGTAAGTAAAGCCAGAGCCTGTTAACCTCACAGGACTCGACTGGGGAAGCGCTGCTATATGGTCACAAGACCCTGCCCCAGAGACAAGGGAAAGGGTCCCTCTAGACCAGCAGCGCTCGGCGCCGCAATTGCGGTGAGAGCGAGATGCGCAAGTGTGCACGGCACCTCACTGGCATGCGCCACTATTCGCTCAAGGTTGGGCTAAACAGCGCACAACTTGCGCATGGCGCTGCACTGGAGGGTGCTGACTTGGCGCGATATGACAGTGCGTTGTACAGGATGACACCCCCGGACGCTAGTGTGTGACAATGCTATGAGCACAGTGGCGGAAAGATAGCCACCCATTGGCGGTGACTCTGATATCCTAACACATGCGTATCAAAGGAGGGGGGTAATATAATGAGTCATTCAACAGATTCATGCATCCATCATCACACATACCAATAGCATGAGTCTATACTAGCGCATGGCCTAGAGGCCATGCGAACCTTTTATAGCGGCGTCCTTCTGGGACTTTCCTGATGGTCCAATCCAAGCTGGAGAAGGACCTAAGCATGTGACCTTTGATCTCCAATGAGAGATTGTCCCACGGGTATGCTCAGTGGACCGAAAGGAGGACTTAGTCCGTGGAGTAGCTCGCTACTAACCAGCATGCGTTGCCATAGCTGGACCAGAGGTGTCAGCAGCAACCCACAGTGCTAGTCTGAGCAGAGCGCCGGGATTGACGAGTCTGCTGAGCAGCCTCCTCTGTGGCTGGAGACCGCCGAAGGCAAGGCTTGGGATTCCTGCTGTGCAGCAACAGGAACCCGACGCCTAACACCCTGACCCTGTCTGGTTCATCATAAATCAGTTAAAAAGCCTCAAAGAACCTATCCACAGACATACGTTCAGGGGCAGTAGCAGGTAAAGAAAAAGGCCAAGTTTGCAGACCTTCCCAGAGTAAAGAAATGATTATCCCCACCCGTTGACTCTCATCTCCTGAAGATCTGGGTCTAAGACAGAAAAGTAGCTTACAACTCTCTCTGAATGCATGAAACTTCTCCTTCTCTCCGGAGAAAGTATCTGGGATCCTGACCGTAGGTTCAGGAAAGTGTAAAGAATTAATTATTATTATTATTATGCATTTATATAGCGCCATTTATTCCATGGCGCTTTACATGTGAAAAGGGGAAATATAGACAAGTATAATAAACATGTGTAAGACAAGGGACACACAAGTACATAAGAAGAGGGGACCCTGCCTGTGAGGGCTCACAGTCTACAGAGATGGGTGAGGATACAGTAGGAAAGGATAAAGCAGGTCGTGCAGTGGTTCAGTAGACCGAGGATCATTGCAGGCTGTAGGCTTGTCGGAACAGGTGGGTCTTCAAGTTCTTCTTGAAGGTTTCCGTTGATGGTGAGAGTCTGATGTGTTGTGGCAGAGAGTTCCAGAATATGGGGGAAGCAGGGGAGAAGTCTTGTGTGCGGTTGTGGGAAGAAGAGATAAGGGGGGAGTAGAGAAGGAGATGTTGAGATGATCGAAGGTTGTGTGCTGGTAGGTACCTAGAGACCATGTCACAGATGTATGGAGGAGACAGGTTGTGGATGGCTTTGTATGTCATGGTTAGGGTTTTGAATTGGAGCCTCTGGGCAATAAGAAGCCAGTGAAGGGCCTGGAATAGGGGGGAGGCTGGGGAATAGCGGGGAGACAGGTGGATTAGTCCAGCAGCAGAGTGTAGGATGGACTGGAGCGGTGCCAGAGTGCTAGAGGGGAGGCCAGAGAGTAGGAGGTTGCAGAAGTCGAGGCGGGAGATGATAAGAACATGCACTAGTGTTTTTGTGGTTTCGTGGTTGAGGAATGAGCGGATCCCAGAAATATTTTTGAGTTTGAGGCGGCAGGAGGAGGAGAGGGCTTGGATATGTGGTTTGAAAGAGAGCACAGAGTCTAGGATCACCCCAAGGCACCAAGCGTGCGAGACTGGGGAAAGAGATCAGCCATTGACATTGATGAATAGGTCTGGTGGAGGGGTAGAGTGAGATGGGGGAAAGATGATGAATTCTGTTTTGTCCATTGCCTAAAGACATTGTGTCATGGAACCCTGAAAAGATTTAACAGCTTCAGTAAGCTTCCTCTAAAGTTGGTTATGGGAAGTGGCAAGAGCTCTATGTTCCACTGACAAATCCTGCATCATTTGGGTCAAATTTGACATCTGATTAGTGTTGAGCGATACCTTCCGATATCGGGAAATATCGGATCCGATTGGATCGGACCGATACCCCAAAAATATCGGATATCACCGATTCCGATACCGGAAACCAATGCAAGTCAATGGGACACAAATATCGGAATGAAAATAAACCCTTACTTTCCTTGCAGGTAGAGTTGAGCGAAACGGGTCGAAAAAATTCAAAAGTCGCCGACTTTTGGCAAAGTCGGGTTTCATGAAACGAAACCCGACCCTAGGATGAGGTCGGCCACGAGGTCGGCGACTTACGCGTCAAAGTCGCGTTTCAAAAGTTTGTTTTGCGCTCTTTTTCAGCCAATCAGGATCCACGGACACTGTGGGCAACGTGATGACCTAGGCACGGGTCACCACCATCTTTCAGAAGGGCATGCAAGTGATAGGCTTGCTTTGGTGGGCGTCACAGGGGGTATAAAAGGGCGTGCACGCCGACCGCCATCTTACTTCTGCCCATCTTAGTATAGGGAGAGGTTGCTGCTGATTCTGTAGGGAGAGCGTTAGGCAGGGAAGAAGACAAAAAAACTGCTTCTGCTGCTAGCGATTTGGCCTGCACAACACACAAGTCACTGTGTGTGCAGTGCAAGGGGAGGCTATATTGTGGTGTATCAGTGGTGTTGGTTCTTGGGCTGCCTTTTAAGGCTTCCTGACACGCTGGCATTGCTGTTTACCCACTGCTCCGCAAACTGCTTTTTTAAAAGCAATCCAATCTCCCTTATCCTCTAGTCACTTTTGTCACAGCTGTGCCATCGAGCCTGTCATAGCGCTCAGATATCAGTGGGCCTCACACAATCCACAAGTGTCCAGTGTCCAAAAGTGTGCGCAGAGATTCAAAATCTCCATTATCCTCTCGTCACTTTGGTCACAGGCAGCTGTGCCATCGAGCGTGTCACATAGCGCTCAGATATCAGTGGGCCTCACACAATCCACAAGTGTCCAGTGTCCAAAAGTGTGAGCAGAGATTCAAAATCTCCATTATCCTCTCGTCACTTTGGTCACAGGCAGCTGTGCCATCGAGCGTGTCACATAGCGCTCAGATATCAGTGGGCCTCACACAATCCACAAGTGTCCAGTGTCCAAAAGTGTGCGCAGAGATTCAAAATCTCCATTATCCTCTCGTCACTTTGGTCACAGGCAGCTGTGCCATCGAGCGTGTCACATAGCGCTCAGATATCAGTGGGCCTCACACAATCCACAAGTGTCCAGTGTCCAAAAGTGTGCGCAGAGATTCAAAATCTCCATTATCCTCTCGTCACTTTGGTCACACGCAGCTGTGCCATCGAGCCTGTCACATAGCGCTCAGATATCAGTGGGCCTCACACAATCCACAAGTGTCCAGTGTCCAAAAGTGTGCGCAGAGATTCAAAATCTCCATTATCCTCTCGTCACTTTGGTCACAGGCAGCTGTGCCATCGAGCGTGTCACATAGCGCTCAGATATCAGTGGGCCTCACACAATCCACAAGTGTCCAGTGTCCAAAAGTGTGCGCAGAGATTCAAAATCTCCATTATCCTCTCGTCACTTTGGTCACAGGCAGCTGTGCCATCGAGCGTGTCACATAGCGCTCAGATATCAGTGGGCCTCACACAATCCACAAGTGTCCAGTGTCCAAAAGTGTGCGCAGAGATTCAAAATCTCCATTATCCTCTCGTCACTTTGGTCACAGGCAGCTGTGCCATCGAGCGTGTCACATAGCGCTCAGATATCAGTGGGCCTCACACAATCCACAAGTGTCCAGTGTCCAAAAGTGTGCGCAGAGATTCAAAATCTCCATTATCCTCTCGTCACTTTGGTCACAGGCAGCTGTGCCATCGAGCGTGTCACATAGCGCTCAGATATCAGTGGGCCTCACACAATCCACAAGTGTCCAGTGTCCAAAAGTGTGCGCAGAGATTCAAAATCTCCATTATCCTCTCGTCACTTTGGTCACAGGCAGCTGTGCCATCGAGCGTGTCACATAGCGCTCAGATATCAGTGGGCCTCACACAATCCACAAGTGTCCAGTGTCCAAAAGTGTGTGCAGAGATTCAAAATCTCCATTATCCTCTCGTCACTTTGGTCACAGGCAGCTGTGCCATCGAGCGTGTCACATAGCGCTCAGATATCAGTGGGCCTCACACAATCCACAAGTGTCCAGTGTCCAAAAGTGTGCGCAGAGATTCAAAATCTCCATTATCCTCTCGTCACTTTGGTCACAGGCAGCTGTGCCATCGAGCCTGTCACATAGCGCTCAGATATCAGTGGGCCTCACACAATCCACAAGTGTCCAGTGTCCAAAAGTGTGCGCAGAGATTCAAAATCTCCATTATCCTCTCGTCACTTTGGTCACAGGCAGCTGTGCCATCGAGCGTGTCACATAGCGCTCAGATATCAGTGGGCCTCACACAATCCACAAGTGTCCAGTGTCCAAAAGTGTGCGCAGAGATTCAAAATCTCCATTATCCTCTCGTCACTTTGGTCACAGGCAGCTGTGCCATCGAGCGTGTCACATAGCGCTCAGATATCAGTGGGCCTCACACAATCCACAAGTGTCCAGTGTCCAAAAGTGTGCACAGAGATTCAAAATCTCCATTATCCTCTCGTCACTTTGGTCACAGGCAGCTGTGCCATCGAGCCTGTCACATAGCGCTCAGATATCAGTGGGCCTCACACAATCCACAAGTGTCCAGTGTCCAAAAGTGTGCGCAGAGATTCAAAATCTCCATTATCCTCTCGTCACTTTGGTCACAGGCAGCTGTGCCATCGAGCGTGTCACATAGCGCTCAGATATCAGTGGGCCTCACACAATCCACAAGTGTCCAGTGTCCAAAAGTGTGCGCAGAGATTCAAAATCTCCATTATCCTCTCGTCACTTTGGTCACAGGCAGCTGTGCCATCGAGCGTGTCACATAGTGCTCAGATATCAGTGGGCCTCACACAATCCACAAGTGTCCAGTGTCCAAAAGTGTGCGCAGAGATTCAAAATCTCCATATCCTCTCGTCACTTTGGTCACAGGCAGCTGTGCCATCGAGCGTGTCACATAGCGCTCAGATATCAGTGGGCCTCACACAATCCACAAGTGTCCAGTGTCCAAAAGTGTGCGCAGAGATTCAAAATCTCCATTATCCTCTCGTCACTTTGGTCACAGGCAGCTGTGCCATCGAGCGTGTCACATAGCGCTCAGATATCAGTGGGCCTCACACAATCCACAAGTGTCCATTGTCCAAAAGTGTGCGCAGAGATTCAAAATCTCCATTATCCTCTCGTCACTTTGGTCACAGGCAGCTGTGCCATCGAGCGTGTCACATAGCGCTCAGATATCAGTGGGCCTCACACAATCCACAAGTGTCCAGTGTCCAAAAGTGTGCGCAGAGATTCAAAATCTCCATTATCCTCTCGTCACTTTGGTCACAGGCAGCTGTGCCATCGAGCGTGTCACATAGCGCTCAGATATCAGTGGGCCTCACACAATCCACAAGTGTCCAGTGTCCAAAAGTGTGCGCAGAGATTCAAAATCTCCATTATCCTCTCGTCACTTTGGTCACAGGCAGCTGTGCCATCGAGCCTGTCACATAGCGCTCAGATATCAGTGGGCCTCACACAATCCACAAGTGTCCAGTGTCCAAAAGTGTGCGCAGAGATTCAAAATCTCCATTATCCTCTCGTCACTTTGGTCACAGGCAGCTGTGCCATCGAGCCTGTCACATAGCGCTCAGATATCAGTGGGCCTCACACAATCCAAAAGTGTCCACTGTCCACAAGTGTGTGCAGAAATTCTAAATCTCCCCTGTCCTATAGACACCTTGTACCTTGTTTTACATTACTATATAGTTTGTTGGATTTTGTCTACATTTCTACCAAAAATGAGGAAGGCTGGTGGAAGAGGCCATGGAATTGGGCGGGGGTTGGCAGCTGGTAATGATGGTGTTGGTGGTGGATCTGATGGTAGTGGCAAGAGTAAAATAGGACCGAATGCAGGAGGTGCTGACCCTGCGTCATCGTCTGGCTACATAAGGCCTCGAACGCTTAGTTTTCTAGGAGTTGGCAAACCGCTTTTAAAGGCAGAGCATCAGGAAAAAGTTTTGTCTTACATTGCTGACTCAGCCTCCAGCTCTATCGCCTCCTCTTCTTCAGTTGTAAAAAGTAAAAGCACTGAGTCGTCATTGGAGGCTCATGTTCATGAACCACACCTTTCCTTGTGTCCTTCACCCCAACCAAGATTGAAGGATGACGCAGGCCATACTACTGATTACTCCATGGAGCTGTTTTCACATACCATGCCTGGATTATCAAGTGAAATGGTGAATTACCCAGGCCAAGATGAATCTGACATGGAGTGCACTGATGCACAGCCGCTGATGGATGATTCTTCTGGTACATTCACTCAGAGCACTACATTGTCCTCGCAGTGTACAGAGCCAGATTTTGACCCTGATGAGACTCAGGTGCCCCTTCCCGCACACTATACCACCATACACGGTGACACAGAGAAAGGTGCACATGACATAGAAGAGGAGGTGATGTATGACCCAGTTGTTGACCCAGATTGGCATCCATTGGGGGAAGAGGGTGCTGCTTCCAATAGCTCAGATGAGGAGCATCCACAGCAGACATCGACATCGCAACAGCTGTTATCTGGCAGGCCCGGAGCACTCCAAAGACAGGTTCCAAACATCAAAAGAGTTGCTGGACAGCTTGTCCAGAGGGTCAAAAGATCACAGCGTGCTAGGCTGCAAAATGTCTGCCAAAGTAGGAAGAGTGCAGTGTGGCACTTTTTTGAACAAAATCCTCATGATCAGGCCAAGGTTATCTGTAAAAAGTGCGCAAAGACCTTTAGCCGAGGGAAAAATCTGAAAAATTTGAATACCAGTTGCATGCTTAGACATTTAACCAGCATGAACTTGCAAGCGTGGACACAACACCAAACCTCAAGTGCCACATGTGCAACTGATCACAACGGTAGTCAGCAACGCTACATTGTTTCCCCCACTGTATGCCCACCGGTTAGCACAGCAGCACATGTTGAGGTGTCGTTGCAAGACCACAGCAGTCAGGGAATCCCACTGTTATATCAACGAAAGACTGATTCTAGGCCATCAGAAAGAACACCAACTCCATCACCATCATCAACCCTCTCTCAGTCCGCCCTGTCCACCGCTACTTCCACCATATGCAGCTCTCAAGTCCAGCTCACCCTCCCAGACACTATGAGTAGGTCAAGAAAGTACTCAGTCTCTCATCCTCGTACACTGGGTTTGAACGCCCACATTGCCAAACTAATCTCGTTTGAGATGATGCCCTTTCGGTTGGTGGAAAGCACAGCTTTCCGCGAACTCATGGCCTATGCAGTACCACGCTATGACCTACCCAGTCGCCACTTCTTCTCTCGCAAAGCCATCCCAGCCCTCCACCATCATGTGAAAGACCGCATTGTCCATGCACTCAAGCAGTCAGTGAGCGGAAAGGTGCACCTCACAACTGATGCATGGTCCAGTCGGCATGGCCAGGGCCGTTACGTGTCCATCACTGCGCACTGGGTTAATGTGGTGGATGCAGGGTCCACAGGGGACAGCGGTGGTGGGACAGTGCTGCCTAGCCCACGGTATAGGAAACAGTTGGCTGTAGGCGTTCGACCCTCCTCCTCCTCCTCCTCCTCCAGAAGCGGAAGCTCGTCCACAGAGCGCAGTCGTACGAGCACTCCATCTGCAGCTGCCACTGTTGCACACGATGTGTCCCCCTATCGAGCAGCTAGTGGAAAGCGTCAGCAGGCTGTGTTGCAGATGATGTGTTTGGGCGACAGACACACCGCCGAGGTGCTGGCCGAGTACTTGAAGCGACAAACTGAGTCATGGCAGTGTACATCTTTAGGCAGGCAAGGTAGTTAGTGATAACGGCCGTAATTTTGTGGCAGCCATAGCCCTTTCAAAACTCAGCCACATACCTTGCTTGGCTCACACCTTGAACCTGGTGGTGCAGTGCTTCCTCAAAAATTATCCGGAGTTAACAGCCCTGCTCCAGAAGGTGCGAAGACTGTGCGCGCACATCCGCCGGACGCCTGTACACTCCGTTCGTATGCAGAAGCTGCAGCGATTGCTCCACCTTCCCAACCACCGCCTCATTATCGACATTGCAACAAGGTGGAACTCCACCCTGCACATGGCGGAGCGGCTGTGCGAGCAGAGGCAGGCCATAATGCATTTGTGGGAGGATACACGGCCAGGCACTTTGAGAGCAGACATGGAGTTGACAGGCGTGCAGTGGTCGAAGCTGAAAGACCTTTGTAAAGTCCTTCAGTGTTTTGAGGAATGCACACGGCTGGTAAGCGCAGACGACGCCATCCTAAGCATGAGCATCCCGCTTATGCGTCTGCTCATGCAAACTTTGACGCACCTTAAGGAGCAGGCGTCTGCAGCCAATGTTGATGAGGAGGAAGAGGAGGAGGGAATCCTTGATGACATTCAGCCATTGTCTGCTCAGGGACCTCTCCTGGACGAGGTGGAGGAAGAAGAGGAGGAGGAGGAGGATGATGGGGATGATTACTTAGGGGAGGAGGATGCATCTCGTGGGGCAAGTGAAAATGTTGGCGTGGCAAGGTCTGGTACAGGGTTTGTGCGTGACTGGAGGGATGTGGATTTGCCAGAAAGTGCTCCTCCACCCAGCACTCGCAGTGCATCATTGACACCGGGAACATTGGCCCACATGTCAGATTATGCCTTGCGGATCCTAAAAATGGACCCCTGCATGGCCAAAATGATGAACGATGACGACTACTGGTTGGCCAGCATCCTGGATCCACGCTATAAAGGCAAATTACAAAACATCATGCCACAGGAGAACCTTGACCTAATATTGGCTAATAAACAAGCAACTCTGGTAAATCGGTTGCTTGAGGCATTCCCAGCACACAGCAGCGGTGATGGTTCTCACACGAGCCGTACGGGCCGGGGGCAGCTTGGCAGAGGTGTTCGTGGTGCACACAGCAGAAGTGGCGTTGGAGACAGGGGTTTCATGACAATGTTGTGGACTGATTTTTCAAATACCGCTCACACAACTGGTAATACTGCATCGATGGAAAGTGACAGGAGACAGCAGTTGTCAACTATGGTTACAAACTACTTTTCCTCCCATATCGATGTTCTCCCACACAGGTCATTCCCCTTTGACTATTGGGCTGCTAAACTGGACACCTGGCCTGAATTGGCCCAATATGCCTTACTGGAGCTCGCTTGCCCAGCTGCAAGTGTGCTATCGGAAAGAGTCTTCAGTGCAGCTGGATCAATCCTGACAGAAAAAAGGACCCGTCTGTCAACCCAAAATGTGGATGATCTAACCTTCATTAAAATGAACCACGCATGGGTTTCCAAGGATTTTGTCCCACCTTCCCCTGATGACACATAGGGTGACAGAAAAATGGCTTGCTTTGGTCCACCTCTTCCTGGTACTTCACCTATTTCGCCTTTTGCATCAGCTGAATGTCCAACATCAACATATGCCACTTTCTAAAACTCCCTAACTGTGCTGCCTCCCCCCCCATGGCCGGGGTCACCACCTAGCGCACGACACCGTGCGAGTGCCGTTGCCCTGGACAGGTGGGTAGGCCGACTCTTGGGCGCGGGCACTGGCACAGGGTCCCTCATAGTGCAATCAAGTGTCTCTGACGGTGGTGGTGCACACCCGCCGTCAGACACACCGCTGTACTATGAGGGGCCCAGTGCCAGTACCGACGCCCACGAGTGGGCCCCCCTTGCTTGGGCAGGGCCCCAGCATTTGCAATCTTTACCTCTCCCTGCTCCTCCGCTGTGTAATCTGGGCCGTCAAATCCATACTGTGCCTGACACCGTCTGAGCCTGCCTCCTGAGACATATATTTTGAATGCGTACGCCATCCATACATGTTATCCGGGGATACGGTACCCTTTCTAACCTTTGTGCAATCACGTGCAATCCATACTGTTCCTGACACCGTCTGAGCCTGCATCCTGAGACATATATTTTGAATGTGTACGCTATCCATACATGTTATCCAGGGATACGGTACCCTTTCTAACCTTTGTGCAATCACGTGCAATCCATACTGGGCCTAACACCGTCTGAGCCTGCCTCCTGAGACATATATTTTGAATGTGTACGCTATCCATACATGTTATCCGGGGATACGGTACCCTTTCTAACCTTTGTGCAATCACGTGCAATCCATACTGTGCCTGACACCGTCTGAGCCTGCCTCCTGGACATATATTTTGAATGTGTACGCTATCCATACATGTTATCCGGGGATACGGTACCCTTTCTAACCTTTGCGCAATCACGTGCAATCCATACTGTGCCTGACACCGTCTGAGCCTGCCTGCTGAGACATATATTTTGAATGTGTACGCTATCCATACATGTTATCCAGGGATACGGTACCCTTTCTAACCTTTGTGCAATCACGTGCAATCCATACTGGGCCTAACACCGTCTGAGCCTGCCTCCTGAGACATATATTTTGAATGTGTACGCTATCCATACATGTTATCCGGGGATACGGTACCCTTTCTAACCTTTGTGCAATCACGTGCAATCCATACTGGGCCTAACACCGTCTGAGCCTGCCTCCTGAGACATATATTTTGAATGTGTACGCTATCCATACATGTTATCCGGGGATACGGTACCCTTTCTAACCTTTGTGCAATCACGTGCAATCCATACTGTGCCTGACACCGTCTGAGCCTGCCTCCTGAGACATATATTTTGAATGTGTACGCTATCCATACATGTTATCCAGGGATACGGTACCCTTTCTAACCTTTGTGCAATCACGTGCAATCCATACTGGGCCTGACACCGTCTGAGCCTGCCTCCTGAGACATATATTTTGAATGTGTACGCTATCCATACATGTTATCCAGGGATACGGTACCCTTTCTAACCTTTGTGCAATCACGTGCAATCCATACTGGGCCTAACACCGTCTGAGCCTGCCTCCTGAGACATATATTTTGAATGTGTACGCTATCCATACATGTTATCCGGGGATACGGTACCCTTTCTAACCTTTGTGCAATCACGTGCAATCCATACTGGGCCTAACACCGTCTGAGCCTGCCTCCTGAGACATATATTTTGAATGTGTACACTATCCATACATGTTATCCGGGGATACGGTACCCTTTCTAACCTTTGTGCAATCACGTGCAATCCATACTGTGCCTGACACCGTCTGAGCCTGCCTCCTGAGACATATATTTTGAATGTGTACGCTATCCATACATGTTATCCAGGGATACGGTACCCTTTCTAACCTTTGTGCAATCACGTGCAATCCATACTGGGCCTGACACCGTCTGAGCCTGCCTCCTGAGACATATATTTTGAATGTGTACGCTATCCATACATGTTATCCAGGGATACGGTACCCTTTCTAACCTTTGTGCAATCACGTGCAATCCATACTGGGCCTAACACCGTCTGAGCCTGCCTCCTGAGACATATATTTTGAATGTGTACGCTATCCATACATGTTATCCGGGGATACGGTACCCTTTCTAACCTTTGTGCAATCACGTGCAATCCATACTGGGCCTGACACCGTCTGAGCCTGCCTCCTGAGATATATATTTTGAATGTGTACGCTATCCATACATGTTATCCAGGGATACGGTACCCTTTCTAACCTTTGTGCAATCACGTGCAATCCATACTGGGCCTGACACCATCTGAGCCTGCCTCCTGAGACA
The DNA here is from genome assembly GCF_039654945.1 of Dendrobates tinctorius. Lineage (NCBI taxonomy): Eukaryota > Metazoa > Chordata > Amphibia > Anura > Dendrobatidae > Dendrobates > Dendrobates tinctorius. The sequence continues at coordinate 4,982,748 of NW_027361779.1, read as the reverse complement.
TATATTTTGAATGTGTACGCTATCCATACATGTTATCCAGGGATACGGTACCCTTTCTAACCTTTGTGCAATCACGTGCAATCCATACTGGGCCTAACACCGTCTGAGCCTGCCTCCTGAGACATATATTTTGAATGTGTACGCTATCCATACATGTTATCCGGGGATACGGTACCCTTTCTAACCTTTGTGCAATCACGTGCAATCCATACTGTGCCTGACACCGTCTGAGCCTGCCTCCTGAGACATATATTTTGAATGTGTACGCTATCCATACATGTTATCCAGGGATACGGTACCCTTTCTAACCTTTGTGCAATCACGTGCAATCCATACTGGGCCTGACACCGTCTGAGCCTGCCTCCTGAGACATATATTTTGAATGTGTACGCTATCCATACATGTTATCCAGGGATACGGTACCCTTTCTAACCTTTGTGCAATCACGTGCAATCCATACTGGGCCTAACACCGTCTGAGCCTGCCTCCTGAGACATATATTTTGAATGTGTACGCTATCCATACATGTTATCCGGGGATACGGTACCCTTTCTAACCTTTGTGCAATCACGTGCAATCCATACTGGGCCTAACACCGTCTGAGCCTGCCTCCTGAGACATATATTTTGAATGTGTACGCTATCCATACATGTTATCCGGGGATACGGTACCCTTTCTAACCTTTGTGCAATCACGTGCAATCCATACTGTGCCTGACACCGTCTGAGCCTGCCTCCTGAGACATATATTTTGAATGTGTACGCTATCCATACATGTTATCCAGGGATACGGTACCCTTTCTAACCTTTGTGCAATCACGTGCAATCCATACTGGGCCTGACACCGTCTGAGCCTGCCTCCTGAGACATATATTTTGAATGTGTACGCTATCCATACATGTTATCCAGGGATACGGTACCCTTTCTAACCTTTGTGCAATCACGTGCAATCCATACTGGGCCTAACACCGTCTGAGCCTGCCTCCTGAGACATATATTTTGAATGTGTACGCTATCCATACATGTTATCCGGGGATACGGTACCCTTTCTAACCTTTGTGCAATCACGTGCAATCCATACTGGGCCTGACACCGTCTGAGCCTGCCTCCTGAGATATATATTTTGAATGTGTACGCTATCCATACATGTTATCCAGGGATACGGTACCCTTTCTAACCTTTGTGCAATCACGTGCAATCCATACTGGGCCTGACACCGTCTGAGCCTGCCTCCTGAGACATATATTTTGAATGTGTACGCTATCCATACATGTTATCCAGGGATACGGTACCCTTTCTAACCTTTGTGCAATCACGTGCAATCCATACTGGGCCTAACACCGTCTGAGCCTGCCTCCTGAGACATATATTTTGAATGTGTACGCTATCCATACATGTTATCCGGGGATACGGTACCCTTTCTAACCTTTGTGCAATCACGTGCAATCCATACTGGGCCTAACACCGTCTGAGCCTGCCTCCTGAGACATATATTTTGAATGTGTACGCTATCCATACATGTTATCCGGGGATACGGTACCCTTTCTAACCTTTGTGCAATCACGTGCAATCCATACTGTGCCTGACACCGTCTGAGCCTGCCTCCTGAGATATATATTTTGAATGTGTACGCTATCCATACATGTTATCCAGGGATACGGTACCCTTTCTAACCTTTGTGCAATCACGTGCAATCCATACTGGGCCTGACACCGTCTGAGCCTGCCTCCTGAGACATATATTTTGAATGTGTACGCTATCCATACATGTTATCCGGGGATACGGTACCCTTTCTAACCTTTGTGCAATCACGTGCAATCCATACTGTGCCTGACACCGTCTGCGCCTGCCTACTGAGACATATATTTTGAATGTGTACGCTATCCATACATGTTATCCAGGGATACGGTACCCTTTCTAACCTTTGTGCAATCACGTGCAATCCATACTGGGCCTGACACCGTCTGAGCCTGCCTCCTGAGACATATATTTTGAATGTGTACGCTATCCATACATGTTATCCAGGGATACGGTACCCTTTCTAACCTTTGTGCAATCACGTGCAATCCATACTGGGCGTGAGAACGGCTGGCGAGCTGTTAAGCAAGCTACAGCACCTGTCCAGACAAGTACAGGGATTCCCTAGCGAGGAGACTTATTTGATTGTTTTCAATGTTGGGACAGCAATTTTTGGGGAGCACTAAACTCTGGAGAATGATAGATGGGGCCCACCATACACTGGATCATTCCAAAGGTGGACATCAGACACTGGAGCAGCATTTACAGGGCCCATTATACACTAGAGCATTAGAAATGGGGCCCATTATGTTTGGAGCATTATTTGGGCCCATAAGACAGTGGAGCTTCATCCATGGGGACCAACATATACTGTAGCATTATGTGGAGCTCATCATATACTGTTTCAAACATTATATGGGACCAATGATTCTGTATGGAGAAATAGATGGGCCTCGTCATGAGATGTAAAAAGTGAGGTATTTTTCATTGTACTATACCGCTATTTATCTGCGGTATCGGAGCATGATGAGTTGTGGTATGTGTTAAAGGGGCGCTCTTTCACCCAGGGCACATGAAAACCTGCAGCCAGCCCTCCCCCCCCCCACAACTTTAGCCAAATAACCCCCATTTTTCAGTGCGTAACTTGTATTATGAAGTTAATTAAGGTTGACAAGCTTAAGTAAGAAGAATTGATGCTTTTGGCATTCAAATGGGCACTGTAGGTGTGTTTCCTGTCCTCCTCTCACTGCCGACTTTTATTCCCCATTGACTTACATTGGGATTCGTGTTTCGGGACGACCCCGACTTTTCCCTATAATCGGACGATCTTGCTCGACCCGACTTTTGGAAAAGTCGGGTTTCACGAAACGAAACGCGACCCTAAAAAAACAAAAGTCGCTCAACTCTACTTGCAGGTTAATTCTACGTGAAGGAAAACAACTAAAAATAATGTAGAATGTATTGGGGGAGGTGGAGGAGACATTAAAGGCATAGAGGTTTAGCCCAATGAAATGGAATAGCAGGAATTAAATTTTTTTTAAGATGTTCGGAGTTACAAAGATATTGACTATGTTAAGCTTTTTTATATTTTATCAGATATTTGTGTTTCACTGCTTCCATGCTCTTCACCTTCTTTTTTACTTCTCCCACACTTTCTCCTTCATCATCCTCTTCAGGGTCATCTTCTTGGTCTTCTTCGGGGTGGTCTTCTGGGTCGTCGTCTCCAGGGTCATAATTTTCGGGGTCGTCGTCTTCATCGGGGTGGTCTTCAGGGTCGTCGTCTTTAGGGTCGTCGTCAGGGAGATCCAGAGTGATTACCAAAAACCATTTCAAAAAGCTTGAACTTGGAAATGTAGCAGAAGTACAAGAAGACTGAGGAACTGCTAAGAACCAGCTGACGGTACTGGAACCTGGATGGGTAGCCGAAGATACAAGAGCCAATGGAACTACCGAGGACCAGCTGATGGTACTGGAACCGGTTAATAAGCAGGATGTACCTGTGCCAAAAAGCACTACCAACGACCAGCAGAAGTTGGTGGAACTCGGATACCAAGAAGGAGGCACCTAAGCCAAAGGCTCTGCCTGGCACCAGCTGACGTTACTGGAACCCAGGGGGACATATTCAAGATTGACTTCCAAAGAACCAGCTAATGGTACTGAAACTCAGATAGGCAGCAGAAGGTACACATGAAAAAAAAAGTTGCAAGGCCGCGAGCCGGCCGGAGTTACCGAAATCCACTGTCCTACAGGGGGAGCTTGTCCTATTGGCACTATGGAGCCAGCCTTCATTGCCAGATCCCGCAGCCCACATAGGAAGCACCTAAACTGCAGGCACCATAGAGTCGGCTAACCCGACCGCAACACGACAGTACAACGTATTGGAGGCAAAGTGACGTTGACACTACCCGGAAACAGCTGGCGTGCTGGAACCAGGCTGGGCTGGAGGGAGTACCCGTGCCAAAGACACTTCTGAGCAGCAACTGGCGGTGTTGGAGCCCAGGGATTACAGTAGAAACAGAGTGTAGCCAGAGGCCTAATTGGAGTAAGTTTAATATCTGTAGTAGTGTGAATGTGGACAGAGAAGGAGAAATTGCCGGACACACACCAGGGGATCAGCTGATGTTACTGAACCCCAATAACACTGGAGCATGTGTTGACTGTGCAGACGGCACTTATGAGCAGCAACTGGCGGTGTTGGAGCCCAGGGATTACAGTTCAGGTGGTAGAAACATGAACACAACAGGAGAACTGGATACTGTTGCCAACCAATTATTTAATCTGGAAGAGGACTGGCAAATTCCTGCGAGATCCAGGCCTTGTTCATTTTCAGAAAAGTAAGCCGGTCAACGTTATCGGAGGATAGTCGCATGCGACGGTCTGTTAGTAAACCACCTGCGGCACTAAAGACGCGTTCCGATAATACACTAGCAGCAGGGCAAGCCAGCACCTCCAATGCATATTGGCTAAGCTCTGGCCATGTATCCAGCTTAGAGACCCAAAACTTAAAGGGGGAACAGCCGTGTGGGAGAACACTGAGAAGGCAAGGCATGTAGACTGTCACCATCTGATGGAAACGTTGCCTCCTGCTGACTGGAGCCGTCTGTGATGGTGTAGACATTTGTGATGGGGACACAAAACTTTGCCATATTTGGGCCATACTGGTCTTGCCTTGTGCTAAGGCACTGCTTCTGCTCCCTCTTTGTGCAGAGCTTCCTCCACTGCCTCGACGCACTGAGCTGCTTTGTAAAGCACTAGCAGCACTGCTCTCGGGTGGAATGGAGAACATGATGGAATGCACCAGTGTGTCTTGGCACTCCCGCATTTTACGCTCCCAGTTCAACGGTGTTATGAGGCTTTGTAAGTTGTCCCGGTAGTGAGGATCTAGGAGGGTATACACCCAATAATCAGCCGTGTTGAGAATGTGGGCGATGCGGCGGTCATTTCTCAGGCACTGCAGCATGAAATCAACCATGTGCTGCAGACTGCCAACTGGCCAAGAAACACTGTCCCCTGCTTGAGGCGTCATCTCTGCCTCCTCTGCATCACCCCACCCTCGCTCTACATGCTGACTACTAGAGCATTGTGTACCTCCCTCCTCTGGACAGATGTCTTCCTCCTCCATTGACTCCTCCTCATCCTCCTCACAAAGTGTCTCCTGCCTAGGCCTTTGTGAGGAACCACGTTGCGCAGACTGTCCAGAAGCAGATGGCATTTGTGACTCCTCATCCTCCACCTCTTCCACAACCTCCTCCCTTAGTGCTTGCAGTGTTTTTTCAAGCAGGCAGATAAGGGGGATAGTCATGCTTGTTGAGGTAGGGCTAAATTAACTTTTCACGGTTGAGCCAGTGATTTCCAAATTAATTTATAGGGCATTGCTAGCAACTGGGAATGACCACACGGAGACGGGGGTCTCTGTACGGGAGGATCGAGGCAGATCACTGAGCCCCTTTACTGAATCTCACATTACATAGCATTCTGCTTAATTATGCAAAGTATACAGCTACCAATAGAATCGTAATACATTTAAGCCAATAGTATTGTAAGAAAATCAGAATATGTCCACAGCTGCATGACGTAGAATATAGAACAATAGCACATTCTTTTAGGGTCTCATCTCATATCTCATATCTTGTACAAGCTAGAACAGTCTGGTTTCATAACAGCCGTGAACTTTCATCTAGTTAAGTTACAAAATTTAACTCGTAAACAACAAAATGGCGTTGCAAGCACAAAAATGGATCCCGAAGAACAAGATGTCCCGTACATCTGAATACTGTACTTCACATGCTGACTAGTGCATCATCTGCACTCGACATAGGCATGGAATCATTGAAGGCACGCAAAACGTGGCAGATGTCATTCATAGAGGCCCACTCAGTGGTGGTGAAGTGTGAACACAACCTCTCCAACATATGTAACATTGAATTCCACCTGGTGGGTAGGTCACATATGATGCGATGTTCCGGAAGGCGGAATCGGCGCTGCAGAGCTGCAATGCGCGATCTTGCCATTCTGGAACGCCGCAAGTGAGCGCACTCTATGCGGACCTTGTGCAGCAGTGCATCAAGATCTGGATAGTCCCTTTTTTATTTTTTCCTTCACTTCTCCTCCTTCCCTGAGTTCTTTCCTTTCCTCCATTACTCTCTTCATATTCCCTCTCCATTCTCCCTCTATTTTCTTCCCATTTACTAAATCTCTCCCTCATTACATAAGTGCTACCTGTAGCCACCGTGCTCACTAGTTACAGCCACACAGGCGCCCTGTTTCTCCTCTGCTCTTACTCCTCACAACAAATGTCCGCATTGAGCAGGCGCCGCCCAGAGCCAACGTGCTCTTTATTTACATTCGCAAGCCGCACAGGTGCCCAGGCTCTCTCCTGCTCTGACTCTGCAAAGCTCTTGTTCCACTTGGCCACTCCTCCCCATGCTTTCCAAGCCTCACACCATGCTCTGTATCTCCCCTCCCGCCAGCCTCTCACTGACTGTAAACATTTATAAATCGAGCTCTTTGAGCCTTTCACTCACATCACCGCAGACTCCTGCCTCCCACACGCTACCAGGTCAGTACAACAGCACGTCTTGGCGTCCTGATTTCCCTCCATTCCCTTTACCTCATCACCTTTATTTTCCTCTACAGCCCCTAACTGGGACTTTGCAATTAATCTCCCTGCTGTTTACCTTGAATCTTCTATTGAGGTCAGTACAGACTATACCTGCCATACTTTTCTGTGTTTGCCTCTTTCCTCCACCACCCCCCTGTCATATTTATGAAGCATAATGTCTTAGATATATTAACTTTTGCCAATAGCCTGTGACACCCTCCAGTTTCTATCCCCCTGACCAACTGGGCATTTACTTGGGTATTTTATAGATCCCTATGTTGTCATTTTTTCTGTATACCTGAACATGTGCTGTATATATTGGGTCTTTTCAACAAACCCCTTCCCCCTTCCCCTCTCCCCCTTCTTTTAACCCTTTTTTGTATAGAATTATTTTGTATATAATTATATCTCCAGTTGTTTTTGATACTTTGTTCACCTAGTTCAGTGTTGTAATTATTTTCTACATCTTCTTTTGCAGTATGGTTTGAGAAAGACCTAGGATTAGGTCAAAAAATTGCCATGTAATACTCACCTTTGGAATATTTCTTTTTTTGTTTGCGGTGTTTCATTATTTGACCTATTGGAAAAATCTCACATGAATTAAAAATCTTAAAAAAAATTTTCTTCAAAGATTATTTTGCAAAGATTATTTATTTTCTGAGTGTGACTGTCCATCCATTTACTACTGCCTGTGGTCTATCCACGCTCAGTCAGCACCTCTCTTAATAGCAAGAGTGCGCGTCTTTTTTCTTCTACTTGGCTATTTGTTGACGGTTGCACCTGCTCCCTAAATGTCTCGCAATACCTTTGCTTATGACGACACGACAACCACACGGATCCTCTCCCAAGTTACCTCCTCAGGGTGTTTTTTAAAGACCCCTGTTCAAGAAACTCGCTCTAGAGACTACGAGAGGGAACGACGAATACTATTGGCATATGATCTGCATGCTACTACTTTGGCAGAGTATCACAAACTAGGGAGAATCCCACGAGGCCTGCGGAGCCACCTGCGTCCTACCTTGTTTTCAGATAAAGCTGAGTTCTGCGAGAGATTCCAGCAGATACTCAATAAGTGCTCACTTGATATCATTCTGCTAACTATCGATTTTCTTTATACAGCTATCACCGAGCCGACCAAGAAAATTACATCAATAGAGGAACAACTCAGTTCTACTCTTTCCAGTACTGATTGGCAAAATCTCAAAAGCAAAACCGACAAGTCCCTTGACGAACAACGTAAAAACCTACAGGATAAGAAGAGAGCCAAATTCCAAAGGGACGCTGACGATTACACCCACAGCAGGGTTTATAGATGGAATGACTCCTCCGTTATGGGTCCCGGGCGAGGAAACTACACTTCAAAATGCACAGGCTCTTACCACACCGACAGAGACGGCTCCACTGGAAGTTCATCCCAGCATCATTTTTTAGCCAGGCGTCATCCAGCCAGATACAACAATCATCGGACTGCAGGAGGAGACCGACCCGCAGGGCAAACCGCAAACCCCGTGGAACGCATGATAACCAGATCACAGGTAAGCCCACTAACTCGGTCTTCAACATCTCATCCTACACCCTCAGCCCCCTAGGCTTATCATTCTGTCCAACCCCCCACTGGGACAAATTCGAGCTGTCTCAAGACCTGCAGAACTTTTTTCGGAACATTCGTCTGAAAACTTATTTTGGACTGGATTCATCTAACCTAGCGAATAGGGTCCCTCCAACAGGGCGGAACCCTGTTCCTGAACTGTCAATCTCGTCTCTCGGCTTACGTAACATGAGTAATTTTTCTCCCCCTCACACCTTTCATGCAGCTGAAGCCTTTATTGATCTGGTCCAAAAGGACATAGATCACATCCTTGAGGAACATCAGAAAGGTCTACTACCCACATATATTAACATCACCCCCTTAGAAAGACAAGCCATAGACTCACTCAAAAATAATAAGTCGATAGTGATCAAACCTGCCGACAAGGGAGGGGCAATTGTCATTCAAAATAATTCCGATTACATGGAAGAAATCTTCCGCCAACTCTCCGATCCTACCACGTACCAAAAAATTCGCCGTGACCCGACACCACGCATTAAACTCTTAATCGATGAGGACTTGGATAGACATTTGACTTTAAAAACTGTGGATTCCAAAACCGCTACATTTCTAAAAAACCCCAACCCAGTTACCCCGGTATTTTACACATTACCTAAAATCCACAAATCTTTGCACAAACCCCCTGGCCGCCCTATTGTTGCTTCTACAGATTCTATTCTATCTCCAATTTCCATTTTTCTTGAAAAAATCCTAACCCCTCTCACCAAAACTACCAGGTCCGTTGTCTTAGACACTAGTCATTTTCTCTCTTTCATCAACCAAATTGTCAACATTACCCCTGATTGCCTTTTAGTCACACTAGACATCAAAAGGCTATATACTTCCATTGACCATGATCTAGGGATTAAAGCTACCAGAACACTTCTTGACTCCTCTGATCTCTCTCATAACTCCATTCAGCTATGCATTGAACTTCTTTCTATCGTCTTGAAAGAAATTTTTTTTCTATTTGGGGACCAATTTTACCTCCAGCGGTGTGGGACCGCAATGGGTGCTAACGTAGCACCCGCCTACGCTAATGCCTATATGAATGACTTTGAATGCTCTCATGTTTACAACAATGCTCTTTTCATGTCGTACAGTAAATGCTGGCTACGATACATCGATGATATTTTCTGTCTATGGGTAGGTACTCTTGATGACTTGCATTCTTTCACGGAACACTTCAATTCTATTAGTCCTGAATTACAATTTACCCTGAACTGGAATCTCTCCCAGATCTCCTTTCTGGATACATTGGTAACCAAGACCAGTACTGGTTCTCTCTCTACTGACCTATATGTGAAACCGACCTACTCCAATAACCTTTTACATTACACGAGCTGCCACGCTGCCTCCACTAAAAAAACTTGCCCCGTTCACAGTTTACACGAGTAGCAAGGATTGTTACTGACCCAATCCTTGCTCCGATTCGTCTTAACGAAATGTCCAATAAATTCAGAGAAAGACAATATCCCACAAAACTCCTTGAATATGAAGCAAGTCGAGCCTTGGAATTCCGCCCCACACAACCATCTCAGCCCCAAGGGGAAAGGGTTACCTTTGTACATACTCACCACCCCATCATGCCCAAAATCTATCATATCATCAAAAAACATTGGTCGATCTTAGCTAAGTCTTACCCTAATATTGAGGCCTTTAAAACACCAGCACTTATGTGCAAACGCCGACCAAAAAAACATTAAAGATGAGTTAGTTCGCGCTGACATCGGTAGCCTAACTAAATTGCCTAGACAAACCTTCCTTGGCACTGAACGCAAAGGCACCTTCCCTTGTCTGGGCTGCACATGCTGCTCCAATGTAATCAAGGGGAGCCACATTACACACTCTCATACTGGCAAACGTTACGGTGTTGGAGGATTTTTTACATGTGACACAAACTATGTAATATATCTAATCAAGTGCCCCTGTGGCCTACTTTATGTAGGCGAAACCACCTAACACGTGCGTGATAGAATTGCCAGTCACAAATCAACTATTCGGTGCAAGAAAACCTGGCTCCCCATCCCACACCATTTCATCAACGCCAGCCACTCAGTCTCACAACTTAGGTTCCAGGTTATAGAGAAGGTTGACAGACCTCGCAGGGGTGGCAACCACATCAAGCTCCTTAAATCTTGGGAGTCTTTTTGGATCTATACGTTGCAGACTCTGGCCCCCAAGGGCCTCAATTGTGAGTTGGATTTACTTCCATGACAAGTCGTTTGGAATTTCATCTATTGTATGCACTTTTTCATGAGCATGTATTTGTATACCATTGATTAATTGTATTCTTTTTTTGACCTCTAGGGTGGTGGATTTGCGGCCTTCATCTCACCTTTCATAAATCCTTTATTTTTCAGATTCACTAATCTCTTCTTTCCCCTCTTGGGTGAGTATCGCAATTTTTTCCATTTTTTTTTCCCTTTTTTGCATTTCTTTTTCTTTTTTCATTTTTATCTTTATTTTTTATTCTATTTTTAATTTTTTTATTTCTATTTATTTTTATTTTCATCCCTTTTCAATTTTTCTATTTTATTTTTCATCTTTTCCATTTTTTTTTTTTCATATTTTTCCATTGTTTTCTTTTTCTCATCATTAACTTTTTACCCCCCCTTTTTCATTTTTATTTTATTTAATTTTTTCATCCTCATACTTTGATCGTTTTCTCATTATTATTATTATTTTTTGTTTTCACCTTCCTTTTTGTACTTTTATTTTTATTTTCCTCATTTTTTATCATAAATCCTATTTACCTACTCCAATAATTTTCATAATTTTTTTTTATATATTTTTTCATCTCATTCTTACATCCATTGTCATTATTTTATATTTTATTTTTTCTTTTCATTCTTTTTATTATTTTCTTTTTATTGCCGGTACAACCATTTCTACACCCTTCTTCTCATCTCCCCTCTTTTGGAACTTTCCTCACATTCCTACCCCCTATTTTTTTTTTCCTTCATTTCTCCTCCTTCCCTGAGTTCTTTCCTTTCCTCCATTACTCTCTTCATATTCCTTCTCCATTCTCCCTCTATTTTCTTCCCATTTACTAAATCTCTCCCTCATTACATAAGTGCTACCTGTAGCCACCGTGCTCACTAGTTACAGCCACACAGGCGCCCTGTTTCTCCTCTGCTCTTACTCCTCACAACAAATGTCCCCATTGAGCAGGCGCCGCCCAGAGCCAACGTGCTCTTTATTTACATTTGCAAGCCGCACAGGTGCCCAGGCTCTCTCCTGCTCTGACTCTGCAAAGCTCTTGTTCCACTTGGCCACTCCTCCCCATGCTTTCCAAGCCTCACACCATGCTCTGTATCTCCCCTCCCGCCAGCCTCTCACTGACTGTAAACATTTATAAATCGAGCTCTTTGAGCCTTTCACTCACATCACCGCAGACTCCTGCCTCCCACACGCTACCAGGTCAGTACAACAGCACGTCTTGGCGTCCTGATTTCCCTCCATTCCCTTTACCTCATCACCTTTATTTTCCTCCACAGCCCCTAACTGGGACTTTGCAATTAATCTCCCTGCTGTTTACCTTGAATCTTCTATTGAGGTCAGTACAGACTATACCTGCCATACTTTTCTGTGTTTGCCGCTTGCCTCCACCACCCCCCTGTCATATTATTTATGAAGCATAATGTCTTAGATATATTAACTTTTGCCAATAGCCTGTGACACCCTCCAGTTTCTGTCCCCCTGACCAACTGGGCATTTTCTTGGGTATTTTATAGATCCCTATGTTGTCATTTTTTCTGTATACCCGAACATGTGCTGTATATATTGGGTCTTTTTTTGCTATTTTTTTGTATATAATTATATCTCCAGTTGTTTTTGATACTTTGTTCACCTAGTTCAGTGTTGTAATTATTTTCTACATCTTCTTTTGCAGTATGGTTTGAGAAAGACCTAGGATTAGGTCGAAACATAACCATATAATACTCACCTTTGGAATATTTATTTTTTGTTTGCGGTGTTTCATTATTTGACCTATTGGAAAAATCTCACATGAATTAAAAATCTTAAAAAAAATTTCTTCAAAGATTCTTTTGCAAAGATTATTTATTTTCTGAGTGCGACTGTCCATCCATTTACTACTGCCTGTGGTCTATCCACGCTCAGTCAGCACCTCTCTTTATAGCAAGAGTGCGTGTCTTTTTTCTTCTGCTCTCCTGCTTGATGGCATTCCAGAGCTCCTGCGCTGTGTGGCTTCGATTCCCCAAAGAAATTAATTTCAATATGGTCTGTTGACGTTTGGCCATGGCTGTGCTCATATCGGTCATAACAGGTAAGCATTCATGGGTCCATGTGGAGGTAGACTGTGACGGCTCCTGCAGCGCTGATTCAGAGGAACTGGAGTATGAGGAGGAGTCAATGTGTACAGACTGGATTCCTGCAATCTTGGAGTTGGCAGAACACGTACAGCCCTACTCTCAAGATCTGTACCCGGCTCCACAACATTTACCCAATGGGCAGTGAGGGAAAGATATTGTCCCTGTCCATGGTTACTGGTCCACGCATTGGTGGTCAGGTGGACCTTGCTACTGACAGCGTTTAGTAGCGCATGTTTAATTTTTCCCTCCACATGCTTTTGCAGGGCAGGGACGGCTTGTCTGCTGAAATAAAAGTGGCTGGGCACATTGTATTGTGGGACTGCCAATGTCATGAAGTTACGGAAGGTGTCAGTCTCCACCAGCCTGAATGAGAGCATTTCAAGGGACAGTAGTTTTGCAATGCCAGCATTCAGAGCCTGTGCTCGGGGGTGGTTTGCCGAGTATGGGCGCCTTTTCTCCCATTCCTGTGCTACCGATGGCTGTAGACTGGCCTGAGAGTGTGAGGATGACAGGGAACGTGGTGCTGTGGGTGGAATGACACTGTGTCTCTGTACAACAGTGCCAGAGGTTCTTCCATGGCGATCCTGTGAGGAAGCCAAACCAGCTGTGTGTGAGCTGGAGGAATAGGCTACAACACGAGCTGAAGAGGTGGTATGTGGCGCTGTATTGGCCTAGGTCTTCAGTGTGTCTTTGTAACTCCACCACATGCTTGGTCCGCACATGTTTCCACATATTTGTGGTATTGAGGTTGCTGACACTTTCCATCTTTTCACTTTCTGATTACACAGCTTGCATTTGACAAAGCAAATGTCATCTGCAACTGTGTCAAAAAAGGACCACGCACTGCAAGTCCTGGGAGCGCCCGTTTTGGTTTTTGGAAGAGGCATGCTCCTAATGGGTGCCAAAGTGGAGGCTACAGGCAACCGAGTCTGCCCCCTCCCTCTCCCTCCTTTTTTGGCCGTTCAGGGAATCTCTTCCTCCGAACTGCTCCCACCACCTTCCTGTACTTCACGCCATGATGGGTCAAGGACCTCATCATCTACACTACCCTCTTCAAACGACTGCTTCTCCATGGTAGTCTCGACAGCACAGTGCGCACCAGAAAGTGGCACCTGAGTCTCATCATCAGATGCGTACTGAGGTGTGCTGACCATAGGCACTGGCCCACCCGCCTTTTCAGATTCAGAGAGACAAAGCTGTTGCGCATCACTGCATACTACCTCTTCTTCAAATTCTCGAATGCTGCTTGGCTGGCCCCCTCTTTCCAAGCCAACAGTTTCAGAGAACAGAAGTAGAGATTGCTCCTGTCCAGGGCTCTCTGACTGCCTGGGCAATTTGGCAGGTGGTGAAGAGACAGATGGGTGCTCTACAGTGCTCTGGACCTGAGAGGATCTGGAACTAATTGAAGTCTATGTGTTAGCTGCCATCCATCCGACAACGGCTTCAATTTGTTCGTCCCGCAGCAGTGGGGTACGGCGAGCTCCTACAAAGCTGCGCATAAAGGACTGTTCCCTGGGAAAACTGGGGAATGCTGAGTCACTCGTGCCCACAGCAGGCACAGAATCCCCACGTCCTCTCCCTGCAGAAACTCCACACCCACGACCACGTGCCTTACTCCCTGCCTTCTTCATCTTGGTAGACTGATATAGATAGGCAGAAAAGTACTAAGGGCTTAGTGTGCTTATTCCTGAACAGCTGCTAACAGGTATTTTCACAAAAATACACTGGATGTGCCCAAAGATGTAAAACCGATAGTATCACAAACTTTTTGTAGCTATTACAATGGAGGAAGGTAACCTACAATGCAATAGATAAGGCTCCAAAAAATAGGCTAATACTAATCTGGCTGGGGCTGCAGGGCACAAGCCAGCAGAAAGGCTCCTCTATCTACTTCTATATAGTGTTTGCAAATATTCTAGCTGGATACGGATGGAACCACACTAATAGGAGAAATCAGGAAAAATGAGCAGCACTAATGCAAAAAAGGACAATGTATGAGGCAGTGATGCACGCTGAGTGGACTACAACCGGAGGTGGCTGGCTGCAGAACACACTACAGCGTGAGCTGCACTCACACACAGAGACCTCGCAGACAGCCGTGAACAGCGCTGCAAGGCAAAAGAAAGCTATACAGTGGTTGATAAAGTAGCCTGAGTAAAGCACAATATAGCAAATCGCTAGGTCACACTGTCCCTCAGAACAGTAGCGTCCTATCCCTAACTGAATTCACAGCAGAGTGAACCCAAAATGGCGGCGGCGACTTTTATAGTGCATCATGACATAATTTCAGCAGCCAATCACAGCCATGCCAGTAGTTACATGCCTAACATGCACAGGATGTGCCCACACTTCTTAGGATCCTCATTGGCTGAATAAAATCAAACTGGCTCATTGCATTATGGGAACTTCCGATTCCGGTATTCGATATACTAAAAGTATCGGAACTCAGTATCGGAATTCCGATACCGTGAATATCAGCCAATACCCGATATTGCAGTATCGGAATGCTCAACACTACGTCTGATCCGCAAGAGTACAAAGTGGATACATAGAGAGAGAGGAAAGAAAAAAATATGTGGCCAGTTATAATGTCACGCTGAAAGACTGATGTTAATGCAGAGTAACCAAAACTCCACTAGATGACAGCAGAGTGGAGAATGGGCTGAATATCCTGCAATGAAGCTGACCAGCAGAAATACAGCCGAGCAACCACTAGGTGGCAGCGGAATAGTAAGAGGGCCAAGTCAATACCAAAAGTAAACGCAGTACAAAGGAGGAGTCCAAAACCCAGAGTCAGTAGAAAGAGCAAAAGGTCAGTGTCAGTCAATAGCAGAGGTATCAGAAGGGAGAGACAAATCAAGTCAGGAATGAGCTAAAGTCAAATACCGGGGAATCCAAACACACAGGGAAATAAGGAGCGGGGGCGGTTAGGAGGAACGCCAACAGACAATGGTAAAGTCAGATGTATGCAGCAGGACAGATCCAGAACTCACCAGAGCCAGCTACACACGCTGAAGGTAAGCAATATAACTGGCACTGTACACAGGTTGCAACACAGAGAAATAGCAGACCGTGGACACAGGAGTGAGGAAGAGAAAATTAACCCCTCACATGACCAGACCGGGAAAGGAGAGACAAGACAAAAACCCGGCCTGCATCATGACAGTCCATTATTCTGTATGGAGCATTATATGTATGGAGCATTATATGGGGTCCATTATTATGTATGGAACATTATATGGGGTCCATTATTCTGTATATTCCATTATTTTGTATGGAACATTATTTGAGGCCCATTATTTTGTATGAAGCAATATATGGGGCTCATTATACTGTATGGAGGACTATGCGGTTCACTTAATACTGCATGGATGACTATGTGGTGCCCATAATACTGTAAGGCATTATACTATATCTTTATTTCTCTGCCGTATCTGTGCATCTTGCAATGTGGTATGTGTTAAAGGAGCCCACAGACACTTCCGCCCAGGGACCCGAAAGCCTGGAGCCGACCCTGGCAGACACGATGTTTCACTTGCAGAAAACCTGAGATTCCAAAACAGTAGAAACCCCCACAAGTGCCACCATTTTGGAAACTAGACCCATCAAGGAATTCATCTAGAGTAGTGTTGAGGTATTTAAACCTGTAGGTGTTTCGCATAACTTTTTAAAATGTAGCTGTGAAAAAGAATATTACATTTTTTCGGCTAAAATGTTGTTTTAGGCCCAAATTTGTAATTTAGACTTAAATTATTACTTCACAAAAGAACAAGGATTTTATTGATAAATATCTCAATAGAGGTTTAATACCTATGGGTAGTGATGAGCGAAAAAACTCATTGCTCGGGTTTTCCTGAGCATGCTCGGGTGTCCTCCGAGAATTTTGGCGTGCTCAGAGATTTAGTTTCTGTTACAATAGCTGCATGATTTGCGGCTGCTAGCCAGCCTGAATACATGTGGGAATTCCCTAACAAACAGGCAACCTCCACATGTATTCAGCCTGTCCAGCAGCCACAAATCATGCAGCTATGTTGACACAAACTAAATCTGCGAGCACGCCAAAATACTTGGAGGACACCCGAGCATGCTTGGGAAAACCCGAGCAATGAGTATACTCACTCATCCCTACCTATGGGCCTACAAGTCCAGATATTCCCCTCTTTTGTTGTTGACAATATGGGCTTTATGTCCAAATGGAAATCCTTGGCCACTAATTGCTCCTGTGGTTTCATGGAACCATAGATGCAGTTGGATGAACATGCCTTGAAGGATGTCGAAAAAGAAATTGAATCGATACAGAACAAGCTCAGAGTTGAGCTGTCCATGGGAGCAATGAACAAATGCAACTCTGATATGGAGGCTGATTTCTCCAAGTGGGTAAAAAGAAATTTGAATCATAAAAAAATTCCAGAGAGATTCAGTGCACCTCCACAGCAATAAGATGTATAGATGGGGGAGTAATACCAATAGAAAAAAACTGAATAAAAGATGACTCTCCACCATCAGACTGAGATAAGAAATCCAAATCACATGATTTACAGGTGATTAACCTGTTGTCACATGCTTTATCTGATGCACAATATGATGTACTTTGATTGGGGTTAACATTTGTACCCAGTGACCAATTTACTTTCTTTTACAGCCCTAAAGGACCTACATCTCTTTTGCTGAAAACTAATACTTCAAAAATTATATCATCGCTCTGAATCCGATCTTGACTGTGAGAATGAACAAGAAGCTCTGATAGCATTAGAAAAATGGAAAAACCTCTTGAGATAACAGATGTCTGGGATAAGAGGTCGTTTCCCTGAATCCCTCTTCCCATTATTTGCACATTTCCTCCTTTCTCTTTATGTTCACAAGTAGAGATCTTTATTAAAATGATGGTTGAAAACTTCAGAAGAGATTCTACTGGACCCCTCAATAATAACTTCACAAAAAAAACAAAGGGAAGCCCTTATGGAATTGAAGTTTTTGGCTTCTGATAAGAGGGGAAATGTTGTGGTCTGATCCATGGAAAAATATGAACAGGAAGCCTTTCATCAGCTTTGACACAACGACACGTACCAAAGCCAATGTTATGCTGTGACTGTACATGAGATAGGGAAAAGGACTCTTCAATGTCCCTCAGGCTGGGGCCCTAACTATCTCTGTTCCAAAAAGATACCTCTAAAGGTGAGGAGGTTTGGGTCTTGTGCCTCACTTGTCTCCTGGTACTTCCTCAGCTGTCCCCACCCCCTCCCCTGGAAGCCCGGGTAAGAAATGATAGTGTATCAACACAGGACAAACAGGGATAACAGAAAAGTCACTATCATACAAAAACACTCACCAAAGGAAAGATATACAGTATATAGGGAAGCAGAGGAATATAACAACCAAATAGGAATAGGACAAGGAGAAAAGCATACTTCCAAATACAGCATACAACAGTCTCCAGGAAGAACAAACGACCTCCAACTCAGTACAGCAACTACAGGAAACCAGGAAGTAGACCTTTCACTGGCATGGAAGAGAAAGCCAGGCCAGTTTTATAGAAAGAGGGAATGACCAGATCAGGAGCAGCTAAGAGATGGAGCTGCATTTTTTGTAATCAGCATATAATGGGTCATTAACCTCTTCAGCACCAATAGGAAAAAAGTCCATTTAATATGAGACACAAAACGCACAGGCTAAATGGACCTTTGATTCACAAAACGTAATGACTTTCTTACCCCCGATCTCCCAGAAGAACACTCGTGACAGTACCTCGGGGCCAGGTTTATCTGGATGGACCAAATGGAAGGACCATATCAACTTACTGTATCAACCATGCCAGCACCAACATTCCCTCCTCTGAACTATACCCCTTCCAATTTACCAAGTACTGTACAGAATGTTGAATCATGCAAGAAGCAATGATTTTCGCTACCTGAAATTCGAAAATGCTATCAATAATAACAGGTGGCAGTGGTAAAGATGACGGTTCCACAGGTGCAACAAATTTTTTAAGTAAAAGTCTGAGTAAAACATCATGGGTCTTGGAAATCGGAGGAATCTTGAGACGAAAATCTACAAAGTTGATTACGTGACCACCTTGTGAGGGCCAATAAACCTAGGACCTAATTTCCAAGAAGGAACATGCAGCTTAATATTTTTGGTGGACAGTCACACTCATTCATTCACTCTAGGTCTGGACCTGACAACTGTTTATTATCAATAATAAGTTTGTATTTGTCCCCCATGATGTTTAAATTGTTCTGAACCCCTTCCTATACCAATCAGAGCAAAGAAAAACAATTATTCTTCCACAGGAACCCCGAAAGATTCATCTTTACTGAAGGTACAAAATTGTGGATGGAAGCCAATGTGCCAAAAAATGCCAACTTACTAGTAGACTCGCTGCAACAATTATTCAAAGTAAACTCAACCAGTGGTGAAAAAGAAGACTAATCCTCCTGGTTATCCGAGGTCTCCAACCTTTGGTTTAGGCATTCAGTCTGGCCATTAGTTTGAGGATGGAACCCCAAAGAAAAGGATAGATGCATCCCTAAACAAGAACAAAACAATCTCCAAAATTTGGATATGAACTGGGCCCCCCCCCATCTGACACCACACCGGAGGGAACCCTGTGAAGATTCATGATCTCAGTGACAAACACCTGAGCCAGTGTCTTGGCATTAGGGAGAGAAGGTAAAGTAATAAAGTGCACAAGTTTACTAGACCTATCCACCACAACTAAGATAACCATTTTACCAGAGGAAGAAGGAAGATTTGCAGTGAAATCCATAAATAAATGTGTCCATGGTCTTTGAGGAATGGTTATTGGCAAAATATTCCTAGATGGTTGAGCATGCGGGCTCTTGGAACGTACACAGACACTACAGGAGGTCACAAAGTGAACTACATCCTTACGCATCCTTTTACACCAAAAACGACAAGAAAGGAGGTCCAAGGTCACCTTACTACTGGGTGACCAATCAGAGCTGAGTTATGATGTGCCCCTATAATTTTGAGGAGCAGTTGTTCAGGTACAAGCAATTTCCATGAAGGATCAGCAGGGGCGTCCCCCCGAGCCTTCAATATCTCACCCTCAAGCTCAGAACACACTGCGAAGATGATCACCCGTTCTTATAACATAGGGACAAAATCATCAGTACTCCCACCCCCAGGGAAACTCCAAGACAAATGATCTACTTTGATGTTCTTAATCCCAGGATGGGATTCTTGGAATTATTGGAATTTATCCTAACCCTTAACTTTTTTGTTTTCAAAGTCCATTTTTATTTGGAGAGGCAGGGAACTGCAATGGGGGCGGCGTGTGCCCCGTTGTATGCTAATTTATGTTTTTTTTTGGGAGAGGATCATTTTCCATACTGAGATTACACATAATATTGATCAGTTATAATCCTGGTTTCAATATACAGACGATCTATTAATCATCTAGCAGGGCTCTGATTTTGAATTTTGAATTGATTGACTCCCTTGAATCATTGAACATCAATCAACTCAACATTAAACTCATGAGTAAGTCTGCTTAGTGCAGTCGAAACGCATCGACTGGGTCATGTCGACCATGAAAATTTTCTTTTGTATGCACTATAATTTCTTTTGAAAAATATAGAGGAAAATCCAGTCCTGTTGAGCCGGACTCCAATTTTTTCCAATATCCTTGATGTAGGCCAGGAAGAGGCCGATGTCTGAGCCCCAGGTGGATGAGCAAAGAGCAACTGGATGAGCTGGAATTAAGTTTTTATAATAGACATGATGGTACTCCTGAAAATAATGTGACAAAAGGGACATGTTAAATCACAATGTGTCCACTAATTAGCATGAGAGACGTCTACAATCTTGGAATCAGTGAGTGGGCCTGTTAATAGAGCAACAGATACTCACTGTGCTGTTTGGTGATATGGTGTGTATCACACTCAACATGGACCAGAGGAAGCGAAGGAGAGAGTTGCCTCAGGAGATTAAAAAGAAAATTATAGACAAACATGTAAAAGTTAAAAGTTATAAGACCATCTCCAAGCTGCTTGATATTCCTGTGACTACAGTTGCACATATTATTCAGAAATTAAGATCCATGGGACTGTAGCCAAACTCCCTGGACTTGGCCGCAGGAGTAAAATTGATGACAAATCAAAGAGTCGGATAATACGAATGGTAACAAAAGAGCCCAGATAAACTTCTAAACAGGTTAAAGGTGAACTTCAAGCTCAAGGAACATCAGTTTCAGATTGCACCATCTGTCGTTGTATGAGCCAAAGTGGACTTCATGGGAGACGACCAAGGAGAACACCATTGTTGAAAAAAATATCATAAAAAAGCCTGACTGGAATTTGCCAAACTACATGTTGACAAGCTACAAAGCTTCTGGGAGAATATCATATGTACAGATGAGGCAAAAATTGAACTTTTTGGCAAGGCACCGTCAACTCAAAAACATTTCCTATATCATTCCTTTAGAAGGAATCTCAAAATGTACTCAAAATGTAAGTGCATAGATATCTAATATTCTGGATAGCTTACAGTACCACATTTTTTGTGGCTTGCCAATAAATATATATTTTTCATATATGATTATATGGCCAGTAAATATATTTTATTTACTCATTTATACCTTACACATTCCTCTTGCACTTATCATTTTCTATGTTTGATTTTATTTTTTATTATGGGTGTGTGCCTGTCTCCTACATTGCCACTGCACACCTACTTGTACTATCTTTATGTGACTACTCTTATCATTGTCCATTTTTCAGAGGTTTTCTTTCTGACAAATGTATAGTGCTAGAGAAAGAGTCCCATAACTAATATTCCAACACCTGGCATCTCTAGAATTGTTTTCTCCATTCCCTGACCTGTTGCTTCATTTCTATTTCATAGCTTGTACTAGAAATGCATAGCTCCTTCAAATGTATCATGCAATCAATTGTTCTTTGTCACCTCCATGTTAGGCTTACAGAGTTTGAGCCAAGTGTCAGTTTGCTGTGACCAGATTCTCTCGTGTTAAGGTACTGTCACACTTAGCGATGCACCAGCGATCCCGACCAGCGATATGACGTGGTCAGGATAGCTGGTGCATCGCTAAGTGGTCGCTAGTGAGCTGCCACACAGGCAGATCTCACCAGCGACATCGCAGGGGACTGGGGTTGCTACTTACCTGTCACACTAGGCGATCCTGCGTCCTCCCGCCCGGCTCCACGCTCGTTGCTCATCTCTCCGCAGGAAGCTGATGACGAGAAACAGTCCTGGACGTTCTCGCGCGATCAGCGATTACCAGCGGGGGAGCCGGTCGTAGGTAAGTATCAGACATAGCGATATCGCTAGCAATATCGCTATAACGCCACAAGTTTTAGCGATATTGCTAGCGATATCACTTAGTGTGACAGTACCTTTAGAGAATCACAGGAATGGAGAAGACAGAGATCTTATTTTCTCCATTGTCTGAGTCCGAGTGCAGTCTGATGTTTTATACGCACCCAAAGACTTGAATGAGTGCACATGGGCCATTACCTGACGCACTCACAGCATGCTGTGATTTTTTTCTCATGCTAAATCGGCATTAGAAAAAAAAAGTGCTACTCAGCACTGCCCTGTAGTATAAAACATCGAATAGCACTCAACCGTGTTATAGAGCATGCTCGTGTGAGAGAGCCTATACAGACATAGAATAGTAGGACTGTAGCAGGTAGTAGCAGCAGGTGGAATTCTGACTTATGATGAGCTATTTGGCTGCAAAAGGCCCATATATTGTTCTTGCACAGGGGTTCTTTTCTGTCTGTCTGCTCTTTAGTAGTAGGAATGAATAGTTATGTCAAACTGAGCAGAAAAATTGTGGCAATTGATAAACCTTTTTATAGACTTGATCTGTATGCATGTGCTTCAGAAAATGAACTTGAAAATAGTTAAAGCACACATTATTAATGCAGTCCTAATAGCATTTATTAAAAATAATTGAAACTGTTGCCCATCTATAAGCTTTTTATTTTTGCATTATTATATAAAGTCAAAATTTTAATTTTATTTCATGTTCATCCATTGTTCCTCATCCAATCAATAGTAGTCTTAGAAATACCACCATTCAACAAAATGTCCCTAACCTTGCCAAGTGCTGATCTAATTATAAAAGCCTATTAAAAGTGTGTGCTTCAGTTCATCATATGGTCATTTAAAAGATCACAGATCATGAATAAAAGCAGACCGACTGGCACAAAGACAGTGAAGATTCCTATCTTGACAAATCTAATTGTCTTTATGATATTGTGGATAGGCGGTGTGCTGAGCAAGCATTTTGGTTTATGACTGATTTCTTTTGTCTTCAAAGCCAGCATAAATCCTATAGATCCTGAGGAAATAATTATAGATAAGTAAAAGGCGCTTAGAGCACATTGATTGAGAAGAGCTTAAACTTGATTCATGGCTCTCTATTTTTTTCCTTTACAATTGTCTATAACA
This sequence comes from Dendrobates tinctorius, assembly GCF_039654945.1. Taxonomy (NCBI): domain Eukaryota; kingdom Metazoa; phylum Chordata; class Amphibia; order Anura; family Dendrobatidae; genus Dendrobates; species Dendrobates tinctorius. The sequence goes on along the minus strand of NW_027361779.1, from coordinate 4,959,768 downwards.
CGTAAAAAAAAAGAACAAGGACAACAATATAATGACACCTATATAAAAGTCTGGAGCAGTACATGTAAATGTAGATGTCAGAGGAATAATATGTGTGCTCGGGTCATTGATTTTTGCTAAAGTGATGTGCTTGGAAAGAAAAGGGTGAAACACATAAAAATCTACCTGTGAAGAAAATACAAAAGGGATTAAGATAACAATAAGGTATTATCAGCAATAGGTGTGCTTCAGCCTCTATAATAGCAGGGTTTATCTCTGACTTGGCATCCACTATGTTAGAATGTCTATGTTTAACCACCTACTGTATGTAATCAGACAGCTTAAAAATGTGCAAGGACACATCCAGGGAGAGTTTGGAAACATTTCTAAGAATTCCTTGGATGTGGCTTATGTTTTTTAAAAAAATCACTTCATAAAAGTCATATTTCTTAATCTTGTAAGCAATTTTGTTACTATACATTTTTTTTGAAACATTCATAATTTTTTTTTAATATATAACACTAAATCAAAGGATTCAATTGTGCAAAATCGACAGAAAAATAAATAAAACATATGTATACAGTATTTATTACAATTATTACCCTTACTGCCACTGCATTTTTTTTGCTCTTGTTATTTCATCCCTGTTTTCCTAGAGCCAAAAGTGTAGAAAATAAAATTTGACTTGGGTCACCATATTCTGAAACCTTTTCTTTTTTTTGTCCACAGAGTTGTGTTGGATTCTTTCTAAGCAGGGCATCGAATATAAATATGACAGACCAAGATTCCTTTATTAAGCTCTGGCTGCTATGATAATCCAAGCTCTTTCTACCTCCTGCTCAAAAATATTTCCAGAATCCATCCTTTCCTCAGCCCTCAATCTACTAAAATGCTTGTGCATGCCCTCATCATCTCCCACCTCGACTACTGCAACATCCTTTTCTGTGGTCTCCCTGCTAATACCCGCACCTCTCCAGTCCATCCTTAACTCTGCCGCCCGACTAATTCCTCTCTTTTCTCGCTACTCCTCTGCTTCTCCCCTCTGCAAATCTCTTCACTGGCTCCCATTCCCTCAGCGTATCCAGTTCAAATTACTAATACTGACCTACAAGGCCTTCTATAACCTGTCTCCCGCATATGGGGCCCGTTACACATAGCGATATCACTAGCAATATCGCTGTAACGTCACCGATTTTGTGACGCAGCAGCGATATTGCTAGCGATATCGCTATGTCTGATACTTACCTCCGACCGCCTCCCCCGCTGGTTATCGCTGGTCGCTCGAGAATGTCCTGGACCATTTCAAGTCGGGAGCTTCGCGTGGACGCGGACGGGAAGACGTCAGGATCGCCGCATCTGACAGGTAAGTAGCGACCCCCGACCCCTGCTATGTCACTGGTGAGATCTGCCTGTGTGGCAGCTCACTAGCGACCACTTAGCGATGCACCAGCGATCCATATCGTTGTCAGGATCGCTGGTGCATCGATAAGTGTAACGGTACCCTATGTCTCTGAACTAAACTCCCGATACCTTCCCTCACGTAATCTCCGGTCCTCACAAGACCTCCTTCTTTCCTCCACACGTATTCGCTCCTCACCCAACCGCCTCCAAGACTTCTCCCGAATATCCCTTATTCTCTGGAATTCTTTGCCCCAACAAGTCCGACTATCAACCACATTTGGATCCTTCAGATGGAACCTGAAAACCCACCTCTTCAAGAAAGCCTACAGCCTGCAATGACACCGCTACCTCCTTCTCTCTCACCACTACCGGTGATATCACATCAACCAACACCAGAACTGCTGCAACCCACCAACCTACTGTCTCCTTCCCCACCATCCTGTAACATGTAAAGGTACTGTCACACTTAGCGATGTACCAGCGATCCCGACCAGCGATATGACGAGGTCAGGATCGCTGGTACATCGCTAAGTGGTCGCTAGTGAGCTGCCACATATGCAGCTCTCACCAGCGACATAGCAGGGGTCGTGGGCCGCTACTTACGTGTCAGATGAGGTGATGAAGACGTCCTCCCGCCCACGTCCATGCGTCGCTCGTCGTCACAGCAGGAAGCCCAGCAGGAAGCTGACGACGAGAAACTGCCCAGGACGTTCTCGCGCGATCAGCGATAACCAGCGGGGGAGCGGTCGGAGGTAAGTATCAGACATAGCGATATCGCTAGCAATATCGCTATAACATCACAAAAAACAGTGACGTTATAGCCATATTGCTAGCGATATCGCTTAATGTGACAGGCCCTTAAGCCCGAAAGGCCAGGGTCCTCTCTCCCCTCTGTTTCAGTCTGTCATTGTTAGTTTGTTTACTGCAAGTGATATCTGCAATTTGTATGTAACCCCTTCTCATGTACAGCATCATCGAATCAATGGTGCTATATAAATAAATAATAATAATGATAATCCATCCACTTGTCTAAACCAGTGTTTCCAAACTCCAGTCCTCATGGCCCCAACATATCATGTTTTCAGAATTTCCATAGTATTGCACAGGTGGTGGAATTATCAAGGTATCAAGAATTCTCTCACATGTGCAATACTATGGAAATCCTGAAGCAATGACTTGGGTAGAGCTGTGAGGACAGACAGGATGTTGGGAAACACTGGTCAAAACACTTAGTGCCACAGTTGCCACCTTCGACAGCAGTCGCATCCTTTTAGGAGTTGTCCACTGATAAACTAAGTTCATTTACATCAACCATACGGTCCTGTCACACACAGTGATCTCGCTAGCGAGATCGCTGATTTTGTGATGCCACAGCGATCTCTCCAGCGAGATCGCTGTGTGTGACGGGGATCAGCGACTGGCCCCCCTGCTGGTTATTGCTGATCATGCTCAAGCGGCCTGGGCCGATTTTCGATCACTGGTCTCCCACTGGCCAGCAGCGCATCGCTGCGTGTGGCAGCGAGAGACCAGCGTGTACACCGGTTTCCAAGGTAAACAGCGGGTATCCAGGAGCCGCAGCTCCTGGATACCCGACGTTTACATTAGAAACCAGCGTCCAGCGTGGCTGATCCCATCCATGTCGGATTATTGGTGGGATCGCTGGGACATCGTTATGTGTGACGGAGGCCTTAGTCTAACTTATTTTTCCTGGGTCATACATTCTGTACAAATGAGGCTTTCCTGTGTTAATTTATTGTTACTTTAAAATGAATAAAAATAGGTTTTGACAAAAAGGTAGAATATACTGTAACTTTGACATAATTAATGAGATACAAAACATTTAAGATTAATGACTAGGTAAAGTCTTCTGAGACAACTATTTATATTTTGTACCTAGAAATGGTAGTTGTCGTGTCCTAGTTCTTTGGTTAACTGTGATTCATGTTTACTGCATAAGAGCTATTTTTAATAATACAATATAGATTAATCTCTGAAGACATATGCATACCTAAATAGTGCCTACTTCATATAAACTTATACATTTATTTATGGAGCTCCAGTTTTGTCACAACTTTACTTGTTCCCTTAAAATCCCCATCCTCAGGATTTTATTAAATCTAAGCAATAGTGTTTTATTCCTGTATTTTTGAGGTAGAATTAAAAATAAAAAAGTTGTACAATATTTTTTTACATTTTAAATATTTATGTCACTTTAAAATAATACAATTTCTTAAAAACTTTGTCAAAAGGTAATGTACCAATGAGCTGCTCACTTTGTATATTGTAGAGTTTATAAATGAATTAGTATATAAAGTTCTTACTACCACAGAGAAAACAAGGGGACAGAAGAGAGACAAATGAAAGTAAGGATTATCTCACTGTCCCTATGTTGGAAGCACGCATATTATATTATAACATTAGATTAGCAAAAATAATAGGTTTTAAATTAATACTGTAAACTTATATAAAGAGCAAAGAATTGTATTGCTAAGCAGATAAGTAGCACCAAGTTGCTTAGTTGGCATGTTAGGAACTAAGGTTGTACCATTAGTATAAGTGCATAAATACTTATATCACAGGTCACAGCTTAGCAAGATAGAGAGAAAGCCATAAAACAGGGAAGAAACTGCAAAGTCTTGTACACTTGATGCACTTTTTTGCCATGATTTTCAGAAAAAGTGATAAAAACACAGCAATTTTAACCACCTCCCCATTTGATGCAGGTTAAGGCAATGAGCCCACAACTTTTCTTGCATATGACAGCGGATTTCATCAGCTGATATGTATCCCTAAAACCCGCGGGTGGAATCGCAATCCATCCGTGGGTATTAACATGTTGAATGATACTGTCAATCTCACAAACCCCGCCCATCAGCCCCCGTGTTACATGACCATGGGTCGCTCATAAGTTGGCATGACAACCTGGGGTCTGCAGAAGACCCCTGTGATTGTCATCGCTGAATTGCTTTGAGTGCAGCCCAGTGGCTGGCACTCACAGCATATGAACATATGGGCACTGTTATGTATAGCACAGATGATCAGATGATCACAGCTTCTAGTCTCCCATAGCTATTGAAGCCAGTAAAAAGTAAATAAAAATAGATTTTGAGCATTTTAAAAAACATAAAAGTTTAAATCACCCCTCATTCAAAATAAAACAATTGAAAAAAAATAAATATATATACATATTTGGTATTGCTGCTTTTAGAATCGCCCGATCTATCAATGTATAAAAAGAATTAATCCGATTGGTAAACAAGAAAAAAAAAAAAACGCTGGAATTACATTTTTCAGTCACCGTACCACTGCATTAAAATGCAATAATGATAGATCAAAAGATCATACCTACACCATAATAGTATAAAAAATAAAAACTTCAGCTTCGCACTAAGAAAAAGCCCTCACCCAGCACAATATCACGAAAACGGGAGACACTACGGGGTCTAGGAAAAAAATTTGGATTTTTCTTCCCCACTTAAATAAAAAAGAACTTATGCATGTTTGGTATCTACAATCTCATAATGACCTGGAGAATCATAATGGCAAGTCAATTTTAGCATTTAGTGAACATGGCAAAATAAAAAAAAACAATTGTAGAATTGCACTTTTTTGCAATTTCACTGCACTTTGAATTTTTACCCATTTTCCAGTACACTACATGGTAAAACCAATGGTGTCATTCAAAAGTACAACTCGTTCAGCAAAAAATAAGCCTTCACAAGAGCATATTGATGGAAAAATAAAAAAGTTATGGCTCGGGGAAGAAGGGGAGCCAAAAACAAAAACTCAAAAATGGAAAAACCCAAGGTGGTGAACGGGTTAATTTTGTCAAAATCACAGGAAAAAATGCATCAGGAGCACATCACTTGAACACAGCCAAACACTGCACTTCTATATCGCGGCCCCATTGCTTTTCTTGATGCAATCATGGGAAAAAATGCATCATTTTACAGCAATTTTTGAAAAATATTGACAAAATCCTTGTGCTTTGACTAGAAGAATAGAGCTGATCCAATACAGGACATGACTAAAGGCCCTTTTACATTTAGCGATGCACCAGCAATCCGACCAGCGGTTCGACCCGGTCAGGATCACTGGTGCATCGCTAAATGATCGCTAGTGAGCTGCCACACAGAAAGATCTCACAGTGATGCAGCAGCGACGCAGCGCACGATACTCACCTTTCACACACAGCGATCCTGACGTCCTCCTGCCCGCCTCCACACGTCGCTCGTCTCACACAGCAGGAAGCCTCAGCAAGAAGCTGACGACGAGAAATGGAGCCGGACATTCACGCGCGATCAGCGATAACCAGCTGGGGAGCCGGTCTGTGGTAAGTATCACACATAACGTCACAAAATCGTTGACGTTATAGCGATATCGCTATGTGTAAAACCCCCTTAAGACCGACTCATTTATCAAACAAAAATATCACTACTCTAGTGGCATAAATTTTGCTAGAAGTGTACTCCAAACTCTGAGTAGACTATGCTTCTGGCAGAAGACCCTTGCATAATTCATTATGATGCTTGCTCCTCTCCAGTCACATGCTATATCACTATGCCCCTTCATTAACACTGGTGTGTTCAAAACAAGTATTATAGAATTGTCTTCTAAGGGCTCATACTCACTTGCGAGAGACTTGCACGAATCTTGTGCGAGTCTCTCGCATGAAAACCCGGCACTGCTGCCGGCACTGGGACCGGAGCATGCGGCTACATAGAAATACAAGTAGTCGCACGCTCCTGTCTGAGCGCCGGCGGCAGTGCCTGGTTTTCATGTGAGAGACTCGCACAAAAATCGTGCGAGTCTCTTGCAAGTGAGTATGAGCCCTAAGTTTCAGAATTGGAAGACTTCAGTATAATCAATTTTTTTTGTAAGCACACCATTTGTGTTCAAACATCGAAGGAACTTGAGGACTATAAAAATACAAGACACATATTTCACAAAGGGGAGGAGAGGTCATGTGGACCTCTTTTGTTAATATATAAATAGCTAATTTTGAGAAGAGTTTACCAGGCATTTACCATCAACTTTTTTATATGGAAAGATTTGCTTTTCTTGCATTTTACATATTGATAAGTGTAAATACAGTGATAAATGGACTATTTTAAAATCACATCTGGATTTTTTTTTTTGCTATAAATCCTATTTTATAATTTTATGGTGTGATCTTTCTTTTCTTATTTGCCTTAGTATGGAACAAGCCTGTTTTCTTGCTGCTGGAAAACATTTGAATTATTTTCTTAGGAATTTTATGTTATTTTGTACAGTGGGGTGCATTCGAAATGCTTTGTTCACATAAATCCATTTAGATGCCATTACTGATTCAAGAAGCTATTGTCTACATCCTAGAGCTGGTAAATCGTTTTACACAATAGGAAAGTAAAGTGTGTATTGTATATGGAAATAAAAATGCTACAGAAAGTAAGTCGTTTACAACATCAGAAATGTGGCAGCATGGCATGTGTAATATGCCAATGCTGCTATTTTGAACACCACACAAATACATTCATGGAACACGGAACATTATCCTTGTCAATCTATAGTATCCACACCAGTAAGGTAAATACATCAGTTGAAGAAGTAGGAAAATAAATGATAATGCAACCTCTAATGCAATGCTAAAATTATGTCTTTAACTGATTAAAATATTTTCTATGATGTAAAAATTGTTATGGTTAATATTTTATACCTTGTTTTGATTATTATTTAGACTGCTCTATATATAATAAGAAAAATCAAGCATTAAAAGTTATAGCAAAATGTTTTTGCAAGAAATATTCTCTCAGCACGGACAAAAGAATGTTTGTAGATTTGTATCTATTAAACACTTGTTTCTGTGATAGAGAGAGAATGAGACTGACATTGGATTTATAAACAACTTGTGTTAAGAACACCTGTAGGTTAGATAAGCATATACAAAATCTCAGATACAGATACCATGTTATACAAAAATAGTCCTAAGGTTGTCAGTCGGGACTAATGTGGGCTAAACCCTATGGAACTCCCAGATAACATTAGACTTCAAGAACACAGAGCATATCACCACCAGAGAAATACACAATGGTTAAAATGTATATTTTTAGAATCACAATAAATTATGACAAACAATCAATAACGTTTATCACAGAACAATTAGATCATAGAATCATAGAATCATAGAATTGTAGAGTTGGAAGGGACCTTCTGGGCCATCTGGTCCAACCCCCTGCTCAAAGCAGGATTCGCTAAATTATCCCAGTCAGATGTCTGTCCAGCCTCTGTTTGAAGACTTCCATTGAAGGAGAACTCACCACTTCTCGTGGCAGCTTGTTCCACTCATTGATCACTCTGTCAAAAAGTTTTTTCTAATATCTAATCTGTGTCTCCTCCCATTCAGTTTCATCCCATTGCTTCTAGTCTTTCCTTGTGCAAATGAGAATAAAGTTGATCCTTCTACAATGTGACAGCCCTTTAGATATTTGTAGACAGCTATTAAGTCTCCTCTCAGTCTTCTCTTTTGCAAACTAAACATTCCCAAATCCTGCAACCTTTCCTCATAAGACAGGGTTTGCAGACCGGTCACCATTCTGGTCGCTCTTTTCTGAACTTGCTCCAGTTTGTTGATGTCTTTTTTAAAATGTGGTGCTCAAAACTGGACACAATATTCCAGATGAGGTCTGACCGAAGAGGAGTAGAGGGAAATAATGACTTCACGTGATCTAGACTGTATGCTTCTGTTAATACATCCTAGAATTTCATTTGCCTTTTTTGCTGCTGCATCACACTGTTGACTCATATTCAGTCTGTGATCTATTAGTATACCCAAGTCTTTTTCACATGTGCTGTTGCTTAGCCCTATTCCTCCCATTCTGTATATGCTTTTTTCATTTTTATTGCCCAGATGTAGTACTTTGCATTTTTCCCTGTTAAAAACCATTCTGTTAGTTGCTGCCCACTTCTCCAGTTTATTTATATCTTTTTGAATCGTCTCTCTCTCTTCTCTAGTATTAGCTATCCCTCCTAGCTTTGTGTCATCAGCAAATTTAATCAGTTTACCCTCAATTCCTTCATCTATATCATTGATAAAGATGTTGAACAATACAGAGCCCAGGACAGAGCCCTGTGGTACCCCACTTGAGACATTCTTCCAACTGGATGTGCAGCCATTTACGACCACTCTTTGGGTCCGATCACTAAGCCAGTTATGAATCCACCTAACAGTTGCCTTGTCCATTCCATACTTAGTCATTTTTTCAATACGGATTGTATGAGATACTTTGTCAAATGCTTTGCTGAAGTCAAGATATACTATATCTACAGCATTTCCTTGATCCACCCAATCAGTGATTCCGTCATAGAAGGAAATTAATTTAGTCTGACATGACTTATTAGTTACAAAGCCATGCTGACTCTGTTTAATCACTTAATTCTTATCCAGGTACTGACATACATGTTGTTTAATAATTTGTTCAAAGATCTTTCCTGGTATAGAAGTCAGACTCACCGGCCTATAGTTGCCTGGGTCCACCTTCTTCCCCTTTTTGAAGATAGGAACAACATTTGCTCTTCTCCAGTCTTCTGGGACTTCTCCTGTTCTCCAAGAATTTTCAAAGATTATGGAGAGGGGTTCAAAAATTTCTTCTGCTATCTCCTTCAGTACTCTGGGGTATAATTCATCTGAACCTGGAGACTTGAATTCATTTAGGTTAGCAAAGTGTTTCCTCACTATCCTTCTGTTTATAGATTTCCTGGATTCTTCTATTCCCTTAATAGGACAGTGAAGAACAGTTGATGTTACATTTCCTTTCTGAGAGAAAACAGATGCAAAATAGGAATTTAAAAGTTCGGCCTTCTCAACATCCTGTCTTACCATTTCATCATTTTCATCCTGTAAAAATCCTATAGCAACTTTGACTTTTCTTTTACTTTTGACATATCCCCAAAATCCTTTATTATTGCTTTTGACATCTCTTGCAAGCCTCAATTCATTTTCAGCTTTAGATAATCTGATTTGTGCCCTGCAGGTTCTGCAGACAGCATTATATTCTTCTTTAGATATGCCTCCCTCTTTCCATTTTATAAACATTTTTTTCTTCCTTTTTAGCATGTGCTTAAGTTCTGTGTTCATCCATCCTGGTTTCCTTAAATGCTTCCTATTCTTCCCTCTTTTCGGAATTGTTAACAATTGTGCTTTGAGAATTTCATTTTTCAAGATTTCCCATCCTTCCTGGACATTTTTGTCTTTAAGGATATCCAGCCATTGGATCCCTCCAATTCTCTTTCGGAATCCCTTAAAATCTGCCTTTCTGAAATCTAACCTTGACGTCTGAGTCTTCACAGGTCTTCCTCCTCTAGTTATCCAAAATTCTAAAATAGCATGGTCGCTACCTCCTAGGGTCCCAGCCACTTTTACCTCCTCAACCATTTCCTCCCTGTTTTTAAGGATTAGATCCAAGGTAGCAGTTCCCCTTGTTTTCTCCCCTACCTTTTGGAAGATAAAGTTGTCAGCAGAGGATAAGAATTTCCTTGACCTGTTAGTTTTGCCTGAGAGAGATCAAAACAGAGCTATTTGAATCCAGTTATGGGTGCAACAAAAATATGGTGTCACCCCACAGGCACAAATATGGGGAAAGGGAATCACAGAACCAAAGCCCCTACTCAGGTATATATGTAAGGTGACAGTGCAACAAATTCTATGAAAACTATATAGTTTGAGGGAAGCTCACAACCACCACCTAGGTAAAGATGTATAGTATTATGCATTTTCTCAGGTCAGTGACTAATAAGGTTTTTAAAGCCTAAGTAGCGAAGAAGCTATAGTCCCATTATTGTTCATGTCCGTGTGTGTAGACACACGCCCCTACGTGCATTTTGCATAAGCTTCCTCGGGAGGCCAAGATGAGAGAGACCTGTAATTGACATCATAGGTAGACCACAACTATGAGAGTCAAAATGAGTAAACAAATCCAGAAAATCATCTTGTTTGATTTGGCAAGATTTATTTTGCAAATTATGGTGGAAAATAAGTATTTGGTCATTAACAAAAATTCATCTCAATATTTTGTTATATATGCTTTGTTGGCAATGACAAATGTCAAATGTTTTCTGTAAGTCTTCACAAGGTTGGCACACACTGCTGGTGGTATGTTGGCCAATTCCTCCATGCAACATAGACTTTCAAATCCCTCCAAAGGTTTTCTATGGGGCTGAGATCTAGAGCTTGGCTCGGCCGCTCCAGGACCTTCATATGCTTCTTACGAAGCCACTCCTTCAATGCCCTGGTGGTGTGTGCTTGGGATCATTATCATGCTGACAGACCGATCCACGTTTCATCTTCAATGCCCTTGCTGATAAAAAGAGGTTTGCACTCAAAATCATGATATATGGCCCCATTCATTCTTTCATGTATAAGGATCAGTCGTCCTGGTCCCTTTGCAGAGAAACATCCCCTAAGCATGATATTGCCACCCCCATGCTTCACAGTAGGTATGGTGTTCTTTGGATGCAACTCAGAATTCTGTCTCCTATAAAAAACATGAGTTTTGTTTCTACCAAACAGTTCTACTTTGGTTTCCTCAGACCATATGAAATTCTCCAAATACTCTTCTGGATAATCCAAATGCTCTCTAGCAAACTTCAGACGGGCCCAGACATGTACTGGCTTAAGCAGAGGACACGTCTGGCACTGCAGGATCTGAGTCGGTGGTGGTGTATTGTGTTACTGATGGTAGCCTTTGTTACGGTGGTCCCAGCTCTATGCAGGTCATTCACTAGGTCCCCCATGTGGTTCTGGGATTTTTGCTCACCATTCTTGTGATCATTTTTACCCCACGGGGTGAGATATTGCTTGGGGCCCCAGATTGAGAGAGATTATCAGTGGTATTGTATGTCTTCCATTTTCTTATTATTGCTCCCACAGTTGATCACACCAATCTGCTTGCCTATTGCAGATTCAGTCTTCCCAGCCTGGTGCAGGGCTACAATTTTGTTTCTGGTGTCCTTAGACAGCTCTTTGGTCTTCATCATAGTGGAGTTTGGAGTGTGACTGTTTGAGGTTGTGGACAGGTGTTTTTTATACTGATTACAAGTTCAAACAGCTGTTATTACTACAGGTAATGAGGGAAGGACAGAGGAGTCTCTTAAAGAAGAAGCTATAGGTCTGTGAGAGCCAGAAATCTTGCATGTTTTTAGGTGACTAAATACTTATTTTCCACCATAATTTGCAAAATAAATCTTGCCAAATCAGACAAGGTGATTTTCTGGATTTGTTTTCTCATTTTGACTCTCATAGTTGTGGTCTACTTATGATGTCAATTACAGGCCTCTCTCATCTTTTTAAGTGGGAGAACTTGCACAATTGGTAACTGACTAAATATGTTTTTTCCCCACTGTACTTCTGCACTCAGTGTACAGGAGGCACCATGCTGATATCATTGTGCTGCCTGTGTCATTCCGTAAGAGACACAAATGGAACACCAAAGTTAACAGGTTGACTCTCAGTGTAAGTAAAGCCAGTGGTGGTTAGGGTGAATTACACCGTCTGGAAGGGAGTAGACACAATTATAGTGGAGTTACAGAGGAGGTATAATTTTGTGTTGAAGCATACATGGGGCACTGTTACCTTGTAAAGGCTGTGATGGGTTGAAACGCTTAGCTGCTTCTTCAGGTAAAATACAATAGAAAAACCTCGGCACACAAATTTTGATGAATCCAAAAATGAAAAAACGGACCAAATAACCGTGTCATACAGATAGTCAATAATTAATCAACGTTTCGGCCGTGAAGCCTTTATCAAGATTTTATCTGAAATAAATCCAGAAATTGAAAATCACAATATATAGTTCAAGCAATATAGTATTTTACTTAATAAAACAATTCTAATGAAATTATTTCCATATATATATATACTGATACAAAATAAGTACCTCAGTATTCCACCACAGGGATAAACCATAATCATCTCATAAATAACCATATCCATTTTATATAAAACACTGATTTAGTGTCATACAAAAAAAATAATCTGATACCTGTATGAATTATGGTCCTAACACGTAAAGTTTGAATTCATCATATGCTCATATCACACGGATGAATGTGGGTTACCTTTTATCAGAAAGATACAAACATAAGTGTCTATATTCTTAAAGACAGAGAACACAGTGCGCTCCAACTGGAAAGACTGCTCACAGAGAATATAGAAAAAGGGCAAAAGAATACATGTACACATACCACCAATAGGACAGTTCAAAAGACGGGCTGACAAGGGCCAGTGACCGGTGAAATGTGGTCCGCAGACGCCCTGTAAACACCAGCTTCCTTATATGCCAGTGATGAAAAACACTTCCGGAGTAAGTGTCGGCGTACATGAGAACCGACTGCGCATGCACCATCTAAGGCTGACGGAGATATCCGAAGTGTACAAGCGCTGTGGAGCCGAAGATAGCCGAGAATTTCCGAAGTTCATGTGTGACCGCTGCCTGTGTTCAAGAAGATAAGGTGCGCAGACACCACGACCGATTCATGAAGACTCATTTATCGCGGGTATTTGCAGTTTGTAACTGACAAGAAGATGAGAAAAAAGAGATTATTAGTAAAAGAGTAATCCCAATTCACTCCGATATAAAAGATTTTCTAAACAAAAGAAAAGAAGGGGGAAATAATAAGAACCATATATCAGATTATTCTTTTATAATAAAAGAATCAAAGTCACATCATACATTATGCCAGGGCACACCTTAGCAGAATACCATAAATAAGGTTACGTTTACTTTGGACATTATCTAACCGTAAAAAACATGCTGTAAATACAGGTAGACACAGGAATGCTTTGGTAGTGAAACACCTGCTGGTTTATTAAAATCAGTATACACCAAGGCAGGATGCAAGAAAACAAAAGCAGAGCCTTCCAGACTTAATGGAAAGCAAAGCAAATTAAGTAAATCAGAGACATTTCTCTGCAGGTATTACCTGCAGACACCTTGCCATGTCTTCCGCTCCTCCTGGAGCCACGTGGGAGTCCTTCCTCTCCCAATACACTACACAGACTGTCTCTCATGTCCTGTCATTTAACCAGGACCATGTGATGATCACATGATCGTGTCATCACTGCAGGTCCTGCTAGTACACATGCCTGTCAGCTCTGCAGGAGGGGATATGGTGAGCATCCTCTCTCCCACTCTATGGGCGCTCACTTTAAACCACCCCATGAATAACTTTAAATTAACCCTCTGTTAGCCCATAGCGTGCAGGAGGCAAAAATATCCTGGTTTTACATCCCTGACCCAAGTATGTTAAGTGACATGTATCTCCCCTCATAGATTGTACCAGAGACTCTGTCACAAGGCAGAGAGAGGACACTTACCATATGTAGGTGCAGAGGCCATGCTATAATGATGTTGAGGAACAAAACAAAACTATTAACTTGAGGTGACATGTTCTGGGGAGGCAAAGAGTGTGCACTGATACCACTATTACTATACAGTGCAGTACTACCTTGTTGAGGCAATGATGGGGCATAGTATTACTTTATTAAGGCAAGGAGAGGGCAATGTTATCTTGTAGATGCTCAAAGGGGGCACTATTACCATGTGGAAGCACATATGGGATACTGTTACTGTGTGGAGGCAAAGTGGCGGACACTATTGCAATGTTGAGGCACCAAAAGGGCATTATTACTACAGTTGTTGAAAACAGTGTTTCCTATTCCTGATTCCCTATTCTTTTGCATGTTTGTCATATTTAAATGATTAAGATCACCAAACAAATTTAAATATCAGACAAAGATAACACAAGTAATCACAAAATGCAGTTTTTAAATGAAGGTCTTCCTTATTAAGGGAAAAAGAAATCCAAACCTACAGGGCCCTGTGCGAAAAAGTGATTGCATCGCCATTAAAATTGAAATTAACTGTGGTTTATCACATATTTGGGAAGCAGAGTTCAAATTCCCTAGCCACACGCAGGCATAATTACTGCCGCACCTGTTATCAATCAAGAAATCACTTAAATAGGACCTGCCTGACAAAGTGAAGTAGACCAAAGTTTCTTAAAAGCTAGACATGTCCAAAAAAATTCTGAAGCAAAGCAATTGAGACCTATCAGTCTGGAAAATGTTCTAAAGCAATTTCTCAAGCTATGGGATTCCAGCAAACCAAAGTGAGAGCCATTATTCACAAATGGCAAAAACATGGAACACTGTTGAACCTTCCCAGGAGTGGCCGGCCTACCAAAATTAACCCAAGAGCACAGTAATGTCACATTCAAAAGGTCACAAACGACCCAGTAACTACATCCAAATAACTGCAGGCCTCAATTGGCTCAGTTAAAGTCAGTGTTCATGACCCCATCATAAGAAAGAGACTAGACAAAAATGGCCTGCATGGCAGAGTTCCAAGATGAAAACCACTGATGAGTAGGTTATCACTCGAGTATCACAGTGCTTGTATGTGCTTGTTACTCGGGAAACAATGGGTGGTGCGCGAGTAAAAATCTCTGCCACGAATCTTTGGCACCTGCTACACAGCTAATAAGCATAGTACCAAAGAAAACAACCAAGAGTATAATCCAAAAAATATAATTTATTCAAAATACTTTTGTTTTAAAACATTAGATCACATTGAATACAGAGGCCACTGAACCACATTAATGTGACATAGCAACTGGTGTATACAATTAACCATGTATCAAAATAGTGTGACACGCCCCCGGAAGAAGCTTGTTGCGAAACGCGCGTTGGGGTGGAGGAGGCTGCGGCGCCCACTGATTACTTTGCACACAGTGTTCAGGTATTGTTTTTCATAGCGATATTTAACTTCTAATTCTTTGGCTTACTTGGTAGCTGTTTATTTATTTCTATTGATTTACGGACATAGACCTTTGTGTCATGTTGCCGGTACATGCAGCTATTTATATATATGATCTTATGCTATTAGTCTTTCATCTATATGAAGCTCTATGATATATACATTAATTATACATTACCTGCAGTTGTTTATATTTGCTAGGATATCCGTGCGCCTCCTATTGGGCATTTTTGAGTTTTTGTGTTTTTTATGTGTTATTAATAAAGATGTTATTTTAATTATTTTTCTGGATCTCTTCATATTTTTCGGCCATGTTTTTACGTGGGTCCGGAATAAGGTTTTGATTGAAAATTAAATGCTTGTAAAAACAAAATATTATTGCCTAAATGTGTGTGCAATACCTTGGCAAATATACCCAAAATAAATAAATTACCTTTTAAAGTAAAAAGAGAGTGAACTAAATATAAATGCCGAGGATTGTGGGCCAAAATCAAAGCAATAAATGGAAAAACATTTGTAAACCAGACTTACATGGAACCAGTGGCTGTCAAATTGACCCCAACGCACGTTTCGTGTCTCACTTCATCAGGATATATGTGGACAATATTGTAACAGCTAATAGGCATGCAGGGATTGTCTGTGAGTCACTGTAATGTCACAGCCATCTTGGTTTCTAGCAATACTGTGATTGTACTTTGCTCTGCCCTCAACAGTGCAGAAAAGTACGCCTGAGCAGGAGCGCGATGCCGGGGAGCGAAGAAGAAAGCAGGAGGGCGGTGGCGCAAGAAGATGGGAGGCGCCGGATCCAGACCTGCGATTGCCTAAAAATAGCCCTTCATAACAGTTGTGGTTAATTGGGATTGGTAAATTCTTGTCACTCTAGGAAAATGCATCTCTTAAGGTACTGTCACACTAAGTGATGTACCAGCGATCCCGACCAGCGATATGACGCGGTCAGGATCGCTGGTACATCGCTAAGTGGTCGCTAGTGAGCTGCCACACAGGCAGATCTCACCAGCGACATCGCTGGGGACGGGGGTTGCTACTTACCTGTCACACTAGGCGATCCTGACGTCCTCCACGCTCGTCACTCGTCTCTCCACAGGAAGCGCCGCAGGAAGCTGACGATGAAAAACAATCCTGGAGGTTCTCGCGCGATCAGTGATAAGCAGCAGGGGAGCGGGTCGTAGGTAAGTATCAGACACAGCTATTTCGCTAGCAATATCGCTATAACGTCACAAGTTATAGCGATATTGCTAGCGATATCGCTTAGTGTGACAGTTCCTTTAAGCACATACAGCTGTTCTTACAAGTAAAGTACTGTGCAGCAAAAATGAAAGCAACATGAATAAGTACATGTAATGTTTTGGGAGGACGATGTTAAACTGAATCAGTTAATTAAATCAAGGACTATTTCAGATTTTGCCTACATGTACTTGTTGGTTTAAAAAAAAGGGCTTTTTTTCTCATTAATATGGCAGAAATGTGCACAGTTTCACAAAAACCTATGACTCCATACTGTGTGTGTGTATATAATATAAATAACTCCATACTGAGTGTACTATATGTTGCCTTGATAAGGCAGAATGTTAAGTATTCTGATAAAAAAGGAACAAATATTAATCTTTATACTCTATAATATCGAAGGCATATATAAAGAAAGTGTATCTGTCAGTAGGTTCAACTCTACATGAGCATGCAGATCGTAATAAGCTGAATAAAACGAAACCTTGAGATCTTCAATCTGGACCTTATTCTCTGGAATAAAATGTCGATGATATCTTATTCCAGAGAAATCCATA
The DNA here is from genome assembly GCF_039654945.1 of Dendrobates tinctorius. Lineage (NCBI taxonomy): Eukaryota > Metazoa > Chordata > Amphibia > Anura > Dendrobatidae > Dendrobates > Dendrobates tinctorius. The sequence continues at coordinate 4,942,796 of NW_027361779.1, read as the reverse complement.
TTTTTCTCATTTTTACCTTAATGACCAGGCCAAATTTTATACTTGAATGACTTTATGTGGCATACCACAGTCCGCTGAAAAGAAAAAAAAAAAATATAATATATGGTACCCCTGAGATATACAGTACTATATGTATAAAGGAAGCCACTATTCACTTTCTGCAAATTTTGTTAAGAATTATCATGACATTATAGCAAACCATCATCAAGCTGTAATTCACATCACAATTACAGAGTAGCCATACATAGACACATGTAGCAGAAACATCTTCCGAAAAAGCAGTGGCTGGGAGCCTGGGAGGCAATCTGTGTGGCAATTTTCAGCCTGGGAGGCAATCAGTGTTCTTCAACTTGCGGTGGCCCACTTTTTGGCCTTCTTATCTCTGGTTGCTCAATTAAATCAGCAGCGATAACAGGCTTTATAAACAGGATGGTACATAAATGCGGGAACAGAATGAAGCTTGCTGCATAGATATGGGAGTAGAATAAAGCTTACTGTCTATATAGACAATGTAACAGAAGCAAGCTGGCTACATAGTAACATAGTAACATAGTTTTGAAGGCTGAAGGAAGACCTTATGTCCATCTAGTTCAGCCTATTTTTAGTGCAGCTGTTCTGCATTGTTGATCCTGGGGAAGGCAAAAAACCCACAGAGTAGAAGCCAATTTTATCCATAGGGAAAAAAATTCCTTCCCCTAAGCTGGGTCAACCATCTACCTATAATATTCTGTTATTCGTAACCTTCTATTCTGTTACTCACAAGAAAAGCATCCATTCCTTTCTTAAGTTCATTCAGTGAGTTGGCCATAACCACTTCCTCAGGAAGAAAATTCCAGAGCCTCACTGCTCTTACCGTGAAGAACCCTCTTCTATGCTGGTGCAGAAATTGTCTTTCCTCCAAACGAAGAGAATGCCCCTTTGCTCTTGTCACAGTCCTTGGTACAAACAGTTCATTGGAGAGATCTCTGTATTGCCCTCTGATATACTTATACATATATATTAGGTCTCCCCTAAGTCTTCTCTTTTCTAGAGTAAATAGACCTAATTTTGATAACCTTTCTGGGTATTGTAGTGAACCAACTCCATTTATCATTTTAGTAGCCCGCCTTTGGACCCTTTCAAGTTCAGTAATGTCTTTTCTGAGCACCGGCGTCCAAAATTGCACACAATACTCCAAGTGTGGTCTGACGAGTGATTTGTACAGAGGGAGAATTATGTTTTCATCTCGTGTCCCCAGACCTCTTCTAATGCATCCCATGACCCTATTTGCTTTGGTGGCAGCTGCCTGACACTGACACTGAGCACTCCAATTTAGCTTCTTATTGACTAAGATGCCTAAGTCTTTTTCCATGTCTGATTTCCCCAGCAGTTTCCCATTTAGTAAGTAATTGTAGCATCTGTTTCTCCTTCCCTTGTGCATAACCTTACACTTATCTGTGCTAAACCGCATTTGCCATTTTTCAGCCCAATTCTCCAATTTACACAAATCTGTCTGTAGTTGCAAACTGTCCTCCTTTGTGTTAACTACCTTACATAGTTTTGTATCATCTGCAAATACTGATATTTTACTGTGTAAGCCATCCACTAGATCATTAATAAATATATTAAATAGTAGGGGGCCCAAAACAGAACCCTGTGGTACCCCACTAGCAACCCTGCCCAATCTGAGTATGCACCATGAATAACCACTCTTTGTTTTCTATCACTAAGCCAGCTACCTACCCATCTACACACATTTTCCCCTAGCCCAAGCTTTCTCATCTTACTTACCAATCTTTTATGTGGGACAGTGTCAAAAGCTTTAGAGAAGTCGAGATAAATGACATCCAATGATTCTTCTTGGTCCATTTGAGAGCTTACATCCTCATAGAAGCTGATCAGGTTAGTTTGACAGGAGCAATCCTTCATAAATCCATGTTGATATGGAGTTAAACATTTATTAACATTGAGATATTCCATAATGATATCCCTTAGAAACCCTTCAAAAATTTTACCCACAGCAGATGTTAAGCTTACCGGCCTATAGTTTCCAGGTTCCCTTTTACACCCCTTTTTGAATATTGGTACCACATTTGCTTGCCACCAATCAAAAGGAACAGAACCTGTTTCTATAGAGTCTTTAAATATAAGGAATAGAGGCCTGTCTATCACATTACTTAACTCCCTTAATACCCGAGGGTGAATGCCATCAGGGCCTGGTGATTTGTCAATTTTAATCTTACTAAGGCGGTTCTGCACTTCTTCCTGGGTTAGGCAGGTAATACTTAATGGGGAGTTTACATTATCACTCTGCCTTTCCCCTGGCAAATCCTTTTCCTGTGTGAACACTGTTGAGAAAAAAGTATTTAAAACATTTGCTTTTCCCACATCGCTCTCTATGCTTTCACCCTCATTGTTCTTTAAAGGGCCGACACCATCGATTTTAATCTCTTTACTGTTTATATAATTAAAGAATAGTTTGGGGCTTGTTTTACTTTCCTTAGCAATGAGTCTCTCAGTTTCCACCTTTGCTAAATGTATTTGTTTTTTACACATTTTATTTTTTTCTCTATAACTTTTTAATGCTTCTTCATTGCCTTCTTGTTTTAGCTTCCTAAATGCCTTGTTCTTATTATTTATTGCCCTTTTTACATCCTTATTTAGCCACATTGGGTGTTCTCCTGTTCCTAGCCCTTTTATTTCTGTACGGTATGGCTAGCTCGCAGTGGTGTGTAAAACGGATTTAAATATTTCCCATTTATTTTCTGTGCTCCTATTTTTGAGGACATTGTCCCAATCAATTCGGCGAAGGTCCTCTCTAAGCTGATCAAACTTTGCTTTCCTGAAATTCAGTTTTCGTTACCCCCTTCCAGGGCACCTTACTGAAGGTAAGACGTAAGGTAGACGTGAGAATGGAACCAAGATTACTACATAGATAAGGGAACTGAAATGAGCTTACAACAGAGCTATGGGAGCAGAACCGAGCTTACTTCCAAGCTCTGGGTGCAGAACTGAGCTTACTACAGAGATATAGGAGCAGAACCAAGCTTACTACAGAGCTCTGGGAGCAGAACCAAGCTTACTAAAGAGCTCTGGGAGCAGAACTGTGCTTACTACAGAGCTCTGGGAGCAGAACCAAGCTTACTACAGAGCTCTGGGAGCAGAACCGAGCTTACTACAGGGCTTTGGGAGCAGAACCGAGCTTAAAACACAGCTCTGGGAGCAGAACCGTGCTTGCTACAGAGCTCTGGGAGCAGAACTGAGCTTGCTACAGAGCTCTGGGAGCAGAACTGATCATACTACACAGCTCTGGGAGGAGAATTGAGCTTACTACAGAGCTCTGGGAGCCAAACCAAGTTTAATACAGAGCTCTGAGAGCAGAACCGAGCTTACTACAGAGCTCTGGGAGCAGAACCAAGCTTGCTGCAGAGCTCTGGGAGCGGAACGGAGCTTGCTACAGAGCTCTGGGAGCAGAACCGAGCTTCCTACACAGCTCTGGGAGCAGAACAGACCTTACTACAGTGCCCTGGGACCAGAACTGAGCTTGCTACAGAGTTCTAGGAGCATAGCCGAGCTTACTACAGAACTCTGGGAGCAGAACTGAGCTTAGCAAAGAGCTCTGGAAGCAGAATCGAGCTTACTATACAGTTCTGGGAGCAGAACTGAGCTTACTACAGACCTCTGGGAGCAGAACCGAGCTTACTTCAGAGCTCTGGGAGCAGAACCGAGCTTACTTCAGAGATCTGGGAGCAGAACCAAGCTTACTACTGTACAGAGTTCTGGAAGAATAACCGAGCTTACTACAGAGCTCTGGGAGCAGAATCAAGCTTTTTACAGAGCTCTGGGGGCAGAACCGAGCTGACTACAGAGTTCTGGGAACAGAACCAAGCTTACTACAGAGCTCTCTGAGCAGAACCGAGCTTATTACAGAGCTCTGGGAGCAGAACCAAGCTTAATACAGAGCTCTGGGAGCAGAACCGACCTTACTACAGAGCTCTGGGAGCAGAATGGCGCTTACTTCAGAGATCTGAGAGCAGAACCAAGCTTAATACAGAGCTCTGGGAGCAGAACCGAGCTTACTACAGAACACTGGGAGCAGAACTGAGCTTACTACAGAGCTCTGAGAGCAGAATGGAGCTTACTACAGAGCTCTGGGAGCAGAACGGAGCTTACTACAGAGCTCTGGGAGCAGAACAGAGCTTACTACAGAGCTCTGGGAGCAAAGTGAAGCTTACTACAGAGATCTGGGAGCAGAACCGACCTTACTACAGAGCTCTGGGAGCAGAATGGAGCTTACTACAGAGCTCTGGGAGCAAAACAAAGCTTACTACAGAGATCTGGGCGCAGAATGTAGCTTACTAAAGAGTTCTGGGAGCAGAAGAGAGCTTACTACAGAGTTCTGGGAGCAGAATGCAGCTTACTACAGAGCTCTGGGAGCAGAACGGACCTTGCTGCAGAGCTCTGGGAGCAGAACTGAGCTTACTACAGAGCTCTGGGAGAGAACGGAACTTACTACAAAGCTCTGGAAGCAAAACGGAGCATACTAAAGAGCTCTGGGAGCAGAATGGAACTTATTAGAGAGCTCTGGTAGTAGAACGGAGCTTACACGTTTGCTGTACATGTTTTTCACGTACCAATAGACTTGTATTGGCCCTTGACATATGTGCTGCTTGAATAAAAAATGGAAGTCTCTGTGCGGTTCACATGGACACACATTCCAGGTAGATAGATGGACATGTGAGTAGTCACATTGGTTATAATGGGAACATAGGGTACCAGTGGAAAAATTTGGGTATGAAACCTACCAGATTCACGGACATGGGCAGGAGGCCTTATGGTGACAGAGTTTCATCATGTTGCAAGAAGGGGTAATTTCTGTTGTCTTTTCCTAAACATGGAAAGACAAAGATCTCGAACACATATGTGAACAAGCACTTAGAGATTGTGTTGTGCTCTAAATATATAAATTTTTACAAATACACTACAATACACTATTACATACACGCATCTTACAAACATACATACAACTCCAGAAACAATGACATGCAAACACACAGTATGGCAGGGGCGTTGCTGGGGTCCTAAAGATTAGAGGCCCAAGGTCCAAAGTGCATGTCTCCCATATGACCCCCTATAGCAATTTAATATAACATGTATAAATATATAATTACAGTATACCACAGTTGCTAACCAAAAACACGCAATAAAAAGACCAAAGTTATCAAAATTACTACTATAAAAGACTGAAACAATTCTGCTACACAATGTCCACTCCCATCACCACTACACAGCAAATACATATTATAATATGACCATTATCTCTGCATAGCAACAAATTCCACACAAAGACAAATTATACTACCATACACCTTCTACAACATAATGACTAAAACACATTAAGCTGTAAGTATATACTGTATTCATAAAAAAAAAAAACGCTATCTATAGTAACTTACAGATGACGTTCATTCTGATTCAGGTTGATAACTTTTCCCGTCTAGTCCATCTGGCCTAGACCGACATGACAACTCCTTCCAGCAACGACCCGTCTGCACAGATTACAAAATAAACACATTTCATGTCTCAAATTCCCTGCACTGTTCCCATATATTCCCAACCTACATAAACTTCCCATCCTGCATTTTCCTGAGGCGTTTAACACTGACCCCAATATTTTAAAAAATTGTGTGATTACTATGATTACTTCCTCCCCCAAATATGAGAAAATAGAAAATATTAATGCCCCTACTGTGCAAAGGCCTTGTACGCTCCTTTGAAAGATACAGTACAACATCCCAAGTGCTCCCTAACGGCGACAAATACCCTTGAGTGTCCACATAAAATTAACAATGCCTCCCACAAAAAATAATGGAACCTGAGTGCCCCTATCAAAATTAATAATGTCCCATTTAAAACAAATAATGTGCTTTGAGTGCCCACACAACTCTGTATATATAAAATGATGGTCCTACAGCACTAAAACAAAATGATCGCTCCCAAAGGCCTTAATTATACATTTGAGGACCCCAAAGCTCCCTATTTATTGTGAAATGGCTACACAGCCCCCTATATACAATATGATGTTCCACTATGTCTCTATATATAGTTGGAGGCTTTAGAGTTTCCTATATATTCCCGAATTGGTGCCCACAGCTCCCCACAAATAGAGTGATGGCTTCAAAACCCCCTATATATAGTCTGATGGTCCCACATCCTGTGTGTGTGTATGTGTATAAGTATACATATATACATACAGTGGGGCAAAAAAGTATTTAGTCAGTCAGCAATAGTGCAAGTTCCACCACTTAAAAAGATGAGAGGCGTCTGTAATTTACATCATAGGTAGACCTCAACTATGGGAGACAAACTGAGAAAAAAAAATCCAGAAAATCACATTGTCTGTTTTTTTTCATTTTATTTGCATATTATGGTGGAAAATAAGTATTTGGTCAGAAACAAAATTTCATCTCAATACTTTGTGATATATCCTTTGTTGGCAATGACAGAGGTCAAACGTTTTCTGTAAGTCTTCACAAGGTTGCCACACACTGTTGTTGGTATGTTGGCCCATTCCTCCATGCAGATCTCCTCTAGAGCAGTGATGTTTTTGGCTTTTCGCTTGGCAACACGGACTTTCAACTCCCTCCAAAGGTTTTCTATAGGGTTGAGATCTGGAGACTGGCTAGGCCCCTCCAGGACCTTGAAATGCTTCTTACGAAGCCACTCCTTCGTTGCCCTGGCGGTGTGCTTTGGATCATTGTCATGTTGAAAGACCCAGCCACGTTTCATATTCAATGCCCTTGCTGATGGAAGGAGGTTTGCACTCAAAATCTCACGATACATGGCCCCATTCATTCTTTCATGTACCCGGATCAGTCATCCTGGCCCCTTTGCAGAGAAACAGCCCCAAAGCATGATGTTTCCACCACCATGCTTTACAGTAGGTATGGTGTTTGATGGATGCAACTCAGTATTCTTTTTCCTCCAAACACGACAAGTTGTGTTTCTACCAAACAGTTCCAGTTTGGTTTCATCAGACCATAGGACATTCTCCTAAAACTCCTCTGGATCATCCAAATGCTCTCTAGCAAACTTCAGACGGGCCCGGACATGTACAGGCTTAAGCAGTGGGACACGTCTGGCACTGCAGGATCTGAGTCCATGGTGGCGTAGTGTGTTACTTATGGTAGGCCTTGTTACATTGGTCCCAGCTCTCTGCAGTTCATTCACTAGGTCCCCCTGCGTGGTTCTGGGATTTTTGCTCACCGTTCTTGTGATCATTCTGACCCCACGGGGTGGGATTTTGCGTGGAGCACCAGATCGAGGGAGATTATCAGTGGTCTTGTATGTCTTCCATTTTCTAATTATTGCTCCCACAGTTGATTTCTTCACTCCAAGCTGGTTGGCTATTGCAGATTCAGTCTTCCCAGCCTGGTGCAGGGCTACAATTTTGTTTCTGGTGTCCTTTGACAGCTCTTTGGTCTTCACCATAGTGGAGTTTGGAGTCAGACTGTTTGAGGGTGTGCACAGGTGTCTTTTTATACTGATAACAAGTTTAAACAGGTGCCATTACTACAGGTAATGAGTGGAGGAAAGAGGAGACTCTTAAAGTAGAAGTTACAGGTCTGTGAGAGCCAGAAATCTTGATTGCTTGTTTCTGACCAAATACTTATTTTCCACCATAATATGCAAATAAAATGAAAAAAAAACAGACAATGTGATTTTCTGGATTTTTTTTTCTCAGTTTGTCTCCCATAGTTGAGGTCTACCTATGATGTAAATTACAGACGCCTCTCATCTTTTTAAGTGGTGGAGCTTGCACTATTGCTGACTGACTAAATACTTTTTTGCCCCACTGTACATGCACACACACACACACACTTCCCTGTCCCTTATCGAATGCCTTGCACATTTTCTAATTGATAGGTCTCTGGAAACCATGTTTCTCTGATTAATTGAAACTCATTTTTTTAATACAAAAAAAATTTTGGTCACCTGTAGCAGGCCAAGAACGTTTTCTAAATTTGACACTACCGTAATTTCACCCAAAGCACATTAAACTGTATGCATTACAATAATCAATTTTTGGAACAAAAAAAGACCTAGCGGTTATAGTCAGCCTCTTCCCTTGCTCCAACTGCTGTCCCTAGGCTAAATTCAGTATGTATCGCATAGAAACAGCAAAGCAAGATTAGCCCTGAGAAGGACTTTTAGTATGATGGTTCAGCAAAGTATCACCACTAGAGGACTCTGATGCCTAAAACTGTGCACACAGTAATGCCACTACCTAGATTGATTTGGCATTACAGTGAATGACAGGCAATTCCTGTATGTCTATTGGCTTTGTAACAGTCACCATGAGGGTTTGGGATTTGAACATTCGATCCGAGCACCAGCTAATGCTCGACGAGTGTCGAGCAGCCAAATTCTCACGTAATACCGGAGTATCACTAAAGGGCATGTCACACTAAGAGATATCGCTAGCAATATCGCTATAACTAGTGACGTTATAGCAATATTGCTAGCGATATCGCTGTGTCTGATACTTACCTACAACCCGCTCACCCGCTGGTTATCGCTGATCACGCGAGAACATTCAGGACTGTTTCTCGTCGTCAGCTTCCTGCGGCGCTTCCTGCTGTGAAGACGAGCGACGCGTGGAGCCGGGCGGGAGGACGCAGGATCGCCTGGTGTGACAGGTAAGTAGTGACCCCCGTCCCCTGCGATGTCGCTGGTGAGATCTGCCTGTGTGGCAGCTCACTAGCGACCACTTAGCGATGTACCAGCGATCCTGACCACGTCATATCGCTGGTCGGGATCGCTGGTACATCGCTAAGTGTGACAGTACCTTAAGAATGTTCACTCATTATTAGTGAAAATACAGGTGCTTCTCACAAAATCTACTATATAATCGTCTCATTCTGTCTGTCTGTAACGGAAATCCCGCAGCGCTGATTGGTCGTGCCCAGCTGGCTGCTACCAATCAGCGCATTCGAACGACGCACGCCTCTGTCGGGAGATCTGCAGCGCGGGGAGAGATAGAGAGAGACTCTAGAATACCCAATGCGATAGAATCGGGCCACCATCTAGTTAGAATATAACCAAAGAATTAATTTATTTCAGTTCTTCAATACAATAAGTGAAACTCATATATTATATAGAGTCACTACAAACAGACCAAAAGAATTTTCAATGGAAAAGTTTGTTGAACTGTAAAAAACAGGAAAGGGAAACAAAATGATATCCAAGGAATTGATAATGCCAGTCAGCAGTGTTCAAACTGTGATTAACAAATGGAAAATCAGGGGCTCTGTATAATCAAAACCACGGTCAGGTAGACCAACAAAAACTTAATCCACAACTGCCAGGAAAATTGTTTGGGATGCAAAGAAAAACCCACAAATAACATCAGCTGAAATACTGATCTCTCTGAAAACTAGAGGTGTGGATGTTTCAATATGCACAATAAGGAGGCACTTGAAGGAAAATGGGCTGAATGGTCGAGTCACCAGAAGAAAGTCATTGCTGACCAAATGCCACAAAGTATCTCTCCTACTATATGCAAAATAGCACAGAGACAAGCCTCAAAACTTCTGGAACAAGGTAATTTGGAGTGTTGAGATCAAAATTTAACTTTTTGGTCACAATCAACGTTACATTTGGAGAGAGGTCAGCAAGACCTATGATGAAAGGAACACCATTCCTACTGTAAAGCACGGAGGTGGATCGCTGATATTTTGGGGATGTGTGAGCTACAAAGGCACAAGAAACTTGGTCAAAGTTGAAGGAAAGATGAATGCTGCACATTATCAGCAAATACTGGAGGCAAATTTGCAATCATCAGCCTGCAAGCAGCGCATGGGACATACTTGGACGTTCCAACATTGCAATGATCCAAAACACAAGGCAAAATCGACCTGTTGTTGGCTACAGCATAACAAAGTGAAGGTTCAAGACTGGCCATCTCAGTCTCCTGACTTCAATATCATTGATACACTCTCATGAGATCATTAGCACACAGTTCATGCTAGACAGTGCAGGAATTTACAAGAACTGGAGGGTTTTTGCCAAAAAGAGAGGGCAGCTTTACTATTTGAGAAAATAATGAACCTCATTCACAACTACCACAAAAGACTTCAAGCTGTCATTGGTGTTAGAGGGGGCAATAAACGGTATTAAGAAATGGGGTATCTGAATGTTTTATCAGGGTCATTTGGATGTTTTGGGTTGTCATTTTGATTTACAAAGAGAAAGCACAGTAGTTTGACAATATATCACTTCACCCAACCACTAACCATGAGTGGAGAAAAAGTTTTGGTGTAATCATTCATATTCTTGGAAAAAACGCCAAGAAAGCAAAATTTATGCCGTGGTATGTAAACTTTTGAGCACAACTGTATATATAGTGTGATAGCACCAGTTCCCTTTATGTGTATATGTATAGTATGATGTCCATACAGCCCATTCATTTTGGAAATAAAGTTTATACTCTCCTCATCCTGATTCCCAACACCGGAGCCTACGGCTTCTCTTCTGATCTGCAGAGCAGAGCGGTACAATTACATTATTGCGCCACCTGCAATAACGTACGCTAATGTCTTAAAAGACAACCTGCGAGTTGCACTGCCATGTACTGTGATGCGGCCAACAGCAGACACGGCTGCGTGCAGTTTGCTGTGCAAAGCCATGTTAATCACACTGCAGGTGTCCAGCCAGCCCTCTACAGCTGCTGGGTGAGCATACTGGGGGTGCCTCCCTGCTCCTCAGCCCAGCCCACTCCTGTGAAAGCATGTCACAAAATTGTGCCTCTTTTTCCAAGGCTACTAATCTTACACTACTTATTGAGAAGGTACAAAAATCCAAGATCACCTCCATTTGGAGTACAGATCAACACCAGAGCATTTCAAATGATAAAATATAATTACTTTTATTAATACAAATATCAAAACATTAAAAGACATACAAGTTTCCAAGATCAGTGCAAAAAAAGAGGGACCTGCACCTCCCATTATATGTATTTTTCTGCTGCATGGTATAGAACCTCATAGCTAATAAGCAATCAGTTAATGTGTGCTCCTCGGGGAGCTTCCTCGGGGAGCGAAACGTGCATGTCGGGGTGGAGGGATTTTTCTCCCAGGGGACTTCCATTAACGCTGCCAGGATTCAGGTAATGGCCTCAGTAGCTTTAATGCTAACTAGTTTACATAGGTATACCATGGATGTTATTTTATAACTTTGGTTTATCTGAACCGATGAGCTTGTGCTGTGTAGTCATTATACTCTGCATGTTTGAGTAAACAGCAGACATTTATAGTATAACTTTCCAGGAGCACACATTAACTGATTGCTTATTAGCTATGAGGTTCTATACCATGCAGCAGAAAAATACATAGAATGGGAGGTGCAGGTCCCTCTTTTTTTGCACTGATCTTGGAAACTTGTATGTCTTTTAATGTTTTGATATTTGTATTAATAAAAGTAATTATATTTTACCATTTGAAATGCTCTGGTGTTGATCTGTACTCCAATTGGAGGTGATCTTGGATTTTTGTACTTATTTGTGGTGAGCATTACTATTGATAATTTGGCTAGGGTAGTAGTTATTGAGAAGGTAATAGAAAAGGTAATAAAGTACTCACCCGTATGTGCAGGGATCCTCCCTCGTCCTGGCCATATCATACTGTGACAGTGGCCATACCTTGACTTCACGCTGCAGAGATCAGAAGATTTTGAGACATGTCAAACATCATTATTAGAATGCATTGCATGGTTTCTTAAATTTGTATTCAAATGTTTGCTTTTAAAATGAATTGTCTTGTGACTTAACATTCCTGTAATGTACTACCAATATATATTATGAAAAATTGAATATGCTCTGTAAACATACATGAGCAGAGTGAAATAAACAAAGTAATTATTTATGAATAAAATATAGGAATACATTAACTTCAGAGAGTTCTCCTTATTTCCACTCAGTCGTGACCTCTTACTACATAGAAAAAGAGAAAGTGTTGTTTCCCTGGCACAGACAATTCCAATTACTATATGCCCAATTTCCAGAGGAAGGTAGAATTAGGTTCAATTTTAAAGCATTTGATTTGATTCTGTAGGACAGTGGAACGATACTCCAGTACAATATTTTCTACATAGATGTGCGTGAAGATGAAAAGAAAATCTAAAAATCATCTGCACACTAAAACCATGTGAGAGCAATCTCGAAGAAGGCCTCTAATCTTGACACACAAGGTATCAAATTAGTTTTAGCGCTTTAAAGTATAGGTAAAAATGATGCTTAAAAGTTCAGAAATGTCTGTTTTTTTATTCCAAGTTGATGGTATAGTAACTGCAGTGTTCTTTCATGGGAAAGACTAGTTGCCCAGATGGAGCAGAGTACAGGTAGTGATTCAACAATAGCAAGTGCCCTTGTTATACAAATACAATAACTAATTTTAGCTAATCGCTGGTTAGGGTCTGCATTAGTGCTGTTCTGTTTGTGAAATCTACACAATGAAAGTATTCCATGTTATAAGGTCTTTTAAAATTGTTGCTATTTAATCCTGTTTTCTCCTTTTTATGTATGTCATTGGGATTAAGAACTGCTTCAAGCTGTAATCCTGTTTTCTCCCTTTTATTTAATTATCTGCATGTAAAATGCAAACTGCACTAACCTGGGCTAACCTAATTTGGTGATGTCATCACTAAACTATATCCCCCTCAGGCTATGCTGCTGGGTTTATTAGGGAACTATTATTGATTTTCTATGTTACTCATCGTGCTTTTAATACAGTTTTTGTCGGCTTCCTTATAACTACATCTAAATCAGCGTTCGTTGTGATAAAAAGACAACGCCTAATCGTACCCTGCACTCATTGCAAATGGCCAATGGAATGTATTCTAAAGGTACTGTCACACTTAGCGATGTACCAGCGATCCCGACCAGCAATATGACGCGGTCAGGATCGCTGGTACATCGCTAAGTGGTCGCTAGTGAGCTGCCATACAGGCAGATCTCACTAGCGACATCGCTGGGGTCGGGGGTCGCTACTTACCTGTCACACCAGGCGATCCTGCATCCTCCCGCCCGGCTCCATGCTTGTCTCTCCACACGAAGCGCTGCAGGAAGCTGACGACGAGAAACAGTCCTGAACGTTCTCGCGCGATCAGCGATAAGCAGCATGGGAGCCGGTCGTAGGTAAGTATTAGACACAGAGATATCGCTAGCAATATCGCTATAACGTCACAAGTTATAGCGATATTGATAGCGATATTTGTTAGTGTGACATGCCCTTAAGGCATAGCACTTCACTGGGATGTTTTCCTCTCAGTGTGTGAGTCAGAAAGCAAGTCTCTTCATCCTGAGAGTTACATGAAAGGGGAGGTGGTCTCAAGGCTTGGTATACATTGAAAGATTTAAATTCTGAATAATGTGGCATTTTAGCCTGGCCCCTCTTCTACTTTCTAGCATTCCCTATTGGAGAGTAATATCCATTAACTGCAATTGAACATAAACTGTGCCTCTTTTGAGGGATGTTGAAAAGTATGGACTGTCGATTAATATACACTAGACAAAAAAAAAAAACCTTTCAAAGGAAAGGTTAATTAGGGAAAACCACGAAAGGGGCCTCATAAGGTGCTCAGTAGGGAGAGGGACCAGCATAGGGGACTCAGTATGGAGGAAGGTCAGCATGTGGGACTCAGTATGGAGAAAGGGTAGCGTAAGGAACCAACATGGGAGGCACAGCAGAGGGAACTCAGTATGAAGCCAGCATGTTGTGCTCAGTATGGAGAAGTGGTATCATGTGGGGATCAGTATGAAGAAGGGCCAACATGAGGGTGGGCTTAGCATGGAGAAGTGGTAGCATGAGGGGCCAGTATGGAGGGGGCTCAAAATGGAACAATAGCAGCATTATGTGTATACTGCTGTAATGTGCTACAATTACCTATTTTTGGTGGAACACCTTTGTATACATATATGTTTCCCTTTTTTCTAAAACAGCTCATTAAAAGTTATATTTTTAGTGGACATAGTATTAATATGTTGCTGGGAAGGAAACACATTTGGCATGAGGCACTCACATGTTTCAGTGCTATACCCTGCAGGTGATACATGTCTGTTAATGCCAAATTATTTAATTTAATTATACTGTGTGCATTTATTTCAAAGATTTCATTACGGTGAACACATATAAGATACAATTAGGTGGAGAGGAATGTTTTTCTAGACCTGTATTGGTATATCAGCAGTTCATAGGAACACCAGTGTTTCACTTATGTAAAACATCCATTTTTATTACATTAACCAGCACTATGATAGCTGCTTTGAGCTAATAGGTCAAATGACAGAGATAATGATTTTTTAGTCATGAGTAGTGTTGAGCATTCCGATACCGCAAGTATCGGGTATCGGCCGATATCAGCGGTATCGGAATTCCGATACTTAATTCCGATACTTTTTTCATATCGGATTCCGGGATCGGAATCGGAATAGGAAGTTCCCATCATGCTATGAGCCTGCTTGCTTTGATTAAGCCAATGGGAATCCTCCGAAGTGTGGGCACATCCTGTTAGGCATGTAGGCATGTTAACTATTGGCATGGCTGTGATTGGCTGCCGAAATGATGTCATGATGCACTATAAAAGCCACCGCAGCCGCCATTTCTGGTCACTCTGCTGTGAATTCAGTTAGGGACAGGCTGCTGTAGAAGACTGTGAGGGACAGTTAGAAATAGCGATTCTAAAAACAATATTGTGCTTTATCCAGGCTACATAAACCACCACTGTAGCTTGCTTTTCCCTAGCAGCGCTGTTTTCACAGCTGTCTGCAAGGGCTGTGTGAGTGCAGCTCACGCTGTGGAGTGGGTCCTGCAGCCACGTCAGGCTGTAGGCCACCCAGTGTGATCACTGCTGCCTCATACATCTTTTATTTTTTGAGCTGCATTTTTTAAATAATTTCAATCTAGTGTGCTTCCATCCGTATCCATATACGTTGGTTGCAAACACTAGTAGTAGACAGCGGAGCCTTTCTGCAGCCTTTCAGTGCTAGTGTCCACTTTGCTGCACTGTTCACGGCTGTCTGAGAGGTCTCTGACTGTGTGTGAGTGCAGCTCACGCTGAGTAGTGTGTCCTGCAGCTACGTCTGGCTGTAGGACGCTCAGCGTGCGTCACTGCCTCACACATATTTTTATTTGAGTGCAGCTCATTTTTTCTTCTATTAGTGTGCATCCATCCGTCTCCATCTACGGTGGTTGCAAACACTATATAGGAGTACACAGCGGAGCCTTTCTGCAGCCTGTCAGTGCCAGTGCCCACTTAGCTGCACTGTTGACGGCTGTCTGAGAGGTCTCTGACTGTGTGTGAGTGCAGCTCACGCTGAGTAGAGTGTCCTGCAGCTACGTCTGGTTGTAGGACGCTCAACGTGCGTCACTGCCTCACACATATTTGTCTCTGAGTGCAGCTCATTTTTTCTTCTCCTATTAGTGTGCATCCATCCGTATCCATCAACATTGGTTGGTTGCAAACACTATATAGGAGTAGATAGAGGAGCCTTTTTTTCTGGCTTGTGCCCTGCCGGCGCAGCCAGATTAGTATTACCCAATTTTTTTGGAGCCTCATCTTTTGCATTGTAGGTTACCTGCCTGCATTGTAATAGCTCCAAAAAGTTGGTGATACTATCAGTTTCAATTCTTTGTTCTCATACTTTGAGTTTGTTTCAAACAAAGAAACCACATAAAAAGTTCACCAAACACTACATTTTGAACTTGTGTAGGCCACATCAGCTCCTATTAAAGTCTAGTCCACACACACACACTTCATAAAATTAGTGTTTCTTGTACCTGTAACCAGCTGTTCAGGAATAAGCACACTAAGGCCCCCCTTTGTCCTTTTTTGCCTATCTTAAGCAGTCTTGCAAGATGAAGAAGGCAGGGAGTAAGGCGCGGGGGCGTGGGCGTGGGCGTGGAGTTTCAGCAGGGAGAGGACGTGGGGATTCTGCAGGGAGAGGACGTGGGGATTCTACAGGTAGAGGACGTGGGGATTCTGGGCCTGCTGCGGGCACCAGTGGATCAGCATCCCCCAGTTTTAGCAGGCAACAGTCCTTTATGCGCAGCTTTGTAGGACCTCAACGTACCCCACTGCTGCGGGAGGAACAAATTGAAGCCGTTGTCGGATGGATGGCAGCTAACGCATCGACTTCAATTACTTCTGCATCCTCTCAGGGTCAGAGCACCGAAGAGCAACCATCTGTCTCTTCACCACCTGCCAAAGTGCCCAGGCAGTCAGAGAGACATGGACAGGAGCCATCACAATCTCTACTTCTGTTCTCGGAATCTGTTGGCTTGGAAAGAGGGGGCCAGCCAAGCAGCATTCCTGAATGTGAAGAAGAGGGAGTATGCAGTGATGCGCAACTTCTTTGTCCCTCTGAATCTGAAGAGGCGAGTGGGCCAGTGCCTATGGTCAGCACACCTCAGTACGCATCAGATGATGACGAGACTCAGTTGCCACTTTCTGGTGCGTACGGTGCTGGCGAGACAACCCCGGAGAAGCAGCTGTTTGAAGAGGGGAGGGAAGATGATGAGGTCCTTGACCCATCATGGCGTGAGCAACAGGAAGGTGGTGGGAGCAGCTCGGAGGAAGAGATTCCCCTACCGGCCAAAACAGGAGGCAGAGGGAGGGGGAAGACTTGGTTGCCTGTACCCTCCACTTCGGCACCCGTTAGGAGCATTCCTCCTTCCAAAGGCAAACCGGGCGCTCACAAGAGTTGCAGTGCGTGGTCCTTTTTTGACACAGTTGCAGATGACATTTGCTTTGTCAAATGCAAGCTGTGTCATCAGAGAGTCAAAAGAGGGAGAAATGTCAGCAACCTCAATACCACAAATATGTGGAAACATGTGCGCACCAAGCACGAGTTGGAGTTGCATAGACACCCTCAAGACGTAGGCCAACGTACAGCACCACCTACCACCTCTTCAGTTCGTGTTGGGCCCTCTTCCTCCAGCTCACACACTGCTGGTTCGGCTTCCTCACAGGATCGCCAAGGAAGAACCTCTGCCACTGTTGTCCGGAGACCCTGTCAGATTCCACCCATAACAGCACGTTCCCATCCATCACAGCCATCGGTAGCACAGGCATGGGATAAAAGGCGCCCTTACTCGGCAAACCATCCCCGAGCACAGTCTCTGAATGCTGGCATTACCAAACTTCTGGCAGTTGAAATGCTGTCATTCAGGCTGGTGGACACTGACACCTTCCGGGACTTAATGGCATTGGCAGTCCCCCAATACAACGTGCCCAGCCGCTTTTATTTCAGCAGGCGAGCCGTCCCTGCCCTGCAGAAACATGTTGAGGGCAAAATAAAACATGCGCTACTAAACGCCGTTAGTAGCAAGGTCCACCTGACCACCGATGCGTGGACCAGTAACCATGGACAGGGACGATACCTTTCCCTCACTGCCCACTGGGTCAATGTTGTGGAGCCGGGTACGGATCTGGAGAGTGGCGCTGTACGTGTTCTTCCAACGCCACGGATTGCAGGACTCCAGTCTGTACACATAGACTCCTCCTCCTACTCAAGTTCCTCAGAAACAGCAGAGCAGGAGCCTGTTACGACCGATATGAGCACAGCCGTGGCCAAACGTCAACAGGCTGTACTCAAATTAATTTCTTTGGGGAATCGAAGCCACACAGCGCAGGAGCTCTGGAATGCTATCAAGCTGGAGAGCGATGTGTGGTTTGGGCCAGCGAATCTCCAGCCGGGCTTGGTAGTGTGTGACAATGGCCGAAATCTGGTGGCAGCTCTTGGCCTAGGCAACCTCACACACATCCCATGTCTGGCACATGTTCTTAACTTGGTCGTGCAGAGCTTTCTGAGGGACTATCCGGATCTTGATGCACTGTTGCACAAGGTCCGCATAGAGTGCGCTCACTTGCGACGTTCCAGCACGGCAAGATCGCGCCTCGCTGCTCTGCAGCGACGATTTGGCCTTCCAGAACATCGCATCATATGTGACCTACCCACCCGGTGGAATTCAACGTTACATATGTTGGAGCGGTTGTGTGAGCAGCAGGCAGCAGTCATGGAGTACCAGCTGCATCAGGCGCAAACAAGTCGCACTGTGCGCCGTTCACACTTCAGCACCATTGAGTGGGCCTCTATGAAGGACATCTGCCTCGTTTTGCGTGCCTTCGATGAATCCACGCGGATGGCGAGTGCAGATGATGCACTAGTCAGCATGACTGTCCCCCTTATCTGCCTGCTTCAACAAACACTGCAAGCACTAAGGGATGAGGTTTCAGAAGAGGTGGAGGATGAGGAGTCCCAAATGCCATCTGCTTCTGGACAGTCTGCGCTACGTGTTTCCTCACAAAGGCCTAGGCAGGGGACACTTTGTGAGGAGGATGAGGAGGAGTCGATGGAGGAGGAAGACATCTCTCCAGAGGAGGGAGGTACACAAACCTCTACTCAGTATGTACAGCGAGGGTGGGGTGATGCAGAGCAGGTCGAGGTCACGCCTCAAACAGGGGACAGCGGTTCTTTGGCAGTTGGGAGTCTGCAGCACATGGTTGATTTCATGCTGCAGTGCCTGAGAAACGACCACCGCATCGCCCACATTCTCGTCTCGGCTGATTATTGGGTGTACACCCTCCTAGATCCTCGCTACCGGGACAGCGTACAAAGGCTCATACCAACGTTGAACCGGGAGCGTAAAATGCGGGAGTACGAAGAGTCACTGGTGCAGTCCATAATGTTTTCCATTCCACCCGACAGCATTGTTGCAAGTGCTTTACAAAGCAGCTCTGTGCGTCGAGGCAGTGGAGGAAACTCTGCACAAAGAGGGAGCAGAGGCAGTGCCGCAGCACAAGGCAAGACCACTATGGCCCAAATGTGGCAAAGTTTTGTGTGTCCACCACAATTGTCTACACCATCAGCGACGCCTCGAGTCAGCAGGAGGCAACGCTTCCGTCAGATGGTGTCAGACTACATGTCTTGCCCTGTCGCTGTACTCCCAGATGGCTCTTCCCCCTTCAAGTTTTGGGTCTCTAAGCTGGATACATGGCCAGAGCTTAGCCAGTATGCATTGGAGGTGCTGGCTTGCCCTGCTGCCAGTGTATTATCGGAACGTGTCTTTAGTGCCGCAGGTGGTGTACTAACAGACCGTCGCACGCGACTATCTTCCGATAATGTTGACCGGCTGACTTTTCTGAAAATGAACAAGGCCTGGATCTCCAAAGACTTTGCCATTCCTCTTACAGACTAAATTAGTGGTTGGCAACTGTATCCAGGTCTGCTGGTGTGTTCATTTTTCTACCACCTGAACTATAATCCCTGTGCTTCAACACAGCCAGTTGTCGCTCAGATGTGTCGTCTGCACAGAGAAACACACTAGCTCCTGTGTTACTGGGGTTCAGTAATGCCAGCTGATCCCCTGCTGTGTGGACGGCAGAGTCACCAGCTCCATCAACATTCAAACCACTACTGATTTTTAACCGTGCCCAACTTAGGTCTCTGGCTCCACTGTCTCTACTATTTCCCCTGACCTCCAACCCCGCCATCTACATCTCTGAAGTGGCGTCAGCACAATCTACACTTGTTCCTGTGTTCCTGTGGCTCAGTCCCATCAGTTTATCCCCTGATGTGTGTCCGGCAAGGTCTCCTGCTCTGTCCACATTCCCATAACCAGTAGTGGGAATGAGGACAGAGCTGGCGAACTTGCCGGACAAACATCAGGGGATCAACTGATGGGACTGAGCACCAGTAACACAGGAACAAGTGTAGATTGTGCTGACGCCACTTCAGAGATGTAGCTGGCGGGGTTGGAGGCCAGGGTAAATAGTAGAGACAGTGGAGCCAGAGGCCTAAGTGGAGCATGGTTAGAATCAGTAGTAGTCCACAACCTCCATAAAAACCGCTGCCCATTGGCCTCTGCATGCGGCATGCGTAATCCTGGGCACCAACAGCGTCAGTTGGTGTTCAGAAGTGTCGTCTCCACAGAGCCAAACACATTCGTTCAAGTGTTAGTGGGGTTCAGCACTGCCAGCTGTTCCCCTGCTGTGGAGATGGCAAGTCTCCTGCTGCCTTCACCTGCCAAAATCCAGTAGGCCCCAGCCTGCTCCTCGCCTAATCCTGGGCTCCAACAGCGTCAGTTGGTGTTCAGAAGTGTCGTCTCCACAGAGCCAAACACATTCGTTCAAGTGTTAGTGGGGTTCAGCACTGCCAGCTGTTCCCCTGCTGTGGAGATGGCAAGTCTCCTGCTGCCTTCACCTGCCAAAATCCAGTAGGCCCCAGCCTGCTCCTCGCCTAATCCTGGGCTCCAACAGCGTCAGTTGGTGTTCAGAAGTGTCGTCTCCACAGAGCCAAACACATTCGTTCAAGTGTTAGTGGGGTTCAGCACTGCCAGCTGTTCCCCTGCTGTGGAGATGGCAAGTCTCCTGCTGCCTTCACCTGCCAAAATCCAGTAGGCCCCAGCCTGCTCCTCGCCTAATCCTGGGCTCCAACAGCGTCAGTTGGTGTTCAGAAGTGTCGTCTCCACAGAGCCAAACACATTCGTTCAAGTGTTAGTGGGGTTCAGCACTGCCAGCTGTTCCCCTGCTGTGGAGATGGCAAGTCTCCTGCTGCCTTCACCTGCCAAAATCCAGTAGGCCCCAGCCTGCTCCTCGCCTAATCCTGGGCTCCAACAGCGTCAGTTGGTGTTCAGAAGTGTCGTCTCCACAGAGCCAAACACATTCGTTCAAGTGTTAGTGGGGTTCAGCACTGCCAGCTGTTCCCCTGCTGTGGAGATGGCAAGTCTCCTGCTGCCTTCACCTGCCAAAATCCAGTAGGCCCCAGCCTGCTCCTCGCCTAATCCTGGGCTCCAACAGCGTCAGTTGGTGTTCAGAAGTGTCGTCTCCACAGAACCAAACACATTCGTTCAAGTGTTAGTGGGGTTCAGCACTGCCAGCTGTTCCCCTGCTGTGGAGATGGCAAGTCTCCTGCTGCCTTCACCTGCCAAAATCCAGTAGGCCCCAGCCTGCTCCTCGCCTAATCCTGGGCTCCAACAGCGTCAGTTGGTGTTCAGAAGTGTCGTCTCCACAGAGCCAAACACATTCGTTCAAGTGTTAGTGGGGTTCAGCACTGCCAGCTGTTCCCCTGCTGTGGAGATGGCAAGTCTCCTGCTGCCTTCACCTGCCAAAATCCAGTAGGCCCCAGCCTGCTCCTCGCCTAATCCTGGGCTCCAACAGCGTCAGTTGGTGTTCAGAAGTGTCGTCTCCACAGAGCCAAACACATTCGTTCAAGTGTTAGTGGGGTTCAGCACTGCCAGCTGTTCCCCTGCTGTGGAGATGGCAAGTCTCCTGCTGCCTTCACCTGCCAAAATCCAGTAGGCCCCAGCCTGCTCCTCGCCTAATCCTGGGCTCCAACAGCGTCAGTTGGTGTTCAGAAGTGTCGTCTCCACAGAACCAAACACATTCGTTCAAGTGTTAGTGGGGTTCAGCACTGCCAGCTGTTCCCCTGCTGTGGAGATGGCAAGTCTCCTGCTGCATTCACCTGCCAAAATCCAGTAGGCCCCAGCCTGCTCCTCGCCTAATCCTGGGCTCCAACAGCGTCAGTTGGTGTTCAGAAGTGTCGTCTCCACAGAGCCAAACACATTCGTTCAAGTGTTAGTGGGGTTCAGCACTGCCAGCTGTTCCCCTGCTGTGGAGATGGCAAGTCTCCTGCTGCCTTCACCTGCCAAAATCCAGTAGGCCCCAGCCTGCTCCTCGCCTAATCCTGGGCTCCAACAGCGTCAGTTGGTGTTCAGAAGTGTCGTCTCCACAGAGCCAAACACATTCGTTCAAGTGTTAGTGGGGTTCAGCACTGCCAGCTGTTCCCCTGCTGTGGAGATGGCAAGTCTCCTGCTGCCTTCACCTGCCAAAATCCAGTAGGCCCCAGCCTGCTCCTCGCCTAATCCTGGGCTCCAACAGCGTCAGTTGGTGTTCAGAAGTGTCGTCTCCACAGAACCAAACACATTCGTTCAAGTGTTAGTGGGGTTCAGCACTGCCAGCTGTTCCCCTGCTGTGGAGATGGCAAGTCTCCTGCTGCATTCACCTGCCAAAATCCAGTAGGCCCCAGCCTGCTCCTCGCCTAATCCTGGGCTCCAACAGCGTCAGTTGGTGTTCAGAAGTGTCGTCTCCACAGAGCCAAACACATTCGTTCAAGTGTTAGTGGGGTTCAGCACTGCCAGCTGTTCCCCTGCTGTGGAGATGGCAGTCTCTCCTGCTGTCTCCGCATTACAAAGACAGTAGGCCTCTGCCTACACCCTCCTATTTCCTGGGCTTCAACACAGCCAGTTGTAGTTCGGAAGTGCCGTCCACACGGAAAGAGACACTTGCTCCCGTGTCTCAGTGGGGTTCAGTAACGTCAGCTGATCCCCTGCTGTGTGGATGGCAGTCTCTCCTGCTGTAAACTCATTCAAAATACAGTAGGCCTCTGCCTACACCCTCCTATTTCCTGGGCTTCAACACAGCCAGTTGTAGTTCGGAAGTGCCGTCCACACGGAAAGAGACACTTGCTCCCGTGTCTCAGTGGGGTTCAGTAACGTCAGCTGATCCCCTGCTGTGTGGATGGCAGTCTCTCCTGCTGTCACCTCATTCAAAATTCAGTAGGCCTCTGCCTACACCCTCCTATTTCCTGGGCTTCAACACAGCCAGTTGTAGTTCGGAAGTGCCGTCCACACGGAAAGAGATACTTGCTCCCGTGTCTCAGTGGGGTTCAGTAACGTCAGCTGATCCCCTGCTGTGTGGATGGCAGTCTCTCCTGCTGTCACCTCATTCAAAATTCAGTAGGCCTCTGCCTACACCCTCCTATTTCCTGGGCTTCAACACAGCCAGTTGTAGTTCGGAAGTGCCGTCCACACGGAAAGAGATACTTGCTCCCGTGTCTCAGTGGGGTTCAGTAACGTCAGCTGATCCCCTGCTGTGTGGATGGCAGTCTCTCCTGCTGTAAACTCATTCAAAATACAGTAGGCCTCTGCCTACACCCTCCTATTTCCTGGGCTTCAACACAGCCAGTTGTAGTTCGGAAGTGCCGTCCACACGGAAAGAGACACTTGCTCCCGTGTCTCAGTGGGGTTCAGTAACGTCAGCTGATCCCCTGCTGTGTGGATGGCAGTCTCTCCTGCTGTCACCTCATTCAAAATTCAGTAGGCCTCTGCCTACACCCTCCTATTTCCTGGGCTTCAACACAGCCAGTTGTAGTTCGGAAGTGCCGTCCACACGGAAAGAGACACTTGCTCCCGTGTCTCAGTGGGGTTCAGTAACGTCAGCTGATCCCCTGCTGTGTGGATGGCAGTCTCTCCTGCTGTCACCTCATTCAAAATTCAGTAGGCCTCTGCCTACACCCTCCTATTTCCTGGGCTTCAACACAGCCAGTTGTAGTTCGGAAGTGCCGTCCACACGGAAAGAGATACTTGCTCCCGTGTCTCAGTGGGGTTCAGTAATGTCAGCTGATCCCCTGCTGTGTGGATGGCAAAGTCTCCTGCTGCCTACACAGTCGTACCACTACTGATTTTTAACCGTGCTCCAATTAGGCCTGTGGCTCCACTGTCTCTCGTATTTCCCCTGTCCTCCAACCCTGCCAGTTACAGCTCCGAAGTGGCGTCTGCACAATCCACACTTGTTCCTGTGTTACAGGTGTTCAGTCCGATCAGTTAATCCCCTGATGTGTGTCCGGCAATGTCGCCTGCTCTGTCCACATTCCCATTATCGGAATGTGGACAGAGCAGGCGACATTGCCGGACACACATCAGGGGATTAACTGACCGGACTGAACACCTGTAACACAGGAACAAGTGTGGATTGTGCAGACGCCACTTCGGAGCTGTAACTGGCGGGGTTGGAGGACAGGGGAAATACGAAAATCAGTGAATCCACAGGCCTAAGTGGAGCTTGGTTCAAATTAGTAGTCTACAACCGATCTTAAAATTTCTTCAATGCAGCCTAAGCCTGCTCCGTGCTTGTCCCTGGGCTTCAACACAGCCAGTTGTTGCTCGGAAGTGCCGTCTTCACAGAGTAAAACACTAGCTCCTGTGTTTGTGGGGTTCAGTAACGTCAGCTGTTCCCCTGCTGTTTTGATGGCAATCTGTCCTGCTGCCTCCCAATTGACAGCACATCAGGCCTCAGCCTGCTAAGTGCTTGTCCTGGGCTCCAACATCGCCAGTTGCTGCTCATAACTGACTTTGGCACGGGTACTCCCTCCTGCCCAGCTTGGTTCCAGCCCTGCCTGCTGTTTCCGGGAAGTGTCAATGTCAGTTTGCCACCCCAAGTTGCCATGTCGTGTTGCGGTTGGGTTAGCCGAGGCTAGGGTGCCAGCAGTTTAGGTGCTTCCTATGTGGACTGCGGGTTCTGGTAAGAAAGGTTTGTTCCATAGTGCCAGTAGGACAAGCACCCCCTGTAGGACTGTGTGATTCGGTAACTGCGGCCAGCTTGCGGCATGCCAACTTTGCTTTTCAGGGGTAACTTCTGATACCCCTCCGGGTTCCAGCACCGTCAGCTGGTTCTCATCAGAGCCTTTGGCCTAGGTGCCTCCATCTCGGTATCCGAGTTCCAGCAACGTCTGCTGGTCCTTGGTAGTGCTTTGTAGCACAGGTACCTCCTGCTTAGTAACCGGGTTCCAGCACCGTCAGCTGGTCCTCGGTTGTGCCATTGGCTCTTATTCCTTCTGCTGCCCCTCCGGGTGCCAGCACTGTCAGCTGGTCCTCGCTATTTCCATTTGCTCTTGCAGCTTATGCTACCCCTCCGGGTTCCAGCACCGTCAGCTGGTTCTCGTCAGAGCCTTTGGCCTAGGTGCCTCCATCTCGGTATCCGAGTTCCGGCAACGTCTGCTGGTCCTTGGTAGTGCTTTGTAGCACAGGTACCTCCTGCTTAGTAACCGGGTTCCAGCACCGTCAGCTGGTCCTCGGTTGTGCCATTGGCTCTTATTCCTTCTGCTGCCCCTCCGGGTGCCAGCACTGTCAGCTGGTCCTCGCTATTTCCATTTGCTCTTGCAGCTTATGCTACCCCTCCGGGTTCCAGCACCGTCAGCTGGTTCTCGTCAGAGCCTTTGGCCTAGGTGCCTCCATCTCGGTATCCGAGTTCCGGCAACGTCTGCTGGTCCTTGGTAGTGCTTTGTAGCACAGGTACCTCCTGCTTAGTAACCGGGTTCCAGCACCGTCAGCTGGTCCTCGGTAGTGCCATTGGCTCTTGTTCCTTCTGCTGCCCCTCCGGGTGCCAGTACCGTCAGCTGGTTCAAGAGGACAAAGAACAGGAAGACAACCACCAAGATGCAGAACAACAAGAGAGAGAAGACAAAGAAGCATAAAAAAAACAAAGCAGAAGAACATTAAGCATAAGACTAATACTCTGAGCAAATGATATTATCTTATTTATAAGCAGAAGAAGACTAAGCAGTGTATGGGGGTGAGTCCGTTCCTCCTCGTGGTGCCCCTGGAAAAGGCCTGCTTCTGCAGGCCAAACTGAACGCGGACAAATCCTGTTGTAAATCTTTTGTGACAGGCAGAACGGAAGGTGTAAACTTCTAACTTTTCTAGATAACAACTACAGGAATGCCTGACACAAACAAGAATATGATGAAGAAGAATAGGAAGAAGATGAAGAAGCTGAATATGTAGAATAATAATTGTTGAATAAGAAGAATATGAAGAATGTAAGAAAAGGAAGAAGAAGAAGAAGAAGAAGAAGAAGAAGAAGAAGAAGAAGAAGAAGAAGAAGAAGAAGAAGAAGAAGAAGAAGAATGTAAAAAAAGGAAGTAGAAGAAGAAGAAGAAGAATGTAAAAAAAGGAATAAGAAGAAGAATGTAAAAAAAGGAAGTAGAAGAAGAAGAAGAAGAATGTAAAAAAAGGAAGTAGAAGAAGAAGAAGAAGAATGTAAAAAAAGGAAGTAGAAGAAGAAGACATACATGTCTGGCAAAATATAAATGAGGCTAACATAGTCAATATCTTTGTAACTCCTAACATCTTTAAAAAAAAAAGTTTAATTCCTGCTATTCCATTTGATTGGGCTAAACCTCTATGGCTTTAATGTCTCCTCCACCTCCCACAATACATTCTACATTATTCTTAGTTGTTTTTCTTCATGTAGAATTAACCTACAAGGAAAGAAAGGGTTTTTTTTAATTCCGATATTTTGGCCCCATTGACTTGCATTGGTTCCCGGTATCGGAATCGGCGATACCGATACTTTTTTTTAAGATCGGCCGATCCATTCCGATCCGATATTTTCAAGTATCGGCTGGTATCGCTCAACTCTAGTCATGAGTGTATCAGGGACTAGTGATCAACTTTTCTTATTGAGAAATGACAGCAGATTGTTGTTTTTTTAATTCTATAAACAATTCCTTTATTGTCTGTATTGAAACTATTATAATAATTTATACATGTAAGGCTATCTGAACAAAAGCATGCAGTGTAGCAATAGGCAGCAAAAGGGGTTTCTGTCTTTATGCCTTTTTCCATGCTGTGTGGAAAACAAGCTCAGTAATATCACCATGGGTGGGCTATTCCCATCACAGACATGTGTGAAATATCCATATTTAATATATGTGGATACCAATTTTGGGATTTACATTCATGTAAAGAACAAGACTACCATTCTTGGCTACTTAAGTAACTAGCAAGATGTTTTCTGGAAGCTGTGCCAATGTGCATCCACCTTTCCTGTCAGTCTCTTCCTACTGGCGGTGCTGCGAGTGCCCAGCGGTGCTACTGGGGTGTCCGGTGCTGCGGGGGTGTCGGGCGATGCCCTGTCCAGTTGCAGTGCCTCTGCGGCTGCCGGGGCTCTGCTGACAATTTGTGGGGGGCCAGAGGCCTGGCGGTTCCGTGGGTTCCTGTGTGGTGGACTGTGGGAAAGTGGTGCTGAAATCTCATCTCCCGAGATCTTAGTGCCGAGATCTCCATCTGCGCATGCGCCGGCCCCGGCAGCCATTTTCCCGGAGTCCATCGCGCAGGAGAACATGGAGCTGCCGGTTCTCTGGCCTTTTGTGGGGTGTTGGCGGTGCCCCTGCAGCACCGGGGACACCGTGGCAGCACTGAGCATCACCGCTGGGCACGCACAGCAGTATCGGAGACACCCGCAGCAGCACCGCTGGACACCCCCGTAGCACCGCCTTGGACCCGCAGCATCGGAGACACCAGTAGCAGCATTGGGCAGCAGCGCTGGACACCTGCAGGAGCACCGGACACTCACAGCAGCGAGCTGCACATCGGAACACCCCCTTATCCCAGCCTGCAGCGTCACCCCACTCCTGCCTCCTCCAGTAGCGACCCTGGGACCCCGCTCCACTGCAGCCATCAACCCCGGTAAGCAATAAGACTCATGGATTATAAGAAGTACCACAGTTTTATTTTTAAAAAAAAATTTCCTATTTTTCTTCTCAAAATTTTGGGTGTGTCTTATAATCTGTATGATTTTCCATGGGGCTGTTCACATGTCTGGTCTTTTCACAGACTGTATCTCCATGCACAGCTCATGGAGACCTGAATGGGTTATTTTGGCAACACGGATGAAAAGGGCCAATACAAATGGCATTTGTGTACAATCCCTGTGCTGTGCTTATTTAACATTGAAAAGGATAGGCGCTGTGTTGTCATCCGTATATGAAAAACACTGATGACATACATAAGCAGTCTCAATGTAGAGCTGCTAAATATTTTTTGGAATCCAGTAATATCTTCTTGCCCTCATGTTCCTCAGTTTACAGTGACTCGGGGCATGAACACAGATGTCACAGAATTTGCTTTAAAATTGGCAGAACTACAAATCCTGAGGATATAATTTTATAGATTGAATTTGAGGATATTTTTATGATCTGATACCTCAGGGGATCTGCAAAAACAATATAATGGTTAAAAAGCAGGTTTGGAAACAGTCACGTAGTTGAAAAATGGGAACCTTTTGTTCTGGGTCATCATGCACAGGATGGATAGGACATTGTCTTATGAGATCATTTTGACCAATCACCCATTATTAAGATATAATTCCTTGAAATTATTCATTTTTATGTATACAATATATTTAGTGTTTCAGCAAAAACTAGGGAGCCAAAGGGCAAACTTTTCCCATATGTGTGTATATTAGATTAGATGTGAGAAACAGAAAGAAAAGCAAGATTCTACCTCTGGGCAAGAAAAACGAAAATGACATCTACAGAATGGGAAGAATAGAACTAAGCAACAGCACGTGTGAAAAAGACTTGGGTATACTAATAGATCACAGACTGCACATGAGTCAACAGTGTGATGCAGCAGCAAAAAAGGCAAACACAGTTGTACAATGTATTAAGAGAAGCATAGAATCTAGATCACATGAAGTCATTATCCCCCTCTACTCCTCCTTTGTCACCTCATCTGGAATACTGTGTCCAGTTCTGGGCACCACATTATAAAAAAGACATTGAAAAACTGGAGCAAGTTCAGAGAAGAGCTACCAGGATGGTGAGCGGACTGCAAAGAATGTCCTATGAGGAACAGTTGCAGGATTTGGGAATGTTTAGCTTGCAAAAAAGAAGACTGAGAGGAGACTTAATAGCTGTCTACAAATATCTCAAGGGCTGTCACATTGTAGAAGGGTCATCGTTATTCTCATTTGCACAAGGAAAGATTAGAAGCAATGGGATGAAACTGAAAGGGAGGAGACACAGATTATATATTAGAAAAAATTTTTTGGCATTGAGGGTGATCAATGAGTGGCACAGGCTGTCACGAGAGGTGGTGAGTTCTCCTTCAATGGAAGTCTTCAAACAGAGGCTGGACAGACATCTGTCTGCGATGATTTAGTGAATCCTGCTTTGAGCAGAGGGTTGGACCAGATGGCCCAGGAGGTCCCTTCCAACTCTACCATTCTATGATTCTGCCGACAGCTACTTGAGCAGGTGGGACAGTGGTGGAAGACCAACATTTTTGGCATGAGTATGGGTCTTGAAATAGGATCCAAATCAATTTGATTTTAATGCCATTTTTTGTGAATAAGTTAAAGACACTCAACACATAGATTGCTATGTTCAATGTACTCTCAAAAAGGGAAGACCGATACTGCTGAATGTAGACTCTGGCGGCAACAGGATTAGTGACTTTCCTGTTGCATCTGATTGCACCATTCTGAAATATTTCTGGAATGTTCAATAATTTCTTAATATAATGTTATTTCAACAAATGTAGTCAGAAAAAAAACACAAAAATTAAGCTTGGTTTGAGTTGGTATACATGCAGCATATAAACATATGTTCACATTGGCCATAAAGCATACAAAACCTACAAAAGATAAAATGAGAAAAACCCTGCTGTAATTAAATAAATAAAAAGCAAAAGTGCATTTGTATGCTTTATAACAAATGTATTCAGTATACAACATAGATTGATTTTGAAAAAGGGCTAGTTGCTTTGGTTTAGTCGATGCTTTGTATAATGGCAAAACTTCTTCATACATGATAGCATGATATTTTAAATAAATGAGGAATTAGTTTTGGTGGAATGGTAGGGTGAGCATTACCTTTGTAACTCTACAACAGACACTATTGTGACAATTTGCTGTCAGACCCCTCAACAACAGGTGTCACTCTGCATCTGTCTGTGTCATTCACCTGTCATGGCTCCAGTGGTTACTATGGTAACCTAGCAAGCACCTCTGATGTAAAAAAAATAAAAAAAGTTGCCCCATTAAAACAGAAATTGTGAATCAGATGAAGCAGGACCAGAAGATCAATTAAGTCTACAGAGGATTACTAATGTGGGAAAAAAATCTGAAGATTCTGTAGAAAGCTAGCACACATCATAAAAAAGGAGCGCTGTACATAACCAGGTGAACACAATGGACATCCAATGCACATCCAAAATCACGGCAGACAAAATTTTTCCTGGACACTTTAGAAAAATAAATCATTAATATTATAAGTGATTCATGTCTGTAGCCTATAATTCTGATATGAAGATGTCAGCTGCAGAATGATGTTAATTACAGTGAAAATAATTTGTATATTCTTCTTCCAAAAAAAAAAAATCACAGATGTCTTACATTTTTTGGGGGGAAAAGGCAAAAAAGTGCCCTATTTTTACTAACTATCCTGGAAATTCTGAATATTTGGCAACTCTGCTAATACAAGGGGTATTGCAGATATATAAAGCTTGCTTGATTAACAAGAATAATAAAGATCTTCCTCTTGGGAGGGTCAGCAAGCCAGCAATGTGTTTGAGCATGCTCATTAGAAAGTTCTATCATGAGAAATTTTCAACATAACACAGGAGAAACTATTTTCAAATTTTTTGAGTGTGCTCAATAAAAATGTCTGCGGTGTGAAGAATTTTAAAATTGTTTAGTGGAAATTTCTCTTGTGTGAAAAACTTTCAAGATATCTGACCATGCCTCACAGAAATTACGACAGTGTGAAAAAGTTTTCAACTTCTATTCTTTTGGGGAATAAAAACAACTTATATAAAGTCTACAGCTCTTACTTGGACCTCAGGGTGATCAAGCACACACATAACAGGAAAGTATCCCAAGCCTCAATCTGAAGAAAGTCATCATGCACTTGTACATAACCCAGCATGCATCACAGCTGTCCATTTCCATAGAAACAAATATAACGAAGGGGAAAAAAAAAACTTTTTTAATTTCCAGTAAAGGCTAAGTATACAGTTGTGAGCTGATATTAATAGCCTGGGAAACTCAATGGGTATTTTCCTCTTCCCAGGCTATAAACATCGACTTTCTCTATGCTTGTTACAAAAAATACAGCCCATGCCATTTTTTTTCAGAAAAATAATCTTTTATTAATTAAGTACATGTACAGTAAGCTGCACACAAACTGTACTAATTGTATTTGTCACAGACATCTGTGTATCTGCCTTTTATATCTATTCTATCCTGTTGGCTCCTGCAGTGATTTTACAGTACACAGCACATGAATTGCCAGCTTTTCTTCTATCGGTCTATCAATGTAATATTTATATGTGTAATGTAATATAATATATGTGTGTGTCAAAAATTAAAAGGAATCTGTCTCCCTATTTTTTGCCTATCAACTGCCGTTACAGACATCAGGGGCTTTTCTACAGCATTCTGTAATGCTGTAGATAAGCCCCCGATGTAACCCAAAAGATAAGAAGAAAGTGTTAGATTATACTCACCCCAATTTTCGGTCCGGTCTGATGGGTGTCGCTGTTCAGTCCGCTGCCTCCCATCTTCTAACGGTGAAGTCTCTTTGCTGCCTGTCATGGCTCCTGCGCAGGCGCACTGCTCTGCTCTCAACAGGGCAGAGCAGTGCACCTGCGCAGGAGCCACGACAGGCAGCAAAGAAGAAGACATCACCATTAGAAGAAGGGAGGCGCCGGACCACAACACCAATCGGACCAAGACCGGACCACCCCCCGGTAAGTGTAATATAACTCTTTTTTCTTATTTTTCAGGTTACATCAGGGGCTTATCTACAGTATTACAGAATGCTGTAGATAAGCCCCTGATGTCGGTGCCGGCAGCTGATAGGCGAAAAATAGGGTGACAGATTCCCTTTAAGAGACCACCACAACAAAACCCTGTCATGGGCAGCCCATTTTCTAGACCTGAACCCCATTGAAAACCTCTGGAATGTAATCAAGAGGAAGATGGATAGTCAGAAGCCATCAAACAAAGAAGAACTGATTAAATTTGTGCGCCAGAAGCAGTGTGAAAGACTGGTGGCAAGCATGCCAAGACGCATGAAAGCTGTTTTTAAAAATCATGGTTATTCCACAAAATATTGATTTCTGATCTCTTCCTGAGATAAAACATTAGTATTGTTGTTTCTAAAGGATTATGAACTTATTTACTTTGCATTATTTGAGGTCTGAAAGAGAAAAATAAGACAAACTGAACATTTGGAAGTGGTCTCTTAATTTTTGCCAGAGCTGTACTGTATACTGTATATATTTATATTATGGATTCTATTTGAATATATCTATTCTATCTATTCTATTCTATCTATTCTTTTCTAACCTGTCATGCTGTGATTTTACTGAACACTGCACATGAATTGCCAGCTTTTATTCCATCTTTTACCGAATGTTACCAATGTTTTCCGATTTTAATAAAAATGCTCATGTTACCGATAACGGATCCGAATGTGCCACATTCGTGCAGAATTTATGTTTGACGATTGTCTTCCTAACATATTTGCTCATCTCTAGATCAGACTACTAGCTATTTAGGGAAAGGAACTCCTTTTTACACTCAATAGCTTTCAAACTTCTCTAGTGTGGTTATTCTACACTCTTCACATGTGGTAATGTCTTCTTCCCTTTGTGGTTTAGTGACCACTGTGTCCGCTAGGGGGCGCTGTGTGGGTGTCCCAGGACAGGCGTATAAGCATTTCCAGTGTCCTGATAGGTGTAGGATGCTGAATGATCGTAATGTATCTCAAGGTGGGTGGCTTTGAGATGAAGACTTGTGTATGTGATGATCAGCAGTGATACTGCTGAGGTTTCGTGCCAATGGGTTAGGGAGAGCTACCTACAAATCCACTCAGGGGTGTGGCTAGAACGCCATAGTAAAGAATGAATGCTTGTAGGACCTGTGATGAGGTCATAGCCATATGACCTGGTGGGCGTGGCTATGGACCATATAAGGTGGCCAGGGTAGGTCACATGGAGATGAATGCAGGGATCTGGTTGGTCCATTTTGGAAGGCCACGTCTGGGAGAGATGGGGGCTGTCTTCCTGACAGCAAGGAACGCTGTGTTGAATGGCTGCACGTGCCTGATGATTCCCTGGAGGGAAAGGGACGTCTTTAGCATGGTGAAGGAATCATGAGGGGACAATGACGTGGGTGAGATAACTGAGGCTGAAGAGCCTGTGTATGCATAACCTGTGTGACCACAGGGATTACAGAGCTGAACTCTGACATGGACGCTATGCTGATTAAGTGAACTTTATGTTGCTGCTGTTGGTTTATGATGCAAAATAAACTGCATGGACTATGATTGTTTATGGAAAACCCATGCCGGATCTGGTTTTGTGGCTGTTAAGCGAGTATCCCCTACTTAAATGAGAGCGCTACCTTACACCTTATATAACCCCTGGCAAAAATTATGTCATCACGGGCCTTGGAGGATGTTCATTTAGTTGTTTAATATTGAAGAAAAAAAAGCAGATCACAGACATGGCACAAAACTAAAGTCATTTCAAATGGCAACTTTCTGGCTTTAAGAAACACTAAAAGAAATTAAAACCAAAAAATGTGGTAGTCAGTAATGGTTACCTTTTTTAACCAAGCATAGGGGAAAAATTATGGAGTCACTCAATTCTGACGGAAAAAAATTATGGAATCACATTGCAAATTTTCATTCCCAAAACCTGCATCAAATTAGATCTGCTCGCTAGTCTGCATCTAAAAAGGAGTGATCACAGCTTGGAGAGCTGTTGCACCAAGTGGACTGACATGAATCATGGCTCCAACACCAGAGATGTCTATTGAAACAAAGGAGAGGATTATCAAACTCTTAAAAGAGGGTAAATCATCACACAATGTTGCAAAAGATGTTGGTTGTTCACAGTCAGCTGTGTCTAAAATCTGGACCAAATACAAACAACATGGGAAGGTTGTTAAAGACAATCATACTGGTAGGTCAAGGAAGACATCAAAGCGTCAAGACCGGAATCTTAAAGCAATATGTCTCCAAAACAGCAAATGCACAACAAAACAAATGAGGAACGAATAGGTGGAAACTGGAGTCAACGTCTGTGACCGAACTGTAAAAAACCGCCTAAAGTAAATGGGATTTACATACAGAAAAGCTAAACAAAAGCCATCATTAACACCTAATCAGAAAAAAACAAGGTTACAATGGGCTAAGGAAAAGCAATCATGGACTGTGGATGACTGGATGAAAGTCATATTCAGCGATGAATCGTAAATCTGCATTGGGCAAGGTGATGATGCTGGAACTTTTGTTTGGTGCCATTCCAATGACGTTTATAAATATGACTGCCTGAAGAGAACATGCAAATTTCCACAGTCATTGATGATATGGGGCTGCATGTCAGGTAAAGGTACTGGGGAGATGGCTATCATTACATCTTCAATAAGTGCACAAGTTTATGCTGATATTTTATCCTAAGTCATATTACAAGACTTGTTAAAGGGTTAATTGTGACTTGTAGGATCGCTACTACCAACAGGTGGCGCTATAGAGTTCAAGTCTGAAGAGGCAATTTGCATATGCTGATATTTTGGACACTTTTCTTATCCCATCAATTTAAAGGATATTTGGGGATGATGAAATCATTTTTCAGGATGATAATGTATACTGCCATAGAGGAAAAACTGTGAAAAAAGACAAATAAGGTCAATGTCATGGCCTGCAAATAGTCCCGATCTCAATCCAATTGAAAATCTTTGGTGGAAGTTGAAGAAAATGGTCCATGACAAAGCTCCAACCTGCAAAGTTGATCTGGCAACAGCAATCAGAGAAAGTTGGAGCCAGATTGATGAAGAGTACTGTTTGACACTCATTAAGTCCATGCCTCACAGACTGCAAGCTGTTATAAAATCCAGAGGTGGTGCAGCAAAATACTTTTTTCTTGATTTCTTTTAGTGTTTCTTAAAGTCAGAAAGTGGTTTAACCCCTTAAGCCCCAAGGGTGGTTTGCACGTTAATGACCGGGCCATTTTTTGCAATTCTGACCACTGTCCCTTTATGAGGTAATAACTCTGAAACGCTTCCATGGATCCCGGTGATTCTGACATCGTTTTCTCGAGACATATTGTACTTCATGTTAGTTATAAAATTTCATTCAAATAACTTGCGTTTATTTGTGAAAAAAATGGAAATTTGGTGAAAATTTTGAAAATTTTGCAATTTTCCAAATTTGAATTTTTATGGCCTTAAATCACAGAGATATGGCACACAAAAAGCTTGATAAGTAACATTTCCCACATGTTTACTCTACATCAGCACAATTTTGAAACCAAAATTTTTTTTTGTTAGGAAGTTATAAGGGTTAAAAATTTACCAGCGATTTCTCATTTTTGCAACACCATTTTATTTTTATGGACCACATCACATTTGAAGCCACTTTGAGGGGTCTATATGATAGAAAATACCCAAAAGTGACACCATTCTAAAAACTGCACCCCTTAAGGTGCTCAAAACCACATTCAAAAAGTTTATTAACCCTTTAGGTGAGTCACAGGAATTTTTTGAATATTTAAAAAAAAATGAACATTTTACTTTTTTTCACAAAAAAATAATTCAGGTTCAATTTTTTTTATTTTACCAAGGGTAACAGGAGAAATTGGACTGCAAAATTTATTGTGCAATTTGTCCTGAGTACGCTGATACCTGATATGTGGAGGGGAACCACTGTTTCGGCGCATGGCAGAGCTCAGAAGGGAAGGAGCGCCGTTTGACTTTTTCAATGCAAAATTGGCTGGAATTCAGATCGGAGGCCATGTCACGTTTGGAGAGCCCCTGATGTACCTAAACAGTGGAAACCCCCCACAAGTGACCCCATTTTGGAATCTAGACCCCCCAAGGAACTTATCTAGATAAGTGGTGAGAACTTTGAACCCACAAGGGCTTCACAGAAGTTTATAACGTACAGCGGTACAATTAAAAAATCATATTTTTTCCACAAAAATGATCTTTTCACCCCCAATTTTTATTTTCCCAAGGGTAACAGGACCCTAAAAGTTATTGTGCAATTTGTCCTGAGTACACTGATACCCCACATGTGGGGGTAAACCACTATTTGGGCGCATGGCAGAGCTCGGAAGGGAAGCAGCGCCATTTGACGTTTTTGGCTGGAATTGAGATCGGACACCATGTCGCGATTGGAAAACCCCTGATGTACCAAAACAGTGGAAACCCCCCACAAATGACATTTTGGAAACTAGACCCCCTAAGGAACTTATCTAGATGTGTGGTGAGCACTTTGAACCCCCCAGTGCTTCACAGAAGTTTATAACGCCCGGGCGTGAAAATAAAAAAATCGTATTTTTTCCACAAACATGATCTTTTAGTCACCAATTTTTTTATTTTCCCAAGGGTACCAGGAGAAATTGGACCCCAAAAGTTGTCCAATTTGTCCTGAGTACCCCGATACCCCATATGTGGGAGAAAACTACTGTATGGGCACACGTCGGGGCTCGAAAGGGAAGTAGTGACGTCTTGGAATGCAGACTTTGATGGAATGGTCTGCGGGTGTCATGTTGCTTTTGGAGAGCCCCTGATGTACCTAAACAGTGGAAACCCTCCACAAGTGACCCCATTTTAGAAACTAGACCCCCTAAGGAACTTATCTAGTTGTGTGGTGAGCACTTTGAACCCCCCCAGTGCTTCACAGAAGTTTATAACGACCGGGCGTGAAAATAAAAAAATCGTATTTTTTCCACAAACATGATCTTTTAGTCCCCATTTTTTTATTTTCCCAAGGGTAACAGGAGAAATTGGACCCCAAAAGTTGTTGTCCAATTTGTCGTGAGTACCATGATACCCCATATGTGGGAGAAAACTACTGTATGGGCACACGTCGGGGCTCGAAAGGGAAGTAGTGACGTCTTGGAATGCAGACTTTGATGGAATGGTCTGCGGGTGTCATGTTGCTTTTGGAGAGCCCCTGATGTACCTAAACAGTGGAAACCCCCCACAAGTGACCCCATTTTGGAAACTAGACCCCCTAGGGAACTTATCTATTTTGTGGTGAGCACTTTGAACCCCCCAGTGCTTCACAGAGGTTTATAACGACCGGGCGTGAAAATAAAAAAATCGTATTTTTTCCACAAACATGATCTTTTAGTCACCAATTTTTTTATGTTCCCAAGGGTGACAGGAGAAATTGGACCCCAAAAGTTGTTGTCCAATTTGTCCTGAGTACGCAGACACCCCGTATGTGGGAGAAAACTACTGTATGAGTACACGTCAGGGCTCGAAAGTGAAGTAGTGACGTTTTGGAATGCAGACATTGATGGAATGGTCTGCGGGTGTCATGTTGCCTTTGGAGAGCCCCTAATGTACCTAAACAGTGGAAACCCCCCACAAATGACCCCATTTTGGAAACTAGACCCCCTAAGGAACTTATCTAGATGTGTGGTGAGCACTTTGAACCCCCAAGGGCTTCACAGAAGTTTATAATGCCCGGGCATGAAAATAAAAAAATCTTATTTTTTCCACAAAAATGATCATTTAGCCCCCAATTTTTTTATTTTCCCAAGGGTAACAGGAGAAATTGGACCCAAAAAGTTGTTGTCCAATTTGTCCTGAGTACACTGATACCCCATATGTGGGAGAAAACTACTGTATGGGCACACGTTGGGTCTCGGAAGGGAAGTAGTGACGCTTTGGAATACAGACTTTGATGGAATGGTCTGCGGGTGTCATGTGCATTTGGAGAGCCCCTGATGTACCTAAACTATTGAAACTCCCCACAAGTGACCCCATTGTGACCCCCCACGGAACTTATCTAGATGTGTGGTGAGCACTTTGAACCCCCAAGTGCTTCACAGAAGTTTATAACGCCCGGGCGTGAATATAAAAAGATCATTTTTTTCCACAAAAATGATATTTTTGCCCCCAATTTTTTATTTTCCTAAGGGTAACAGGAGAAATTGGACCCCAAAAGTTGTTTTGCAATTTGTCCTGAGTAGACTGATACTCCATATGTGGGGGTAAAACACTGTTTGGGCGCATGGCAGAGCTTGGAAGGGAAGGAGCACCATTTGAATTTTTCAACTCAGAATTGGCTGGAATTGAGATCAGACGCCATGTTGCATTTGGAGAGCACTTGATGTGCCCAAACAGTGGAAACCCCCAATTTTAACTCCAACCCCAACACACCCCTAACCCTAATCTCAGCCCTAACCCTAGCCCTAGCCCTAACCCTAGCCCTAGCCCTAACCCTAATGGGAAAATGGAAATAAATACATTTTCTTTTAATTTTATTATTTTTTCCTAACTAAGGGGGTGATAATGGGGGGGTTTGATTTACTATTTATGGCGGTTTTTATATTTGGCAGCTGTCGCATGCTAAAAGACGCTTTTTATTGTAAAAATAGTTTTTGCATCACCACATATTGAGAGCTATAATTTTTCTGTATTTTGACCCACCGAGTCATATGAGGTCTTATTTTTTGCGGGACGAGTTGACGTTTTTATTGGTACCATTTTCGGGCACGTGACATTTTTCTATCACTTTTTATTCCGATTTTTGGAACGCAGAATGAACAAAAACCAGCGTTTTATGAATTTCTTTTGGGGGGTGCGTTTACACCGTTCCGCGTGCGATAAAATTGATAAAGCAGCTTTATTCTTCAGGTCAGTACGGTTACAGCAATACCTCATTTAGGTCGTTTTTTATGTTTTGTCGGTTTTATGCAATGAAAACTATTTTATATAAAAAATAATTATTTTTGCATCACTTTATTCTGCGAGCTATAACTTTTTTATTTTTTTGCTGATGATGCTATGTTGTGGCTTATTTTTTGCGGGACAAGATGACGTTTTCAGCGGTTCCACGGATATTTATATGCCTCTTTTTGATCGCGCGTTATTGCACTTTTTGTTCGGCGGTATGATAATAAATCATTATTTTTTGCTTCGTTTTTTATTTTTACATTTTTAAGGGGTTTGCTAAAGGGGTTAACTAATGAGACAGTTTTATAGGGCAGGTCATTATGGATGCGGCGATACCAAATATGTGTACTTTTATTGTTTTATTTTTTTTATTTCCAAAAAATGAATTTATTGGGGGAATATTTTTTTTTTTCTAATTTATTTGGCGATTTTTTTAAAATTATTTTAACACTTTTTTTTTTTTTAACTTTATTACATTGTCCCAGGTGGGACATCACTTTCCTGTGACAGATCACTGATCTGTCACATCACAGATCACTGTGACAGATCAGCGATCTGACACAGGCACTGCTGCAGACTTCCTCATGCCTGCGCTTTGCAGGCACTGAGGAAGCCGGCTCCCTGCAGGCCCCCGAAGGCCCCCGTCGCCATCTTGGATTCGGGGGCCTGCAGGGAAAGAGCCCCTCGCAGCAGCGCTACACATTGCGCTGCTGTGGGGGGCTCAGGGAAGCACGGAGGGAGCCCCCTCCCTGCCGATGCTTCCCTTTAACCCCCGGGACACCGCGATCGTGTTTGATTGCGGTGTACAAGGTGTTAATGTGACGGGGGCAGTCCGTGACCGCCTCTGACACATTGTGCCGGGTGTCAGCTGTGATAATCAGCTGACACCCGGCCGCGATCAGCGGCGCTCACCACGTGGGCGCCGCTGATCGCTATGACGTACTATCCCGTCCCTGGGATTTAAGTCCAAGGGCACATGGACGGGATAGTATGTCTCATGGCAGAAAGGGGTTAATGAGGCAGTGCACATGCTCCAAGTGGTTTGAGGAAAAAAGTCTCAGCATACATGATTTGCCTAGGATAATTGGATGCTCTTGACTATTCATGTCTATGGTTCAGTGGAAAACAATAGATCTCACTCGAGTGACATCCGATTTTCACATACTGACAGAATAGAAAATATGGAGAAACTTTTTTATTTTTTAAAGTCTCCACATCTTAGAAAATTGGATAACATTCTGATCATCCTCCGATCAGACTCTGGTCAGCATAATAGGACCTTTTTTTCAGATGGACTTATGGTCGTCTGCACCTGCTCTAAGGCTAAGTGCAGACGTACTTTTCAGCCCTGTGGATTTTTCCACGGAGAATTGAAGAAATCCGCAGGTCAAATGACCTGCATTTTTCCTGCGGATTTCTTCCTTTTTTCTTGCGATTTTCTTGCGGTTTTCCCCTGCGGATTTCCCCCTGCGGATTTGGAGAATGGAGCAGGTGGAAAACCACACAAAAGAAGTGACATGCTGCAAATTTTGAACCACAAGAAAACCGCGAGGAAAAATCCGCAGCGTCTGCACAGCGTTTTTCTTTTTCAATTAATTAACATGCTACTGTACATCACAATGCAGATATGCAGCGCTTCTGTGCGGAAAAATCCGCTGCGGATCCGCTGGAAATCTGCATCGTGCGCACATGGCCCAATACTGCTGGTGTTTGCAATGCATAATGTAAGTTTATTCTTCCTGTACGGTCCAATTTCTACCTTGCAGTATTACTCTGCAGGCCATACATTGCATGGCAAAACATTATGTGGCATACTGTGGTTTTAGAATGCCATTGTCATAAAAAGAAGATAACTTAAGTAATCATATAATATTTTCACCACAACAGGATCAACAGTAACACATAGCAACCAACATCAGTACTGTAATACAGGAAATAAAGTTGGAATCTATGTAGTATTATTAGTACTGTCTGTTATGTAATTATTTTGTAACCCGGGTAAACAAGCTCTTAAGCTTATGAATGATTGATCATCCCTTATCTCTATGCACAACAGTTGTGATCAGGGCCATTTTTACTGTCCATTCTGACCTAAGCACTGAGCACAAATGTGCCCCTGTTGAGGTGATTTCTTAAGGTGAGATCTTAGTGATTGCCTGCCTATGACCTAATAAATATGAGCCAAGTGCATGCATAGAAGAAAGACATCGGCACAAGGTCAGATATGTGCTCCTCTCTCGGCAAAAGCTGGCACAAACTGAACTTTATTAGTAAAAACAAAATATCATGTAACAGGCAAGAAGAGGGTGTTGCACAGCTTCAACCATTATATCAGTCTGTTTTAGATCCGTTCCATATATGGTCTTCAGTGTATCCACCTCACATTTCAAGGATTTCAGGGTGTAGTTCCAGGATGTAGACATCATCTCGCCACTTATATTACTAGCTTATCTAAGGTTAATACTTGATTTCATTAGCCATTCTCTCCTTCACACCCCTATTATAGGCCCATTTATACTCACCAATTATTGGCATGATATGCTCATGTCTAGTCAAGTGCAATGCTAATGTCAGTGACAACAAAGGAGAACATCAATAATAAAACTAAGGTTTGTAATTGATCACTAGGTATAATATCGTAAAAGTAATTGATACCAGTTGCACTCCTACTGACAAAGGCACACTGCTGAAATGCGCATTGGGGAAGTGGCATCATCACATGAGCTCTGGTAGATTTGTTATGTTTATTTGATATGACTCTTTGTGATTAGCAGCTAACTTCTTTAGTACTTTGGTATGTATATTAGTTTGCACTAGTGACGCTGCTATCATTGCTAGTGTATAGTGTGGATTCTAATTAACTCATGATTGATAATTCCTTTTTGTATTATATGTTTATATATTTGGGATTATAATCCACAGTTTTAAGAGAGTGTTTGTTTTACATTTTCCTACCGGCCATCTGTTGGTGCCACTTATTTGGTCTTTTTGGGCTCATGCACTGTTGGCACTTTTTCATGTATGTCTTTTTATATGTTTTTTAAAAAAATACTCTGAATAAAAGATGAGATTTTGCATGTTCAGTGTACACTTTTTTCTGTTGATTATGCTTGGTTGCACTATTTACAGAAGTGTGAGATGCCTAGAGAGCAGCATAGTCATGGTGTTCAGTGGTGTGGATTGTGTTCTCCATCATGTGGTCTTCTTGTGCACATAGTAATAATTACTGAGACCAAATGTTATTCCTATACAGGGACTTAATAATATCACTTTATCATGACCTATTAGCCCACCACCATTCCATGACTAGATACTACCAGCATATGAGCATCACCTTACTGAGATTGGATAACCACAATACATAGACTGAATATTACCACTATATTGTGACTGAAGTACACTACCAAACAGATACTCAATAATACTTACCTATAGTTGCCAAATAAAAAACAGTATGGTAATACTGACAATACAGGAAAAGCTACTGAGTGACTTTGTGCATATGACATCTTTTTCAGGTGGATTTCACATTGGACATTGCCTGAAAACCCCATCAACAAAGTTTGAAAGGCATAATGAAAAACTTCCTGTCCATGTGTTCAGACTTTTTTACGTCTTCTAGCCACTTCAGGTTTCTATAAAACACCAAGTGGAAAAAATAAGTGACATGTTCATTCTTCTGGCATTTGGAAAGCACTCTGTACATAACAAAATGTATCCGTTTGAAAGCTTAAGCGAAGACCAGACTTTTTATGGAGGATTCTGCAGCCAAAGAGATATATAGATGGATAATAAATAGTAATGAGCATGCTCGGGTGACCTCCGGGTATTTTGGCGTGCTCGGAGATTTACTTTTTGTTGAAGTAGCTGCATGATTTACGGCTAATAGACAGCCTGAATACACAGGGCCGCCATCAGGGCATTACTGCCCTGACTGGCGTATGGGGCCCAGTGGGCAGAGGGGGCCTGCATCGGGCCCTGTCTCATCTGCTCACCGGGCCCCTACCAGCAGGCTAAACCGGGCCCTTAGCAGCGCTGCGGCAGTTCAATGCTATTGACGTGCGGGCCCATGCCCACACGTCAATAGTTAGCAGCCGCCAGCCAATCGGAGGCT
The DNA here is from genome assembly GCF_039654945.1 of Dendrobates tinctorius. Taxonomy (NCBI): domain Eukaryota; kingdom Metazoa; phylum Chordata; class Amphibia; order Anura; family Dendrobatidae; genus Dendrobates; species Dendrobates tinctorius. The sequence goes on along the minus strand of NW_027361779.1, from coordinate 4,900,384 downwards.
GGCAGCTGACGTCAGCCACAGTGTGCATGTCGCCGGCATTTGATGTCATTGTCAGTCGCCGGCGAGTGCGTGCTTCAACTGCGTGGAGGGAGCTTCGCCACAGGAATGTGGCCAGGTAAGAAGAACTTGTTTTTTTTTATTGATAGCGGCAATCCGGGGGGCCCAGGGCAGACTGTGAGACACGGGGGCAGAATGCTGGACTTAGGGGAAGAATGCTGGACATGGGGGCAGAATGCAAGACATGGGGGCAGAATGCGAGGCATGGGGGCAGAATGCTGGACATGGGGGCAGAATGCAAGACATGGGGCAGAATGCTGGACATGGGTGAAGAATGCAGGACATGGGGGCAGAATGCTGGACATGGGGGCAGAATGTGAGACATGGGGTATGATTGGAGACACAGGTGGCAGAATGGAGATATCGGGCATGACTGGAGACACAGTGGGCAGGTTGAAAGACATGGTGGCATGACTGGAGACAGGATTGGAGACACTGGGGGCAGGAATGGAGATATATCGGGCAGGATTGGAATACAGGGGGCAGAATGGAGATACAGGGGGCATGATTGGAGACATAGGGTGCAGAATAAAGATACGGGGCATGATTGGAGACACAGGGCAAAATGGAGATACGGGGCATGACTGGAGGCACAGGGGGCAGGATGAAAGACATGGGGACATGATTGGAGACACTGGGGGCTTGATTGGAAAAAGATGGGGCAGGGTTGGAGACAGAAGGGGCAGGGTTTGAGACAGATCATGCAGGATCATGGGGAAGGATGGATACGATGGAGACAGATGGGGCAGGATGGGGAGATCATATGGGGCAGAATGGATACTCATGAGGGTGGGATGGGAGAACATATGGCTGAAGCCAGGAATGAGACACAAGGGGGACAGGAAGGGGGATATTATTACCATATTGGCTAATTAAGGGATATTATTACTGCAGTGATGTATTTATTTTATTTTTTGAGTATACTGTTTTAAATGGGGGGCGGTCCTGTTACTGTGTAGAGTGATACTATGTTGCCTTTGTTTCTTCATGTGGTGTGATGTAGAAGTTGGGAAAAAAATAAGTAATGTGTTCTGCAAGCAGAGCTCTAGATAATTGTATTATTTCCTGTAGAGATGAGTCCTGGCTGGAAGAAGTGATGGCGGTCTGTGCTGGATGAAAGATGAAAAACAAAGATGAAAGACTTCACCTAGAAACGTCACTGGTGAGTCAGTGTGTTACCTATACACTGACACTATACACTGTATACTTTATACAGAGGTCCTGTGTATAATGTCACCAGTGATCACTGTATTACCTGTACAAAGACACTGCTTACTAAGTACAGATCTCCTGTGTATAATGGGACTTATGGTGATAGTATTGTGTTTTTTTATTACTGATCAGTATTGTAGTGTTCAGTCACTATGTGGTGGTAATATGTGGTCTGGACATGGTGTTGCGGTATTTATCCCTTGTATGTGATATTATTTGGTTCCTTTCTGGTAGTAATATGTGGTTTTGTCATGGTGCGGTGGTATTTGTTCCTTGTATGTGATATTATTCTGTCACTGTGGTGGTAATATGTGGTCTGGTCATGGTGTTGTGGTATTTGTTCCTTGTATGTGATATTATTCAGTCACTGTGGTGGTAATATGTGGTCTGGACATGGTGTTGTGGTATTTGTTCCTTGTATGTGATATTATTCAGTCACTGTGGTGGTAATATGTGGTCTGGACATGGTGTTGTGGTATTTGTTCCTTGAATGTGATATTATTCGGTCACTGTGGTGGTAATATGTGGTCTGGTCATGGTCCAGTGATATTTGTTCCTTGTATGTGATATTATTGGTCATTTTAAAAATTGAAAAATAAATAAAAATACACCTAAATTGTATTGCATATTTTAACAAATATTTAATAGGTTACAGTAGAGTAGAGCTCGGCCAAAAGTGTCTACTGTGTTATGGTGGCGGCTTAAAAAATCTTTTGCCAAAACAAAAGCTGCTGGCTATATGTGTGATCTGGTGATGGGAAATGTTAATGTGTGATTGGCGAGAAGTGGAGTTTTTACAAGAGAGAGCGGTGGGACTGTGGACAGTTCGAGGGGTGGAGCCTGGGTGGAGTCTCAAGGGAGCCCCGAAAACTTTTGCCAGTATGGGGCCCCGAAATTCTTAGTGGCAGCCCTGTGAATACATGTGGGGTTTCCCTAACAAACAGGAATTCTTCACATGTATTCAGCCTGTCTAGCTGCCATAAGTCATGCAGTTGCGTCGACACAAACTAAATCTCCGAGCACGCCAAAATACTCGGAGGACACCTGAGCATGCTCGGGAAAACCAGAGCAACGAGTATACTCGCTCATCACTAATAATAAACAGAAACTTTACAAACAGCAGTCAGATGTAGACAGACACATACTCATTGTTCGAAGCTGCTGATCTCTCTCTGCCGATCTCCAGGCAATGTTAAAGGAAACACTTTGACAGTTCCTGTCACAGATTGGCTGCAAACCAGTATAATGCAGCAATCATTTAAAATTCAGCAGTCTCTGGTCCCTGCTGCTTCAGGTCACCTGGGCAGTTTGGCAGTGATACAAGTGTATAATGCCCCTCCTCTATACTCTCACCATGCCCCCAACACCTATGCCAAGAGGACAATATGTTTTCCACAATGTGAGTTCTCTATTTACAGTGTGTCCCATCAGACAGTACAGCTGTGGCCACATATGTAATTTCTTATTTTAAGCAGAGGAGCTTCTTTACTCTGCGCTCTGCTCTCATGTGTCAGTGTGCACCCAGCTCTCTGGTGGAGCATCTCCTTCTGACTTCTTTACCAATCAGCGATATGAACACTGTTATGCCGAGGAGACGACTAATCTCCCTCATGCTTTCTACAAGGATCTGCTGCGCCTGCTCCTTAGTGCTGACAGGAAATTCAAAGACTCTGCATCTGCCTCCTTATGCTACACTCACTTTGACAGAAAGGGCATTTTGTTAAGCAAAAAAAAATTGTTATCATTGTCTAGCGCCGCCCCCTGTGACCTGCCACCATAGGCACTGCATCTCCAGAGCTTAATGGCAAATATGACCCTGGCTGTGGCAGCATCTACTCTCGTGCTGACCAACTAAAAGCAGAACTACCCCAAAGCATCTTTTCTCAAAATCAGCTCAGATCTTTATGGCTGATGCCACCACCTTCCACTGCCCCGTGATCCAGTTCCCAGGTCTTGCCCACTACCCAATCTCATAATTGTCATCATCTTCTCTGATTCAGCTGACATGAGGGCAGGAAATGTTCTAAGTTCCTTGCCTCTCCACCCCCACACGTAAAGGCATTGTCCAGTCCAAATATATAAGTCTGAAGTCACTGTGTGTGATTGCAAACTTCTGAATCCCCCCCAGCACACCCACTATATGCAGCAATGGTTCACAAGTTTTTGAGCTGGGGCAGGAGGGTATGTGTGAGTTAGGCCGGGATCACACATGCGAGGAATACGGCGGAGTCTCGCATGGTAATACCCGGGACTGCTGTCAGCACACGGGAGCAGAGCGTGCGGCTCCATTTATTTCTATGCAGCCGCACGCTCCGCTCCGGAGTGCCGGCGCCAGAGCTTGGTTTTAACCTGCGAGACTCGGCCGTTTCTCGCTGAGTGTGATCCCGGCCTTATACATAATCCCAGCCAGTGACCGACTCCATTGTATTGAGCAAGGCCTCTCCCCTGCAAGTAATGCGGCCATCCAGTGGGAAAAGTCAACTAAAGAGAGTAGCCTAACTCCGTACAAGTGTATGGAGCAAGATTGCGCTTACTGGATGGGTTCTGGCCGGGAGTATGTATTATGCATATATACCCTCCGGTCACTGCTCAAAAACCGGTGCATGCGCTGGGGGGATTCATACATCTGCAGTCACACAGAGTCAATGCAGTCTTATTGATTTGTACAGGACAATGCCTTTATTTTCCACTTCTAGATTTACCCTGATTCAGAATGCCACTATCCCTCCCAGTGCCCCAGCTGTGATGTAACCACTACAATAACCATTATAAAAAATAAATAAAAGCATACTGCTGCCAAAAATGCTGATTTTTCATCATATTTCCACACACATTGGTATAAACAGCCTTAAAATTACACTAGAACTGAACAAGGACAAATCAACAGAAATATCTACAATTTAGCTAATAACTCATTTTCATCCTCTTATTCCAAATAAATTACTTGTACATATCAAGTCATGATTGAAGATATTGCTCTAGAAGAAACAGAATTTACAAGAAACAAAACATTAGCATAACAAAAATATTCACAGAAGATGAAATGCATTGTTATTTTACAGTTACTAGACTTTGAAAAAGTATAATCTGACTGAGAAAATTACTACCTTTCACTGATTAACACCTGGTTTACCTAAACTAACCAAACTGTTGCTTGAAGTAAACCTGTTCCTAAACTGCCAGTAGTTGGGAGTAGATTGTTTCAAAGCCCTATAACTGCTATCCCACATGTGCTAAGACTAACATACCACCAATACAACTGTTAGGCCGGGATCACACTTGCGATTTAAACGGCCGAGTCTCGCATGGTAATATACGGCGCTGACGCCGGGACTCAGGAGTGGGGCGTGCAGCTCCATGTATTGCTATGCAGCCGCACGCCCCGCTCCTGAGTCCCGGCGGCAGCGCCGTGTATTACCATGCGAGATTCGGCCATTTAAATCGCAAGTGTGATCCCGGCCTTAACCTGGATTCTGTGCAGCGCCACATACAAGTCTTCATTGTGCATTAAAATACCGAGCAACCGCCCTCTCATCAGTATTATTGCACCTGTGTTGCTGCCATCTTAACTATATGGGTCCACTGCACCCTGATAGTGCATTTGTTTGGAGGCCTGGGCAGGTAAGCATCTCTACCTTTTTGCTGTGTTTTTGATTTTTGGGGGATTTTCAAGTCCTCTTTTTGCGCTATTCCTGACTATGCCTTTGCCTCTTACTTCTGTTTATGACGCACCTTCTGTGTTCTGGCCTTGGGCTCCTTGATTATTTCATCTCATTCTATCTATGAAAAGTGACTCAGCATCACAATATGTTTTCGTAATATATACTATGCACACAGTATATATATATATTACTACATATTCAGTGCAGTTTAATGCAGTTTTTAAAAAATGCTGCAGTGTAAGATTTCTTTAAAAAAATAGAAGCACTGTATTACTTGTTTATTTTTATCAATTAAAGGGATGTCATGTCCAGAAATGCCATTTAACTAGCAGATGCAGAATTAATTTGCAGAATAGCAATAAAATCATGTCTGCCTTACTTCCTGAAAGTACAGATACCGGTATAAAATGAACTTATATACTCCCTCTAGCTGCTCACATTTTGACATTGGGGCATGCAAGGAACAATTGAAGTCATGGCTCACTATAATGTGAGTGGCGGCTGTAATTGCTTCCTTTCACTCTGATTATCAGTTTGTTCTGCATATACAAACTACATGCACATTGTTATTTGATGTGACAGGGCTGTCAATCAAATTGCCAGGAAGTAATTACTGCCTCTGCTCATGACCAGTAATTGTAACCTATCCCTATGACTGAAAACTAGCTGCTACAGGGAGGGAATAAGTTCATTTATTTACTGTAGCTGGGCATCCAGTTAAGCTCTATTTACACAGACCAACTGGTGACACAATTATTGTCCCGTTTCACATAGCGACGCACCAGCGATCCCGACAACGATACGACCTGGTCAAGATCACTGGTGCGTCGCTACATGGTCGCTAATAAGCTGCCAAACAGGCAGATCTCTTCAACTATGCACCAGCGATCCCGACAATGATGAGACCTGGTAAGGATCGCTGGTGTGTTGTCACACAGCAGCTATTTTGAACGATTCCAGTCTGCGACCCTGAGTTATGTGTCGCCAGCGAGGTCGCTCGTCAGCTTTAAACACAGCGATTCATGCTGGTCAGTGGGACGCCGATGATGAAAAAATGGCCCAGTACATTCAAGCACGATCTCAAAGGCTCTTACAAAGTTCTATCAATATGTTAATTGTGCAACAAGGGACAGCAGTATATTGGATCTCCTCTATGTAAATGTTAAAGGCACCTATTCATCGTCTGCATTAACTCCCCTGGTGAAATCCGAGCACAATCTCACACTATTGTCTCCATCTAACCTACCTGTTGTCAGCAAACAACCAGCGACAATAAATCTAATCAGGAAGTGGTCTCCTGCAGTGGAGGAAGCTCTGCAAGACTGCTTTGACCTCACAGACTGGGAAGTGATATAAGACAGAGGAGAGCATGATGATGTAAATGAAATTGTCGGAAGGGTAACTGATTATATAAATTTTTGTACTGATACTGTAGTACCAGTTAAAAAGATTCAATGTTATGCAAATAACAAGCCTTGGATTACAAAAGAATTGAAATACTAAATGAGAAAAAACTGGCTTTTAAAATGAAGGATACTAAGAAACTGAAATTGATACAAAGGGACTTAAAGGAGAAAATTAAGAATGCCCATGAGGCATTCCGAATTAAATTAGAAAATAAACTGTCACACAACAATTCCAAGGAGGTGTGGTCAGGCATGAAGCAGTTAACTGGGTTTAAGGCTAGGTTGGAGTGTGGGAAAGTGGATCTGCCCATGGCTAATGAAATGAACGAGTTCTTCAACAGATTTACCAACACATGTGCTGCGTCATCAGGAATGAGGGATGGAGCTGAGGAGCGATCGGCAGCATTGACTTTGGATGATTAACTGCCCACCTTCACTGTCTCCCAAAGCGATGTGAGAAAACAGTTTAGTAAACTAGCCATTGGCAAAGCAGCTGGGCCTGATGGCCTCAGTCCACGTGTCCTAAAAGTGTGTGCAAACCAACTGTGTAATGTCTTTCAGCTCCTGTTTAACAGGAGCCTACAATCTCCGAGAATACCAGTGCTGTGGAAGACCACTTGCTTGGTACCAGTTCCCAAGATCTTCTTTCCAACTTCCCTACATGACTATCGTCCAGTGGCCTTAACATCGCATGCTATGAAGTCATTGGAGAGAATAGTACTTGCCTACTTGTGCCCGAGGGTGAGGGCCCACACTGACCCCCTGCAGTTTGCATACCAGCAGAGATTGGGGGTGGATGATGCTGTAGTGTCTCTGCTACATAGAATACATTCATTCTTGGACAATGAGGGAACTGCAGTGCGCAACATGTTCTTTGACTTCTCTAGTGCCTTCAATACCTTACAGCAGCTCTTATTACGAAATAAGTTGACTGATATGGCAGTGAATGAGGGGATGGTGAACTGGATAAGCAACTACCTGACGGACAGGCCACAGTTTGTAAGGATGGGGGAGGTGGTATCTGGCAGTGTACGGAGCAGTGTGGGAGCCCCTCAGGGTACAGTGTTGTCGCCCTTCCTCTTCACATTGTATACAGCTGACTTTCAGTATAAATCCGATTTCTGCCACCACCAAAAATTCTCAGATGACTCAGTGATTGTAGGAGGAATTGTGGGGGACCAGGGTGAGGAGGAATATAAAAGGGTGGTTTCTGACTTTGTAGATTGGTGCCAGACTGTCTAGAACTAAATGTAAAGAAAACCAAGGAGATGGTGGTGAGTTATAGAAGGAAAAAGGAGGAGTACTTACTGATCACTATTGCTGGCCAGGAGGTGGAGATGGTTGAGAGCTACAAATATTTGAGGGTTCACCTAGACAGTAAACTCAATTGGAGGTGTCATACAGAGAAGGTTCACAAGAAGGGAATGAGCAGACTGTACTTTCTGCGGAAGCTCAGGTCATTCAATGTGTGCAGTAAAATGCTGGAAATGTTCTACCAGTCCGTGGTAGCAAGCACCATCTTTTTTGCTATAATTTGCTGGGGCAGTGGTGTGCGAGTAGCTGACGCTAATAAGCTCAACAAACTTATCAAGAAGGCAAGTGCGGCTGTTGGCCTCCATCTTGACTCTTTTGAGGAGGTAGTGGAAGATAGGATTCAGAAGAAGTGCAGGGCTATAATGAACAATAATACACACCCACTATACGAGCTGTTCTTGAATCATAAGAGCACATTCAGCAGCCGACTAATCCTCCTAAGGTGCAAGAAGAAGAAATTCGGGAAATCGTTTGTGCCTACTGCTATGGGGATGTATAACAATTCACTTAGGGTGAAAAATGGCTACAACCTAGGGATGGCACACTAAGGGAAATGATCAGAGACTTGTGTACCTTTGCTAGTTACATATTGTGGTTAGTAATGTGCAAGATCTGTGTCTGGTAATTACTCTATGTAATGCTGTTCTTAATGTTTTGTTTGTAATGCTGTTGTAACGCTGCTGTGATACCATAATTTCCCTCGGGATCAATAAAGTGTATTGTATCGTGTGTGCATCCTACAGCCATTGATTGCTGATCAGTGACAAATCACTGATTAGTACCTGATTGCTTTATTCTGTTTCATACAAAAAAAAAAGAAAAACAATTTAGATATGACTATGTTAGGGACATTAAAAATATAGCGTAGTAATCAGTTATTACTTCAGTATATTTTATATTGAATATCTTCAGGGATAATGTCAGTTATAATAATAATAATAATAATAATAAATTTTATTTTTATAGCGCCGACATATTCCGCAGCACTTTACATTTCAGAGGGGATTTGTACAGACAATAGACATTACAGCATAACAATAATCACATACAGTAGATTATAACAAATACCAAGAGGAAAGAGGGCCCTGCTCGCAAGCTTACAGTCTATGAGGAAAGAGGGAGACACGAAAGGTGGGTGGTAACAGTTACCCTGATTGTATGGACCAGTCATAATGTTAAGTGTGTAACAGTACAGACACAGAGGGCTAATGGAGGCATAAAGCATGTGGGAACATGATGCGGGGAACCTGGTTATGGTAAAACTTTTGGCTCTGCCACACAGGGATAGATTAGGTTAATGTGTTGGGGTGGTAGGCCAGTCTGAATAAATGCGTTTTCAGGACACGCTTAAAATTGTAGGGATTGGGGACTAATCGTATTGACCTGGGAAGTGCATTCCAAAGAATTGGCGCGGCACGTGTAAAGTCTTGGAGACGGGAGTGGGAGGTTCTGACTATTGAGGATGCTAATCTCAGGTCATCATCAGGTCATCATCAGTTGTGGGCGCACAGTAATATGAAGACTGTTTACTAGGTTTGCTTTTTATTTCACCAAATGTTTTTATTCTTTTTATTTTGTTTTATCTTTTTCTTTCCATATTATCTAGTTTTCTTTTTCAATTTAAAAAAGTTTAACACACACGCGCACAAATAAAATTTGATAGACATACAAACACTGCATAGAAAAAATGTTCCACTCATCATAATCATGGCATTCTACGGAGGAAGCATATGCCTCCCTTTCCTCTGACACTGATGGTAAGGGAGACCGTCCCACCTTTCATTTTTCAGACTCCTCCTCCTCAAATAATACTGAACCACCACATAGGTGCTCCAGGACAGAATATGAACCAGTGCCAACCATTATTGAGCCCCTATTGACCTCAGATTCCTGATTTTGTTTGCGCAATCAGGAATTCAATTTGACACTACCGACTTCACAGAAATTTACTTTTTCAAAGTTTTTTCTCTTTGGATTTTGGAAATCTCACAGTGTCCCAGACAAATTTGTAAGCACAATAGTTTTTATCCCAAAACAGCACTTAATCATTTGGCAACTGGGCCCCTGTAGACATGATAAAGTTTTGGGGCCTTGAAACTCAACTTATTTACCCCATTTTCCCTACAGTCAGGTTGTGTAAGAAACCGACAGCTTTTGGGAAAGTGGAGATGCCTGCTGTATTTGTTTCATTGAGCACATCACATCTTTCTCAATCAACCATAACATCTCCGCCTGCACCTCAATTACAGTCCAGCAGTATGTTGTGTTCACCCTACTACACTCTCTCGCAGCACAACAGCCAGCCCTTGGTCCCGCAGTTGTGGTCACATAAAATAATGTTTCCTCTTACATATACCAAAGCTAAGAACTTGAACACCACTATCTCCAATCTGTTGGCCATGGAAATGCTGTTATTCCACCTGGTGGACGCAGATGGTTTCCGAAAGCTGATGGACATCGCAATCCCCCAGTACCAGTTGCACAGTCACCATTACTTCTCTAAGAAAGCTGTGCCTGCACTACACCAGCATGTCACAGACCAAATCATCGATTCCTTGAAAAATTCTATGTCTGCCAGGGGAAAATTTCAACATTAACACCTGGACTAGCAAGCAAGGACAGGTGCATTACATCTCGATGACTGGGCACTGGATGACTCTGGTGGCTGGAGGGCAAGTGGGCCAGGGGCTGGTCTACAAGTCTCAGAATCCCCAAGGATTGGACAAACCTCTGTATCTAACACTTCGTCCATTGCTTCTGCCTGCTCCACTTCCTCTAGGGCTGCCACCTGCATCCTCAATCTCTCCCTTAATGAGACACACATTTCAACAGTGCAGAGAGAATCCCCCAGCTCTTTAGACTGCGCAGCCAGGGCTCATCGCAATCAGGCAGTGTTTAAATTAATATGCCTTGGCAATCAGTCACACAGCTCAATAGTTGTGGACAACTATCCAGGCTGAGTTTGAGCAAGGCCATGCGTGATAATGGTGTGAACCTCATGGGTGCCCTACGCTGGGGTAACCTCACACATGTACTTTGCATGACCCAAGTACTTCACTTGGTGGTACATCAATTACTTCACCACTATCCCAGTTTGGATGAGCTTCTGCAGAAAGCATGCTTACTGTGTGCTCACTACCACCGTTTGCACCCTGTAGGTCATCGACTTGCATCGTTACAGAATTTTTTCAGCCAGCCGGTTTTATATGTGATGTGCTGACTTGGTGGAATTCCACTCTGCACCTGTTGCAGTGACTGTGGCACTGGTGTAGTATGTACTTTTGCATAGTCCAATACAGATAGACTTGGTGCGAATCACGCTTGCAGAGTGGGCATAGATGAAGGACCTCTACACACTTCTGCACTCGCGGATAAAGCCATAACCGCGAAACGGGTTGGTATAAGTTGGTTACCAGTCAGTGGTTCAAACCAGTTTTAACTGCTTTGAACAGGCACTCACGCCTGTTCAAAGCAGTTAAAACTGTTATGAATCACTGACTGGTAACCAACTTGCGATTTTACTTAAAAAAATGCTTTGTCCCAATTAATTTGCACAGCACTGTATATACCAACAACCCACTGGTCCACCATCCAGCCATCCTGCCCCTTCCTGGATGGTGCACCTCCGCCCAGATTTCTCTTTCCCTCTTCTTCCTCCCTTTGATCACCCCCACTATCCACACTGCCTGCCCGGTGAATGGGAATGGACCCTCTCCTCCTGGTATCGGGTTGATGGACCAAGTGACGGAATGTCTATGATTATGGGCCTGTGCTCCGGGGTGTGGGAATGAGTTCCACTCACCACCTGCTCGTTGTCCCACACCCGCTGCTCTGGAATACCAGCCGCAATTGCTCCATGACTGTCAGACTCTACTGGCACAGCTGTCTCGCCCTCTGGCTCAGGCTCCTCCGGTTCCATCTCCTTCGATTCAGCTCCTCCAGGGCAGCTTCTTCCGGTTCACATTCTTTCGGATTACGGATCTCCTCCGGTACGTGGTAACGTTCCGGGTCCGGCAGCCATCAGTACTGCTCTCCAGCGTACAAAGGGAACCTGTCAAGTCGATACTTGTCTCTGACATCGAATGATCCCCATAGCCTTTTAGGCCGGGTCCTTTCCTCCGCCTGCTGCCGCTTCCAATCTATGCGAATGACACCGCAGCAACAACGGGTACAAGAGTGTGCCATCGGTGCCGCTGCCGTACCTTACAATGGCGCCGCACAGCTGCACACAAGGTTATCTTCTGGGCCCCACCCATTCCAGGGTGGAGCCGCTTCTGGATGCTCCACCCATTCAGCATCGGACTCCGATCGTCCCTCGGGAATCTGTTGTAAGGGGCGAAGCTTCCTTTTCTTCTGTCATGCCCACCATGGGCAGGAACCACTCACCAAGGGATGCATCTCAGGCTTGGGCCACTGTCTTTGCCATACAGAGTTTCACACCATTTTCAGTTTAGGATGCCCACGAGGGGTGGTGCTAGAGTTGTTCTCAGTCTCTGTGCCATTTTCCACCATCTTTGCCATACTCAGGGTATCTCCACCTTCTAAATGCAAGGTATCCGTATCCTGCCATACTACGTCAAGTGTGACGGGGGCCAGGAGGTAGTCGTGGCTGATGGTGGCAGATTTGGCACAACCTGGCTCCCCGCCACATTAGCACATGGTAGTCCACTCACTTGTAAGATGGTCCATGCCAAACTTCCGGGCTTCCTTCTCTCTCAGCATTACACAGTGATAGTCAGAGTCCAAGTTCATTTTCAGCAAAACAACTTTACTCAGCTCGTCAAGTTTAGTCACAGATAGAGTTGAGCGATACCAGCCGATACTTGAAAATATCGGATCGGAATGGATCGGCCGATCTTTAAAAAAAGTATCGGTATCGCCGATTCCGATACCGGGAACCAATGCAAGTCAATGGGGCCAAAATATCGGAATTAAAAAAAACCCTTTCTTTCCTTGTAGGTTAATTCTACATGAAGAAAAACAACTAAGAATAATGTAGAATGTATTGTGGGAGGTGGAGGAGACATTAAAGCCATAGAGGTTTAGCCCAATCAAATGGAATAGCAGGAATTAAACTTTTTTTTTTAAAGATGTTAGGAGTTACAAAGATATTGACTATGTTAGCCTCATTTATATTTTGCCAGACATGTATGTTTTCTTCTTCTACTTCCTTTTTTTACATTCTTCTTCTTCTTCTTCTACTTCCTTTTTTTACATTCTTCTTCTTCTTCTTCTACTTCCTTTTTTTACATTCTTCTTCTTCTTCTTCTTCTACTTCCTTTTTTTACATTCTTCTTCTTATTCCTTTTTTTACATTCTTCTTCTTCTTCTACTTCCTTTTTTTACATTCTTCTTCTTCTTCTTCTTCTTCCTCTTCTTCTTCTTCTTCTTCTTCTTCTTCTTCTTCTTCTTCTTCTTCTTCCTTTTCTTACATTCTTCATATTCTTCTTATTCAACAATTATTATTCTACATATTCAGCTTATTCATCTTCTTCCTATTCTTCTTCATCATATTCTTGTTTGTGTCAGGCATTCCTGTAGTTGTTATCTAGAAAAGTTAGAAGTTTACACCTTCCGTTCTGCCTGTCACAAAAGATTTACAACAGGATTTGTCCGCGTTCAGTTTGGCCTGCAGCAGCAGGCCTTTTCCAGGGGCACCACGAGGAGGAACGGACTCACCCCCATACACTGCTTAGTCTTCTTCTGCTTATAAATAAGATAATATCATTTGCTCAGAGTATTAGTCTTATGCTTAATGTTCTTCTGCTTTGTTTTTTTTATGCTTCTTTGTCTTCTCTCTCTTGTTGTTCTGCATCTTGGTGGTTGTCTTCCTGTTCTTTGTCCTCTTGAACCAGCTGACGGTACTGGCACCCGGAGGGGCAGCAGAAGGAACAAGAGCCAATGGCACTACCGAGGACCAGCTGACGGTGCTGGAACCCGGTTACTAAGCAGGAGGTACCTGTGCTACAAAGCACTACCAAGGACCAGCAGACGTTGCCGGAACTCGGATACCGAGATGGAGGCACCTAGGCCAAAGGCTCTGACGAGAACCAGCTGACGGTGCTGGAACCCGGAGGGGTAGCATAAGCTGCAAGAGCAAATGGAAATAGCGAGGACCAGCTGACAGTGCTGGCACCCGGAGGGGCAGCAGAAGGAATAAGAGCCAATGGCACAACCGAGGACCAGCTGACGGTGCTGGAACCCGGTTACTAAGCAGGAGGTACCTGTGCTACAAAGCACTACCAAGGACCAGCAGACGTTGCCGGAACTCGGATACCGAGATGGAGGCACCTAGGCCAAAGGCTCTGATGAGAACCAGCTGACGGTGCTGGAACCCGGAGGGGTATCAGAAGTTACCCCTGAAAAGCAAAGTTGGCATGCCGCAAGCTGGCCGCAGTTACCGAATCACACAGTCCTACAGGGGGTGCTTGTCCTACTGGCACTATGGAACAAACCTTTCTTACCAGAACCCGCAGTCCACATAGGAAGCACCTAAACTGCTGGCACCCTAGCCTCGGCTAACCCAACCGCAACACGACATGGCAACTTGGGGTGGCAAACTGACATTGACACTTCCCGGAAACAGCAGGCAGGGCTGGAACCAAGCTGGGCAGGAGGGAGTACCCGTGCCAAAGTCAGTTATGAGCAGCAACTGGCGATGTTGGAGCCCAGGACAAGCACTTAGCAGGCTGAGGCCTGACGTGCTGTCAATTGGGAGGCAGCAGGACAGATTGCCATCAAAACAGCAGGGGAACAGCTGACATTACTGAACCCCACAAACACAGGAGCTAGTGTTTTACTCTGTGAAGACGGCACTTCCGAGCAACAACTGGCTGTGTTGAAGCCCAGGGACAAGCACGGAGCAGGCTTAGGCTGCATTGAAGAAATTTTAAGATCGGTTGTAGACTACTAATTTGAACCAAGCTCCACTTAGGCCTGTGGCTTCACTGATTTTCGTATTTCCCCTGTCCTCCAACCCCGCCAGTTACAGCTCCGAAGTGGCATCTGCACAATCCACACTTGTTCCTGTGTTACAGGTGTTCAGTCCGGTCAGTTAATCCCCTGATGTGTGTCCGGCAATGTCGCCTGCTCTGTCCACATTCCCATAATGGGAATGTGGACAGAGCAGGCGACATTGCCGGACACACATCAGGGGATTAACTGACCGGACTGAACACCTGTAACACAGGAACAAGTGTGGATTGTGCAGACGCCACTTCGGAGCTGTAACTGGCAGGGTTGGAGGACAGGGGAAATACGAGAGACAGTGGAGCCACAGGCCTAATTGGAGCACGGTTAAAAATCAGTAGTGGTACGACTGTGTAGGCAGCAGGAGACTTTGCCATCCACACAGCAGGGGATCAGCTGACATTACTGAACCCCACTGAGACACGGGAGCAAGTATCTCTTTCTGTGTGGACGGCACTTCCGAACTACAACTGGCTGTGTTGAAGCCCAGGAAATAGGAGGGTGTAGGCAGAGGCCTACTGTATTTTGATTGAGGTGACAGCAGGAGAGACTGCCATCCACACAGCAGGGGATCAGCTGACGTTACTGAACCCCACTGAGACACGGGAGCAAGTATCTCTTTCCGTGTGGACGGCACTTCCGAACTACAACTGGCTGTGTTGAAGCCCAGGAAATAAGAGGGTGTAGGCAGAGGCCTACTGTATTTTGAATGAGTTTACAGCAGGAGAGACTGCCATCCACACAGCAGGGGATCAGCTGACGTTACTGAACCCCACTGAGACACGGGAGCAAGTATCTCTTTCCGTGTGGACGGCACTTCCGAACTACAACTGGCTGTGTTGAAGCCCAGGAAATAGGAGGGTGTAGGCAGAGGCCTACTGTATTTTGATTGAGGTGACAGCAGGAGAGACTGCCATCCACACAGCAGGGGATCAGCTGACGTTACTGAACCCCACTGAGACACGGGAGCAAGTATCTCTTTCCGTGTGGACGGCACTTCCGAACTACAACTGGCTGTGTTGAAGCCCAGGAGATAGGAGGGTGTAGGCAGAGGCCTACTGTATTTTGATTGAGGTGACAGCAGGAGAGACTGCCATCCACACAGCAGGGGATCAGCTGACGTTACTGAACCCCACTGAGACACGGGAGCAAGTATCTCTTTCTGTGTGGACGGCACTTCCGAACTACAACTGGCTGTGTTGAAGCCCAGGAAATAGGAGGGTGTAGGCAGAGGCCTACTGTATTTTGATTGAGGTGACAGCAGGAGAGACTGCCATCCACACAGCAGGGGATCAGCTGACGTTACTGAACCCCACTGAGACACGGGAGCAAGTATCTCTTTCCGTGTGGACGGCACTTCCGAACTACAACTGGCTGTGTTGAAGCCCAGGAAATAGGAGGGTGTAGGCAGAGGCCTACTGTATTTTGAATGAGTTTACAGCAGGAGAGACTGCCATCCACACAGCAGGGGATCAGCTGACGTTACTGAACCCCACTGAGACACGGGAGCAAGTATCTCTTTCCGTGTGGACGGCACTTCCGAACTACAACTGGCTGTGTTGAAGCCCAGGAAATAGGAGGGTGTAGGCAGAGGCCTACTGTATTTTGATTGAGGTGACAGCAGGAGAGACTGCCATCCACACAGCAGGGGATCAGCTGACGTTACTGAACCCCACTGAGACACGGGAGCAAGTATCTCTTTCCGTGTGGACGGCATTTCCGAACTACAACTGGCTGTGTTGAAGCCCAGGAAATAGGAGGGTGTAGGCAGAGGCCTACTGTATTTTGAATGAGTTTACAGCAGGAGAGACTGCCATCCACACAGCAGGGGATCAGCTGACGTTACTGAACCCCACTGAGACACGGGAGCAAGTATCTCTTTCCGTGTGGACGGCACTTCCGAACTACAACTGGCTGTGTTGAAGCCCAGGAAATAGGAGGGTGTAGGCAGAGGCCTACTGTATTTTGATTGAGGTGACAGCAGGAGAGACTGCCATCCACACAGCAGGGGATCAGCTGACGTTACTGAACCCCACTGAGACACGGGAGCAAGTATCTCTTTCCGTGTGGACGGCACTTCCGAACTACAACTGGCTGTGTTGAAGCCCAGGAAATAGGAGGGTGTAGGCAGAGGCCTACTGTATTTTGAATGAGTTTACAGCAGGAGAGACTGCCATCCACACAGCAGGGGATCAGCTGACGTTACTGAACCCCACTGAGACACGGGAGCAAGTATCTCTTTCCGTGTGGACGGCACTTCCGAACTACAACTGGCTGTGTTGAAGCCCAGGAAATAGGAGGGTGTAGGCAGAGGCCTACTGTATTTTGATTGAGGTGACAGCAGGAGAGACTGCCATCCACACAGCAGGGGATCAGCTGACGTTACTGAACCCCACTGAGACACGGGAGCAAGTATCTCTTTCCGTGTGGACGGCACTTCCGAACTACAACTGGCTGTGTTGAAGCCCAGGAAATAGGAGGGTGTAGGCAGAGGCCTACTGTATTTTGAAAGAGTTTACAGCAGGAGAGACTGCCATCCACACAGCAGGGGATCAGCTGACGTTACTGAACCCCACTGAGACACGGGAGCAAGTATCTCTTTCCGTGTGGACGGCACTTCCGAACTACAACTGGCTGTGTTGAAGCCCAGGAAATAGGAGGGTGTAGGCAGAGGCCTACTGTATTTTGAATGAGTTTACAGCAGGAGAGACTGCCATCCACACAGCAGGGGATCAGCTGACGTTACTGAACCCCACTGAGACACGGGAGCAAGTATCTCTTTCCGTGTGGACGGCACTTCCGAACTACAACTGGCTGTGTTGAAGCCCAGGAAATAGGAGGGTGTAGGCAGAGGCCTACTGTATTTTGATTGAGGTGACAGCAGGAGAGACTGCCATCCACACAGCAGGGGATCAGCTGACGTTACTGAACCCCACTGAGACACGGGAGCAAGTATCTCTTTCCGTGTGGACGGCACTTCCGAACTACAACTGGCTGTGTTGAAGCCCAGGAAATAGGAGGGTGTAGGCAGAGGCCTACTGTCTTTTGATTGAGGTGACAGCAGGAGAGACTGCCATCCACACAGCAGGGGATCAGCTGACGTTACTGAACCCCACTGAGACACGGGAGCAAGTATCTCTTTCCGTGTGGACGGCACTTCCGAACTACAACTGGCTGTGTTGAAGCGCAGGAAATAGGAGGGTGTAGGCAGAGGCCTACTGTCTTTTGATTGAGGTGACAGCAGGAGAGACTGCCATCCACACAGCAGGGGATCAGCTGACGTTACTGAACCCCACTGAGACACGGGAGCAAGTATCTCTTTCCGTGTGGACGGCACTTCCGAACTACAACTGGCTGTGTTGAAGCCCAGGAAATAGGAGGGTGTAGGCAGAGGCCTACTGTATTTTGATTGAGGTGACAGCAGGAGAGACTGCCATCCACACAGCAGGGGATCAGCTGACGTTACTGAACCCCACTGAGACACGGGAGCAAGTATCTCTTTCCGTGTGGACGGCACTTCCGAACTACAACTGGCTGTGTTGAAGCCCAGGAAATAGGAGGGTGTAGGCAGAGGCCTACTGTCTTTGTAATGCGGAGACAGCGGGAGAGACTGCCATCTCCACAGCAGGGGATCAGCTGGCAATGATGAACCCCACTAACACTTGAACGAATGTGTTTGGCTCTGTGGAGACGACACTTCTGAACACCAACTGACGCTGTTGGAGCCCAGGATTAGGCGAGGAGCAGGCTGGGGCCTACTGGATTTTGGCACGTGAAGGCAGCAGGAGACTTGCCATCTCCACAGCAGGGGAACAGCTGGCAGTGCTGAACCCCACTAACACTCTAACGAAGGTGTTTGGCTCTGTGGAGACGACACTTCTGAACACCAACTGACGCTGTTGGAGCCCAGGATTAGGCGAGGAGCAGGCTGTGGCCTACTGGATTTTGGCAGGTGAAGGCAGCAGGAGACTTGCCATCTCCACAGCAGGGGAACAGCTGGCAGTGCTGAACCCCACTAACACTCTAACGAAGGTGTTTGGCTCTGTGGAGACGACACTTCTGAACACCAACTGACGCTGTTGGAGCCCAGGATTAGGCGAGGAGCAGGCTGTGGCCTACTGGATTTTGGCAGGTGAAGGCAGCAGGAGACTTGCCATCTCCACAGCAGGGGAACAGCTGGCAGTGCTGAACCCCACTAACACTCTAACGAAGGTGTTTGGCTCTGTGGAGACGACACTTCTGAACACCAACTGACGCTGTTGGAGCCCAGGATTAGGCGAGGAGCAGGCTGGGGCCTACTGGATTTTGGCAGGTGAAGGCAGCAGGAGACTTGCCATCTCCACAGCAGGGGAACAGCTGGCAGTGCTGAACCCCACTAACACTCTAACGAAGGTGTTTGGCTCTGTGGAGATGACACTTCTGAACACCAACTGACGCTGTTGGAGCCCAGGATTAGGCGAGGAGCAGGCTGTGGCCTACTGGATTTTGGCAGGTGAAGGCAGCAGGAGACTTGCCATCTCCACAGCAGGGGAACAGCTGGCAGTGCTGAACCCCACTAACACTCTAACGAAGGTGTTTGGCTCTGTGGAGACGACACTTCTGAACACCAACTGACGCTGTTTGAGCCCAGGATTAGGCGAGGAGCAGGCTGGGGCCTACTGGATTTTGGCAGGTGAAGGCAGCAGGAGACTTGCCATCTCCACAGCAGGGGAACAGCTGGCAGTGCTGAACCCCACTAACACTCTAACGAAGGTGTTTGGCTCTGTGGAGACGACACTTCTGAACACCAACTGACGCTGTTGGAGCCCAGGATTAGGCGAGGAGCAGGCTGGGGCCTACTGGATTTTGGCAGGTGAAGGCAGCAGGAGACTTGCCATCTCCACAGCAGGGGAACAGCTGGCAGTGCTGAACCCCACTAACACTCTAACGAAGGTGTTTGGCTCTGTGGAGACGACACTTCTGAACACCAACTGACGCTGTTGGAGCCCAGGATTAGGCGAGGAGCAGGCTGGGGCCTACTGGATTTTGGCAGGTGAAGGCAGCAGGAGACTTGCCATCTCCACAGCAGGGGAACAGCTGGCAGTGCTGAACCCCACTAACACTCTAACGAAGGTGTTTGGCTCTGTGGAGACGACACTTCTGAACACCAACTGACGCTGTTGGAGCCCAGGATTAGGCGAGGAGCAGGCTGGGGCCTACTGGATTTTGGCAGGTGAAGGCAGCAGGAGACTTGCCATCTCCACAGCAGGGGAACAGCTGGCAGTGCTGAACCCCACTAACACTCTAACGAAGGTGTTTGGCTCTGTGGAGACGACACTTCTGAACACCAACTGACGCTGTTGGAGCCCAGGATTAGGCGAGGAGCAGGCTGGGGCCTACTGGATTTTGGCAGGTGAAGGCAGCAGGAGACTTGCCATCTCCACAGCAGGGGAACAGCTGGCAGTGCTGAACCCCACTAACACTCTAACGAAGGTGTTTGGCTCTGTGGAGACGACACTTCTGAACACCAACTGACGCTGTTGGAGCCCAGGATTAGGCGAGGAGCAGGCTGGGGCCTACTGGATTTTGGCAGGTGAAGGCAGCAGGAGACTTGCCATCTCCACAGCAGGGGAACAGCTGGCAGTGCTGAACCCCACTAACACTCTAACGAAGGTGTTTGGCTCTGTGGAGACGACACTTCTGAACACCAACTGACGCTGTTGGAGCCCAGGATTAGGCGAGGAGCAGGCTGGGGCCTACTGGATTTTGGCAGGTGAAGGCAGCAGGAGACTTGCCATCTCCACAGCAGGGGAACAGCTGGCAGTGCTGAACCCCACTAACACTCTAACGAAGGTGTTTGGCTCTGTGGAGACGACACTTCTGAACACCAACTGACGCTGTTGGAGCCCAGGATTAGGCGAGGAGCAGGCTGGGGCCTACTGGATTTTGGCAGGTGAAGGCAGCAGGAGACTTGCCATCTCCACAGCAGGGGAACAGCTGGCAGTGCTGAACCCCACTAACACTCTAACGAAGGTGTTTGGCTCTGTGGAGACGACACTTCTGAACACCAACTGAAGCTGTTGGAGCCCAGGATTACGCATGCCGCATGCAGAGGCCAATGGGCAGCGGTTTTTATGGAGGTTGTGGACTACTACTGATTCTAACCATGCTCCACTTAGGCCTCTGGCTCCACTGTCTCTACTATTTACCCTGGCCTCCAACCCCGCCAGCTACATCTCTGAAGTGGCGTCAGCACAATCTACACTTGTTCCTGTGTTACTGGTGCTCAGTCCCGTCAGTTGATCCCCTGATGTTTGTCCGGCAAGTTCGCCAGCTCTGTCCTCATTCCCACTACTGGTTATGGGAATGTGGACAGAGCAGGAGACCTTGCCGGACACACATCAGGGGATAAACTGATGGGACTGAGCCACAGGAACACAGGAACAAGTGTAGATTGTGCTGACGCCACTTCAGAGATGTAGATGGCGGGGTTGGAGGTCAGGGGAAATAGTAGAGACAGTGGAGCCAGAGACCTAAGTTGGGCACGGTTAAAAATCAGTAGTGGTTTGAATGTTGATGGAGCTGGTGACTTTGCCGTCCACACAGCAGGGGATCAGCTGGCATTACTGAACCCCACTAACACAGGAGCTAGTGTGTTTCTCTGTGCAGACGACACATCTGAGCGACAACTGGCTGTGTTGAAGCAAAGGGATTATAGTTCAGGTGGTAGAAAAATGAACACACCAGCAGACCTGGATACAGTTGCCAACCACTAATTTAGTCTGTAAGAGGAATGGCAAAGTCTTTGGAGATCCAGGCCTTGTTCATTTTCAGAAAAGTCAGCCGGTCAACATTATCGGAAGATAGTCGCGTGCGACGGTCTGTTAGTACACCACCTGCGGCACTAAAGACACGTTCCGATAATACACTGGCAGCAGGGCAAGCCAGCACCTCCAATGCATACTGGCTAAGCTCTGGCCATGTATCCAGCTTAGAGACCCAAAACTTGAAGGGGGAAGAGCCATCTGGGAGTACAGCGACAGGGCAAGACATGTAGTCTGACACCATCTGACGGAAGCGTTGCCTCCTGCTGACTCGAGGCGTCGCTGATGGTGTAGACAATTGTGGTGGACACACAAAACTTTGCCACATTTGGGCCATAGTGGTCTTGCCTTGTGCTGCGGCGCTGCCTCTGCTCCCTCTTTGTGCAGTTTCCTCCACTGCCTCGACGCACAGAGCTGCTTTGTAAAGCACTAGCAACAATGCTGTCGGGTGGAATGGAAAACATTATGGACTGCACCAGTGACTCTTCGTACTCCCGCATTTTACGCTCCCGGTTCAACGTTGGTATGAGCCTTTGTACGCTGTCCCGGTAGCGAGGATCTAGGAGGGTGTACACCCAATAATCAGCCGAGACGAGAATGTGGGCGATGCGGCGGTCGTTTCTCAGGCACTGCAGCATGAAATCAACCATGTGCTGCAGACTCCCAACTGCCAAAGAACCGCTGTCCCCTGTTTGAGGCGTGACCTCGGCCTGCTCTGCATCACCCCACCCTCGCTGTACATACTGAGTAGAGGTTTGTGTACCTCCCTCCTCTGGAGAGATGTCTTCCTCCTCCATCGACTCCTCCTCATCCTCCTCACAAAGTGTCCCCTGCCTAGGCCTTTGTGAGGAAACACGTAGCGCAGACTGTCCAGAAGCAGATGGCATTTGGGACTCCTCATCCTCCACCTCTTCTGAAACCTCATCCCTTAGTGCTTGCAGTGTTTGTTGAAGCAGGCAGATAAGGGGGACAGTCATGCTGACTAGTGCATCATCTGCACTCGCCATCCGTGTGGATTCATCGAAGGCACGCAAAACGAGGCAGATGTCCTTCATAGAGGCCCACTCAATGGTGCTGAAGTGTGAACGGCGCACAGTGCGACTTGTTTGCGCCTGATGCAGCTGGTACTCCATGACTGCTGCCTGCTGCTCACACAACCGCTCCAACATATGTAACGTTGAATTCCACCGGGTGGGTAGGTCACATATGATGCGATGTTCCGGAATGCCAAATCGTCGCTGCAGAGCAGCGAGGCGCGATCTTGCCGTGCTGGAACGTCGCAAGTGAGCGCACTCTATGCGGACCTTGTGCAACAGTGCAGCAAGATCCGGATAGTCCCTCAGAAAGCTCTGCACGACCAAGTTAAGAACATGTGCCAGACATGGGATGTGTGTGAGGTTGCCTAGGCCAAGAGCTGCCACCAGATTTCGGCCATTGTCACACACTACCAAGCCCGGCTGGAGATTCGCTGGCCCAAACCACACATCGCTCTCCAGCTTGATAGCATTCCAGAGCTCCTGCGCTGTGTGGCTTCGATTCCCCAAAGAAATTAATTTGAGTACAGCCTGTTGACGTTTGGCCACGGCTGTGCTCATATCGGTCGTAACAGGCTCCTGCTCTGCTGTTTCTGAGGAACTTGAGTAGGAGGAGGAGTCTATGTGTACAGACTGGAGTCCTGCAATCCGTGGCGTTGGAAGAACACGTACAGCTCCACTCTCCAGATCCGTACCCGGCTCCACAACATTGACCCAGTGGGCAGTGAGGGAAAGGTATCGTCCCTTTCCATGGTTACTGGTCCACGCATCGGTGGTCAGGTGGACCTTGCTACTAACGGCGTTTAGTAGCGCATGTTTTATTTTGCCCTCAACATGTTTCTGCAGGGCAGGGACGGCTCGCCTGCTGAAATAAAAGCGGCTGGGCACGTTGTATTGGGGGACTGCCAATGCCATTTAGTCCCGGAAGGTGTCAGTGTCCACCAGCCTGAATGACAGCATTTCAACTGCCAGAAGTTTGGCAATGCCAGCATTCAGAGACTGTGCTCGGGGATGGTTTGCCGAGTAAGGGCGCCTTTTATCCCATGCCTGTGCTACCGATGGCTGTGATGGATGGGAACGTGCTGCTATGGGTGGAATCTGACAGGGTCTCCGGACAACAGTGGCAGAGGTTCTTCCTTGGTGATCCTGTGAGGAAGCCGAACCAGCAGTGTGTGAGCTGGAGGAAGAGGGCCCAACACGAACTGAAGAGGTGGTAGGTGGTGCTGTACGTTGGCCTACGTCTTCAGGGTGTCTCTGCAACTCCAACTCGTGCTTGGTGTGCACATGTTTCCACATATTTGTGGTATTGAGGTTGCTGACATTTCTCCCTCTTTTGACTCTCTGATGACACAGCTTGCATTTGACAAAGCAAATGTCATCTGCAACTGTGTCAAAAAAGGACCACGCACTGCAACTCTTGTGAGCGCCCGGTTTGCCTTTGGAAGGAGGAATGCTCCTAACGGGTGCCGAAGTGGAGGGTACAGGCAACCAAGTCTTCCCCCTCCCTCTGCCTCCTGTTTTGGCCGGTAGGGGAATCTCTTCCTCTGAGCTGCTCCCACCACCTTCCTGTTGCTCACGCCATGATGGGTCAAGGACCTCATCATCTTCCCTCCCCTCTTCAAACAGCTGCTTCTCCGGGGTTGTCTCGCCAGCACCGTACGCACCAGAAAGTGGCAACTGAGTCTCGTCATCATCTGATGCGTACTGAGGTGTGCTGACCATAGGCACTGGCCCACTCGCCTCTTCAGATTCAGAGGGACAAAGAAGTTGCGCATCACTGCATACTCCCTCTTCTTCACATTCAGGAATGCTGCTTGGCTGGCCCCCTCTTTCCAAGCCAACAGATTCCGAGAACAGAAGTAGAGACTGTGATGGCTCCTGTCCATGTCTCTCTGACTGCCTGGGCACTTTGGCAGGTGGTGAAGAGACAGATGGTTGCTCTTCGGTGCTCTGACCCTGAGAGGATGCGGAAGTAATTGAAGTCGATGCGTTAGCTGCCATCCATCCGACAACGGCTTCAATTTGTTCCTCCCGCAGCAGTGGGGTACGTTGAGGTCCTACAAAGCTGCGCATAAAGGACTGTTGCCTGCTAAAACTGGGGGATGCTGATCCACTGGTGCCCGCAGCAGGCCCAGAATCCCCACGTCCTCTACCTGTAGAATCCCCACGTCCTCTCCCTGCAGAATCCCCACGTCCTCTCCCTGCTGAAACTCCACGCCCACGCCCACGCCCACGCGCCTTACTCCCTGCCTTCTTCATCTTGCAAGACTGCTTAAGATAGGCAAAAAAGTACAAAGGGGGGCCTTAGTGTGCTTATTCCTGAACAGCTGGTTACAGGTACAAGAAACACTAATTTTATGAAGTGTGTGTGTGTGTGGACTAGACTTTAATAGGAGCTGATGTGGCCTACACAAGTTCAAAATGTAGTGTTTGGTGAACTTTTTTTGTGGTTTCTTTGTTGGAAACAAACTCAAAGTATGTGAACAAAGAATTGAAACTGATAGTATCACCAACTTTTTGGAGCTATTACAATGCAGGCAGGTAACCTACAATGCAAAAGATGAAGCTCCAAAAAAATTGGGTAATACTAATCTGGCTGCGCCGGCAGGGCACAAGCCAGAAAAAAAGGCTCCTCTATCTACTCCTATATAGTGTTTGCAGCCAACCAATGTTGATGGATACGGATGGATGCACACTAATAGGAGAAGAAAAAATGAGCTGCACTCAAAGACAAATATGTGTGAGGCAGTGACGCACGTTGAGCGTCCTACAACCAGACGTAGCTGCAGGACACTCTACTCAGCATGAGCTGCACTCACACACAGTCAGAGGCCTCTCAGACAGCCGTCAACAGTGCAGCTAAGTGGGCACTGGCACTGACAGGCTGCAGAAAGGCTCCGCTGTGTACTCCTTTATAGTGTTTGCAACCACCGTAGATGGAGACGGATGGATGCACACTAATAGAAGAAAAAATGAGCTGCACTCAAATAAAAATATGTGTGAGGCACTGACGCACACTGAGCGTCCTACAGCCAGACGTAGCTGCAGGACACACTACTCAGCGTGAGCTGCACTCACACACAGTCAGAGACCTCTCAGACAGCCGTGAACAGTGCAGCAAAGTGGACACTAGCACTGAAAGGCTGCAGAAAGGCTCCGCTGTCTACTACTAGTGTTTGCAACCAACGTATATGGATACGGATGGAAGCACACTAGATTGAAATTATTTAAAAAATGCAGCTCAAAAAATAAAAGATGTATGAGGCAGCAGTGATCACACTGGGTGGCCTACAGCCTGACGTGGCTGCAGGACCCACTCCACAGCGTGAGCTGCACTCACACAGCCCTTGCAGACAGCTGTGAACACTGCTGCTAGGGCAAAGAAGGCTACAGTGGTGGTTTATGTAGCCTGGGTAAAGCACTAGATGTTTGGTGGAATCGCTATTTCTAACTGTCCCTCACAGTCTTCTACAGCAGCCTGTCCCTAACTGAATTCACAGCAGAGTGACCAGAAATGGCGGCTGCGGTGGCTTTTATAGTGCATCATGACATCATTTCGGCAGCCAATCACAGCCATGCCAATAGTTAACATGCCTACATGCCTAACAGGATGTGCCCACACTTCAGAGGATTCCCATTGGCTTAATCAAAGCAAGCAGGCTCATAGCATGATGGGAACTTCCTATTCCGATTCCGATTCCGGAATCCGATATGACAAAAGTATCGGAATTAAGTATCGGAATTCCGATACCGCTAATATCGGCCGATACCCGATACTTGCGGTATCGGAATGCTCAACACTAGTCACAGAAACAGCACAAGATTCTTTGCAGAATACAACCATTCCGTTCCCTGTACTGTTCCTCACTCCTCCAGGAATATCACATTTCCGTACCATATCCTCCGGTACAGCAGCTTCCTGACTGGTCAGACTAACCCGCTTCAGAAGTTCCCTGCCCGCTTCCCTCTCCGAAGGTGAAGTTGAAAGATTTCTCTGTCAATCCTTTCCATCCCGTAGGCCTTGGACGTTAAGGGTTGTTCCCACAAAGTTAGCTGCTACCATTCTTTTACTGCCCTGATATTCCTCCACCACCATGTTACTGTCAGTTCTTAGGCCCTGGACCACTGGGCTCCTCTGCTTAAACATTCCCCCGGACACAACTGTACTGTCCTTGCTCCTGGCTCATACTGACTTAATCCAGGAAGCTCTCCAACTACTCTTTCTTAGCCCCTCCTAACTAACCTAATCCTATTGGTCAAACTAATTCCCTATTCTATTTTACTGTGCTCCCCCTACAGGTCCAAGTCCAACACTGTCCCTATATCTTTGCAACACATAAACATAGGTACAATGCAATACACAATATATTAACATTACACGACATATGGGATATACCCGCTTTTACCAGGAACATATGCAAGGAGTGCAGGGCATTAAACTAACCCCTGTGCCCCTTACATAACCATCAGAAGTAACGAGAAAAATGATCCCCTATCTGTTGCCCATGGTTGATAGGTGGAACCAATCTTGAGTGTTACCTTGCCTTCAACACACTATGGACTTGGACTTCATGGAAGCTGCCGACACATGAGCACCTTCTTGCTGCATGATCTTCAACATGATGCCCGCAATCTTTGAGTTAGAAGTAGTGCTGACTACTGGGTTGCCACTCTGTTAGATCCACAGCACAAGAGTAAATTATTCCAGATGCTTTCTCCCTCTGAAAAGGCACGTGCACATTCTGTAGGCAATCTTAAGAGTGATTTTCCCCAAGGCAGCAGTGAGACACACAGTGTGCATTGCAGTTATAGACTTCCAACCACAGGAACGTCAAGTTGTTAAAGCAAAAAAAATAGCAGCAGCAGCAGTGTAAGTGGTGGAAACAGTTTCTGTGAGTCATTTCACACATTTTTCAGACCAGTCTGTGCACCAGAAGAGCAGAGTAGAAGTCTGCCACTTTGTGAACGACTGGATAGTATGGTGCAGGAGAATCTTGAGATCAATATCAATGCCATCACTCCTGATTTGGACCCTTTTGGATTTTGTACTTCAAAATTGGAAGAGTGGCCTTAGCTTTCTTGTTTGTTCTCTCAGAACGAGTCTTCAATGCTGCTGGTGGTGTCCTGATGGATAACTACATCCAACTGTCCCCTGTAAGTGTAGACTGCCTAACTTTCATCAAGATGATCAAGTCATGGACCTCTAATGACTTTTGCACGCCAGTTGCTGACTGGGCAGACTAGGCGATGGTTTAGTTTTCAGTGTGCTCCATTGTTCTCGTGTTTTTACAGTCTGTGACCACTTTGTCATGGCTTTTATGCCTGCTGTTGCTACTGCTGCTGATGTTACAATTTTTCAAAATCTGGAGACTCCACATTGGATCACCATCTGGGGGGTTGCTTGTAGTGGAAGAGGTATCAGGGCCTCATTATACTATTTCTACTCAGGGGAAATGTATGCAACTTTATTGTTGTCTGGCAATAGTTCTTTGAAATGTGTAGAATTCAAGTTGGGTCTCCATGTTTATTGTCTGTAGCAGCAGGGTTTCCAGACCAGCAGGACTACATTTATTTTCAGTCAACTTCCTGTGTTACTATCCTTAAATGTTTCTAACAATAGTAGTTTATGAAGCTGATATTTGTGCCACCTGTGTAGCTGAGCAGAAAAACAGTTTGAGCTGTTACATGAGGTATTAGGGCTCCCAGGCTTACACCTGTCCCTCACCCACTGTTAGGTGTTGGGTTCCTTCCTCTGCATAGGAGGAATCCCAACCCTTGCCTTCTGCAGTCTCCCATTCCTCTCCAGCTGCAGAGGAGCCTGCTCAGCAAAGACATCGTTCCTGGTGTCTTGCTCAGTCTAGCACTGTGAGTTTGGATGCTGCTGCTACCCCTGGTCCAGCTATAGCAATGCATGCTGGTCAGCAGCGAGCTACTCCAGGGAGTAAGTCCTCCTTATGGTCTGCTGAGCATGCCAGTGGGACAATCTCTCATTGGAGATCGGAGGTTGCATGCTCAGATCCTTCTCCAGCTCGGATAGGACCATCAGGAAGGTCCCGGAAGGACGCTGCTATAAAAGGTTCGCTTGGCCGCTCAGCCATGCTCTAGAATACTCTGTATTTGGTAGAGATGTGTGTGATGATCGATGCTTGTGAACCGCTGAATGACTCATTATGAAACCCCTTCCCTTTGATACGCATGTTATTAGGGTTAGAGTTCAGAGTCAGCCCCGAGTTGTGTGGCACTGCCTAGCGCCGCAGAGCTCCCAGCTCCTCACACATGCTAGAGCCTGTGTGCGCCAATCTACCTAAGGTACCACACTACTGCAGGTACGGCAGCATCCGCTAGTGCAGCGTCATGAGCGTGCTATGCGCTATCCAGGCCTGAGTTTAGGCTGGTTATTGGTGTCCGCCAGAGCTGCTCTGTGTGGTAAGCAACGTTGAGCTGCACCTTGTGACTTCTAACAGGGCACTGCATGCTATAGGTGTCTGTTCAGGCATCGCGGTTGCGGTGCCGAGCAGTGTGACTAGAGGTACTCTAACCGAGTGTCTCAGGGGTAGACTTCTGTGCATATACACCAGTGCTCACATTGCTGAGCTCTGTGAGCATAAACAGACTGCGGCATTTGTGTTTGGCGGTCGGGCGGCTCTGTGAGGTAACAGAGTCCGCCTCTGTACACACTAGGTGGAGTTAACCCCATGTGTTCCTCTATTGTACCACCATATAACATCTGCCATTACCGAGCAGCAGTTACCATCTCTGCACTGTGGACCCCGGGCTGCGAACGCACCTTATACCTTCTTTATTATTTGGTGCATTCTGCCAGCCCGTAACACCCATCTCATCTTAATTTAATGGCCCATGGCTCACTGCTGCTGTATGATTGACAAAAAGACTGACTGGTACTTCCAAGCTAATGTGTCACTAGGAGCAGCTACCTCCATATACAATAAACAAAAAAAGTTGCACTCTGTAGTACTAAAGCATGTCAGTATGAATAGCAATACTTCTTCTGGGTACTAGGAAAAAATGACACTCTAAGTACATAATCTGGCCAATTTATGCATGCTCAACAACCAACGACAAGGTGGTCTCAAATCTGCTGGGTTCCAACATGTCTAGTTTGAATAAGACAGAAGTCTGAATTACTGGGCAGATATGAAGATTACAACTGGTCAAAGAGCTGTAGTTTCCATGCTCTAGATGAAAGTGTGAACCAGCCGCTGTGACCGGCAGTAAAAAGTTTACCGCCGTTCACAAGCATTGGCTAATTAGAGAGTACTACACGTGCTGTCTCTGCTAATTGCTGACGCCTATACCATAAAGAAATAAATAAAAAAATGACATGGGATCTCTTCTATTTTTGATATCCAGGAAAGGCAAAACTGACAACTGCTGGCTGCATCCCTCAACTGTCAACTTTGTCATGACTAGTAATCAAGAATACAGATGTCCCAATGTTGTTTTTTTAAATTATTTAAATAATGAAAAAAATGCCTTGGGGCAACCATTTTTGACAATCAGCCAAGCTAAGGCTACTTTCACAGTTGCGTTTTTTTGCGCTGCGTGCGCAGTGCAAACGCACATAAAAAACGCATCATGCGTTTTTATGCTTTTTTTGTGTTTTTGCGCATGGTTTTTTAAAAAAGCATGCGTTTTTTTTTGCGCTGACGTGCGCATTACCATGCGCACGTCAGCGCTCCCATAGACTATAATGTGTTTTCGAGTGAATTTTGAGCGCATTGCGTGCGCATGCGTTTTTTTGAGACAGGTCGGACTCACAAAAAATGCAACAGGATGCATTTTGTGTGCCCGGGTGCACACTACAAAAAAACGCACGCGCGTACAAACGCATGTCTATGCGCACCCATGTTAAGTATAGGAAAAAAAAACACATGCTTTTTTTGCACAAAGTGTGAAACCAGCCTTAAGCAGACAGCGATGATAAAACTGACAGCTGAGGATTGCAGCTCGCAGCTGTCAGTTTTGCTTGCACTAGTTATCAAAAATAGAAGAGACCCCGTGTCATTTTGTTTTTACATTTATTTATCGCACATTCATTGGCTAATAAATACTCCCAACAGCAATGCCTGCTCTCCCTGCCATCAGCAACAGCAGGCATGGGCTAATAGAAGTATGAGGCTGGGGTCACACTAACCGTCGCAAAATACGGTCAGTAGTTTACAGGCGTAATACGGATGAATGGCCCCTAAACAGTGCTCCGTATGTCATCCGTAATCAAGGTGTGGTCACGTATTTTGCGCATCTAAGCATCCGTATGCAATCCGTAAGACGAGATTTTCTCGCCGCCTTGCAAAGTGGACATATATTGGAGCCCTATGCCAGGGTTTCTAACATAAACGAGATAATAGATATAGACACATAGAATGCATACATATATATATATATGTATTCTATGTGTATATATCTATTCTTTCGTTTCTTTATTAAAACTGTCAGTGTGAGTTTACTGTATAGCTCACTGAATTGCCGGCTTTGCTAAAAGACACCGGGTGCGTATTTCTCGCAAGTCACATGTGTGGTCCGTGTGTAATCCGTATTTTTAGCGCACCCATAGACTTGCATTGACGTACTGCGGCCGTAGTACGCTGACAATCGCAGCATGCTGCGATTGGCACGGACTGTAGAATACGGATGAGAAATATACGCCTGGTGCGAGGAACCCCATAGAGAATCATTGGTCCTTGTCTAATGCGTGCTTTTAGCGCCTCTCACTCGGCCGTATTCCTCGCCAGTGTGACCCCGGCCGTACACTCTCATCAGCTGACTCCTGTGACCTTCGGTTAACTTTTTACCGCTGGTCACAGCTGCTGAATCATGCTTTCATCTGACAGCATGGAAAATGCAGCTCTCTGACCAACTGTAATAATCTTACCCATGAT
Source organism: Dendrobates tinctorius (assembly GCF_039654945.1). Classification (NCBI taxonomy): domain Eukaryota; kingdom Metazoa; phylum Chordata; class Amphibia; order Anura; family Dendrobatidae; genus Dendrobates; species Dendrobates tinctorius. The sequence goes on along the minus strand of NW_027361779.1, from coordinate 4,869,027 downwards.
CAAAGCCGCTTCATTTTAACAAGGAGTAGTAGTTAAAAAGTTCTCGTTAATAAGTTACACAAATTCTTTCCAATGTAGCTGTCCCTCAAAGGAGGTTGTATTCCACGCTTAAGACACACAGTAGAGACCTGTGTCTTGGTATTAAGAGTCTTAGTATGTCTGCGCACCACAACCTGCTCACTACCTGTTCCCTGACTCATGTCTGCAGTCTCCAGGGCCACCGGTTCCCATCTGCAGTCTCCAGGACCACCGGTTCCCATCTGCGGTCTCCAGGACCACTGGTTCCTGTCTGTGGTCCCCAGGACCACTCTGCTTGCAGGCGCCAGTGCTACTAGTCTTTGGTTACCACGCGCCTTACTTTCTTTCTGTACCAACACCTGTAGGCCCATGTTTCACCCAGACATGGGCTTAGTGGATCCTCCTTGCACATTGAGCCTGTAACCGTTGTGCTGATAATAGGATGTAAGGGGAGAAAAAGTATTTACTCATTCAAAAGTCTTAGCACTTTATTTATCATTTTGAAGTAACTAATTTGCTGTTATCACTGCAGACTTTTAAAAAGTATTCAAGTGCTTAAAGGGTTATTCCCATCTTCACATATGGGTATAATTACCGCTTTTAAATGTAATATTATTATAACGTAAATGGTATTTTTTTTCTTATTTATTGCTTGTTGCCTAGATTTCTGCTGCTTCTGCTATCTGATAGCTGTGGCCGTACATTAGCAGTGCTTACAAGCTCTTTTGTATTGAGCCTGTGAGCACGCTGGCCGGGACTTCTGGAGCTCTGTTAGATCATGACTCCTGTCAGATTCATTGCTACTGAGCTTCAATGCTTCAGAGACAAAGCTTCATCATAAAGCTACATCCGAGAGCGCATAATTTGGGTCATCTGTGCAACAATATTGCTGGTTTGAACTGTCCAATAAGCAGGAGCACCTGTCCCCAGGAAGCAGAAATGTGGAAGGCTGGGAAGTGGTGTGTTTGTGGAAAGCAAACATGTAATTAACTATTTAATGCTGCTTTAGCTCTGTTGTTTGCTGTATCTCTCTATTAGTTTAATATAAAAGAGAAATTAAAAAAAGTATAAACTATAATAAGGTAAAAAAATCAAAAAGATCAGTCAAATCATATATGCATAAGCCTATATTTTTAAAACATACGCTAAAAATAAAATTTACCCACTGATTAGTAGGTGACAAAACAATCAAACACCTGAAATATTAAGTCTTCACAGCAGTTTCAGAAACAATCAAAATTGCTATCGTGTTTTGAGTTTCAAACTATGTTTCTACTGTTTTCTTACATTGACTGGACTTAACAGGGTGCCAATTTTAGAGAAAAAGAATGGGGAATAGGATTTTATTTCAGTATTGTGTTTCACCTTGACTTGGTCTGTGATGGATTTTTCAAACAGCACTCCATCATAATACTATAGTTTGATGCTGAAACTCAGCCTTTTGAAAGATCTGCCAAATTAGGACTCTAACAATGTGTGCAAGAGACATTGCACCCATGACCTATCTGTTTTTCATCTTGCCTTTACACTAAAAAAAAGAAAATAATTGTCTCCTCTAGTTTCATACCAAGCCAAGAATAGGAACATTTTTAAGTCTTTTTCTATCATGAAATGGTCAAGCATAGAAAATATAGACAAGGATGAATGTTACACCTTGTTTTATTTGTTATGGATTCTGTACTATGATTAGTTTTAGCTATTTTAAAATGTCACATGAATGTCCACCCTGCTAGTAGATAAATAGGAAAAAAGGAACATCTTGGATGTGCTATAGAACTCATGAAAGAAAACCAGACCAAAAACCTGTGATATGTGTCTTCAAATACGGAACACAAAAATGTTGCTCGTAATCTTATTATGATTCTCCACTTGATATGTATGGCTAGATGTAGAGACCCACAATGATGGATAACAGAGTATTTGACTTATATCTGCAGTAAAATATTGGAGGAGGCGAAGATTAAATTTCATGTTATTTTATATGAGGGGAACGGGGGAGACAAAGGTTGTCTTACTATATGGGCAAATAATATGGCAAATTGGGACATTATGGGGGACTTTATGGGACAATTTTGTAGATTATGGCACAATTTGGGACATGATGGGTACAGTAAAGCCCAAATAAGGAAATAAGGGGGATTGTGAGAGGGGACATAATATAGTGAGGTGCGCGGAATTGGAAAGGGGCAGTTAGGGGGAGATATGGAAAGAAGCGGTATGTAAGGGTACATAATAGAAATGGGTTATGTGGAGGAGATATTGTATAGAAGAGTGGAGTGGGGGATTATTTTGGAGGGGGAAAGTTTGGGGTAGAGATGGGTTAACCCAAACAGTAAAGTTCGGTGTCCATAACGAATACCTACCGTTCGGGCACAGACATCGAACACGGACATCACCAGGAAGTCCATGTTACTATTCAGGCTCGGCCTACCTGAACACCAGGTGGTTCTTGCGCTGTCATGTGCATGACAGCGTGGCAAAAACTTCTTTTGGTCAGTGGTAAGATCATCACCGCCGGTCAGACAGCCGCGGCTTCCAAGCTGTTAAATAATAGCATGAGGCTGAAGCTGTATAAAGAAGGTATAAAGTTTAATTCCTGCTACCGCTAATAAGCGTGAGAGCAGGAGAGGCTGATGGGCGTATTTATCAGACGATGCCTGCAATGTAAATAAATAAACAAAAATGTTGTGAGTTCCCCTGTATTTTTGAAAGCCAGTCAGGAAAAACTGACAGCTGGGGGCTGCTGTCAGCTTTAGCAAGGCTGGTTGTCAAGAATTGAGGGGTCCTCATGCTGTTTTTTTTTAAATAATTTAAATAATTTATAAAATGGAGTGGGGTCTCCCAAATTTTTGACAACCAGCCTTGCTAAATTGGACAACTGGGGGCTGATATTCTCAGGCTGGAAAGGGAACATGGAAGCCCCCCAGCCTAAAAATAGCAGCCAGCAGCCTCCCAGAAAAGGTGCATCTATAAGATGCACCAATTCTGGTGCTTTGCCAGGCTCTTCCCACTTGCCCTCTTGCGGTGGCAAGTTGGGTTCATATTTGTGGGGTTGATGTCACCTTTGTATTGTCATGTGACATCAAGCCCATGGCTTAGTAATGGAGAGGCATCTATAAGACACCTATCCATTACTAATCCTATAGTTGTATGGTAAATAAAGACACAGCCAGAATAAAGTCATTTATTTGAACTAAAGCAAAACACACTTTTACTTTTTTATTTAAAAATAGCAAAGACATTTAAACTCACCTAATGCACATTCCATTGAATCCCTCATCTCCTTTTATAAAACAAAAATAAAAAAACAATATCCCTCACCGTGCTGTCCCATGCCGATTTTTTGAAAGTTTTTTACTTAAAGTGCAGGCTGATGAATATTCTCAGCAGTTGCTCCTGCTCTCACTCTTATTCGTGTCAGCATGCGTTGGCTGATGGGAGCAGTAGTCCTATCAGTGGACACCAGTGACCGGAGGTAAATTTTATACCTCCTATCAGTGCTCTTTTGACAGTGTGGGAACAGCGGCTGTCTGACTGGCAGTGATGATTTTACCGATGATCAGAAACAGTGTTTGCCACTCTTTAATGCACATGATAGCATGGCAAACATTAGATGTTTGGGCCCCAATTCAAGAGAATGGGGTCCGGGTACTGTTCTGGTACCCAAACCTGATTTTTTTGTAACTATTTGGCTGGACCTGAACATCCAGGTGTCCACTCTTCTCTAATTGGGGGTATTATAGAGAGAGTCAGTGTGGGTGGGATATTTTGGAAAGGGGGGTGTAGTGGGGATAATTTGGAGAAGAGAAGTGTGTGAGGGACAGGGTTTGAAGGGTATTTTGGAGAGGGGTAGTGGGAGGGCTTATCGGGAGGAGCAGTGTGGGATATTTTGGAATAAGGCAGTGTGGGGGAATATTTTGGAGAAGATCTGTGTGTGGGGGGGTATTTTGTGCAGAAAGCACAGTGAGGTTCAATTATTTATTCTGGACAGAGCATGGGAGATATTTTAATTTATGGGGCAGTATAATTATGCTTTTATTTTTAAGGGCACAGTGTTGGTATGTACAGCTAAAGATAGAGAAGAGGCAAATCTGGAGAGAGGAGCTCTGGACATGAAATCTCATCATGGAGTTTGTGCTACATTGAGACAAAAGGGATGAGAAAAACTACAGGCAGAGGATGTCAGCTATAAGGTACCTGGATGCAAATGGTTTTTTTATGATCCTTCCTGTGTCTCATAAGTGCTGTTGTGACTGTATGGTCCACAGTCTCATGATGGCTGGCAACAACAACTCTCGGCATCTCCTTACCATTGTTAAGGATATACTAGGAATTGTAAGTTCATGCAATACAGATGTATATGGGCTGACCTAATATAACAATTGATCACTGTACTAACCTTGGCATGGCATTCATATACTAATGGTGTTTATTTTGATGCATTCATGTACTGACAGTGCTTCTGGTACTGCATTCATGTACAGATGGTGATTCTGGCACTGCATTCATGAACTAATGGAGGTTCTGTTGTTGAACTCATGTGCTGACAGTGGTTTTAGCACTGCTCTCATGTACTGATAGTGGTTATGGTGCTAAATTAATGTACTAACTCATTCTGATGCTGCATTTATGTACTGTTGGTGGTTCTAGCACTGAATTTATGTACTGATAGAAATTTTGACTCTGCATTCGTGTACTGACAATGATTCTAATGCTGCATTCATGTACTGATGGTGGTTCTAGAACTGCATTCATGTACTGATGATAATTCTTGTGCTGCATGCTGCATTCAGGTACTGATGGTGATTCTGGTGCAGCACTCATGTGCTGACAGTGGTTGTGATCTTGGACACATGTCGCAATCCATAATGTGTTTAATAGCTATGTTAAAGGTGAATAGTGTCAAAACAGAGATTTTAGAATATGAAAAAGATTTAGCTAGTTTCTGCTCCAAAAAACTCAGCTTAAGTTAGCATGTGTTCACTCTGAATTTTTTGGAATACAAACTGATTTGAAGCTCTCCAAATCCTTCTCAAATACTTAAAAGATATTTCAGGTAATGTATTAATGCACTTATTGGTTTTGGTTATGTATCCATGTAGCTACTCACTTAAAAAAAAGATTTGTGGCCCCCAGAACTGATTCTGTATGGTAATGTGATCCTTAGACCAAAAACTGTTGTGCACAACTGCCCTAGAGCATAGTGTATGTTGGATATTAAAAAAACTTCAGCTTATCTGGACTGTTGCCCTCACATCCCATTGTCCTCTGAACCTCTTCTTTTCTCCTTCTACACCCTCCCCCCAACCCACATCCACTGTAACAGCTTCACTTTATGCCATGGCTTCATTCAATTGCAGACTTGAACTCTGACGTCACTGAGCTGACTATATTTTAGTTTGTGGATTGTAAGATCATAATGTATGCTGCAACCGCATTGCACGTAGTGGCTGCAGAGATCTAAACAGCAATGGAAGCCATGGCATGCAGTGCAGTAGTTGAACAGGATGTGCATGACAGGGGAAGGTAAAAAGAAGAGGTGCAAAGAACTATACAGGAAGAACAAGGAATGACAGGATATGTGAGTGGTGAAGAAATTATTATTGATGTCCAGGCAGTTGAACAATCTTATCTTGGGAATAACCTTTATTCCACATGAATATGTTTTGATATAAATGTAACTGAATGTGGGCCAACATATTGGTAAAAAGCAACAGTTTGGAGGCCATATACCGTATTTTACGGATTATAAGACTCACTTTTGTTCCCCAAAATTTTCTTAAAATCTGAATTTGTGATCTGTGCTATAGAGGAGGGGGTGGTGGCTCTGGAGTTGTGTCAGGGGGCTGGGGTGGGCTGGCTGCGGGTTGCAGAGACAGTGGGAGGTCACATGCTCCTGCTCATTAGCCTCATGTAATATTCATTGCACCCGCTGTCCATCACCTCAGTGCTGAAGCCGCACTGAGTTGGTTGACAGGGGAGCAGTGCATATAGCATGGGCCTGCACTCTTCCCCCCTCCCATCATTGATATGCCCCCTACCCCGGTCACTATATTTCCCCCCTGCTGTCACGCACATGATAAAATAACAAACACTTAACTCATCTTCCGATGATGGCATTGTGCTCCCAGCTCCCCTGTGGCTCTTCCTGTGTCTGTGCCGACATACTCACCAGGCCACATTCATCCTTTTACTATTGCCATTTTCCCTCTGCTAGGATGCACATCAGGAGCTGCTCATACAGGCACTTCAATGTAGCTTCAGGACCTTCCGTCTGATGACCACTAGGACCTACAGTCACGTCACTCCCAGTGTGCACTGCGGTCACGTGACAGGGGGCCATGTGCATGCTGGCAGGGGGGAATATAGTGACGAGGGCCATGTGCATGCCAGCATGGGGGAATTTAGTGACAGGGGGACCATATGCTTGCCAGCAGGGGGAATATAGACAGAGGGGTGGCCATGTGCTTGCCAGTAGGGGGGCATTAAGAGAGAGGGGGCCATGTGCGTGCCAGCAAGGGGGCATATAGTGACTGGGGGGCCATGTGCATGCCAGTAGGGGGGCATATAGAGAGGGGGGCCATATCCAGGTTGGGATGGGGGGCTATGTGCCAGCACAAGGGGGCAATGTGCCAATGTACCAGCAGCACAGGGGGGCCATGTGCCAGCACAAGGGGGCCATGTGCCAGTATGGGGGTTATATAGATACCAGGATGAGGGACATATATATGATTTGTAAGACGGACACTGGCATTATAAGACAGACCTCCATTTAACAAAAAAAAATATTTTTTTCTCTTTTTTTTCACCAAATTTTGGGGTGCGTCTTATAAAACAAAAAACACGGTAGATGTTTTTTTCAGGAATGAAGAAAATTCCCATTAGAATACATTTTGAAAGTTTCAAAACGTTCCATGTTAAAGAAAATTATTGAAAAAATTAAAAAATTCAAATTCTGATACTTTTTAAATAATGCCACCAAAGAGTTATCACAACTACCGTATATACTTGTGTATAAGCCGAGATTTTCAGCCCATTTTTTTGGGCTGAAAGTCCCCCTCTCGGCTTATACACGAGTCATATACCGGGGGGATTGGCGGGCGAGGGGGAGCGGGGGTGTCAGATCATACTCACCCTTCTCTGCAGCTCCCCTGCTTGTTCCATGTTGTCGGCGCTGTTCTCTTCCTGCTTCAGCTGTCAAACGGTACCCGCTCATTAAATATGCGCATATTTAATGAGCGGGTACAACGTGACTGCTGAACCAGGAAGAGAGCAGCGCCGACAAACATGGAACAAGCAGGGGAGCTGCAGAGACAAGCGCCAGGACCCGGTGAGTATGAAGGGGGGGTTGGGAGGCATATTCACCTGTCCCTGCGCTCTGCTGTCTTGCGTCCTCTGCAGTGACATTCAGGTCAGAGAGCGCTATTGCTCTCTGCCTGCACAGTCACTGCAGAGCGCAACGCTGATGAGCAGAGGGCAGCGACTGAGGTGACTATACATTTTTTTGGTTTTTTTTGTAAGAGAGGCAGCAGCAGCATGATGGGGCAACACACTGTGCATCATAACTGGGGTCATATACTGTGCAGATAACTGGGGCCACACACTGTGCATCATAACTGGGGCCACTCACTGTGCATCATAACTGGGGCCACTCACTGTGCAGCCTAACTGGGGCCACTCACTGTGCAGCATAACTGGGGCCACTCACTGTGCAGCATAACTGGGGCCACTCACTGTGCAGATAACTGGGGCCACACACTGCAGATAACTGGGGCCACTCACTGTGCATCATAACTGGGGCCACTCACTGTGCATCATAACTGGGGCCACATACTGTGCAACATAACTGGGGCCACTCACTGTGCATCATAACTGGGGCCACATACTGTGCAGATAACTGGGGCCACACACTGCAGATAACTGAGGCCACTCACTGTGCACCCTCGGCTTATACACGAGTCAATAAGTTTTCCCAGTTTTTTGTGGCAAAATTAGGGGGGTCAGCTTATACTCGGGTCGGCTTATACTTGAGTATATACGGTATATAACAAATAGTTCTACCCTTGCATTCTCAAAATATTATCACTAACCTATATCTAAACATTGTCATAACTAAAGTTAACTGACAAAATTCAAAGTCTTTAAATTGCAAACATTTTCCTTAAAAATTCGATTTACATCAAAGTTATTCTGCATTAATTGAATTTGCATTATTATGCTCTGTATTCTTGCCGAACCCAAGAACATAATAAACACATGGTGAAAAAAAGAGCTTGTGGCATGGTCTTGTATAAAATAAAAAATAGAGTAGGGATGAGCAAGCGGTAAAATGCTCACTTGCTCATGGATTGAACTGAGCAATTCCTAATACTCACATGCTTGTTTAAAATTTCGAGTACAAAGGGAGTCAATGGGTAAGTCGAGCTTTATTTTGTCAGACCATATGAAGAGGACTGAGGGGCAGTGAAAATGTTCAAATGGATGGGAAAAGTGCTGAGTGAAAGGAGAACAGCATGGGGATGACCCCTGGAAGCATCTCTAAAGGGCCTGTCACACTAAGCGATATCGCTAGCAATGTCGCTGTAACGTCACTGGTTTTTGTGACATTATAGAGATATTGCTAGCGATATCGCTATGTCTGATACTTACCTCCGACCGCTCCCCCACCTGTTTTCGCTGATCGCGAGAGAACGTCCTGGACCATTTCTCGTCATCAGCTTCCTGCTGGGACTTCCTGCTGTGGAGACAAGCGACACGTGGACGTGGGTGGGAGGACATCAGGATCGCCTCGTCTGACAGGTAAGTAGCGACCCCCGACCCCAGCCGCTGGTGAGATCTGCCTGTGTGGCAACTCACTAGCGGCAACTTAGCGATGCACCAGCGATCCTGACCACGTCATATTGCTGGTCGGGATCGCTGGTGCATCGCTAAGTGTGACAGTACCTTAACTCCCAGATCGCTGCTGAGAATAATAGTGTCACACTTTTACTTCTCTTTAAGGAGTGACAATAAAAGATTACAAACTGATGAGAGATTGCATTTTACTGGAAAAAAATGTTAAGAAACATTTTTTCCTGTATAATGATTTCTATAAGGCAAAATGTAAAAAAGAATGTAAAAAAATGTAATTTAAGTAAACCAAAATTGATTTTTTATTAAAAATAGGAAATTTCAGTTTAGTTTATGAAGGAAGTAATAACTGCCAAAATTAAAGGACTTAGATACACCCTGTATTAGTCATTCTGTTCAAATTGTCTTGTATTGGTACTCTAAGGCCGGGATCACACTTGCGATTTAAACGGCCGAGTTTCGCATGGTAATACACGGCGCTGCCACCGGGACTCAGGAGCGGGGCGTGCGGCCGCATAGCAATACATGGAGCTGCACGCCCCACTCCTGAGTCCCGGCGGCAGCGCCGTGTATTACCATGCGAAACTCGGCCATTTAAATCGCAAGTGTGATCCCGGCCTTAGACTCATAAAGGCTATGCACTTTTGAAGGTTATATACCAAGGAAATGTACTCCAGACCACGGAATAGTTCATGGGTCAGCAATATACTACCGATAAGGGTATGTGCACTTATTGAGTAAATTCTCTGTGCCATTTTTGCATCTCTTGGCAGGAAAAATGCTGCTGAAAAAACAAGCATTTTTGGTGCGTTTTTGATTGATTTAAGTGAAGTGAATGTTGAAAATGCAGAGCAAAAACACAAAGAGAATTGACATGCTGCAGATTATTTTCTGCACAAAATCTGCAAGTCAAAAATACTTAACATTTGCATGACAGCAGAATTCTCATTCACTTTGCTGGCATCAGGTTTTGCTTCAGAGTTTGTTGCAAATCAGTGCAGAAAAAAGTGACAACAATGCACCAAATCTACAATGTGTGCACACAGCCTAAATTTGTTTTGAGAGTTATATACCACCAAAATTTACCCAAGAATATGTAATACCCCATGGATGAACAATATAATACCAAAAGATTTTGAAGTTACCCTATGGATGAGCAATATAATATTGATACATTTTGGACAAGTTTTTTGAGGGCTATATAAAATTTTTATTCACAATTAATAATTATATACAAAATGTGTTTTGGCTGTTTGGAGCCTTCTTCAGGTAAAATCTGAAGAAGGCTCCAAACAGTAGACATGCTTTGTGAATATAGTCCTTCACGCAACAGTTTCTGCTCCTTGATTTGTTTAGGAAGAAAAGACATCGTCATTCCCTTGTCCTCCATTATGGATGAGCAATATAGAATAATAGAATGGTAGAGTTGGAAGGGACCTCCTGGGTCATCTGATCCAACCCCCTGCTCAAAGCAGGATTCACTAAATCATCCCAGACTGCTCACTGCTCATCACTGAGTCTGCACTCTGCTTCCATTCATTGCCCAGTAGCTTACAGTCAGAGCGGCTGTGTTAGCAGCACTCCGCCTGTAAACTTATTAACCCCCTAGATGGATTTACGCCGTAGGACGTGACTGAGCGCCGGACAGGTAATGTATATTGTTGCTTTATTATTTTCACCTTTTTTACAGGAGATCGATGGTGTCACAATGGAATTAGGAGTGTAGTAAAGATTTTAAAACTGTGTGTAGTGTATTCTTCCATTAAAATACTTTGTTCTAATTGTGTGTGTGTTTATTTAACCCTTTAATTACTATAGGATTAGTAATGAATAGGTGTCTTATTGACACCTCTCCATTACTAATCCAGGCTTAATGTCACTTTACAAAAGAAAGGTGACATTAACCCCTTATTACCCCACTTGCCACAGCTACAGGGCAAGTGGGAAGAACTGGGCAAAGCTCCTGAATAGGGTCATCTAATAGATGCGCCTTTTCTGGGCAGCTGAGGCCTGCTGTTTTTAGATCAATGGCCCCTTACCAGCCTGAAAATATCAGCCCTCAGCTGTCAGCTTTAGTCAGGTTGTTTGTCAAAAATATAGGGGACACCATGACATTTTTTTAAATTATTTATTTAAATAATTAAAAAAACAGGATGGGGACCCCTCTATTCTTGAGAATCAACCTTGCAGCTGCAGCCCCCAGCTGTAAGTTTTGTCTGGTTGGTTCACAAACTGAGGGAGACACCACGTTGGGTTTTCATTCATTCTTCTGTTAGGCATCGGGTTCCTGCCACTGCACAGCAGGAATCCAGAGCCTTGCACCCAGCGGTCTCTCATTCTTCTTCGGCCGCAGTGGAGCCTGCTCAGCAGATTCGTCGGTCCCGGTGCTCTGCCCATGCCAACTCCATGGGTTTGCTTGCTGCTGCCACCTCTGGCACACCTATGACAATGCAGGCTGCTCAGCAGCGAGATTCTCCAGGGATTGAGTCCTCATGTCGGGCCACTGAGCATGCCCGTGGAGTGATCTCCCATTGGAGATCAAGGGTCACATGCTCAGGTCCTGCTCATGTTCGGATTGGCCCATCCGAGAAGCCAGGATGGTCCCGGATGCCCGTGGCTATAAAAAGTTCGCATGGCCGCTCGCCCATGCACTAGGATAGACTGTATTTACAGACTATAAGGTGTGAGAGATGTATGCACGTATGAATGTATCTGGTGACTGACTCATTATGAAACCCCTACCCTTGGTACGCATGTGTTGTGCAGCCTAGCCTGCTAGTGCCCAGGCTTAGGTGTAGGTAGCTCAGGGTTTGAGTCAGACATTGGTCCTCACCAGTGATCCAGCACGCCTCAGTGCACGTGCTCCACACTCCACTGCCAGCGTCTTTAGCGGCGCTCGTGGCAGTGACGCCGCGTGCTCAGTGGGCCTAGAGGGACTCTAACCCCGTGTCCTTGGGCTAGCGTTCTGTGGCCGTACACTGTGCTCTCTTTTAGTCGAGCTCTGTGAGCACAAACAGGCTCCAGCGTTTATGTTCAGCGGTAGTGCGGCTCTGTGAAGTAACAGAGTCCGCCCCCCTACACACCAGGTGACGATAACCCGTGTGTGTTTTTAAAGTATACTGCCATATAGCATCCGCCATTACTGAGTAGCAGGTTACCACCCCTGCACAGTGGAGCCCGGGCTGCTAACGCACCTTATTACCATCTTTATTAGTTGGTGCATTCCGCCAGCCCTAACATCTTCTCTCCTGCTCGCTGTTGCCGGCAGAGCAAGAGAGAAGAATGACAGCCGCATTCAGCACCAGCCGCAGGGGAAAAGCGCTTACTGTAGCGCTTCTTTCCCGGTGGCCGTCCGTGTGGTCCTGATGAGGAAAACGTGCGGTACACGGTTGCCACACGTGTGCCACATGGAGGTACCACATATCTACATGAACACGGATAACTCCGGTACTGTTTTCTCCAGTACCGGAATTATCTGGACGTGTGAGACCGCCCTTAGGTCTATACACTTTTCTATGCAATAGAATCTTAGGCCATGTGCACACATAGAGTATTTGTTGAGTTTTTTACCCCAGTATTTGAAAGCCAAAACCAGGAGTGGAACGGTCAGAGGCAAAGCATAATAGAAAACTTTACACCACTTCTGCATTTTTCACCTACTCCTGGTTTTGGCTTACAAATACTGGGGTAAAAAGCTCATCGAATACTGCATGTGTGCATGTGGCCTTAGAGAACGGATACTACCCTCATGTATTTGAGAAAAATATTTTGAGACTGCTGATACACCAACAGCTTTCATATTAACCACGTCAAACATGTTCCGCCTTATGCAGTTTTTCAAGGTTCCAGTGGTACAACCTGTTTATTTGATATTACATTGTTCACATTCAATAATATAAATAACACCTGTTGTAATGCAATTTATAAAATTATTAATAGAAAATTCTTTGCTTGTTAAATGAATAGACAGAACTTATTGTCAGATAAACCAAAATCCAATAACATCAATAATTGTATTACCTTTTCCATCCATTAAAGCTCCCAGTATACAGAAATTGTTAATATCATACGTAAATATCTGTCAGTGCTAAACAAAGATCCTAAAGTTACTGAGATTCTGAAAAAATTGAAGTGCGTTTTGTTGCTAAGAAAGCACCTACACTGGGGAATAGTCTCTCACCCAGTTATTTTTCCAATGAAACATCCTCACATCAGCCTATCTGGTTGTCTACAAAAGGTTTTTTCAGATGCGGACTTATTCCCTGCAAAGCATATTTACATGTATTTCATAATAAACAAAAATTTAAATCTATCACAACAAACAAAGAATTTTCTATTAATAATTTTATAAATTATAATACAACAGGTGTTATTTGTATTTATGAATGCGAACAATGCAATATCCAATACACAGGTTGTACCACTGGACGCTTGAAAAACCGCCTATGACGGCACATGTCTGACGCAGTTAATATGAAAGCTTTTGGTGTATCAGCAGTCTCAAATCATTTTTCTCAAATACATGAGGGTAATATCAGCTCCCTAAAATTCTATGGTATAGAAAAAGTGTATAGACCTAAGAGAGGAGGTGATTTAAAGGAAAAATTGTTGAACCACAAATCTTTTTGGATTTTTAAGTTACAGACCAGAGTCTCCCACAGTATGAATCTACGACAAGATCTTATTTTACAATACAATTAAATCTAATGATTTTTTTTGTTGGAATACTACACATATTTTTTAGCAAGGAAAAAATAAAAAAATTGTTTTTTTTATCTTGTTTTAATCTTTTTTTCTCTTTTAATACTGCCTTTGCATATTTATGTATGGTTTACAGTGGATACGGAAAGTATTCAGACCCCTTTAAATTTTCACTCTTTGTTTCATTGCAGCCATTTGGTAAATTCAAAAAAGTTTATTTTTTTCTCACTAATGTACACTCTGCACCCCATCTTGACTGAAAAAAAAAACAGAAATGTAGACATTTTTGCAAATTTATTAAAAAAAACTGAAATATGACATTGTCATAAGTATTCAGACCCCTTTCTCAGACACTCATATTTAAGTCACATGCTGTCAATATCCTTGTCATCCTCCTTGAGATGGTTCTACTCCTTCATTGGAGTCCAGCTGTGTTAAATTAAAATGATAGGACTTGATTTGTAAAGGCACACACCTGTCTGTATAAGACCTCACAGCTCACAGTGCATGTCAGACAAATGAGAATCATGAGGTCAAAGCAACTGGCCAGAGACAGAATTGTGGCAAGGCACAGATCTGGCTAAGGTTGCAAAACAATTTCTGTTGTACTCAAGGTTCCTAAGGGCACAGCGGCCTCCATAATCCTTAAATGGAAGAAGTTTGGGACCACCAGAAGTCTTCTCAGACCTGGCCATCCAGCCAAACTGAGCAATTGTGGGAGAAGAGCCTTGGTGAGAGAGGTAAAGAAGAACCCCAAGATCATTGTGGCTGAGCTCCACAGATGCATTAGGGAGATGGGAGAAAATTCAACAAAGTCAACTATCACTGCAGCCCTCCATCAGTCGGGTGTTAATGGCAGAGTGGCCCGACAGAAGCCTCTCTTCAGTGCAAGACATATGGAAGACCACACAGAGTTTGCTAAAAAACACGTGAAGGGCTCCCAGACTATGAGAAATAAGATTAAAGCATAGAAAAGTTCCTCATAATTAACCAAGATCCCTTATATAGTACAAATACCAAAAAGAGCAAAAAAGAAGGACAGAGATCAAATATTTGAAAAATATAAAAAATTCCAAATTGTATTATTTCATATAAGACTACACATAATAACACAAAAAGATAGAATACCAAAATGGTGAGGCCCAATAATCCAAGAAGCACACAGGGGATATACCCACAATGGATAAATATATGCAAAGGTATATATCAATAGATCAAATATATGAATACCTAAACTGTCTTAATAAGCATGCAAAGGCACTAATAAAACATCATCTATCTGAATAAACAGATGACCATGGCATTAAGCATAATAGCATAAAATGCCACTAATGCATGATTGCCACAGTATCCCTAATTAAATCCTGCACCCATAGCTGCTGAAACAGTGTGTAAACGGTATATTACCTTCAGTCATGATGCTAGTGGGAATAGCCACCTGCGATAACACCTCAGTCGGGCCTTAATGGCAGAGTAGCCCGACAGAAGCCTCTCTTTAGTGCAAGACATATGGAAGACCACACAGAGAAATAAGATTATATGGTCTGATGAGATAAAGATAGAACTTTTTCATGATAATTTTAAGTGGAATGTGTGTAGAAAACCAGGCACTGCTCATCACCTGCCCAATACAATCCCAACAGTAAAGCATGGTGGTGGCAGCATAATACTATGGGAGTGTTTTTTAGCTGCAGGCACAGGACGACTGGTTGCAATTGAAGGAAACATGAATGCGGCCAAGTACAGAGATATCCTGGATGAAAACCTCTTCCATTTTGCTCTGGACCTCAGACTTGGCCGGTGTATAAGAAAGACATAGCTGAACTAGAGCGGGTGCAGAGAAGCGCGACCAAGGTTATTAGAGTACTGGGGGTCTGCAATACCAAGACAGGTTATTACACTTGGGGTTATTTAGTTTGGAAAAGTGAACGCTTAGGGGTGATCTTATTACAATGTCAAACATATGAGGGAACAGTACAAAGACCTTTCTAATGATCTTTTTACTCTTAGACATGTGACAGGGAGAAGGGGGCGTCCTCGACGTCCAGAGGAAAGAAGGTTTAATCATAATCACAGGTGCAGATTCTTTACTGTAAGAACAGTGAGACTATTGATCTCTCTGCCATATGATGTTGTAATGAGTGATTCCCTACTAAAATTTAAGAAGGGACTGGATGCCTTTCTTGAAAAGTATAATGTTACAGGGTATATATACTAGATTCATTGATAGGGCGTTGATCCAGGGAACTAGTCTGATTGCCAAATGTGGAGTCAGGAAGGAATTTTTTTTCCCCAATGTGGAGCTTAGTGTTTGCCGCATGGGTTTTTGTTGCCTTCCTCTGGAACAACAAGTTAGGCTATGGGTTGAACTAGATGGACTTAAAGTCTCCCTTCAACCTTAAATACTATTATGCTACTATTTAATAGGAAATATTCTGCAGAGGAGACATCACATTTTAGTACTAAGTATTGTGAGGCAGTGAGCGGGATCATATGCCAATGTCGATATATATCCCCCAGGATGCCGACAGAGTTCTATTAGACCAGCTGGAGTGCCTTGTATTCACAGCAGGATGCCTGTGAATCACAAGGCAAAGTAAAAGTAAAGGCCCTTTTACATTTAGCGATGCACCAGCGATCCGACCAGCGATATGACGCGGTCAGGATCGCTGGTGCATCGCTAAATGATCGCTAGTGAGTTTCCACACAGGAAGATCTCACAGCGATGCAGCAGCGACACAGCGGATGATGCTTACCTTTCACACACGGCGATCCAGACATCCTCCCGCCCGCGTCCACAGCAGGAAGCCCAGCAGGAAGCAGACGAGGAGAAATGGAGCCGCGCGATCAGCGACAGACAGCGGGGGGAGCCGGTCGGAGGTAAGTATCACACATAGCGATATCGCTAGCAATATCGTTATAATGTCACAAAATCAGTGACGTTTTAGCGATATTGCTAGCGATATCACTATGTGTAAAACCCCCTTAAGTGTGGACCTGGTCAATCTATTTGGCCAAGGTAATGTTCAGGAAAACCAAGTAAGGGCTTTTATCTTTGAAGTGGACTACAGGTTGGTAGTGGGGCCGTCCGCTTCCTTCAAGCAGGGTCTTACAAGTGGCCCATGGCCACAGATTCCAGTTAAAAACCCTATAGTATAGGTTTTGGGTGTGTCAAAATTTGTTTGCAAGTGGCAGAGTAGGTGGTTCTGCAGCATCCTGTCTGTGTGAGGTAACACAGTGCCCAAAGCAGTGAACGCCTGGCACCTGCAGCAGGATAAGGTGGTGCAGTTGCCTTCGGCAACCGGTCTCATGTACGGACTGTTGTGATGCCCTGGCTGCGATCCGGAGGATACTGTGTGCTGTGCACTGTGTGAGTTTTTGGACATTAAACACGTTTGCTGTGAACTTTCCTGTGGTCCCTGCCTATCTGTCACACTGCACCAACCCCGCTTCTCTACAGTATTTAACCACTTAAAGACAGGGCAATTTTTCATTTTTGCGCTTTTGTTTTTTTACACTGTTACAAGAGTAATAACTTTTTTATTTTATTCTATCTAAATAGCCATATGAGAACTTGTTTTTTGCAAGGCAAGCTGTCATTTTTAATTTTAATTTACTTTACCAATGTACTGCAGCACAGATTAAAAGTTCCAAGTATGGTATGGTACAAATGACTTGCCAACATAATATTCTATATAAATAATTACTGAGCCCATATAGATAAATAAAAATGAGACGTAAAGAAAAATGCTTAATAAAAAACCTTTATTATTAATAGGTTAATTGACACTGTATACACTAAAAAAGCACCAAAAGGAATATATAAATACAGAATTTGTTACAAAGGAGCACATCCGAAACGTGCGTCTGGGCGCGTTTAAGCACCTTAGTCATCGCCATTTTTAACCCATTGTGCAGGTAATCTTTGCAGCTACTGCCCCCTGCATTTATTTTGACTTGGTCACTTTGATATCGTGTTTTCTCTATATATGGTCCTTTTTGTCTTACATGTGATTAACATATGGACCTTTTTCCAAATTATAGCACAATGCACTATAGCACTTTATAGTGTGCTCCCCCACATGTATTTAATGTAGGTACATAGTGCACTATAAGACTTTATTTAACGTTGGCACAATTTTTAATTGGAGATCTACATGCAAACAGCACTTTAGTTATTTAGATCAAATTGGATGAATTCTTTTGCAGCATACGTCACTTTATATTTAATAACACTATTCAGATCTGTGTCAGTAGGGTGCAGGATTTTGCACTTATTTTGCATCTTTTTAGCACTTTAGTCACAACTTTTCAAGCTCACAGAGCTCGGGGAAATGAATGCTCAGTATATGGTCACAGGACTCAGAGCCAAGGACATGGGCCGGCGTCCTTCTAGACCTACTGAGCGTGCGGCGATGCAACTGCGAATGCCGCTAACAGAGGCTGACTGCCACGGAGTGACTGTGACTGCCACGGTACAATAGTGCCCTGTAGTAGGTGACACCATCGGACGCTAGTGCTGTGGACTGATGTGCCTATAGTTTAGCCACTGACTGGCGTAGACTCTAATACTGATACCCTAACCATATGCGTAATATCCAAGGGAGGGGAATTTTAATAAGTCATTCACCAGGTACATGCATCCGTCATCATCCACACATATAGCAACTAGAGTCTATACTAGCGCATGGCCGAGCGGCCATGCGAGTCTTTTATAGCTGAAACCTTCCGGAACCTACCAGATCCCCCTGATGTGCCAGTCAGAACCAGAGAAGGACCTGAGCATGTGACTCTCGATCCCCAATGGGGGATCATCCCATGAGCATGCTCAGTGGAGCGATGGAAGGAGTTCGATTCTGGAGTCTTTTGCTGCTGGCCAGGCTGCATTGACATACCTGTACCAGAGTTGGCAGCAGCAACCAATCCCACACTGCTGGTCTGGGCAGAGCGCCGGGACCGACGAGTCTGCTGAACAGGTTCCACTGCAGCTGAAGGAGAATGGGAGACCGCCGAATGCAAGACTCTGGATTCCTGCTGTGCAGTGGCAGGAACCCGACACCTAACACAAGGCATTATCAAAAAATAAAAGTTGGACTCAAGTTCCATAATGATAACCTTTAACAATACAGTTGGTATGGAAATTATTCAGAGCCCTTTAAATTTTTCACTCTTTGTTTCATTGCAGCCTTTTGGTAAATTCAAAAAGTTAATTTTTTTCTCATTAATGTACACTCTTCACCCCATCTTGACTGCAAAAAAAAGCAGAAATGTAGAAATATTTTCAAATTTATTAAAAAAGTAAAACTAAAATATCATATGGTCATAAGTATTCAGACTCTTTGTTCAGACACTCATATTTAAGGCACATGCTTGTGATCCTCCTTAGGATGGTTCTACTCCTACATTGGAGTCCAGCTGTGTTTAATTAAACTGATAGGACTTGAATTGTAAAGGCACACACCTTTCTATGTAAGACCTCACAGCTCATAGTGAAAGTCAGATCAAATGAGAATCATGAGGTCAAAGAAACTGGCCAAGGAGCTCAGAGAAAGAATAGATCTGGCCAAGGTTACAAAAGAATGTCTGCAGTACTCAAGGTTCCTAAGAGCACAGTGGCCTCCATAATCCTTAAATGGAAGAAGTTTGGGACCACCAGAAGTCTTCTTAGACCTGGCCATCCAGCCAAACTGAGCAATTGTGGGAGAAGAGCCTTGGTGAGAGAGGTGAAGAAGAACCCCAAGATCACTGTGGCTGAGCTCCACAGATGCAGTAGCGAGATGGGAGAAAGTTGCACAAACTCATTTATCACTGCAGCCCTTCATCAGTCCGGCCTTTAAGGCACAGTGGCCCGACAGAAGCCTCTTTTCAGTGCAAGACGTATGAAAGCCCGCATAGAGTTTGCTAAAAAACACATGATGGACTCCCAGACTATGAGAAATAAGATTCTCTGGTCTGATGGGATGAAGATAGAACTTTTTGGTGATAATTCTAAGTGGTATGTGTGGAGAAAACCAGGCACTACCCAATATAATCTCAACAGTGAAACATGGTGGTGGCAGCATCATGCTATGGGGATGTTTTTTAGCTGCAGGGACAGGATGACTGGTTGCAATTGAAAGAAACATAAATGCGACCAAGTACAGAGATATCCTGGATGAAAACCTCTTCCAGAGTGCTCTGGACCTCAGACTTGGCCAAAGGTTCACCTTCAAACAAGACCAAGACCCTAAGCACACAGCTAAAATAACAAAGAAGTGGATTCAGAATCATTCTGTGACCATTCTTGACTGGCCCAGCCACAGCCCTGACCTAAACCCAATTGAGCTTCTCTGAAAAGACTTTAAAATGGTTTTCCACCAACGTTCACCATTCAACCTGATGGAACTGGAGAGGATCTGCAAGCAAGAATGGCAGAGGATCCCCAAAACCAGGTGTGAAAAACTTGTTGCATGAAGACTCATGGCTGTACTAGCTCAAAAGGGTGATTCTACTCAATACTGAGTAAAATGGCTGAATACTTAAGATCATGTGATATTTCAGTTTTCCTGTTTTAATAAATTTGCAAAAATTTCTATAGTTCTGATTTTTTTTCAGTGAAGATGGGGTGCAGAATGTACATTAATGAGAAAACAATGAACTTTTTTAAATTTACCAAATGGCTGCAATGAAACAAAGAGTGGAAAATTTAAAGGGGTTTGAATACTTTCTGTACCCACTGTATATACATATGACATTGTTAATTAGAACAGAACATTAGATGATATTTCTACTCCACAATAAAAGAATAAGAAAGTCATTAAATTTTACATGTTGAGGAACATAAGACTATTTCATCATCTCATGAATGGATCTAGCCAATTCACAAGGTGAAGGCATGGATAGAACAGATCTACACAATTGACCTGAAAAAGTTGAGATTTCTTAGAACATTTCCTGTGAATATAAACCAATCTCTCATAAGAAGTAATCGTGCTTATGCGTCTTATCCAAATGTAAAGTATAGGTGACCACCTATTCGTTCATTTTAAAGATTTTGGAAAATATGAAGGTAGTGGGACCTTCCTTTTCTCCCAGGGTATATCGAAGTAAACAAGCTCACAGATCTTTAGGAAGTGGGTGCTCCATTATTGTAGATAAAAAAATCTGCCAAACCCAAACCTAATTTGATCTACCTCAGGCTAAAACCCAATTATATCAGGGGTTATCCAAACTGTAATAAAGAACATATGACATTTAGGAAATCTTGGGATTTGGATGGTGTTCATTTTATGTAGCCTTACAAGCATGTGGTGGCTTTGGTGGATAAAATATAATTGAAGAATTCTGTAATTATTGCAGGATATACAGACAAATGAGATTCCAAAGGACCTTCAGTATGCTCCTTAGTAAGAAAACGGAACAGCTGTTTCCATTTTCTTAAACCACAAAAGAGATATTAGCAGATTTAGCTCTGATAAGATAACAGTATATTATACATATGATTCCCGTTCAACCCTGGGATCGAATAATCCAAATTATTTGATACTTAGAAATGGTAGTCTGGGGAACGGAACTGTATTTAAATGAGTCTTGCACTATAAGGAAAAAGTAAAAATCCTTTTTTGAAATAATCAGGTTCCAATGTTTATTTACATGAACGAGTGCCATCACCACTAGAACAGTGCCAGCACCAGGGGTGACTGTAAATGTTTTTATTTTAACGAGAGTAAACACTCAGATTGAGAAGGGTTTGTCCTTGTAGTGAATTAAACACCATGAAAAAAATAGACCTCTAAATTCTAATCTTTATTAATGTATTAAAATATAAAAAATAAAAAAGTACAAAAAATGAGGGCCAAAGAAAGTCTAAAAACGTATCTAAAGGGCTAATCTCTCCCTAGAAGAGCTCTAAAAGTATCCCTACCTACCAGAGGAGGTTGCTATTAACCACTATGTGGGATCCCTGCATGGCCATTTTATGTCCTGCTTTGCATCCGCCTCTTAGTTGGCCTCTGGCTACTAGACAGAACTATATTGAGAATTGTCTATAAACACTATGATTATTGGGAACTCTTTTTTATTGTGCATCCACTTGTATTTTGTTTCACTGTGTATGCATTTGACTTTTGCTCTATAAAACAAATAAACATCTATATTGTAGGACTGCATGACTATTATGGGCATTGTGCAATAGTTTTATAGAATGCAGATGTGTGGTTAAACTGAAGCTTGGAATGGTCTAGTTACCATTAATGTGATCATATACTCTGGGTCACCTCATTTTGGGGTTATTGATGTGATTATACTTCTTGCCTGCACACCTCCTTGAAGCTAAGCAGCAATTGGGAGATATTTATCTTGTTCAACAGACCTTGATAGGTCTTTATATTTTTGGGGGCTACTTCCTATAACTAGTTTTGTGTGTGTGTGTGTGTGTTTTTTTGTGTATATTTAGTATGTAGTGTATTGAGGGTGCATTAAGGTGTTTAGGGTTACCGATGTTGAGCTCGGGGCACCATCATGGCTACAACTAGGGTGCCAACGTCTACTGGCAGGTAGGGATACTTTTAGGGCTCTTCTAGGGAGATATTAGCCCTTTAGATAAGTTATTATACTTTCTTTGGCCCTCACTTTTTGCACTTTTATTTGTATTTTTGATCTTTTAATACATTTATAAAGGTTCATTTTTAGAGGTCTATTTTTTCTCATTGTGTTTAAATCACTAGTAGGACAAACCCTTCTCAGTCAGAGTGTTTGCTCTCCTTAAAATCAAAACATTTAAACTCACCTCTGGTGCTGGCACTGTTCTTGTGGTGATGTCACTCACTAATGTGAGGTTGTTATGTCTTGCAAGCCCTGTGCCCAATCAACGCTGACTTTACAGCTCATAGCACTGTAGCTAATCTTCCTGAATGTGGATGGCAGAGGAAAATTAATTAATAGGTTGCAACACAAGATAGTTTCAAAAAAATTCAAGCTGTCCTGCAGGCTGAGTGCATCAGTGTCCATGCAAAATATGAATCTACATTTAAATGAAGTGAAACGCTATGGCAGGAGACTGAAGAGAACCCCACTGCTGACCCAGACATTAAAACGCTAAACTGCAGTTTGCCAAAATGTTTATGAGTAAGCCACAATCCTTCTGGGAAAGCATATTGTAGACAAATGAGACCAAGATAGAGCTTTTCGGTAAAGCACATAATTCTAGTGTTTTCTGAAAACAGAATGTGTCCTAGAAAGAATAAAACACAGTAGTTACAGTCAAATGTGGTGAAGGTTCAAAGATGTTTTGGGGTAGTTTTGTTGCATCTGCCCCTGGCACTGGGCGTCTTGACTATGTGCAAAGCATCATGAAATCTGAAGATTACCAAAGGATTTAGGGTCACAATGTAGTGCCCAGTGTCAGAATGCTGGGTTTGCATCTTAAGTCATGTGTCTTAAAGCAGGACAATGAGCATAAATATACTTCAAGAAGAATCCAGAAATGGATGGAAATAAAGTGCTGGAGAGTTCCAAAGTGGCTAGCAATGAGTTTGAATCTAAATCCCATTGAAAATCGGTGAAGAGAGCTTAAAATTAATGTCGAGAGAAGGCTCCCTTCAAATATGAGGCTCCTGGAGCAGTTTGCAAAAGAAGAGTGGTCCAAAATTCCAGTTGAGAGGTGTAAGAAGCTTGTTGATGGTTATAGTAAGAGATTGATTGCAGTTATTTATTACAAAGGTTGTGTAACCAAATATTATGCTGATGGTGCCAATAATTTTGTCTGACCCATTTATTGGTGTTTTGCGTGAAATTATGTACAATTTTCCCTTTTTTTTCTCTGCATTTTTTATCTGTGTATAACAAAACACGTGTAACTGCAATAATTTTCTGGTATAAATACTTCATTTTCTGGAATAATTTCAAGGGTGCCATCACTTTCGGCAATGACTGTTTAAGATATGGGCTTATTTTACAAAATTATTACTTGTTTTTTATAGTGCATAAGTAGATGTTTACATTTTGTTCATAACTAAAACAATTATGTTATTGTTTAGTTAAGATCTTGTGCCTTAAGTTCCTAAATAGTGATGAGCAAATAGTGAAATATTTAGATTCAGGAAAATCAGCACATCAGCTGATGTGATGGTTTCATGAACATGGCTCAGTTGGTGGACACCCCCCACCCTGGTATGCTTGTCCCTCCCTTGTAATCCTTGTGGGTGAAAAGAACCTGTACCTCTGACAGCTGCATTGTATGGGGGTAATCTTTTCAGCAAGTCTTGCACATCAGCTCTTGGGCATGCATGCTCTGAAAATGGCATGTCTGCCTCCAACATGAGAGAAGGAAATTTCTCCTTGTACCGCATCAAGAAAAGTGCACAGCCAGTATTTAATGGTGGATAAAATGCCTTTCACGAGAGGGTCTTGGGAAAGCTATCTGGACATGATCTGTGCCATGTGTTTCAGACTACAAAAATGTCAAACCTTAATTTTTTTTATATTGCCTTAATGATACATGACAGCAGCACAGTAAGGAAAATTATTGGCACTGGTAAATAGTGACGTTTGCGTATCTCTGCAGGTTTTGTGCGAGTCGCACAACTCCTAAATAAATATACGCTATTTATTTAACCAATAGCAAAGTAGTTTTTTTTTAATATTGCCTTTATGACACACGCCAACAACAGACTCAAGAAAATTATTGGAACGTTTGCGTATCTCTGCAGGCTTTGCGCCAGTCACACAAATGCTAGATAAATATATGCTATTTATTTAACTAATAGAATTTTTTTTTCTGTCGCCTCTATGACACGCAACAACATCAGATTCAGGGATATTACTGGTAAATAGTAACATTTGCTTATCTCTGCATGCTTTGCACTAGTCGCACAACTGCTAGATAAATATTAGCTATTTCAGCAATAGGTGAGGAACATTATTTAGCAATTAGCTCTTAAAAAAGATGTTTAGCATATGCTGGCACTGAGGAATATTATTTAGCTGTAAAAAAAAAGAAGTATAGTATATGCTGGTATACAGGAATATTACGTAGCTCCAAAAAACTTGTTTAGCATATATGTTAGATGGCAGGTTCCTGCCTCTGCACAGGAGTAATCCCGATCCTTGCATTCTGCTGTCTCCCAATTCCTCTCCGGCCGAAGAGGAGCCTGCTCAGCAAAGACGTTGTTCCCGGCGTCTTGCTCAGTCTACTACTGTTGGCTTGGTTACTGCTGCCAATCAGGGTTCAGCTACAGTAACCTGCAATAGCCAGCAGCGAGCAGCTCTTGGGACTAAGTCCTTCTTTCGGCCCACTGAGAATGACTGTGGGAAGTCCTCTCATTGGAGGTCTGAGGTCACATGCTCAGATCTTATTGCTGCTCCCATTGGACCACTAGGAAGGTCCCGGAAAGACGCTGCTATAAAAGAGTCGCATGGCCGCACGGCCATGCACTAGTATACACAGTAATTGGTAGAGATATGTGTGATGATGGATGCTTGTGAACCGCTGAATGACTCATTATGAAACCCCTTCCCTTTGATACACATGTTAGTAGGGTTTAGAGTTCAGAGTCAGCGCTGATTTGTGGTGCCGCAGTGCTCCCAGCTCCTCACACATGCTAGCATCTGAGTGCGCCAATCTACCTAAGGCACCAGGCTACCGCAGGTACTGCAGCATCCGTGCGGCACCATGTGCGTCCTATGCGCTTTCCAGGCCAGAGTTTAGGCTGGTTAGTGGCGTCCACCAGAGCTGCACTGTACACTCTTAGTGCGGTAAGCAACGCTCAGCTGCACCCTGTGACTTCAAACAGGGCACAGTATTCTATAGGTGTCTGTACAGACATCATGGTTGCGGTGCTGAGCACTAGTGGGGCTAGAGGGGCTCTAACCCTGAGTCCTTGGGGCAGATTCCTGTGTCTTAGCCTAATGCTCTCCTGCCGAGTCCTGTGAGGATAAACAGGCTCTGGCACTTGCCTCAGCGGCTCTGTGAGGTAACAGAGTTCGCTCTTGTACACACCGATGCAGCAGTTAACCCCCCGGTGTTAAGTACTTCGCCATTACTGAGCAGCAGTTTACATCTCTGTACGGTGGACCGCGGGTTGCGATCGCACTTCCTTATATTTTATATTTAGTGCGATCCACAACCCTAACAATATGCTGGTACTGAGTAATATTACTTGGCTCTAAAAAGAGCTGTTTTGTGTATTATAGTACTGGATAAAACTCTGCCTCTCTTCCTACTCCCACAGTCTGTTCCTATACTATAAAACACAATGCAAACTGGCAGAGATTTTCAGCATGTACTTGCAATGAGAAGACCCAGGTGCCTGCCTTTCCATCTCCCTCATACTACATCTCTGTTTACGCTATCTCCACCTAACAGAGAACTAATCTTCACTCTCAGCAGCTCTTGAAAGAGCTTTTTGTAATCACAAACTCTACCTATGCACTACTTTTACTCTCCCTATGCTTACACTATGCTCTCATTATGCTGTTTCTGGCTGTAATGTGCACAAGATGGCGCTGGCAGGGATTAAATATTCCCTATGATGCTGTAAGACCAGTCAATGAAAGTAATGCCACACCAAAGATGGTGCCGGCATTCTTGTGATTGGCAAGCAAGCCCAGCATGTTCATTGGCTGCAAATAAAGCATCACGCATGCTGAGTAGGTCACTCGAATATAAAGAGGCGAATAGATGATTACTCGTCGAGGTACGAGTAGCCCGAATACCGAGCTAATGAATAGTGCAGAAACTAAAAATTCTTCTTTGATATATATTTTTTATACATGAAAACTGGGGTCTAAAGGACCCAACTCGACTAATAGTGTAAGTAATTTGGCGCAACTAACTGAAGGTTAACCCCTTCATGACCTAGGGATTTTCCATTTTTTTGTTCGTTTTTTGATCCCCTTCTTCCAAAAGCCATAACTTTTTTTTATTATTCCATCAATACGGCCTTCTGAGGGCTTGTTTTTTGTGGAATGAGTTACACTTTTGAATGATACCATTGATTTTACCATATATTGTACTGGAAAATGGAAAAAAATTCCAAGTGCGGTGAAAAATTAAATTACACAATCTGCAGAGCCCTGGTTGTCATGACAACCCCCGGGGCCCCGTGATCAGGTGACAAGGGCAAAAATGGGTGGAGTTTGTGACATGCTTCCAGCGCGATGATGTTAAATGCTGCTATCAGAGATTTCACATGTTAACAGTCACAGGTGGATGGTGATTCCACCCAAAGCTGTTAGAAGCACATGACAGCTGATGAAAGGGGGACACACAAGCTATTACATACCTATATGTCATAACACAGTTACTGTTAGGCGTCGGGTTCCTGTCGCTGCACAGCAGGAATCCCGAGCCTTGCATTCAGCAGTCTTTCATTCCTCTCCGGCCACAGAGGAGGCTGCTCAGCAGACTCGTCGATCCAGGCGCTCTGCTCAGACCAGCTCTGTAGGTTTGGTTGCTGCTGCCACCTCTGGTCCAGCTATAGCAACGCATGCTGGTCAGCAGTGAGCTAATCCAGGGACTAAGTCCTCCTTTCGGTCCACTGAGCATGCCTAAGGGACGATCTCTCATTGGAGATCGGAAGTCACAAGCTCAGGTCCTTCTCCAGCTCGGATTGGACCATCTGGAAGGTCAGGAAGGTCCCGGAAGGATGCTGCTATAAAAGGTTGAAATGGCCGCGCTAGTGTAGACTATATTACCAGACTATGAGGAGTGAGTGTTGTATGCATGTATGAATGTCTCTGGTGAATGACTCATTAAGAAACCCCTACCCTTGGTACACATGTGTTGTGCAACCTAGCCTGTTAAGCACCCAGGCTTAGATGTAGGTAGAGGCAGAGTCTGAGACTGGCATCAGTGTCCACCGGTGGCTTTGCATGCCATGGTGCACGTGCTCGACACTCCATCATAGTCAGCGTCTATAGTGGCGTCTGCAGGTGCGACGCCACGCACTCAGAGACTCTGACCCCATGTCCTTGGGGCAGAGTTCTGTGACCGCATTATGTGCGCTCCATTGCCAAGCTCTGTGAGCTAAACAGGCTCTGGCATTTATGTTCTGCCGTAGTGCGGCTCTGTGAGGTAACAGAGTTCGCCCTGTACATACAGGATGATGTTAACCCACGTGTGTTCTTCCTTTATACAACCATATAGTGTCCGCCATTACCGAGCAGCAGTTATCATCTCTGCACGGTGGACCCCGGGCTGCAAACGCACCTAAGCCCCCCTTTATTATTTGGTGCGTTCCGCCAGCCCGTAACAGTAACATCCCACATCATCCCATCAGAGCCATCCAACTACTACCCTTAATATCCCACATCATCCCATCAGAGCCACCAGACTACTACCCCTAATATCCCACATCATCTCATCAACCAGAGCAGCTGGACTACTGTCACTAATATCCCACATCATCCCGTCAGAGCCACTGGACTACTGCCACTAATATCCCACATCATCCCGTCAGAGCCACCGGAGTACTACCCCTAATATCCCACATCATCCTATCAGCCAGAGCCATCGGAATACTACCACTAATATCCCACATCATCCCGTCAGCTGGAGCCAACGGACAACTACCACTTATATCCCACATCATCCCGTCAGAGCCACCAGACTACTACCCCTAATATCCCACATCATCTCATCAGCCAGAGCAACTGGACTACTGTCACTAATATCCCACATCATCCCGTCAGAGCCACTGGACTACTGCCACTAATATCCCACATCATCCCGTCAGAGCCACCGGAGTACTACCCCTAATATCCCACATCATCCTATCAGCCAGAGCCATCGGAATACTACCACTAATATCCCACATCATCCTGTCAGCTGGAGCCAACGGACAACTACCACTTATATCCCACATCATCCCGTCAGAGCCACCAGACTACTACCCCTAATATCCCACATCATCCCATCAGTCAGAGCCACTGGATTACTACCCCTAATATCCCACATCATCCTGTCATAGCCACCGGACTACTGCCACTAATATACCACATTATCCCGCCAGAGCCACCAGACTACTACCCCTATTATCCCAAATCATCCCGTCAGAGCCACCGGACTACTACCCTTAATATCCCCATCATACCATCAGCCAGAGCTACCAGACTCCTACCCCTAATATCCCACATCATCCTGTCAGCCAGAGCCACTGGACTACTACCACTAATATCCCACACCATCCCATCAGCTAGAGCCACCGGACAACTACCCCTAATATGCCACATCATCCCATCAGCCTGGGGTCAGAACCAGAGCGCAGAGTGGAATGGTCCTAGCTTCCATACCGGGGATACCTTTAAGAGAGGCCTTGGGTCAGAATCAGAGTACTGAGTGGATTTGCCCTCACTTCCATACTGGGGATCCCTTTAAGAGGGGTCTGGGGTCATAACCAGAGTGCTGAGTGGAATTGCCCTAGCTTTCATACCAATGATCCCTTTAAGAGAGCCTGGGGTCAGAACCAGAACACTGAGTGGAACGGTCCAAGCTTCCATACTGGGGATCCCTTTAATAGGGGCCTGAGGTCAGAACCAGAGCGCTGAGTGGATTTGCCCTGACTTCCACACTAGGGATCCATTTAAGAGGGGCCTTGGGCCAGAATCAGAGCACTGAGTGGATTTGCCCTCACTTCCATACCGGGGATCCCTTTAAGAGGGGCCTGGGGTGAGAACCAGAGCGCTGAGCGGAATTGCCCTAACTTCCATACCAATGATCCCTTTAAGAGAGCATGGGGTCAGAACCAGAGCGCAGAGTGGAACGGTCCTAGCTTCCATACCGGTGATACCTTTAAGAGAGGCCTGGGGTCAGAATCAGAGCACTGAGTGGATTTGCCCTCATTTGCATACCGGGGATCCCTTTAAGAGGGGTCTGTGGTCAGAACCAGAGTGCTGAGTGGAATTGCCCTAACTTCCATACCAATGATCCCTTTAAGAGAGCATGGGGTCAGAACCAGAGCACAGAGTGGAACGGTCCAAGCTTCCATACTGGGGATCCCTTTAATAGGGGCCTGAGGTCAGAACCAGAGCGCTGAGTGGATTTGCCCTGACTTCCACACTAGGGATCCATTTAAGAGGGGCCTTGGGCCAGAACCAGAGCGCAGAGTGGATTTGCCCTTACTTTCATACTGGGGATCCCTTTAAGGGAGGTCTGGGGTCAGAACCAGAGCACTGAGTGGAACGATCCTAGCTTCCATAAAGGGGACCCCTTTAAGAGAGGTCTGGGGTCAGAACCAGAGCACTGAGTGGAACGATCCTAGCTTCCATAAAGGGGACCCCTTTAAGAGAGGTCTGGGGTCAGAACCAGAGCACTGAGTGGAACGATCCTAGCTTCCATGCCGGGGACCCCTTTAAGACAGGCCTGGGGTCAGAACCAGAGCACAGAGTGAATTTGCCCTGACTTCCATACCAATGATCCCTTTAATAGAATTCCCAGGTGAGAATCAGAGCGCTGAAGGAATTGCCCTCACTTCCATACCGGAGATCCCTTTAAGAGGGAAGATGTGCCTATAGGACTATGGGATGGAGGATGTGTGATGGGTATATGGGCACTGGACTATGGGATGGAGGATGTGTGATGGGTATATGGGCAGGGAAGGGGTTCTTAATTTCTGTCATGTGCTCTCTGCTCCTTTCTGGGGGGCAGACAATGGCTGGGAGTTTATGTTCCAGGGGATGCTAGATTTCTCATACCCAGTCAGGGAAAACTGTTGCTCATAGCAACCAATCACAGCTCCGCTTCTTTTAAGCAGTTCTGGTGAAATGAAAGATGCTTAGTGATTGGGTGGGGCTATGTGGAGTGGGCATGGATGATACATAGATACATTCACACATACACTAATTTTTATATATATATAGATACCCCTACTCACATGTAAAGCGCCATGGAATAAATGGGGCTATAATAATAAATAATAATAATTCAAAAAGACAACCGACTTTCTCATTTCAAATAGATGAAAAAGCTACACTATTGTATATAAAGTTCTTGTGCAGACATACATATTTCCTTGGATGCAAACACAACACCCCCTGTTTAATTTCACTCAATCATACTTGCCTGCATCTATCACTTACATTTTGCTAAAATACATTCAGTCTAGATGCCTTTAAGAGAAGATTAGTTAATTATATAAAGTGAGACTGTGAATACTTTTCCCTATATCTACATTTATGTGTGCATCTTCCAAGTTGCCTAACCTCTTCATGACCGCTAATACGCCATTTTACTGACCAGAGATATAAGAATAGCATCCCAATACAGGTGACATCCCGCAGCTGTCGGATGTACACTATAGTTGATAACTTGCTGCATTAGCCACGATCTGTATTAGAAGCGTTTATAACCCCTTAGATGTTGCTGTCAATAGTGACTTCATCATATAAATGGTTAACAGAGAATAACGACCTTAGAGTCTGCCGGCTATGGTGACCTG
Organism: Dendrobates tinctorius; assembly: GCF_039654945.1. Classification (NCBI taxonomy): domain Eukaryota; kingdom Metazoa; phylum Chordata; class Amphibia; order Anura; family Dendrobatidae; genus Dendrobates; species Dendrobates tinctorius. The sequence continues at coordinate 4,838,044 of NW_027361779.1, read as the reverse complement.
CTCAGAACTTAGCAACATTTAGATTTATTCCTTCCATGCCACGTTGCATTAATTCCGGAAAGGTTAATAAACTACCTGACACCAGTTTTAAGTATGATAAGAGGTTCTGTTTTCAAAATGGTATCATTTTTGGGAGTTTTCCAATATTTGGAACCCCCAATGTCACTTCAAACTTGGATAGGTCCCTTTAAAAAAAATTGAAAATGAAAAATAACTGCTACATTTTTAAGCCTCCTAAAACGTTAATAAAATAAAAGAACACTTTACAAATGGTTCTGATTTAAAGCAGGCATGAGGGAAGTTTAATTTATTAATGTTTTTCTTTGGTATAACTATCTGGACTAAAGGAATAATCATTCAAGTCACATTTATGATATTTCTTATAAATAAACACAAAACATATCAACCTTAATTTTCCATTATTGGAAATTGAAATGTGCCACAAAAAAAGACATCTCAAAATCACTGGGATTTGTTGAAGCTTTCCAGAGTTATTACCATATAAAGTTTCATTGGTCAGATTTCAAAAACTTGGCCCTGTCACTAAGGGATTAAAGCACAGAACAGGAAACATATGACATTCCTTTGTCAATTACTTACTGATAAATATACTGTATGATTCTTTGCAGCTTAGAATTACAACTATTTGCAGAATAAAGCAAACCAGCTTTGTTAAGACAGATGTGTGTATTCATTTTTAACATGTGACATGTAGATAGCAAACGATAAGATGGGTGCATAGTCTTTAATCCATCCTATAATTAATGTCATGCTGAAATACACATTTGTGGGGTTGTCTGTATGATCAGGAGCACAAAAGCAAAAATAACCACAAGTGAGAACTATGTTTGTGTGAAATGTTGGACTTTTAAGTAACTACTATTTGTGTTTGTATTACTCACGCTTTGCAAACATCAATAATAGTTTTTCGCATACACAGTTACATATAGGCTGTGACAATTTGATTTTCACTTTGGGTGTGTATTTTCTGGTTATCAGGTGCTTTATACTTTTGGCTACTCTTCAAAATATAACTTAATAGGAATCTGTCATTTGATTCAGTGGGCTCCAACCACAGACCTACAGTTGAAACCAGAAGTTTACATGCACTATATGCATGAAATCAGAATACACCTTTCCTGTAGAGTTGAGCGACTTTTGTTTTTTTATGGTCGAGTTTCGTTTCGTGAAACCCGACTTTTCCAAAAGTCGGGTCGAGCAAGATCGGCCGATTATAGGGAAAAGTCGGGGTCGTCCCGAAACACGAAACCCAATGTAAGTCAATGGGGAATAAAAGTCGGCAGTGAGAGCAGGACAGGAAACACACCTACAGTGCTCATTTGAATGCCAAAAGCATCAATTCTTCTTACTTAAGCTGGTCAACCTTAATTAACTTCATAATACAAGTTACGCACTGAAAAATGGGGGTTATTTGGCTAAAGTTGTGGGGGGGTAGGGCTGGCTCCAGGTTTTCATGTGCCCTGGGCGAAAGAGCGCCCCTTTAACACATAATACCACAACTCATCATGCTCCAATACGGCAGAGAAATAGCGGTATAGTACAATGAAAAATACTTCACTTTTTACATCTCATGACGAGGCCCATCTATTTCTCCATACAGAATCATTGGTCCCATATAATGTTTGAAACAGTATATGATGAGCTCCACATAATGCTACAGTATATGTTGGTCCCCATGGATGAAGCTCCACTGTGTTATGGGCCCAAATAATGCTCCAAACATAATGGGCCCCATTTCTAATGCTCTAGTGTATAATGGGCCCTGTAAATGCTGCTCCAGTGTCTGATGTCCACCTTTGGAATGATCCAGTGTATGGTGGGCCCCATCTATCATTCTCCAGAGTATAGTGCTCCCCAAAAATTGCTGTCCCAACATTAAAAACAATCAAATAAGTCTCCTCGCTAGGGAATCCCTGTACTTGTCTGGACAGGTGCTGTAGCTTGCTTAACAGCTCGCCAGCCGTTCTCACGCCCAGTATGGATTGCCCGTGATTGCACAAAGGTTAGAAAGGGTACCGTATCCCTGGATAACATGTATGGATAGCGTACACATTCAAAATATATGTCTCAGGAGGCAGGCTCAGACGGTGTCAGGCCCAGTATGGATTGCACGTGATTGCACAAAGGTTAGAAAGGGTACCGTATCCCCAGATAACATGTATGGATAGCGTACACATTCAAAAGATATGTCTATACATCAGGAGGCAGGCTCAGACGGTGTAAGGCCCAGTATGGCTTGCAAGTGATTGCACAAAGGTGAGAAAGGGTACCGTATCCCCGGATAACATGTATGGATAGCGTACACATTCAAAAGATATGTCTATATATCAGGAGGCAGGCTCAGATGGTGTTAGGCCCAGTATGGCTTGCACGTGATTGCACAATGGTGAGAAAGGGTACCGTATCCCCGGATAACATGTATGGATAGCGTACACATTCAAAAGATATGTCTATACATCAGGAGGCAGGCTTAGACGGTGTCAGGCACAGTATGGATTTGACGGCCCAGACTACACAGCGGAGGAGCAGGGAGAGGTAAAGATTGCAAATGCTGGGGCCCTGCCCAAGCAAGGGGGGCCCACTCGTGGGCGTCGGTACTGGCACTGGGCCCCTCATAGTACGGCGGTGTGTCTGACGGCGGGTGTGCACCACCACCGTCAAAGACACTTGATTGCACTATGAAGGACCCTGTGCCAGTGCCCGCGCCCAAGAGTCGGCCTACCCACCTGTCCAGGGCAACGGCACTCGCACGGTGCCGTGCGCTAGGTAGTGACCCCGGCCATGGGGGGGGAGGCAGCACAGTTAGGGAGTTTTAGAAAGTGGCATATGTTGATGTTGGACATTCAGCTGATGCAAAAGGTGAAATAGGTCAAGTCCCAGGAAGAGGTGGACCAAAGCAAGCCATTTTTCTGTCACCCTATGTGTCATCAGGGGAAGGTGGGACAAAATCCTTGGAAACCCATGCATGGTTCATTTTAATGAAGGTTAGATCATCCACATTTTGGGTTGACAGACGGGTCCTTTTTTCTGTCAGGATTGATCCAGCTGCACTGAAGACTCTTTCCGATAGCACACTTGCAGCTGGGCAAGCGAGCTCCTGTAAGGCATATTGTGCCAATTCAGGCCAGGTGTCCAGTTTAGCAGCCCAATAGTCAAAGGGGAATGACCTGTGTGGGAGAATATCGATATGGGAGGAAAAGTAGTTTGTAACCATAGTTGACAACTGCTGTCTCCTGTCACTTTCCATTGATGCTGTATTACCAGTTGTGTGAGCGGTACTTGAAAAATCAGTCCACAACATTGTCATGAAACCCCTGTCTCCAACGCCACTTCTGCTGTGTGCACCATGAACACCTCTACCAAGCGTACCACCGGCCCGTACGGCTCGTATGAGAACCATCACCGCTGCTGTGTGCTGGGAATGCCTCAAGCAACCGATTTACCAGAGTTGCTTGTTTATTAGCCAATATTAGGTCAAGGTTCTCCTGTGGCATGATGTTTTGTAATTTGCCTTTATAGCGTGGATCCAGGATGCTGGCCAACCAGTAGTCGTCATCGTTCATCATTTTGGCAATGCGGGGGTCCCTTTTTAGGATCCGCAAGGCATAATCTGACATGTGGGCCAATGTTCCCGATGTCAATGATGCACTGCGAGTGCTGGTTGGAGGAGCACTTTCTGGCAAATCCACATCCCTCCAGTCACGCACAAACCCTGTACCAGACCTTGCCACGCCAACATTTTCACTTGCCCCACGAGATGCATCCTCCTCCCCTAAGTAATCATCCCCATCATCATCCTCCTCCTCCTCTTCTTCCTCCAACTCGTCCAGGAGAGGTCCCTGAGCAGACAATGGCTGAATGTCATCAAGGATTCACTCCACCTCTTCCTCCTCGTCAACATTGGCTGCAGACGCCTGCTCCTTAAGGTGCGTCAAAGTTTGCATGAGCAGACGCATAAGTGGGATGCTCATGCTTAGGATGGCGTCGTCTGCGCTTACCAGCCGTGTGCATTCCTCAAAACACTGAAGGACTTTACAGAGGTCTTTCAGCTTCGACCACTGCACACCTGTCAACTCAATGTCTGCTCTCAAAGTGCCTGGCCATATATCCTCCCACAAATGCATTATGGCCTGCCTCTGCTCGCACAGCCGCTCCACCATGTGCAGGGTGGAGTTCCACCTTGTTGCAATGTCGATAATGAGGCGGTGGTTGGGAAGGTGGAGCAATCGCTGCAGCTTCTGCATACGAACGGAGTGTACAGGCGACCGGCGGATGTGCGTGCACAGTCTTCGCACCTTATGGAGCAGGGCTGTTAACTCCGGATAATTTTTGAGGAAGCACTGCACCACCAGGTTCAAGGTGTGAGCCATGCAAGGTATGTGGCTGAGTTTTGAAAGGGCTATGGCTGCCACAAAATTACGGCCGTTATCACTAACTACCTTGCCTGCCTCAAGATGTACACTGCCCAGCCATGACTCAGTTTGTCGCTTCAAGTACTCGGCCAGCACCTCGGCGGTGTGTCTGTCGCCCAAACACATCATCTGCAACACAGCCTGCTGACGCTTTCCACTAGCTGCTCGATAGGGGGACACCTCGTGTGCAACAGTGGCAGCTGCAGATGGAGTGCTCGTACGACTGCGCTCTGTGGACGAGCTTTCGCTTCTGGAGGAGGAAGAGGGTGGAACGCCTACAGCCAACTGTTTCCTATACCATAGGCTAGGCAGCACTGTCCCACCACCGTTGTCCCTTGTGGACCCTGCATCCACCACATTAACCCAGTGCGCAGTGATGGACAAGTAACGGCCCTGGCCATGCCGACTGGACCATGCATCAGTTGTGAGGTGCACCTTTCCACTCACTGACTGCTTGAGTGCATGGACAATGCGGTCTTTCACATGATGGTGGAGGGCTGGGATGGCTTTGCAAGAGAAGAAGTGGCGACTGGGTAGGTCATAGCGTGGTACTGCATAGGCCATGAGTTCGCGGAAAGCTGTGCTTTCCACCAACCGATAGGGCATCATCTCAAACAAGATTAGTTTGGCAATGTGGGCGTTCAAACCCAGTGTACGTGGATGAGAGACTGAGTACTTTCTTGACCTACTCATAGTGTCTGGGAGGGTGAGCTGGACTTGAGAGCTGCATATGGTGGAAGTAGCGGTGGACAGGGCGGACTGAGAGAGGGTTGATGATGGTGATGGAGTTGGTGTTCTTTCTGATGGCCTAGATTCAGTATTTTGTTGCTATAACAGTGGGATTCCCTGACTGCTGTGGCCTTGCAACGACACCTCAACATTTGCTGCTGTGCTAACCGGTGGGCTTACAGTGGGGGAAACAATGTAGCGTTGCTGACTACCTTCTTTGTGATCAGTTGCACATGTGGCACTTGAGGTTTGGTGTTGTGTCCACGCTTGCAAGTGCATGCTGGTTAAATGTCTAAGCATGCAACTGGTATTCAAATTTTTCAGGTTTTTCCCTCGGCTAAAGGTCTTTGCGCACTTCTTACAGATAACCTTGGCCTGATCATGAGGATTTTGTTCAAAAAAGTGCCACACTGCACTCTTCCTACTTTGGCAGACATTTTGCGGCCTAGCACGCTGTGATGTTTTGACCCTCTGGACAAGCTGTCCAGCAACTCTTTTGATTTTTGGAACCTGTCTTTGGAGTGCTCCGGGCCTGCCAGATAACAGCTGTTGCGATGTTGATGTCTGCTGTGGATGCTCCTCATCTGAGCTATTGGAAGCAGCACCCTCTTCCCCCAATGGATGCCAATCTGGGTCAACAACTCGGTCATCCATCACCTCCTCTTCAATGTCATGTGCACCTTCCTCTGTGTCACCGTGTATGGTGGTATAGTGTGCGGGAAGGGGCACCTGAGTCTCATCAGGGTCAGAATCTGGCTCTGTACACTGCGAGGACAATGTAGTGCTCTGAGTGAATGTACCAGCAGAATCATCTATCAGCGGCTGTGCATCAGTGCACTTCATGTCAGATTCATCTTGGCCTGGGTAATTCACCATTTCACTTGATAATCCAGGCATGGTATGTGAAAACAGTAGTATGGCCTGCGTCATCCTTCAATCTTGGTTGTGGTGAAGGACACAAGGAAAGGTGTGGTTCATGAACATGAGCCTCCAATGACGACTCAGTGCTTTTACTTTTTACAACTTCAGAAGAGGAGGCGATAGAGCTGGAGGCTGAGTCAGCAATGTAAGACAAAACTTTTTCCTGATGCTCTGGCGTTAAAAGCGGTTTGCCAACTCCTAGAAAACTAAGCCTTCAAAGCCTTATGGAGCCAGACGATGACGCAGGCTCAACACCTCCTGCATTCGGTCCTATTTTGCTTTTGCCACTACCATCAGATCCACCACCAACACCATCATTACCAGCTGCCAACCCCCACCCAATTCCACGGCCTCTTCCACCAGCCTTCCTCATTTTTGGTAGAAATGTAGACAAAATCCTACAAACTATATAGTAATGTAAAACAAGGTACAAGGTGTCTATAGGACAGGGGAGATTTAGATTTTCTGCAGACACTTGTGGACACTGGACACTTGGATTGTGTGAGGCCCACTGAATATCACAGCGCTATGTCACAGGCTCGATGGCACAGGTGTGAAAAAAGTGACTACAGAATAAGGGAGATTTTGAATTTCTGGGAGATTTTGAATTTCTGCAGACACTTGTGGACACTGGACACTTGGATTGTGTGAGGCCCACTGAATATCACAGCGCTATGTCACAGGCTCGATGGCACAGATGTGAAAAAAGTGACTACAGGATAAGGGAGATTTTGAATTTCAGGGAGATTTTGAATTTCTGCAGACACTTGTGGACACTGGACACTTGGATTGTGTGAGGCCCACTGAATATCACAGCGCTATGTCACAGGCTCGATGGCACAGGTGTGAAAAAAGTGACTACAGGATAAGGGAGATTTTGAATTTCTGGGAGATTTTGTATTTCTGCAGACACTTGTGGACACTGGACACTTGGATTGTGTGAGGCCCACTGAATATCACAGCGCTATGTCACAGGCTCGATGGCACAGGTGTGAAAAAAGTGACTAAAGGATAAGGGAGATTTAGATTTTCTGCAGACACTTGTGGACACTGGACATTTGGATTGTGTGAGGCCCACTGAATATCACAGCGCTATGTCACAGGCTCGATGGCACAGGTGTGAAAAAAGTGACTACAGGATAAGGGAGATTTTAAATTTCTGCAGACACTTGTGGACACTGGACACTTGGATTGCGTGAGGCCCACTGAATATCACAGCGCTATGTCACAGGCTCGATGGCACAGGTGTGAAAAAAGTGACTACAGGATAAGGGAGGTTTAGATTTTCTGCAGACACTTGTGGACACTGGACATTTGGATTGTGTGAGGCCCACTGAATATCACAGCGCTATGTCACAGGCTCGATGCAGTAGGTGTGAAAAAAGTGACTACAGGATAAGGGAGATTTTGAATTTCTGCAGACACTTGTGGACACTGGACACTTGGATTGTGTGAGGCCCACTGAATATCACAGTGCTATGTCACAGGCTCGATGGCACAGGTGTGAAAAAAGTGACTACAGGATAAGGGAGATTTTGAATTTCTGCAGACACTTGTGGACACTGGACACTTGGATTGTGTGAGGCCCACTGAATATCACAGCGCTATGTCACAGGCTCGATGGCACAGGTGTGAAAAAAGTGACTACAGGATAAGGGAGATTTTGAATTTCTGCAGACACTTGTGGACACTGGACACTTGGATTATGTGAGGCCCACTGAATATCACAGTGCTATGTCACAGGCTCGATGGCACAGGTGTGAAAAAAGTGACTACAGGATAAGGGAGATTTTGAATTTCTGGGAGATTTTGAATTTCTGCAGACACTTGTGGACACTGGGCACTTGGATTGTGTGAGGCCCACTGAATATCACAGCGCTATGTCACAGGCTCGATGGCACAGGTGTGAAAAAAATGACTACAGGATAAGGGAGATTTTGTATTTCTGCAGACACTTGTGGACACTGGACACTTGGATTGTGTGAGGCCCACTGAATATCACAGCGCTATGTCACAGGCTCGATGGCACAGGTGTGAAAAAAGTGTCTACAGGATAAGGGAGATTTTGAATTTCTGGGAGATTTTGAATTTCTGCAGACACTTGTGGACACTGGACACTTGGATTGTGTGAGGCCCACTGAATATCACAGCGCTATGTCACAGGCTCGATGGCACAGGTGTGAAAAAAGTGACTACAGGATAAGGGAGATTTTGAATTTCTGCAGACACTTGTGGACACTGGACACTTGGATTGTGTGAGGCCCACTGAATATCACAGCGCTATGTCACAGGCTCGATGGCACAGGTGTGAAAAAAGTGACTACAGGATAAGGGAGATTTTGAATTTCTGCAGACACTTGTGGACACTGGACACTTGGATTGTGTGAGGCCCACTGAATATCACAGTGCTATGTCACAGGCTCGATGGCACAGGTGTGAAAAAAGTGACTACAGGATAAGGGAGATTTTGAATTTCTGGGAGATTTTGAATTTCTGCAGACACTTGTGGACACTGGACACTTGGATTGTGTGAGGTCCACTGAATATCACAGCGCTATGTCACAGGCTCGATGGCACAGGTGTGAAAAAAGTGACTACAGGATAAGGGAGATTTTAAATTTCTGCAGACACTTGTGGACACTGGACACTTGGATTGTGTGAGGCCCACTGAATATCACAGCGCTATGTCACAGGCTCGATGGCACAGGTGTGAAAAAAGTGACTACAGGATAAGGGAGATTTTGAATTTCTGCAGACACTTGTGGACACTGGACACTTTTGGATTGTGTGAGGCCCAATGAATGTCAGAGCGCTATGTCACAGGCTCGATGCAGCAGGTGTGAAAAAAGTGACTACAGGATAAGGGAGATTTTGAATTTCTGCAGACACTTGTGGACACTGGACACTTTTGGATTGTGTGAGGCCCACTGAATATCAGAGCGCTATGTCACAGGCTCGATGGCACAGGTGTGAAAAAAGTGAATTGTAGAATTGGGCAGAATAGGAATCTCCCTAGAGTGTAGGTCTGTAAGAACGGAACAAGTCCTCCACTTATCCTTCCACAGTGACACACAGATAGCTTCACTGTGGCTGTGATAACAGCCGTTACACTGTACTGTGTGAGGAGCGTACACCGCTGTATGGTGTGAATAAATGCACGCTCAGTACCTTAGCAGGACAAAAAAAATTTGGGATTGCTTTTAAAAAAGCAGTTTGCAGAGCAGTGGGGAAACAGCAATGCAGCTGTCAGGAAGCCTTAGAAGGCAGCCTAACAACCAACACCGCTGATCCACCACAATATAGCGTCCCCTTGCACTGCACACACAGTGACTGGTGTGTTGCACAGGCAAAATCGCTAGCAGCAGAAGCAGTTTTTTTGTCTTCTTCCCTGCCTAACGCTCTCCCTACAGAATCAGCAACCTCTCCCTATGCTATGATCGGCAGAAGTAAGATGGCGGTCGGCGTGCACGCCCTTTTATAACCCCTGTGACGCCCACCAAAGCAAGCCAATCACTTGCATGCCCTTCTGAAAGATGGTGGCGACCCCTGCCTATGTCATCACGTTGCCCACAGTGTCCGTGGATCCTGATTGGCTGAAAAAGAGCGCAAAACAAACTTTTGAAACGTGACTTTGGCGCGTAAGTCGCCGACCTCGTGGCCGACCTCATCCTAGGGTCGGGTTTCGTTTCATGAAACCCGACTTTGCCAAAAGTCGGCGACTTTTGAAATTGTTCGACCCGTTTCGCTCAACTCTACTTTCCTGTTTTAGGTAAATTAGAATTACCATAATTATTCATTTTTGCAAAATGCCAGAATAATGAGAGAGAGAGAGAGAGAGAATGTTTTAAGGCATTTTTATTACTTACTACAAAGTCAAAAGTTTACACATATTTCACTAATATTTGGTACCATTGCACGTAAACTGAATCACTTGGGTCAAATGTTTGGGATATCCTTCCATAAGCTTCTCACAATAGTTGATCGGAATTTGGGCCCATTCCTCCTGACAAAACTGGTGAAACTGATCCAGGTTTGTAGGTCGCCTTGCTCGCTCCTGCCATTTCAGCTTTGCCCATAAATTTTCAATAGGATTGAGTTTAGGACTTTGTGATGGCCACTCCAAAACATTGATTTTGTTATCCTTATCCACTTTGTTACCATTTTGGCAGTATTCTTCGCTTCAAGTCATTGTCCATTTGGAAGACCCATATCCGCCCAAGTTTTAACTTCCTGGCTGATGTCTTGAGATGTCGCTTCAGTATTGCCACATAATCTTCTTTGCTCATGATGCCATCTATTTTGTGAAGTGCACCAGTCCCTCCTGCAGCAAAACAACCCCACAACATGATACTGTCATCGCCGTGTTTTACAGTTGGGATGGTGTTCTTAGGCTGCCAAGCTTCTTCCTTTTTCCTTCAAACGTAACAATGGTCATTATGCCCGAAAAGTTCAATTTTAGCTTCATCAGACCATGGGACATGTCTCCAAAAATTAAGGTCTTTGCACTTGTCTGCATTTTCAAACATTAATCTGGCTTTTTTTGTTGCTTTTGGAGTAATGGCTTCTTCTTGTCAGAGTGGCCTTTCAGCCCATGTTGATACAGTACTTGTTTCACTGTGGATATTGACACAATCATATCAGCTTCCACAATCATCTTCACAAGGTCTTTTGCTTTTGTCCTTGGGTTGATATGCACATGACATAGATCGCAATTCCACCCATGGCTGTTAGAGGCACATGTCAGCAGTTTAAAACAGCTGACATGTGCCAGAAAAGATGTTGGCTCAGTGGCGGAGCCCACCTCAAAGGGAGGGAGTCCGACATCAGCATATTATTATGTCCGATGTCAGAGAGGGGTTAATAATTATAGTAATCCTAATTGTCCTAAAACGAGAGAGGTTAGTTCTGATTTCATGCCAGATATTGAAAAAAAAATATGTATATATGCACATTTATGGAATTGGAGGTGCATATGCCATATGCTTGCCGAGTTCTTCAATGGCTGACCTAGTACTGGAAACAGCTGCTGCTTTGTCCATCACTCATCACTTAATTGCATAATTGCCCTGACAATTGAAAGCAGCACAGTTGCGGTCCCTTGACAACTGATGGCAGGGGTGGGATCTGTGAGATCTCTCCGATGCTATCTGTGACAAAGTAATGTGGTAACAGGAGGGATCTGCGTGACTTCCCCAGCTATTATCATGACACTTTTCATATAAAAAATGTTAACCTGAAGATATGGGGTTAATCTGCAGGTTGATAGTATTCTAAAGCTTTGAACATGCTGGGGTGTTGGTTCCCCGCCGCTCACTAAGTACCAAAGTCTGCCAGAAGTAATAAAGTTCAATTGCTTCCCATAACAATGTTTTCAGAGTGGCAGCCACACAATAACATACAGATTAATCCCATATCTGCAAGTTAATAGCATTTTTGACATGACAAATTTTCTTTAAAGAACTACATTCATTGCTATTCTCTATTTAAATTTTAAATAAAAAAAAACAGAAAAGACTTCAATAATTAAAAAAACTGATGACAAATGTTCAACACATGTACATAAAAAAATAACAAACATTGTATGGGACTAAATAGTGTTATATAATTCCTGCACAAAACAAACATAAATAGCGAAGCAACAGCTCAAAATACAACAGCAATAACATTTAGTCAAGTGCCATAGTAATGAAACCCAAATGACACCTATTGCTGTAATGAAATAGTGTGTATGTAGTAGAATCCCAGCCAGATTATTAACCTCTGCAGACCAGAATTCTATTGCTTTTTTTTTCACTTAAACTTTATAGCTGGGATGCTTATGATAAACATAATTTTCTAGCCCAGTTCTCTTTCTCTAAGCACCCACTTAAAGAGGTCCTTTCACTGGACTTTTTAATTTAAACTCCTTTAACCACTTAAAGACATACACCTTACATGTATGGCGCAAGTCAGAAATGGATATATGGAGTGAGCTCACACAGGAAGCCCACCCCATACCCGGCTAGTGATGGCTGCTTAGAAAAGTGAAGACTAAAAAAAGTTTTGAAAATTATAAAAAAAAACCTAAGATTTCAAATCACCCCCTTTTCCCCTTTTTAAAACAAAGATATTAACAAAATAAAAAAGGTACACACATGTGGAATAGCCGCATTCAGAAAGTCAGATCTATGAAAATATAAAAACAATTAACCTGATCGGCTGACAATGTAAACGAAAAAAATTAAAGAATGGCCAAATTACGTCTTTTGATTGCCGCAATTCCACAAAACAGACTGCAACAAGCGATCAAAAAGTCACAACTATGTCAAAATGGTATTAATAAAAGCATTCTCATCCCACAAAAAATAAGCCTTCCCACATTGTTTTCACCCCTAAAATAATGGATATCGCTGCATTTGTATTGATGATTTATAACGATAGTCAAAATAACCACTACATATCAGCAATGCTGAGGGAAGCCATGGCTTCACTCCATAAGTTAAGGCACAAATGCCAATCATATGTAAAAAGATGGAAGACTCCCAAAGATATGCAACACACAAAAAAAATGGAGTAAAGAAAACCATCAAATAAAGCTACAAAATCTTTATTAATTAAATGAACAATAAATAGTAAATGCCATCAATAAAAGCCCAAGGAGGAGAGTGGTTATAAAAAACTGCAGGTTTAACATGAGAGTGTAAAACGGACAACTAAATAAGCAAAGTAAAGCTAATATATGTTATCACGGTATACATAATTGTGAATGAAGGACAGGCACAAAAAATAACTTAATAGGATAAATAAATAAACTAAACACATAAGTAGTGTCCCAAATCATTGTGCCCACTACTACGAGTACAAATAGCACTTACCCATAATTCTTGGTGTGTCCGTGTACCTCCCTGCAGAGCCCCTGATGCGTGTTTCACGTTAGGTGCTTTCTCAAAACGGGACTAGATTGCGCCATATCCCCAGGGCTCTATATACAGCAGTAAGCCATTAATGCTGGTGTAAGAAGGCGCATGCGTCCATGACGTCACACGCCGGTAATGCCTCCCTCCCTCGTGACCATCAGCATGTTGTGCAAATGTAGGTGAAACTTCGCATGCTGATGTCAATGACTTGCGCACAAAGGATAATTAGATAGCCACAAGGAAAGTCAGGAAAAGTGCAAAGCAAAGAGCACGTGCGCACTACAGCGGCCATTAAAATGGAGACCACAGCGGCGGACATCTCAGGAGAGACAGGAGTATGCCCATGACAGTTATATATAATAGATGTGTGTCATAATATATATACGGGTGATGCCAAATATATAGACAAAAAGGTATAATCATGATGAAATAAATTGAAAAAGTGCAAATGTGCAATTAAAATGACAGTGCCATAAATAGAAAATATACAAAACATATTTATAACCATATATATATAAAGGAAAATATCCAGAATGTGTGAAATGTGGAGAATAGGCAGGAATCTTCTGTCCAAGTGTGGTCATGTCCAAATCCATGTAGAATTAACCGGATGATGAAGAAACAGCAAATTCAGAAAATATCCAAAATCCAAGGACACCAGAATTGAATAAAATAAAAATAAAAAACTGAGAAGATGACACAAGCATTAAAATAGAAATAAAAACTTGGTGAAAATTATTCAGAGAATTAATAGGCATCAAAATCAAGGACACTGCAACAGAAACGAACAAGAGTGGGAGGAACAAGCTAAAAATGAGTGGGCACAGCAAAAGTGTCAAAAAGACATACGATAATGAAGACTAACAAAATTTAGTGGAGAATGGGAGAACACAAGACCATCTCACAGAATTGGGGCAAATGTTAATTTCTCATTAAGTCCCTTTGGTGTCATTGTATCAAGGGTGACAATCCACCTGCACTCGCGTTGTGCCTAGAGCAGGACTAGATTGCCACCCTTGACACCACCACAGACTTTATCAATGCCCCTGACTTTCAAACCACTGGGATCAGAGCCGTGGCACAGATAAAAATGTCTTGGCAATGTCATCAATAAGGATATGTCCTCAGCATCCTTGGCAGCTAAAATATCCTGCACGTGTTTGCGTGTCCTAGCTTTCAATTCCCTGGATGTGAGACCCACATATATTAGGGAGCAGGGACAGGTTGCATAATATATCACATGTGTAGTGATATAGTCACTGATCTTATATTCCCTGCTCCCATCAGATGTTGTAAAGGTCCCACATCTCAGCATGTAAGGGCACGTGACACATGAACCGCAGGGGAAACAGCCAATTCTGAGGTTACACATATTGAAAATGGATTGTGGTTTCACCACATAATGGCTCTTGACAAGACGATTTGTGTTTATGAGTAGAGTCATATTGCAAAATGTACTCAGTAAAAACAGTTTCCAAAAATCAATGTCAGAATTGCGTTTTTTATTTTTTCTCAATTTACCAGCACTTGGAATTTTTTTCTTATTTTTAGCACACATTGTGGAAAAATGAATGGTGTCATTCATAAGTACTACTTGCCCCTTAAAAAAACAAGCCCTCATATGTCTATGTGGACAGAAAAATAAGAGTTTTAGTTCTGATAAGAAGAGGAGGAAAAAACATAAAAGTAAAATGAAGGGGATAATTGTTGGTGTTTTACTATTTCTGGAACAGTTTGAACATTTGCTTTTTCTCCTCCAGAACAGAAATTCTGTGGCACACATCCCATTGGTTTAAGGAAATATTTGCATCTTTATTACTGAGGTGCATAACTTGGGCATAGAGAAGCACAGAACAAAAAGGAAAACTGTTACATAAGCTTAAATTAAAAAGTCAACTGACAGATCTCATATATCAAAAATATCGCCCACTATCTTCACTTCGAGAAGAGCTAACAGACCAGTTCTTTTGATGTGTCACTCTGGTTTGCTCACTCTTCTATTGACTAGATATAGTTGCTTCTCTATGCAAAGTTATTGCCTCCCTATAAACATATTTTTGGGCTGTTTTTGTATTAGTATCTTTATGGATTTTTGAATGAGAGTTCTATTTTAGGTTTTTATTGCATACACTACAGGAGTTCACCAGCTTCTAGCATCTGAGACCTTATTTTGTAATGAGATGCAAGTTTAGCTTCTTCTTTTCTTACAAAAAAATAAATAAAACAAGGAAAATATTAAAAAGAGACAGTAAAAAAACAAGTAATGGCAAAAAAATGCATTCATTTTACGTGTGTATTCTTTGGCCAAACTGATAGTATGGCAACTGCCATTCTGCTCTAATGTATGAGATTAGTTATAGCTCCAATGGAGAAGTGTTGATTCAATGCTAACAGGGATTCACACTTTCACTCCATTAACACCAACCTAACATGATTATTGGGTGCTTATGGATTGTTATGGCAGCCAGGGGCTTCTAAAAGGAAAATATTTAAATCCACTGTAATCCATTCTAAATAGGTGTTTATTACCAGAAAACATGGTACATTTCAGTTATTAATGATATTTGTCAAGCTTGACAAGAAACAGTACTAGTGAAAAGATTGCATGGGCTCTGGGGAATCAATACTTTATCTACCCTGAACAAACATCTGGTCTTATCTGAGTTGAATCCTTGGAATAGCTAATGGCTCATAGAGCCAGTTGGTAGTTTAATAGTTAACAGGGTCAAAGCCAAGGAAGAGGGTGGCAGAACAAATTACAGAATCAGCAGATGGTGACAAAGTCCGGACAGTAGCCATGGTCAAAACAATGGGAATCGAAAAAATTACAGAATTAGAAGGCAATACAGGTGTTAAAGAGCCCTGGGTTAAATCAAAATAATAATATAAGGGATGAAACTGGAGAACAGGTGTCAGTATGTTAATTCAGTTGCATCCCTTCAGGAGCAGTATATATGGAATGACTGGCAAAGGAAGGGTTTTTGGATTTAATATGAGGGCCAAGTAACATTGATGGCTTATCAAACTTGTCCTGCCATTGGTCTTCTCCTCAGCTCCAGCTATTGGACAGCAGTATCTACACATATACAGTACTGTGCAAAAGTTTTAGGCATGTGTGGAAAAATCTGCTGCAAAATAAGTATACTTTGAAAATAAATGTGAAATGAATGTGTTCATAGCCTATGCTTATCAAATAACAAAATACAATGGAAACAAACCAAATCAATAACTAGATCAAATCAATATTTGGTGTAATTAGTCTTTGCTTCAACATTCCATACTTTTTTAGGTACACTTGCATAAAATCAGGGATTTTGTTAGATTAT
Organism: Dendrobates tinctorius; assembly: GCF_039654945.1. Lineage (NCBI taxonomy): Eukaryota > Metazoa > Chordata > Amphibia > Anura > Dendrobatidae > Dendrobates > Dendrobates tinctorius. The sequence goes on along the minus strand of NW_027361779.1, from coordinate 4,821,739 downwards.
AATAACATGTATGAGTAACGAATTATACCAAACAGGTGATCATAATCATCATTTTCATATGTAGGTTAAAAGATAATAATTGACTGGAAAAGAAACAGCCATGTAGGAGGCTTTAAACTGGGTGAGGAACAGTCAAAATCTGCTGCAAAAGTGAGATTCTGGAAGACTGCTTCATTTCAGAGGTCAGACACTATATCAAGACAGCAACAAGACAAAAGGTAATTATACTGTATCAGCAAGATATCTCCCAAGCATAGATTCTTAAATGCATTGAAGAAAAGGAAGAATCCAGCTCTGAAGGATAAAATCAATTTTCTTTATTTGATTTCATGAATAAAAAAATAATTATTTTGTACAAAAAGGCCGTGGAACATGCTTTTACCGGGTATACCGGTGAAAAAGAGTGCCTATGTACAACTGAACGCGTTTCGAACACCCATGTGTTCTTAGACTCAGTTGATAGTAAGCAGGCAGGAAGACTATTTATACAAAATATACAACAGGTGTTTGGAACAAGCTAAAATCACAAGGGAGATAACAATTACAAATCAAATGAAACTGGACTGACAATTAGCAATTATCAAAAAAACACAAATGCAAAATGTTAAACATATGCATAATATTAGTAATGCAGCATTAGTTCTCTTTTGAGGTTTAAACTCAGTAAAACACATGTATTTAACCAGTAGGTCCAAAAAGCTTCCTTAGCTCGAAGTTTTTTCTCTCTATTTCCACCTCTTGGATACGCAATGATTTGCTCTATCGCAAAAACTTTGAAATATGATGTTTGTCTATTGTGAATAGTGACAAAATGGTTATACAAATTAGAAATATTGCAAGTGGTCAGATGCACTAAATCATACAAATGTTCTCTGATTCAATTTTTTAATATACGGGTAGTAGAACCCACATATAATAATTTGCATTCAATGCATTCCATAACATAAATAATATGATCAGAATTGAAATTCAAAAAAAATTTTATTTTGTCAATTTTTTCATTTCTACTGTCCGAAAAAGGTAGTTTTTTTTTTAGAATGCACACGGGTTTTACAAGGGAAATGCCCACACTTGTAAAAACCTGTGGTGGACAACCAATGGGAAGAATTCAAATTTGTGGTTTTTTTGAGAATTATAAAAGCTAGGACGGTTTCCCAAAGTGGGTGCACGTCTGGCTACTATTTTTAAACCGTTTTTCAAGATGATATCCACTGTCGCATCATCTATAAAAATGTTCAAATTGCTATGTACAATTTGAGAGATGGCTCTAAAATGAGAACTGTAAATAGGAGTCAAAACTGGTTGTTTCAAAGTAATATCAATATTGGTAGCATTAGATGCACAAATAGTAGGATTTATTAAATTTTTTCTAGATCTCATATCTGCAATACAAAAAGCTCGATTAATGGTCCAATTAGGATATTTCCTTTTAGTTAGGTGTTTTCTGATACTATTTTTTTCTGACTGAAAAGAAAGAACACTGCTGCAATTACGCTTAGCTCTTAATGTCTCTGCCAAAGGGATCGACTTGATTGTGTGGAAAGGATGGAAACTTTGTGCGTGAAAAATAGTTTTGCCTGCGGTTGGCTTGTGATATGTGCAACTAATAATGCATTGGTTTGGAATACCAGATAAATGAAGATCCAAAAAATTGATGGATTTATTATCAAAAAATAAGTACATTTAAGATTTAGTGGATTGTTATTGATGTAATCAAAAAATGAAGCAGGAAGCGGGAATTGACCTTAGGGGCCCACCCTACAGCTATATGCAAATATCTGTTAGCGGCTATCCCCGTTATAGTGGAACATTGACTGTAAAACACAGGCGGCTCTGCACATCTACTGTGAGAACATCATAACTGGGATGTACAATTATGGTTGTTTACTTTAAAGTTTCTTTGGTTAAAACAAGTCATCAACATTCCATGGACTCTACAGGATAGGTGATCGCTTAGGTCCAGCCATTAGAAAGTGCACCGTTCAAAAAAATGGGGAAGTTATATCCCTGACTAGACACATATCCCCATTTTAAAATGCAGCAGCAGGTGGGATGTATGACGGCAGCTCCATTTATTCTCTTTGGGGCTTCCGGAAAAAGCAAGTTCAGCGCTCGCAGCCATAGAGTGAATGAATGGATCAGTGGTCAAGTTGCACATGCCACTAAAGTGTAATGGGGGTTGTGAAAGTAAGATATGGTATGTGGTTATCATTTTGATTGTAAGTATTTGCTAATTGATGAATGACTGTTGTTGCTATCCTATATCAGCCCCCCCACAGTACTGTATTGTTGTATTGTTGTCTTCTCACAGAAGACCCAGTGACCCAGTGAATAATCCTGTTTGCTAATATGCTAATGACATATTGAACTAGCTTGTTGAAACAATGAGCCCCTGTGACCCCCCCCCCCGACTTGTGAATGAGGAGAGGGACTTTTAAAATATCAAGGAGGTGAGACACATATCAGTCATGTGTGGAACTATAAAATGATCACCACACCTTAGAGAGAAAGAAGAGTATATGGACTATGTTATCCTCTGTCTGCGGGATTGTTGGACTCAGGAAAGATATATAAATCTTTGTACCATGTTAGCCAGTAGATAGAATAATATTTAGAATTGAGAGTCCTCAGTGGTTGATATCTTTTAATGGCTAACTGAACAGATAGTAACACATTGCAAGCTTTCAAGTCTACTCAGATCTTTTTATCAGGCAAAGACTAATATAACATTTGAAGAATCACATATTTATGCACAAAACATAACAGAAATAACGCAATAGATTAGACAAGTGAAGTGAAGCAGAATTGTCAATATGGGAGAGGGATAAACATAAACATTGGAACGGTTCATAGATAAAGAATCTGAATGTTTTATTGTCCTCTAATTGTGGTCTCATTCTGTGCTGTGTGATGCCTCCAGAAGGTCTGAAGAGCAAATTCCTTAATTGATGTAAAAAGACATAAATCCATGCGACACATTCATTCCTGCACTGAATGTGTAAAAGGTTGTCAGAAATTTTTATTCCCAGACCCTCCTGTCTCTCTGAGACATGAAGTTACCTTTTAATACAAGCAATTTAATGTCCATCATGCTATGACTGGGGATACAAAAATGTTTTGCCACAGGTAGATCCATTCATTTTTTCTTTTATTGTTTGGTGATGAGAATTCAACCTTGTTCTCAGTTTTTGCCGGGTCTCACCAACATACAGACCTCCAGTTGGACATTTAGTGCAAATAATTAGGTACACCACATTAGATGTGATGCAACTGAAAGTACCTGGGATCTTGGAGCAGCACGGTGGATCAGTGAATAGCACTGCAGCCTTGCAGCGCTGGAGTCCTGGGCTCGAATCCCACCAAAGACAACATCTGCAAGGAGTTTGTATGTTCTCCCCTTGTTTGTGTGGGTTTCCTCCCACATTCCAAAGACATACTGATAGGGAATTCAGATTGTGAGCCCCATTGGGGACAGTAATGATAATGTGTGTAAAGTGCTGCGGAATATGTTAGCGCTATATATAAATAAAGATTATAAAGAAGAAGATTGAGTCCTGATGTGAGTTAGGGATCTTTATCTTTTTTGTGGTCGTTATAAATGAACAGATTTTACATTTTTTCTGGTTGCAAGGAAAGGTTCCTGCAGCTGTTGGGGAGGGCAGGGAGCTTCTGACAATGATGCTTCTTAAATTTGAGGGCTGCCTAAAACACAGCAGTGGGGAGTCTGGAAATATGGATTGTAATAAAGCATCTGTTTGTAGTACAGGATGAAAATGATGAAATGGTAAGACAGGATGTTGAGAAGGCTGAACTTTTAAATTCCTATTTTGCATCTGTTTTCTCTCAGAAAGGAAATGTAACATCAACTGTTCTTCACTGTCCTATTAAGGGAATAGAAGAATCCAGGATATCTATAAACAGAAAGATAGTGAGGAAACACTTAGCTTACCAAAATGAATTCAAGTCTCCAGGTCCAGATGAATTACACCCCAGAGTACTGAAGGAGTTAGCAGAAGAAACTTTTGAACCCCTCTCCATAATCTTTGAAAATTATTGGAGAACAGGAGAAGTCCCAGAAGACTGGAGAAGAGCAAATGCTGTTCCTATCTTCAAAAAGGGGAAGAAGGTGGACCAAGGCAACTATAGGCCGGTGAGTCTGACTTCTATACCGGGAAAGATCTTTGAACAAATTATTAAACAACATGTATGTAAGTACCTGGACAAGAATGAAGTGATTAAACAGAGTCAGCGTGGGTTTGTAACTAATAAGTCATGTCAGACTAACTTAATTTCCTTTTATGACAGAATCACTGACTGGGTGGATCAGGGAAATGCTGTAGATATAGTATACCTTGACTTCAGCAAAGCATTTGACAAAGTATCTCACACAATCCTTATTGAAAAAATGGCTAAGTATGGAATGGACAAGGCAACTGTTAGGTGGATTCATAATTAGCTTACTGATCGGACCCAAAAAGTGGTTGTAAATGGCTGCACATCCAGTTGGAAGAATGTCTCAAGTGGGGTACCACAGGGCTCTGTCTTGGGCCCTGTATTGTTCAACATCTTTATCAATGATTTAGATGAAGGAATTGAGGGTAAACTGATTAAATTTGCTGATGACACAAAGCTAGGAGGGATAGATAATACTAGAGAAGAGAGAGAGAGGATTCAAAAAGATATAAATAAACTGGAGAAGTGGGCAGCAACTAACAGAATGGTTTTTAACAGGGATACTACATCTAGGCAATAAAAATGAAAAAAACATATACAGAATGGGAGGAATAGGGCTAAGCAACAGCACATGTGAAAAAGACTTGGGTATACTAATAGATCACAGACTGAATATGAGTCAACAGTGTGATGCAGCAGCAAAAAAGGCAAATGCAATTCTAGGATGTATCAACAGAAGCACACAGTCTAGATCACGTGAAGTCATTATTGCCCTCTACTCCTCTTTGGTCCGACCTCATCTGGAATACTGTGTCCAGTTTTGGGCACCACATTTTAAAAAGGACATCAACAAACTGGAGCAAGTTCAGAAAAGAGCGACCAGAATGGTGACCGGTCTGCAAACCCTGTCTTATGAGGAAAGGTTGCAGGATTTGGGAATGTTTAGCTTGCAGAAGAGAAGACTGAGAGGAGACTTAATAGCTTTCTACAAATATCTCAAGGGCTGTCACATTGTAGAACGATCATCTTTATTCTCATTTGCACAAGGAAAGACTAGAAGCAATTGGATGAAACTGAATGGGAGGAGACACAGATTAGATATTAGAAAAAACTTTTTGACAATTAGAGTGATCAATGAGTGGAACAGGCTGCCACGAGAGGTGGTGAGTTCTCCTTCAATAAAAGTCTTCAAACAGAGGCTGGACAGACATCTATCTGGGATGATTTAGCGAATCCTGCTTTGAGCAGGGGGTTGGACCAGATGGCCCAGGAGGTCCCTTCCAACTCTACGATTCTATGATTCTATGATTATAGTAAAGGTTGTAATTTCTGTGAATCTCCCCTTAGCACCTCCAGATTTAGATTGTAGGTGACCACTAGAGGCACCCGATTATTTTCATCTTTAGCTTTGTAATGTAGCAGGTGACTCCTTGATATTCTGGTGGCTCTTGTAATTTTGTTTTCAACTCTTCTTGGATGGTAGCCCTGATTCAAAAAGGTCTTTCTGAGGCGACAAAGGTGTTTGTCTCTATCCATGAGGTTGGAACATATACGATTGTATCTGATGGCTTGGCTGTAGACAATAGAATTTTTTATGTGTTTTGGATGGAAGCTGTCCCATTTAAGGTACAGTATGTGGGACGGTCGATTGGCTTCTGACACAGGGATGTCTCTATTTAATTGTTCTTTAGCTTAATGATGGTGTCTAAAAAGTTAATTTCAGTGCTGGAGTAGTTGAGTGTTAAGTTGATGGTGGGATGAAATTGATTAAACTGTTTGTGGAACGTTTTTAGCTGTTGCTCAGACTCTGTCCAGATGATTAAAATATCATCAATGTAGTGGTAGTAGGCCAGAGGCCTGATGGGACATGAGGACAAAAAGTAACTTTCAAGCTTGGCCATGAAAAGATTTGCATACTGTGGAGCCATTTTACTTCCCATAGTTGTGCCAGTCTCCTGTAGATAGATCTTGTTGTCAAATTCAAAGTAATTGTGGGTGAGGATGAATTTTGTGAGTTTCACCAAAGAATCACAGAATCACCACAGGATTGTTGGACTCTTATTTTATAGGGCTTTTTTTCCTGTTACTGAACTACATTCGGGTTCTGGACTATCTTATCCTTTGTGTGGTGGATTGAATATGGACCTTTTGTATTTTTTGCCTAAATAAAGGTCTTGGAATTGTTCATTATTCTCTTGCTCTGTGGATTGTGTGATACTGGAGAAGGACCCTGTGATGACTGGTGGCAAGCAGAGGGATCAACAGAGCATAACCTAATAGAGAACCACCCACAGAGTGATTACAGAAATTGGACTGTTTCCAGTTTGCAGGAGAGAGCCAGATACCTGAGCCTGAACTACCAGGGACTGACTAAAGAGGCCTTAATTGATCTACTCGTGGGTGCTAGCCAGACCACCTACTCCCATATGTCTGAAGGACAAGCGCAGGAGAAGAGGACTTCACCCCAAAAAGCCAGTAGGTGGTGTGGTACGAAGAAGAGATGGCGGTTCTGGGCCCAGGCGTCTCTCAGGAGTATAAGTAGGAGGCTGCTCGCCGAGCACATTGGATACAAGACACGATGGAGATCGAAACAGGGAGTAATGCAATGTGGAGTGTAAACCCTATGATTCGGGAGCCTGTACGGATCACTCGGACATACTTTAAGCCATTTGATGAGGCTTCCGGAGATGTGGAGGGGTTCTTCAAGGACTTTGATCAGCAGTGTGCTGTGATGGAGGTACCCCACTCTGGCTGGATGCGTTTATTAGTGGGACTCCTGAACGGAAGCGTAGCGGAGGATTACCAGACCATTGACTCCCAGCGGAACTGGGATTATAACATTGTAAAGCAGACTCTCCTGAATTGCCATGCTATCACCCTAGACTCACATAAGGCCTATTTCCAAGACCTCCCATGCACTACGGGGGATCGCTTAGGATGTATGCCCATAAGATGTCTCAGGCATGTTGATGATGAGTGGAAGCAGAAAATGCCTTAACTGTGGAAGATGTTATACAGGCATTCCTTATAGAACAATTTTTTGCCAAGTGACTCACAGAATTCCGAGAATGGGTCCGGGAGTGCACGCCGTGCACCATGGACAGGGCTGCAACCCTGGCCAATGAGGCCCTTACTATCCAACCGCAATGGTGGAGGCTTATGGATAATAAACCCCTGACGAAGCCACTCTTGTGGCAACACGCGTTGGGCTTCCATGCCCCCTGGACCTCTGGTTTGCACCCACTCTGGTCATGCTTTTTGAGCTGCTGCTATGTAATCCCTTCTCATAGAATCATAGAATCGTAGAGTTGGAAGGGACCTCCTGGGCCATCTGGTCCAACCCCTTGCTCAAAGCAGGATTCGCTAAATCATCCCAGACAGATGTCTGTCCAGCCTCTGTTTGAAGACTTCTACTGAAGGACAACTTACCACCTCCCATGGCAGCCTGTTCCACTCATTGCTCACTCTGTCAAAAAGTTTTTTCTAATATCTACTGTACTGTATTAGGTGCTTTCATGTCCAGGGGGATTAACCCCAACATGGGGTTAATATTACTTGCTTTTAAATGTTTTTAATTGTTTGATGTGTTTTTGGACTCTAATAAAATAAATTTTTGAATGTTCCTTCAGAGGTCCCTGGAATATAGTATGTTTCTTTCCCCTTCTGGCTCAAGCCACAGACTTCTCCAGCAACCTGGCCCTCTGAGATTATATCTGCCCCTCCACCCAGCCGCAGGCTGATGACAATCACGCCTCACAATCCTGGGCCCCAACAGTTCCGACCACGACCTAGGTGTATCACCGAGAGGAGATGTTATGGGTGTAGGGAACCTGGCCATTTGCAATCCAGCAGTCCCTCAAGGATTCGGAGGGAGCCCCACGCATCCCCAACTCGTCCAGTGCATTTTGTGCACTCCATCCAACCTGAGGAAGAGTTACCACCACCCCCACCTGAGAGGACCACCGACCTGGCACCATAAATACCCCTCTTGGAGTGTACAGATTCCGGCCTTTGTCCCTCAGAAATACAGAGCAATGGCAACGCCACCAGCAGGACGTCTTAATTGATGGATACAAGGTGTCGGGATTTAGAGACATGGGGGCACTCCTGACTATCGCTGCCCCCCCATGTTGTTTGACCTGAGGCAATTTACCATGGCCTGGGAATTCCCATTGTCCTGGTGGGGAGTGTCCTCAAATATATACAGCGAGCTTTGGTGCGTTTAGGTGCGTTTGGAGTTATGGGAGGACTTCTTGCAGATATCCTCCTTGGAAATGACATTGGGGAGTTAGTGTCATTTCATGGGAGCAGTCACCCGACTACAGGCCCTTCAAGCACCAAGACATCCGGACCTCACTACAGAGCAATCTGTTTGGCCAGAAGGTCCGTGGGCCTCTCACTCTTCTGAAAGAACAATTGGAGGGAGATATTGCAGACACTGGAATGCCCATCATTCCCTACGTTCAAGAGTTCAGAGATTGTCTCACCCAGATAGCTACCTTGGCTAATGAACATCAGCAAATGGCCCAGTCCAGTCAAAAAACCTGGTATGACTGTAATGCCAGGACCCAGGAATTTATGGAAGCGCAACAAGTGCTCATAATTATTGCAACCCCATACAAGGAACTATAACAGTGGATCAAAGTGGACTAAAGTGAGCAGGCCAGAAGTTTGTGTAGACCTCATGGCCTGCTCACTTATTAAAAGGGGGTAGAGGTTGTGATGGAGGGATATGGTATGTGGCTATCATTTTGTTTGTAGTTATTTGCTCATTAATGAATGGCTGTTGTTGCCATCTGATATCAGCCCCCAACAGTACTGTATTGTTGTATTGTCATCTTCTCACAGGGTCAGTGAATAATCCTAATATGCTAAAGACATTGAACTAGCTTGTTGAAACAATGAGCCCCTGAGACCCCTTCCCCCCTGACCTGTAAATGAGGAGAGGGACTTTTAAAATATCAGGGAGGTGAGACACAGATCAGTCATGTGTCTAACTATGATGTGATCACAGCACCTCAGAGAGAAAGAGGATTATATGGATTATGTTATCCTCTGTCTGCTGGACTGTTGAACTCTCATTTTACAGGGCTTTTTATCCTGTTATTGAACTGCTTTCAGGTTCTGGACTATCTTATACTTTGTGTGGTGGATTGAATATATCCCTGGCACCTTCCTCAGGGATATATGTTATCCCTGAGGAAGGTGCCAGAAAGGGCGCCGAAACACGTAGGAGGAAATAAAGGAGTACACTGCTACAACATCTTGCATCCCAGGTGATTTGTGAATCTCGGCAGCGCGGACTGCAACACACCCTGCTTCCCACAACTTTCTGAAGGTTTTTCCACGTGCGAGTGGTTGGTGGAGGTCCTGCAGCAGCTGATTCTGTGATATGCTCTCAAGCCAGTTGTGGGTTACACAACTGGAATAGGTGAGTGGAACTGTATTATACCGCTCATATTTCAAGTGTCACTAGTGATAGGGCACTATTGCGCCTCTTGTTCCCCCCACCATTTTTGTATTGAGTCACTGATCCATGTCACACACAGCGATATCGCTGGTGAGATCGCTGTGGCGTCACAAAATCAGCAATCTCGCTGGCGATATCGCTGTGTGTGATGGGGCCTTAAGTGCATCTCTGGCACTGTGATCCAAGTATCTAATCTCAAATGAAAATTAAGAATCCTCTCCTAATTAATATCAGAGAGAACAGATGACTGCCAGACACAACACATTCCATTAAACTAATACCAGTACTACCACATACAGGGAAAAAATACCACCACACCATGGCCAGACCAAATAGTGACCAAATAATACCACATACAACCAACAAATATGCCACACCATGAACAGACCGCATAGTGACCGAATAATACAACATGTTACCAGCATATAGGGACCAAATAATACCAAGTACAAGGAGAAATACCACACCATAACTAAACTACATATTCCACCACATAGTGACTGAATAGTACCACATACAGGGGATAAATAATGCCACACCGTGACCAGACCTCAAATTACCACCACATAGTGAACGAATACTACAATACTAATCATGAATACAAGCTACAATACTAACAACACTGTTATTACCACCAGTGACATTATACACAGGAGGTCTGTATATAGTATCAGTGTACAGGTAAAACTGTGACCACCAGTGACATTATACATAGGAGTTCTATATATTGTGTCAGTGTACAGAAAATACAGTGATCACAGTGACATTATAGACATGAGCTCTGTATACAGTGCCAGTGTGCAGGTAATACAATGATCACCAGTGGCAGTGACATTACACACAAGAGCTGTGAATTAGGGTCAGTGTAAAGGTAATACAGTGATCACAAGTGACATTATACACAGGGGCTCTGTATATAGTGTCAGTGTACAGGTAATACAGTGATCACCAGTGACATTATGCATAGGAGCTCAGTATATAGCAGCAATACTGTAAGCACCAGTAACATGATACACAATAGCGCTGTATATAGTGTATAGTGTACAGGTAATACAGTAATCACCAGTAATATTATACACAGGAGCTCTGTACATAGTGTCAGTGTACAGGTATTGCAGTGATCACCAGTGACATTATACACAAGAGCTGTGTATATAGTGTCAGTGTACAGCTAATACAGTGACCATCAGTGACATTGCACACATGATCTCTGTATATAGTGTCAGTGTACAAGTAATACAGGTAATACAGTGATCATCAGTGGCATTATACGCATGATTTCTGTACACAGTATCAGTATACAGGCAATACAATGATCACCAGTGACATTATACACAGGAACACTGTACACACTATATACAGTGAGGAAAAAAAGTATTTAGCCAACCACCACTTGTGGTTCTCCCACTTAAAAAGATGAGAGAGGCCTGTAATTGACATCACACAGTATATATATATATATATATATATATATATATATATATATATATATATATATATAATTTGTAATACTGTTCAACCACTAGGTAACTATGCCTAATTATTTCTAGTAAATATTGTAAAAATGTCTATATACTTACAATTTTGTAATCACAATACTGTAGCTGTACAATTTCACTCTGATCAGCAGCTTTTCCTTTCCATGTAATTATACTTTAATAATTTAAATTATGTTGTGATTTAAAATTAATAAAATGAAGACAGCTGCAATTTTTTTGACATAAGATCCTATGAAACACTATTATTATAAACATAAAAACGTGTAAGATGTAAACCATCGAGAAGATTAAGCTTCGAACATACTACAATCTTTTATCCATACACACAATTAAATGCTATTAAAATACATTTTAGCTTTGAACAAAGCTAAATAAAATCTCAAGGAACTTGTGTAATAAATGTTGTGCTGTTTGTAATGTGATACATCCTAATCCAGCTTGCAAAAAAATCTATATACTTTTTAAACATCACAGGTTTCTCTTCCTTTCATGTGTTTGCATTGGGATACATCATATAGACTCCTGTGAAGTCTCAGAACATTATAATTTCATCTATGAAACACTCTTATGTTGCCTCATGAAAGTATCACAAAATGCAACAAATATATACTTCTTCAGGGCAAATTTTACTTCTAGAAAACTTAAAAATGTTTCTCCGAAAACAATTTACCCATAAATGCATTGGGTAAGTAGGATAACATAGCATTTAAAAATTTAACCAAAAGCTTCTGATTTCAGTGCCAATGGTAAAGAGGTTATTTAAAGAGAAATCACATATTGTAATTCTTTAACAGTTTTAACTTATTTTTATGCATTTATTTATTTCATAGATGTAGTAACACCTGCACAATAAAGTTTTTAAAAAATGTGTTTGAAGATATAGATCAATATTTGGTTCCTTTGACATAACATTATAAAAAAATATTTTTCATATATTAACTAAATCATTAGCAGTAATAATTACAAACTGATTTCATGACTGAAAGTCAGATAGGTCACTACTACTTTATTGTTTGATGGGATAACTATTTTGATGGTTTGGACATGATGCACTTCTCTAAGTACAATAAACATGAGAGTGTTATGAACAAAGAGAATCATGACGGCTGGTACGTTACCTGAATTAAAAAGGTCGGTGTCAGATGTTGAGAATCAAGGACAATCTGATAATAAATGGGCTACTGGAACAAATCATACATGGACAAGGAAGAGAACCTGGTTCTGATGAACTGCTACTATAACAGCAGACCAAATGAGAGAGGATATATGAAGCATATGAGGAAACTCTCGATGGATACAAGATCTGCAAGTCCACTGACTTCGAAACAACTAGTCAACCAACGTTTCAATATCATAAATAGAATCCTATTATCACAACTTGAGATGGATCAACTGCACTGCAGATCCATCCCACATGAAGACCTGGAAAAACATGTGCAACACCCTGAAAATGCTGATAAAATCCTGCAACTAGAGAGTGCTGCAGCTGATCTGAAACAGGAGATATTAGATAAAATAAATACCATCAATATCAGTGATCGACTGCCAAGGCTCGGCAAAAAAACACCACCAGACATTATACTAGAAGATGTCAATAGAGCACTTGCATCAATACCTACCAACACCATAACTCAAACTAACAAAGTGATCTATGCTACTGCCTCAGGAATCATGGAAATGCTTGGCTATACAACAAGCAAGAACAACAGAAGTTTCTGCTTCCCTAGGAAAAGAAGACTGAAGACAAAGATCAAGGTGATATGGAAGGAAGTCAGCCAACTAACAGAAATACAGAAGCGTGTAAAGATCAAGAATAAGGCTAAGCTGGACAAGTACAAAAGCCTGACCCCAACTGAAGCCCTAGAGACTGCTAAACAAGGGCTCACAGCACTTGCTGCAAGACAAGAAAGATACACTAGAAGAGCTGAGGCCAAGAAGAAAAATGCCCTGTTTTCAATGAACCAGCCAAGGTGTACTCCCAACTACAGAGTAACAGCACAAAAGCAGCAACTCCACCAATAGCTGAGACTGAACAATACTGGAGGAGCTTATGGGAGAAGGAAAAAATGCATGACACCAGTGCAATATAGTCGCAAGCTCTGAGAATGAAACACAGCAATCACAAAGACCAAGAACCAGTCACTAGTGTTGAGCGATACCACCCGATATTGAAAAATATCAGATCGGATTGCATTGGCCGATATCCAAAAAGTATAGGGTATCGCCGATTCCGATCTCGGAAGTCCCATTCAAGTCAATGGGACAGAAATATCGGAATAAAAAAAACCCTCTCTTTCCTTGTAGGTTAATTCTACATGAAGAAAAACAACTAATAATAATGTAGAATGTATCGGGGGAGGTGTAGGAGACATTAAAGCCATAGAGGTTCAGCCCAATCAAATGAAATAGCAGGAATTATTTTATTTTTTTAAACACGTTCGGAGTTACAAAGATATTGACTATGTTAAACTCTTTTATATTTTGTCAGATATGTATGTTTCACTACTTCCATGCTCTTTACCTTCTTTTTTACTTCTCCCACACTTTCTCCTTCATCATCCTCAGCAGCAGCATCTTTTTCATCAACTTCTTCACCTTATTCATCTTCTTCTTCACCTTCTTCCTATTATTCTTTTTTTGCATTCTTCATATTCTTTTTATTCAACTATTATTCTTCTTCATATTCTACTTCTTCATCTTCTTCCTATTCTTCTTCTTCTTCATCATATTCTTATTTGTGACAGGCATTCCTGTAGTTATCTATAAAAGTTTGAAGATTACACCTTCCATTCTGCCTGTCACAAAAGATTTACAACAGGATTTGTCCACATTCAGTTTGGCCTGGAGCAGCAGGCATTTTCCAGGAGCACCACGAGGAGGAACGGACTCACCCCCATACACTGCTTAGTCTTCTTCTGCTTATAATTTAGATAATATCATTCGCTCTGATTTTTAGTCTTATGCTTAATGTTCTTCTGCTTTTGGTTTTTCTGCTACTTGGTCTTCTGTCTCTTGTTGTTCTGCATCTTTGTGGTTGTCTTCATGTTCTTTGTCCTCTTGGTCATCTTCTTCAGGGTCATCTTTTTGGTCTTCTTCGGTGTGGCCTTCAGGGTCGTCGTCTTCAGGGTCGTCGTCAGGGAGATCCAGAGTGAGAACCAAAAACCATTTCCACAAGCTCGAACTTGGAAAAGTAGCAGAAGGTACAAGAAGGCTGAGGAACTGCTGAGAACCAGCTGATGGTACTGGAACCTGGATGGTTAGCAGAAGGAACAAGAGCAAATGGAACTAGCGAGGACCAGCTGACGGTGCTGGATCCCAGAGGGGCAGCATAAGGAACAAGAGCCAATGGCACAACTGTGGACCAGCTGACGGCGCTGGAAAACGGTTACTAAGCGGGAGGTACCTGTGCTAGAATGCATTACCAAGGACCAGCAGACGTTGCTGGAACTCGGATGCCGAGAAGGAGGCACCTAGGCCAAAGGCACTGCCGAGAACCAGCTGACGGTGCGGGAACCCGGATGGGTAGCAGAAGCTGCAAGAGCAAATGGAACTAGCAAGGACCAGCTGACGGTGCTGGAACCCAGAGGGGCAGCAGAAGGAACAAGAGCCAATGGCACAACCGTGGACCAGCTGACGGTGCTGGAACACGGTTTCTAAGCAGGAGGTACCAGTGCTACAAAGCACTACCAAGAACCCGCAGACGTTGCTGGAACTCAGATACCGAGAAGGAGGCACTTCGGCAAAAGGCAATGCCGAGAACCAGCTGACGGTGCTGGAACCCGGATGGGTAGCAGAAGGTACCCATGATAAACAAAGTTGCAAGGCTGGGAGCAGGCCGCAGTTACCGAAACCCACAGTCCTACAGGGGGTGTTTGTCCTATTGCCACTACGGAACCAGCCTTTATTACCAGAACCCGCAGCCCACATAGGAAGCACCTAAACTGCAGGCACCATAGACTCGGCTAACCCGACCGCAACACGACAGGACAACATATTGGTGGCAAAGTGACGTTGACACTGCCCGGAAACAGCAGGCGTGCTGGAACCAGGCTGGGCAGGAGGGAGTACCCATGCCAAAGACACTGCCGAGAACCAGCTGACGGTGCTGGAACCCGGATGGGTAGCAGAAGCTACAAGAGTCAATGGAACTACCGAGAACCAGCGGTGCTGGAACCCAGAGTGGCAGCAGAAGGAACAAGAGCCAATGGCACAACCGTGGACCAGCTGACGGTGCTGGAATACGGTTTCTAAGCAGGAGGTACCTGTGCTACAAAGCACTGCCAAGAACCAGCAGATGTTGCTGAAACTCAGATACCAAGAAGGAGGCACCTCGGCCAAAGGCACTGCCGAGAACCAGCTGACGGTGCTGGAACCCGGATGGGTAGCAGAAGGTACCCATAATAAACAAAGTTGCAAGGCCGCGAGCAGGCTGCAGTTATCGAAACCCACAGTCCTACAGGGGGTGCTTGTCCTATTGGCACTACGGAACCAGCCTTTATTACCAGAACCCGCAGCCCACAGAGGAAGCACCAAAACTGCAGTCACCATAGACTCGGCTAACCTGATGGCAGCATGACCGGACAATGAGTCAGTGGCAAAGTAACGTTGACACTACCCGGAAACAGCAGGCTTGCTGGAACGAGGCTGGGCAGGAGGGAGTACCCGTGCCAAAGACACTGCCGAGAACCAGCTGACGGTGCTGGAACCTGGATGGGTAGCAGAAGCTACAAGAGTCAATGGAACTACCGAGAACCAGCTGACGGTGCTGGAACCCAGAGTGGCAGCAAAAGGAACAAGAGCCAATGGCACAACCGTGGACCAGCTGACGGTGCTGGCACATGGTTTCTAAGCAGGAGATACCTGTGCTACAAAGCACTACCAAGGATCATCAGACGTTGTTGGAACTCGGATAACGAGAAGGAGGTACCTACGCCAAAGGCACTGCCAAGAACCAGCTGACGATGCTGGAACCCAGATGGGTAGCAGAAGGTACCCATGATAAACAAAGTTGCAAGGCTGAGAGCAGGCCGCAGTTTCCGAAACCCACAGTCCTACAGGGGGTGTTTGTCCTATTGCCACTACGGAACCAGCCTTTATTACCAGAACCCGCAGCCCACATAGGAAGCACCTAAACTGCAGGCACCATAGACTCGGCTAACCCGACCGCAACACGACAGGACAACGTATTGGTGGCAAAGTGACGTTGATACTCCCCGGAAACAGCAGGCGTGCTGGAACCAGGATGGGCAGGAGGGATTACTCGTGCCAAAGACACTGCTGAGAACCAGCTGACGGTGCTGGAACCCGGCTGGGTAGCAGAAGCTACAAGAGTGAATGGAACTACCGAGACCCAGCTGATGGTGCTGGAACCCAGAGTGGCAGCAGAAGGAACAAGAGCCAATGGCACAACCGTGGACCAGCTGACGGTGCTGGAACACGGTTTCTAAGGAGGAGGTACCAGTGCTACAAAGCACTACCAAGAACCAGCAGACGTTGCTGGAACTCGGATACCGAGAAGGAGGCACCTAGGCCAAAGGCACTGCAGAGAACCAGCTGACGGTGCTGGAACCCGGATGGGTAGCAGAAGGTACCCATGATAAACAAAGTTGCAAGGCCACGAGCAGGCCGCAGTTACCGAAACCCACAGTCCTACAGGGGGTGCTTGTCCTATTGGCACTACGGAACCAGCCTTTATTACCAGAACCCGCAGCCCACATAGGAAGCACCTAAACTACAGGCACCATGGACTTTGCTAACCTGACCGCAGCACGACTGGACAATGAGTCGGTGGCAAAGTGACGTTGACACTACCCGGAAACAGCAGGCGTGCTGGAACCAGGATGGGCAGGAGGGAGTACCCGTGCCAAAGACACTTCTGAGCAGCAACTGGCTATGTTGGAGCCCAGGGTCAATCAGGGTGTAGGCTGAAGCCTAATTTCATCAAGTGTAATATCTGTTGTAGACTACTTCTGATTTTAAACGTGCTCCAACTAGGCCTCTGGCTCCACTCTATCTCTAGTATTTCCCCTGTCCTCCAACCCCACCAGTTGCTGCTCAGAAGTGGCATCTGCACAATCAACACTTGTTCCTGTGTTACTGGGGTTCAGTAACGTCAGCTGTTCCCCTGATGTGTGTCCGGCAATGTCTCCTGCTCTGTCCACATTCCCACTACTAGTTGCTGGACACACATCAGGGGATCAACTGACGTGACTGAGCCCCAGTAACACAGGAACAAGTGTGGATTGTGCAGATGCCACTTCAGAGCAGCAACTGGTGGGGTTGGAGGCCAAGGGAAATACTAGAGACAGTGGAGCCAGAGGCCTAAGTGGAGCACGGTTAAAAATCAGTAGTAGTTTGATTGTGGAGGGAGCAGGAGACTTTGCCATCCACACAGCAGGGGAGCAGCTGGTGTTAATGAACCCCACTAACACAGGAGCTAGTGTTTTTCTCTGTGCGGACAGCACTTCTGAGCAACAACTGGTTGTGTTGAAGCCCGGGATCAATCATGCAGCAGGCAGAGGCCTACTTGCAGCAAGTTTTATATAGGTTGCAGCCTACTACTGATTGTAACCGTGCTCCACTTAGGCCTCTGGCTCCACTGTCTCTAGTATTTCCACCGGCCTCCAACCCCTCCAGTTTCTGCTCAGAAGTGGTGTCTGCACAATCCACACTTGTTCCTTTGTTACTGGGGCTCAGTCACGTCAGTTGATCCCCTGATGTGTGTCCGGCAATGTGTCCTGCTCTATCCACATTCCCACTACTAGTAATGGGAATGTGGACAGAGCAGGAGACATTGCCGGACACACATCAGGAGATCAACTGACGTGACAGAGCCCCAGTAACACAGGAACAAGTGTGGATTGTGCAGATGCCACTTCAGAGCAGCAACTGGCAGGGTTGGAGGCCAGGGGAAATACTAGAGACAGTGGAGCCAGAGGCCTAAGTGGAGCACGGTTAAAAATCAGTAGTAGTTTGATTGTGGAGGGAGCAGGAGACTTTGCCATCCACACAGCAGGGGAGCAGCTGACGTTACTGAACCCCACTAATACAGGAGCTAGTGTTTTTCTCTGTGCAGACGGCACTTCTGAGCGACAACTGGCTGTGTTGAAGCCCAGGGATTACAGTTCAGGTGGTAGAAACATGAACACAACAGGAAACCTGGATACTGTTGCCAACCAATTATTTATTCTGGAAGAGGACTGGCAAATTCTGGTGAGATCCAGGCCTTGTTCATTTTCAGAAAAGTAAGCCGGTCAACGTTATCGGAGGATAGTCGCGTGCAACGGTCTATTAGTACACCACCTGCGGCACTAAAGACGCGTTCCGATAATACAATGGCAGCAGGGCAAGCCAGCACCTCTAATGCATACTGGCTAAGTTCTGGCCATGTATCCAGCTTAGAGACCCAAAACTTGAAGGGGGAAGAGCCGTCTGGGAGTACACTGACAGGGCAAGACATGTAGTCTGTCACCATCTGACGAAAACGTTGCCTCCTGCTGACTGGAGCCGTCTGTGATGGTGTAGACATTTGTGGCGGACACACAAAACTTTGCCACATTTGGGCCATACTGGTCTTGCCTTGTGCTGAGGCGCTGCCTCTACGCCCTCTTTGTGCAGAGCTTCCTCCACTGCCTCGGCGCACAGAGTTGCTTTGTAAAGCACTAGCAGCACTGCTGTCGAGTGGAATGGAGAACATGATGGACTGCACCAGTGTGTCTTGGTACTCCCGCATTTTACGCTCCCGGTTCAACTGTGGTATGAGGCTTTGTAAGTTGTCACGGTAGCGAGGATTTAGGTGGGTGTACACCCAATAATCAGCCGTGTTGAGAATGTGGGCGATTCGGCGGTCATTTCTCAGGCACTGTAGCATGAAATCAACCATGTGCTGCAGACTCCCAACTGCCAAAGAAACTCTGTCCCCTGCTTGAGGCATCATCTCTGCTTGCTCTGCATCACCCCACCCTCGCTGTACATACTGACTAGAGCATTGTGTACCTCCCTCCTCTGGAGAGATGTCTTCCTCCTCCATTGACTCCTCCTCATCCTCCTCACAAAGTGTCCCCTGCCTAGGCCTTTGTGAGGAACCACGTAGCGAAGACTGTCCAGAAGCAGATGGCATTTGTGACTCCTCATCCTCCACCTCTTCCAAAACCTCCTCCCTTAGTGCTTGCAGTGTTTTTGAAGCAGGTAGATAAGGGGGACAGTCATGCTGACTAGTGCATCATCTGCACTCGCCATCCACGTGGAATCATCAAAGGCACGCAAAACGAGGCAGATGTCCTTCATAGAGGCCCACTCAGTGGTGCTGAAGTGTGACCGGCGCACAGTGCGACTTGTTTGCGCCAGATGCAGCTGGTACTCCATTACTGCTGCCTGCTGCTCACACAACCGCTCCAACATATGTAACGTTGAATTCCACCTGGTGAGTAGGTCACATATGATGCGATGTTCTGGAAGGCGTAATCGGCGCTGCAGAGCAGCAAGGCGCGATCTTGCCGTGCTGGAACGCCGCAAGTGAGCGCACTCTATGCGGACCTTGTGCAGCAGTGCATCAAGATCCGGATAGTCTCTCAGAAAGCTCTGCATGACCAAGTTCAGCACATGTGCCAGACATAGGATGTGAGTGAGGTTGCCTAGGCTCAGAGCTGCCACCAGATTTCAGCCAGTGTCACACACTACCAAGCCTGGCTGGAGATTCGCTGGCAGAAACCACATGTCGCTCTCCAGCTTGATGGCATTCCAGAGCTCCTGCGCTGTGTGGCTTCGATTCCCCAAAGAAATTAATTTCAGTACGGCCTGTTGACATTTGGCAATGACTGTGCTCATATCGGTCGTAACAGGCTCCTGCAACGCTGTTTCTGAGGAACTTGAGTAGGAGGAGGAGTCAATGTGTACAGACTGGATTCCTGCAATCCGTGGAGTTGGCAGAACACGTACAGCGCCACTCTCCAGATCTGTACCCGGCTCCACAACATTGACCCAATGGGCAGTGAGGCAAAGGTATCGTTCCTCTCCATGGTTACTGGTCCACGCATCGGTGGTCAGGTGGACCTTGCTACTGCCGGTGTTTAGTAGCGCATGTTTTATTTTTCCCTCCACATGCTTTTGCAGGGCAGGGACAGCATGCCTGCTGAAATAAATGCGGCTGGGCATGGTGTATTGTGGGACTGCCAATGCCATGAAGTTCCGGAAGGCGTCAGTCTCCACCAGCGTGAATGAGAGCATTTCAAGGGCCAGTAGCTTGGCAATGCCAGCATTCAGAGCCTGTGCTCGGGGATGGTTTGCCGAGTATGGCCACCTTTTATTCCATGCCTGTGCTACCGATGGCTGTAGAGTGGCCTGGGAGTGTGAGGATAACTGGGAACGTGGTGCTGTGGGTGGAATGTCACTGGGTCTCCGGACAACAGTGCCAGAGGTTCTTCCTTGGTGATCCTGTGAGGAATCCGAACCAGCTGTGTGTGAGCTGGAGGAAGAGGCCCCAACACGAGCTGAAGAGGTGGTAGGTGGTGCTGTACGTTGGCCTACGTCTTCAGTGTGTCTGTGTAACTCCAGCTCGTGCTTGGTCCGCACATGTTTCCACATATTTGTGGTATTGAGGTTGCTGACATTTTTCCCTTTTTTGATTTTCTGATGACACAGCTTGCATTTGACAAAGCAAATGTCATCTGCAACTGTGTCAAAAAAGGACCACGCACTGTAAGTCTTGGGAGCGCCCATTTTGGCTTTTGGAAGAGGAATGCTCCTAACGGGTGCCGAAGTGGAGGCTACAAGCAACCAAGTCTGCCCCCTCCCTCTCCCTCCTGCTTTGGCCGTTCTGGGAATCTCTTCCTAAGAGCTGCTCCCACCACCTTCCTGTTCCTCACGCCATGATGGGTCAAGGACCTCATCATCTACACTCCCCTCTTCAAACACCTGCTTCTCCTGGGTTGTCTCACCAGCACCGAATGCACCAGAAAGTGGCACCTGAGTCTTGTCATCATCTGATGCGTACTGAGGTGTGCTGACCATAGGCACTGGCCCACCCGCCTCTTGAGATTCAGAGGGACAAAGAAGTTGCGCATCACTGCATACTCCCTCTTCTTCACATTCTTGAATGCTGCTTGGCTGGCCCCCTCTTTCCAAGCCAACAGATTCAGAGAACAGAAGTAGAGACTGTGATGGATCCTGTCCAGGGCTCTCTGACAGCCTGGGCACTTTGGCAGGTGGTGAAGAGACAGATGGTTGCTCTTCAGTGCTCTGGCCCTGAGAGGACATGGAAGTCATTGAAGTCGATGCGTTAGCTGCCATCCATCCGACAACAGCTTCAATTTGTTCCTCCCGCAGCAGTGGGGTACGGCGAGGTCCTACAAAGCTGCGCATAAATGACTGTTGCCTGCTAAAACTGGGGGATGGATGCACACTAATAGGAGAATAAAAAATGAGCTGCAATAAAAGAAAAATATGTGTGAGGCAGTGACGCACGCTGAGCGGCCTACAACCAGACGTAGCTGCAGGAGACACTACTCAGCATGAGCTGCACTCACACACAGAGACCTCTCAGACAGCCATGAACAGTTCAGCAAACTGGGCACTAGCACTGAAAGGCTGCAGAGAGGCTCCGCTGTCTACTCCTATAGTGTTTGCAACCAACGTATATGGATACGGATGGATGCACACTAATAGGAGAATGAAAAATGAGCAGCAAAAAAAGAAAAATATGTATGAGGCAGTGACACACGCTGAGCGGCCTACAACCAGACGTGGCTGCAGGACACACTATTCAGCGTGAGCTGCACTCACACAGACCTTGCAGACAGCTGTGAACACTGCTGCAAGGCAAAAGAAAGCTACAGTGGTGGATTATTTAGCCTGGGTAAAGCACGCTATGATTGTGAAAATCGCTATCTCTGACTGTCCCTCACACTCTTGAACAGCAGCCTGTCCCTAACTGAATTCGCAGCAGAGTGAACCCGAAATGGCGGCGGCGGCTTTTATAGTGCATCATGACATCATTTCAGCAGCCAATCACAGCCATGCCATTAGTTAACATGCCTACATACCTAACAGGATGTGCCCACACTTCTGAGGATTGTCATTGGCTGAATCAAATCAAACTGGCTCATAGCATTATGGGAACTTCCGATTCCGGTATTCGATATGCTAAAAGTATCGGAACTCAGTATCGGAATTGAGATACAGTGAATATCGGCTGATTCCCGATACTTGCGGTATCGGAATGCTCAGCACTACCAGTCTCCAATACAGAAGTGGTCTTTCATTTCTTTAAAATGCTTTTTTTCTGCCTGTGTGCGTTGATTTAACCCTTTACAAACTTTAGGATTAGTCTTTTTGACACCTATTCATTACTAAGCCAGGATTAATGTCACCTTACAATACAAAGGTGACACTAACCTCTTATTACCCCATATGCCACCACTACAGGACAGTGGGAAGAGAGAGGCTAAGTGCCAGAATTGGCACATCTTACAGATACACCTTTTCTGGGGTGGCTGGGGCAGATGTTTTTAGCCGGGGGGGCAATAACCATGGTCCCTCTATAGGCTATTAACCCCTTTCTGTCATGTGACGTACTATCCCGTCCATGTGCCCTGGGACTTAATTCCCAGGGACGGGATAGTACGTCACAGCGATCAGCGATGCCCACGTGGTGAGCGCCGCTTATCGCGGCCGGGTGTCAGCTGATTATCACAGCTGACACCCGGCACAATGTGTCAGGGGCGGTCACGGACCGCCCCTGACATGTTAACCCCTTGCACACCGCGATCAAACACGATCGTGGTGTACCGGGGGTTAAAGGGAAGCATCGGCAGGGAGGGGGCTCCCTCCGTGCTTCCCTGAGCCCCCCACAGCAGCGCAATGTGCAGCACTGCTGCGGGGGGGCTCCATCCATGTAGGTCCCCGAATCCAAGATGACAACAGGGACCTTTGGGGGCCTGCAGGGAGCTGGCTTCCTCAGTGCCTGCAAAGCGCAGGCATGAGGAAAGCCTGTGCAGTGCCTGTGACAGATCGCTGATCTGTCACAGTGATCTGTGATGTGACAGATCAGCGATCTATCACATGACGGCTATGTCACCCCTGGGACAATGTAATAAAATAAAAAAAAAAGGTGTAAAAATAATTTTAAAAAAATCGCTTAATAAATTAAAAAAAAAAAAATTCCGTAATAAATTCATTTTTTGTAAATAAAAAAAACAAAAACAATAAAAGTACACATATTTGGTATCGCCGCGTCCGTAACGACCCGCCCTATAAAACTGTCCCACTAGTTAACCCCTTTAGAGAACCCATTCAAAAATAAAAAACTAAGCAAAAAATAATGATTTATTATCATACCGCCAAACAAAAAGTGCAATAACGCACGATCAAAAAGACGAATATAAATTTCCATGGTACCACTGAAAATGTCATCTTGTCCCTCATAAAATGAGCCAAAAATACAGCATCATCAGCAAAAGAAAATAAAAAAGTTATAGCTCGCAGAATAAAGCGATGCATAAATAATTATTTTTTAAATAAAATTGTTTTAATTGCATAAAAGCGCCAAAACATAAAAAAAAACTAAATGAGGTATTGCTGTAACCATACTGACCCAAAGAATTAAACCGCTTTATCAATTTTACCGCAGGCGGAACAGTGTAAACGCACCCCCCAAAATAAATTCATGAAACGCTGGTTTTTGTTCATTCTGCGTCCCAAAAATCAGAATAAAAAGCGATCAAAAGATGTGACGTGCCCGAAAATGTTACCAATAAAAACGTCAACTCGTCCCACAAAAAATAAGACCTCACATTACTCGGTGGGTCAAAATATGGAAAAATTATAGCTCTCAATATGTGGTGATGCAAAAGCTATTTTTACAATAAAAAGCGTCTTTTAGCGTATGACAGCTGCCAAAAATAAAAACCCGCTATAAATAGTAAATCAAACCCCCCGTTATCACCCCCTTAGTTAGGGAAAAGTAATACAATTAAAAGAAAATGTATTTATTTTCATTTTCCCATTAGGGTTAGGGTTCGGGCTAGGGTTAGGGCTGAGAGTAGGGTTAGGGGTGTGTTGGGGTTAGGGTTGGAGTTATAATTGGGGGGTTTCCACTGTTTGGGCACATCAGGTGCTCTCCAAATGCAACATGGCATCTGATCTCAATTCCAGCCAATTCTGCGCTGAAAAAGTCAAACGGTACTCCTTCCCTTCCAAGCTCTGCCATACGCCCAAACAGTGTTTTACCCCCACATATGGCATATCAGCCTACTCAGGACAAATTGTCCAATTTCTCCTGTTACCCTTAGGAAAATAAAAAATTGGGGGCAAAAATATCATTTTTGTGGAAAAAAAATGATTATTTTATTTTCACGCCTGGGCGTTATAAACTTCTGTGAAGCATTTGGGGTTCAAAGTGCTCACCACACATCTAGATAAGTTCCGTGGGGGGTCTAGTTTCCAAAAATGGGGTCATTTGTGGTGAGTTTCAATATTTTAGGTACATCAGGGGCTCTCCAAACGCACATGACACCCGCAGACCATTACATCAAAATCTGCATTCCAAAACGTCACTACTTCCCTTTCGAGCCCCGACGTGTGCACATACAGTAGTTTTCTCCCACATATGAGGTATCAGTGTACTCAGGACAAATTGGCAAACAACTTTTGGGGTCCAATTTCTCCTGTTACCCTTGGGAAAATAAAAAAAATTGGGGACTAAATGATCAGGTTTGTGGAAAAAATACGATTTTTTTATTTTCACGCCCGGGCGTTATAAACTTCTGTGAAGCCCTTGGGAGTTCAAAGTGCTCACCACACATCTAGATAAGTTCCTTAGGGGGTCTAGTTCCCAAAATGGTGTCATTTGTGGGAGGGTTTACACTGTTATGTTGCATTTGGAGAGCCCCTAATGTACCTAAACAGTGTAAACCTCCCACAAGTGACCCCATTTTGGAAACTAGATCCCCTAAGGAACTTATTTAGATGTGTGGTGAGCACTTTGAACCCCCCAGTGCTTCACAGAAGTTTATAACGACCGGGCGTAAATATAAAAAAATTATATTTTTTCAACAAACATGATCTTTTAGTCCCCATTTTTTTATTTTCCCAAGGTTAACAGGAGAAATTGGACCCCAAAAGTTGTTGTCCAATTTGTCCTGAGTACGCTGATTCCCCATATGTGGGAGAAAACTACTGTATGGGCACACGTCAGGGCTCGAAAGGGAAGTAGTGACGTTTTGCAATGCAGACTTTGATGGAATGCTCTGCGGGTGTCATGTTGCATTTGGAGAGCCCCTAAGTACCTAGACACCCGCAGAGCATTCCATCAAAGTCTGCATTCCAAAACGTCACTACTTCCCTTTCGAGCCCTGACGTGTGCCCATACAGTAGTTTTCTCCCACATATGGGGTATCAGCGTACTCAGGACAAATTGGACAACAACTTTTGGGGTCCAATTTCTCCTGTAACCCTTGGGAAAATAAAAAAAATGAGGACTAAAAGATCATGTGTGTTGAAAAAATACAATTTTTTTATTTTCACCCCCGGTCGTTATACACTTCTGTGAAGCACTGGGGGGTTCAAAGTGCTCACCACACATCTAAATAAGTTCCTTAGGGGATCTAGTTTCCAAAATGGCGTCACTTGTGGGGGATTTCCACTGTTTAGGTACATCAGGGGCTCTCCAAAAGCAACATGACACCCGCAGACCATTCCATCAAAGTCTGCATTCTAAAACGTCACTACTTCCCTTCCGAGCCCTGACGTGTGCCCATACAGTAGTTTTCTCCCGCATATGGGGTATCAGCGTACTCAGGACAAAATGGAAAACCACTTTTGGGGTCCAATTTCTCCTGGTACCCTTGGGAAAATAAAAAAATTGGTGAATAAAAGATCATGTTTGTGGAAAAAATACGATTTTTTTATTTTCACGCCCGGGCGTTATAAACTTCTGTGAAGCCTGGGGGGGTTCAAAGTGATCACCACACATCTAGATAAGTTCATTGGGGGGTCTAGTTTCCAAAATGGTGTCATTTGTTGGGGGTTTTCACTGTTTTAGTACATCAGGGGCTTTCCAAACGCGACATGGTGTCCGATCTCAATTCCAGCCAAAAACGTCAAATGGCGCTGCTTCCCTTCCGAGCTCTACCATGCGCCCAAATAGTCGTTTACACCCACATATCGGGTATCAGCGTACTCAAGACAAATTGCACAATAACTTTTAGGGTCCTGTTACCCTTGGAAAAATACAAATTGGGGGTGAAAAGATCATTTTTTTGGAAAAAATATGATTTTTTAATTGTACCATTGTATGTTATAAACTTCTGTGAAGCCCTTGTGGGTTCAAAGTTCTCACCACAAATCTAGACAAGTTCCTTGGGGGGGTCTAATTTCCAAAATGGGGTCACTTGTGGGAGGTTTCCACTGTTTAGGTACATCAGGGGCTCTCCAAACGTGACATGGCGTCCGATCTGAATTCCAGCCGATTTTGCATTGAAAAAGTCAAACGTCGCTCCTTCCCTTCTGAGCTCTGCCATGCGCCGAAACAGTGGTTCACCCCCACATATTAGGTATCAGGGTACTCAGGACAAACTGCACAATAACTTTTGCAGTCCAATTTCTCCTGTTGCCCTTGGTAAAATAAAAAAAAATTGAATCTGAAGTATTTTTTTTGTGAAAAAAAGTTAAATGTTCATTTTTTTAAATATTCAAAAAATTCCTGTGACGCATCAGAAGGGTTAATAAACTTCTTTGATGAGGTTTTGAGCACCTTAAGGGGTGCAGTTTTTAGAATGGTGTCACTTTTGGGTATTTTCTATCATATAGACCCCTCAAAGTGGCTTCAAATGTGATGTGGTCCATAAAAATATAATGATGTTGCAAAAATAAGAAATCGCTGGTCAACTTTTAACTTCCTAGCAAAAAAAATTTCGGTTCCAAAATTGTGCTGATGTAAAGTAAACATGTGCAAAATTTTACTTATTAAGTTTTTTGTGTGCCGTATCTCTGTGATTTAAGGGCATACAAATTCAAAGTTGGAAAATTGCGAAATTTTAAAAATTTTCGCCAAATTTCCGTTTTTTTCACAAATAAACGCAAGTTATTTGAATGAAATTTTACCACTGACATGAAGTACAATATGTCATGAGAAAACTATGTCAGAATCACCCAGATCCATGGAAGCGTTTCAGAGTTATTACCTCATAAATGGACAGTGGTCAGAATTGTAAAAATTGGCCTGGTCATGAACGTGCAAACCACCCTTGGGGGTTAAGCGGTTAATGTCTGCCCTCAGTCATTGGCTTTCCCTCTCTGGTGCAGAAAATTGCACGGGAGCCCACGCCAGTTTTTTCTGTGAAAACATTCTTTGATGAAATAGATACAGGTCCCACATTTTACACACACATACTATTAACAGTATTAGTCACTGACATAAATAAATCTAAATGTTCTGCAATGGTTTACTGTATGTAAACCATGTCTTCTATCCTGCCGGCTTCTGCAATGAATTCACAGAAGCTGACAAATGAATTATCAGCTATTCTGCTATCTGTCTTTGAAATATATATATGTGTGTGTCACTGACATATATATACTGTATATATATATATATATATATATATATATACACCTATTCTATGTGTATATACTGTATCTATTCTATCTATTCTATTCTAACCTATTCTATTCTTTACTGTATTACTTTATGTTGCATCTGCCGGCTTTTAATCTGTCTCTCTCTCTCTCTTTATATATATATATACTGTATATATATATATATATATATATATATATAGTGGGGAAAAAAGTATTTAGTCAGTCAGCAATAGTGCAAGTTCCACCACTTAAAAAGATGAGAGGCGTCTGTAATTTACATCATAGTTAGACCTCAACTATGGGAGACAAACTGAGAAAAAAAAATCCAGAAAATCACATTGTCTGTTTTTTTTTCATTTTATTTGCATATTATGGTGGAAAATAAGTATTTGGTCAGAAACAAGCAATCAAGATTTCTGGCTCTCACAGACCTGTAACTTCTTCTTTAAGAGTCTCCTCTTTCCTCCACTCATTACCTGTAGTAATGGCACCTGTTTAAACTTGTTATCAGTATAAAAAGACACCTGTGCACACCCTCAAATAGTCTGACTCCAAACTCCACTATGGTGAAGACCAAAGAGCTGTCAAAGGACACCAGAAACAAAATTGTAGCCCTGCACCAGGCTGGGAAGACTGAATCTGCAATAGCCAACCAGCTTGGAGTGAAGAAATCAACTGTGGGAGCAATAATTAGAAAATGGAAGACATACAAGACCACTGATAATCTCCCTCGATCTGGTGCTCCACGCAAAATCCCACCCCGTGGGGTCAGAATGATCACAAGAACGGTGAGCAAAAATCCCAGAACCACGCGGGGGGACCTAGTGAATGAACTGCAGAGAGCTGGGACCAATGTAACAAGGCCTACCATAAGTAACACACTACGCCACCATGGACTCAGATCCTGCAGTGCCAGACGTGTCCCACTGCTTAAGCCTGTACATGTCCGGGCCCGTCTGAAGTTTGCTAGAGAGCATTTGGATGATCCAGAGGAGTTTTGGGAGAATGTCCTATGGTCTGATGAAACCAAACTGGAACTGTTTGGTAGAAACACAACTTGTCGTGTTTGGAGGAAAAAGAATACTGAGTTGCATCCATCAAACACCATACCTACTGTAAAGCATGGTGGTGGAAACATCATGCTTTGGGGCTATTTCTCTGCAAAGGGGCCAGGACGACTGATCCGGGTACATGAAAGAATGAATGGGGCCATGTATCGTGAGATTTTGAGTGCAAACCTCCTTCCATCAGCAAGGGCATTGAAGATGAAACGTGGCTGGGTCTTTCAACATGACAATGATCCAAAGCACACCGCCAGGGCAACGAAGGAGTGGCTTCGTAAGAAGCATTTCAAGGTCCTGGAGTGGCCTAGCCAGTCTCCAGATCTCAACCCTATAGAAAACCTTTGGAGGGAGTTGAAAGTCCGTGTTGCCAAGCGAAAAGCCAAAAACATCACTGCTCTAGAGGAGATCTGCATGGAGGAATGGGCCAACATACCAACAACAGTGTGTGGCAACCTTGTGAAGACTTACAGAAAATGTTTGACCTCTGTCATTGCCAACAAAGGATATATCACAAAGTATTGAGATGAAATTTTGTTTCTGACCAAATACTTATTTTCCACCATAATATGCAAATAAAATGAAAACAAAAACAGACAATGTGATTTTCTGGATTTTTTTTTCTCAGTTTGTCTCCCATAGTTGAGGTCTACCTATGATGTAAATTACAGACGCCTCTCATCTTTTTAAGTGGTGGAACTTGCACTATTGCTGACTGACTAAATACTTTTTTTCCCCACTGTATATATGTGTGTGTTTTAAAGATAATTTGGTTTTAAAATTATTTTTACAGTAGTGTTTTACAATGCAATTTTAACATGAGATTTTACATAGAGAGAACTGCTGTATGTAAAAGCTCATGTTAAAATCGCATTGCATACCGATACCATACGTATGTCATACTGTTACGAGATGCGAGAAAATCACATCCTTGTTGTTAGGGTTGGCAGAATGCACCAAATAAAATATAATAATGAGGTGTGTTCGCAATGCGGGGTCCATCATGCAGAGATGGAACCTGCTAATAAGTGATGGTGGAATAAGATGGCGGGTGAGCACCAAAAAACACGGGGGTTAAATGTCACCCAATGTGAACAGCGGCGAACTCTGTTGCACAACAGAGCCATAGCAACAACGTAAAAAGACGTTGTTTCCTGGTAGCTGTCACAGGGCACAGCAGATATGGCGTGAGTAAGGTCTCTAGGCTCAGCCCCTAAAAAGCTGGGGTAAGAGCCTGACCAGACCCACAATGCGCACGGCGTCGCACAAGCGATGCCACTACTTGGCACTGACACTAGGCACTGACTCTGCCTTCTACCTGCGCTATCAGCCTAGGCACTAGCTGGCAGGCCTCAGCAACTCATGCATTTCAAGGGTACGGGTTTCATAATGAGTCAGTCACCAGAGACAATCATACGTGCATTCAACACACACCACATGGTCTATACTAGCGCACGGTCATGCAGCTGTGAGATTCATCTATAGATCCCAGTCTTCCAGGACCTTGCTAGCGGACCAATATGGACTCGCTTGAGGACCTGACCAACTGACTGCCGACCACCAATTAGTGGTCGTCTCACGGGCATACTCAGAAGGGCAAATCCTGGACTAAGGCTAGTTTCACACTTGCTTTTTTTTGCAGCGCGTTTTTCCCGCAAAAAAACGCATTGAAAAAACGCATACAAAAGCATACAACTGCTGCGTTTTTTTCAAGCATTTTTATGAGCATGCATGAAAAAAACGCAGCGTTTTTATGCGTTTGTAAGCGTTTTTAGTGCGTTTTTACCGCGTTTGCGTTTTTTCCAAACATTAGGTGGCCCCTCACACTAACCCAAACCATGACTTTACTAACCCTAACCCTAACCCTAACCCTTAACCAAACCATACCCTAACCCTAACCCTGACCCTAACCCAAACCCTAACCCTTAACCAAACCATACCCTAACCCTGACCCTAACCCTAACCCTGACCCTAACCCTAACCCTAACCCTAACCCTTAACCAAACCATACCCTAACCCTGACCCTAACCCTAACCCTGACCCTAACCCTAACCCTAACCCTTAACCAAACCATACCCTAACCCTAACCCTGACCCTAACCCAAACCCTAACCCTTAACCAAACCATACCCTAACCCTGACCCTAACCCTAACCCTAACCCTTAACCAAACCATACCCTAACCCTAACCCTAACCCTGACCCTAACCCTAACCCTAACCCTTAACCAAACCATACCCTAACCCTAACCCAAACCCTGACCCTAACCCTAACCCTGACCCTGACCCTAACCCTAACCCTTAACCAAACCATACCCTAACCCTAACCCTGACCCTGACCCTAACCCTAACCCTGACCCTAACCCTAACCCTTAACCAAACCATACCCTGATCCTAACCCTAACCCTGACCCTGACCCTAACCCTAACCCTTAACCAAACCATACCCTAACCCTAACCCTAACCCTGACCCTGACCCTAACCCTAACCCTGACCCTAACCCTAACCCTAACCCTTAACCAAACCATACCCTAACCCTAACCCTAACCCTTAACCAAACCATACCCTAACCCTAACCCTTAACCAATCCATACCCTGATCCTAACCCTAACCCTGACCCTGACCCTAACCCTAACCCTAACCCTAAACCCCTTAACTAACCCTAACTCTAACCCAAACCCCTAAATTCCATTGTCTAAACTAATGTTAAAAAAAAAATCGCATGTGCAAAAAAACGCATACATAAGCATGCCAATGCGCACGTATGCGCATCCATAGGCTATAATGGCCATTTTTAGCGCAAAACGTGCGCATACGTGCGCATGCGCTTTTTTGCAGGGCCAAAAAATGCAACATGCTGCGTCTGGAAAATACAAACGCACACCCCAAAAAAACGCAGCGCATGAAAATCGCATACGTGCGCATGCCAGCGCGCAGGTATGCGCACCCATGTTAAATATAGGGGAAAAAACGCATGCGCACGTATGCGTTTTTTTACAGCGCAAAAAAACGCAAATGTGAAACCAGCCTTAGTCCCAGGAAAGTCTGCTCAGCGCTGTCTAATGCGGGTTGCTATAGCTTAACCTGGAGAGGCAACAGCAACCAAACACAGAGCTCAAGTCTGAGCAAGACCCGGAAACTGACATCGCAGCCCAGCAGGCTCCACTACAGTCAAGACTGGATGGGAGACCGCAGGAGAAGACAGGGCTTGGGATTCCTCCTGTGCAGAGGGAGAATCCTGGTGCCTAACACTCGCATTGCAACCAGATTACATACGGATCACTAAACGGGAAACATTTGTGAAATTCTAGGCCGTCAAAATCGGACTGATTTTTTATACGGTAAGTGTGACTCCTGCCTTAGGCCACATGCACATATTCAGTGTTTGGTGAATTTTTTTAACCCAGTATTTGTAAGCCAAAACCAGGGTGGGTGATAAATGCAGAAACGGGTGCAAATGTTTCTATTATGCTTTTTCTCTGACCATTCCACTCTCTGTTTTCACTTACAAATACTAGGGTAGAAAATTCACCAAATACTGAATGTGTGCATGTGGCCTTAGGAAGAAACTAGAAGATAAATGACAGATTGCTGAGCTATAGGAACTAAGCTAGCAAATTTGAAGAAAGAAAGAGAAAATGTGGTTGAAAGAAAATCAAGGTTTAAAAAGACAAACATGCATAAAAGCACAAAGCTGGCAGATAAGGAAAAAAGAAGTTTAAACAAAGGTAAGACAGATGAAAAGTGAAAAGGTTTAATGGAGAGATTAGAAAACTGA
Organism: Dendrobates tinctorius; assembly: GCF_039654945.1. Taxonomy (NCBI): domain Eukaryota; kingdom Metazoa; phylum Chordata; class Amphibia; order Anura; family Dendrobatidae; genus Dendrobates; species Dendrobates tinctorius. The sequence continues at coordinate 4,789,188 of NW_027361779.1, read as the reverse complement.
CAGAAAGGAAAAAGAAATAAACAAAATTATTAGAGATCAAGTGTTTGAGAAAAAAATAAAGCATCATAGAAAAATAAAGAATGTGAGATGAGAGTAATGTTTCTCAGCAAAGTAATCTAAGTGCTTGAGATAGAAAGAAAGCAAGTGTCTGAATAAAAGAATGAAGCAAGTATAGAAGTGTGATATCAAACAACTGCCTGAGTCTAGTAAGGATGATAGAAGAAAGAGAATTTTCCCAAAAGATAAAGAGCAGACACTAAGAATAGAGCTACCTTATATATTGGCCTCAAATAGTGAAGACAGGCATACTTTAACTTAACAGGTCTTATCATTTGGGCTATGAATAGTGTTGAGCATTCCGATACCGCAAGTATCGGGTATCGGCCGATATTAGCGGTATCGGAATTCCGATACTTAATTCCGATACTTTTTTCATATCGGATTCCGGGATCGGAATCGGAATAGGAAGTTCCCATCATGCTATGAGCCTGCTTGCTTTGATTAAGCCAATGGGAATCCTCCGAAGTGTGGGCACATCCTGTTAGGCATGTAGGCATGTTAACTATTGGCATGGCTGTGATTGGCTGCCGAAATGATGTCATGATGCACTATAAAAGCCACCGCAGCCGCCATTTCTGGTCACTCTGCTGTGAATTCAGTTAGGGACAGGCTGCTGTAGAAGACTGTGAGGGACAGTTAGAAATAGCGATTCCACCAAACATCTAGTGCTTTACCCAGGCTACATAAACCACCACTGTAGCGTTCTTTGCCCTAGCAGCAGTGTTCACAGCTGTCTGCAAGGGCTGTGTGAGTGCAGCTCACGCTGTGGAGTGGGTCCTGCAGCCACGTCAGGCTGTAGGCCACCCAGTGTGATCACTGCTGCCTCATACATCTTTTATTTTTTGAGCTGCATTTTTTAAATAATTTCAATCTAGTGTGCTTCCATCCGTATCCATATACGTTGGTTGCAAACACTAGTAGTAGACAGCGGAGCCTTTCTGCAGCCTTTCAGTGCTAGTGTCCACTTTGCTGCACTGTTCACGGCTGTCTGAGAGGTCTCTGACTGTGTGTGAGTGCAGCTCACGCTGAGTAGTGTGTCCTGCAGCTACGTCTGGCTGTAGGACGCTCAGCGTGCGTCACTGCCTCACACATATTTTTATTTGAGTGCAGCTCATTTTTTCTTCTATTAGTGTGCATCCATCCGTCTCCATCTACGGTGGTTGCAAACACTATATAGGAGTACACAGTGGAGCCTTTCTGCAGCCTGTCAGTGCCAGTGCCCACTTAGCTGCACTGTTGACGGCTGTCTGAGAGGTCTCTGACTGTGTGTGAGTGCAGCTCACGCTGAGTAGAGTGTCCTGCAGCTACGTCTGGTTGTAGGACGCTCAACGTGCGTCACTGCCTCACACATATTTGTCTTTGAGTGCAGCTCATTTTTTCTTCTCCTATTAGTGTGCATCCATCCGTATCCATCAACATTGGTTGGTTGCAAACACTATATAGGAGTAGATAGAGGAGCCTTTTTTTCTGGCTTGTGCCCTGCCGGCGCAGCCAGATTAGTATTACCCAATTTTTTTGGAGCCTCATCTTTTGCATTGTAGGTTACCTGCCTGCATTGTAATAGCTCCAAAAAGTTGGTGATACTATCAGTTTCAATTCTTTGTTCTCATACTTTGAGTTTGTTTCAAACAAAGAAACCACATAAAAAGTTCACCAAACACTACATTTTGAACTTGTGTAGGCCACATCAGCTCCTATTAAAGTCTAGTCCACACACACACACTTCATAAAATTAGTGTTTCTTGTACCTGTAACCAGCTGTTCAGGAATAAGCACACTAAGGCCCCCCTTTGTACTTTTTTGCCTATCTTAAGCAGTCTTGCAAGATGAAGAAGGCAGGGAGTAAGGCGCGGGGGCGTGGGCGTGGGCGTGGAGTTTCAGCAGGGAGAGGACGTGGGGATTCTGCAGGGAGAGGACGTGGGGATTCTACAGGTAGAGGACGTGGGGATTCTGGGCCTGCTGCGGGCACCAGTGGATCAGCATCCCCCAGTTTTAGCAGGCAACAGTCCTTTATGCGCAGCTTTGTAGGACCTCAACGTACCCCACTGCTGCGGGAGGAACAAATTGAAGCCGTTGTCGGATGGATGGCAGCTAACGCATCGACTTCAATTACTTCCGCATCCTCTCAGGGTCAGAGCACCGAAGAGCAACCATCTGTCTCTTCACCACCTGCCAAAGTGCCCAGGCAGTCAGAGAGACATGGACAGGAGCCATCACAGTCTCTACTTCTGTTCTCGGAATCTGTTGGCTTGGAAAGAGGGGGCCAGCCAAGCAGCATTCCTGAATGTGAAGAAGAGGGAGTATGCAGTGATGTGCAACTTCTTTGTCCCTCTGAATCTCAAGAGGTGAGTGGGCCAGTGCCTATGGTCAGCACACCTCAGTACGCATCAGATGATGACGAGACTCAGTTGCCACTTTCTGGTGCGTACGGTGCTGGCGAGACAACCCCGGAGAAGCAGCTGTTTGAAGAGGGGAGGGAAGATGATGAGGTCCTTGACCCATCATGGCGTGAGCAACAGGAAGGTGGTGGTAGCAGCTCTGAGGAAGAGATTCCCCTACCGGCCAAAACAGGAGGCAGAGGGAGGGGGAAGACTTGGTTGCCTGTACCCTCCACTTCGGCACCCGTTAGGAGCATTCCTCCTTCCAAAGGCAAACCGGGCGCTCACAAGAGTTGCAGTGCGTGGTCCTTTTTTGACACAGTTGCAGATGACATTTGCTTTGTCAAATGCAAGCTGTGTCATCAGAGAGTCAAAAGAGGGAGAAATGTCAGCAACCTCAATACCACAAATATGTGGAAACATGTGCGCACCAAGCACGAGTTGGAGTTGCAGAGACACCCTGAAGACGTAGGCCAACGTACAGCACCACCTACCACCTCTTCAGTTCGTGTTGGGCCCTCTTCCTCCAGCTCACACACTGCTGGTTCGGCTTCCTCACAGGATCGCCAAGGAAGAACCTCTGCCACTGTTGTCCGGAGACCCTGTCAGATTCCACCCATAACAGCACGTTCCCATCCATCACAGCCATCGGTAGCACAGGCATGGGATAAAAGGCGCCCTTACTCGGCAAACCATCCCCGAGCACAGTCTCTGAATGCTGGCATTGCCAAACTTCTGGCAGTTGAAATGCTGTCATTCAGGCTGGTGGACACTGACACCTTCCGGGACTTAATGGCATTGGCAGTCCCCCAATACAACGTGCCCAGCCGCTTTTATTTCAGCAGGCGAGCCGTCCCTGCCCTGCAGAAACATGTTGAGGGCAAAATAAAACATGCGCTACTAAACGCCGTTAGTAGCAAGGTCCACCTGACCACCGATGCGTGGACCAGTAACCATGGACAGGGACGATACCTTTCCCTCACTGCCCACTGGGTCAATGTTGTGGAGCCAGGTACGGATCTGGAGAGTGGCGCTGTACGTGTTCTTCCAACGCCACGGATTGCAGGACTCCAGTCTGTACACATAGACTCCTCCTCCTACTCAAGTTCCTCAGAAACAGCAGAGCAGGAGCCTGTTACGACCGATATGAGCACAGCCGTGGCCAAACGTCAACAGGCTGTACTCAAATTAATTTCTTTGGGGAATCGAAGCCACACAGCGCAGGAGCTCTGGAATGCTATCAAGCTGGAGAGCGATGTGTGGTTTGGGCCAGCGAATCTCCAGCCGGGCTTGGTAGTGTGTGACAATGGCCGAAATCTGGTGGCAGCTCTTGGCCTAGGCAACCTCACACACATCCCATGTCTGGCACATGTTCTTAACTTGGTCGTGCAGAGCTTTCTGAGGGACTATCCGGATCTTGATGCACTGTTACACAAGGTCCGCATAGAGTGCGCTCACTTGCGACGTTCCAGCACGGCAAGATCGCGCCTCGCTGCTCTGCAGCGACGATTTGGCCTTCCGGAACATCGCATCATATGTGACCTACCCACCCGGTGGAATTCATCGTTACATATGTTGGAGCGGTTGTGTGAGCAGCAGGCAGCAGTCATGGAGTACCAGCTGCATCAGGCGCAAACAAGTCGCACTGTGCGCCGTTCACACTTCAGCACCATTGAGTGGGCCTCTAAGAAGGACATCTGCCTCGTTTTGCGTGCCTTCGATGAATCCACGCGGATGGCGAGTGCAGATGATGCACTAGTCAGCATGACTGTCCCCCTTATCTGCCTGCTTCAACAAACACTGCAAGCACTAAGGGATGAGGTTTCAGAAGAGGTGGAGGATGAGGAGTCCCAAATGCCATCTGCTTCTGGACAGTCTGCGCTACGTGTTTCCTCACAAAGGCCTAGGCAGGGGACACTTTGTGAGGAGGATGAGGAGGAGTCGATGGAGGAGGAAGACATCTCTCCAGAGGAGGGAGGTACACAAACCTCTACTCAGTATGTACAGCGAGGGTGGGGTGATGCAGAGCAGGTCGAGGTCACGCCTCAAACAGGGGACAGCGGTTCTTTGGCAGTTGGGAGTCTGCAGCACATGGTTGATTTCATGCTGCAGTGCCTGAGAAACGACCGCCGCATCGCCCACATTCTCGTCTCGGCTGATTATTGGGTGTACACCCTCCTAGATCCTCGCTACCGGGACAGCGTACAAAGGCTCATACCAACGTTGAACCGGGAGCGTAAAATGCGGGAGTACGAAGAGTCACTGGTGCAGTCCATAATGTTTTCCATTCCACCCGACAGCATTGTTGCTAGTGCTTTACAAAGCAGCTCTGTGCGTCGAGGCAGTGGAGGAAACTCTGCACAAAGAGGGAGCAGAGGCAGTGCCGCAGCACAAGGCAAGACCACTATGGCCCAAATGTGGCAAAGTTTTGTGTGTCCACCACAATTGTCTACACCATCAGCGACGCCTCGAGTCAGCAGGAGGCAACGCTTCCGTCAGATGGTGTCAGACTACATGTCTTGCCCTGTCGCTGTACTCCCAGATGGCTCTTCCCCCTTCAAGTTTTGGGTCTCTAAGCTGGATACATGGCCAGAGCTTAGCCAGTATGCATTGGAGGTGCTGGCTTGCCCTGCTGCCAGTGTATTATCGGAACGTGTCTTTAGTGCCGCAGGTGGTGTACTAACAGACCGTCGCACGCGACTATCTTCCGATAATGTTGACCGGCTGACTTTTCTGAAAATGAACAAGGCCTGGATCTCCAAAGACATTGCCATTCCTCTTACAGACTAAATTAGTGGTTGGCAACTGTATACAGGTCTGCTGGTGTGTTCATTTTTCTACCACCTGAACTATAATCCCTGTGCTTCAACACAGCCAGTTGTCGCTCAGATGTGTCGTCTGCACAGAGAAACACACTAGCTCCTGTGTTACTGGGGTTCAGTAATGCCAGCTGATCCCCTGCTGTGTGGACGGCAGAGTCACCAGCTCCATCAACATTCAAACCACTACTGATTTTTAACCGTGCCCAACTTAGGTCTCTGGCTCCACTGTCTCTACTATTTCCCCTGACCTCCAACCCCGCCATCTACATCTCTGAAGTGGCGTCAGCACAATCTACACTTGTTCCTGTGTTCCTGTGGCTCAGTCCCATCAGTTTATCCCCTGATGTGTGTCCGGCAAGGTCTCCTGCTCTGTCCACATTCCCATAACCAGTAGTGGGAATGAGGACAGAGCTGGCGAACTTGCCGGACAAACATCAGGGGATCAACTGATGGGACTGAGCACCAGTAACACAGGAACAAGTGTAGATTGTGCTGACGCCACTTCAGAGATGTAGCTGGCGGGGTTGGAGGCCAGGGTAAATAGTAGAGACAGTGGAGCCAGAGGCCTAAGTGGAGCATGGTTAGAATCAGTAGTAGTCCACAACCTCCATAAAAACCGATGCCCATTGGCCTCTGCATGCGGCATGCGTAATCCTGGGCTCCAACAGCGTCAGTTGGTGTTCAGAAGTGTCGTCTCCACAGAGCCAAACACATTCGTTCAAGTGTTAGTGGGGTTCAGCACTGCCAGCTGTTCCCCTGCTGTGGAGATGGCAAGTCTCCTGCTGCCTTCACCTGCCAAAATCCAGTAGGCCCCAGCCTGCTCCTCGCCTAATCCTGGGCTCCAACAGCGTCAGTTGGTGTTCAGAAGTGTCGTCTCCACAGAGCCAAACACATTCGTTCAAGTGTTAGTGGGGTTCAGCACTGTCAGCTGTTCCCCTGCTGTGGAGATGGCAAGTCTCCTGCTGCCTTCACCTGCCAAAATCCAGTAGGCCCCAGCCTGCTCCTCGCCTAATCCTGGGCTCCAACAGCGTCAGTTGGTGTTCAGAAGTGTCGTCTCCACAGAGCCAAACACATTCGTTCAAGTGTTAGTGGGGTTCAGCACTGTCAGCTGTTCCCCTGCTGTGGAGATGGCAAGTCTCCTGCTGCATTCACCTGCCAAAATCCAGTAGGCCCCAGCCTGCTCCTCGCCTAATCCTGGGCTCCAACAGCGTCAGTTGGTGTTCAGAAGTGTCGTCTCCACAGAGCCAAACACATTCGTTCAAGTGTTAGTGGGGTTCAGCACTGTCAGCTGATCCCCTGCTGTGGAGATGGCAAGTCTCCTGCTGCATTCACCTGCCAAAATCCAGTAGGCCCCAGCCTGCTCCTCGCCTAATCCTGGGCTCCAACAGCGTCAGTTGGTGTTCAGAAGTGTCGTCTCCACAGAGCCAAACACATTCGTTCAAGTGTTAGTGGGGTTCAGCACTGTCAGCTGTTCCCCTGCTGTGGAGATGGCAAGTCTCCTGCTGCCTTCACCTGCCAAAATCCAGTAGGCCCCAGCCTGCTCCTCGCCTAATCCTGGGCTCCAACAGCGTCAGTTGGTGTTCAGAAGTGTCGTCTCCACAGAGCCAAACACATTCGTTCAAGTGTTAGTGGGGTTCAGCACTGTCAGCTGTTCCCCTGCTGTGGAGATGGCAAGTCTCCTGCTGCCTTCACCTGCCAAAATCCAGTAGGCCCCAGCCTGCTCCTCGCCTAATCCTGGGCTCCAACAGCGTCAGTTGGTGTTCAGAAGTGTCGTCTCCACAGAGCCAAACACATTCGTTCAAGTGTTAGTGGGGTTCAGCACTGTCAGCTGTTCCCCTGCTGTGGAGATGGCAAGTCTCCTGCTGCATTCACCTGCCAAAATCCAGTAGGCCCCAGCCTGCTCCTCGCCTAATCCTGGGCTCCAACAGCGTCAGTTGGTGTTCAGAAGTGTCGTCTCCACAGAGCCAAACACATTCGTTCAAGTGTTAGTGGGGTTCAGCAATGCCAGCTGTTCCCCTGCTGTGGAGATGGCAGTCTCTCCTGCTGTCTCCGCATTACAAAGACAGTAGGCCTCTGCCTACACCCTCCTATTTCCTGGGCTTCAACACAGCCAGTTGTAGCTCGGAAGTGCCGTCCACACGGAAAGAGATACTTGCTCCCGTGTCTCAGTGGGGTTCAGTAACGTCAGCTGATCCCCTGCTGTGTGGATGGCAGTCTTTCCTGCTGTCACCTCATTCAAAATACAGTAGGCCTCTGCCTACACCCTCCTATTTCCTGGGCTTCAACACAGCCAGTTGTAGCTCGGAAGTGCCGTCCACACGGAAAGAGGCACTTGCTCCCGTGTCTCAGTGGGGTTCAGTAACGTCAGCTGATCCCCTGCTGTGTGGATGGCAGTCTCTCCTGCTGTCACCTCATTCAAAATACAGTAGGCCTCTGCCTACACCCTCCTATTTCCTGGGCTTCAACACAGACAGTTGTAGTTCGGAAGTGCCGTCCACACGGAAAGAGACACTTGCTCCCGTGTCTCAGTGGGGTTCAGTAACGTCAGCTGATCCCCTGCTTTGTGGATGGCAGTCTCTCCTGCTGTCACCTCTTTCAAAATACAGTAGGCCTCTGCCTACACCCTCCTATTTCCTGGGCTTCAACACAGCCAGTTGTAGTTCGGAAGTGCCGTCCACACGGAAAGAGACACTTGCTCCCGTGTCTCAGTGGGGTTCAGTAACGTCAGCTGATCCCCTGCTGTGTGGATGGCAGTCTCTCCTGCTGTCACCTCATTCAAAATACAGTAGGCCTCTGCCTACACCCTCCTATTTCCTGGGCTTCAACACAGCCAGTTGTAGTTCGGAAGTGCCGTCCACACGGAAAGAGACACTTGCTCCCGTGTCTCAGTGGGGTTCAGTAACGTCAGCTGATCCCCTGCTGTGTGGATGGCAGTCTCTCCTGCTGTCACCTCATTCAAAATACAGTAGGCCTCTGCCTACACCATCCTATTTCCTGGGCTTCAACACAGCCAGTTGTAGTTCGGAAGTGCCGTCCACACGGAAAGAGACACTTGCTCCCGTGTCTCAGTGGGGTTCAGTAACGTCAGCTGATCCCCTGCTGTGTGGATGGCAGTCTCTCCTGCTGTCACCTCATTCAAAATACAGTAGGCCTCTGCCTACACCCTCCTATTTCCTGGGCTTCAACACAGACAGTTGTAGTTCGGAAGTGCCGTCCACACGGAAAGAGACACTTGCTCCCGTGTCTCAGTGGGGTTCAGTAACGTCAGCTGATCCCCTGCTGTGTGGATGGCAGTCTCTCCTGCTGTCACCTCTTTCAAAATACAGTAGGCCTCTGCCTACACCCTCCTATTTCCTGGGCTTCAACACAGCCAGTTGTAGTTCGGAAGTGCCGTCCACACGGAAAGAGACACTTGCTCCCGTGTCTCAGTGGGGTTCAGTAACGTCAGCTGATCCCCTGCTGTGTGGATGGCAGTCTCTCCTGCTGTCACCTCATTCAAAATACAGTAGGCCTCTGCCTACACCCTCCTATTTCCTGGGCTTCAACACAGCCAGTTGTAGTTCGGAAGTGCCGTCCACACGGAAAGAGACACTTGCTCCCGTGTCTCAGTGGGGTTCAGTAACGTCAGCTGATCCCCTGCTGTGTGGATGGCAGTCTCTCCTGCTGTCACCTCATTCAAAATACAGTAGGCCTCTGCCTACACCCTCCTATTTCCTGGGCTTCAACACAGCCAGTTGTAGTTCGGAAGTGCCGTCCACACGGAAAGAGACACTTGCTCCCGTGTCTCAGTGGGGTTCAGTAACGTCAGCTGATCCCCTGCTGTGTGGATGGCAGTCTCTCCTGCTGTCACCTCATTCAAAATACAGTAGGCCTCTGCCTACACCATCCTATTTCCTGGGCTTCAACACAGCCAGTTGTAGTTCGGAAGTGCCGTCCACACGGAAAGAGACACTTGCTCCCGTGTCTCAGTGGGGTTCAGTAACGTCAGCTGATCCCCTGCTGTGTGGATGGCAGTCTCTCCTGCTGTCACCTCATTCAAAATACAGTAGGCCTCTGCCTACACCATCCTATTTCCTGGGCTTCAACACAGCCAGTTGTAGTTCGGAAGTGCCGTCCACACGGAAAGAGACACTTGCTCCCGTGTCTCAGTGGGGTTCAGTAACGTCAGCTGATCCCCTGCTGTGTGGATGGCAGTCTCTCCTGCTGTCACCTCTTTCAAAATACAGTAGGCCTCTGCCTACACCCTCCTATTTCCTGGGCTTCAACACAGCCAGTTGTAGTTCGGAAGTGCCGTCCACACGGAAAGAGACACTTGCTCCCGTGTCTCAGTGGGGTTCAGTAACGTCAGCTGATCCCCTGCTGTGTGGATGGCAGTCTCTCCTGCTGTCACCTCATTCAAAATACAGTAGGCCTCTGCCTACACCCTCCTATTTCCTGGGCTTCAACACAGCCAGTTGTAGTTCGGAAGTGCCGTCCACACGGAAAGAGACACTTGCTCCCGTGTCTCAGTGGGGTTCAGTAACGTCAGCTGATCCCCTGCTTTGTGGATGGCAGTCTCTCCTGCTGTCACCTCATTCAAAATACAGTAGGCCTCTGCCAACACCCTCCTATTTCCTGGGCTTCAACACAGCCAGTTGTAATTCGGAAGTGCCGTCCACACGGAAAGAGACACTTGCTCCCGTGTCTCAGTGGGGTTCAGTAACTTCAGCTGATCCCCTGCTTTGTGGATGGCAGTCTCTCCTGCTGTCACCTCATTCAAAATACAGTAGGCCTCTGCCTACACCCTCCTATTTCCTGGGCTTCAACACAGCCAGTTGTAGTTCGGAAGTGCCGTCCACACGGAAAGAGACACTTGCTCCCGTGTCTCAGTGGGGTTCAGTAACGTCAGCTGATCCCCTGCTGTGTAGATGGCAAAGTCTCCTGCTGCCTACACAGTCATACCACTACTGATTTTTAACCGTGCTCCAATTAGGCCTGTGGCTCCACTGTCTCTCGTATTTCCCCTGTCCTCCAACCCCGCCAGTTACAGCTCCGAAGTGGCGTCTGCACAATCCACACTTGTTCCTGTGTTACAGGTGTTTAGTCCGGTCAGTTAATCCCCTGATGTGTGTCCGGCAATGTCGCCTGCTCTGTCCACATGTGGACAGAGCAGGCGACATTGCCGGACACACATCAGGGGATTAACTGACCGGACTGAACACCTGTAACACAGGAACAAGTGTGGATTGTGCAGACGCCACTTCGGAGCTGTAACTGGCGGGGTTGGAGGACAGGGGAAATACGAAAATCAGTGAAGCCACAGGCCTAAGTGGAGCTTGGTTCAAATTAGTAGTCTACAACCGATCTTAAAATTTCTTCAATGCAGCCTCAGCCTGCTCCGTGCTTGTCCCTGGGCTTCAACACAGCCAGTTGTTGCTCGGAAGTGCCGTCTTCACAGAGTAAAACACTAGCTCCTGTGTTTGTGGGGTTCAGTAACGTCAGCTGTTCCCCTGCTGTTTTGATGGCAATCTGTCCTGCTGCCTCCCAATTGACAGCACATCAGGCCTCAGCCTGCTAAGTGCTTGTCCTGGGCTCCAACATCGCCAGTTGCTGCTCATAACTGACTTTGGCACGGGTACTCCCTCCTGCCCAGCTTGGTTCCAGCCCTGCCTGCTGTTTCCGGGAAGTGTCAATGTCAGTTTGCCACCCCAAGTTGCCATGTTGTGTTGCGGTTGGGTTAGCCGAGGCTAGGGTGCCAGCAGTTTAGGTGCTTCCTATGTGGACTGCAGGTTCTGGTAAGAAAGGCTTGTTCCATAGTGCCAGTAGGACAAGCACCCCCTGTAGGACTGTGTGATTCGGTAACTGCGGCCAGCTTGCGGCATGCCAACTTTGCTTTTCAGGGGTAACTTCTGATACCCCTCCGTGTTCCAGCACCGTCAGCTGGTTCTCGTCAGAGCCTTTGGCCTAGGTGCCTCCATCTCGGTATCCGAGTTCCGGCAACGTCTGCTGGTCCTTGGTAGTGCTTTGTAGCACAGGTACCTCCTGCTTAGTAACCGGGTTCCAGCACCGTCAGCTGGTCCTCGGTTGTGCCATTGGCTCTTATTCCTTCTGCTGCCCCTCCGGGTGCCAGCACTGTCAGCTGGTCCTCGCTATTTCCATTTGCTCTTGCAGCTTATGCTACCCCTCCGGGTTCCTGCACCGTCAGCTGGTTCTCGGCAGAGTCTTTGGCCTAGGTGCCTCCATCTCGGTATCCGAGTTCCGGCAACGTCTGCTGGTCCTTGGTAGTGCTTTGTAGCACAGGTACCTCCTGCTTAGTAACCGGGTTCCAGCACCGTCAGCTGGTCCTTGGTTGTGCCATTGGCTCTTATTCCTTCTGCTGCCCCTCCGGGTGCCAGCACTGTCAGCTGGTCCTCGCTATTTCCATTTGCTCTTGCAGCTTATGCTACCCCTCCGGGTTCCAGCACCGTCAGCTGGTTCTCGTCAGAGCCTTTGGCCTAGGTGCCTCCATCTCGGTATCCGAGTTCCGGCAACGTCTGCTGGTCCTTGGTAGTGCTTTGTAGCACAGGTACCTCCTGCTTAGTAACCGGGTTCCAGCACCGTCAGCTGGTCCTTGGTTGTGCCATTGGCTCTTATTCCTTCTGCTGCCCCTCCGGGTGCCAGCACTGTCAGCTGGTCCTCGCTATTTCCATTTGCTCTTGCAGCTTATGCTACCCCTCCGGGTTCCAGCACCGTCAGCTGGTTCTCGTCAGAGCCTTTGGCCTAGGTGCCTCCATCTCGGTATCCGAGTTCCGGCAACGTCTGCTGGTCCTTGGTAGTGCTTTGTAGCACAGGTACCTCCTGCTTAGTAACCGGGTTCCAGCACCGTCAGCTGGTCCTTGGTTGTGCCATTGGCTCTTATTCCTTCTGCTGCCCCTCCGGGTGCCAGCACTGTCAGCTGGTCCTCGCTATTTCCATTTGCTCTTGCAGCTTATGCTACCCCTCCGGGTTCCAGCACCGTCAGCTGGTTCTCGTCAGAGCCTTTGGCCTAGGTGCCTCCATCTCGGTATCCGAGTTCCGGCAACGTCTGCTGGTCCTTGGTAGTGCTTTGTAGCACAGGTACCTCCTGCTTAGTAACCGGGTTCCAGCACCGTCAGCTGGTCCTCGGTAGTGCCATTGGCTCTTGTTCCTTCTGCTGCCCCTCCCGGTGCCAGTACCGTCAGCTGGTTCAAGAGGACAAAGAACAGGAAGACAACCACCAAGATGCAGAACAACAAGAGAGAGAAGACCAAGAAGCATAAAAAAAACAAAGCAGAAGAACATTAAGCATAAGACTAATACTCTGAGCAAATGATATTATCTTATTTATAAGCAGAAGAAGACTAAGCAGTGTATGGGGGTGAGTCCGTTCCTCCTCGTGGTGCCCCTGGAAAAGGCCTGCTGCTGCAGGCCAAACTGAACGCGGACAAATCCTGTTGTAAATCTTTTGTGACAGGCAGAACGGAAGGTGTAAACTTCTAACTTTTCCAGATAACAACTACAGGAATGCCTGACACAAACAAGAATATGATGAAGAAGAATAGGAAGAAGATGAAGAAGTTGAATATGTAGAATAATAATTGTTGAATAAGAAGAATATGAAGAATGTAAGAAAAGGAAGAAGAAGAAGAAGAATGTAAAAAAAGGAAGTAGAAGAATTTAAAAAAGGAAGAAGAAGAAGAATGTAAAAAAAGGAATAAGAAGAAGAATGTAAAAAAAGGAAGAAGAAGAATGTAAAAAAAGGAAGTAGAAGAATGTAAAAAAAGGAGGAAGAAGAAGAAGAAGAATGTAAAAAAAGGAATAAGAAGAAGAAGAAGGTAAAAAAAAGGAAGAAGAATAAGAAAGAAGAAGAAAGAAGAAGAAGACATACATGTCTGGCAAAATATAAATGAGGCTAACATAGTCAATATCTTTGTAACTCCTAACATCTTTAAAAAAAAAGTTTAATTCCTGCTATTCCATTTGATTGGGCTAAACCTCTATGGCTTTAATGTCTCCTCCACCTCCCACAATACATTCTACATTATTCTTAGTTGTTTTTCTTCATGTAGAATTAACCTACAAGGAAAGAAAGGTTTTTTTTTAATTCCGATATTTTGGCCCCATTGACTTGCATTGGTTCCCGGTATCGGAATCGGCGATACCGATACTTTTTTTTAAGATCGGCCGATCCATTCCGATCCGATATTTTCAAGTATCGGCTGGTATCGCTCAACTCTAGCTATGAATGCTTTCTCAGTCATCTATTTTTATTAAAAAAAAAGTTACATTTGTAGAGTGGAAGATACAGAGGTATGCATCTGTGCTATACAAAATGGTAGGCATATCTCTAAACAAAACTAAACTTTTTTTGTTATCGAATAGTGTTGAGCGATACCATCCGATACCCTAAAATATCGGATCGGATGGTATCGGCCCGATACGAAAAAAGTATCGGGTATCGCCGATTCCGATACCGGAAGTCCCATTCAAGTCTATGGGACTTCCGGTATCGGAATAAGAAAAACCCTTTTCTCTCCTTTTACAGCCTCTCGGGGGGGTGTACGGACCTTCCGGGGGTCTGTGCCAACTGCCCGGGGGTCTGTGCAGACTGCCGGTGGTCTGTGCCGGCCTGCCGATGGTCTGTACCGACTGTCCGGGTGTCTGTGCAGGCTGCGGGGGGCTGTGCCGGCCTGCCGGTGGTCTGTACCGACTGTCCGGGTGTCTGTGCAGGCTGCGGGGGGGGCTGTGCCGGCCTGCCGGTGGTCTGTACCGACTGTCCGGGTGTCTGTGCAGGCTGCAGGGGGCTGTGCCGGCCTGCCGGTGGTCTGTACTGACTGCCCAGGGGTCTGTGCGGACTGCCGGGGGGCTGTGCCGGCCTGCCGGGGGTCTGCACCGGCCTGCCGGGGGGCTGTACCGGCCTGCCGGGGGGCTGTGCCGGCCTGCCGGTGGTCTGTACCGACTGTCCGGGTGTCTGTGCAGGCTGCAGGGGGCTGTGCCGGCCTGCCGGTGGTCTGTACTGACTGCCCAGGGGTCTGTGCGGACTGCCGGGGGGCTGTGCCGGCCTGCCGGGGGTCTGCACCGGCCTGCCGGGGGCTGTACCGGCCTGCCGGGGGGCTGTGCCGGCCTGCCGGTTGTCTATATCGACTGTCCGGGGGTCTGAGCAGGCTGCGGGGGTCTGTGCAGGATTGTCCGATGGGACTACAAGTCCCATAGGGCAATGCCTGCTACCATGACGGTGATTGACTCATTAGCCAATGATGGGACAGTAGTAGTCCAATCATTCGGCCTATGTGTTGAATGTAAAAAAAAAAAAAATACATACTGCATACATGCATGCAACATGCATACTACATATATACCACATATATACTACATGCATACAACATACATATATACTACATGCAACAAACATACTACATGCATGCAGCATACATACATACTACATATATACCACATGCATGCAACATGCAAACTACATATATACCACATATATACTACATGCATACTACATATATACCACATGCATGCAACATACATATATACAACATATATACTACATGCATGCAACATACATATATACTACATGCAACATGCATACTACATATATACTACATGCATGCAACATACACGCATACTACATATATACTACATGCATGCAACATGCATACTACATATATACCACATGCATGCAACATACATACATACAACATATATACTACATGCATGCAACATGCACACTACATATATACCACATATATACTACATGCATGCAACATACATATATACTACATGCAACATGCATACTACATATATACTACATGCATGCAACATACATACTACATATATATACCACATGCATGCAACATGCATACTATATATACCACATATATACTACATGCATGCAACATACATATATACTACATATATACTACATGCATTCAACATATATATAATACATATATACTACATGCAACATACTACATACATACTACATATATACCACATGCATGCAACATGCATACTACATATATACTACATATATACTACATATATACTACATGCATGCAACATACATATATACTACATGCAACATGCATACTACATATATACTACATGCATGCAACATACATACTACATATATACCACATGAATGCAACATGCATACTATATATACCACATATATACTACATGCATGCAACATACATATATACTACATATATACTACATGCATACAACATATATATATATAATACATATATACTACATGCAACATACATACTACATACATACTACATATATACCACATGCATGCAACATGCATACTACATATATACTACATGCATGCAACATACATATATACTACATGCATGCAACATACATACCACATGCATGCAACATGCATACTACATATATACTACATGCATGCAACATACATATATACTACATACAATACATTCATACAATACATACATATAGAAATACAGTACATATAACATAGAGTACATACTCACCATCACTTGTCACTTTGATCTCCGAAGCCATTGTCATTTTTGTAATAAATATTAAAATAACAAACAAAAAATATACTCCCTGATCCGCAGAAATCCACGAGTGTCCCACGACGATCTTGCGTGGAGAACTGCAGCATCAGCTGATGCTACCGTTCTCTACGGGCCCCAGGAAAGCAGTGTCGGGAGGTAGGTATCCTTCCGCCCTGTATTCCTCCGCCAGTGTAAAAAAAAAAAAGTCCCTAGTCTCACTTTATGGCAAAAGCTGCATGGGAAATTTCTCACACAGCAATGCCATAAAAAGAGGCTAGGGACTTTTTTTTTTTCTTTACAGTGGCGGAGGAATACAGGGCGGAAGGATACCTACCTCCCGACACTGGTTTCCTGGAGCCCGTAGAGAACGGTAGCATCAGCTGATGCTGCTGTTCTCCACGCAAGATTGTTGTGGGACACCCATGGACTTCTGCGGATCAGGGGTGAGTATATTGGTGCTTTTTATTTTAATATTTATTCCATAGATGACAATGGCTTCGAGGATCAAAGTGACAAGTGATGGTGAGTATGTACTCTATATTAAATGTACTGTATGTCTACACTCACTGGCCACTTTATTAGGTACACCTGTCCAACTGTGTGTTAAGACTTAATTTCTAATCAGCCAATCACATGGCGGCAACTCAGTGCATTTAGGCATGTAGACATGGTCAAGACAATCTCCTGCAGTTCAAACCGAGCATCAGTATGGGGAAGAAAGGTGATTTGAGTGCCTTTGAACGTGGCATGATTGTTGGTGCCAGAAGGGCTGGTCTGAGAATTTCAGAAACTGCTGATCTACTGGGATTTTCACGCACAACCATCTCTAGGGTTTACAGAGAATGGTCCGAAAAAGAAAAAAAAACCAGTGAGCGGCAGTTCTGTGGCCGGAAATGCCTTGTTGATGCCAGAGGTCAGAGGAGAATGGGCAGACTGGTTCGAGCTGATAGAAAGGCAACAGTGACTCAAATTGCCACCCGTTACAACCAAGGTAGGCAGAAGAGCATCTCTGAACGCACAGTGCGTCGAACTTTGAGGCAGATGGGCTACAGCAGCAGAAGACCACACTGGGTACCACTCCTCTCAGCTAAGAACAGGAAACTGAGGCTACAATTTGCACAAGCTCATCGAAATTGGACAGTAGAAGATTGGAAAAACGTTGCCTGGTCTGATGAGTCTCGATTTCTGCTGCGACATTCGGATGGTAGGGTCAGAATTTGGCGTAAACAACATGAAAGCATGGATCCATCCTGCCTTGTATCAACGGTTCAGGCTGGTGGTGGTGGTGTCATGGTGTGGGGAATTTTTTCTTGGCACTCTTTGGGCCCCTTGGTACCAATTGAGCATCGTTGCAACGCCACAGCCTACCTGAGTATTGTTGCTGACCATGTCCATCCCTTTATGACCACAATGTACCCAACATCTGATGGCTACTTTCAGCAGGATAATGCGCCATGTCATAAAGCTCGAATCATCTCAGATTGGTTTCTTGAACATGACAATGAGTTCACTGTACTCAAATGGCCTCCTCAGTCACCAGATCTCAATCCAATAGAGCATCTTTGGGATGAGGTGGAACGGGAGATTCGCATCAGGGATGTGCAGCCGACAAATCTGCGCCAACTGTGTGATGCCATCATGTCAATATGGTCCAAAATCTCTGAGGAATGCTTCCAGCACCTTGTTGAATCTCTGCCACGAAGAATTGAGGCAGTTCTGAAGGCAAAAGGGGGTCCAACCCCTTACTAGCATGGTGTACCTAATAAAGTGGCCAGTGAGTGTATATGTATGTATTGTATGAATGTAGTATATATGTATGTTGCATGCATGTAGTATATATGTAGTATGCATGTTGCATGCATGTGGTATATATGTAGTATGTATGTTGCATGCATGTAGTATATATGCATGTTGCATGCATGTGGTATATATGTAGTATGTATGTAGTATGTATGTTGCATGTAGAATATATGTATTATATATATGTTGCATGCATGTAGTATATATGTGGTATATATGTAGTATATATGTATGTTGCATGCATGTAGTATATATGTGGTATATATATAGTATGCATGTTGCATGCATGTGGTATATATGTAGTATGTATGTTGCATGCATGTAGTATGCATGTTGCATGTAGTATATGTATGTTGCATGCATGTGGTATATATGTAGTATGCATGTTGCATGCATGTAGTATATATGTTGTATGTATGTATGTTGCATGCATGTAGTATATATGTGGTATATATGTAGTATGCATGTTGCATGCATGTAGTATATATGTATGTTGCATGCATGTAGTATATATGTAGTATGCATGTTGCATGTAGTATATATGTATGTTGCATGCATGTAGTATATATGTGGTATATATGTAGTATGCATGTTGCATGCATGTAGTATATATGTTGTATGTATGTTGCATGCATGTAATATATATGTGGTATATATGTAGCATGCATGTTGCATGCATGTAGTATATATGTATGTTGCATGCATGTAGTATATATGTGGTATATATGTAGTATGCATGCAGTATATATGTTGTATGTATGTTGCATGCATGTAGTATATATGTGGTATATATGTAGTATGCATGTTGCATGCATGTAGTATATATGTATGTTGCATGCATATGGTATATATGTAATATGCATGTAGTATATATGTGGTATATAAGTAGTTTGCATGTTGCATGCATGTGGTATATATGTAGTATGTATGTATGTTGCATGCATGTAGTATGCATGTTGCATGTAGTATATATGTATGTTGCATGCATGTAGTATTTATGTTGCATGTAGTATATTTGTATGTTGCATGCATGTAGTATATATGTGGTATATATGTAGTATGCATTTTGCATGCATGTGGTATATATGTAGTATGCATGTTGCATGCATGTGGTATATATGTAGTATGTATGTATTTATGTTGCATGCATGTATAGAATCATAGAATCATAGAATCGTAGAGTTGGAAGGGACCTCCTGGGCCATCTGGTCCAACCCCCTGCTCAAAGCAGGATTCGCTAAATCATCCCAGTCAGATGTCTGTCCAGCCTCTGTTTGAAGACTTCCATTGAAGGAGAACTCACCACTTCTCGTAGCAGCCTGTTCCACTCATTGATCACTCTAACTGTCAAAAAGTTTTTTCTAATATCTAATCTGTGTCTCCTCCCATTCAGTTTCATCCCATTGCTTCTAGTCTTTCCTTGTGCAAATGAGAATAAAGTTGATCCTTCTACAATGTGACAGCCCTTTAGATATTTGTAGACAGCAATTAAGTCTCCTCTCAGTCTTCTCTTTTGCAAACTAAACATTCCCAAATCCTGCAACCTTTCCTCATAAGACAGGGTTTGCAGACCGGTCACCATTCTGGTCGCTCTTTTCTGAACTTGCTCCAGTTTGTTGATGTCTTTTTTAAAATGTGGTGCCCAAAACTGGACACAATATTCCAGATGAGGTCTGACCAAAGAGGAGTAGAGTAGTATGTATGCAACATGTATGTAGTATGTATGTAGCATGTAGTATGTATTTTTTTTTTTTACATTCAACACATAGGCCGGATGATGGGACTACTATTGTCCCATCATTGGCTAATGTGTCAATCACCGTCATGGTAGCAGGCATCGCCCGATGGGACTTGTAGTCCCATCGGATGATCCTGCACAGACCCCCGCAGCCTGCTCAGACCCCCGGACAGTCGGTATAGACCACCGGCAGGCCAGCACAGCCCCCAGGCAGGCCAGTACAGACCCCCGGCAGGCCGGTCAGACCCCCGGACAGTCGGTACAGACCACCGGCAGGCTGGCACAGCCCCACGGCAGGCCGGTACAGACTCACGGCAGTCCGCACAGACCCCCAGGCAGTCGGCTCAAACCACCGGCAGGCCGGCACAGCCCCCTGGAAGGCCGGTACAGACCCCCGGGCAGTCGGCACAGACCCCCGGACAGTCGGCACAACCCCCCGGTATATGTGGTATATATGTAGTATGCATGCATGTAGTATATATGTGGTATATATGTAATATGCATGTTGCATGCATGTGGTATATATGCAGTATGTATGTATGTATGTTGCATGCATGTAGTATATATGTTGCATGTATGTAGTATGTATGTAGCATGTAGTATGTAATTTTTTTTTTCTTACATTCAACACATAGGCCGGATGATGGGACTACTACTGTCCCATCATAGGCTAATGTGTCAATCACCGTCATGGTACCAGGCATCGCCCGATGGGACTAGTAGTCCCATCGGACGATGCCTGCACAGACCCCCGCAGCCTGCACAGACCCCCAGACAGTCGGCACAGCCCCCCGGCAGGCCAGCACAGCCCCCCGGCAGGCCGGTACAGACCCCCGGGCAGTCGGCACAGACCCCCGGGCAGACGGCACAGACCCCCGGACAGTCGGCACAGCCCCCCGGCAGGCCGGCACAGCCCCCGGCAGGCCGGTACAGACCCCCGGCAGTCCGCTCAGACCCCCGGACAGTCGGTACAGACCACCGGCAGGCCGGCACAGCCCCCCGGCAGGCCGGTACAGACCCCCGCAGCCTGCACAGACCCCCGGACAGTCGGTACAGACCACCGGCAGGCCGGCACAGCCCCCCGGCAGGCCGGTACAGACCCCCGCAGCCTGCACAGACCCCCGGACAGTCGGTACAGACCACCGGCAGGCCGGCACAGCCCCCCCGGCAGGCCGGTACAGACCCCCGGCAGTCCGCTTAGACCCCCGGACAGTCGGTACAGACCACCGGCAGGCCGGCACAGCCCCCCGGCAGGCCGGTACAGACCCCCGCAGCCTGCACAGACCCCCGGACAGTCGGTACAGACCACCCGCAGGCCGGCACAGCCCCCCGGCAGGCCGGTACAGACCCCCGCAGCCTGCACAGACCCCCGGACAGTCGGTACAGACCACCGGCAGGCCGGCACAGCCCCCCCGGCAGGCCGGTACAGACCCCCGGCAGTCCGCTTAGACCCCCGGACAGTCGGTACAGACCACCGGCAGGCCGGCACAGCCCCCCGGCAGGCCGGTACAGACCCCCGCAGCCTGCACAGACCCCCGGACAGTCGGTACAGACCACCGGCAGGCCGGCACAGCCCCCCGGCAGGCCGGTACAGACCCCCGCAGCCTGCACAGACCCCCGGACAGTCGGTACAGACCACCGGCAGGCCGGCACAGCCCCCCGGCAGGCTGGTACAGACCCCCGGCAGTCCGCTCAGACCCCCGGACAGTCGGTACAGACCACCGGCAGGCCGGCACAGCCCCCCGGCAGGCCGGTACAGACCCCCGCAGTCTGCACAGACCCCCGGACAGTCGGTACAGACCACCGGCAGGCCACCACAGCCCCCCGGCAGGCCGGTACAGACCCCCTGCAGTCCGCTCAGACCCCCGGACAGTCGGTACAGACCACCGGCAGGCCGGCACAGCCCCCCGGCAGGCCGGTACAGACCCCCGGGCAGTCGACACAGACCCCCGGACAGTCGGCACAGCCCCCCGGTATATGTGGTATATATGTAGTATGCATGTTGCATGCATGTAGTATATATGTGGTATATATGTAGTATGCATGTTGCATGCATGTGGTATATATGCAGTATGTATGTATGTTGCATGCATGTAGTATATATGTTGCATGTATGTAGTATGTATGTAGCATGTAGTACGTATGTAGTATGCATTTTTTTTCTTACATTCAACACATAGGCTGATGATGGGACTACTACTGTCCCATCATTGGCTAATGTGTCAATCACCGTCATGGTAGCAGGCATCGCCTGATGGGACTTGTAGTCCCATCGGACGATGCCTGCACAGACCCCCGCAGCCTGCACAGACCCCCGGACAGTCGGCACAGCCCCCCGGCAGGCCAGTACAGCCCCCCCCCGGCAGGCCGGTACAGACCCCCGGTAGTCCGCACAGACCCCCGGGCAGTCGGCACAGACCCCCGGACAGTCGGCACAGCCCCCCGGCAGGCCGGCACAGCCCCCCGGCAGGTCGGTACAGACCCCCGGCAGTCCGCTCAGACCCCCGGACAGTCGGCACAGACCCCCGGCAGGCCAGCACAGCCCCCCGGCAGGCCAGTACAGACCCCCGGCAGTCCGCACAGACCCCCGGACAGTCGGCACAGACCCCCGGCAGGCCGGTACAGACCCCCGGCAGTCCGCTCAGACCCCCGGACAGTCGGTACAGACCACCGGCAGGTCGGCACAGCCCCCCGGCAGGCCAGTACAGACCCCCGCAGCCTGCACAGACCCCCGGACAGTCGGTACAGACCACCGGCAGGCCGGCACAGCCCCCCGGCAGGCCGGTACAGACCCCCGCAGCCTGCACAGACCCCCGGACAGTCGGTACAGACCCCCGGACAGTCGGCACAGCCCCCCGGTATATGTGGTATATATGTAGTATGCATGTTGCATGCATGTAGTATATATGTGGTATGTATGTAGTATGCATGTTGCATGCATGTAGTATATATGTTGCATGTATGTAGCATGTATGTAGTATGTATGTAGCATGTAGTATGTATTTTTTTTTTTTTCTTACATTCAACACATAGGCCGGATGATGGGACTACTACTGTCCCATCATTGGCTAATGTGTCAATCACCGTCATGGTAGCAGGCATCGCCCGATGGGACTTGTCCCATCGGACGATGCCTGCACAGACCCCCCGCAGCCTGCACAGACCCCCGGACAGTCGGCACAGCCCCCCGGCAGGCCAGCACAGCCCCCCGGCAGGCCAGTACAGACCCCCGGCAGTCCGCACAGACCCCCGGGCAGTCGGCACAGACCCCCGGACAGTCGGCACAGACCCCCGGCAGGCCGGTACAGACCACCGGCAGTCCGCTCAGACCCCCGGACAGTCGGTACAGACCACCGGCAGGCCGGCACAGCCCCCCGGCAGGCCAGTACAGACCCCCGCAGCCTGCACAGACCCCCGGACAGTCGGTACAGACCACCGGCAGGCCGGTACAGACCCCCGGACAGTCGGCACAGACCCCCGGTATATGTGGTATATATGTAGCATGCATGTTGCATGCATGTAGTATATATGTGGTATATATGTAGTATGCATGTTGCATGCATGTGGTATATATGCAGTATGTATGTTGCATGTACAGTGGGGAAAAAAAGTATTTAGTCAGTCAGCAATAGTGCAAGTTCCACCACTTAAAAAGATGAGAGGCGTCTGTAATTTACATCATAGGTAGACCTCAACTATGGGAGACAAACTGAGAAAAAAAAATCCAGAAAATCACATTGTCTGTTTTTTTTTCATTTCATTTGCATATTATGGTGGAAAATAAGTATTTGGTCAGAAACAAGCAATTAAGATTTCTGGCTCTCACAGACCTGTAACTTCTTCTTTAAGAGTCTCCTCTTTGCTCCACTCATTACCTGTAGTAATGGCACCTGTTTAAACTTGTTATCAGTATAAAAAGACACCTGTGCACACCCTCAAACAGTCTGACTCCAAACTCCACTATGGTGAAGACCAAAGAGCTGTCAAAGGACACCAGAAACAAAATTGTAGCCCTGCACCAGGCTGGGAAGACTGAATCTGCAATAGCCAACCAGCTTGGAGTGAAGAAATCAACTGTGGGAGCAATAATTAGAAAATGGAAGACATACAAGACCACTGATAATCTCCCTCGATCTGGTGCTTCACGCAAAATCCCACCCCGTGGGGTCAGAATGATCACAAGAACGGTGAGCAAAAATCCCAGAACCACGCGGGGGGACCTAGTGAATGAACTGCACAGAGCTGGGACCAATGTAACAAGGCCTACCATAAGTAGCACACTACGCCACCATGGACTCAGATCCTGCAGTGCCAGACGTGTCCCACTGCTTAAGCCTGTACATGTCCGGGGCCGTCTGAAGTTTGCTAGAGAGCATTTGGATGATCCAGAGGAGTTTTGGGAGAATGTCCTATGGTCTGATGAAACCAAACTGGAACTGTTTGGTAGAAACACAACTTGTCGTGTTTGGAGGTAAAAGAATACTGAGTTGCATCCATCAAACACCATACCTACTGTAAAGCATGGTGGTGGAAACATCATGCTTTGGGGCTGTTTCTCTGCAAAGGCGCCAGGACGACTGATCCGGGTACATGAAAGAATGAATGGGGCCATGTATCGTGAGATTTTGAGTGCAAACCTCCTTCCATCAGCAAGGGCATTGAAGATGAAACGTGGCTGGGTCTTTCAACATGACAATGATCCAAAGCACACCGCCAGGGCAATGAAGGAGTGGCTTCGTAAGAAGCATTTCAAGGTCCTGGAGTGGCCTAGCCAGTCTCCAGATCTCAACCCTATAGAAAACCTTTGGAGGGAGTTGAAAGTCCGTGTTGCCAAGCGAAAAGCCAAAAACATCACTGCTCTAGAGGAGATCTGCATGGAGGAATGGGCCAACATACCAACAACAGTGTGTGGCAACCTTGTGAAGACTTACAGAAAACGTTTGACCTCTGTCATTGCCAACAAAGGATATATCACAAAGTATTGAGATGAAATTTTGTTTCTGACCAAATACTTATTTTCCACCATAATATGCAAATAAAATGAAAAAAAAAACAGACAATGTGATTTTCTGGATTTTTTTTTCTCAGTTTGTCTCCCATAGTTGAGGTCTACCTATGATGTAAATTACAGACGCCTCTCATCTTTTTAAGTGGTGGAACTTGCACTATTGCTGACTGACTAAATACTTTTTTCCCCACTGTATGTAGCATGTATGTAGTATGTATGTAGCATGTAGTATGTATGTAGTATGTATGTAGCATGTAGTATGTATGTAGTATGTATGTAGCATGTAGTATGTATTTTTTTTTTTTACATTCAACACATAGGCCGGATGATGGGACTACTACTGTCCCATCATTGGCTATTGTGTCAATCACCGTCATGGTAGCAGGCATCGCCCGATGGGACTTGTAGTCCCATCGGACGATGCCTGCACAGACCCCCACAACCTGCACAGACCCCCGGACAGTCGGCACAGCCCCCCGGCAGGCCGGTACAGACCCCCGCAGCCTGCAAAGACCCCCGGACAGTCGGTACAGACTACCGGCAGGCCGGCACAGCCCCCCGGGCAGTCGGCACAGACCCCCGGACAGTCGGCACAGCCCCCCGGCAGGCCGGTACAGACCCCCGGCAGTCCGCTCAGACCCCCGGACAGTCGGTACAGACCACCGGCAGGCCGGCACAGCCCCCCGGCAGGCCGGTACAGACCCCCGCATCCTGCACAGACCCCCGGACAGTCGGTACAGACCCCCGGTCAGTCGGCACAGCCCCCCGGTATATGTGGTATATATGTAGTATGCATGTTGCATGCATGTAATATATATGTGGTATATATGTAGTATGCATGTTGCATGCATGTGGTATATATGCAGTATGTATGTATGTTGCATGTATGTAGTATGTATGTAGCATGTAGTATGTATGTAGTATGTATGTAGCATGTATGTAGCATGCATGTAGTATGTATGTAGCATGTAGTATGTATGTAGTATGTATTTTTTTTTTTTACATTCAACACATAGGCCGGATGATGGGACTACTACTGTGCCATCATTGGCTAATGTGTCAACCACCGTCATGGTAGCAGGCATCGCCCGATGGGACTTATAGTCCCATCGGACAATCCTGCACAGACCCCCGCAGCCTGCACAGACCCCCGGACAGTCGGCACAGCCCCCCGGCAGGCCGGTAGAGACCCACGGCAGTCCGCACAGACCCCCGGGCAGTCAGCACAGACCCCCGGGCAGTCGGCACAGACCACCGGTAGGCCAGCACAGCCCCCCGGAAGGCCGGTACAGACCCCCGGAAGGCCGGTACAGACCCCCGGGCAGTCGGCACAGACCACCGGGAGGCCGGTATGGACCCCCGGCAGTCCGCACAGACCCCCGGGCAGTCGGCACAGACCCCCGGGCAGGCCGGTACAGAACCCCGGGCAGTAGGCATAGACCCCCCGGAAGGCCCGAACTGACGGCGCATCATGATGCGCACAGACCGCGCATCATGATGACGTCATTTCGGCAGCCAATCAGAGCCACAGCAGTGGCTCTTTGCATTATGGGAACTTCCGATTCCGATATCCGATATTGAAAAAATATCGGTACTCGGTATCGGAATTCCGATACAGCAAATATCAGCCGATACCCGATATTTGCAGTATCGGAATGCTCAACACTATTATCGAATCGTAATTTCTGTGCTCCTTCATTCATTAGAAGTTGCCAAGGAATGATTTTTCAGAGTCCAAGTATTACAAATGATGATGTTTTAATGGATGAAAAACATTGCATTTTGGCATAGTTTGCATGCCTCCTTTAGGTTTTCATGTGCTCTGTTTTGTTATTGTGAAAAGCACAACACCACATGCACCCAATAGCCAAGGTAGAAGGTTTTTTGTCCACAGATATTTTGAGTGTCAGAAAGTATATATTCAGTGGTAAATACTGTGATATATATGCCTGCTAATATACAGATGTGCTAAAAAATTTACATACCCAGACAGAATTTTTTCTTTCTTGGCCTTTTTTCAGAGAATATGAATAATAAAACCAATACTTTTTCTCCACTCATGGTTAGTGGTTGGGTGAAGCCATTTATTGTTAAACTACTGTGTTTCTTCTTTTTAAATCATAATGACAACCCAAAACATCCAAATGACCCTGATCAAATGTTTAAATACCCTGGTGATTTTGGCCTGATAACATGCACAGAAGTTGAGACAAATGGGTTTGTATGGCTGCTAAAGGTAACATCCTCACCTGTGACCTGTTTGCTTGTAATCAGTATGTGTGCATAAAAGTTGAGTGAGTTTCTGGGATCTAAACAGACTCTGGCATCTGTCATCCAGCCACAGATGTTTCTAGATTGTGAATCCTGGGGAAAGCGAAAGAATTGTCAATGTGTCATGATCCAGGACGGGGTTTTGCTTTGGCCCGCCCTGGTCAGACAGGGGGTTATTTGTTTCTGCCTCTCTCTGGCAGAGGGTGGCTATTTAATGCTCACTGGACCTAGGTCCGGTGTCAATTATACTCCTGCCCTCGGCTGAGTTAGTTGACCTCTTGTGTATGTGTGCCTTGCGCCTGATAATTTGTTGCTTGTTTGGTTTTGATACGGTTCTGTCCCTGTTACGAGTTCTGCCTGTCCCTCTTGTACCGCACCGCCCTCTCGTATATGACTCTCTGTTTGTGACTTGACTATTCTCTTTTCATCCTTTTTGTACCACACCGCCCTCTCGTGTATGACCTCTGCTTGTCTGACCTAAGTTTTCCTCTCCTCTACTACAGTATTCCTGCAGTAGGTACATTACATCATCTGCAGTAGTAGGACGCTAGGCCCCACCCCCTGCAGTCACATGATTATAGGTCCTGGTACGCCTTACTTTTTTCCGTGCCTCAGGTCCTGTCTGCTTAAACCTTCACTACTGCATTGGGCCCCGTGCTCTCCCTCAGTGTGGGTAAGTCACCCTGCTCAGCCGTGGCAGTTGCCGACGCTGACAGGATCCTGACATTATAACTGACTGCTACCATTTTTTTTTCTCTGCTCCCCTTCTCCTGTGTGTGTGATGGATCCTATGCATGCTCTTTCTGAGCAGGTAAAGCACCTGACTCAGATGTCTCAGAGACTCCTGGGGGAACAACTAGCCCTGACTCAGTCTCAGGAGCTGATCGCTGACACTGTGCAGGGGGTTTTATCATCTGGGGCTCGGGAGGTTACAATAATTTCCCCTGAATCTCCGGTTAAGTTACCGGATGCTTTTTCTGGAGATAGAAGGGAATTCAAAGTGCTCAAGGAGGGCTGTAAGCTTTTTTTTTTTCATTGAGACCACACTCTTCGGGGGATGAAAGTCAGAGAGTAGGGGTCATTATGTCTCTGTTAAGGAGAGCTCCCCAGGCTTGGGCTTTCTCCCTTCCTAGCACTGCCCCTGAGCGTATGACTGTGGATGCATTTTTTGAGGCCTTGGGGCATATTTATGATGAGCCTGATCGGATGCGTATGACTGAGGACAGGGTGATGAGTGTGTGTTAGGGGAAGCACTCAGTCAAGTGGTTCTGCTCAGAGTTCAGACACTGGGCTGCTGAGGTCTGCTGGAATGATGCCGTCCTCCAGGGTTTGTTCCGTAGAGGCCTGTCTGAGCATCTAAAAGATGCCTTTGCTCTCCACCCTCCGCCTGGCTCCCTGGAGGAGGCTATGACACAAGCCGTCCGAATGGATCGCAGGCTATGGGCCAGGGGAGTGATGCAGGTTGAAACCCCATTATTTTCTCAAGGAAGGGGAGCCAGTCTTACATTGGAAACCATGGAGATGGGAACCATCGACTTCAAGGAGAAAGGAAAGAGACAATGGCGCTTGGGAAAGTGCTGTTTTTTTCTGTGGGGATTCCGGACATTGAAAAAAGGATTGCCCTTCTTGTCCACCAATCTGCAAGCGACTGAGCCCGGGTGATTGTCGTGGAGGTCACCCAGGCTCTCCGGTACCCTTTTCACCATTTTCTAAAATGTTGTTACAAGTGGAACTTTGTTGTGGGAGTGTCTCCACAACCACTTCTGCTTTCGTGGATTGTGGATCGTCGTTGAACTTTGTTGACTCTGACTTGGTGTCCAGGTGTAAGATAGGGACAGTTAGGTTGGGGACTCCTATTCATGTTGTTGCCATTGACAAAACATCACTGGCTAAGAATATGTCATATTTCATACAGAAGAGTTTCTCCTTAAAGTGAGTTCCTTGCACCAGGAACATATTTCATGTTTTGTTATGGACAACCTGCCTGCGGGACTGGTGTTGGAGTTCCCCTGGTTACAATTACATAATCCTGTGATTAATTGGGAATCTCGGGACATTGTTAAATGGGGTCCCTATTGCTCTGAAAAATGTCTTGTTACTGTGTCTGTGTCGTCCGTGGGTCTGGAAGGTATTCCGGAGTACCTAAAAGACTATACGGACGTTTTCTCCGAAAAGGAGGCTGAGATTTTACCACCACACTGCCCATTTGATTGTGTCATTGACCTGGTTCCAGGTGCTAAATTGCCCAAGGCCCGCTTGTATAACCTTTCAGGTCCAGAACGGGCTGCGATGAAGGAATACATTTCCGAGAGTCTCCGTAAGGGACACATTCGTCCTTCTGTTTCTCCCGTGGCGGCAGGGTTCTTTTTCGTAATGAAAAAAGACGGTGGTTTACCCCCATGCCTCAATTTTCGTGAGTTAAATAAGATAACTGTGAGAAATACGTATCCCCTCCCACTTATTCCTGATTTATACAACCAGTTGTCCGGAGCTAAGTGGTTTTCGAAATTAGATCTACGAGGAGCGTATAACCTTATCCGAGTCCAGGAAGGAGATGAGTGGAAAACTGCTTTTCTCAATACTGAAGGGTTGTTTGAAAATTTGGTCATGCCTTTCGGTCTGACCAAAGCTCCAGCGGTTTTCCAAAATTTCATACATCACGTGTTCTCTGATTTTATTGGACATTTTATGGTGGTGTATTTGGATGACATATTGATCTACTCTCCTGATAAAAAGGCTCACATTGGTCATATTCAGGCAGCTCTCCAAAGGCTTCGGGAGAACTGTCTCTTTGCTAAACTAGAGAAATGTTTATTTTTTGTTCAGGAACTGTCTTTTCTGGGGTTCATTGTGTCTGCTGAAGAGTATCGCATGGATCCTAATAAGGTGCAGGCCATTGTCGAGGGGGTTCAACCTTGTGATTTGAAGGCTCTGCAGCATTTCCTAGGATTCGCCAATTATTATCGTAAATTTATAAGGGGGTTCTCACAGGTGGTTAAACCCCTCACACACATGACTCAAAAGGGGGCCGATATCAAGAATTGGTCAGCCGCAGCGATAGCGGCGTTTCAGTTTTTAAAAAAATGTTTCATGTCTGCTCCGGTTCTTATTCAACTGGACCCATCTGAACCATTTATGGTTGAGGTGAATGCTTCAGAGGTGGGGGTGGAGGCGGTATTGTCTCAGGGACCTGCCACTTTAACCAATTTGAGACCTTGCGCCTTTTTCTCGAAGAAATTCTCCCCTGCGGAGAGAAACTATGATGTTGGGAATCGAGAACTTCTGGCCGTAAAGTTGGCCTTTGAAGAATGGAGGCATTTTTTGGACGCTTTTTTGGGGCTGTTCATCCTATAACTGTAATTACGGACCACAAAAAACTAGCTTACATTGAGTCAGCTAAAAGGTTGACTCCCAGACAGGCTAGATGGTCACTTTTTTTTCCCGATTCAACTACTCGATCACTTTTCGGCCAGGATCCAAAAATGTCAGAGCTGATGCCTTGTCACGCAGTCTAGATCCGGTGTCCCCCCCGAACCTCCATCCTTCATTCTTCAGCCTGGGGTGGTGGTGGCAGGTGTTTGTAATATGTTGGAACGGGAGATTCGGGAAGCCCAGTCTCTTGCACCTCCGGCTAAGCCGGTGGATAAACTTTTTGTGCCAGCTCAGTTTCGTCTTAAGGTCCTCCGGGAGTTCCATGACTCAGTTCTGGGTGGACATCCACGGATTTCAGCTACCCGGAAGGCCATTGATAGAGTATTCTGGTGGTCTTCTTTAGCAGCTGATGCTGGGGAAAATGTGCCTGCATGTGATGTTTGTGCTCGTCAAAAACACCCCATAACCGGCCGGCCGGGGAATTGGTACCACTGCCAATTCCTGAGGGACCATGGACTCATTTGTCCATGGATTTCATCACCAACCTTCCCCCCTCCAAGGGTAATACCGTCGTTTGGGTTGTGGTGGACAGGTTTAGTAAGCAGGCACATTTTGTACCTTTTGGAGGGCTTTTAGTAAGAGGTTGGGTATTGGTCTATCCTTTTCATCCGCTTATTATCCAGAAACTAATGGGCAGACCGAGCGGACCAATCAGTCTCTGGAGCAAATTCTGCTTTGCTTGACCTCATCCCAACAGGATGATTGGTGTTCTGTGTTACTGTTGGCCGAGTTTGCGCTTAACAACCGCATTAACCAGTCTACGGGTACATCTCGCTTTTTCTGCAACTATGCATTTCATCCTCATTTTGGAGAATTTTCCCGTTTGAACTCTGGGAGTCCGGGGGCGGATGAAACTATCCAGCGGTTGGGGGAGGTATGGCGGGAGGTCCAGAGTAACATTACGAAGGCCCAGGATAAATTTAAATTTTTTGCAGACAAAAATCGATCCGCGGGACCGGTGTTTCAGATTGGGGATAAGGTATGGTTATCTACCAAGAATATAAGGCTCAAGGTCCCCTCTGCGAAGCCTGGACCTAAGTTTATAGGTCCCTATGAAATTACCGAAGTGGTTAACCCGGTGGCTTTTCAGTTGCATCTCCCGCCATCTCTACAGATCCCCAATGTTTTCCATAGGGCCCTTTTGAAACCTGTCAGGTCCGGTGGGGAGGGATCATCAGCTTCCCCTCCACCGGTTTTGGTAGACGGGCCGTTTGCGTATGAGGTGGAACGAATTGTCGACTCTAGGTTGGTCCATCATGCCCTTCAATATCTGGTACATTGGAAAGGCTACGGTCCTGAAGAACGGTCGTGGGTTCCTGCTTGATCAGTTCATGCGGATCGGTTGGTCCGGGCCTTTCACGCCAAGTATCCTGAGAGACCTGGGGGTCCAGTGGCCCCCCATTGAGAGGAGGGTACTGTCATGATCCAGGACGGGGTTTCGCTTTGGCCCATCCTGGTCAGACAGGGGGTTAATTGTTTCTGCCTCTCTCTGGCAGAGGGTGGCTATTTAATGCTCACTGGACCTAGGTCCAGTGTTAGTTATACTCCTGTCCTTGGCTGAGTTAGTTGACCTCTTGTGTACGTGTGCCTTGTGCCTGATAATTTGTTGCTTGTTTGGTTTTGATCTGGTTCTGTCCCTGTTACTAGTTCTGCCTGTCCCTCTTGTACCGCACCGCCCTCTCGTGTATGACCTCTGCTTGTCTGACCTGCGTTTTCCTCTCCTCTACTACAGTATACTCCTTACTTTTTTCCGTGCCTCAGGTCCTGTCTGCTTAAACCTTCACTACCGTATTGGGCTCCGTGCTCTCCCGCAGTGTGGGTTAGTCACCCTGCTCAGCCGTGGCAGTTGCTGATGCTGACAGGATCCTGACACAATGGATCTATGGGAAAAGGTTGTTGAACTGTATAAAACAGGAAAAGGATACAAAAAGATATCCAAGGAATTGATAATTCCAGTCATCAGTGTTCAAACTGTGATTAGCAAATGGAAAATCAGGGGCTCTGTTATAAGAGAACCACGGTCACGGTCCGCGTCGGGCGGATAGGTTGCTCCCGGGCTCTGCTTGGTTGTCTGTATGGCTGCTATGGTAACACATCTCATGTGTATCTGCCCTCTCTTCCTTGCTGCTTTGTGTTTGGAGGGTGGGCGTAGTACACTCAGCGTCTATTCCCTGCATTCCTACACTTAGTCATAGACGGATATGACCCCACATAGCCACTGCCACTAATGAACTGAGTACTATAAAAGTGCACTTTTTAAAAATATCTCACACATACGCCTCCCCTGGATAAAGCTAGTGCGAAACGCGCGTCGGGGTATTTGCCGCCATCAGGTATATCTATTTAACTCTTTGTTAGCACATATATGGACTTCTTACTATTGGGCAGCTACTTATTTATTGTTGGTAAAAATCTTCCTTGGAGTTTTTCTCTTCTTTGTTTAAAATATAGATTTTGGAAGTACCATTTTTTAGGCATTGACTTTATCTCTGCCCTTTGTTGGCAATGACTGCCTGAAGTCTTGAACTCATGGACATGACCAGACGCTGTGTTTCCTCCTTTTTGATGCTCTGCCAGGCCTTCACTGCTGTGGTTTTCAGTTGCTGTTTATTTGTGGGCCTGTTATGAATGGGTCAGCAAGGGGGAAAAAATCTAAACAAACTAAGCCCCAGAAAAACCAGAGAGGTTGTAACTATGCAGATTGCAGATCCCTGATCCTAACCACACAACTAGCAGCAGCCGTGGAGCGTACCTACGATGAACCCAGACACCTCGTCATGGCCGGAGGACTAAATAATCCTAAAGCAAGAAAAGGGGAAAACTAACTGCCCCAGAGCAGACCCCAAAGGAATAGACAGCCCCCACACATGTATACACAGTGAAACAAGATGAAAACACAAACACAGGCAGGAAAATAGGCTGAGCAAATGATGGGGCCCAAACTAACTAGAAAGGAAAGGAAAGACACTGTCTGCAATCTGCCCAAAACCCTACAAAATAATGTCCAACACTTCTGATAACAAAATTAACCCTGAAGTCGCTAGACTTCTCCCACTATATCAGCACTCTGAAATATTCTGAGACAGAGCAAAAAGAGGCCAATCTAATAAGGGACAAAAAGAAAATTGGCAAATACAGATAAATAAGAGTGGAAATTCAGCACAGCCCGGTTGGGGCTGACCACACAAAAAACTGAATAGAACAACAAAATCAAGTGTGAACATTAGCAGAAAAACTTAGCTTGAGCTGACTGGAACAGAGCTGAGAACCAAGACCTGACAAGCATAAGGAATCACCAGAACGAGAGTAGGGCGTCGGCTGTCTTAAATCCAATCTGAGATTCCTGAGGTGCAATCGTCATCCTCATTATCAGGTGGCAGATCTCTACTGATTAAATCAGCCTCACTACCTCCTGTTACCACCAGAGGGAGCCTAGAAGGAGAACTCACAACTGGTAGACCAGAAAATGAACTCACAACAGTACCCCCCCCGAGGAGGGGTCACCGAACACTCATCCACGCCACCAGGCCGATCAGGATGGGCCCGGTAAAAAGCACGAACCAATCTATTGGCATGAATATCAGAGGCAGAGA
Source organism: Dendrobates tinctorius (assembly GCF_039654945.1). NCBI lineage: Eukaryota > Metazoa > Chordata > Amphibia > Anura > Dendrobatidae > Dendrobates > Dendrobates tinctorius. The sequence continues at coordinate 4,755,569 of NW_027361779.1, read as the reverse complement.
CCCAAGAATTATCCTCCTGGCCATAACCCTTCCATTTGACCAAATACTGGAGTCTCCATCTAACCAAACGAGAATCCAATATTTTCTCTACCTCATATTCCACATTGCCTTCAACCAACACAGGGTCAGGAAGTGCTGCCATAGGAACCACTGGCTCATGAAACCTCTTCAACAGAGATTTGTGAAATACGTTATGGATCTTGAACGTAACTGGAAGAGCCAATCGAAAAGAAACAGGATTAAGAATCTCCAAAATCTTATAAGGTCCAATAAATCTTGGCTTAAATTTTGGAGATGCAACCTTCATAGGAATATTCTTAGACGACAACCAAACCATATCACCCACTTTAAACTGGGGACCAATGGTCCTATGCCGGTTGGAAAATCGCTGGGCCTTTTCCTGAGAGAGTGACAACTTATCCACCACTTGGTCCCATATCTGCTGCATTCTCTCATCCAGTGTCCACACCTGGCCAAACATCAGGAAAAAATTAGAGTTTTTTTCCCAGAAAAAGAGAATTATTTTTAGAAAAAAATACAACGTTTTGTCACCTATATAGAAAATTTTAATTTATTGAGTACAAACAAATTTCTTAAAAGACAAAACACGTAGTTACAAAAATTACACATATAAAAGGCAGATAGTGATGCAACCATAGCTGTGACATGGAAACATATGTAAATGCCTAGAAGCTAGAAACTCCCATATATATAACAATGGCCACATTGTAATTGCCAGTAAGTATCATCTCTAAAGCATTTAGGTAAACACAAGTAACAGAAAAAATGCAAATAGCGATTCATTATGTAAAGAGGAACAGTCCCAATATAGTCCTACAAGCAGCATTAACAATGGCGGTCATATACATAAGTAAACCACAGGAGTTTCCTCACCCATATTAAGAAAATGTTACCACGTCACACAGGAACACCCCGACACACGTTTCGCACCTCGCTTCCTCGGGGGGCGATGTAATCCCACACAAGATTGTTCGCTTTAAATAGGCCCACATGTGTAAGCAGGATCCAATCGCTCTGTATGAACTAAGCGCATGGAGGCGGGGAGTCCGGCACCACTACATCACTTCCAGTGTCGGGCATGCCATGTCCCAGGAGAAACTGCTCCACTGACGTCAGTGGAACATGGCCGCGTCATATTGACACCTTCCGTGATGAGGGTAACCTAGGAAACATCGTCAACGTGCGCACATACAGAGCGGCAATATTAAGAAACCAGGCAATAATAGTACAACAAATATAATGCCATACATGAGATATAACAAGGAGCATGTTTAAATAAGATCAAATGCATATGTAAAACATGGATACAAATATAAATCACATTGTATAACATCTTTAACACTGCATTATACGGCATCAATGTTTATTCTCATTACATGAAAATAACAAAATATAATGCCCCACAATGCGCCCATACAAAAGCAACATGAATTAAACAGTAGAATCACATAAATATATAAAAAAGGAGCATATTAACCAAAAAAAAGGTATATTAACATGTATATTACATAAATATACACTGTAGGGATTCGACTCGCTTAGGTGCAGCGGGAGACAATCATGAGGCAGGTTCTTCCCAAAGTTCATGGGGTTTATTTGCATCATAAACCCACAAGGGAGCACATTACCAAAATAGCCTCTAGATTAGGCAAAAGAACACAAATGTCCGTGGCTTCAGACTCGGACCGAGAGTCTCAGCACATGCTGGGAGCTGTAGTCCTCCCCATATACAACCTCTGTAGTGTCCCGCCTGGACACATGGAAGTCTGTCCACACTCAGACAGACTCCCTCACACTCTCTCACATGTGCCAAACACCTCAATTACATAGCCCTGTAACCACACCCAAAGGGGATCACATGGCTATGACATCACTAAAGGTTGTATAGACACACACAGGCTTCCCTGACACAGTGTAACAGAAAGATCAGCAGTACCTCTGCTGATCAATACACCCTGGAGCCTGCATCCCAAGGCCACCCACCTTGAGACCCATAATGGTCATTTAGGACCCTGCTCCTGTTACCACACTGAATGTGCCTGTACACCCGTCCTGGGACACCCACACAGCGCCCCCTAGCTGACATAGTGGTAACTACACCACATACCTCCCCCCTCTGTTCAAACTTGTGGGGTTGAACACATGACATCACCCAGGTATCTTGAGACCTGGCACCCATGTCACCTTGCCCTACAAGTCGAGAGGACCATCTCCGTCTGTTTCGGTAGTCAAACTGCCTCATATTCACGTTAGGCCTCCCCCGCCCCCAGCGGTCAGTATCTCGGCCTTGGGCTTTGGCCTTCCCGTCAACGTCCGTCAGTGTGATCAGACACTCTTTAGTCTCCACCTGTTTGCAGTGCGCTCCGTCACCCGACCTTTCTCTCACCGGCAGGCTCTCTCAGTTCACACTGTCATGAGTCCCACGTCCAGCTGGGCCAACTGGCTGGTCTGAGTCTGACCCTCTGTCACTATGTCCACCACCGGGTCTCGTGCCTATGTTACTACGATTAGAACGGCCACTTGCGATATCTCGACGTTCTTGCCTTCGACTACCTGTCCTTTCATTCCTTGGAGGATCCCTTCGGGTCCTTACACCTTGGGTTGGAGGTGGACGCCACCTGACGTTCTCTATCTGCTCATTCATCTGCAGTCGATCCTGTCTTAGCTGCTCAATCTCCTTCAGGTACGCTACCCGATATTCCAGGAGCATGCGAAGCTTCCCAATGCTTTCCACCGAACCAACCACAATGACAGGAACCATGTCATCTTCAATAACGACTTGGATTTCACCAGCAGGTGGGATCCTCACTCTCTTCACACAGGATCGATTCACCATCTCCTGCATCACCTTTCCAAGTCTGCCAACGACTTTCCCCACCAGATTTCTGGGTACAGGAATTATGTCTTCCACAAAGCCCAGCCGACTTTGTGCTTCCCTTGCAAGCTCCAGACGTCGAGCGGCTTTCCTATTACGCTCCACGAGCATCTGTTTCGTGCGGAGACATTGTAGGTGCATCTCCTTCAGGACAGCCACCCTTCTCTCTGTGTCTTCCGTTTCTGCCAGTATCACCAACTGGTCTGTTTCTGGTGCCCAGCTCACACTATAGGCCTTTACTGCCTTTTTAAAGGTCTCATGCACACCTTCGCTGGCACACGCTTCTCGCACGTCTTCGGGTACCTCCATCACACACTTGAAGGTCATGGACTTGCTCTCATCCTGGACAGATGGCTCTGGGTTCCCCACGGACACTTCCCTCAAGGTATCTGCCAAGACCGAGTGACTGTCTTGTGCAGCTCTTGGTTCACCATCTTCCTGAGATTTACAGTCTTCAGGACCCTTTTCCAAGATGGGCTTTGGCAGTTCTGCCTTGCTATCAGTCGGGCACGGCCGCTGTACGTCTTCACCCATCCACTTCTTCTGCAGAAGACCTTTTACTACTCCACTGAGTTCTTGCAGAACTTTATCTCGCTCCTCTGCCAAGTAGCGACGCTGATCCTCTCTCCTGAGAATCTCCTGTTGATGCTTCTCTTGGGCCTCTCTGAGCACCTCCATATCTTCCAACAGGGTCTTGTTCATGGTTTTACATGCTGACAGGTGACCTCTGAGCTCAGAGACTTCCTTCTCCAGCTCATCCACTCTGTGCTCAGCTGCTTGCCTTAGGACTCTTTCCCGTTCGACATGTTCTGTTACAGTCTCCTTTATCAGCTGTATCTCACGATCCTGCTCTCTTTTGGCCAGCACGTGTCTCACCACTACCTCTTTAATTATATCATCAAAGGGTACCACTGGGTCAGTCACACCAGTCGAGTGAACCCTCCAGTTACCGTCCAGCACCAATGTGTCTAGTCCAGTAGTCTCATCTCCCAGCCCACCATCTGTCTTATCACGAGACGTCAGGTCCGTCAGTTGGGCAGATGTACTTCTTCCTCTGGTCAGTTCTACCTCTGACCTGTCCATGTCAGGAGCCGTCACTGTCTCAGTGTCTGCTTGTCCCACAGTCAAAGCATCTCCATCGTCAGACCAAACGTCATCAAACAAAAGAAAGTCCCGGCCCCTCTCCCAGGCATAGACTAAGTCCCGTGGTATTCCTCTACCTTGGCACTCACCACCTTTGGTCCCCTCAAACACTACTGTGTCTACTGCGTAGTTCACCGTGACCCGGTGTTTACAGCGAACCCTGACGTTTTTCTCGGTCAGAGAGAAAATGAGAGGAATTCCTGTCAGAGTCACCTGACTCTCTGAGTCCAGCCGACCAAAGGCTCCTTCCCGGTGCAGCATCACTGTACACATCTGTGGCCCATCATTACTCCCCGGAAAGGATATTCCACATTCTGAAAAAGACCTGCACATACACTGCGGTACTCCAGACATACCTACTGAGACACCCAGTGCTGTCACTTCTTCACACTTGGCCCCTTTCTGGACCACCACCCCGCTTTGGGTTGCCACCCCAATTTTGGTCACCGCCCCCTTTTGGAACTCCACCCCTTTTTGGGTTACCACTCCAATTTGGGTCACCGCCCCCTTTTGGGTCACCGCCCCCTTTTGGGATTTCCCCATGTCCGTCCTGCAGAACCTCTTAGGCCACAGTTCACACAGTACAGTTTGTCTTTTAACGATACCACACAAGTCTTTGCTGGCACCACCACAGCTCCTGCTGTCACTGATCACCGGCACCTCCGGCTGCTGTTCACACACATACACAGCGGCTGGTGTCACTGCAGCTCCTGCTGCGCCATCTTCGTAGACCCGCCGATCCACTGGAAGCCGCTTGTCACCTTCGTAACCCCGCCGGGATACTGGAAGCCGCTTGTCACCCTCAAAGATAAAAAAGCCACAAAAGTGCGCCCATAGGGCCTTACCAGTGCAGGTATAATGGGTTATGAAGCAATAATACAGGGTACTCACCCTTAATAGTTGTGTAAAGCCACAACTACTGTATCCGCTTAGTCACATGCAATAAAGCTGCAGCAGGATGGTGTAGACAGACAGCGTCTGCTACCAATGCTCCCAGGGCAGATCCCTTAAAGAAAACACCAGGTCCTTGTGCTGCGAGACCTTCGTGACCCCACTGAGCCACAGCAAGCACCTTCAGGTTTTGCAGAGGAAAAGAAAAAAAAAAAAACACATGCACAGTCTCTTATGTCCTGTCCGTGTGCTGTTCAGGACGTACCGTCTCCGCCTGAGACCATCCAACACACAGGCGCACACCGGGTGCTATTCAGGGAGCAGCCCTCCTCCCAGGGTTTCCCAACACACCGGTCTCACCAGGTCCAGGGGCTCAGCGAGTGCTCTTCAGGACATCCGTCTCCACCTGAGACTTCCCAACACACGCCTCACCAGGTCCAAGGTCATAGCACGTGCTTCAGGGCTCTTCCCAACACTGACCCTCCAGGACCTTGCTCACTGATCCCTCCAGGAACACAGTCTCTCACTGACCCTGGTCAGTGCAACACAGACTCCTGTCTGTTACCTGTGTCGGCCACACAGGTTCCTGGACGCCTCTTCTCCTCAGAGGTATCCCACAAATTTTAATACAGTCACTTTCTCTGACCTCGGTCAGTATTACTCACGGTTGTCAGACCGTCTGCTCTCCTGGCTCAGAATCGCCAGCGCTGCCACACGTGCTTCTGGGAATCGCTGCCCGCAGTCTGTCACCAATTGTAGGGATTCGACTCGCTTAGGTGCAGCGGGAGACAATCATGAGGCAGGTTCTTCCCAAAGTTCATGGGGTTTATTTGCATCATAAACCCACAAGGGAGCACATTACCAAAATAGCCTCTAGATTAGGCAAAAGAACACAAATGTCCGTGGCTTCAGACTCGGACCGAGAGTCTCAGCACATGCTGGGAGCTGTAGTCCTCCCCATATACAACCTCTGTAGTGTCCCGCCTGGACACATGGAAGTCTGTCCACACTCAGACAGACTCCCTCACACTCTCTCACATGTGCCAAACACCTCAATTACATAGCCCTGTAACCACACCCAAAGGGGATCACATGGCTATGACATCACTAAAGGTTGTATAGACACACACAGGCTTCCCTGACACAGTGTAACAGAAAGATCAGCAGTACCTCTGCTGATCAATACTCCCTGGAGCCTGCATCCCAAGGCCACCCACCTTGAGACCCATAATGGTCATTTAGGACCCTGCTCCTGTTACCACACTGAATGTGCCTGTACACCCGTCCTGGGACACCCACACAGCGCCCCCTAGCTGACATAGTGGTAACTACACCACAACACATATAATATTAACATAATAACCAAAAACTCAGAAAAATAAAAAAGAAAAAGTTTTTTTTACAGAAAAAGACACGTAAGAGCGCATATATGGCAAAAATGCCTGCAGGCATAAACAGAATATGAAGATGGTTCCGATCGAAAAAATAGAAGGCCCATTCAAACGAACAAATCATCAGCTGCGATACTAAAATATAAAACACAAAAAAAATTTTTTAATTAAAAACAAGAAGGATAAAAAGACTCCAAAGACGAATAGTGACTAATGAGATGCAAGGCCAGGTTTGGCAGGACGAAAATTCCACTTGCCCTGAAGAGAATCGAGGATGAAACCCAAAATTACAGAAAAAGGGTGACATCAAAGTGGCAGAACTAGATCTATTGTTCAGCGCGAATTCGGCCAAGGGCAAAAATGAGACCCAATCATGTTGATCAGCAGATATAAAACATCTTAAATAAGACTCCAAGGTCTGGTTTGTTCTCTCAGTCTGTCCATTGGTCTGAGGATGAAACGCGGAGGAGAAGGATAACTGAATTCCCAGACTGGAACAAAAGGCTTTCCAGAATCTGGAAACAAACTGAACTCCTCTGTCGGACACAATGTTCTCAGGAATCCCATGTAACCGAACCACCTGTTGTAAAAACAAGGGCACCAACTCAGCGGAAGATGGCAACTTTGGGAGTGGTACAAGATGGACCTTCTTCGAAAATCTATCACAAATCACCCAGATAACAGTCATTCTCTGAGAGACAGGAAAATCAGAAATAAAATCCATTGAGATATGGGTCCATGGCCTCTTGGGCACCGGCAGGGGCATCAGCAACCCACTAGAATGAGAACAGGGTTTAGACCGAGAACAAGTCCCACAGGACTGTACAAAATTCCTGACATCATGAGATAAGGCAGGCCACCAAAAAGACTGACTCACCAAATCTCTGGTACCAAAAATACCTGGATGACCAGCCAATGCGGAGCAATGAATTTCAGACATCACTCTCTTTCTCCACTGGTCAGGAACATACAATTTTCCCATAGGGCAACGCTCAGGTTTATCCTCCTGAAATTCCTCCATGGCGCGTCTCAAATCAGGCGAAATGGCAGAAAAAACTACCCCCTCACCTAGGATGGTAGTAGGCTCGGTCAGATTAAGAGAATCGTCAAAGAAACTCCTACAAAGGGCGTCTGCCTTAACATTCTTAGTGCCCGGAAGAAAAGAGACCACAAAATTAAAACACGTGAAAAACAAGGCCCATCTTGCCTGTCTAGGATTCAAGCATTTGGCCGACTCCAGATAAATCAAATTCTTGTGATCGGTGAGGACCACAACTTGATGTCTAGCTCCCTCCAACCAATGTCTCCACTCCTCAAATGCCCATTTCATGGCCAACAATTCCCGATTCCCCACATCATAGTTGCGTTCAGATGGGGAAAACTTTCGAGGAAAGGAGGCACAGGGATTAATCTTAGAAGTCACAGGGTCTTTTTGGGACAAAACAGCTCCTGCACCAATCTCAGAAGCATCTACCTCCACCTGAAATGGAAGTGAGACACCAGGTTGCCGTAAAACCGGAGCTGAAGTAAATCTCCGCTTAAGCTCCTGAAATGCTGAGACAGCCTCAGGAGACCAATTCAGCACATCAGCACCCTTCTTGGTCAGATCAGTCAGTGGTTTGACAATACCAGAAAAATTACCTATAAATTTACGATAGAAATTAGCAAAACCCAAAAACTTCTGGAGGGCCTTCAAAGAAGTAAGCTGAACCCAATCATAAATGGCCTGTACTTTGGCCGGGTCCATTTCGATAGTCGATAGAGACAAGATAAATCCCAAAAATGAAATCCTCTGTACACCAAAGTGGCTTTTCAATCCCTTAATAAACTGGGAATTATCCCTCAAAATCCAGAACACAGTCCGGACGTGTTCCACATGAGAATCCCAATCACTAGAAAAGATCAAAATATCATCCAGATAGATGATCAAAAACTTATCCACAAAGTCACGGAAAATATCATTCATAAAGATCTGGAAGACAGAAGGGGCATAAATGAGCCCAAAAGGCATCACCAGGTACTGAAAATGTCCCTCCGGAGTATTAAACGCCGTCTTCCATTCATCCCCATGCTTGATGTGAATAAGATTATACGCCCCCCTGAGGTCAAGCTTAGTAAACCAGCAGGCACTCTTAACTCTGGAGAATAAATCAGACATCAGAGGTAACGGGTACTGATATTTAACCGTCATCTTGATAAGGGAATGATAATCAATACACGGTCTTAATGAACCATCTTTCTTGGCCACAAAAAAGAAACCAGCACCTAAAGGTGACGAGGATGGTCTAATATGACGCTTCTCCAACGACTCCTTAATATAGGATCGCATAGCATCATGTTCAGGTACTGATAAGTTGAAAAGCCGACCCTTGGGAAATTTACACCCAGGCATCAACTCAATTGCACAGTCATAAACTCCTATGAGGAGGCAAAGATGCAGACTTACTCTCATTAAATACATCAAAAAAATCAGCCAGATATTCAGGAATATCATGAGACTGAGGAGAGGTGGATAAAACAGGAGCATCCCTAAGAAGACACTGACAACCCCAACTCACCACAGACCCAGATTTCCAATCCAAAACTGGATTATGAGTTTGCAACCAGGGAAAACCCAGAACAATAGTATCTTGCAAATTATGCAGCACCAAAAATTTACAATTTTCTTGGTGGTCTGGGGTAACTCGCATTATTGCCTGGGTCCAAAACTGAGGTTTATTCTCCGCCAAAGGAGTATCATCAATACCCCTCAAAGGAATAGGCGTCCACAGAGGCGTCATGAAAAAACCACAACGTTGAGCAAAGTCCAAATCCATCAGATTCAACGCTGCTCCTGAATCCACAAAAGCCTTAGTGGAAAACGTGGATAAGGAGCAGATCAGAGTAATTGCCAAATGGAACTTAGGTTGTACACTGCCCACAGCAAATGTATGTGCAAAACGTTTCTCTCGTTTAGGGCAGACAGAAATAGTATGAGGCATCTCCACAGAAAAAACACAGCTTATTGCGCCTTCTAAACTCCTGACGTTGCGCCCTAGACATAACCCCATCACATTGCATAGGTTCAAAAGGTGGCAGCGCCTCCCGTGTAGTTTTCACGATCACGTAAACGCCGATCAACTTGAATGGCTAATGACATAGAATCATCCAGACCAGAGGGAACAGGAAATCCCACCATAACATCTTTTACGGTCTCTGATAAACCCTTCTGAAAGAGAGCTGCCAAGGCACCATCATTCCATGTAGTAAGGACCGCCCACTTTTGGAATTTTTGATAGTATAACTCTGCAGAATCCTGACCCTGGTTTAATGCCAACAGGGTTCTCTCAGCTTGATCAACAGCATTAGGTTCATCATACAACAACCCCAAGGCTTGAAAAAATGCATCCACATTAGTCAGAATAGGATTTTCAGGTGTCAGAGAAAAAGCCCAATCCTGGGGATCGCCGCGCAGCAAGGAGATGACAATTTTAACCTGCTGCGCAGAGCTCCCCGATGAGTTAGGCTTCAAGGCAAGAAATAATTTACAATTATTCTTAAAATTCAGAAATTTAGACCGATCCCCAGAAAACACATCAGTAGTAGGGATCTTAGGTTCAGCAGCATGTGACTGAATGAGGTAGGTGGAAATTCCCTGCACTTCAGCAGCAAGTTGCTCCACACGATCAGACAATTGCTTTATCTCCATTAGGAGAAAAAAAATCCTCCTACGTCCCCAGAGAAAAAGAGGAAAAAAAATACATATAAAAAAAAAGAATTCTGACAGTTTTTTCTTTTTTTTTTAACAACTTTTTCCTGCTTTTGAGTACCCTAGAATCTGCGGTATGGCTGGTGATTCTGTTATGAATGGGTCACCGAGGAGGAAAAAACCTAAACAAGCTAAGCCCCAAAAAAACCAGAGAGGTTGGTAACTATGCAGATTGCAGATCCCTGATCCTAACCACACAACTAGCAGCAGCCGTGGAGCGTTCCTACGATGAACCTAGATGCTTCGTCACAGCCGGAGGACTAAATAAGCCTAAAGCAAGAAAAGGGGAAAACTAACTGCCCCAGAGCAGACCCCAAAGGAAAGACAGCCCCCACACATGTATTGACGGTGAAACAAGATGAAAACACAAACACAGGCAGGAAAATAGGCTGAGCAAACGATGGGGCCCAAACTAACTAGAAAGGAAAGGAAAGACACTGTCTGCAATCTGCCCAAAACCCTACAAAATAATGTCCAACACTTCTGATAACAAAATTAACCCTGAAGTCACTAGACTTCTCCCACTATATCAGCACTCTGAAATATTCTGAGACAGAGCAAAAAGAGGCCAATCTAATAAGGGACAAAAAGAAAATTGGCAAATACAGATAAATAAGAGTGGAAATTCAGCACAGCCCCAGCCGGGGCTGGCTAACCACACAAAAAACTGAATAGAACAACAAAATCAAGTGTGAACATTAGCAGAAAAACTTAGCTTGAGCTGACTGGAACAGAGCTGAGAACCAAGACCTGACAAGCAGAAGGAATCACCAGCACCAGAGTAGGGTGTGGGCTGTCTTAAATCCAATCTGAGATTCCTGAGGTGCAATCGTCATCCTCATTATCAGGTGGCGGATCTCTACTGATTAAATCAGCCTCACTACCTCCTGTTACCACCAGAGGGAGCCTGAAAGGAGAACTCATAACTGGTAGACCAGAAAATGAACTCACAACATGGGCCTTTCTGTCTGAAGTTTAGTCTTTAACAAGTGAAATGCATGCTCAATTGGGTTGAGATCAGGTGACTGACTTGGCCATTCAAGAATTTTCCACTTCTTTGCTTTAATAAACTCCTGGGTTGCTTTGGCTTTATGTTTTGGGTCATTGTCCATCTATAGTATGAAACTGCAACCAATCAGTTTGGCTGCATTTGGCTGGATCTGAGCACACAGTATGGCTCTGAATACCTCAGAATTCATTCGGCTGCTTCTGTCCTGTGTCACATCATCAATAAACACTAGTGACTCAGTGCCACTGGCAGCCATGCATGCCCAAGCCATCTCACTGCCTCCGCTGTGTTTTACAGATGATGTGGTATGCTTTGGATCATGAGCTGTACCACACCTTCGCCATACTTTTTTCTTTCCATCATTCTGGTAGAGGTTGTTCTTGGTTTAATCTGTCCAAAGAATGTACTTCCAGAATTGTGCTGGCTTTTTTAGATGTTTTTTAGCAAAGTCCAGTCTAGCCTTTATTCTTGATGCTTATGAGTGGCTTGCACCGTGCAGTGAACCATCTGTATTTACTTTCATGCAGTCTTCTCTTTATGGTAGATTTGGATATTGATACGCCTACCTCCTGGAGAGTGATGTTCACTTGGTTGGCTGTTGTGAAAGGGGTTTCTCTTCATCATGGAGATTATTCTGCGATCATCCACCACTGTTGTCTTCCGTGGGCGCCCAGGTCTTTTTGCATTGATGAGTTCACCAGGGCTTTCTTTCTTTCTCAGGATGTACCAAACTGTAGATTTTGCCACTCCTAATGTTGTAGCAATTTCTCGGATGGGTTTTTCCTGTTTTTGCAGCTTAAAGATGGCTTGTTTCACCTTAATGGAGAGTTCCTTTGACCGCATGTTTCCTTCACAGCAAAACCTTCCAAATGCAAGCACAACACCTCAAATCAACTCCAGGCCTTTTATCTGCTTAATTGAGAATGACATAATGAAGGAATTGCCCACACCTGTCCATGAAATAGCCTAGGAGTCAATTATCCAATTACTTTTGGTCCCTTTAAAAACAGGGTGGCACATGTTAAGGAGCTGAAACTCCTAAACACTTCATCCAATTTTAATGTGGATACCCTCAAATAAAAGTTGAAAGCCTGAATTTCAACTGCATCTGAATTGTTTTGTTTAAAATTCATTGTGGTAATGTCTAGAACCAAAATTAGAAAAATGTTGTCTCTGTCCAAATATATATGGACCTAACTGTATTTATGAGTAAAATGTAAATTGTTTTTAGTCTATAAACTTCTGACAACATGTCTCCGAATTTCCAAGCAATAAATTTTGTATTTTTTTCAGACAAAGAAAAATGGTCAAAATTAAAAAAACCTAGTGCTGTCAGACATCAATTAATGCAAAGAAAACAAGTTCATAATCATTTAGAAACAAGAATACTAATGTTTTAACTCAGGAAGAGTTCTGAAATCAATATTTTGCGGAATAATCATGATTTTTTAAAACACCTTTCATGCGTCTTGGCATGCTTGCCACCAGTCTTTCACACTGCTTCTGGCACAAAAATTTAAGCAGTTCTTCTTTGTTTGGTAGCTTGTGACTATCCATCATCCTCTTGATTACATTCCAGAGGTTTTCAATGGGGTTCAGGTCTAGAGAATGGGCTGCCCATAACATGGTTTTGATGTGATCATCTCTTAATTTTTGCCAGAGCTATATACTGTATATGTGCTAATTGATAACAGGATTTGCGTTGTATGTTTGAGGAATAATTTCTGGTTATTTTGAGCATGCATGCTCTTTCTTTTAGAAGCCTGCTGAGATGTACTTAATGCACCCTGCTTATTTAACTTCTATCTTCATAATGCATACAGCAACACTTACTTTGTAACTATATTTCCATTGTATGCACGGATATTTCCTATTAAGGTCCTCATGCCGCTGTACAGATCCACCTGTGACATTAACTTTGGAACACAAGGACTGCTGGTAAGTATCGATATTCGATGCCAGAGTTTATGCATCTTCCATTACATAGGTGAATTTGGTTTGTCAGGTAACTATTTTTTTGTTAAGGTGTCGTTTTTTTACTTGGGAACATGGAAGACATTGTCTCCCTCCTGGAGGTTTTCTTTAAAGATCAATCTGAAACATATTGCTTGTTGTTGTTCATTCTCTTGTTGGGAACTTAAATATTGATTGACTGCAAACATCAATAAAGACTGCTTGTTAAGTGATTCTTGTACAAATATGAAAATGGTTTAGAAAATGTACTAGCTGTTACATTACATTAAATGCCTTTAAGAAGCACTAAACCATAAAATTAAAATGTTCATATATTAAATATAAAGAATACAGTAGAGAGCAATTTGAGTCACATCACAGAAACTATGGCCAGGCCTGTTTGCAAACTTCTATGAAATAGTTTGCTTTGTCGGGATAAGGTACAGGACCAGTTGACGAAAATTAGGCCAGGGAACAATAAGGGACCTAATGGCAATTTAATTTCTTTCATTATTTACGCTCTACACCACTGGAATTGCTGACTTTAAAGACACATGGATTCCAGATTTCTTTTAAAACTTTCTTTTGTATGTAATAAAAGATAGAAATCTTCAGAAAAAACTGTTAAAAATGATGTGTAGATAAAGTGATACATTTAACAGTCAGCATAAAATAATAAAAATATGTATTTTTTTTAATTATGACGTGAGTGATATTGTTTGTTTGAGATTCTGCAAGAATCCTTCCATTGACAATCAAGGAAATGTATTTCCACTTATATGAGCCCTACTGACTATATATACACTTGGGCAAGGGTACGCGGAATAACTAGCCATAAAGCCTGTTAGCTGTAATTAATTGCTGTGGAATTCATCAGAGACAAAGCTTTCCTGTTCTCTCCTCCTAATAACAATTAATAAATGTTGACTGTCACAAATTATTAAAATTCTATAAATACCATCTTACCCTGAGGGTGTGTGCACATGCTGCGGATTCTGCTGCGGATCAGCAGCGGATTTGGCCCTGCGGGTGTACAGTACCATTATTCCCTATGGGAAATGGAAACTGCAGTGCAGATGCTGCGGAATTGTCCGCGCGGTTTTTGCTGCGGTTTCTAACCGCAAGGCAAAACCGCAGGCAAATCCGCAGATAAACCGCAGATCTTTTGACCTGCGGATATACCTGCGGATTTTGCAAAATCCGCGCGGATCAATCCGCACCAGAATCCGCAGTGTGTGCACACAGCCTAAACCTCTTTACCTCCAAGGGTGGTTTGCATGTTAATGACCAGGCCTATTTTTAAAATTCTTACCACTGTCCCTTTATGAGGTAATAACTCTGGAATTCTTCCAAGGATCCCAGTGAATCTGACACTGTTTTCTTGTGACATATTGTACTTCATGATTGTGGTAAAATTTATTTGATATGACTTGCATTTATTTGTGAAAAAAATGGAAATTTGGTGAAAATTTTGAAAATGTTGCAATTTTCCAACATTGAATTTTCATGGCCTTAAATCACATAGATATGCCACACAAAATAGTTAATAAATAACATTTCCCACATGTCTACTTTACATCAGCTCAATTTTGGAATCAATTTTTTTGTTTGTTAGGAAGTTATAAGGGTAATAAATTAAACAGCGATTTCTCATTTTTACAACACCATTTTTTTTAGGGAGCACATCACATTTGAAGTCACTTTGAGGGGTTTATATGATAGAAAATACCCAAAAGGGACACCATTCTAAAAACTGAACCCCTGAAACCACATTCAAGAAGTTTATTAACCCTTCAGGTGCTTCACAGGAATTTTTGGAATGTTTAAAAAAATGAACATTTAACTTATTTTCACAAAAAATTTACTTTAGATCCATTTTTTTATTTTACCAAAGGTAACAGGAGAAACTGGAACACAAAAGTTGTTGTACAATTTGTCCTGAGTATGCTGACACCCCATATATGCAGGTAAACCACTGTTTGGGTGCATGGCATGTTTGGGTGCATGGCAGAGTTCAGAAAAGAAGGAGCGCCGTTTGACTTTTCAATGCAAAATTGGCTGGAATTGAAATTGAATTCCATATCGCGTTTGGAGAGCCCCTGATGTGCTAAAACAGTGGAAACCCCCCACAATTGACACCATTTTAGAAAGTAAACCCCCTAAGGAACTTATCTAGATGTGTGGTGAGCACTTTGAACCCTTAAGTGCTTCACAGAAGTTTATAACGTAGAGCCGTAAACATGCAAAATCATATTTTTTTACAAAAATGATGTTTGCGCCCCAATATTTTATTTTCCCAAGGGTAACTAGAGAAATTAGACCCCAAACGTTATTGTGCTATTTGTCCTGAGTACGCTGATATGCAGGTAAACCACTGATTGGGTGCATGGCAGAGCTCGGAAGGGAAGGAGCGCCGTTTGACTTTTCAATGCAAAATTGGCTGGAATTGAGATCGGATGCCATGTCGCATTTGGAGACCCCCTGATCTGCCTAAACAGTGGAAATACCCCACAAATGACCCCATTTTGGCAACTAGACCCCCCAATGAACTTATCTAGATGTGTGGTGAGAACTTTGAACCCCCATGGGCTTCAAAGTGACACCATTTTGGAAAGTAGACCCCTAAGGAACTTATCTAGATGTGTGGTTAATAACAAACAGGCATTCATCACATGTATTCAGCCTGTGCAGCAGCCGCAAATCATGCAGCTGCGTCGACACAAACTAAATCTCTGAGCATGCCAAAATACTCAGAGGACACCCAAGCATGCTCGGAAAAACCCGTGCAACAAGTAAACTCACTCATCACTATAGTTGAACACTTTCAACCCCTAAGTGCTTCACAGAAGTTTATAACGTAGAGCTGTAAAAATAAAAAATTATATCTTTTAACAAAAATGATCTTTTTGCCCCCTTTTTTCATGTTCCCAAGGGTAATAGGAGAAATTGGACCGCAATAGTTGTAGTGCAATTTGTCCTGAGTATGCTGAAACCCCATATGTGGGGGAAAAGCACTGTTTGGGTGCATGGCAGAGCTTGGAAGGGAAAGAGCACCTTTTGACTTTTTCAACACAGAATTGGCTGGAAGTGAGATCAGGCGGCATGTCGCGTTTGGAGAGCCCCTGATGTGCCTAAACAGTTGAAACCCTGCAATTCTAACTCCAACCCTAGCCCCAACACATCCCTAACCCCAATACTAATCCTAGCCATAACCCTAACCACAAACCTAACCCTATCACACCTAAGACTAATCCCAACCTTAACCCTAATCCCAACCGTAATCATAATCCAAACCCTAACCCCAACTCTAGCCCCAACCCTAACACTAACTTTAGCCCAACTCACTTTAGCCCAACTCTAACCCTAATGGGAAAATGGAAATAAATCCTTTTTTTATTTTATTATTTTTTCCTAGCTAAGGGGGTGATAAAGTGGGGTTTGATTTACTATTTTTTCTATTTTGATCACTGTGATAGGGTCTATCACAGTGATCAAAATGAACTAATAGGAAAAAATCTCCTATTGTTGCCAGGTGCTGGCTGGCATATTTTGGCGGTCATACTGCGCATACGCCCACCATTTTCTCCCAGAAGTAGAAGCAGGTGGTCCGAGGCACTTCAGGGGGGCCTGCAGGGACAATAGAAGTACCGGGGTGATGATCAGGGGACCCTATTTCTGATGTGATCGCAAAATCAGAGGAGAGAGAAATTAAATGGAAAATCTGACTATTTTTCTTGCGGTCTCCGTCATACCGTTAATAACGGCGATCGCAACACTGGAGGTGGTAAAAAGCAACCCGAATCATGTTCTCTTGGGTCTCGACTACTCCTCCGCAGCCAAGACCCTGGAGACATTCTGACGCTGGGGGTTGCTATAACCTTAAAACTCAGCATCATTAAAACACGGCACTGTGGTATAAGTACCCTTAACTGCCACCATTAAAAGGCGTATCGGCGGTCATTAATGGGATAAATGTAACTCTCATCATTCTCCCCGCTTGTGCCGATCACCAGCAGAGCAGGAGAAAATAATGAGGGCTGTGTTCCACACCTGGCACCCATGGAACAGTGCTTACTGTAACACTTCTTCCCTGGCACACATCCGTGTGGTACTAATGCAGCATACACATGCCACACGTGTGCCGGAACACGTTCACCCTGGTGATCTAGTGATGATGCCGGAAGAGACATGGAGGATGGCCTCCGAAATTTTTTTTTCCAGTATAAAGGAGTGGGTCTCTTATACTTGTAATGCCCATACAGTAAGTGTATGGGCTGACAAACAATTCCCCCTGGGGGTTACATATCAACATACTGTGTTAACATTTTTTTAAAGGGCATCAAAACAACCCTTTTATGCAATAGGTTGTCAGTTGCATCATGGACCACAGTCACCCTGGTGATCTAGTGGTGGTGGATGATGAGGATGAAGAGAAGGAGGAGGATAACACCAAATAGCCAAAATCAGGAAGCGCATACCTATGTGTGGGTGTGAAGAGGTACATGTGAATACAGTACACCTCCCAAAAAAAGACACCGTATTGAAGGTTCTTTTGCTGTTATCATTCGGAGGTGTAGAGAAGTCTGGCCCAATCCATCCCTTGTTCATTTTTATAAAAGTCAGCCTGTCAGCATTTTCAGTTGACAGGCGCATGTGCTTATCAGTTATAATTCCACCAACGGCACTAAAACACGTTCTAACAAAATGCTAGCTGCAGAGCAGGCCAGGACCTCCAAGGCATAGAGAGTCAGTTCATGCGACATGTTCAGCTTGGATACCAAATAATTAAATGGCAGAGAGGAATCATGGAGGACTTGGTGTGGTCAGCAAGGTATTCCCTCAGCATCTTCCCAAACTTTGCACGCCTTGTGATAGTACCCCGCGCCTCTGGGCCAGAGTGATGGGAGGGTCTGGGAAAACTCTCCCAGAACTTTGTCAGTGTTCCTTTGCCTCTACTGGATTAGAGTTGTGTCTCTCTCGCCTCTACTTATTGGTTGTCTAACGAACAGCGTTTTCAGATTGGAATTTTTTTTAATAGTTCCGCAACAATGGCCCTATGGTACTGAAATATTTTAGTGCACCTGTCTGCCTCAGGAAGAAGAGATTGAAAGTTCTCCTTGTAGGGTGGGTCCAGAAGTGTCACCAACTAGTAATAAGTGTCAAAGAAAATTTAAATAATGCGAGGGTGATGGGAAAGGCATTGCAACATAAAGTGTGCATGCGTGCCAGAGTGCCAACAGGCAAGACTTCCATGTCCTCACAAACAGGATGACTGACCATGCTGTCCTCCTCCCCATCCGAGCATAACCACTTCATAAAAATATATGAAGCCTTGGGTACAGAGACCCACCAGCTAGTCCATGCATTGCGGGTCCCCTCTCGAACCAATTTATGCAAACATTTGAATCAATCCTTAAAGGCAGGTGCAGGACGAGAAGTTGCTGTACAGGATGAGATGTGCTGGAAAAGCAATGAATCAAAGGTCTTTTAGCAAAACACTGCAAAAATGATTCATGGCTGGTAGAAGTGATTAAATTGGAAAGAACAAGAACAAAACTATGATCACAGAAAGCATCACCTGGGAGTTTCTAGAATTAATTTTCATATATTCGCTGTAATAGTGGATCGCCCGCCAGGGCAGTGGGGATACTCGGTACCGGGCCGGTTCTTAAAGGGATGTGTCACAGCGGCAGTGACCGAGTCCATGGCCCTGGACGTCCAATAAAAGGGGATATTTACAGGGGAATAATAAAGAGTTTGTAAAGTGTTCATGACGCCACCTGTGGTTTCTGGTCAGAGGTGACCAGCGCTGCAGGGCAGATCCTCTGGGACTGATGGTGATGCAGCAGAGTTGGTACAGCTCTCCACAGGCAGAGCTTTGTCCCAGGGCAGTTGTTGTAGTAAAGATGTTGTGTTTGATGATGATAGATGTAACAGAGTTGGATCGGTGACACAGGAATAATTAGAGGACACAAGAGAGTGCTGCTTCCTTTACCTTTTACTGAGCTGTGCAGGTACAGTCCAGGGCTCATGTTACAGATGATTCTGGAGTCGGTCAGCCTGAAAGCAATTTGGGAATCTACTTATTCAGGTGAGTTGTGAGGCCTCCTTTCTAGTGCTATTCTCTGAGGTACTTGCCGCTGTAAACTCTATTCAAGTGCCTCTCTCTGTCTGCTACTTAGGTAGAACTCCACTCGCAGCTGTAGCCTGCTTCAGGGATCGCTACTATCTGGCATCTCCGGCTCACATGTGCTGCTGTGTCATAGAGTATCAATTGGGACAGAGGATCTGCGGTCTTCTGTCCTCTGGATTCTGCTCCTGGGGCTTTAGTACCCACACAGCCTTGAACTCCTGGGTCCCATCTCTTATGCTCAAGCCTGGGGGTGAGCTCAGCTATTTAGCTCCTGACCCCAGCTTCTCTCCTCATGTCCTGTCTCTACACTGTTCAGGCACTAACGCCTCACTAACTTCCTCCTCCTGACCAGAGAGAGCAGCTCCCCTGAAGTCGGGTTTAGAGCTACCCCTGCTAGCCTGGAGCAGGAACTGTGTTGTATGCTGGAACTACTTGATAATGGAATTCCTTCTTTGCTTCCAGGCATGACATCTCTCCCCCTGGAGTTAGGCAAAGCCATATTGGCAACCAAACTCCTGGGGTGCCACATTAGCACCAGTATAGTGGTGGAATGTAATCAGTATATGGTCAATGTATTGCAATTTTATTGAGCAGAGTTATACATGGTCTTGGTGTAAAGACATATTTAACCCTGTTATAGTAGTATTGCATAATAAATATATGACTATAAATATTAATTATTGCTTATGAAGGGACAAAATATTTGGGGCCAGAATGATGCATTTATGGATACAGATATCAAACCCTAAAATGATGATTTTCATTATATAGTAATATCCAGAAACTGTGTGCTCATTATAATTATGCCATGTTTAATATTTCTTTATGTGAGATGGGAGCGTTTAGGTGGATGGTGGGAATGGAGTCATATGTTCTTATACTTGTGACCCTGATGAGCCTAGTAATGCCTCAACTTAAAGATCATAAACTTTCCAAGAATGTATTGGGAGTTAGTCTCATTTAACCTCAATCAGCTTACATGGAAATCAAACAGAATTCTGTTGCTACTGACCAGGTGTAAAATCATTGCTTCAATAATCCAATGTCTAGAGTTGAGCGATACCAGCCGATACTTGAAAATATCGGATCGGAATGGATCGGCCGATCTTTAAAAAAAGTATCGGTATCGCCGATTCCGATACCGGGAACCAATGCAAGTCAATGGGGCCAAAATATCGGAATTAAAAAAAACCCTTTCTTTCCTTGTAGGTTAATTCTACATGAAGAAAAACAACTAAGAATAATGTAGAATGTGTTGTGGGAGGTGGAGGAGACATTAAAGCCATAGAGGTTTAGCCCAATCAAATGGAATAGCAGGAATTAAACTTTTTTTTTTAAAGATGTTAGGAGTTACAAAGATATTGACTATGTTAGCCTCATTTATATTTTGCCAGACATGTATGTCTTCTTCTTCTACTTCCTTTTTTTACATTCTTCTTCTTCTTCTTCTACTTCCTTTTTTTACATTCTTCTTCTTCTTCTTCTACTTCCTTTTTTTACATTCTTCTTCTTCTTCTTCTACTTCCTTTTTTTACATTCTTCTTCTTATTCCTTTTTTTACATTCTTCTTCTTCTTCTTCTACTTCCTTTTTTTACATTCTTCTTCTTCTTCTTCTTCTTCTTCCTTTTCTTACATTCTTCATATTCTTCTTATTCAACAATTATTATTCTACATATTCAGCTTCTTCATCTTCTTCCTATTCTTCTTCATCATATTCTTGTTTGTGTCAGGCATTCCTGTAGTTGTTATCTAGAAAAGTTAGAAGTTTACACCTTCCGTTCTGCCTGTCACAAAAGATTTACAACAGGATTTGTCCGCGTTCAGTTTGGCCTGCAGAAGCAGGCCTTTTCCAGGGGCACCACGAGGAGGAACGGACTCACCCCCATACACTGCTTAGTCTTCTTCTGCTTATAAATAAGATAATATCATTTGCTCAGAGTATTAGTCTTATGCTTAATGTTCTTCTGCTTTGTTTTTTTTATGCTTCTTTGTCTTCTCTCTCTTGTTGTTCTGCATCTTGGTGGTTGTCTTCCTGTTCTTTGTCCTCTTGAACCAGCTGACGGTACTGGCACCCGGAGGGGCAGCAGAAGGAACAAGAGCCAATGGCACTACCGAGGACCAGCTGACGGTGCTGGAACCCGGTTACTAAGCAGGAGGTACCTGTGCTACAAAGCACTACCAAGGACCAGCAGACGTTGCCGGAACTCGGATACCGAGATGGAGGCACCTAGGCCAAAGGCTCTGACGAGAACCAGCTGACGGTGCTGGAACCCGGAGGGGTAGCATAAGCTGCAAGAGCAAATGGAAATAGCGAGGACCAGCTGACAGTGCTGGCACCCGGAGGGGCAGCAGAAGGAATAAGAGCCAATGGCACAACCGAGGACCAGCTGACGGTGCTGGAACCCGGTTACTAAGCAGGAGGTACCTGTGCTACAAAGCACTACCAAGGACCAGCAGACGTTGCCGGAACTCGGATACCGAGATGGAGGCACCTAGGCCAAAGGCTCTGACGAGAACCAGCTGACGGTGCTGGAACCCGGAGGGGTAGCATAAGCTGCAAGAGCAAATGGAAATAGCGAGGACCAGCTGACAGTGCTGGCACCCGGAGGGGCAGCAGAAGGAATAAGAGCCAATGGCACAACCGAGGACCAGCTGACGGTGCTGGAACCCGGTTACTAAGCAGGAGGTACCTGTGCTACAAAGCACTACCAAGGACCAGCAGACGTTGCCGGAACTCGGATACCGAGATGGAGGCACCTAGGCCAAAGGCTCTGACGAGAACCAGCTGACGGTGCTGGAACCCGGAGGGGTAGCATAAGCTGCAAGAGCAAATGGAAATAGCGAGGACCAGCTGACAGTGCTGGCACCCGGAGGGGCAGCAGAAGGAATAAGAGCCAATGGCACAACCGAGGACCAGCTGACGGTGCTGGAACCCGGTTACTAAGCAGGAGGTACCTGTGCTACAAAGCACTACCAAGGACCAGCAGACGTTGCCGGAACTCGGATACCGAGATGGAGGCACCTAGGCCAAAGGCTCTGACGAGAACCAGCTGACGGTGCTGGAACCCGGAGGGGTAGCATAAGCTGCAAGAGCAAATGGAAATAGCGAGGACCAGCTGACAGTGCTGGCACCCGGAGGGGCAGCAGAAGGAATAAGAGCCAATGGCACAACCGAGGACCAGCTGACGGTGCTGGAACCCGGTTACTAAGCAGGAGGTACCTGTGCTACAAAGCACTACCAAGGACCAGCAGACGTTGCCGGAACTCGGATACCGAGATGGAGGCACCTAGGCCAAAGGCTCTGATGAGAACCAGCTGACGGTGCTGGAACCCGGAGGGGTATCAGAAGTTACCCCTGAAAAGCAAAGTTGGCATGCCGCAAGCTGGCCGCAGTTACCGAATCACACAGTCCTACAGGGGGTGCTTGTCCTACTGGCACTATGGAACAAACCTTTCTTACCAGAACCCGCAGTCCACATAGGAAGCACCTAAACTGCTGGCACCCTAGCCTCGGCTAACCCAACCGCAACACGACATGGCAACTTGGGGTGGCAAACTGACATTGACACTTCCCGGAAACAGCAGGCAGGGCTGGAACCAAGCTGGGCAGGAGGGAGTACCCGTGCCAAAGTCAGTTATGAGCAGCAACTGGCGATGTTGGAGCCCAGGACAAGCACTTAGCAGGCTGAGGCCTGATGTGCTGTCAATTGGGAGGCAGCAGGACAGATTGCCATCAAAACAGCAGGGGAACAGCTGACGTTACTGAACCCCACAAACACAGGAGCTAGTGTTTTACTCTGTGAAGACGGCACTTCCGAGCAACAACTGGCTGTGTTGAAGCCCAGGGACAAGCACGGAGCAGGCTTAGGCTGCATTGAAGAAATTTTAAGATCGGTTGTAGACTACTAATTTGAACCAAGCTCCACTTAGGCCTGTGGCTTCACTGATTTTCGTATTTCCCCTGTCCTCCAACCCCGCCAGTTACAGCTCCGAAGTGGCGTCTGCACAATCCACACTTGTTCCTGTGTTACAGGTGTTCAGTCCGGTCAGTTAATCCCCTGATGTGTGTCCGGCAATGTCGCCTGCTCTGTCCACATTCCGATAATGGGAATGTGGACAGAGCAGGCGACATTGCCGGACACACATCAGGGGATTAACTGACCGGACTGAACACCTGTAACACAGGAACAAGTGTGGATTGTGCAGACGCCACTTCGGAGCTGTAACTGGCAGGGTTGGAGGACAGGGGAAATACGAGAGACAGTGGAGCCACAGGCCTAATTGGAGCACGGTTAAAAATCAGTAGTGGTACGACTGTGTAGGCAGCAGGAGACTTTGCCATCCACACAGCAGGGGATCAGCTGACATTACTGAACCCCACTGAGACACGGGAGCAAGTATCTCTTTCCGTGTGGACGGCACTTCCGAACTACAACTGGCTGTGTTGAAGCCCAGGAAATAGGAGGGTGTAGGCAGAGGCCTACTGTATTTTGAATGAGGTGACAGCAGGAGAGACTGCCATCCACACAGCAGGGGATCAGCTGACGTTACTGAACCCCACTGAGACACGGGAGCAAGTATCTCTTTCCGTGTGGACGGCACTTCCGAACTACAACTGGCTGTGTTGAAGCCCAGGAAATAGGAGGGTGTAGGCAGAGGCCTACTGTATTTTGAATGAGGTGACAGCAGGAGAGACTGCCATCCACACAGCAGGGGATCAGCTGACATTACTGAACCCCACTGAGACACGGGAGCAAGTATCTCTTTCCGTGTGGACGGCACTTCCGAACTACAACTGGCTGTGTTGAAGCCCAGGAAATAGGAGGGTGTAGGCAGAGGCCTACTGTATTTTGAATGAGTTTACAGCAGGAGAGACTGCCATCCACACAGCAGGGGATCAGCTGACGTTACTGAACCCCACTGAGACACGGGAGCAAGTGTCTCTTTCCGTGTGGACGGCACTTCCGAACTACAACTGGCTGTGTTGAAGCCCAGGAAATAGGAGGGTGTAGGCAGAGGCCTACTGTATTTTGAAAGAGGTGACAGCAGGAGAGACTGCCATCCACAAAGCAGGGGATCAGCTGACGTTACTGAACCCCACTGAGACACGGGAGCAAGTGTCTCTTTCCGTGTGGACGGCACTTCCGAACTACAACTGGCTGTGTTGAAGCCCAGGAAATAGGAGGGTGTAGGCAGAGGCCTACTGTATTTTGAATGAGGTGACAGCAGGAGAGACTGCCATCCACACAGCAGGGGATCAGCTGACGTTACTGAACCCCACTGAGACACGGGAGCAAGTATCTCTTTCCGTGTGGACGGCACTTCCGAACTACAACTGGCTGTGTTGAAGCCCAGGAAATAGGAGGGTGTAGGCAGAGGCCTACTGAATTTTGAATGAGTTTACAGCAGGAGAGACTGCCATCCACACAGCAGGGGATCAGCTGACGTTACTGAACCCCACTGAGACACGGGAGCAAGTATCTCTTTCCGTGTGGACGGCACTTCCGAACTACAACTGGCTGTGTTGAAGCCCAGGAAATAGGAGGGTGTAGGCAGAGGCCTACTGTATTTTGAATGAGGTGACAGCAGGAGAGACTGCCATCCACACAGCAGGGGATCAGCTGACATTACTGAACCCCACTGAGACACGGGAGCAAGTATCTCTTTCCGTGTGGACGGCACTTCCGAACTACAACTGGCTGTGTTGAAGCCCAGGAAATAGGAGGGTGTAGGCAGAGGCCTACTGTATTTTGAATGAGTTTACAGCAGGAGAGACTGCCATCCACACAGCAGGGGATCAGCTGACTTTACTGAACCCCACTGAGACACGGGAGCAAGTGTCTCTTTCCGTGTGGACGGCACTTCCGAACTACAACTGGCTGTGTTGAAGCCCAGGAAATAGGAGGGTGTAGGCAGAGGCCTACTGTATTTTGAAAGAGGTGACAGCAGGAGAGACTGCCATCCACAAAGCAGGGGATCAGCTGACGTTACTGAACCCCACTGAGACACGGGAGCAAGTGTCTCTTTCCGTGTGGACGGCACTTCCGAACTACAACTGGCTGTGTTGAAGCCCAGGAAATAGGAGGGTGTAGGCAGAGGCCTACTGTATTTTGAATGAGGTGACAGCAGGAGAGACTGCCATCCACACAGCAGGGGATCAGCTGACATTACTGAACCCCACTGAGACACGGGAGCAAGTATCTCTTTCCGTGTGGAGGGCACTTCCGAACTACAACTGGCTGTGTTGAAGCCCAGGAAATAGGAGGGTGTAGGCAGAGGCCTACTGTATTTTGAATGAGTTTACAGCAGGAGAGACTGCCATCCACACAGCAGGGGATCAGCTGACGTTACTGAACCCCACTGAGACACGGGAGCAAGTGTCTCTTTCCGTGTGGACGGCACTTCCGAACTACAACTGGCTGTGTTGAAGCCCAGGAAATAGGAGGGTGTAGGCAGAGGCCTACTGTATTTTGAAAGAGGTGACAGCAGGAGAGACTGCCATCCACAAAGCAGGGGATCAGCTGACGTTACTGAACCCCACTGAGACACGGGAGCAAGTGTCTCTTTCCGTGTGGACGGCACTTCCGAACTACAACTGGCTGTGTTGAAGCCCAGGAAATAGGAGGGTGTAGGCAGATGCCTACTGTATTTTGAATGAGGTGACAGCAGGAGAGACTGCCATCCACACAGCAGGGGATCAGCTGACGTTACTGAACCCCACTGAGACACGGGAGCAAGTATCTCTTTCCGTGTGGACGGCACTTCCGAACTACAACTGGCTGTGTTGAAGCCCAGGAAATAGGAGGGTGTAGGCAGAGGCCTACTGTATTTTGAATGAGGTGACAGCAGGAGAGACTGCCATCCACACAGCAGGGGATCAGCTGACATTACTGAACCCCACTGAGACACGGGAGCAAGTATCTCTTTCCGTGTGGACGGCACTTCCGAACTACAACTGGCTGTGTTGAAGCCCAGGAAATAGGAGGGTGTAGGCAGAGGCCTACTGTATTTTGAATGAGGTGACAGCAGGAGAGACTGCCATCCACACAGCAGGGGATCAGCTGACGTTACTGAACCCCACTGAGACACGGGAGCAAGTATCTCTTTCCGTGTGGACGGCACTTCCGAACTACAACTGGCTGTGTTGAAGCCCAGGAAATAGGAGGGTGTAGGCAGAGGCCTACTGTCTTTGTAATGCGGAGACAGCAGGAGAGACTGCCATCTCCACAGCAGGGGAACAGCTGGCAGTGCTGAACCCCACTAACACTTGAACGAATGTGTTTGGCTCTGTGGAGACGACACTTCTGAACACCAACTGACGTTGTTGGAGCCCAGGATTAGGCGAGGAGCAGGCTGGGGCCTACTGGATTTTGGCAGGTGAATGCAGCAGGAGACTTGCCATCTCCACAGCAGGGGAACAGCTGGCAGTGCTGAACCCCACTAACACTTGAACGAATGTGTTTGGCTCTGTGGAGACGACACTTCTGAACACCAACTGACGTTGTTGGAGCTCAGGATTAGGCGAGGAGCAGGCTGGGGCCTACTTGATTTTGGCAGGTGAATGCAGCAGGAGACTTGCCATCTCCACAGCAGGGGAACAGCTGGCAGTGCTGAACCCCACTAACACTTGAACGAATGTGTTTGGCTCTGTGGAGACGACACTTCTGAACACCAACTGACGTTGTTGGAGCCCAGGATTAGGCGAGGAGCAGGCTGGGGCCTACTGGATTTTGGCAGGTGAATGCAGCAGGAGACTTGCCATCTCCACAGCAGGGGAACAGCTGGCAGTGCTGAACCCCACTAACACTTGAACGAATGTGTTTGGCTCTGTGGAGACGACACTTCTGAACACCAACTGACGTTGTTGGAGCTCAGGATTAGGCGAGGAGCAGGCTGGGGCCTACTGGATTTTGGCAGGTGAATGCAGCAGGAGACTTGCCATCTCCACAGCAGGGGAACAGCTGGCAGTGCTGAACCCCACTAACACTTGAACGAATGTGTTTGGCTCTGTGGAGACGACACTTCTGAACACCAACTGACGTTGTTGGAGCCCAGGATTAGGCGAGGAGCAGGCTGGGGCCTACTTGATTTTGGCAGGTGAATGCAGCAGGAGACTTGCCATCTCCACAGCAGGGGAACAGCTGACAGTGCTGAACCCCACTAACACTTGAACGAATGTGTTTGGCTCTGTGGAGACGACACTTCTGAACACCAACTGACGCTGTTGGAGCCCAGGATTACGCATGCCGCATGCAGAGGCCAATGGGCATCAGTTTTTATGGAGGTTGTGGACTACTACTGATTCTAACCATGCTCCACTTAGGCCTCTGGCTCCACTGTCTCTACTATTTACCCTGGCCTCCAACCCCGCCAGCTACATCTCTGAAGTGGCGTCAGCACAATCTACACTTGTTCCTGTGTTACTGGTGCTCAGTCCCATCAGTTGATCCCCTGATGTTTGTCCGGCAAGTTCGCCAGCTCTGTCCTCATTCCCACTACTGGTTATGGGAATGTGGACAGAGCAGGAGACCTTGCCGGACACACATCAGGGGATAAACTGATGGGACTGAGCCACAGGAACACAGGAACAAGTGTAGATTGTGCTGACGCCACTTCAGAGATGTAGATGGCGGGGTTGGAGGTCAGGGGAAATAGTAGAGACAGTGGAGCCAGAGACCTAAGTTGGGCACGGTTAAAAATCAGTAGTGGATGAATGTTGATGGAGCTGGTGACTCTGCCGTCCACACAGCAGGGGATCAGCTGGCATTACTGAACCCCAGTAACACAGGAGCTAGTGTGTTTCTCTGTGCAGACGACACATCTGAGCGACAACTGGCTGTGTTGAAGCACAGGGATTATAGTTCAGGTGGTAGAAAAATGAACACACCAGCAGACCTGGATACAGTTGCCAACCACTAATTTAGTCTGTAAGAGGAATGGCAAAGTCTTTGGAGATCCAGGCCTTGTTCATTTTCAGAAAAGTCAGCCGGTCAACATTATCGGAAGATAGTCGCGTGCGACGGTCTGTTAGTACACCACCTGCGGCACTAAAGACACGTTCCGATAATACACTGGCAGCAGGGCAAGCCAGCACCTCCAATGCATACTGGCTAAGCTCTGGCCATGTATCCAGCTTAGAGACCCAAAACTTGAAGGGGGAAGAGCCATCTGGGAGTACAGCGACAGGGCAAGACATGTAGTCTGACACCATCTGACGGAAGCGTTGCCTCCTGCTGACTCGAGGCGTCGCTGATGGTGTAGACAATTGTGGTGGACACACAAAACTTTGCCACATTTGGGCCATAGTGGTCTTGCCTTGTGCTGCGGCACTGCCTCTGCTCCCTCTTTGTGCAGAGTTTCCTCCACTGCCTCGACGCACAGAGCTGCTTTGTAAAGCACTAGCAACAATGCTGTCGGGTGGAATGGAAAACATTATGGACTGCACCAGTGACTCTTCGTACTCCCGCATTTTACGCTCCCGGTTCAACATTGGTATGAGCCTTTGTACGCTGTCCCGGTAGCGAGGATCTAGGAGGGTGTACACCCAATAATCAGCCGAGACGAGAATGTGGGCGATGCGGCGGTCGTTTCTCAGGCACTGCAGCATGAAATCAACCATGTGCTGCAGACTCCCAACTGCCAAAGAACCGCTGTCCCCTGTTTGAGGCGTGACCTCGACCTGCTCTGCATCACCCCACCCTCGCTGTACATACTGAGTAGAGGTTTGTGTACCTCCCTCCTCTGGAGAGATGTCTTCCTCCTCCATCGACTCCTCCTCATCCTCCTCACAAAGTGTCCCCTGCCTAGGCCTTTGTGAGGAAACACGTAGCGCAGACTGTCCAGAAGCAGATGGCATTTGGGACTCCTCATCCTCCACCTCTTCTGAAACCTCATCCCTTAGTGCTTGCAGTGTTTGTTGAAGCAGGCAGATAAGGGGGACAGTCATGCTGACTAGTGCATCATCTGCACTCGCCATCCGCGTGGATTCATCGAAGGCACGCAAAACGAGGCAGATGTCCTTCATAGAGGCCCACTCAATGGTGCTGAAGTGTGAACGGCGCACAGTGCGACTTGTTTGCGCCTGATGCAGCTGGTACTCCATGACTGCTGCCTGCTGCTCACACAACCGCTCCAACATATGTAACGTTGAATTCCACCGGGTGGGTAGGTCACATATGATGCGATGTTCCGGAAGGCCAAATCGTCGCTGCAGAGCAGCGAGGCGCGATCTTGCCGTGCTGGAACGTCGCAAGTGAGCGCACTCTATGCGGACCTTGTGCAACAGTGCATCAAGATCCGGATAGTCCCTCAGAAAGCTCTGCACGACCAAGTTAAGAACATGTGCCAGACATGGGATGTGTGTGAGGTTGCCTAGGCCAAGAGCTGCCACCAGATTTCGGCCATTGTCACACACTACCAAGCCCGGCTGGAGATTCGCTGGCCCAAACCACACATCGCTCTCCAGCTTGATAGCATTCCAGAGCTCCTGCGCTGTGTGGCTTCGATTCCCCAAAGAAATTAATTTGAGTACAGCCTGTTGACGTTTGGCCACGGCTGTGCTCATATCGGTCGTAACAGGCTCCTGCTCTGCTGTTTCTGAGGAACTTGAGTAGGAGGAGGAGTCTATGTGTACAGACTGGAGTCCTGCAATCCGTGGCGTTGGAAGAACACGTACAGCGCCACTCTCCAGATCCGTACCCGGCTCCACAACATTGACCCAGTGGGCAGTGAGGGAAAGGTATCGTCCCTGTCCATGGTTACTGGTCCACGCATCGGTGGTCAGGTGGACCTTGCTACTAACGGCGTTTAGTAGCGCATGTTTTATTTTGCCCTCAACATGTTTCTGCAGGGCAGGGACGGCTCGCCTGCTGAAATAAAAGCGGCTGGGCACGTTGTATTGGGGGACTGCCAATGCCATTAAGTCCCGGAAGGTGTCAGTGTCCACCAGCCTGAATGACAGCATTTCAACTGCCAGAAGTTTGGCAATGCCAGCATTCAGAGACTGTGCTCGGGGATGGTTTGCCGAGTAAGGGCGCCTTATATCCCATGCCTGTGCTACCGATGGCTGTGATGGATGGGAACGTGCTGTTATGGGTGGAATCTGACAGGGTCTCCGGACAACAGTGGCAGAGGTTCTTCCTTGGCGATCCTGTGAGGAAGCCGAACCAGCAGTGTGTGAGCTGGAGGAAGAGGGCCCAACACGAACTGAAGAGGTGGTAGGTGGTGCTGTACGTTGGCCTACGTCTTCAGGGTGTCTCTGCAACTCCAACTCGTGCTTGGTGCGCACATGTTTCCACATATTTGTGGTATTGAGGTTGCTGACATTTCTCCCTCTTTTGACTCTCTGATGACACAGCTTGCATTTGACAAAGCAAATGTCATCTGCAACTGTGTCAAAAAAGGACCACGCACTGCAACTCTTGTGAGCGCCCGGTTTGCCTTTGGAAGGAGGAATGCTCCTAACGGGTGCCGAAGTGGAGGGTACAGGCAACCAAGTCTTCCCCCTCCCTCTGCCTCCTGTTTTGGCCGGTAGGGGAATCTCTTCCTCCGAGCTGCTCCCACCACCTTCCTGTTGCTCACGCCATGATGGGTCAAGGACCTCATCATCTTCCCTCCCCTCTTCAAACAGCTGCTTCTCCGGGGTTGTCTCGCCAGCACCGTACGCACCAGAAAGTGGCAACTGAGTCTCGTCATCATCTGATGCGTACTGAGGTGTGCTGACCATAGGCACTGGCCCACTCGCCTCTTCAGATTCAGAGGGACAAAGAAGTTGCGCATCACTGCATACTCCCTCTTCTTCACATTCAGGAATGCTGCTTGGCTGGCCCCCTCTTTCCAAGCCAACAGATTCCGAGAACAGAAGTAGAGACTGTGATGGCTCCTGTCCATGTCTCTCTGACTGCCTGGGCACTTTGGCAGGTGGTGAAGAGACAGATGGTTGCTCTTCGGTGCTCTGACCCTGAGAGGATGCGGAAGTAATTGAAGTCGATGCGTTAGCTGCCATCCATCCGACAACGGCTTCAATTTGTTCCTCCCGCAGCAGTGGGGTACGTTGAGGTCCTACAAAGCTGCGCATAAAGGACTGTTGCCTGCTAAAACTGGGGGATGCTGATCCACTGGTGCCCGCAGCAGGCCCAGAATCCCCACGTCCTCTACCTGTAGAATCCCCACGTCCTCTCCCTGCAGAATCCCCACGTCCTCTCCCTGCTGAAACTCCACGCCCACGCCCACGCCCCCGCGCCTTACTCCCTGCCTTCTTCATCTTGCACGACTGCTTAAGATAGGCAAAAAAGTACAAAGGGGGGCCTTAGTGTGCTTATTCCTGAACAGCTGGTTACAGGTACAAGAAACACTAATTTTATGAAGTGTGTGTGTGTGGACTAGACTTTAATAGGAGCTGATGTGGCCTACACAAGTTCAAAATGTAGTGTTTGGTGAACTTTTTATGTGGTTTCTTTGTTTGAAACAAACTCAAAGTATGAGAACAAAGAATTGAAACTGATAGTATCACCAACTTTTTGGAGCTATTACAATGCAGGCAGGTAACCTACAATGCAAAAGATGAGGCTCCAAAAAAATTGGGTAATACTAATCTGGCTGCGCCGGCAGGGCACAAGCCAGAAAAAAAGGCTCCTCTATCTACTCCTATATAGTGTTTGCAACCAACCAATGTTGATGGATACGGATGGATGCACACTAATAGGAGAAGAAAAAATGAGCTGCACTCAGAGACAAATATGTGTGAGGCAGTGACGCACGTTGAGCGTCCTACAACCAGACGTAGCTGCAGGACACTCTACTCAGCGTGAGCTGCACTCACACACAGTCAGAGACCTCTCAGACAGCCGTCAACAGTGCAGCTAAGTGGGCACTGGCACTGACAGGCTGCAGAAAGGCTCCGCTGTGTACTCCTATATAGTGTTTGCAACCACCGTAGATGGAGACGGATGGATGCACACTAATAGAAGAAAAAATGAGCTGCACTCAAATAAAAATATGTGTGAGGCAGTGACGCACGCTGAGCGTCCTACAGCCAGACGTAGCTGCAGGACACACTACTCAGCGTGAGCTGCACTCACACACAGTCAGAGACCTCTCAGACAGCCGTGAACAGTGCAGCAAAGTGGACACTAGCACTGAAAGGCTGCAGAAAGGCTCCGCTGTCTACTACTAGTGTTTGCAACCAACGTATATGGATACGGATGGAAGCACACTAGATTGAAATTATTTAAAAAATGCAGCTCAAAAAATAAAAGATGTATGAGGCAGCAGTGATCACACTGGGTGGCCTACAGCCTGACGTGGCTGCAGGACCCACTCCACAGCGTGAGCTGCACTCACACAGCCCTTGCAGACAGCTGTGAACACTGCTGCTAGGGCAAAGAAGGCTACAGTGGTGGTTTATGTAGCCTGGGTAAAGCACTAGATGTTTGGTGGAATCGCTATTTCTAACTGTCCCTCACAGTCTTCTACAGCAGCCTGTCCCTAACTGAATTCACAGCAGAGTGACCAGAAATGGCGGCTGCGGTTGCTTTTATAGTGCATCATGACATCATTTCGGCAGCCAATCACAGCCATGCCAATAGTTAACATGCCTACATGCCTAACAGGATGTGCCCACACTTCGGAGGATTCCCATTGGCTTAATCAAAGCAAGCAGGCTCATAGCATGATGGGAACTTCCTATTCCGATTCCGATCCCGGAATCCGATATGAAAAAAGTATCGGAATTAAGTATCGGAATTCCGATACCGCTAATATCGGCCGATACCCGATACTTGCGGTATCGGAATGCTCAACACTACCAATGTCATAAGAGGAAAATTTTTCATAAGCATGATACATTAAAATGGTACTGACACCTAAATTGAAATAGTATGATGCTTCAGGCACCTACAGTTAAAATGTAACTTAGAGACCGTTGAAAAGAATTGTGGTGTCAGAGTGTCAAAGGTATATATTAATGGCATTTAAAGAAAGTATTGCTAGACCACCTGCCCATTTCTTCATTTTCTATGACTGACAAGGTCATGTATATGGCACGAATAGGACATGTGGCATGTGGGACATTGAAAGCCATTTTTGCAATAATTGGATTTCTAAGTTCTTAAAATGATAGTGTTATGTAAGAATGACACATAGTAAAAATAATAATGTTTTAAGACGAAACTAGGAAAATGTACTCATTATGAGAGTACAGTATGTCATGTTAAAAGAGCATTTTATATTTTTCTACAATTTGAAATGTGTTTGAAGTTTCTGAATCTGCATGATGAATATAATTTATCATAATTTTATATTATTTTTACTTGGATTACTATGAATTAATTATGCGGCAGACCGGACTGTTTTTTCCAAGGCAGAATAATTTTAATACATTCATGAAGAATAGATCCAGAAAATAAAACAGCACTGCAATATAATAATTATAGCTTGATAATTCTGGTATACATTTGTGTGTTAGTGTTAGAAGTGTAATTTTTTTTTCATTTCTGACTCTTCAGCTTTGAAAAATTAGACTGTGTTAGGATATTCGCATGAAAATTTACAAATGTAAAATTTATGCGAAAAATGCCTTCAAAAGCGACCCCTTTGTTTCGATCAGAAAACCTCATGACTAGCCTTAAAGGTACTGTCACACTTAGCAATGCACCAGCGATCCCGACCAGCGATATGACGTGGTCAGGATCGCTGGTACATCGCTAAGTGGTCGCTAGTGAGCTGCCACACAGGCAGATCTCACCAGCGACATCACAGGGGACGGGGGTCGCTACTTACCTGTCAGACGCGGTGATCCTGACTTCCTCCCACACGCGTCCACACGTCGCTCGTCTCTCCACAGGAAGTGCCACAGGAAGCTCACGACGAGAAACGGTCCAGGGCGTTCTCGCGCGATCATCGATAACCAGCGGGGGAGCGGGTCGTAGGTAAGTACCAGACATAGCGATATCACTAGCAACATCGCTATAACGTCACAAGTTATAGCGATATTGCTGGAGATATCGCTTAGTGTGACAGGCCCTTAAGTGAATAGTTTTATAGAGGTTCACGTTTGAGTTAAAGTGCCTGAAATTCACGTGAACATGAACATTCTGCAATTTGATTTGAGAGAATATGTCTCAAAAGCAAAATCCTGAATCCAAGGCTTATGTGACACAGAAAGTGTTCCTACTGCATTATAATACAGTCAAGCCTTCCTTTTTTTTAATATCCAAAAGAGAAATCTCCACCACCTCCACCACAACGTCTGAATATTTATTTACACTAAGCCAGATAGGTTGAGGTTTCTTGGGCATTAGTAAAGCTGTGTTGGCATTACAGAACTCACTACAGATACAATACACTCCTAAGAGATCTCAAAGTGTTATACATGTATTTTCCAGGGCTTTTTTACCATTGCAATTTGAGCAAATTTATTTATCGTAGATCAAATTTATTTTGGAAAATTTGGCAAAACCGAGAAATGCGTATTTCCAATGATCTGTTCATTTCTACTCATGACTGTTTACATGTCAATGGTTCCTTAATTAGTTTCCATAATCTATCCAAAATGTGCTTTAAAAATCATAGTATGTAGCGCTATACAAAAAGCCCTATTGCAAAGGGTTCATAGACATAGCAGTTTAAACTGCAAATCTGTAGCAGAATCCCCATTTTTTAGCTTTATATTTTAGATCAAAACGATGTCAGATCTCAATGCTCTTGTCTCCACTTGTTATCCTATCTTATATCTAGATAGTACTTTATTTTCTATGTGTCAATCTTTCCTATTGCGTTTCCTTCTAATGTCATGCCATTGGGATTTTTATGGTCTTCAGTTATGCTGGGCAGAAGAAAATTCCTGTAGCACAGAAAAATATATACAGTGACAAAATAGACTGTACTCTAGTAATTTTAATAGGGCAAGAAATCTGGCTTATCTCATGCAGATGCTTCTTCTGCAGCAGAAGAATGAATTATTCTGACACCCGAGAGAATACAATTTCTACTTGCATAAGCATCAGGTATTAAACTATAAAAAGACAAAAACCTCCCCCAGCTCTTCCTGCAATATTTATTTTAATAGAGCAATATAAAAGAACAGATCTTGATATCCTTGATGTACCTATATCAAGTATGGTGTACAGTCATTGCATTAATACATATACACTTTGGGGTCTTATCATTTAAAGTAGAATCATACAATTAAGAATTTATAACAAAGCATCACATGTTGAAAATTCTACTTATATACATTGGCTACAATGTAACAGAAGATACAAACCGCGGGCACCGCTATATAATATGTATATCCAAATAACAGGGTGCTACCAATGTGCCCATGAAACAAATGGTATGTAGAAAGAAGAAAAGAAGGCATAATAAAGGTGCAACCACCTGATAGCAAAGTGTAAAAGACTTTAATGTAACAAAGCAAAAGTGCACATACAATTAAAAACACTTAAAAATACTAAAACCATAGCAACATGGCTGTGGCAATAGATAATAACTTATGTTGACATATACTATAGCCTGCACCTAAACAGTAAAGGTGCTTAAAGATATATACAGTATACATTTTAGATAAGCCACTAAAAAGACAATAGGCATACATAATTTATCAAGAATAATACAGCCTCAATGTATAAATATACATATGTCAACATAATAAATAGAAAAGGTATCACCCAAAAGAAAAGATTGGAAAATCACAGCTTATCATGCAGCCAAAAATATTTGATCAACATGCATATCGTTACCTCGTGTTCCTCCCCTGACGAAGCTACACAAGGTTGCGATACATGTAGGGATGGTTAGTGCAGCCCCACATTAAGTACCTGGTAAGTATGCTATTTCTTGATCCACACAGCATGCTGATCTAATATTTTTGGGATGATATAAGGTGCTTGCGTAGGGCTGCATGATAAGCTGTGATTTTCTAATCTTTTCTTTTGGGTGATACCTTTTCTATTTATTATGTTGACATATATCTATTTATAGACTGAGGCGGTATTATTCTTGATATATTATGTATGCCTATTGTCTTTTTATTGGCTTATCTAAAATATATATATATCTTTAAGCCCCTTTACTGTTTGGGTGCAGGCTATTGTATATGTCAACATAAGCTATTATGTGTTGCAACAGCCACGTTGTTATGGTTTTAGTATTTTTAAGTGTTTTTAATTGTATGTGCACTTTTGCTTTGTTACAATAAAGTCTTTTTCACTTTGCTATCAGTTGGTTGCATCTTTATTGTACCTTCTTTTCTTCTTTCTACATACAGTACTATACATTGGTTACAAGTGCATGTATTCTGTCCTCCCTGGGGTATGAAGGACTGTTTAGTCATTCTGCTGCGAGGTTTTTTGTTTTTCTGGAATGAATGTTCACTCATGTGTTATGCTCTTCTCTGAAGATCTAATTAGTGCATCATATGCCATAATCCCAGATTTCTGATATTTCCTACATTCTTAGCTGAATTATTATAAATCTGACTTGTAATAACAAATTCTTTCTTTACCACAAGTGTAACTATCATTTCACAAAGAAATACCAAAATTGCCTCCTTTTAAATAATTAGTGATGGGTCATTTGCCATGCCACCGATCTGAGACAAAGAGGTAGCTTCCTGTGGTGATGGATGAGACAGCACCCTAGTGAGGTGCATTCAATTATCTGAATGGCTCTTATTGGGTGTAAAATGACAGAGCCCTGCCCATCCAATTCAAACTCCGAACAGTAATTGATTTAATTGGCTGGCTGTAAGTTGGCTGGGTTTTGGCCACGAGTGGACACATATTTAATAGGAATCCATTTATCCATTTTTGAGCAGATACAATGTCACCAAAAAGAGCCTTATTGTTTATCACTACTATTATCATTCTGTTCCTCCTCTCCTGAAATGCTATGGAATGAAAATGGGGAGGGACCGCTCTACTTTGTGATTTTCCAGCACTGCTATGTCATGCTGTCTGCACTCTGTCATGCTGCAATGTTGCTCACTAAGGCTAGTTTCACACTTGCTTTTTTTTGCAGCGCGTTTTTCCCGCAAAAAAACGCATTGAAAAAACGCATACATAAGCATACAACTGCTGCGTTTTTTTCAAGCATTTTTATGAGCATGCATGAAAAAAACGCAGCGTTTTTATGCGTTTGTATGCGTTTTTAGTGCGTTTTTACCGCGTTTGCGTTTTTTTCCAACATTTTTAGGTGGCCCCTCACACTACCCAAACCATGACTTTACTAACCCTAACCCTGACCCTAACCCTAACCCTAACCCTGACCCTAACCCTAACCCTAACCCTGACCCTAACCCTTAACCAAATCATACTTAACCCTAACCCAAACCCTAAACCCTAACTAACCCTAACCCTAACCCTAACCCTGACCCTAACCCTAACCCTAACCCTGACCCTAACCCTAACCCTAACCCTAACCCTAACCCTGACCCTAACCCTAACCCTGACCCTAACCCTTAACAAAACCATACTTGACCCTAACCCTAACCCTAACCCTAACCCTAACCCTGACCCTAACCCTAACCCTAACCCTAACCCTGACCCTAACCCTAACCCTAACCCTAACCCTGACCCTAACCCTTAACAAAACCATACTTAACCCTAACCCTGACCCTAACCCTAACCCTGACCCTAACCCTAACCCTAACCCTGACCCTAACCCTTAACAAAACCATACTTAACCCTAATCCTGACCCTAACCCTGACCCTAACCCTTAACAAAACCATACTTAACCCTAACCCTGACCCTAACCCTAACCCTGACCCCAACCCTAACCCTAACCCTGACCCTAACCCTAACCCTAACCCTAACCCTGACCCTAACCCTTAACAAAACCATACTTAACCCTAATCCTGACCCTAACCCTGACCCTAACCCTTAACCAAACCATACTTAACCCTAACCCTGACCCTAACCCCAACCCTAACCCTGACCCTGACCCTAACCCTAAACCCCCTTAACTAACCCTAACTCTAACCCAAACCCCTAAATTCCATGGTTAAAAAAAAAAAACGCATATGCAAAAAAACGCATACATGAGCATGCCAGTGCGCACATATGCGCATCCATAGGCTATAATGGCCATTTTTAGCGCAAAACGTGCGCATATGTGCGCATGCGCTTTTTTGCAGGGCCAAAAAATGCAACATGCTGCGTCTGGAAAATACCAACGCACACCCCAAAAAAACGCAGCGCATGAAAATCGCATACATGCGCTTACCAGCGCGCAGGTATGCGCACCCATGTTAAATATAGGGGAAAAAACGCATGCGCAGGTATGCGTTTTTTTCCAGCGCTAAAAAACGCAAATGTGAAACCAGCCTAAGACACAGTGCTTGTCTTGTCTGAATGGAGCAGATACACTGCAGAGGTGATTCCCCTAATCAAATATTTGCACTTAACCTGGACTGAGCAGAGTGCAGATAGAAAATAGCAACATAGCTACACATCGACTGGAGTGAAAAAAAAGACAGAAATGATGAAACATCCAGACCCAAGATGCAAATAAAATAATTGATGACTTTATTGAGTAATCAACAAAAAATGCCATGGAAAGGGAACATAATTGATCTGAAATGTGTAGTATATCTACACTGTGTCTTGTTTATATTTTTTGTGACTTATTCAATAAGCCATTTTATTTGGATCATGGAAGCTGGATGTTTACTTGTTTTCCTCCCATTACAAACACACACCTTGTGATCTGTGTGCCTGGCGGTGAGTGAACTGGACTTTACTATGAAAAAAACAGACCGCTGCTTTAATTATGGAGCATCCTAAGGCATGGTAGAGGCAGAATCAAGCAATATATTATACTAGATGGAGGACCGATACTATCGCATCGGGAGG
Source organism: Dendrobates tinctorius (assembly GCF_039654945.1). NCBI lineage: Eukaryota > Metazoa > Chordata > Amphibia > Anura > Dendrobatidae > Dendrobates > Dendrobates tinctorius. The sequence goes on along the minus strand of NW_027361779.1, from coordinate 4,716,553 downwards.
GCGATAATGTCACAATGGAGCAGACTTTGCAGGGTTGAGAATCTCTCCCCCCATGTGCTCACCCACCTATCCACTCTCTCTTTCCCCATGTGCTGACTTCTCCAATCTGTGCTCTCTTCTTTGACCTGTCTACCCCATGTGCTATCCCCCTTGTCTGCTGTCTCTCTCCTTCCTATGCTGTGTTCTCTGTTGTGAATTCTCTCTCTGGCTTCCCTCTGGTGATTACTGAAGGTAGTGGAGCTGGCCAGATTGACAGAGGGGTTGCAAGTTCTCTTTCTGGGCTCCCTCTGGTGGTTACTGGAGGTAGTGGAGCAGATCTGATTGACAGAGGCTTGCCACCTGTTAATGAGGAAGACGATTGGAGATCTGGGGTTTCAGATTGGGATTTAAGACAACCGACTCCCTCTATCCCTGCTGGTGATTTTCTTCCTGTGCCTCCTGAGGTCTGATGTCTCCTGCCCTGTCCCTACATGTTCAGCTAAGTGGTTCATTCGCTACTCTGTTTGCATTTGATCTGGTTTTGTCTATCTCTGCTTTGTGCAGGTCAGCCAGCTCCGGCTGGGGCTGTGCTGAATCATCGCCCATATGTTACTGCTTGTGCCAGTTTATTTTGTCCCCTGTTATATTGGTCTTATTTTGCTTTGCTTTCAGAATACACCAGAGTGCTGATATAGTGGGGGCGAAGTTGTGCGAGTTCAGTGTTTTTGTGCATCAGACGGGATGGACTTTTGCAGGTGTTTTTTGCTTGATTTCAGACAGTGTCTTTCCTTTCCTGTCCTGTCTAGTCAGTGTGGGCCCCATCATTTGCTCAGTCTATTTTTCTGCCTGCGTTTGTGTTTTCATCTTGTCTCACCGAAAATATATGTTTGGGGGCTATCTATTCCTTCGGGGTCTGCTCCGGGGGAGTTTAGATTTCCCCTTTCTTGCTTTAGGCTTAGTTAGCTCTCCGGCTGTGCCGAGGTGTCTAGGATCATCGTAGGTTTGCTCCACGTCTACTGCTAGTTGTGTGGACAGGATCAGGGGTCTGCAATCTGCTTAGTTACCAACCTCTCTGGTTGTCTGTGGCTTAGCCTGGGCCTGCTATCCTCCTCGGCGACCCATTCATAATAGTTCTCCCCTCATGTGCTGTCTGATTTGAGTTGTCTCCCCCAGTGCTCTGTCTCTCTCTCCCCTGTGTCTGACAGTGTACAGAACATACCACAGCTCCTGGGCAGGGGAGAAAGCAAAAGCCAATACTAACATTACAGCAGGAGATCACAGAGGATACATTTTATGAGGCAATATATTGTTTAAAAACAGTCAGTGAAATATTTTACCTCACAAAATGAATCCTCTTTGATCCCCTGCTGTAATGTCAGTATTGTCTTTTGCTTCCTCCCCTGCCCAGGAGATGTGGTATGCGCCGTACACGGTCAGACACAGACAGTTTTTAAAATGAACTTTTGTTCGTGGGAAAATGCCTTTAATGTGACCGGCTTCCGCTGCCTGTAGACACGTCGCGCATCTGCCATCCAGATCAGCAGAATGATTCACTGTTTGCTCCATGGCTACTGCTAGTTGTGTGGACAGGATCAGGGGTCTGCAATCCGCTTAGTTACCAACCTCTCTGGTTTTCTGTGGCTTAGCCTGGGCCTGCTATCCTCCTCGGTGACCCATTCATAACAGTTCTCCCCTCATGTGCTGTCCGATTTGAGTTGTCTCCCCCAGTTCTCTGTCTCTCTCCCCTGTGTCTGACAGTGTACAGAGCATACCACAGCTCCTGGGCAGGGGAGGAAGCAAAAGCCAATACTAACATTACAGCAGGAGATCACAGAGGATACATTTTATGAGGTAATATATTGTTTAAAAACAGTCAGTGAAATATTTTACCTCACAAAATGAATCCTATTTGATCCCCTGCTGTAATGTCAGTATTGTCTTTTGCTTCCTCCCCTGCCCAGGAGATGTGGTATGCGCCGTACACGGTCAGACACAGACAGTTTTTAAAATGAACTTTTGTTCGTGGGAAAATGCCTTTAATGTGACCGGCTTCCGCTGCTTGTAGACACGTCGCGCATCTGCCATCCGGATCAGCTGAATGATTCACTGTGCCTGTGTGGAATTCGCACAGGTGTAGTATGACAGTGTTCTGCTGGTGGTACCGCGCAAGAGGCTGTGTGAGTGTGAGAGTGTGAGTGAGTGAGTGTGTGAGTGAGTGTGAGAGTGAATGTGTGAGAGTGAGAGTGTGAATGTGAGTGTGTCAGTGTTAGTGTTGTGTGAGAGTGTGAGTGTATGAGTGTGTGAGTGTGTGAGTGAGAGTGTGAATGTGAATGTGTGAGTGTGTGTGAGTGTGTGTGAGAGTGTGTGTGAGTGTGTGAGAGTGTGTGAGAGTGTGTGTGGTGCGTACGGCTTATAAAGTGTGTGTGTGGTGCGACGGTGTTCCGCTAGTGGTACCGCACAATAGGTTGGTACCAGCAGCAGTTTCCATATTGCGACACGCATCACTTTGGTGTCCCAATATGGCAGACGGTGAACTTCATCCACTTGGAATTCTGGGATACGGTGACATCTGGACAGAACAGGAAATGAAATCATTGGAAGGCAATTATATAAATAGATTACAAAGTTGTTTAAAATAGTTAGATACTCTGTTTTATTTAATAGCTAGCTGTATAGATATAGATAGATAGGTAGATAGATAGAAATATTCAAAAAATATTTTTAAAAAATCAGTTTACCGGGATGTTGTATGGCCAACTTGTCAAATTTGGGCCACATCTTCAATCTGTCCAATTTGGGATCCATTTAAGATACCATATATACTCGCATATAAGCCCATTTTTTTGGTCTGAAAGTCCCCCTCTTGGCTTATATGCGAGTCATATATCTAGGGTCGGTGGGGGGAGGGGGAGTGGGGTGTCAGAGATCATACTGACCCCCGGCGCGTCTCTGCAGCCCCACTGCTTGTCCCACAGTCTCAGGCCTGCCTTCAGCGGTCACGTGGTACCGCTCATTAAAGACATGAATATGTGCATATTTGTGTCTTTAATGAGCGGTATCACGTGACCGCTGAAGGCAGGCGCCGGAGACCATGGGAGAACGGGGCTGCAGAGACCGCACCAGGACGGGGTCTGTATATGCTATATTCACCTGTCCCCATTCCCACACTGCTCGCTGCTGCCTGCCACATCTTCTTTCAGTGATATTCAGGTCAGAGGGCGTGGTGACATAGTTCATGCTCGCTGCGCCCTCTGCTGCCTGAACATCACTGACAGATGACGTGGCAGGCAGCAGAAAGCAGCATGGGAACCAGGACAGGTGAATATCTCAGGTGCTGGGTCCTGAGCCAGCAGTAACACCGGCACCTGGCCCCCAGCGACGAAGAGGTGAGTATGTCTTTTTTTTATTTGCAGCAGCATATGGGAGCGTATTCTATGGAGCATCTTATGGGGCATCTTATGGGGGCCTATTCTATGGAGCATCTTATGGGGCATCTTATGGGGGCCTATTCTATGGATCATTTTATGGGGCATCTTTTGAGTGCCTAATTCTATGGAGCATCTTATGGGGGCATAATCTATGGAACATCTTATGGGGGCATAATGTATGGAGCATCTTATGGGGTATTCTATGGAGCATCTTATGGGGGCCTATTCTATGGAGCATCTTATGGGGGCATAATGTATGGAGCATCTCATGGGGGTATTCTATGGAGCTTCTTAAGGGAGCACATTCTATGGAGCATCTTATGGGGGCATAATCTATTGAGCATCTTATGGTGGCATATTCTATGGAACATCTCTTGGGGCGGCATATTCTATGGAGCATCTTATGGGGCCATAACCTTTATGGAGCAGCATATGGGGCATATTATTCTATGGAGCATCTTATGGGGCCATTATTATCCTTTGTGAAGCATTATATGGGGCATATTTTTTGTATGGAGCATCTTATGGGGCCATTATTATCCTTTGTGAAGCATTATATGGGGCATATTTTTTGTATGGAGCATCTTATGGGGCCATCATGAACTGTATGGAGCATTATATGGGGCTCCTAATTCAATATGGATGTTCAAATACATTTAACCTACTGATGTCTCAATTAATTTTACTTTTATTGGTATCTATTTTTATTTTTGAAATTTAGTAGCTGCTGCATTTTCCACCCTAGGCTTATACACAAGTCAATAAGTTTTCCCAGTTTTTTGTGGCAAAATTAGGGGGGTCGGCTTATACATGGGTCGGCTTATACACTGTATTTTGGTGCTGTAGTAAAGCTTACATATGTCTTAAAGAGGTTGTCCACTAACCTAACTCAGTTACTGTTTTTTCTCTATAAATGCTTAAAGGAGTTGTCCAATGAACAAAGTTCTTTTTAATCGATAGATCTTGGAATTTAAAAAAATCCAAAATTCTGCGTATATTAAAATACTTGAAGAGGTCATGTTGCCTTATGCTAAAGAGGATATACCCTTGAAATGGATGTTTCAACAAGACAAAGACCCAGCATAAATTTACATCTCTAGCACATCTCTAGCACATTGATGAGATTTCATAAAATCTCATCGACATGTTGGCACTGTTACATAGTTACATAGGCTGAAAAAAGACCTAAGTCCATCGAGTTCAACTTTCTCCACAATTGCTTTTTTGTCACTAAATTAACTATAACCCACAATGTTTTGTGTATTGAGGACATCGTCCAACCCTTTTTTAAAGCTGTTATAGTGTCTGCCATTACTACCTTTTGTGACTGCTCTATCTGTAAATAACCCTTTCCTATTTAACTGTTGAAATCGCCTGTCTTCTTCCTGTAATGAGTGATCCCTAGTCTTTAGTATGGTCCTTGGAAGGAATAAGTAATGCGCCAGTCCATTGTACTGACCACACATATATTTAAACATATAAATGAGAACCCCTCTGAGGCATCTTTTTTCTAAGCTAAAGAAGTCCAACTTTTTCAACCTCTCCTCATATGAGAGGTCTTCCATCCCCGGTAATAGTAACATAGTAACATAGTAGCATAGTTAGGCTGAAAAAAGACATTTGCCATCCAGTTATATTCCTGGCCTCTCTTGAACACCTTGACTGAGTTGTCCATCACCACCTCCTCAAGCAAGGAATTCCAGCTTTTCACTGCCCTAACAGTAAAGAATCCTCTTCTATGTTGGTGGAAAATTCTTCTCTCCTCCATATGCAGAGAATGCCCCCTTGTGACCATCACCTTCCTTGGTATAAAGAGATCCTCAGAGAGATATTTGTATTGCCCCCTTATATACTTATACATGGTTATAAGATCATGCCTCAATCATTTTTTTTCTAGACTAAATAATTCTAACTTTGCTAATCTCTCTGGGAATTCTAGTTCCCCCATTCCCTTTACTAATTTTGATGCCCTCCTTTGTACTCGCTCTAGTTCCATTTTATCCTTCCTGAGCACCAGTGCCAAAAACTGTACACAGTACTCCACGTGCGTCCTAACCACAGATTTGTACAGAGGCAGTATAATGCTCTCATCATGTGTATCCAGACCTCTTTTAATGCACCCCATGATTCTGTTTGCCTTGACAGCCGCTCCCTGGCACTGGCTAGGTAAGTTTATCATTAACTAAGATCCCCAAGTCCTTCTCCATGTCAGATTTACCCAGTGGTTTCCCGTTCAGTGTGTAATGGTGATATTGATTCCCTCTTCCCATGTGTATAACCTTACATTTATCATTGTTAAACCGTATCTGCCACCTTTCGGCACAAGTTTCCAACTTATCCAGATTCTCTGTAGCAGAATACTATCTTCTCTTGTATTGACTGCTTTACATAGTTTTGTATCATCTGCAAATATCAATATTTTACTGTGTAAACCTTCTACTAGATCATTAATAAATATGTTGAAGAGAATAGGTCCCAACACTGACCCTTGCGGTACCCCACTGGCCACAGAGACACATTTACAGAATATACCATTTATAACCACCCTCTGCTTTCTATCACTAAGCCAATTACTTACCCATTTACACACATTTTCCCTCAGACCCAGCATTCTCATTTTGTGTACCAACCTCATGTGTGGCACGGTATCAAACGCTTTGGAAAAATCAAGATATACCATGTCCAATGACTCACCTTGGTCCAGTCTACAGCTTACCTCTTCAAAAAACTGATTAGATTGGTTTGACAGGAGGAATTCCTCATAAACCTATGCTGATATGGAGTTAAACAGTTATTCTCATTGAGATAATTGAGAATAATATCCCTCAGAAACCCTTCAAATATTTTACCAACAATAGAGGTAAACTTAATAGCCTATAATTTCCAGGTTCACTTTTAGAGCCCTTTTTGAATATTGGTACCACATTTGCTATGTGCCAGTCCTGTGGAAAAGACCCCATTGCTCTATAGTTTCTAAATATAAGCAATAATGGTTTGTCTATTACATTACTTAGTTCTCTTAGTACTCGTGGGTGTATGCCATCCGGACCCAGAGATTCATCTATTTTAATCTTATTTAGCCGGTTTTGCACCTCTTCTTGGTTTAGATTGGTGACCCTTAGAGTTGAGCGAAACGGGTCGGTCAAATTCAAAAAACGCCAACTTTAGCTAAAGTCGGGTTTCACCAATCAAAACCCGACCATAGCGTGAGGTCGGCCATGAGGTCGCCGAGCCGAGCGCCAAAGTCGCGTTTCAAATAATGCTTCCAGCGCCTTTTCTCAGCCAATGAAGGTGGACGCACACTGTGGGCAACGCGATGACATGGGCAGCGGCCCCCACCATCTTAGAGAAGGGCATTGAAGTGATTGGCTGACTTTGTGTGGTGTCACAGTGGGTATAAAAGGCAGTTACTGCAGACTGACATCTTACTTCTGCCGATCTTAGAATAGGGAGAGGTGCTGCTGCTGATTCTGAATAGGGAGAGCATTAGGCAGGGAAGAAGAAAAAAATTGCTTCTGCTGATAGCGCTTTTCACTGTACAGTTAGTGTGCAGTGAAAGGGGAGGATTTTTGTTGTGTGCAGCAGCGCTGGTGGTGATTAGGCTGCCTTTTAAGGCTACCTGCTAGCATATACAAATAGATGGAGATTGACAATTTTCCATACAGACACCGTATAGTGGTGTACGCTCCTCACACACTACCGTGTACCGGCTGGTATCACGGACAAATACAAGCTATCTGTGTGTGACTCTGGAAAAACAAGCCGAGGAGATTTTCTATTTTTCCAGACCTACACCTTAGAGAGCAGTCCGCTTTTCAAACAGTTTCGTATATCTGCTGTTTGACCATGGTCAAAACTAGACAGAGACAGCGTGTGTCACTCCGTACATAAATAGAAGGAGATTGACAATTTTCCATACAGACACCGTATAGCGTTGTACGCTCCTCACACACTACCATGTACCGGCTGGTATCAAGGACAAATAGAAGCTATCTGGGTGTGACTCTAGAAAAACAAGCCGAGGAGATTTTCCATTTTTCCAGACTTAAAACTTATAGAGCTGTCCGCTTTTCAAACAGTTTCGTATATCTGCTTTTTGATAACAGTCAAAACTAGACAGAGACAGTGTGTGTCAGTCCATATACAAATAGACAGAGATTGACAATTTTCCATACAGACACCGCATAGCGGTGTACTCTCCTCACACACTACAGTGTACCGGCTGGTATCACAGACAAATAGAAGCTATCTGTGTGTGACTCTGGAAAAACAAGCCAAGGAGATTTTCCATTTTTTCAGACCTACACCTTAGAGAGCTGTCCGCTTTTCAAACAGTTCGTATATCTGCTGTTTGATGACGGTCAAAAATAGACAGAGACAGCGTGTGTCACTCCGTATAAAAATAGAAGGAGATTGACAATTTTCCATACAGACACCGTATAGCGTTGTACGCTCCTCACACACTACCATGTACCGGCTGGTATCAAGGACAAATAGAAGCTATCTGGGTGTGACTCTAGAAAAACAAGCCGAGGAGATTTTCCATTTTTCCAGACTTAAAACTTATAGAGCTGTCCGCTTTTCAAACAGTTTCGTATATCTGCTTTTTGATAACAGTCAAAACTAGACAGAGACAGTGTGTGTCAGTCCATATACAAATAGACAGAGATTGACAATTTTCCATACAGACACCGCATAGCGGTGTACTCTCCTCACACACTACAGTGTACCGGCTGGTATCACAGACAAATAGAAGCTATCTGTGTGTGACTCTGGAAAAACAAGCCAAGGAGATTTTCCATTTTTTCAGACCTACACCTTAGAGAGCTGTCCGCTTTTCAAACAGTTTCGTATATCTGCTGTTTGATGACGGTCAAAAATAGACAGAGACAGCGTGTGTCACTCCGTATAAAAATAGACGGAGATTGACAATTTTCCATACCGACACCGTATAGAGCTGTCCGATTCTCAAACAGTATTGTATATCTGCCGTTCGCATTACAGTCACGTCTATACAGAGTCAGCGTGTGTGTATGACACTCCGTAAATACTTATAGGGAGATTGTTAGTTACTCAAAAAACGCATACAGCTGTACACTTCTGATATAGTTCCGTATATTTGCTTGTTGGATTACGGTCAAATACATACTGGGAGAGCGTCTGTGACTAACAAAATATAGATGTAGGTTTAATTTATTTAATACACCTTACACAGCTGGACACTCCTCATACAGTACCATCTCTCTGCTGGTATTTTTGGTACATTTTCCCAAACATGAGGAAGTATGGTGGAAGAGTCCGCGGACGTGGGCAGGGGGGAGCAGCTGGTGGTGGTCCATCGGCTGATTCCTGCAAAAGCACAATAGCAGCTAATGCAGGAGGTGTTGAGCCTGCGTCATCGTCTGGCCCAAGAAGGCCTGTAAGGTTCCCTTTTCTTGGAGTAGGAAAACCGCTTTTAAAGCCGGAGCATCAGGAACAGGTTTTGGCATACATTGTCGAAACAGTCACCAGCTCTATTGCCTCCTCTTCTGAACGTTCGAAACCTGCATGCACGGAGTCGTCAGTGCAGGGTTCTGGTCAGGAAAAACACCTTTCCTTGTGTCCTTCACCCCCACCAAAATTTAAGGATGCGGCAGCCCACACTTCAGATTACTCTATGGAGCTCTTTTCACATACCATGCCTTGGTTAACCAGTCAAATTCCCCAGTCCAAGGTGAATCTGACATGGAGTGCACTGATGCACAGCCACTGCTAGATGATTCTGCTGGTACATTAACCCAGAGCACTACATTGCCCTTGCAGTCTACTGAGCCAGAATCTGACCCTGATGAAACTCAGGTGCCCCTTCCCGCATACTATACCACCTTACACGGTGACACAGAGGAAGGTAAAGAGGAAGGTGCAGATGACTTTGAAGAGGAGGTGATGGATCACCCAGTTCTTGGCCCGGATTTGCATCCATTGGGGGAGGAGGGTGGCGCTGGCAGTACTTTATACGGTGAATCGGAGATACCAATTTTCACCCTATACTCGATACAGCTTTTATCTTGTTATACAGTACCTTTGTTCGACATTTAGTATTACGGTCAAATCCATACTGAGTAAGCATCTTAGAGTGACTACGGGACTATGTTTACGGAGATTTCAATTGTACCCTATAATATATATATACTTGCTATCTTGTTATCCAGTAACTTTTTCACATTTTTTATTATGGTCAAACCCAGACTGAGTGAGCGTCTGAGGGTGACTCCGGAAATATATACAGAGATTTCAAATTTTGACAATACTGTATACAGCTATACGCTTCTGATACAGTCACCTTTTTGCTATTTAGATTCTGATGTAATCCATAATGAGCCTGTGAACGTCTGTCTGTTACTCCGGGAATATATTTGGAGATTTAAGATTACCCCAACACTGTATACAGCTGTACTCTTGTGTTACATTACCCATTTACAGCTTTTCATATTCTTGTGTAATCCATACTGGGCATGAGAGCGTTTGTGTCTGCCTCCAGAAATATATACGGAGATTCCTAATGTTTACACTATACTATATATACCTTGTATCTTGTGATACTGTACCCTTTTTCAACATTTTATTTTATTGTGTACTCCATACTGAGCCTGTGAGTGTCTGTGTATGACTCATGAAATATATGCGGAGATTTACTGTTATCCTTAGACTGTATAGAGCTGTACGCTTCTGATACAGTACCATATATCTGCTGGTATTTTGGGTCCATTTTCCAAAAAATGAGGAAGTATGGTGGAAGAGGACACGGACGTGGGTGTGGGGGGCCACCTGGTACTGATGGTGGTGGTGGTGCATCTGCTGGTAGTGCCAAAAACACAATAGCTGCTAAGGCAGGAGGTGTTGAGCCTGCATCATGGTGTAGCTCTGGAAGGCCTGTAAGGCTCCCTTTTCTGGGAGTAGGTAGACTGCTTTTAAAACTGGAGCATCAGGAACTTTTTTTGGCTTACATTGCTGAAACATCCTCCAGCTCTATCGCCTCCTCTTCTGAAGTTTAAAAAATGCAAGCACTGAGTCGTCAGTGCACGCTTCTGGTCAGGAGCATCCCCTTTTCTTGTGTCCTTCACCCACACCAAAAGTGAAGGATGCAGCAGCACACACTTCAGATTACTCCATGGAGCTCTTTTCACATACCATGCCTGAGTTAATTAAAAATGGGGCCCATCATATACTGGAGCATTCCAAATGGGGGACATCAGACACTGGAGCAGCATTTTCGGGGCTCATTATACATTTGAACATTAGAAATGGAGCCCATTATATATTGAGCATTATTAGGGCCCATCATACACTGGAGCATCATCCATGAGGCCCATCATATACTGGAACATTCCAGATGGGAGACATCAGACACTGGAGCAGCATTTACAGGGCCTATTATACACTGGAGCATTAGAAATGGAGCCCATTATATATGGAGCATTATTTGGGCCCATAAGACACTGGAGCACCGTCCATGGGGCCCATCATATACTGTAGCATTCTAAATGGGGCAGATCAGACACTGGAGCAGCATCTATGGGGCACATTATACACTGGAGCATTACAAATGGGGCCCATTATATATGGAGCACTATTTGGGCCCATAACACACTGGAGCATCGTCCATGGGGACCATCATATTCTGTAGCATTATGTGGAGCTCATCATATACTGTATGGAACATTATATGTGACCAATTAATCTGTATGGAGAAATATATGGGGCTCATTATTCTGTATGGCACACAATGTGGTGGCCATAATACCAGGTCTGACACTAGGAATTTCGGGGCCCCATACTGGCAAAATTTTTGGGGCCCCCTTGAGACTCCGCCCAGGCTCCACACCAACCCCGCCCTCCACCCCTCAAACTGTCCAGGGTCCCACCGCTCTCTCTTCGAAAAACTCCACTTCTCACCAATCACACATTAACAGTTCCCATCTCCAGATCACACTCATAGCCAGCAGCTCTTGTTTTGGCCAAAAGATTTTTTAAATCTGCCACCATGACAAGGTAGTCTCTTTTTGCCAGGCCCTACTCTACTCTAACCTATTAAACATTTGTTAAAATATCCAATACAATTTAGGTATATATTTTATTTTTCAATTTTTAAAATGACCAATAATATCACGTCCAAAGGGACAAATACCACCGCACCATATCCAGACACCATATTACCACCACATGGTGACCAATAATACCACATACAAGAACAAATACAGCTACACCATGACCAGACCACACATTACCACCAGTGATAGAATAATAGCACATAAAAAGGACAAATACCACCGCACCATGCCCAGACCACATCTTACCACCACAGTGACAGAATACTACAAAACTGATCATTAATAAAAAAACATAATATTATCACCATCATAAGTGCCATTATACACAGGAGATCAGTACTTAGTATGCAGTGTCTGTGTACAGGTAATACAGTGATCACCGGTGACATTATACACAGGATCTCTGTATATAGTGCCAGTGTACAAGTAATACAGTGATCACCAGTTACATTATGAACAGGACCTCTGTATATAGTGTCAGAGTACAGATAATACAGTTATCACTGGTGACATTGTACATAGGATCTCTGTATATAGTGTACAGTGTCAGTGCACAGGTTATACAGTGATCACTGGTGACATTGTACAAAGGCACTCTGTATATAGTGTCAGTGTACAGGCAACACACTGACTCATCAGTAACGTGTCTAGGTGAGGTCCTTTATCGTCGCTTTTCATCTTTCATCCAGCACAGAATGCCATCACGTCTTCCAGCCAGGGCTCATCTCTGCAGGAAATAACACAGTTATCTAGAGCTCCACTTGCAGAGCACATTACTTAATTTTTTTCCCAACTTCTACACTACACCAGATGAATAAAAAAAGGTGACATAGCATTGCTCTGCACAGTAACAGGACCTCCCCCCATTTAAAACAGTATCCTCAAAAAATAAAATAATTACATCACTGCAGTAATATCCCTTAATTAGCCCCTAAGGTAATAATATCCCCCATCCTAGGGTCCAATATCCACCATCCTGTATCATTCCAGATTCCAGCCATATTTTCTCTCATCCTGCCCTCATGAGTATCCATTCTGCCCCCATATGATCTCCCGATCCTGCCCCATCTGTCTACATCATATCCATCCTGCCCCATGTGTCTCCCATCATGCCCCCTCCTGTGTCTCACATTCTGTCCCCATATCCATTCTGCCCCTGCTGTGTCTCACTGTCACATTCTGCCCCCGAGTCTCATATTCTGCCCCATAGCCATTCTGCCCCCTCCTGTGTCTCACTGTCACATTCTGGCCCCGTGTTTCATATTCTGCCCCCGTGTCTCACTGTCTGTCACATTCTGCCCTGTATCCATGCTGCCCCTCCTGTGTCTCACTGTCACATTCTGCCCCCATGTGCATTCTGCCCCCGGCCCCCTGTGTCTCACATTCTGCCCCCATGTCTCACATTCTGCCCCATGTCTCGCATTCTGCCCCCTGCCCCCAACTCACATTCTGCCCCCATGTCTCACATTCTGCCCCCTGCCTGCCCTGGGGCCCTGTGACTGTAGTGGGACTACTGCAGTGCAGCTGGCTACACAGTGCCCCCCCTGGCCCCTGCCTGCCCTGGGGCCCTGTGGCTGTGGTGGGACAGCTGTTGTGCGACTGACTGTGCAGGGCCCCCCTGGCCCCTGCCTGCCCTGGGGCCCTGTGGCTGTGGTGGGACTGTTGCATTGTGGCTAGCTGCGCAGGGCCCTCCCTGGCCCCTGCCTGTCCTGGGGCCCTGTGGCTGTGGTGGGACTGCTGTCGTGTGGCTGGCTGTGCAGGGCCCCCTTGGCCCCTGCCTGCCCTGGGGCCCTGTGGCTGTGGTGGGACTGCTGCCGTGTGGCTGGCTGCGCAGACACCCCTGGCCCCTGCCTGTCCTGGGGCCCTGTGGCTGTGTTAGGACTGTTGCATTGTGGCTGGCTGCGCAGGGCCCCCCTAGCCCCTGCCTGTCCTGGGGCCCTGTGGCTGTGGTTGGACTGTTGCATTGTGGCTGGCTGTGCAGGGCCCCTCTCAGGCAACTGCCTGTCCAAGGGGGCCCTGTGGCTATGGTGGGACTGCTGCATTGTGGCTGGCTGCGCTGGGCCCCCCCTGGCCCCTGCCTGTCCTGGGGCCCTGTGGCTATGGTGGGACTGCTGTATTGTGGCTGGCTGCACTGGGCCCCCCTGCCCTGAGACTACTCACCTGCTCACTCGCCTGCCACCTCCACGTCTGGTCCGCTGCACACACTGCCGCCTCTTTTCTCCTGGTGTCTGCCGCCCGATGGTCCACCGCTCCCAGCCACCCATGTACACGCACACTGGCACCACACACGCAGCTCGCTCTGCTCCGAATGAGGAAGTGGAGCAGAGCTGCAGAGCAGTGTGTGACGTCACGGGAGGCTGGCTGGACGGGACCAATAATGCACTGGGGCAGGCCGTAGCTTAAAGCGCCTGCTTCCTGCTGCCTGAACAAATCATCGGGGGGGGCTCGAGCGCACAGCCTGGGCTGCCAGCGTGCTCGGGCAGCCGGGCCCCCCCATACACCAGTAAGGGCTGTAATGCCCTGATGGCGGCTCTGCATAATACTGTATGGAGTAATATACTGTTCTTTTTTTGAGCTATTGTACAATTTAAAATAGATCAGTCATGTCATGTAAACAGTGAAGTATTTGTCATTGTACTATACCTATATTTCTGTGCTTTATTGGAGCATCATGAGTTGTGGTATGTGTTAAAAAGACGCACTGACACTCTTTGGCCCAGGGCACACAAAAACCAGGAGCCAGCCCTACCCCCCACAACTTTAGCCAAATAACCCCCAGTTTTAAATGTGTAACTATTATTATTAAGTAAATTAAGGTTGACAAGCTTCAGTAATAAGAATTGATGTTTTTGGCATTGCAATGGGCACTGTAGGTGTGTTTACTGTCTTCCCCTCCCTGCCGACTTTGCCTCCCCATTGACTTGCATTGGGTTTCGTGTTTCAGTCGGCCTCCGACTTTTCGCTATAGTCGGCCGATTTAGTTTGACCCGACTTTTGCGAAAGTCGGGTTTCATGAAACCCGACTCGACCCTAAAAAAGGCAAAGTCGCTCATCTCTAGTGACCCTTAATATAGGGTTTTCTTTGTCTCTTGGCATTTCACCTAGCATTTTATTTTCCACCATGAATACCATGGAGAAGAAGGTGTTTAATAAATTAGCTCTTTCCTCGTCATCTACAACTATTCTTTCTCACAATTTTTAAGGGGCCTACACTTTCACTTTTGATTCTTTTACTATTGATATAGTTGAAGAAAAGTTTGTGATTAGTTTTACTCTCCTTAGGCTAGTTTCACACTTGCTTTTTTTTGCAGCGCGTTTTTCCCGCAAAAAAACGCATTGAAAAAACGCATACAAAAGCATACAACTGCTGCGTTTTTTTCAAGCATTTTTATGAGCATGCATGAAAAAAACGCAGCGTTTTTATGCGTTTGTAAGCGTTTTTAGTGCGTTTTTACCGCATTTGCGTTTTTTCCAAACATTAGGTGGCCCCTCACACTAACCCAAACCATGACTTTACTAACCCTAACCCTAACCCTAACCCTTAACCAAACCATACCCTAACCCTAACCCTGACCCTAACCCAAACCCTAACCCTTAACCAAACCATACCCTAACCCTAACCCTAACCCTTAACCAAACCATACCTAACCCTGACCCTAACCCTAACCCTGACCCTAACCCTAACCCTTAACCAAACCATACCCTAACCCTAACCCTAACCCTGACCCTAACCCTAACCCTAACCCTTAACCAAACCATACCCTAACCCTGACCCTAACCCTAACCCTGACCCTAACCCTAACCCTAACCCTTAACCAAACCATACCCTAACCCTAACCCTAACCCTTAACCAAACCATACCCTAACCCTGACCCTAACCCTAACCCTGACCCTAACCCTAACCCTTAACCAAACCATACCCTAACCCTAACCCTAACCCTTAACCAAACCATACCCTAACCCTGACCCTAACCCTAACCCTGACCCTAACCCTAACCCTAACCCTTAACCAAACCATACCCTAACCCTAACCCTAACCCTTAACCAAACCATACCCTGATCCTAACCCTAACCCTGACCCTGACCCTAACCCTAACCCTAACCCTAACCCTAAACCCCTTAACTAACCCTAAATCTAACCCAAACCCCTAAATTCCATTGTCTAAACTAATGTTAAAAAAAAAACCGCATGTGCAAAAAAACGCATACATAAGCATGCCAATGCGCACGTATGCGCATCCATAGGCTATAATGGCCATTTTTAGCGCAAAACAAGCGCATACGTGCGCATGCGCTTTTTTGCAGGGCCAAAAAATGCAACATGCTGCGTCTGGAAAATACAAACGCACACCCCAAAAAAACACAGCGCATGAAAATCGCATACGTGCGCATGCCAGCGCGCAGGTATGCGCACCCATGTTAAATATAGGGGAAAAAACGCATGCGCAGGTATGCGTTTTTTTCCAGCGCAAAAAAACGCAAATGTGAAACCAGCCTTAGCAATGTGCTTCTCTGTTTCCTTTTTGGCAGCTTTAAATTTTTTTTAGATAAAATATTTTTCTGACTATAGTTTTTTAGAGCTTCAACAGTGCCATCCGGCTTTAGTAGTTTAAATGCTTTCTTTTAACTGTTAATTGCCCCTCTTACTTCTTTGTTTAGCCACATTGGGTTTTTCCTATTTTTTTTCCTTTTATTCCCACAAGGTATAAACCGCTTACAGTGCCTATTTAGGATGTTCTTAAACATTTCCCATTTTAATATCTGTATTCTTATAATAATCTAGTTGCCCGCCTTTGAACTGACTAATTTCTGAATCTCCTTTTTTACATGTGGAGCCCAAAACTAGATCTCTTATTCTAGATGTGGCCTCACAAGCGATTTATAAAGGGGTAACAATGTTTGGATTGCCGAATTTTATTACTTTTATACACCTTAAAATCCTGTTTGATTTTGTGGCTGCTGCTTGACATTGAGTACCACTGCTCAACTTAGTTGTAACCTGAATACCCAAGTCCTTCCCCTGTTCTGCAGTCGCAAGTATGGTCTCATTTAATGAATATGCAGCAATAGGATTACTCTGTTCCAGGTGCATTACTCTAGATTTATATGCATTAAATCTCATTTGCCAAGTGTTTGCCCATTCAGACATTATATCTTTATCATTTTGAAAAATTCTATTGTTAAGGTAAGATTTTAGTATCCTACATAGTCTGGTGTTGTCAGCAAAGACTGACACTTTGCATACAAAAAAAGGGACCAGTAGAAGCGCTACTGCAGCGTGAAATGGCTGTCGTCCTTTCCACTCCTGCTCCCATCCTACCTATGCCGATGTTTTAAAGTATTGGAATAAAGAAGTTTTTAACGGTGAGTGCCATCCATTTTTCTTTTTTTTGTATCCATTGTGGCTAATTCCTTTGGAGTGGCACCCCGGTTTATGGAGCACTTCCTGCTGTACACATGTTTGCAGTACCAGCTCACACAATTACTTGTGCAATGAATGAGCTTCCCCGCTGTGCGGATTAACACTTTGTTGCAGCTATTAAAGTCTGAAACTTTAGTCTCAATCCAATCCAAATGGTCATTAATAAAGAGGTTAAAACAAATCAGTCCTAGCACAGATCCCTGCGGTACCCCACTGCTGACTATATCCCATTTAGAGAACGTACCATTTATGACAACTCTTTGTTTTCTGTCATTTAGCCAATTTCTTACACATCTGCATATACTTTCCCCCAGTCCTTGCCCCTGTAGCTTCAGTATAAGGCTGTTATCCGCTACAGTAACGTGTGCCTTTGCAAAGTCTAGATTTATCACATCAGCCACATTACCCACATCCAGACTTACACTTACCACCTCATAGAAACCCAATATGTTAGTTAGACATGAGCTATCTTTCAGGAATCCATGCTGGTAGTCAGTTATTATATTATTATCTAAAATATATTTCTGGAGGTCATCTCTTATAATGCCCTCAAAAATTTTGCACACTACTGTTGTCAGGCTTAAAGGATGGTAGTTGCCTGGCTCCACCTTCTTACCTTTCTTAAATATCGATACCACATCCTCCAATCCTGTGACACCACCCCTGTTCCAAGAGAGTTGATAATACCTCAATGTATCCACTGTCCACTTTATGGCCAGACAATCCTTCTAGATGATGGCGTAGTTCTTCTCGCATGATGAGAGCTTACTGCTCAAATACAGGATGGGATGTTCTTCTCAATTTATTACTTGAGACAGCGTGATTCCCAAGCCAACTTCTGATGCATCTGTCTGGACCACGAACTCTTTGCTGAAGTCTGGTGCAACCAAGACCGGATGTTTACACAGAGTTCTCATCAGTTTCTGGAATGCCATCTCGGTGTCATCAGTCCATTTAACTATCGTCGATTTGGTGCCTTTAATAAGATTTGTCAATGGCACGGTGATTATAACAAAATTCAGAATGAATCACCGATAGTAACCCTCAATTCCAAGAAACACCCTCACCTGCTTCTTGGAAAGTGGTTGCAGCCACTCTTGAATCGCCTTGATCTTGTTGATTTGTGGCTTAATTTCACCTCTCCCAATGACATTGCCTAGGTACTTGCACATTTAGAGCCATTACCTGGGCTTCCAAACATGTAACTCTGCAGTGTGTATCCTAGAAGTGTGTGTCTTAAAAGTGTGAGATTATATGTAAATATGAATTAATCCAGAATGATGCATACAGACTGTGCCCTCTCATCTGCCACCATCGCACTCTAACCAGCATGTCTATCTATTCTCCCTACAGGTACATAACTCAGCTTTCCACAAAGACTTCTTACCTCTGCACATAGCATTCACTTGGTACGTCACTCAGTTTTCCACAAATACTTCTTACCTCTGCACATAGCATTCACTTGGTACGTCACTCAGCTTTCCACAAAGACTTCTTACCTCTGCACATAGTATTGACTTGGTACGTCACTCAGCTTTCCACAAAGACTTCTTACCTCTGCACATAGTATTGACTTGGTACGTCACTCAGCTTTCCACAAAGACTTCTTACTTCTGCACATAGCATTCACTTGGTATGTCTCTCAACTAACCCCCTGATTTACCCCAGTATTATTTATGACCTTGTTTACTTTGGCTTGATCATATGCATCTGGTCCACTATTAATTATCTGACCAAGAGGAGCACAGACCACTCCTCTCAGCTTCACACCTGAATGCACTTTGTAGCACATATATTGCATAGCACATGTCTGCCAAGACTTTAGTCTGCAGTGTGTATCCTAGAAGTGTGTATCTTAAAAGTGTGAGATGATATGAAAATATGAATTAATCCAGAATTGAACCAGAAGGGAACAGAAGGTAACTGGAAAGAATCACTGCAAACAATGTTTCTGTTTGTTTCCACTCTAACCCCTATAATCCTTCACTTTCTGATAACCCCACTAATCCCTACACCTAGTAAGGAACTGTTCATCTCTTCTTCAATCCTTCCAATCCATCTTGCCTCTTCCTCAGATCTGTTCCTCAACATACAATCCTCTGTCTCCAAACACAGACAGCCCCCTCATGCCCTCTCTTGCTCCCACCTGCTAACACTCTCTCTGCTCTTCCTCACTGCCGGCGATATCTCTCCAAATCCTGGTCCTCCTCACCACATTCCCACAGTCATTTCTACCTCCCATCCACACCCAATCACAACTTTCCGTAACCACTCCAACCTTATACACATTCGCCCAGCCGCAGCTTCCCCAGTCCCACTAACAGGTGCTCTGTGGAACGCTCGCTGTGTCTGCAACAAACTTTCTTTCATCCATGATCTTTTTATTACTAACAAACTTTCCTTCCTCGCCATCACCGAAACCTGACACAGCCTCTCCTGCTGCACTCTCATATGGTGGATTCCACCTTTCCCACACCCCCCGCCCCAGCTGCAAGCATGGTGAAGGAGTTGGTTTTCTCCTGTCAGATAACTGCTCCTTCACCCCAATCCCACTGCCGCCCTCTGTTACCCTCCCTTCCTTCGAGGTGCACTCTGTGCGCATCTACTCCCCCTCCAACCTCCAACTAGCTGTCATATACCGCCCTCCAGGGTCAGCCACCACCTTCTTTGACCACTTCACCATCTGGCTACTCCATTTCCTTTCCACTGATATCCCCACTATCATCTTGGGCGACTTCAACATCCCCATTGACACTTCCCTCTCAGCTGCCACTAAACTTCTATCTCTCACTTCCTCCTTCAGCCTCACTCAATGGTCTTCTGCAGCCACTCACAAAGATGGCCACACACTAGACCTCATCTTCACCCACCTCTGCTCCCTATCTAGCCTCTCTAACTCACCTCTTCCTCTCTCTGACCACAACCTACTTACATTCTCCTCCCTCTGCCATTTCAGGTCCACAATCCCCACCTCAAAAGCTTGCACATCCTCGCAGAAATCTTCAACACCTCGATCTACACTCACTGTCTGAATCCCTCCTCCCTCTTACAGACATAAGTTCCCTACACAATGCGGATGCTGCTGCCGCTCTATATAACACCACAATAGCTGTAGCTTTGGAATCAGTTGCCCCTCTCAAACATACCAAAACTCGCAAAATCAACAGACAGCCCTGGCACACCAGTCTGACCAAAGAACTGAGGCGGGCTTCCGGGGCTGCTGAGCGGAGATGGAAAAAATCCCACTCCAATGAGGACTTCATCACATTCAAACAGTCCCTCACTACTTTCAAGGCCACACTCGCTGCAGCAAAACAAACCTACTTCTCATCTCTCATATCCTCCCTGTCTCACAACTCTGAACAGTTATTCAACACCTTCAATTCTCTCCTCCGCCCCCCAGCACCTCCTCGCTCTCCACTCATCTCAGCTGAAGACTTTGCCTCATTTTTCAAGGAGAAGATTGATAACATCAGAGACAGTTTTGGTGCAACAACGCCCAGTGCCCTTCCTCCTACCTGCCCTGCCTTCCTCCCCCAAAACCAACTTCTCCACCATTACAGAAGATCAACTCTCCACTCTACTCTCAAGATCACATCTCACTACCTGTGCACTTGACCCGATCCCATCCCACTTCATCCCAAACCTCACCATAGTCTTTATCCCAACCCTAACTCATCTCTTCAACCTATCACTAACAACTGGTGTTTTCCCCTCAAGCTTTAAACATGCCTCAATCACACCTATCCTCAAAAAGCCCTCTCTTGACCCATCCTCTGTATCTAGCTATTGCCCTATATCACTTCTCCCCTATGCCTCAAAACTACTGGAACAACACGTCCATCTTGAACTATCCTTCCACCTCTCTTCTTGCTCCCTCCTTGACCACTTGCAATCATCCGGCTTCCGGCCACACCACTCCACTGAAACTGCCCTAACTAAGGTCACCAATGACCTACTAGCCGCCAAGGCCAAGCGACACTACTCTGTCCTCCTCCTCCTGGACCTGTCCTCTGCCTTTGACACAGTGGACCATTCCCTATTACTACAGACCCTCTCATCTCTTGGTATCACAGACTTGGCCCTATCTTGGATTGCATCATACCTAGCAGACCAGACATTCAGCGTCTCCCATTCACACACCACCTCCTCACCGCGCCCCCTATCCGTCGGAGTCCCGCAAGGTTCAGTCCTAGCGCCCCTGCTCTTCTCTGTTTACACCTTCGGCCTCGGACAGCTCATAGAATCTCATGGCTTTCAGTATCATCTCTATGCTGATGACACACAGATCTACATCTCTGGACCAGATATCACCTCCCTACTAAACAGAATCCCTCAATGTCTGTCTGCTATTTCATCCTTCTCCGCTAGATTTCTATAACTTAATATGGACAAAACAGAATTAATCATCTTTCGCCCATCTCACGTGACCCCCCCAACAGACCTATCCATTAAAGTAAACGGCTGCCCACTCTCTCTTGTCCCACAAGCTTGCTGCCTCGGGGTTATCCTTGACACTGATCTCTCCTTCAAACCACATATCCAAGTCCTTTCTGCTTCCTGTCGACTTCAACTCAAAAATATTTCACGGATCCGTACCTTCCTCAACCAAGAATCTACAAAAACCCTAGTCCATGCCCTCATCATCTCCCGCCTTGACTACTGCAACCTCCTGCTCTGTGGCCTCCCCTCTAACACTCTCGCACCCCTCCAATCTATTCTTAACTCTGCTGCCCAACTAATCCACCTGTCTCCCCGCTATTCCCCGGCCTCTCCCCTCTGTCAATCCCTGCACTGGCTCCCCATTACCCAAAGACTCCAGTTCAAAACCCTAACCATGACATACAAAGCCATCCACAACCTGAGTCCTCCGTCCATCTATGACCTAGTCTCCCGGTACTTACCTGCACGAAACCTCCGATCCTCACAAGATCTCCTTCTGTACTCCCCTCTTAGCTCCTCTTCCCACAATCGCATACAAGATTTCTCCCGCGCATCCCCTCTACTCTGGAACTCTCTACCACAACATATCAGACTCTCAACTACAATGGAAACCTTCAAAAAGAACTTGAAGACCTACCACTTCCGACAAGCCTACAACTTGCAGTAACCACCGATCCACCAAACCGCTGCATGACCAGCTCTACCCTCGCCTACTGTATCCTCACCCATCCCATTGTAGATTGTGAGCCCTCGCGGGCAGGGTCCTCTCTCATCTTGTACCAGTCGTGACTTGTATTGTTTAAGATTACTGTACTTGTATGTATTATGTATACCCCACCTCACATGTAAAGCGCCATGGAATAAATGGCACTATAATAATAAATAATAATAATAATAACTCGCTGACATCGAGTGCAGACATACTGTATTAACCCTCAAATGGCTATTCAAGCCATGCATACATCTCATAAGATGCCTGCCTGGTGGTATTGTCCATGGAGCACATATTCAATGGGGATAAACCATACAAATAACAGCAGAAAAATGCCAAACTATGCTCTTGCATTAAACTATGATATTGTGTAACACTATGTACTTACTTGCAGACCGGTATTTAAAAGACAGCCCTCTCTCCACTCAGCAGCCCTTGCTTGGAGTGCGTGGCAAGCAGCAAGCACAGGTGCCCATCAAGCAGCAAGCACAAGTGCTGTGTAATTAATTATAATTAGTTATAATCAGACAGATTATGATATAATATTTATTTTGAAACTCTGTTATGTATCTGACCTATGTGAATGTGCAGTTTTTTATGAGTTATATATTTGTATTGCATGACACACTGTTAACTTCATATGTGAAAATACCCCTAAAAACCCTGCTTTTGAAGTTGAAAAACATAGTCATCACAATAGCACATTGTTCTGTACTGTAATACGCAACTTGCGAGAAAAACTAACTGCCGTCTGCTTCATGCCTGTACATTAGCAACTGTCTATAGAGGTATTTTACATTATTTAATAAAGACAACTAGATTACTTATTGACGAGGCATTTTATTAGTACCTCTTTTTACCTCATATCTGCAGCATTTACTGTACATGAAGCACATTGTAGTAACTAATGTGAGATACAAGAAATTGTTAATTACTTATTAAAACTTGAGGAACCTAAACCTCTTCGTCCACCCTTGATTTAACAGGAGATGAGCTGGCAGAATACCCAGCAAAGGCTGACTGTATTACAAAGCCTGTAAAGACACTTGGCACTCTTTCGGTGTATTCACCAGGAATATATTTTTTAATATGTATCAGACACATTAAGGAAAGAATGAAAAAGAACATACCATAAAAACAAGCAGAGAAAGACTTTATATATATATATATATATACACACACACACACACCGTATATACTCGAGTATAAGCCGACCCGAGTATAAGCCGATCCCCCTAATTTTGCCACAAAAAACTGGGAAAACTTATTGACTCGAGTATAAGTCTAGGGTGGGAAATGCTCCATAGATTATTCCCCCTATGGTGTCCCCAGAAGAAGCTCCATAGATTGTTCCCCCATATACTGCCCCCATTAGAAGCTCCATAGATTATTCCCCCATATGCTGCCCCCATTAGAAGCTCCATATTGTTCCCCCATATACTGCCCCCATAAGCAGCTCCATAGATTATTCCCCCATATTCTGCCCCCATTAGAAGCTCCTTAAGATTATTCCCCCATGTGCTGCCGCTGCTGCAGCATGTAAAAATAAAAAAAATGACATACTCACCTCTCCGTCGCTGGGTGTCAGATACTCACCTGTCCTGCGTCCATGGCTGCTCACCGCTATCTGCAACGTCATCAGTCAGTGACGTTCAGACTGCAGGGGGCGCGGCGCGCACTAATCACGTCACCGCGCCCTCTGCTGTCTCAAGTCACTGACTGATGACAGCAGCAAGCAGCCATGGACGCAGGACAGGTGAGTATCGCTATACTTACCCGTCCTGACGCTGTCGCTTGAGCCCCAAGCTTCTCCGCGCTCTCTCTTCCTGCGTTCAGCGGTCATGTGATACCGCTCATTAAAACTCATGAATATGCGCATATTCATGAGTTTTAATGAGCGGTACCACGTGACCGCTGAAGGCAGGAACAGAGAGCATGGAGAAGCTGGGGGCTCAAGAGACAGCGTCAGGATGGGTAAGTATGACCTGACACCCCCGCCCCCCTCCCCCTCCGACCCCTCGGTGTATATGACTAGAATATAAGCCGAGAGGGGGACTTTCAGCCCCAAAAAACGGGCTGAAAATCTCGGCTTATATTCGAGTATATACGGTATATATATATATATATACATATATATATATATATATTGTGAGCCCTTGCGGGCAGGGTCCTCTCTCATCCTGTACCAGCCGTGACTTGTATTGTTTAAGATTACTGTACTTGTATGTATTATGTATACCCCTCCTCACATGTAAAGCGCCATGGAATAAATGGCGGTATAATGATAAATAATAATAATAATATATACAGTATATGCACTGCTCAAAAAAAATAAAGGGAACAGAATCTAATGCCAAGTAAATCAAACTTCTGTGAAATCAAACTGTCCACTTAGGAAGCAACACTGATTGACAATCAATTTCACATGCTGTTGTGCAAATGGAATAGACAACAGATGGAAATTATTGGCAATTGTTAAGACACCCTCTATAAAGGAGTGGTTCTGCAGGTGGGGTCCACAGACCACATCTCAGTACCAATGCTTTCTGGCAGATGTTTTGGTCATTTTTGAATGTTGGTTGTGCTTTCACACTTGTGGTAGCATGAGACGGACTCTACAACCCACACAAGTGACTCAGGCTCAGGTAGTGCAGCTCATCCAGGATGGCACATCAATGTGATCTGTGGCAAGAAAGTTTGCTGTGTCTGTCAGCGAAGTGTTCAGAGGTTGGAGGCGCTACCAGGAGACAGGCCAGTACACCAGGAGACATGGAGGGGGCCGTATGAGCGCAACAGCCCAGCAGCAGGACCGCTACTTCAGCCTTTGTGCAAGGAGGAACAGGAGGAGCACTGCCAGAGCCCTGCAAAATGACCTCCAGCAGGCCACAAATGTGCATGTGTCTGCACAAATGGTTAGAAACCGACTCCATGAGGATGGTCTGAGGGCCCGATGTCCACAGATGGGGGTTGTGCTCACAGCCCAACACTGTGCAGGACACTTGGCATTTGCCACAGAACTCCAGGATTGGCAAATTCGCCACTGGTGCCCTGTGCTCTTCACAGATGAAAGCAGGTTCACACTGAGTACATGTGACAGACGCGACAGAGTCTGGAGACGCCTTGGAGAGCGATCTGCTGCCTGCAACATGCTTCAGCATGACCGGTTTGGCAGTGGGTCAGTAATGGTGTGGGGTGGCATTTTCTTTTATATGTATATACGTGTATATATACACACACTTAAATATATTTATATATATATATATTGTAGGGATTCACTCTGGTAGGTAATGGCAGGGCTGCAGTAATGAGGCAACACACAGGCTTAAAGTCCAATTTCAGTGGTTTAATGTCACGTTACAAACAGCAGATTAACAGAAAGTAAGGAAAAACATATATATATACTCCAGCTTGGAGAACCACTGGTCCCAGACTCACCCCTTGCACAGGATGGGCTTAACTAAGCGGCTGCCAGGTCCGCGGCATCTGCCAGGTGCCATACCCAGGGTTGTTGAGAGTCTTGCTGCTATAGTCCTGCATCACGGGGATCCTGTATACAAGTTCAGGCTAAGTCCAGCCAAGTTCCTGTAACTTCCACACTCACCTTGTACCAAACACCAACCTCCATTACATAGCCCATAACCCCTCCCACAAGTGAGGTAGACATCACATGGGATGATCACGTGACCGTGACATCATCGCAGGTCTTGTCTTTAGGGAAAAACCTGGCCAAACATTAATCTGCTGGAAGAAATGTATCTCCCATCCAGTAAAACACCCTTTACTGTACCACATAAATCCCTCCTATGTTCAAGGAGGTGGACACATGACATACAGTGAACTCTGGACAGGGCATCTGAATTCCCCTGTAGTCTGCCTGCCCAATGTTCTACTAAAAACTTAAAATTTTGCAGGGACAGGAACCACCTGGTGACTCGGGCATTCCTGTCTGTAGCTTGACTCATCCACGTAAGAGGGGAATGATCTGTCACCAATGAAATGTTCTCCCCAGCAAATAGTAGCGTAATGACTCCAGTGCCCACTTGATGGCCAGGCACGCTCTCTCCACAATACTGTACCTGGTTTCAGCTGGGGTAAGCTTCCGGCTTAGGAAACTAATGGGATGCTCTTCCCCATTAACCTCCTGAGACAGCACGGCCCCGGACCCTATCTCAGAGGCATCCGTCAGCACAACAAACTCTTTTTTGAAATTTGGAGTGATCAGGACTGGTGTACCACACAGTACCCCTTTTAACTTTGTAAAGGCCTCCTCTAACTGCTCATTCCAGTGGACCATAACACATTTCCTACCTTTTAAGCAGTCTGTTAATGGCGTGGACAGGGTTGCAAAGTTGGGAATGAACCGCCTGTAATATCCCACCAAACCTAAAAAGGCTTTTACCTGTTTTGTTGTGAGGGGACGGGGACAGTTATGAATTGCCTCCACTTTGTTTACTTTAGGCTTGAGAACTCCTCTCCCAATGACGTAACCCAAGTACCGAGCTCCTTCCAACCCTATGGAACACTTCTTTGGGTTGGCAGTTAGCCCTGCTTGTCGCAGAGAGTCTATCACTGCCTGTACTTTTGCTAAGTGACTTTCCCAGTCGGTGCTGTACACAATAATATCGTCTAGATAGGCTGAGACATAGCGGCGATGGGGACGAAGAACAATATCCATTAATCGCTGGAACGTTGCTGGTGCGCCATGCAACCCAAAGGGTTACACCTTATACTGGAACAGCCCCTCGGGTGTTACAAAAGCCATTTTTTCCTTCGCCACCTCTGTTAGGGGTATCTGCCAATAACCTTTTGTGAGGTTCAGAGTTGTAAAATACCATGCCTGCCCAAATCGCCCAAATCGCTCTATAAACTCGTCAACCCGAGGCATAGAGTAGGCGTCAAACTTTGAAATGTCGTTAAGTTTATTAAAATCATTGCTTGGGTATTAGGACTATTTGGCTGGCCCATTCACTTTGGGACACTTCTATGACCCCTAACTGTAGCCGAGATGGCTTGTCGCCTGGCCTCAGGCACCTGATATGGCTTTAGTCGGACTTTGGCCTGTCGCTCCGTGACAATATCATGTTGGATTAGGGAGGTGTCTGCAATTTTGACTGCGGGTTGGGCTTCTCTTGCCTCGCCCCGAGGTGATGGAGCCTTCTCCATCTGAAACGCAGGCAACGGACTATCCCCACTAAGGTTTTTTCTATCTTTCCATGGTTTAAGCAAATTAACATGGTAAACCTGTTCTGGCTTTCTCCGTCCTGGCTGGTGTACCTTTTAGTCTACTGGCCCCACCTTTTCCATGATCTCGTAGGGTCCCTGCCACCTTGCAAGAAATTTGCTATTTACGGTAGGCACAAGTACCAACACCCGATCCCCAGGGCTAAAGGTTCTTACCTAAGCCCCCTGGTTATAGTACCGACTCTGTGACTGTTGTGCTGCCTCCATATGTTCCCAGACTAAGGGTAGGACTGTCTCCATTCTTTCTTGCATTTTTGCAACATGTTCTATGACACTTTTGTAGGGGGGTAGCTTTGTTCTCCCAGGCCTCTTTGGCTATATTGAGTAAGCTCAGTGGATGTCTGCCGTACAATAGTTCAAAGGGCGAGAACCCAGTAGATGCCTGAGGCACCTCCCGCACTGCAAACAACAAATATGGCAATAAGAGATCCCAGTCCTTCCCATCTTTGGAAACTGCCTTTTTTAACATGTTCTTCAGCGTCTTATTGAATCTTTCTACCAGACCATCTGTTTGTGGATGATAGACCGATGTGCGCAACTGTTTAACATTTAGCAAACGGCAGAGTTCCTTCATTATTTTTGACATAAAGGGGGTTCCCTGGTCTGTTAAAAATTCTTGAGGAATTCCCACCCACGAAAACATACCCATGAGTTCCTTTGCTATAAGCTTAGCTGATATATATTTATAGAGAAAAAAATAAAATGTGTAAAAAACAAATACATTTAGCAAAAGTGGAAACTGAGAGACCCATTGCTAAGGAAAGTAAAACAAACCCCAAACTATTCTTTAATTATATAAACAGTAAAAAGATTAAAATTGATGGTGTCGTCCCTTTAAACAACAATGAGAGTGAAATCATAGAGAGCAATGTGGGAAAAGCAAATGTTTTAAATACTTTTTTCTCAACAGTGTTCACACAGGAAAAGGATTTGCCAGGGGAAATGCAGAGTGATAATGTAAACTCCCCATTAAGTATTACCTGCCTAACCTAGGAAGAAGTGCAGAACCGCCTTAGTAAGACTAAAATTGACAAATCACCAGGCCCTGATGGCATTCACCCTCAGGTATTAAGGGAGTTAAGTAATGTGATAGACAGGCCTCTATTCCTTATATTTAAAGACTCTATAGAAACAGGGTCTGTTCCTTTTGATTGGCGGCAAGCAAATGTGGTGCCAATATTCAAAAAGGTGTGTAAAAGGCAACCTGGAAACTATAGGCCGTAAGCTTAACATCTGTTGTGGGTAAAATTTTTGAAGGGTTTCTAAGGGATACCATTATGGAATATCTTAATGTTAATAAATGTTTAACTCCATATCAACATGGATTTATGAAGGATCGTTCCTGTCAAACTAACCTGATCAGCTTCTATGAGGATGTCAGCTCTCAAATGGACCAAGGAGAATCATTGGATGTCATTTATCTCGACTTCTCTAAAGCATTTGATACTGTCCCACATAAAAGATTGGTAAGTAAGATGAGAAAGCTTGGGCTAGGGGAAAATGTGTGTAGATGGGTAGGTAGCTGGCTTAGTGATAGAAAACAAAGAGTGGTTATTAATGGTGCATACTCAGATTGGGCCAGGGTTACTAGTGGGGTACCACAGGGTTCTGTATTGGCCCCCCTACTATTTAATATATTTATTAATGATCTAGTGGATGGCTTACACAGTAAAATATCAGTATTTGCAGATGATACAAAACTATGTAAGGTAGTTAACACAAAGGAGGACAGTTTGCAACTACAGACAGATTTGAGTAAATTGGAGAATTGGGCTGAAAAATGGCAAATGAGGTTTAACACAGATAAGTGTAAGGTTATGCACATGGGAAGGAGAAACAGATGCTACAATTACTTACTAAATGGGAAACTGCTGGGGAAATCAGACATGGAAAAGGACTTAGGCATCTTAGTCAATAAGAAGCTAAATTGGAGTGCCCAGTGTCAGGCAGCTGCCACCAAAGCAAATAGGGATGCATTAGAAGAGGTCTGGGGACACGAGATGAAAACATAATTCTCCCTCTGTACAAATCACTTGTCAGACCACACTTGGAGTATTGTGTGCAATTTTGGACGCCGGTGCTCAAGAAAGACATTACTGAACTTGAAAGGGTTCAAAGGCGGGCTACTAAAATGATAAATGGAGTTGGTTCACTACAATACCCAGAAAGGTTATTAAAATTACGTCTATTTACTCTAGAAAAGAGAAGACTTAGGGGAGACTTAATATAAATGTACAAGTATATCAGAGGGCAATACAGAGATCTCTCCAATGAACTGTTTGTACCAAGGACTGTGACAAGAACAAGGGGGCATTCTCTTTGATTGGAGGAAAGACAATTTCTGCACCAGCATAGAAGAGGGTTCTTCATGGTAAGAGCAGTGAGGCTCTGGAATTCTCTTCCTGAGGAAGTGGTGATGGCCAACTGAATGAATTTAGGAAAGGAATGGATGCTTTTCTTGTGAGTTACAGTATAGAAGGTTACGAATAACAAAATATTATAGGTAGATGGTTGACCCAGCTTAGGGGAAGGAATTTTTTTCCCTATGGAGAAAATTGGCTTCTTAGGCTAGTTTCACACTTGCTTTTTTTTGCAGCGCGTTTTTCCCGCAAAAAAACGCATTGAAAAAATGCATACAAAAGCATACAACTGCTGCGTTTTTTTCAAGCATTTTTATAAGCATGCATGAAAAAAACGCAGCGTTTTTATGCGTTTGTATGCGTTTTTAGTGCGTTTTTACCGCGTTTGCGTTTTTTTCCAACATTAGGTGGCCCCTCACACTAACCCAAACCATGACTTTACTAACCTTAACCCTGACCCTAACCCTAACCCTAACCCTGACCCTAACCCTTAACCAAACCATACTTAACCCTAACCCAAACCCTAAACCCTAACTAACCCTAACCCTAACCCTGACCCTAACCCTAACCCTAACCCTAACCCTGACCCTAACCCTTAACCAAACCATACTTAACCCTAACCCAAACCCTAAACCCTAACTAACCCTAACCCTGACCCTAACCCTGACCCTAACCCTAACCCTGACCCTAACCCTAACCCTAACCCTAACCCTGACCCTAACCCTAACCCTGACCCTAACCCTTAACCAAACCATACTTAACCCTAACCCAAACCCTAACTAACCTTAACCCTAACCCTAACCCTAACCCTGACCCTAACCCTTAACCAAACCATACTTAACCCTGACCCTGACCCTAACCCTAACCCTAACCCTGACCCTAACCCTTAACCAAACCATACTTAACCCTAACCCTGACCCTAACCCCAACCCTAACCCTGACCCTAACCCTAACCCTAAACCCCCTTAACTAACCCTAACTCTAACCCAAACCCCTAAATTCCATGGTTAACAAAAAAAATCGCATGTGCAAAAAAACGCATACATAAGCATGCCAATGCGCACATATGCGCACCCATAGACTTATATTGGGTGTCTTGCTGTAAAAAAACGCATTGCGCGCATGCGTTTTTTTGAGGCAAATCGGACGCACAAAAAATGCAACAGGTTGCATTTTGTGCGCCCGAGCGCATACCGCAAAAAAACGCATGCGCGGTAAAACGCGTACAAACGCATGTGTATGCGCACATAAGCGCATCCCATGCAAAGTATAGGAAAAAAAACGCATGCGCTATTTAGCGCTAAATTACCGCGAAAAAAAACGCAAATGTGAAACCAGCCTAATCTGTGGGTTTTTTTGCCTTCCCCATGATCAACAATGCAGAACAGCTGCACTAAAAATAGGCTGAACTAGATGGACATAAGGTCTTCCTTCAGCCTTCAAAACTATGTTACTATGTTACTATGATGTGTGGTGCAGAGGAATGGCCTCAGGATATCAGGTAGCATAATCTAGAACTACCAAGATGTGTTGGTGTCCCCTTGCCGACTTATTGAGAGGTCCGACCAGATCATTTCCACTCTCTCGAAGGGTACCTCTATGATTGGTAAAGGCACCAAGGGACTCCGAAAGTGAGGCTGGGGACTGGTTACCAGGCACATTGGACAGGAATTACAGTAACGTTTAACTTCTTCATGGACCCCTAGTCAGTAGAACCGCTGCAGAATTCGGTCTAGGGTTTTCTTTTGGCCCAAATGCCCCCCAAGTAAATGCGTATGAGCTAAGTCCATTACGAGCCTACCATATGCCTGAGGTACCAGTAACCGTTCTACCATTTCCCCCCCGTATTTTCTCCACTCGGTACAACAAATCTTGGTTCAGCTTAAAGCGTGGCAACACTGTAGCTGCCCCAGGTTGTTGGGGTTCCCCATTAACAAACAGTATATTTTCTCTGGCCCGGGCCAAAGTAAGGTCTCGGAGTTGCACTGTACAAAAATTGTCACCTGCTACATTCAAGTCTGACAACTCGGGTCCCGGCGGCAAGTCTTCCACCTCTCCAGCCAATACTTCTATGGGAGAATTTTCCCCTCCTCCACCGAAGGGAAGGTTACCCCTACCACCAGCACTTCTTCCTCCGGGCCACCAGGTTCATGCCATACTTCTGGAGAATGTAACCTGGTTGTCTCTGGTGTCGGCAGTTGCTCCGTTGGTGGGACAACAGATGGCCAAAGCACAGAAAATAAAGGAAAGTCTCTTCCAATTATCACTTCATAATGCAGATTAGTCACAACCCCCACCTCGTGGCACTACCTTCCTGCTGGCGTGTTTATCATCACTAGTGCGGTGGGATAGTCTTTTAAGTCCCCATGTTTACACAACACTCCTATTTTCCGACCCGTACACTCGCTGGTTTGTATCCAGCTGGCTCGTACCAGGGTTACAAGACTCCCTGAGTCCAATAGGGCCACAGCCGGGGTGCCTTCCACTTCAACCCGACACAAATATTCCATATTGGGACCTTTAGGGGTGCCCATTGCACACATCGGTTCGGCATAGTGAGACTGGTGGTACCCAAAGTTTGTGTCCATGGGCTCAGCCAGGTGGGGGCAATCAGCTCTCATATGACCTGGTTCCAGGCACCGCCAGCAGATTATGTGGCTCCTTACTTCCCCAGATAAGTCCTGAGTGGCCTTCCTGGGCTCCGCTCGCCGAACCAGGGGTGGACAGTAAGGGAACCTTCCTGTTACCTCCTGGGGAGTCCCTCCCTGTAGCTCTTTGGTAGCCCCATACCTTTCTATGAGGTCTATCATCAGCATGGCATTTGTACTGTAGGGATGCCTGTCTGACCCATGTCTGGAGAGAGGGGGGCAAAGCCCTCCAAAACTTATCAGTCACTATGCGGTCCAGCATGGCCGTGGGGGAACAACACCTCAGGCTGAAACCACTTTCGTAACAGGTGCATCAGGTCGTAATACTGGGACCGAGCCGGCTTGGAGGGGGTAAACTCCCACTGGTGTACCCACTGGGCCTGAAATAACACATTTACCCCAAGACGTGCCAGTATCTCACCCTTGACGACCGTGTAGTCCGCCCTTTTCTCCGTGGGTAGGTCCTGATATGCTTTCAAAGGTCCTGGGGCCTGAAACGGACCTATGATTTCTGCCCACTGGTCCCGGGGTAGCTTTTCTCTCTCAGCGACTCCTTCGAACATCTCCAGGTATGCCTGCACATCGTCCGACTTCTCCATTTTGGGAACCGCTGTACGAACTGATTTCCGGACATCATGGATTCCCTGGTTAGCTACTTTTGTCTGCGCTGTGGTGCGGTGCTGTGAGCAGACATGGCGGAGCTGGCTCTCTTCAGTGTTTCCGATAAGATGGAGATTGTGGAGTTTGCCCAACAGCTGAGTGCTCTTGGTCTTACGTTGGTGGCATCGGGTGGAACTGCAAAATGTGTCCGTGATGCCAGCCTCGCTGTCAGAGATGTAGCTGAACTTACTGGCTTCCCAGAGATGCTCGAGGGTCATGTGAAAACCCTTCATCCTGTGATTAATGGAGGTATTTTGGCAAGAAGCACCACTGAAGACAAGGCAGACCTTACAAGATTAGGCTTTAGCTATGTCAGGGTTGTGGTCTGCAACTTGTATCGCTTTGTGAAGACTGTGTCTGCATCTGGTGTGACGGTGGAGGAAGCGGTGGAGCAGATTGATATTGGTGGTGTAACACTACTTCGTGCAGCTGCCAAAAATCACGCCCGTGTCACTGTCCTGTGTGATCACAGCGATTACGACAGTATTGCTGATGAAATGGAAAAATCTGAACAGAAGGACACGACCCTGGAGAGCCGCTGCCAACTGTCTCTAAAGGCTTTCACTCACACCACCCAGTATGATGGCGCCATCTCGGATTATTTCTGTAAGCAATACAGTAAGGGTGTGTCTCAGCTTCCACTGTGGTACGGCATTAATCCTCACCAGTTGCCCGCATTCCACCAATTGTAGGGATTCATTCTGGTAGGTAATGGCAGGGCTGCAGTAACGAGTCAACACACAGGCTTTAAGTCCAATTTCAGTGGTTAAATGTCACGTTGAAAACAGCAGATTAACAGAAAGTAAGGAAAAGCATAAATATACTCCAGCTTGTAGAACCACTGGTCCCAGACTCACCCCTTGCAAGGGACGGGCTTAACTAAGCGGCTGCCAGGTCTGTGACATCCACCAGGTGCCATTCCCAGGGTTGTGGAGAGTCTTGCTGCTATAGTCCTGCAGCACGGGGATCCTGTATACAAGTTCAGGCTAAGTCCAGCCAAGTTCCTATAACTTCCAGACACACTCATCATGTGCCAAACACCAACCTCCATTACATAGCCCATAACCCCTCCCACAAGTGAGGTAGACATCACATAGGATGATCACGTGACCATGACATCATCGCAGGTCCTGTCTTCCAGTAAAACACCCTTTACTGTACCACTATATATATACAGTGGGGCAAAAATGTATTTAGTCAGTCAGCAATAGTGCAAGTTCCACCACTTAAAAAGATGAGAGGCGTCTGTAATTTACATCATAGGTAGACCTCAACTATGGGAGACAAACTGAGAAAAAAAAATCCAGAAAATTACATTGTCTGTTTTTTTTTCATTTTATTTGCATATTATGGTGGAAAATAAGTATTTGGTCAGAAACAAAATTTCATCTCAATACTTTGTGATATATCCTTTGTTGGCAATGACAGAGGTCAAACGTTTTCTGTAAGTCTTCACAAGGTTGCCACACACTGTTGTTGGTATGTTGGCCCATTCCTCCATGCAGATCTCCTCTAGAGCAGTGATGATTTTGGCTTTTCGCTTGGCAACACGGACTTTCAACTCCCTCCAAAAGTTTTCTATAGGGTTGAGTTCTGGAGACTGGCTAGGCCACTCCAGGACCTTGAAATGCTTCTTACGAAGCCACTCCTTCGTTGCCCTGGCGGTGTGCTTTGGATCATTGTCATGTTGAAAGACCCAGCCACGTTTCATATTCAATGCCCTTGCTGATGGAAGGAGGTTTGCACTCAAAATCTCACGATACATGGCCCCATTCATTCTTTCATGTACCCGGATCAGTCGTCCTGGCCCCTTTGCAGAGAAACAGCCCCAAAGCATGATGTTTCCACCACCATGCTTTACAGTAGGTATGGTGTTTGATGGATGCAACTCAGTATTCTTTTTCCTCCAAACACGACAAGTTGTGTTTCTACCAAACAGTTCCAGTTTGGTTTCATCAGACCATAGGACATTCTCCCAAAACTCCTCTGGATCATCCAAATGCTCTCTAGCAAACTTCAGACGGGCCCGGACATGTACAGGCTTAAGCAGTGGGACACGTCTGGCACTGCAGGATCTAAGTCCATGGTGGCGTAGTGTGTTACTTATGGTAGGCCTTGTTACATTGGTGCCAGCTCTCTGCAGTTCATTCACTAGGTCCCCCCTGGGTGGTTCTGGGATTTTTGCTCACCGTTCTTGTGATCATTCTGACCCCACGGGGTGGGATTTTGCGTGGAGCACCAGATCGAGGGAGATTATCAGTGGACTTGTATGTCTTCCATTTTCTAATTATTGCTCCCACAGTTGATTTCTTCACTCCAAGCTGGTTGGCTATTGCAGATTCAGTCTTCCCAGCCTGGTGCAGGGCTACAATTTTGTTTCTGGTGTCCTTTGACAGCTCTTTGGTCTGCACCATAGTGGAGTTTGGAGTCAGACTGTTTGAGGGTGTGCACAGGTGTCTTTTTATACTGATAACAAGTTTAAACAGGTGCCATTACTACAGGTGATGAGTGGAGGAAAGAGGAGACTCTTAAAGAAGAAGTTACAGGTCTGTGAGAGCCAGAAATCTTGATTGCTTGTTTCTGACCAAATACTTATTTTCCACCATAATATGCAAATAAAATGAAAAAAAAACAGACAATGTGATTTTCTGGATTTTTTTTTCTCAGTTTGTCTCCCATAGTTGAGGTCTACCTATGATGTAAATTACAGACGCCTCTCATCTTTTTAAGTGGTGGAACTTGCACTATTGCTGACTGACTAAATACTTTTTTGCCCCACTGTATATATATATATATATATATATATATATATATACAAACACAGTGCCTTGCGAAAGTGTTCGGCTCCCTGGAACTTTTCAACTTTTTCCCACATATCATGTTTCAAACATAAACTTACCAAATTTAAATTTTTGGAGAAGAATCAGCAACAAGTGGGACACAATTGTGAAGTTAAATGAAATTTGTTGGTTATTTTAATTTTTTATGGAAATTCAAAAACTGAAAAGTGGGGCGTGCAATATTTTTCGGCCCTTTTACTTTCAGTGCAGAAAACTCACTCCAGAAGTTCATTGTGGATCTCTGAATGATCAAATGCTGTCCTAAATGACTAATGATGATAAATATAATCCACCTGTGTGTAATCAAGTCTCTGTATAAATGCACCTGCTCTTTGATAGTCTCTGGGTTCTGTTTGATGCACAGAGAGCATCATGAAGACCAAGGAACACAACAGGCAGGTCTGTGATGCTGTTGTGGAGAAGTTTAAAGCTGGATTTGGATACAAAATGATTTCCAAAACTTTAAAAATCCCAAGGAGCACTGTGCAAGCGATCATATTGAAATGGAAGGAGTATCATACCACTGCAAATCTACCAAGACCCGGGGGTCCCTCTAAACTTTCATCTCAAACAAGGAGAAGACTGATCAGAGATGCAGCCAAGAGGCCCATGATCACTCTGGATGAACTGCAGAGATCTACAGCTGAAGTGGGACAATCTGTCAATAGGACAACAATCAGTCATACACTGCACAAATCTGGCCTTTATGGAAGAGTGGCAAGAAGAAAGCCATTTCTCAAAGATATCCATAAAAAGTGTAATTTAAAGTTTGCAACAAACCACCTGGGAGACACACCAAACATGTGGAAAAAGGTGCTCTGGTCAGATGAAATGAAAATCAAACTTTTTGGCAACAATGCCAAGCGATATGTTTGGCGTAAAGGCAACACAGCTTATCACCATGAACACACCATCCCCACTGTCAAACATGGTGGTGGCAGCATCATGGTTTGGGCCTGCTTTTCTTCAGCAGGGACAGGGAAGATGGTTAAAATTGATGGGAAGATGGATGGAGCCAAATACAGGACCATTCTTGAAGAAAACCTGTTGGAATCTGCAAAAGACCTGAGATTTGAACAGAGATTTGTCTTCCAACAAGACAATGATCCCAAACATAAAGCAAAATCTATAATGGAATGGTTCACAAATAAACGCATCCAGGTGTTAGAATGGCCAAGTCAAAGTCCAGAATCCAATTAAGAATCTGTGGAAAGAGCTGAAAACTGCTGTTGACAAATGATCTCCACCAAACCTGACTGAGCTCGACCTGTTTACCAAGGAAGAATGGGCAGGAATTTCAGTCTCTCGATGTACAAAACTGATAGAGACATACCCCAAGTGGCTTGCAGCTGTAATCACTGCAAAAGTGGAGCAACAAAGTATTAAGTTAAAGGGGCCGAATAATATTGCACACCCCACTTTTCAGTTTTTGACTTTCCACAAAAATTTAAAATAATCAATAATTTTTGTTCAACATCACAATTTTGTCCCACTTGTTGCCTCTTCACCAAAAATTTACATTTGGTATCTTTATGTTTGAAGCATGATATGTGGAAAAGGCTGAAAAGT
Source organism: Dendrobates tinctorius (assembly GCF_039654945.1). Taxonomy (NCBI): domain Eukaryota; kingdom Metazoa; phylum Chordata; class Amphibia; order Anura; family Dendrobatidae; genus Dendrobates; species Dendrobates tinctorius. The sequence goes on along the minus strand of NW_027361779.1, from coordinate 4,679,161 downwards.
ACCAGGGGGCCGAATACCTTCGCAAGGCACTGTATATATACATACTAGTGGCCGCCAAAATTGTGGACACACTTCAAATTTTTTAAAGTTTTAGCATGCAATCATACAAAGTGTTTATAAAAATAATGCCGCATGTAGTCTAAGGTAGATTGGAACACCTCTACATAGAATAAAGGTTACCAGAATACAAAATATCTAATTACTTCCATAAAAACAGCGGAATGGCCAAATCAAATTATCATATATCCTAATATGTTAATTTCATGCTATCCCTATGTGTTCTTTCTTTAGTAGCGTGTAGAGTTACCTTTATCATCGATCACAGCTTTGCATCTCCTTGGCATTGATTCAATAAGACTTCTCAGGTTCTCTGTGGTTTTAACATGGTACCAGTAGCTGATAACAGCTGCAATCAATGACTGTTTGTTGCTCGGTCGCTTACCAGAAACAAATCGCTTTAATCTTGACCACAGATTTTCGATAGGATTCATGAAGATCAGGACTGTTTCCTGGCCATGAAAGCACAGAAATTTGTTTGCTTTCAAACCATTTTAGACATTGCCTTGCAGTGTGACATGGTGCTTTTCCTGATGAAAAATAATTTCAGTCAGTTCCTTGCCAAGGTCACAAATTGATGGGATGAGGTTTGCTTCAAGGACATCATGAATACAGCTCTGGCAAAAATTAAGAGACCACTGCAAAATTTTGAGTTTCTCTGATTTTTCTCTTTATAGGTATATTTTTGAGTAAACTGTAAATTGTTTTTTATTCTATAAACTACTGACAACATGTCTCCAAATTTCCCATCAATAAATTTTGTATTTTTTCTAAGAAAACCCTGGTATGCATGGCTCCCTCATCCCTACCCTGGTATGCATGCCTCATTATCCCTATCCTGGAACGAATGGTGCCCCTTAACCCTATCCTGGTAGAAATTGTCCCTTTCATCCCTATCCTGGTAGAATGGTCCCCCTCATCCCTATCCTGGCAGGAATGATTGCCCTCATCCCTATCCTGGTATGCAGGGCCCAATCTTGTCCTAGTAAGGATGGTCCCATCCCTATCCTGGTATGCAGGGCCCCAACCCCATCCTGTTATTTTTGGCCCCACCCCGATCCTGGTATGCATGGTCCCATCAGAAAACATTAAAAAAAAATTACACTTCCCGCACTCCCTGGCAGCATCCTGCTCTGATGCCAGCAGCTGCTTAATGCTTGTAAATAGCGCGAGAAGGGACATTATGCGCTGCATGCAAGCCGATGGGCATCTGCCAGAATACTCAATGCTCTGCACGTCATGACTGTGTGCATGCAAAGCACTGAGTATTCATTGCTCTCTATTGAGCACAGTGTCAGCCTGAGACTTCCTGTTGCTGCCAGTGGTCACATCTGCCGATACTTAAAAGAAATGAATATACATCCCATGCCATGAAGGAGAAATGAATATTCATTGCCCTCCATGTCCATGGGCGTGGAATGCAGTGGATATTCATTTCTCTTCAGCAGCAAACACAGGAGTTTGCCACAGCAGCTGGCTCCTGCCTCTGTGACACCATAGCCAGAGGCAGTACATCTGGACTATAAGACACCCCCCCATTTTCCTCCACATTTTTGGAGGAAAAAAGTGCGTCTTATAGTTCAAAAAATACGATACTTTCTTCCAATCTTCAGTTGTCCAGCTAAGATGTTCTTTGGCATAGGAAATTCTCTTACCTCTCTATTTAACATTTAGGAATGGATTTTTCCTTGGTGTTCATGCTTTCAGACCGGCATCAAATAATTGGTGACGTACTGTTCTATCCGACACTAAACTCCTCCATCATGCATCATGGTTGAGTTCCTTGGCTGATGCTCTTCTGTTTTGCAAGGCTAGCCTAACAATTCCTCTGTCTGTTTTTGGAGTTGTTGCCTTATTCCTTCCTCTTCCTCTCTTAGTTTTGATGCTGCAACTATCAGCAAAATGTAAAAACAGCTTTTTCACTCCAGAAGCAGTGACTCTACCACCCATCTTCCTAACAATTTCTCTGTAACTGTATCCCTTCTTACTCAAAATAATAGCTGTAGCTAGCTTTTTTGGAGACCAATCAGATCTCTTTGTGGCTGGGATGATTAAAATCTAAAAAAACAATAATTCAGGAGTTAGTTGAGCTCAAAATAGACATTTATAATTATTCAGTTAAAAAATTACATTTAAATATTAATAAAATACAAGAAATAAAAATGTTCAATAGATTGTAAAGAAATTGAATTCTGTAGGACCTATACTGAAAGGATTAAGTAACAACTGTAGTTTTAAGGGTATGTGCACATGTTGCAGATTTGCTCTTGTAAAAATATGCGCGGATTCTTCCTCTCTTGGCTGAAAACGCAGTTGAAAATCTATGCATTTTTGATGCGGATTTGATGTGGATTTTCATGCAGATTTTTCATGCGGATTTGAAAACTAAGTAAAGATGTACTATTTAACAAAAAAAAATTGTGATGTCATTTCCTTGTCCAAATTCTTCTTTTACATTCTCCATTGAAGACCATAATATCATTACATACCATGTTCAAATATAATGTTTACACACACAAAACAAACATATATATACTGTATATATATATATATATATATATATATATATATATATATATATATGTATATATATATATATACAGCTCTGGCAAAAATTAACAACAATTTAAAAGAGGCAGGTCAGACAGGGAAATAGAGGAGGAATGAGACCAGATCGGAATGCTTATGCAAGAGTGCATCTGTGCCCAGGGTTGCCAGTATCAGCAAGGTTGAGCGTGAAGGCTAAATAAGGGGATACAGGATCGAGTATAATCAATACAAGTTTCATCTCAAGGTATAAGGAAAGAAAATTAAATGTAAGTTAGAGGTAGCAGTTATGAGCTGGGTGAATGATGGTCTCTCCCAATATTTTACACATAGTAAATCAATCAACAAATAGTCCTAATACCAAGTATACTGGCACTTCATAAACCATACGAATACAACAATTATCGGACTTATACACTAATATTTGCCGAACTGAAGAGACCCAGAAATGATTAAAAAACAACGTTTTATTGAATATATTAAAATTATTAAAAAAGCAAAATAACTCAGTAGGAGGAATTATACGTCCAAGACGCAAGAAAATATGTCTAAGGTAATCCTGTAAATATTACTATCTCAGGCCAATAAACATAAATTAGCAACTATAGTACAAACACCATATTAGCTATATGCAAATTGCAGGTACACAATTGGTGCCAACACAATAATGGCTGTAGTGCTAATTATGTATAAATCTAGACCCTAAACACCCATCTTGTTAACTAACATCATCATGGATAAACATCCTAAATACAATAAGGGATGTAAATGGTCAATTACCTCATATAAACAAGCGTCTGTGACAGTGCATGGCGTGACCTCCCCAACCCCAACGCGCGTTTCGCAATCGCTTCTTCCAGGGGCGTGTCAGAGGTGAGTGTGTCACGAGATTATATACCCCAGAGAACCAATAGGAAGCCGTTAATTATAACAGGGAAGAAACCGTTCCTTCAGATGTTTATGGCGCGTGCGCCGGTCTGTGCAGCCTGAAATAACGTCACTTCCGGTGACGCGCTCCTTGAGCCGAACACTAGTGCGCATGCGGCTCAATAATGGAGCGCTCCTGGAAATGAAAGGCGCTACAGACCCTGCGCAAGCGCACTATCCTCAGGATAGTGTACCTGCAATTTGCATATAGCTAATATGGTGTTTGTACTATAGTTGCTAATTTATGTTTATTGGCCTGAGATAGTAATATTTACAGGATTACCTTAGACATATTTTCTTGCGTCTTGGACGTATAATTCCTCCTACTGAGTTATTTTGCTTTTTTAATAATTTTAATATATTCAATAAAACGTTGTTTTTTAATCATTTCTGGGTCTCTTCAGTTCGGCAAATATTAGTATATAAGTCCGATAATTGTTGTATTTTACAGATAGTATTGCCATGCAAATGAGTGTAACTTGTCCAGAGATGGTGCCCTCATATTCATCATCAACGAGACCAGGGACTTCACAGGTTAAGGTTCTAAAATAGAGAAGATATTAGATACTGTCCAGCAATGATTAGCAACATGAAGTACAAATAATATTAATTATAATATTTTTCTCTTATTCATAGCTTAAGAAAGGGATAATGCATTGGCAATATGACCTGTCACTAGTACTCACAGACCTATAAGATGACTTCATCCTTCCCGGTTAAAGCAATTTGGCTACAATTATATGACTGTTGTAACAGCCTGATTAAATACTATTGTAGACAGCATAAATGAATTACCGACCTGAAAATGGCTGTCCACCAATGTTCACCATTAAACCTGACTGAACTGGAGAGGATCTGCATGGAAGAATGGCAGAGGATCCCCAAATCCTGGTGTGAAAAGCTTGTTGCATCATTCACAAGAAGACTCATGGCTGTACTAGCTCAAAAGGGAGCTTCTACTCAATACTGAGCAAAGGGTATGTATACCTATGACCATGTGATATTTCAGTTTTTCTTTTTTAATATATTTTCAAAAATTTCTAGATTTCTGTTTCATTTTCAGTCAAGATGGGGTGCAGAGTGTGCATTAATGAGAAAAAAAATGAAATTTTTTGAATTTACCAAATGGCTGCAATGAAAGAGTGAAAAATTTAAAGGGGTCTGAATACTTTCAGTACCCACTGTATATATTGCACAAAAAGGCAGGATGAAACAAATGAATGAAGAAGTCAGTCCACAGTAAACCATCAAAGTGTATGGTGTGATAACAATCCGCAGTTATTTTGCTTCATATATCTAGTTTTTCTATGTTCTACATATTGTAATATAAATACATCAACATGTTGTTCTCTACCATGCACCCATTCACCCTGTCTTCCTATCAGTACTCTCTAGTTCTTTTGTGGTTTATTTGTTATTTTTGCTTTTTCTTGTCTTTCTATTTCCTCTTTTGTTTAGAGGGATTAATCAGAGTTAATACCATTAATACTAGATTAGAAATTCCTCTTATTAATGAGTACATGCAGTACAATGTGTCTATATCTGATTTTCCTATATTCTAACTCATTACATTGTTTCTTTTGTTTCTAAATATATTCCTGTTGAGTACACCAAATGAGTGCCAAGTATCTTACGAATTTGGATCCTACTTGTGCCCCGATTTGTCCAGAAGTGCCTTTTTTCTCCTCACATGATTACACGGCCAGCCTCTCCCTGTAACAGAGGCAACTGTCAGCTAGCTACCTCTGATCATTCTCTCTGTTGCTGTTAAACCATTAAAATGCCGCTATCAATTGCTGACAGGGGCATTTACCTGTATATAGTGCAATCATGTCACTTAAACTACTGTATATAAATGCAAAACTAGTGGAACAATGTGTTAGACATTGCGATTCTTCAGCTGCACAGGATAGATCCAAGCCTTGTCTGCCTCTGAGGTCTCCCATTCAGGTTCAGCTGCTGCAGGTGCTGCTCAGCATAGATGTCAGTCCCAGCATCTTGCTCAGGCCCTTGCTAGGTGCTTGGTTACTACTGTTTCTCCAGCCAAGTCCTTAGTAACCAGTAATAAATCAGATGCAGCCTAACAGTCTGGAGTCTAAGTCCAGAAATCATCTTACTGAACATGTCCGTGATGTGGCACCTCCTCATTTGTGCTTGGAAATCAGATGCTCTGGTGATGTGGCACCTCCGGATTGGTCCACAGGCAAGGTCTTGTCTGACTGGACATGACCTTAGTGTATAAAAGGCTTTCAGAGGCGCACGCCGGTGCACTATTGTCATTTGTGTTGGTGTGTGTGAGTGGATAGGCTACCACTCTGACTGCACGTCTGTGTGATCTTGCTCAGCTTAGAGCCAGTTAGGGTTTTTGCTGGCCGCTTGGCTTCCAGCATCTGTATCCGGTCATGTGTACAGTTAGCACAGCTGAGTTAGAGAGCAAGTCCAACCAGAGAGCCTTTTTGCTCCCCTGTGAGTTCTACAGGGTTTTGCCTTAGTTAACTAGCATCAGTTTAGTATGTTCCTTTTGACTCTGTCTGTTTCGGCCATGTGTGTTATTGGCACGGGTCGATTACACAGCCTTACAGTACACTAACGCCAGCGTCCAGATAGTAATGGTGGACGAGCAGCAGCTTCCGCGGAATATCCAGCAGCTGGAGTGCAGGTTGTCCGCACTTGAGCGGGCTACTTCAGCTGTGGATCTATCCGCAGTAGAGACACAGGCAGCCAGTAAAGCCGCTGCTATCATTTCTGCTGCGACTCCTGTTCCATGCTTCCCATATTTTCTGCTTCCCAATAAGTTCTCAGGGGACAGCAAGGCTTGCAGAGGATTTGTGAACCAGTGCTCGATTCAGCTGTAGCTACAGGCCTCACTTTTCTCATATGAACGGGCCAAGGCAGGATTTGTGGTGTCTTTATTGACGAACAGGGCGTTGGAGTGGGCTACACTGCTATGGGAACGTAAGGACCAGGTGGTCCGGAGCGCCTCTCGTTTTTTGGATGCTCTGAAACAGGTCTTTCTAGTACCTCAGGTTACCCATAATGCTGTACTCCAACTCTTGGGTTTAATTCAGGGCTGTTCCCCATCCAGCCATTCAGTTCCGGACTTTAGCATCCAAGTTGGAGTGGCAAGATAAGGTCCTGATTCCTGTTTTCTGGAGAGGCCTTGCAGACCATGTCACGGATACTTTGGCCACTAGGGAGATCCCAACTATACTGGAGGATTTAATATCCATATCCACTCGCATTGATCTTCGGTACGCTGAACGTACATTAGAGTGAGCCCAGTGTAAACAAAGAATTCGATTACTGTCAAACTTTACCTATCCTTTGGGATCTACGGCTCGGACATGCGATCTGGTGGAGCCCATGAAGGTCTCTCAGGCGTAAGCTAAATCCTGTCCTGTATGTGCACTACCAACTTGCTGTTTCTGTAGGCAGGCTGGCCATTACGCCAATAGGTGTCCCAGGCATCAGGGAGATCGGCTGCATCTAGTGCCTATCGGGGGAGGCTCACTATTTAAGGCGGATGAGTCCTCCAAGTTAACCTTCAGGGTGTCTCTCTCTTATGGCTCAACTATTCACACTACAGAAGCTTGGGTGGATTCCGGGGCTGAGGGCAATTTTATGTCTTCCACCTTCGCCCAACGGCACGAGATTCCCTTAGTGACGTTCCCAAAGCCCACCAACATCCAGGTGGTTAACTGATCCATTCTACCTACCCAAATCAGGCACCAAACGATAGCCCTTACACTAATGATGTCCCCTACACATCAAGAGATAATTTCCTTATTAGTCACCTCTGAGGGCATGGATGATGTACTTCTGGGTATGCCTTGGTTACACTGCCATTCCCCTCATATCGACTGGGCCATGGGGAACATATTGGGGTGGAGTAAGTTGTGTGAGGGGTGATGCTAGGGTTCTTACATTCAGATAGCATCCTCCGAGCTCTCTATGGATCTAACGCCTTTACGCAAGCACTACTAGCCATATGCTGACGTGTTCTCCACGAGGGCTGCGGAGACTCTTCCCATCACCCATATGATTTCCCCATAGACCTCATTCTGGGGGCAGAGCCTCCTCGCGTGCGTGTCTACCCATTGTCGCTCCCGGAGACTGAGGTTATGTCAGAGTACATAGATAGACCATTATTTTTAATCTTTAACGATTCCATAATAACAAGGTCTGTACCACAGGACTGCCGTATAGCAAATGTGGTGCCAATATTCAAAAAGGGGACAAAAACTGAACTTGGAAATTATAGGCCATTAAGTTTAACCTCAACTGTAGGTAAAATCCTGGATGGTTTTCTAAGAGATACTATACTGGAGCATCTGGAGAAGAATAACCTCATGACCCAATATCAACATGGGTTTACATGGGACTGTTCCTGTCAGACTAATCTTATAAGCTTTTATGAAGAGGTAAGTTCAGGACTGGACCAAGGGAATGCAGTGGACGTGGTGTACATGGACTTTTCTAAAGCTTTTGATACGGTGCCACTTAAAAGGTTGATACATAAAATGAGAACAATGGGGATAGGGGAAAATATGTGTAGGTTGGTTAAGAGCTGGCTCAGGGATAGGAAACAAAGGGTGGTTATTAATGGGGCACACTCGGACTGAGTCACGGTTAGCAGTGGGGTACCACAGGGGTCAGTTTTGGGCCCGCTTCTTTTTAACATATTTATTAATGACCTTGTAGGGGGCATAGAGAGTAGAATTTCAATATTTGAAGATGACACTACACTCTGCAGGGTAATCAATACAGAGGAGGACAATTTTATATTGCAGGAGGATTTATGTAGACTAGAAGCTTGGGCTGATAAATGGCAAATGAGCTTTAATGGGGATAAATGTAAGGTCATGCACTTGGGTAGAACGAACAAGATGTATAATTATGTGCTTAATTGTAAAACACTGGGCAAAACTGTCACTGAAAAAGACCTGGGTGTATGGGTGGACGATAAACTCACATTTAGTGGCCAGTGTCAGGCAGCTGCTGCAAGGCAAATAAAATAATGGTATGCATTAAAAAGGCATAGATGCTCATGAGGAGAACATAATTTTACCTCTATATAAGTCACTAGTGCGACCACACTTAGAATACTGTGTACAGTTCGGGTCTCCGGTGTATAAGAAAGACATAGCTGAACTGGAGCGGGTGCAGAGAAGAGCGACCAAAGTTATTAGGGAACTAGGGGGTCTGCAATACCAAGACAGGTTATTACACTTGGGGTTATTTAGTTTGGAAAATCGAAGGCTTAGGGGTGATCTTATTACAATGTATAAATATATGCGGGGACAATACAAAGACCTTTCTAATTATCTTTTTACTCTTAGACCTGTGACGGGGACAAGGGGGCATCCTCTACGTCTGGAGGAAAGAAGGTTTAAGCATACTCACAGATGTGGATTCTTTACTGTAAGAGCAGGGGGACTATGGAACTCTCTGCCATATGATGTTGTAATTAGTGATTCCCTAATAAAATTTAAGAAGGGACTGGATGCCTTTCTTGAAAAGTATAATATTACAGGGTATATACACTAGTTTGCTTAATATTGCATTGATCCAGGGAGCTAGTCTGATTGCCGTATGTGGAGTCGGGAAGGAATTTTTTTCCCCAATGTGAAGCTTACTGTTGCCACATGGTGTTTTTTTGCCTTCCTCTGGATCAACATGTTAGGGCAAGTTAGGATAGGATATGGGTTGAACTAGATGGACTTAAAGTCTTCCTTCAACCTTAATAACTATGTTACTATGTTACTATGTTACTTCAGGGAGAATCTGGCAAGGGGCTTTATCAGAAAATCGGTGTCTCCTGCTGGAATTTATGTGCCGATGCTCTGTCCCATTATGTAGTCTCGTCCAAAGGTGGGGATGAGCCATGTCTTATTGTCTCTTCTGAGAGTCTTTGGAAGGTACCTCCGGTAGCGCTCGAGCAAGTACCATTGGGCAAGAAGGTGTTCCTCCAAATCTGCGGTAGGAGGTCCTCTCGTGGCACACACATCCAAATTGGGGGGTCATTTTGGCACCAAGAGGACCACTGAGCTTCTGGTGAGGTCGTATTGGTGGCCTTGGATGGCCCGTGACGTAAGGGATTATGTGCAAGCCTGTGTCTCATGTGCCAAGAATAAATCATCCTGGCAGAGACCTGTGGGCTTGCTTTATCTTTTGCCAGTAGCAGATAGACCTTGGGAGATGGCCAGGATGGACTTCATTGTGGATCTGCCGAAGTCCCGTAATAATACAGTTATCTGGGTCATCACCGATCATTTCTCTAAAGTGATGCATTTGGAACCTCTTCTGTGCCTACCTTCTGCTCAGGCGTTGGTAGTATTGTTCATAAAACATATTTTCCACCTACATGGGATGCCTGACAAGACTGTCCGTGACCGGGGTCCCCAGTACGCGTCTTGATTCTGGAGGGAGCTCTGTAGTCTATTTAGTATTGAGCTTAATTTGTCTTCTGCGTACCATCCTGAGACAAATAGACTGGTGGAGAGGACCAATCAGAAGCTGGCCACATATCTCTGGCATTTTGTGTCCACCAGGCATGATGAATGGTCGTCCCAGCTGCCATGGGTGGATTTTGCGTTAAACAACACCATCTCTGATTCCACTGAGCAAACTCCTTTCTTCCTGAATTACGGTCAGCATCTGTGTGTCCCTGTGCCCATTTCATCTTCTGACCTGAGGGTGATAGACTGGGCAGTGGAGGCTCATTACATCTGGGATTGCACGCAGGATGCAATTAAACTGTCGAAGGAGAGGATGAGGGTCTCCGCTGACACACATCATTGTTCCACTCCAATCTTTGCCCCGGGAGATTTAGTGTGGCTCTCGGCTCATAATATCAAGCTAAGTGTAGAGTCCACTAAATTTGCTCCCCGCTATTTAAGTTCTTACAAGGTCCTAGAACTGGTAAATCCTGTAGTTTACTGCCTCTGTCTTCCATCGCACCTGAGGCTTTCTGACACCTTTTATGTGTCTCTTCTTAAACTCATGTACATGGCCCAGTTTTCTGGGACCCCTGCTGGGGGTTTTGGATACATCCTTGGATGATTTTGAGGTCAATGCCATTGTCGGTTCGAAGGTGGTGTATGCTAAAAAAAAAAATTCTGGTTGACTGGATGGGTTATGGACCGGAGGATATAACCTGGGAGACTATAGAGCATATTCATGCCCCCCAGCTTATTGTGGCTTTTGAGAGTAGCGAGGCTTGCTGGGTGGGAACGCTAGCGGGGGGTAATGTTAGGTGTTGGGATTCTTCTGCTGAACAGGATGGATCCCATGCCTTTTCTGCCTCTGCAGTCTCCCATTCTGGTTCGGCTGCTGCGGGTGCTGCTCAGAATAGAAATCTGTCCCAGCTTCTTCCTCAGGCCTGTGCTAGGTGCTGGGTTACTGCTGGTTCTCCAGCCAAGTCCTTGGTAACCAGTAATAATTAGGTGCAGCCTGACACTCTGGATCCAAAGTCCGGAAATCATCTTACTGAGCATGTTCGTGATGTGGCGCCTCCTCATTGGCGCTCGGACGTCAGATGCTCTGGTGATATGGCAGCTCCGGATTGGCCCACGGGCAAAGTCCTGTCTGACTGGACATGACCTTCGTGTATTCAGAGGCGCATGCCAGTGTGCTAGTGTCATTTGTGTTGGTGTGTGTGAGTGGATACGTTACCACTCTGACTGCACTTGTGTTTGTTGTGATCTTGCTCAGCTTAGAGCCATTTAGAGTTTTTGCTTGCCCCTTGGCTTCTAGCATCTGTATCTGGTTGTGTGTGTGGTTAGCAAAGCTGAGTTACAGACCAAGTCCAACAACAGAGCCTTTTTACTCCCCTGTGAGTTCTACAGGGTTTTGTTTTAGATAACTAGCATCAGCTTAGTATTTTCCTTTTGACTCTGCGCCTGTTTCGGCCACGTGTGCGATTCGCATGGGTCGATTACAGAGCGAGCTCAACCCTTAGTTTCTTCGCTCTGTGAAGTTAACAGAGCTGTGTCCTGTGCATTCTGTTCACACTGCGTGGAGTTAACGCAGTCGTCTTAGGTCCCCAATCCCTACAATTTTAAGCGTGCCCTGATAACTCATTTATTCAGACTGACCTACCTCCTCAACACATTAACCTAACTATCCCTGTGTGGCACAGTCAAAAGTTTTACCATAACCAGATTCCCCGTATCATGTTCCCACATGCTTTATGCATCTATTAGGCTAGTTTCACACTTGCTTCTTTTTGCAGCGCGTTTTTCCCGCAAAAAAACGCATTAAAAAAACGCATACAAATGCATACAAACGCTGCGTTTTTTTCAAGCATTTTTATGCGCATGCAGGAAAAAAACGCAGCGTTTTTGTGCGTTTGTATGCGTTTTTTATGCGTTTGCGTTTTTTTACAGATTTTGGAAAAACCCCACAAAAAAGAAAAAACAACCAATCAACAACACACAAGACCAATGGGACTGCATTGTGGGTGTGGTATGTTAATATATAGACCCTGTCTACAGTATTCTTCACATTTGCTTGATTCTTCTCGTGACCATGGATCTGCGCTGGAAGAGTTTTCACTTCAACTTGGATTTGGACATCGCGATGGCTCAGGCGTATGCAGTTGCTTGCCATGAACAAAGGAAGAGAGAGAGGCAGCGAAGACGGCGGCGTATGTGGATACATCTGATTGTTGAACTCCGGGAGAGCCGTGGGGCATACCACACCCTCTACAGCGAGCTCCAGTCAAACCCGGAGAAATTTACAGATTATATCCGGATGTCCCACGAAAGTTTCATGGATTTGCTTGCTCGTGTCCAACAATCCATCCGGAGACAGGACACACAGCTCCGTCGTGCGATTCCTCCTGAGGAACGGCTACTGGTGACATTACGGTATGTTTTAAAAACCAAGGGGTGCGGTCTGATGTTTTTTTTTTAAATTTAGTATTCAAAACCTTGGGTAATTAGTTTTCGTGAATGTACTAATATTTTATTTTATAGTTTTTTAAAATAATATACATAAATATTAATTTTACTTCTTTGTCTGTTCACAGATTCCTGGCGACTGGAGAAACCCTATCTTCACTACACTTCCAGTACCGTATTGGAATCTCTACCTTGTCTGGAATTGTTGCTGACACCTGCCGGGCTCTCTGGAATGTTCTTTGTCCAGAATTTATGCCCCTGCCCACCGCTGAAAAGTGGATGGAAATTGCTGACAAATTCTGGACAGTATGCAATTTTCCCAACTGTTTGGGAGCTGTTGATGGTAAACACATACGGATCATCAAACCCCAAAGAACGGGATCTGAGTACTATAATTACAAAAAGTACTTTTCAATAGTACTCATGGCGATTGCGGATGCCGGATGTATGTTTGTAGCAGTGGACATTGGAGCATTTGGCCGTGGTAATGACTCACAGGCTTTTAAAAACTCAGACATGGGCCGGAGGTTGTATGGCAACCAATTTAATTTCCCTATGCCACGGCCTCTTCCTCACACCGAAGCTCCGCCACTGCCCTTTGTAATGGTTGGCGATGAGGCTTTTCAAATGTGCGGAAACTTACTTAAACCCTACTCCAGCCGTGACTTGGACCACACCAAAAAAATATTTAATTACAGGCTGACCAGGGCCAGAAGAACTGTCGAGTGTGCTTTTGGGATTCTTGTCTCCAGATGGCGAATTCTGGGCACGGCCATTAATCTTAAACTTGAAACAGTCGATGAGGTGGTGAAGGCCTGTGTGGTTCTACATAACTTTGTGATGGCTAAAGAGCACCCGACCTTTGAACTGGACGATGATGCTCCTAACCCATTGCCTGAATTCACTCAGCACACTCTCAGGTCTTCCGTTGAAGTTGGCCAAATGAGGGACCAATTTGCGGCCTACTTTATTTCTGATGTAGGACGGGTGCACTGGCAAGATGAAATGGTGTAATGTTTTTGTTTGTTTATGGTAATAAAAAACCTTATTTGATACCATTACTGAGTGCACTATATTTTTTAAACTCCAATTAAATAAAAAACTTCCCATGTATAACTGAATTTTTTGATGTTCACACACCTGGGCAGGTAAATACACATACGAGTTAAAATGCAGCATTGCTAGTCTGCGTGAAATATATTGGAACGAGCAAAGCTGCAGGCCATGAATCAGGAAACCAAATTTTTTCAAGAGAAAATTGTGCAACTAGTTGAAAAAAAAGTATGTGATTTTCTCAAAACACAACCCTCAAAACCCAACCCCAATGAAAGTCAATGGTGAATACAAGTCAGCATTGAGTGGATGAATGTAATCTGCTCCATTCCAACTTACAAGTTATTACACTAGGCCTTGGAATAACTATACTAGGCCGTGGTATTTCAAATATGAGTATAGTAGGCCTTGGGCCTACTAGTATAGTCATATGTGAAATACCACGGCCTAGTATAGTCATACCAAGGCCTACTCGATTTTTACCAACTAGGATCTTGTTTCACGAAAAACAAACTGTTGAAACTTGACAAGTTTCAACAGTTTGTTTTTCATGAAACCAGATTCTAGTTGGTAAAACTAGAGTTATTACACTAGGCCTTGGAATGACTACACTAGGCCGTGGTATTTCAAATATGAGTATAGTAGGCCTTGGGGCTAGTAGTATAGTAATATGTGAAATACCACGGCCTAGTATAGTCATACCAAGGCCTACTGTAATAACTCGATTTTTAACAACTAGCATCTTGTTTCACAAAAAAAAACTGGTGAAAATAGAAAGAAACTTATTTTTTAGACAAGTTTCAACAGTTTGTTTTTCATGAAACCAGATTCTAGTTGGTAAAACTAGAGTTATTACACTAGGCTTGGAATGACTACACTAGGCCGTGGTATTTCAAATATGAGTATAGTAGGCCTTGGGGCTAGTAGTATAGTAATATGTGAAATACCACGGCCTAGTATAGTCATACCAAGGCCTACTGTAATAACTCGATTTTTACCAACTAGGATATTGTTTCACGAAAAACAAACTGTTGAAACTTGACAAGTTTCAACAGTTTGTTTTTCATGAAACCAGATTCTAGTTGGTAAAACTAGAGTTATTACACTAGGCCTTGGAATGACTACACTAGGCCGTGGTATTTCAAATATGAGTATAGTAGGCCTTGGGGCTAGTAGTATAGTAATATGTGAAATACCACGGCCTAGTATAGTCATACCAAGGCCTACTGTAATAACTCGATTTTTAACAACTAGCATCTTGTTTCACAAAAAACAAACTGGTGAAACTAGAAAGAAACTTATTTTTTAGACAAGTTTCAACAGTTTGTTTTTCATGAAACCAGATCCAAGTTGGTAAAACTAGAGTTATTACACTAGGCCTTGGTATGACTATACTAGGCCGTGGTATTTCACATATGACTATACTAGGCCTTGGGTTGGTTTTTAACATGTATTTACCCATCAGTGTGTGTGAGCGGCGCAAACAACATTAATGAAACTTTTTAATGGTGAACCACAAATGTAAATTTATTTTTAATCAAAAAAAGTAAACCAAAAAATTATTTTTTACGGCGTTTGGGGGCAGATGGTTTCAATTTGGGGGTGTGCAGGGAATATGCAACACTTGAAGTTGAAGACGGTGTTTGAGGGGAAGGGGCAACAAAACTTGTGGGGGAAGGTAGTCCAGTTAAGGGAATTAAACTAGGAACACTTGGAGGAGAGGAAATCTGTTCAGGTACATTAGTTGTAATGGCATGTCGCCGTAGGCTTGTGTGCCTGGACCGACTTTGGTCCAATGCCCGCCTTGATAGATTTCGCCTTGAACTAGGGGCAAATATTGAGTGTAGGTCCCCCGTCTGCTGGTGTGGCTGCTGCTGCTGCTGAGGTGGCTGCTGCTGCTGCTGAGGTGGCGGCTGCTGCTGAGGTGGCTGCTGCTGCTGGTGTGGCTGCTGCTGCTGAGGTGGCTGCTGCTGCTGCTGAGGTGGCGGCTGCTGCGGTGGTGGCTGCTGCTGCTGCTGTGGTGGCTTCTGCTGCTGCTGAGGTGGTTGCTGCTGCTGCTGAGGTGGCTGCTGCTGCTGAGGTGGCTGCTGCTGCTGCTCTTCGTTGGCAGTGCTCGTCCTTGCAGGAGGACTGGTGGCGGCAGAGATGGTCCAGGTTTGCAGAGTGGTGGTGGCAGGGCTACTACATGTTGTTGTAGCGGCAGGGCTGTTCCATGTTTGCCTAGTGGTGGCTGAGCTCCACGCATGCATGGGAGTGGCGGTGGTGCTCCAGACAGGATCAGCGCTTGCCATGGTGGTGTCGGTGAAGTGACCAGCTGCACTCAGACTTGTGGTGGTGTAACGGTGGGTGTCCTGGCTTTGAATAGAGGTGACCGTGCAGTGGTATGCAGCACAAGTCGGTAGTGAGGTGAAGCGAGTCAATGGTGGCACAGGTGGAAATGACACCACTGACTGCTGACCGTACCGATTATGCTGCATAGCCTGCAAGAAAGCATTGTTGCAGGCCTGCAGCACATTCAGCTGTTGCTCAGGACTAAGGTGTTCCGCCATGCCCTTTTCAATCTTACTAAAAAAATGGTGTGCTGGTCTGTTGAGGTCGGCCTCCAGACGGTCAAGGCGCTGTTCTACAGAATTGAAGCGGTGTTCAAAGTGGTTAAAACCACGTTCCATGAGTGCAAAACCGCTTTCAACTCTGTCGGACAGTGACTTGAGGCTGGAATTAAAGGCCTCGCTCAAATGCATAAACTCGGGCAAGACATTCCTGTCCAAGGCCCTCTGCCGCTGGCGGGTAGTGCCCGCATAACCAGTGGCAGAGACCTGGGACAGGGGAACACCTGATGGCCCAGCTTCCTGGTCACCAGCTGTGTGTGTGGCTGACCTGCAAGGTGCTTCCTGGCTGTCGGATGGCTGGGACGGGTCAGAGGACGTCCGAGGAAGGACCGCTCCAGGGCCAGGTTGCAGGGTGCTGCTCCAGGTGCTGTGGAAGAAAGGAAAATCATTACTACCATGCCTTTACAAGAAGCATCAGCTGTGGATTAGAAAAACACAGATTAATAAAAATAAAAACCCAAAATTTATAATACTTACGATCTCGTGGCAAGGACCGGTCTTAGGAACTGCAACGCGTGATAGTGACGGTATCTAGTTCTGGTCCTTGACGCAGATCCACTGCGAACCTGGCCCTCAGCACGAACATCACTGTTGAAGCGGTCCTTGATCGAACGCCAACGTGTTCGGACTTTGTCCACTGTTGTTAAAAAAAAAACAGTGCCGTCAAGGACAACAGTCACTGCGGCACAATGTAGCAATACAATACTCAAAGCAGTCACTGTAGACCCCGATGACACTGTTGGGTTTCCTGCTAGAATACACCTAGCACGAAACCCAACAGTGCCGTCAAGGACAACAGTCACTGCGGCACAATGTAGCAATACAATACTCAAAGCAGTCACTGTAGACCCCGATGACACTGTTGGGTTTCCTGCTAGAATACACCTAGCACGAAACCCAACAGTGCCGTCAAGGACAACAGTCACTGCGGCACAATGTAGCAATACAATACTCAAAGCAGTCACTGTAGACCCCGATGACACTGTTGGGTTTCCTGCTAGAATACACCTAGCACGAAACCCAACAGTGCCGTCAAGGACAACAGTCACTGCGGCACAATGTAGCAATACAATACTCAAAGCAGTCACTGTAGACTCCGATGACACTGTTGGGTTTCCTGCTAGAATACACCTAGCACGAAACCCAACAGTGCCGTCAAGGACAACAGTCACTGCGGCACAATGTAGCAATACAATACTCAAAGCAGTCACTGTAGACCCCGATGACACTGTTGGGTTTCCTGCTAGAATACACCTAGCACGAAACCCAACAGTGCCGTCAAGGACAACAGTCACTGCGGCACAATGTAGCAATACAATACTCAAAGCAGTCACTGTAGACCCCAATGACACTGTTGGGTTTCCTGCTAGAATACACCTAGCACGAAACCCAACAGTGCCGTCAAGGACAACAGTCACTGCGGCACAATGTAGCAATACAATACTCAAAGCAGTCACTGTAGACCCCAATGACACTGTTGGGTTTCCTGCTAGAATACACCTAGCACGAAACCCAACAGTGCCGTCAAGGACAACAGTCACTGCGGCACAATACAGAGCAGGGAAATACTCACTAAACGCCTTTTTGGAGGATGCTGTGGCGCTGTCCCAGCCATCCATCAACGCTGCGGCCACCTCATTCCATAGCCGCCGGGTCACCACAATGTCCTTGTGCAGCCGGTCACGGCTGTCCCACAACGGCGAACGCTCCTGGACCAGGCTGATGAGCTGCTCATTATCCAGGTAGACGTCTTCATCCCGTTGTGGAACCTAGACAAAACACATTCATTAGAATAATCAAATTTAAATTGAATAAAAAGTTACAAAAAAAGAAACATAAAAAAGAGTAAAAATAGAAGATAAAAAATAAAGAACATTACAAATCATTTGATACATACATTCCGTATCACCACCGGGACTTGGCTTCGCTGCTCCTGCTCTTCGCCCTCACTAGTCCCGTCCGCAGAAGATGATGATGATGACGATGTCTTAAAAAAGTAGAAAAAAACGTAAGAGATTTGGAGAAGCAGCAGATATACTTACCAGATGCACGAAAATAATCACCTCACGGTCTGCTTGCGCCAATTCCTGCCGCGATGGGGAATACTCGGATTCTGAAGACATACTGCATGTAAAAATAATAAAAATCATTAGTACATACATAATTTAAAAGGACAGGCATATAATGTAATATACTCACATTCTTCGCTGATCAGATGGGTTCCTTGTTGACTGTCTGCTCTCCAATCTGTCAGTGTAGTAGTGGCAGAGTTTTGGCAGGCACCTCCTTTATATAGACTTTTTTTTTTTGACTTTAGAAGATTATAACTAGTACAACAAGTGGACACTACCAAAAAAACGCAGCGCTAAAAAAACGCTTACATGCGCATGCCAGTGCGCACGTATGCGCATCCATAGGCTATAATGGCCATTTTTAGAGCAAAACGTGCGCATACGTGCGCATGCGCTTTTTTGCAGGGCCAAAAAATGCAACATGCTGCGTCTGGAAAATACAAACGCACACCCCAAAAAAACGCAGCGCATGAAAATCGCATACGTGCGCTTACCAGCGCGCAGGTATGCGCACCCATGTTAAATATAGGGGAAAAAACGCATGCGCAGGTATGCGTTTTTTTCCAGCGCAAAAAAACGCAAATGTGAAACCAGCCTTAGCCCTCTGTGTCCGTACTGTTACACACTTAACATTATGGCTGGTCCAAACAATCAGGGCAATTGTTACCACCCACCTTTCGTGTCTCCCCTTTTTCCCTCATAGACTGTAAGCTTGCGAGCAGGGCCCTCATTCCTCTTGGTATCTGTTATGATCTATGTGATTATTGTTATGCTGTAATGTCTATCGTCTGTACAAGTGCCCTCTGAAATGTAAAGTGCTGCGGAATATGTCAGCGCTATAGAAATAAAATTTATTATTATTATTATGCTTGCAGTGTTTTCTGCCATTACTCTATAGCAGCAGTTTTACATCTCTGCACGGTGGACCATGGGTTATGATCACACTTTATTATTATATTTTATTTAGTGCGATCCGATAACCCTAAAACATTGGCACTATTTCATCATACTTGATAATTTAAAAATACTTGGGCCAAATGGGACAAAGCTGGTACTTGGGCCAAATGGGACCAAGCAAAAGAAAAAAAGGCATGCCATATGTTGTGAGTTTGTAAGTTCTCCAATGTTTGTTTGGCTTTCCCTCGGCAAACTTCAGTTTCCTCCCCTACTCCAAAGGCATGCTGATAGGGAATTTAGAATGCAAGGGACAATGGGGGACAGCTATGAAGATTTATGGTGGCTACATAAGCGAGTAAAATAAATAAACATTACCTTGGCTTACAAAAAAGCAAATAAAGGGAATGCCTCAGCCAATTTGGAGTGAATCTGCATAGAGAACAGTCACAGTATAGCAATAGAGAAAGAGAGAAGAAGCCATAAACAGTGAACAAAATGTTTAGGTAGTGTCCCTTGAGATCTCAGAAAGTCATATACATCTATTCAGGGCAATCGGGCACTTTAGGAATTGTGGCAAATTAATTTACAGCTAATCCGATTTTTGGGGAAAAATTCAATGTAGCTGGTGAATTTGAATTTCAAAATATTCGTTCATCTACAAGTTACATATTCAAAATATAAGCAAACAGATTATTCCAAAAAACAACTGACGGCACAACTCTAGGACAAAACAGTTATCTGTGCTGCTGCAGAAGGGGCAATTATAGTTGTTTACAGTTTTTGTTTTTCATAATCAAATGCGCTAGCACAATCCTCTGCAAACAAAGTAATCGGTACAAAAATATGAGATAAAATAAATCTTTAGTTTTTTTTATTTTTCAGGATCCCCAACGGTCCTAGAGGGAAGACGCTATAACTTTGCAAGATGTGAATTGCTATCTCCAGATTTTAGTGTTTTTAATTATATGTTAGGGCTAGCAGAATACACCAAATAATATAAAGATGGTAATAAGGGGCGATTACAGCCCGGGGTCCACCAAGATGTTAACTGCTGCTTGGTAATGGTGGACACAAAATGGTGGTATCGCAATGAACACACATGGCTTAAACGCCACCCGGTGTATAGTTGCGATGAGCTCTGTTACCCTGTTACCAGTCACAGGGCACAGCTGAATCAGCGCTAGTGTTCGGTCTCAAGACTCAGCCCCAAGGACGCGGGGTAAAGCCTCTCTAGACCCACTAAGCGCACGGTGTCACACCTGCGATGCCTGGACGAATCCTAACTGATAAATTTGGCGCACTAAGTGTGCGCAGCGTCGTACTGGCGAATGTCACAACTTGGCGCTGACTCTGCCTCTTACCTGCAGTATCAGCCTAGGCACTAGCTTACAGGGCTAAACAACACATGCATACCAAGGGTAGGGGTTTCATACAACACACACCACATGGTCTATACTAGCACACGACCGTGTGGCCGTGCGATCCTTTTATAACTGTGACCTTCCGGGACCTTGCTGATGGCCCAATCCGAGCTGCTTAAGGACCTGAGCATGTGACCTCCGACCACAAATGAGCGATCATCTCACGGGCATGCTCAGATGGAGAAAAGCAGGACTTAGTCCCAGGAGCGTCTTCTCACCACTGACTAATACTGGTGGCTATAGCTGGACCTGAGGCAACAGCAGCAAACAAACGCATAGCATTAACCTGAGCAAGACGCTGGGACCGATGTCTCTGCTGAGCAGGATCCTCTGCGGCTGAAGGAGAATGGGAGACCGCAGAGGACATGGCTCGAGATTCCCCCTGTGCAGGGTCTTGACACCTAACAATTATGTTTTGCCTTTTGCTGTCAGGCATAAATATGTCCTAGCATCGGAGAATTTCAATGAAATAACAGATTTCAGCTTACTCTGACTAACCAGCAATAACATTTTACTATTGAATTATCATGGGAAATTCCTGGATTTAATTTTAATTAATAAATGGGTGAATAGGGGAGTGTGGGAGAGTCTTTATTCAAATAAAGTATTTTTTCCTGTGTGTATGTATTTTTTTTAACTATTCAATTACCTAGTTAGTAATGGGGGTGTCTGGTAGACGTTGCCCCATTACTAACCTCTGGTCTTGATGTCACTGTACATTACACAGCTGACACTATACCCCAAAATATTACACCCTTGCCAATGCACCAGTGCCAGCAGATATATCTGGGCAAAGTACCACAATTGACACATCTAATGGATGCTCCTTCTCTGTGGCAGCTATGGGCTGCTATTTTTAGGTTTTGGAGGGCAAAATATCTATGGACCTTCCCAGCCTGAAAATACCTATCCCCAGCTGTCTGCTTTACCTTATCTGGTTATCAAAAATATGGGGAACCTCTTGCTATTTTTTTAATTTAATTATTACTAATAAATGAATGAAAAAAAGATGTGGCGTCTCACCTATTTTTAATAATCAGAAAATGGAAATCAGACAGCTTTGAGCTGGTTTTATTATGCTGGGAAGGGGTCAATATCCATAGACCTTCCCAGCAAAATAATATCAGCCCACAGCTGTCTGCTTTGCCTTTGCTAGTTATTAAACATAGTGGTATCCTAAGTTAATGATGTGAGGTCCCCTTATTTTAATCAGCTAAGGCAAAGCAGACAGCTGTGGCTGATACCAATAGGTTATGAAGGTTCCTGGATATTTGTCCTTACCAAGCCTAATAAGACCAGCATCCAACCACCCCAGAAATGCTACCTCTATTGGATTACCAATTCTAGAGCTTAGTCTTGACTCTTCTCAATTACCTTTACATTGAGGCAATAATTAGAGGATACCATATCATGTTTGGAGAGCCCCTGATGTGCCTAAACATTGGAAATGCCCCCACTCAAGTGACAAAATTTTGGAAACAAGACCTCTCAGGGAACATATCTAGATGTGTGGTGAGCATCTTGAACCCCTGGTGTGTTGGCAAATGTGGAGAAGGGATTATTAGGTTGATGCCAGCTCTGTAATGTCCAGTGACATGAAGCCTATGGTTAGTAATGGAGAGGCATCTATCATACACCCTCATTACAAACCTGATAAGTAAAAAGTGAAGAAACATATTAAAAAAAATCTTTATTTGAAAAAACTCACCAACAATTTCCTTCTTTCTTTATTTATAAAAAAAAAATAATTCACGGGGTCCGCCATAATCCATAACATGAAGTTCCCATGACGATCCCAGTCTTCTTCATCCAGTCTATGGAGCTCTGTTCAGAAAACACAGCTCCATAGACTGGAGCAGCATCCACTGTTGGGTCTTGTGTTGTGCTCCCCGAGACCCAGCTGATGTGAACTGAGGTGACGTCAGTAAGTTTATCCTCAGTTCACAGAGGCCGTTTCGCACAAGGGCAGCACCGCTGTGAACTGACGCAATATTACAGATGTCTCCTCAGTTCACTGTGGCTGGGTCTCACATGGGCAGCATGAATGTCAGACTAATAAGTTTTGAAGTGCCAAGTGCCGGCCTTGCGGTCGTTTATTAGTTCAGCACTTGCGCTGCCATTGTCTGCTGTCTGCTTTCCCTTGGTTGGTTATTAAAAACACAGGGTAACAGACGTTCTTTTTTAATTAATTAATTTCCTTTTTAGCATTTTTAATCTATTTATTTATTGGTATTAAATAAATAAATGAAAAAAATGGCGTGGCGCCCCCCTATCTTTAATAACTAGCTAAGGGAAAGCAGACAGCTATGGGCTTATATTATTAAGCAGGGAATGCCCATGGTTATTGGGCCATTCCCAGCCTACAAATATAAGGATGCAGCTGCCCCAGAAGTGGCGCATCATATTTGATGCAGCAATTCTGACGCTTAGCCTCAGCTCTTCCCGATTGCCCTGGCTGGTGATTGGTGAGGTGCCAATCAGGATAATTGTGACCAGCGGTGACTTCAGTTAGGTTCCCGTCGATCAAAGCCGATGTTTCTCATGCTGTCACAGAGGACAGCATGGGCACTGCCAGCTGTTTGGGTGGGCACTACCAGTTGTTTGGGCCCCCATCACTTGAATGGGGTTTGAGTTCGAGATCAAGCTCAGGTACTGTTCTGGTACCTGAATCAAGCTTTTTTATAAAGTTAGGCCAAACGCAACAGACTTGAACATCCATGGGTCTGCCCGTCACTATAAATAACTACATTTATTGCAATTTCAAGTTCAGTGCTTTCTCTTGGTCTGTAGCTCTGATCATCTCATTTCATTGTCCATCAGTAGTCTCCTAACACTGCCGGGCTCTATTGCCCTTCATACCTTGCCTCAGTGGCAGCAATCTACTGATGGAATCTCTCACCATGTTCATCACTGACAGCTCCACAGTTCTCTGGGAAGAAGTCGAGGTGAAAATGGAGAAACTGCATCTTCAGAGACATATTTACTCCAAGTTTGTGGAAGCACTGGAACATTTCATCCACCAGCTCTTTGCAATTGGACAGAGGCTTGTCTCCCAAACATCCTGTACAAACACTCTTCACCCCTTCACGACCTTGCATGTATACAGTAGGTACTGTACGTCCAAGGTAATGTTCCACCTTTTGAGGCTGGCTCTGATGCTGAGCCCACATCCTTCCCCACACGACAGCTGATCTGATAAGCAGTCATGTGCCTCTAACATCTGTGGTTCGATCAAAGATTCAGATGGCTGTTAACCAGTTAAATGACTCTGTCAATAATTGACAGCGGCATTTAATACATGCTTGCCGGAAGCACTTTACAAGTCCCGCCCGTCCATGCCCCTGTCATGTGTTTGAAGGGCGTCAATGGGCTGTCCTAACAGCTGGAAATCTGCTCATGGCCAGGGTTCATAGGAGATCGTGATTTCTGCTACACATAGCAGTGATAATGCAGGCAATCAGAAGTCCCCTAAGGAGACTTTTGAAGCCAGTAAAAAAAAAAAAAAAAAAATTAAAAAAACAAGTTCAAATCACCCCCTCTTTTGCCCATTGAAAATGAAAAACCAAGAAAGTACATATATTTGGTATCGCTGCCTTTAGAAATGTCCGATCTTTCAAGATATAAAGTAAATTAATCTGATTGGTAAGCTGCATAATGAGAAAAAAATAGAAACATGATGTTACATTTTTTTTTAGCCTCCTTAGCATTTCAATAAAATGCAATAACAAACAAAACATCAGGGTGCAAAAAAATAAGTCATCACACAACCCTAGATCCCAAAAATGGAGATGCTATGGGTCTCGGAAAATGGCGATATAAGCAAAATTTTGATGTTAAATATTTGAAATCATCACTTTCTTACAAAGTTTTTCATTAGTCCTAGTTTCATGTATGGTGGAGGTATCTTTCTTAGAATCGACCAATGGTTCATTTTGTACAGTTTTTAAGTACCAGGCTGAAGAGTTTCACTTCCCAGAAATTGCCAACCTAATACATCCTAATATGAAAAAGTGTATTTTCTTCCATACATTTACTGCATTACAATTATCCAAAATTGACCCTTGTAAAATATAAACTAGAGCTAATTCTCAAATTTTTGTGTCATTTTTGTTTTTAGCACCATCAAATCTAGTATCACTGACTCATGCTGCCAAGTTAGAGTTAATTTTTTTCTACATTTAGACTGCAGGGACAATCTGTAGTTCATACCAACTGATTTTTTCATTTAAGTCATGAATATCATGCTTCCATTTTTGCAAAGCCTAATTTAGTTGGTATATAGAAATCCCACATTCAAAAAGTGAATCCTTATTAAAGTTGACACTTATGAATAGCTGAATATTTTCTGTTTTCACTAAGCTGGGATTTAAGACAAATCTCCATTCACGTGTGTTATGAGACTGTCACAATAAATTGAATTGGGTTCTGGATGTTCATTATTTTAATCTAATCGGTACTTCATTTGTCTGTGCTTCTGCATATATATCATATGCATACAGAGTATATCTAGATTTTTTACATACATAAATTAATCTATACTGCATGTAAAACATATTCTGTACTCTCAACTTCTTTGGGCATGTGCATGAAAGCAAATGCAGACACAATATTAAGGCTCTGACCACATTGACCACTACAACAATGTCTATTTTGCCTACACTTTAGATTTTATCACCTCTTTTCTAACACAAACATAGAATTCCCATGTTATTTGATAAGGACATGTATTGTATGTTGATTTTCACTGATCATGCATTGTTTGGTCATAATACAGCAAATGGCTATTATACACGTTATGACTATTCACTCACAACCAGAGGGCTATGAATTTATAAATGATAGAAAAGACTTGTGAGAAAACATTACAGCAAAATTCCAAAACACTTTTTTCCCACGGTAAGGAATAGCATTTAGCCATGTATTCAATGGTCAGCAAATATTAGAACATTATTACTGTTCAATTATGATAAACCCTAAAATACAAACCGTTAAAAATGAATATTTCTATAAACAAGTTAGCAAAGTTGGATGATTATCCCATTCTGTTTGTAGGGACAATATATTTCAGTATTATATTGAATCAACTGTTTAAGGGACTGAAAAATATAACAATTGCTTAGAATTTTCTTATGTTGTGCCATAGTCAAAAGTAGCAACAGCATAACCGTCGCAGCAGCAAGCAATCGGGCATCACTTTTTAAAAATTTTGCTTGTAGGTTTTATCTTTTGCTACTCAGGTCTTCTCAGTCAATCTTATCTAGATGTGTGTTGAGCACTTTGAACCCCCAAGTGTTTCACAAAAGTTTATAACGTAGAGCCATAAAAAAAAAAAAAAAAAAAAAAATTCCCACAAAAATGATATTTTTGCCTCCAATTTTTATTTTCCCAAGGGTAGCAGGAGAAATTGGACCCCAAAAGTTGTTGTGCTATTTGTCCTGAGTAGGCTCATACCCGATATGTGGGGGTAAACCACTGTTTGGGCA
Source organism: Dendrobates tinctorius (assembly GCF_039654945.1). NCBI lineage: Eukaryota > Metazoa > Chordata > Amphibia > Anura > Dendrobatidae > Dendrobates > Dendrobates tinctorius. The sequence goes on along the minus strand of NW_027361779.1, from coordinate 4,653,192 downwards.
CATGGCAGAGCTTGGAAAGGAAGGAGCACCGATTGACTTTTTCAACGCAGAATTGGCTGGAATTGAGATCAGACACCATGTTGTGTTTGGAGAGCACCTGATGTGCCTAAATAGTGGATTCCCCCCAATTCTAACTCCAACCCTAACCCCAACACACCCCTAACCCTACTCTCAGCCCTAACCCTAGCCCTAACCCAAGCCCTAACCCAAGCCCTAACCCTAGCCTTAACCCTAACGGGATATTGGAAATAAATACATTTATTTTTAATTTTATTATTTTTCCCTAACTAAGGGGGTGATAAAGAGGGGTTTGATTTACTATTTTTTAGCGGGTTTTTATGTTTGGCAGCTGTCATACGCTAAAAGACTTTTTTTATTGTAAAAATAGTTTTTGCATCACCTCATTTTCAGAGCTATAATTTTTCCATATTTTGACCCACTGAGTCATGTGGGGTCTTATTTTTTGTGGGACGAGTTGATGTTTTTCTTGGTACCATTTTCAGGCACATGACTTTTTTTTTATCACTTTTTATTCCGATTTTTGGAACGCAGAATGAACAAAAAGCAGCATTTCATAAATTTCTTTTGGGGGTGCCTTTACACCGTTCTGTTTGTGGTAAAATTGATAAAGTGGTTTTATTCTTCGGGTCAGTACGATTACAGATATTCCTCATTTATGTCTTTTTTTACTTTTTGGCGCTTTTATGCAATGAAAGCAATTTTATATAAAAAATAATTATTTTAGCATCACTTTATTCTGCGAGCTATAACTTTTTTAATTTTTTGCTGATGATGTTGTATCATGGCTCATTTTTTGCAGGACAAGATGACGTTTTTAGTGGTACCATGGCTATTTATATCCGTGTTTTTGATCGCATGTTATTGTACTTTTTGTTCGGTGGTATGATGATAAAGCATTCATTTTTTATTTGTTTTTTATTTTTATTTTTTAAGGGGTTCACTAAAGGGGTTAACTAGTGGGACAGTTTTATAGGGCGGGTCGTTACAGACGCGGCGATACTAAATATGTGTACTTTTATTGTTTTTTTATTTCCAAAAAATGAATTTATTAGGGAATATTTTTTTATTTATTTATTTAGTGATTTTTTTTATAAATTATTTTTACATGTATTTTTTTTCACTTTATTTTATTGTGTCAGGGGGGACATTACTGTAATGTGTCCGATAGCTGATCTGACAGTTTGCACAGCGCTGTTTCAGATCAGCGATCTGACAGGCGCTGCTGCAGGCTTTCTCAGCCCTGCTCTCTGCAGGCACTGAGGAAGCCACTTCCCTGCAGGCCCCTGAATGCCCCAGTGGCCATCTTGGATCCGGGGGCCTGCAGGGAAGGAGAGCCTCAGAGCAGCGCAGCACATCGTGCTGCTTTGGGGGTCTAAGGGAAGCACGCAATACACTGCAATTATGTAAGATCGCAGTGTGCCAGGGGTTAACGTGCCGGGGGCGGTCCGTGACTGCCCCTGACACATAGTGCCGGGTGTCAGCTGTGATAATCAGCTGACACCCGGTCACGATCAGTGGCACCACCCGGGAGCGGGGCTGATCGCTTAGACGTACTATCCCGTCCCCGGTCATATGGGCCCGGGTACCGTGGATGGGATAGTACCTCTGATGTCAGAAAGGGGTTAAACAGCATGACTATGTGTGTATATCTGGCAGTGGTCACTTTTCTACTGTCTGTGGGGACCAGTGCTGCTATCAGCAGATGTAGCGGTTTTTGATGCGCAGTGTATTCATTTTTGTATCAAATAATTTGAGTAAAACTGAAGATTTTGTGATGAAAAGAAACACTTTCATGTCAAAGATTAAAAACAATGTTCTGTGAAACTTAGTCTTGTCAAAAATTTCAGATATTGATTTCAAATTTCATTTTTCAAAACGGGTGTACATATTTATGCTTAACCCCTTAATGACAGCCAATACATCTTTTTACTGACCTGAGATATAAGAGAATATTATCACCACACAGGTGACAATCCAGCAGCTGTCGACTGTCCACTATAGCTGACAACTTGCTGTATCACAAACGATCAGTGTTGGCCCCGTCCATATCTGTTTAACCCCTTAGTTGCTGCTGTCAAAAGTGACTACATCAAATAAATGGTTAATAGATTGTGGGGGCTTATGCTTTAATATTATTGACACACTGAGACTATGATTGTGTGGTCCTGATGTTTGCCACAGCAGTTCATGGCCAAATACGGGCCTTAGAGTCTCTCGGCTATTGCAGTCAGTTCAGAAGTTAGCGACATTTAGGTGGTAAACAAACACTTTTTTACTCCTGCTATACCACTTTGCAATATTTCCTGAAAATCACCTGAAGGGTTAATAAACTACCTGACAGAAGTTTTCAATATGTCATGGGGCACTGTTTTTAACATGGTATCACATTTGGGGTTTTCCAATATATAGCACTCCAAAAGTCACTTCAAGCCTGGATAGGTCCCTCAAAAAATAAATTTTGCAACTTTCCTTGAAAAAATGAAAAATTACTGCTACATTTTTAAACCTCCTAAAAGCCTAACAAAACAAATTAGCATTTTAAAAATAGTGCTGATGTAAAGCAGGCATGTCGGAAATGTTATTTATTCATGTTTTTCTGTAGTATGACAATCTGGATTAAAGGGATAATCATTCAAAGTTTGAAAATTGCAATTTTTTTACATTTTTGTCAAGTTTCTGATATTTTTTTATGAATAAACACAAAACATATCAACCTAAATTTACCACTATCATAAATTATAATGTGCCACGAAAAAACAGTCTCAAAATCAATGGAATTTGTTGAAGCGTTCCAGAGTTATGACCACATAAAGTGACATTGGTCAGAATTTAAAAAATTGGCTCCGTCACTAAGGGGTTAACACTATCTATCTATTATCTATCTATCTATCTATCTTTCTATCACATATCTATCTATTTATCAGTCTATTATCTATCTATCAATCACCTATCTATCAATCACATACAGTTATACAGTATATATCTATTTTCTTTCTATCTCATATCTATATATTGAGCTATTATCTATCTATCTATTTTTTTGTTATCTAGCTTAAATACTAAATAACAAATGCCAAATTGGTCTTTCAATATATTATAAATGAATGTGTCAGTAAATGAAATGATCCTTTACATTTTTAATTATTATTGAAAAATATTTATAGCAGGTGGTGATGGAGCTCATTTGTATTGGTGTGACTCTAGATGAGTAGGAGGGACAGTGCCATAGAGTGAACAATGAGTCATGACTGCAATAATTTGCTTGGCAGCTGACTAAATCAACAGTTACTGCAGTTGTCAGAAGTAAACTAGAGAGTAAAGCCCCCATTACACATAGCGATATCGCTAGCAATATCGCTGTAACGTCACCGATTTTGTGACGTAGCAGCGATATTGCTAGCGATATCGCTATGTCTGATGCTTACCTCCGACCGGCTCCCCCGCTGATTATCGCTGATCGCGCGAGAATGGCCTGGACCGTTTCCTGTCGTCTGCTTCCTGCTAGGCTTCCTGCTGTGGAGACGAGCGTCGCATGGACGTGGGCGGGAGGACGTCAGGATCGCCTCGTCTGACAGGTAAGTAGCGACCCCCGACCCCTGCTATGTCGCTGGTGAGATCTGCCTGTGTGGCAGCTCACTAGCGACCACATAGCGATGCACCAGCTATCCATATCGTTGTCGGGATCGCTGGTGCATCGCTAAGTGTAACGGTATCCTAACACGAGTTACTGAGGCAGTGAAATAAAGGTAAAATTCAACTTGCAGGGAAAACTAACAATAGGAAGCCCACTTGGATTATGGGAAGAAACCAACATTCAAACTTGACTCTATCTCACCAGGAGTGAAAGCAAATATATCAATATTTCATATGAAACTGTAAAAGTCCTCAAAATCCACTATATGATGAGGTATTGATAAATAGTTGACCTAGCCTAAGCTGCATTTTCAAAGTAATACTATTCTATTCAACATAATCATCAACTCTATAGATTTAATGCATCAATCGTAAAGGAATTCCAATCAATTAGGAAAAAAGTTGTTATAGTGTTTGCAAACTGCAACTCCACAGCAACAATTACTATATTGTTTTTCAGACATTTTTATATGAGTTTTTGAGAGTTGGAAAAAGATAATAATCGGATGGGGCCAAATCAGGAGAATGTGGTGGATGATCAAAAATTTCAAAGCCAATTTCAGTTAAATATAAAAGTGAGTTAGCGGCGCTAGTATATACACATTAATCAGCTGCAAATAAGGCCTCATAACACATAGAGAAAATGGAAAAACCGCAAATAATGTAGTAATAATTATTTGCGCTAAGATTAAATGTGTGAGAGAGGTAGGAAAAATAATGCAGTTAATTAAGCCAAGCTAAAACTCAAAATTCGATGGTAATAAGCATAAGTTGCCTGTGCATTACTCAATAGAATGGGGTGGAGAGTACCTGCTATGGATGTGAAGAGGTCAACGCCTCCTTTAGATTCGCTGTAGTGTCCTTGCAAGTGTAGCAGGCAGGCAGCAGATGCTGCAAACAGTACTAATTTAATAATATTGGAGTGCTGTCTCGGCCAAAAACAGGCGCTTGTACGCTGGGTCCGGGTTGTGCAGTGTGTGATACCTGCAGGACCTGTGTGACGTATTGGGTCTCGCGGTCATGTGATTATGACGCGATGAAGTACGGTGGACAATAAGGACCAAATTCCTATGTGTTTCAGAAATCTATCGGTTTTATTCCTCAGAAATGGTCCTTTGGAAAGCTATATGGGTTTATATAGCCATAGAGGTGCAATCATGGTGTCAGTCTTCAAAAGCAAAAAGTTCAATCTTGTTATTTAAGCCTCTCGGCTTTAAAGTATCAAATTTGAATATCCAACAGCTCTCTGCCCTTGACATTTGTTTTATATAGTTACCATTGCGCCAATGTTTTTGTATATTTGAATTCCTGTTACATTGATCCCTTTCACCAATCCTCCATGCACTTCAGCAAAGTGCTTATAAAGCGGGTGATCATTGTACTTTTTTCTAATTTTAAAAAGATGTTCATTAAGGCCTGTTTCACATTTCAGTCATTTGACATCAGTCCAAATCCTCCAGGTTGTGAAAAAACGGATCCGTCAGCGTTGTGACACAAACGGATGCTACTGGATCCGTTTTTGGATGGATCCGCTTTAGCAGGTAGTGACCGAAATTTAAAGGAAAACTAGTCTGGGGAAAAAAGGAGAGAGAGAGAGAGAGAGATTTTTCTTCCGCCAGTACGGAATTTCCGGCAAGGAAATTCTTCCGGGCATGCTCAGTGTGAAAAAGCGGATCCGTTGCCGGATTCCGTCAAAAACAGTTGGCAACGGATCCGCTGCCCATAGGGGACCATTATAACGAATGGCGGATAGTGGTGAACCTGTTGCTATCCGCTATTTTGACGCAGACAAAAAAAGTTTCATTGTCCGTCCACTAAAGTCAGCGGATGCCAAAATTTTGGCAGATCCATCAAAATCCATGGCTAATGCAAGTCAATAGGAAAAAACGGATCCGCCAAAAAAAAATGGCGGATCCGTTTTTTTTTGCAAAACGGCGGATTTTGACTTCAAATAACTGAAGTGTGAAACAGGCCTAACTCTTTTGTTCATTGCCCATTTTGTTCTTCCTACATAAATTTTTTTGCAGGGGCATTTTATAGCATAAATCACCCCTTTAGCCCTGTAAGAAATAAAGTCTGTGAATTGACATTCTTTGTCTCCTTTCCTAATCACAAATTGTTTCTTTAATTTCATTGTTTTGCACATCTTGCATTTTGTAAGAATCCTTTTAAATTCTGTTTGAAATAACCAGTTTGTTTTATTGGTGCATGATGTTCTTGGACCATTGGAACAATATTAATTCCCTAGATTCCTGGCCTTTTTAAAAATAAATCTGGGGTGGTTTGATAATTTGTCCCCTATAACCTTATCATCTTTTAAGATATCCCAATGTTTTTTGACAATCTTTTTAAAATATGTACATTTGAATTATATTGGGTGATGATAGGGACTGATACAATGTCATTAGTTGTTTGGTTCCTCTCCTTAAGCCCCCGTTACACATAGCGATATCGGTAGTAATATCGCTGTAACGTCACCGATTTTGTGACGTTATAGCGATATTGCTAGCGATATTGCTATGTCTGATACTTACCTCCGACCGCTCCCCCGCTGGTTATCGCTGATCGCGCGAGAACGTCCTGGACCATTTCTCGTCGGGCGCTTCCTGCTGGGCTTCCTGTGGCGCCGACGAGCGACGCGTGGATGTGAGCGGGAGGACGTCAGGATCGCCACGTCTGACAGGTAAGTAGCGATCCCCGACCGCTGCCATGTCGGTGGTGAGATCTGCCTGTGTGGCAGCTCACTAGCGACCACTTAGCGATGCACCAGCGATCCATATCGTTGTCGGGATCGCTGGTGCATCGCTAAGTGTAACGGTACCCTTAGTGTTAAAGAGAAGCTCTATCCTTGGGGTCTGTTTCACAATGTCTTTGTTCTCTAGAAGAAATGCCTGGCTGGAACCTTTAGTTAGAAATTTTTTGTGTACGTGTATTTGATTCAATTTCAAACTGTTTGGGGCAAGAACAATTTCTGTGGGATCTTATGTATTGACTTCAAGGAACATTGATCAGTCAACTAGGTAAATGGCAAAATATATAAAAATATAGTAAGCCTAGACTACTGGCACCTCCCAAAAACACTATAAATCAAATGAGGTGCAGGAAGATTTAGCCATAAAATTACATAGCCTTTATTCATGTACAACAAAATACAAGACACGTTAAAAAGAGATGTATATACAATATGACATTCGCAAGGGACATATGCCCTATTTAAATATAGGTCCACAACACAAATGGTACTATAGTACAAGATAAATAGCACTCCTTAAAAGGTATGCGCTGCATGTGCAAAAACACTGCTATATATATTACATAAAATATTCAAAAATACACATGGTATATTCCTGCAGTAAAAAATATAATAGTGTTCAATTTGCCAAGTTACAACCACATCATGATGACAGAATATTTATAAATGTAGGGTAAATCAGACTCAGAGCATGGAGTAACCAGCATTACCTATATTTAGCAAAAATGCAATAGTAAGCTGGTCATAAGACCTAGTGGAAATGCAAACCCCGTTCCCATGTAAACCAGTACCTGTGTGCAATGTTAAACCAGAGCTTAAGGTGAACAGCATTAAATGTAAAGTGTAATAGTGCAGACATATACAGGTCCTAAGACCTATTAAAAATGCTGCCCCCGCTCCCCATATATGTGTCACGTCCGCCAAGTCCGCCATGTCTGTTTTGCCTCATGACCCCTGGAGCGGTGTGCACGCGCATCTCATGTCTGCTATCCTGCATGTTCCCTAGAGCAGTGTGCACACTCACCTTATGACTGTTGGGCCGCAAGATGCCTGCGTTTCTGCTCTGCCTTCTTTGTTCATCTCTGTGTTCCAAGAACCCCGGATCATGTGTCCTTCCTAGGCTCTAGCGCTGTCTGGTTCTGCAATCATCTCTGCATGTCTGGAACCCCTGATCATGTGACCTTTGCTAGGCTCCAGCGCTGTCTGGTTCTGCAATCATCTCTGCATGTCTGGAACCCCTGATCACGTGACCTTTCCTAGGTTCCAGCACTGTCTGGTTCTGCAACCATCGCTGCATGTCTGGAACCCCTGATAATGTGACCTTTCCTAGGTTCCTGCACTCTGCCCTGTCGTGCATCTCTGCACACGCTCTGTGCTTGTACTCTGCCTCTTGTCTCGTGCCATGTCTTGTGTTGTCTCTCGTGCCATGTTTGTCCTTTCCTTGCTCTGCCTTGTAGTACTTCCGCTGTTCTCTGCCTTAGCCTGTTTTCGTCATGTTGTGTCCTTGCTCTGCCTTGCCTGTTTCGCCATGTCTGGTTTTTGCTATTCTGAACCTTGTAGTACTTCTCATGTTTCTTGTCTCAGCCTGGTTTTCCGTACTCTGTTCTATTGTGCTCTCTTGCACATTTTCTCTGTTCTCGCTCTGATCTGACTCTGTGTTTCTGTCTCTGTTCCTCTCCGTGTTATGCTCCCTGCCTTGCCTTACCTCGCTCCCTGTCTTGCCTTCCCTGAACCCCGGCGTGGGTTCCCTCGCTGTCTCCTGTGCCTTGATCGTGCCTCGTTTTTGTGTTCAGCCGTGTGCACTGGCCAGTGAGGCGTGTCTCCTGCATGGCTCCTAGCATGCACCCTGCCTTGATCCCTGGCGTGGCTCCTAGCATGCACCCTCCCTTGAACCCTGGCATGGCTCCTAGCACGCACCCTGCCTTGAAACTTGGCGTGGCTCCTAGCACGCACCCTGCCTTGAAACTTGGCATGGCTCCTAGCACGCACCCTGCCTTGAATCCTAACCCTGGCATGCCCTCTGCAAGCGCAGGACTCTGCCTTGAACCCTGACCCTGGCGTTTCTCTTTGCACATGCAGGACTCTGCTTTGTTTCTTGTGCTTTGGCATGTCTCTACACATGCACCCTGTCTTGTTTGTTGTACTTTGAACCCTTCTGTCTTGTACCTTGTGCCTTGGCGTGTCTCTACACATTCGCCCTGTCTCATTTGTTAAGCCTTGAACCCTGGGGTGTCCCCTACACATGCACCTTGCCTTTCACCTTGCTTTGCACCCTGGCGTGTCCCCTACACATGCACCTAGCCTTGCACCTTACCCTGGACCCTGGTGTGCCCCTAGCACGCATCCTGCCTGAACCCTAGTTTGCCTGCCGGATGCCCGGAACCTGCCGATCGCTGCCAGAGATCGTAGGCCTGATGACTGCGACCTGATGTCCAGAGCTGATGTCCGCAGCCTGATACCCTGATTGTGTCGATCGTAGCCAGCTGTCCGGAGTCCGATGCCATTGTGCCTTCACCTGTACCCAGGTGTACCTCCTGGCCCGTAACATGCTATGGACCTTGGCGTGCCCATGCACGCACCCTGTTGCTTGTTTTCACGTTCGCACTGAATGTTTTCATTGAAGTTCTTAATAAAGATACCTTGAACTTACCTCTTGTCTTGTCTTGCTTCCTGCTCGTCCTTGTCATCAGACACTTGCACATAGTGTTCCCCTGAGCCGGCCGTCTGGTCCCAGCAGTCATGGTGGCTCACCCCCTTGGTCTTGGCCCTGATGCTCCCTGTATTGGGGGTGGTTTCTCACAAGGTAAGCTCGACCTCGGTGGGTGGGTGCCACGACCCAGAGGGTCCACTCAAAAAAACGGCTCAGCAGAAGCTGAGTCTGTCACAATAAGCTAGCACGAGACCATAAATAGAAAGAGCATATGACCTGTGAAATAGCGCTGATCTCCTACGTGCGTTTCGCATTAGCTTTGTCCCAGGGGGCTAGTTGCAATCTTTAGCTGACATGTTTAACATTTCTTAACCACTCTCTGCCATCTGACATACTATCCCGTGACCTGGATCTTACTTCCCATGGATGAGATAGTACGTCATGCCCTTTAATGAGACTTAAATCGCGGTGATCGCATTAAAATTCCGATGCCATCTTACCTCTTGGAAGATGGTGCCAGCATCCCAGGGTCTGTCCCCGTCGACCCGGCTTCCCGATCGCTGTGATTGGCAGTTAAATCCTGAAAAGCCAATCACAGCCTTTCTCATTGTTTTAGCCGAATAAGATTGGCTGAAACAGTGAGGTCCCAGGCTCAAATTAGAGACCAAGGTACTCGATCCTAGGCCAGTGCCTGGCAAAGCCAGGAATCAGCAAAAAACCCTCAGATTGGCGCGATTGATGATCACATCAATCCCGCCAATCGCAGGGCACAGCCGCGGTGACACCGCGCTGTGCCATGCCGGGATCTGCCTGGATCGATGCTGTGAGAGCACCGATCATAGGCCGGTGTCTGGGACAGGCCAAGCATGGCCTGCAGCTGTTGATTGGCGTGATCGATGTAATTGTCGATCGTGCCAATCACAGGGCACAGATACAGTGTGACCTCACTGTGCCCTGCCAGTGACCTGCCGGTGACCTGCTCTAGGATCGGAGTTGTGAGCTCCAATCCTAGACCGGTGCCTAGCAACACCGGCATCTCCAGGGCCAGCTCTGATTGGTGGGATCGATGTGATCATCGATTCCATCAATGACATGTCACAGCAGCAGTATGACCTCTCTGTGACCTATCTATCACCTTTCTCTCACCTGTGTGTGGTCCTCACAGTAGCTGAGGATTCCTGCAGAGCAGTCACACTGCCAAATCTTCTCCTGTGCCGGGCCTTGTTGTGCTGCAGAGGAATGTAAGACCACATTCCCTGCTGAAGGATGAAGACACAAGAAAGAAGACAAAAGAAAGAAGAGAGACTACAACTGTAACTGTTGATCCCTGATCCCTGCCCGATCTCTTTTCATGCACCCCAATCCCCCTTATCCCCCCTTTCGCCTCTTTTTGCCCCCTCCACCCCCCATTTGCACTGCCTCCACGTGCACATTTAGCAGCTGCCAAGCGTTGACTGGTGACGCAGTTCACCCATTAACACTCATGCTTACTTTTTTCTCAGCCCCCTTTGCGCCACCTCCGTGTGCACATCCAGCAGCCACCGAACCTTGCTAACTGATGCAGTTCACTTATCAAAGCTGCTGCCTGCTGTTTTCCATTTTTTTCACCCCCTTTGCGTCACCTCCATACGCACATCCAGCAGCCGTTGAACTTTGATAAGTGACGCAGTTCACTTACCAAAGCTCATGCCTGCCATTTTCCATTTTTTTCACCCCCCTTTGCGCCACCTCCGTCGCACATCCAGCAGCTGCCGAACTTTGATAAGTGACGCAGTTTTACACTTTTCTTTTCACAGGCATTTTTTTTCCCTATTTGCTTTTTTCCTTTTAGCTTTTTGTTTTCAGACAAGTTTGCACCGATCACTATCCCCCTACACACATAGTTATAAATGAAGTACACACAAGTACCATACTCATAAAAAAGTCCCGCCCGTAACGTTCGTCCCAGCAGTGCTATTCATTGGAGTAGGAGTAGGCATATGCTTTTCTTGCCTCTGACATTGATAGCGAGAGAGAGAATCCCAAATTTCTTTACCTTTTGGCTTCTTCATCCTCATCCTCTTCCTCCTCCTCATCTTCCTCCTATGGTCCTGCGGTCAACGCAGACGTCCCAGGCAGGAAGATGAGGCAGCGCCCACCATTCCCGAAGATGGACCAGCGCACCCCATTGCGGACCCCGTATGGACCTGGCCCCCTAAAATTACGAGCTACTGATTCCTGATTTTGTGGCAGAATCAGAAATCAAGTTTGACACTACCGGCCTCACAGAAATAGACTTTTTCAAAGTCTCTTTCTCTGAGGATTTTGTTAACCTCATGTTGGACCAAACTAATTTGCTCTCTCATCAATTTGTGGCACAAAACCCAGGTTCATCATATCCTAACTGGTCTCCTGTAGACGCAGTTGAAATAAATAATGCAGTTTTGGTGTCTGGGCCTTCACATGGGGATCCGAAGAAGCTAGAACTTCTCAATATTGGAGTGTTGATATTTTATACATCACTCTAGTGTTCTGAATGGTCATGGCCTGGACGTGGTTTGAGGCAATCCACAAATTCCTGCATTATACCGATAATGCACAGTGTCCCCCATGAGATGACCCCAACTTTGACCGTCTGTTCAAAGTTCGGCCAGTCATCAAACACGTCAACAAAAAGTTTGCTGAAGTGTATGTGTCCCAAAGGGACATCTGCGTGGATGAGTCTTTAGTTCATTTTAAGGGAAGGCTCAGATTCCATCATTACCTCTCCAGCAAGACGGCCAGGTACGGAATTAAACTCTACAAACTGTGTGAGAGTACCTCAGGGTACACCCACAGGTTTAGAGTTTATGAAGGAAAGGACACCAGGATTGAACCCCCTGAATGTCCTACTCCTACTGTCCTGGGAGTGAGTGAATTGTGTGGGATTTGTTGCACCCACTGCTGGATAAAAGTTATCACCTCTACATCAATAATTTTTATATCAGCATCCCACTCTACAAATCCCTCTCTGCTTGAGGTACCGCAGCCTGCGGTACTGTCTGCAAAGATCAGAGAGGCCTCACGAAAACACTACTTGGGCGAATGCTTAGAAGGGGTGACAGCAGACCCAATGTAGCGACCACCTGCTGGTGGTCAAGTTCAAGGACAAGAGGGATATTCTTCTCTTGACCACCATACACAGTGATGGCAGCGCCTTCAGCACTGTACGAGGTACCTCTACACAGGTCAGCAAACCGTACTGTGTACTGGAGTACAACAAAAACATGGGGGGGGGCATTGATCAATTCCTCCAAGAAGGTTTCAGTGGCGTTCATTGATCTTTCTGCTGCATATGACACTGTGTGGAGGGAAGGACTTCTATAGAAGTTTCTGAAGCTGATTACATGTAAGAAAATGACTTACCTCTTGATTAATATGATTGCAAATCGAACCTTTCAACCTATCATGGGTGATTCAACCAGTTGTAAGAAAACCTTAAACAATGGTTTGGCCCAGGGATCAGTGCTGGCACCTCTCTTGTTTTCTTTGTCCCTAGCTGACCTTCTAGATACAACGTTATGGAAATTTGGATACACCGATGACTGAGCACTTGCTACAGTGAACAAAACAATGGTGGAATCAGCGGAAGATCTAACAGAAAATCTTAGTTTAATGTGAAAGTATTTTCGACAATGGAGGCTAAAGCCCAATCCATCAAAAACGGAAGTATGCTGCTTCCATTTACACAATGCAAGTGCTAAGATTGAACTCAAAGTACATTTTGAAGGTCAACTTGTCAAACATAATTTCAATCCTAAAAATTTAGGCGTAATCCTTGATAGAACCCTAACATTCAAATCTCACTTGGATAAGACAGCATAGAAACTGAAAGCACGGAATAATATTATTCAGAAACTCTGTGGATCCTCTTGTGGCTCTTCAACATCTGTCTTGAGAATGTCTACCCTTGCCCTGGTGTACTCTGCCGCAAAATATTGTGCTTCAGTATGGTTGAATAGTTGTCATGTGAATGCTATGACACCCAGCTGAACAATTCTATGCGCATAATATCTGGTGCCATCAGACCTACACCTATCCACTGGTTACCTGTCTTGAGCCCATATTGCACCTGCAAACCTGAGAACACAAAAGCTCCTACTTAAAGAATACACTTAAGTACTGAATAATGAAAATCTCCCAATACATCAAAATATCCAAGATGTTCAAATACAGCGACTGAAATCAAGACACCCACCCATCCGAACCGCAATTACCCTCTATGAACATGATTTCAATTTAGAAGAGAAATGGCGAGAACTTTGGGTTAGTGCGGTAGATGGTGAGCTTCAAATGTTTCCTCACTTACAAAATCCACCACCAGGCTTCAATCTACCAAAGAAAACCTGGGTTACTCTGAATCGTATCAGAACAAACTTTGGTGTCTGTGCAGATCTTATGCATGTGGTGAAAATCTGACTCTCCTGCCTGTGACTGTGGAGCTGATCATCAAACAGTTCAGCACATTGCTGAGGAGTGTCCCCTCAGATCTTATACTTGTGACAAGAATGATTTCTACACTGGAAATGACAATGTTTTTTCATATATAGAAAACCTTGATATTCGACTCTGATTTTGCTCCTTTGTTCTTTTCAATCACTGATTATTGTTCGTTGTTTATTCTTATATGATGTTGAAATATATGTTCATACAATTAAATAAAGGTACAAAAAGCTAGCTGTGCACATCGTACATATAGCAATGCTCAGCACTTTCCAGCTGTCATAATTTGCACGCCATGCCAATACATTGCACCTTCAGTTCCAGGAGGTAGTGGTTAAGGCCCTGATATTTGGCACTCAGGAAGAAGTGGGCCCCAGTACTTCTGGAACTGAAGGTGCTCGTATCATACCAGGTCAACATTTCCCGGGAGTGGTCCTGCCAACTGAAAGAAAAGGTAAGCCGCAAAAAAGGTGCCGAGTTTGTTACAAAATGGGAATATGCAAGGACACCATTTATCAATGTGACACCTGCCTTGAAATACCTGACCTGTGTATGAAAGATTGCTTTAAATTGTATCACACCACTACTAATTTACTTAGATTTAGAGGACACAGTAGATTAGTTCCAAAAAGGGGGCACATCCAGATAAGTTCCTTTGGGGTTTTGTTTCCAAAATGATGTCACTTTTCAGTTTTTTTTACTTTTTTTTTTTACCTGTTTAAGCACAACAGGTGCTCTGCAAATGGAACATGACGCCCGTAGACCATTCCATCAGTCTGTGTACCAAAACATCACTACTTCCCTTCCGAGCTCTGACGTGTGCCCAAACAGTTTTTTCCCACATCTGGGATACCAACGTACTCAGGACAAATTGGACAATAACTTTTGGGGTCCAATTTCTCCTGTTATTGTTGGGAAAATAAAAAATTGGGGACTAAAAGATTATTTTTGGGTGAAAAAACAGGATTTTTTATTTTTACGCCCGAGCATTATAAACTTTAGTGAAACACTTGGGGGTTCAAAGTTCTCAACACACATCTGGATAAGTTCCTTAGAGGGTCTAGTTTCCAAAATGGGGTCACTTGTGGGGGGTTTCTACTGTTTAGGCACATCAGGGGCTCTGCAAACGGAACATGATGCCCGCAGACCATTCCATCAAAGTTTGCATTCCAAAATGTCACTACTTCTCTTCCGAGCCCCGATGTGTGCCCAAACAGTAGTTTTATCCCACATATGGGGTACCAGCGTACTAAGGACAAATTGGACAATAACTTTTGGGGTCCAATTTCTCCTGTTACCCTCGGGAAAATAAAAAATTGGGAACTATAACTGGATATTTTTATTTTCACGCCCTGGCATTATGAACTTTAGTGAAACACGTGGGGGTTCAAAGTGCTCACCACAAATCTAGACAAGTTCCTTAGGGGGGGTCTAGTTTCCAAAATGGGGTCAGTTGTTGGGGATTTCCACTGTTTAGGCACATCAGGGGCTCGCCAAACGCAACATCAATTCCGCCATGTCTGTTTTGCCTCATGACCCCTGGAGCGGTGTGCACGCGCATCTCATGTCTGCTATCCTGCATGTTCCCTAGAGCAGTGTGCACACTCACCTTATGACTGTTGGGCCGCAAGATGCCTGCGTTTCTGCTCTGCCTTCTTTGTTCATCTCTGTGTTCCAAGAACCCCGGATCATGTGTCCTTCCTAGGCTCTAGCGCTGTCTGGTTCTGCAATCATCTCTGCATGTCTGGAACCCCTGATCATGTGACCTTTGCTAGGCTCCAGCGCTGTCTGGTTCTGCAATCATCTCTGCATGTCTGGAACCCCTGATCACGTGACCTTTCCTAGGTTCCAGCACTGTCTGGTTCTGCAACCATCGCTGCATGTCTGGAACCCCTGATAATGTGACCTTTCCTAGGTTCCTGCACTCTGCCCTGTCGTGCATCTCTGCACACGCTCTGTGCTTGTACTCTGCCTCTTGTCTCGTGCCATGTCTTGTGTTGTCTCTCGTGCCATGTTTGTCCTTTCCTTGCTCTGCCTTGTAGTACTTCCGCTGTTCTCTGCCTTAGCCTGTTTTCGTCATGTTGTGTCCTTGCTCTGCCTTGCCTGTTTCGCCATGTCTGGTTTTTGCTATTCTGAACCTTGTAGTACTTCTCATGTTTCTTGTCTCAGCCTGGTTTTCCGTACTCTGTTCTATTGTGCTCTCTTGCACATTTTCTCTGTTCTCGCTCTGATCTGACTCTGTGTTTCTGTCTCTGTTCCTCTCCGTGTTATGCTCCCTGCCTTGCCTTACCTCGCTCCCTGTCTTGCCTTCCCTGAACCCCGGCGTGGGTTCCCTCGCTGTCTCCTGTGCCTTGATCGTGCCTCGTTTTTGTGTTCAGCCGTGTGCACTGGCCAGTGAGGCGTGTCTCCTGCATGGCTCCTAGCATGCACCCTGCCTTGATCCCTGGCGTGGCTCCTAGCATGCACCCTCCCTTGAACCCTGGCATGGCTCCTAGCACGCACCCTGCCTTGAAACTTGGCGTGGCTCCTAGCACGCACCCTGCCTTGAAACTTGGCATGGCTCCTAGCACGCACCCTGCCTTGAATCCTAACCCTGGCATGCCCTCTGCAAGCGCAGGACTCTGCCTTGAACCCTGACCCTGGCGTTTCTCTTTGCACATGCAGGACTCTGCTTTGTTTCTTGTGCTTTGGCATGTCTCTACACATGCACCCTGTCTTGTTTGTTGTACTTTGAACCCTTCTGTCTTGTACCTTGTGCCTTGGCGTGTCTCTACACATTCGCCCTGTCTCATTTGTTAAGCCTTGAACCCTGGGGTGTCCCCTACACATGCACCTTGCCTTTCACCTTGCTTTGCACCCTGGCGTGTCCCCTACACATGCACCTAGCCTTGCACCTTACCCTGGACCCTGGTGTGCCCCTAGCACGCATCCTGCCTGAACCCTAGTTTGCCTGCCGGATGCCCGGAACCTGCCGATCGCTGCCAGAGATCGTAGGCCTGATGACTGCGACCTGATGTCCAGAGCTGATGTCCGCAGCCTGATACCCTGATTGTGTCGATCGTAGCCAGCTGTCCGGAGTCCGATGCCATTGTGCCTTCACCTGTACCCAGGTGTACCTCCTGGCCCGTAACATGCTATGGACCTTGGCGTGCCCATGCACGCACCCTGTTGCTTGTTTTCACGTTCGCACTGAATGTTTTCATTGAAGTTCTTAATAAAGATACCTTGAACTTACCTCTTGTCTTGTCTTGCTTCCTGCTCGTCCTTGTCATCAGACACTTGCACATAGTGTTCCCCTGAGCCGGCCGTCTGGTCCCAGCAGTCATGGTGGCTCACCCCCTTGGTCTTGGCCCTGATGCTCCCTGTATTGGGGGTGGTTTCTCACAAGGTAAGCTCGACCTCGGTGGGTGGGTGCCACGACCCAGAGGGTCCACTCAAAAAAACGGCTCAGCAGAAGCTGAGTCTGTCACAATAAGCTAGCACGAGACCATAAATAGAAAGAGCATATGACCTGTGAAATAGCGCTGATCTCCTACGTGCGTTTCGCATTAGCTTTGTCCCAGGGGGCTAGTTGCAATCTTTAGCTGACATGTTTAACATTTCTTAACCACTCTCTGCCATCTGACATACTATCCCGTGACCTGGATCTTACTTCCCATGGATGAGATAGTACGTCATGCCCTTTAATGAGACTTAAATCGCGGTGATCGCATTAAAATTCCGATGCCATCTTACCTCTTGGAAGATGGTGCCAGCATCCCAGGGTCTGTCCCCGTCGACCCGGCTTCCCGATCGCTGTGATTGGCAGTTAAATCCTGAAAAGCCAATCACAGCCTTTCTCATTGTTTTAGCCGAATAAGATTGGCTGAAACAGTGAGGTCCCAGGCTCAAATTAGAGACCAAGGTACTCGATCCTAGGCCAGTGCCTGGCAAAGCCAGGAATCAGCAAAAAACCCTCAGATTGGCGCGATTGATGATCACATCAATCCCGCCAATCGCAGGGCACAGCCGCGGTGACACCGCGCTGTGCCATGCCGGGATCTGCCTGGATCGATGCTGTGAGAGCACCGATCATAGGCCGGTGTCTGGGACAGGCCAAGCATGGCCTGCAGCTGTTGATTGGCGTGATCGATGTAATTGTCGATCGTGCCAATCACAGGGCACAGATACAGTGTGACCTCACTGTGCCCTGCCAGTGACCTGCCGGTGACCTGCTCTAGGATCGGAGTTGTGAGCTCCAATCCTAGACCGGTGCCTAGCAACACCGGCATCTCCAGGGCCAGCTCTGATTGGTGGGATCGATGTGATCATCGATTCCATCAATGACATGTCACAGCAGCAGTATGACCTCTCTGTGACCTATCTATCACCTTTCTCTCACCTGTGTGTGGTCCTCACAGTAGCTGAGGATTCCTGCAGAGCAGTCACACTGCCAAATCTTCTCCTGTGCCGGGCCTTGTTGTGCTGCAGAGGAATGTAAGACCACATTCCCTGCTGAAGGATGAAGACACAAGAAAGAAGACAAAAGAAAGAAGAGAGACTACAACTGTAACTGTTGATCCCTGATCCCTGCCCGATCTCTTTTCATGCACCCCAATCCCCCTTATCCCCCCTTTCGCCTCTTTTTGCCCCCTCCACCCCCCATTTGCACTGCCTCCACGTGCACATTTAGCAGCTGCCAAGCGTTGACTGGTGACGCAGTTCACCCATTAACACTCATGCTTACTTTTTTCTCAGCCCCCTTTGCGCCACCTCCGTGTGCACATCCAGCAGCCACCGAACCTTGCTAACTGATGCAGTTCACTTATCAAAGCTGCTGCCTGCTGTTTTCCATTTTTTTCACCCCCTTTGCGTCACCTCCATACGCACATCCAGCAGCCGTTGAACTTTGATAAGTGACGCAGTTCACTTACCAAAGCTCATGCCTGCCATTTTCCATTTTTTTCACCCCCCTTTGCGCCACCTCCGTCGCACATCCAGCAGCTGCCGAACTTTGATAAGTGACGCAGTTTTACACTTTTCTTTTCACAGGCATTTTTTTTCCCTATTTGCTTTTTTCCTTTTAGCTTTTTGTTTTCAGACAAGTTTGCACCGATCACTATCCCCCTACACACATAGTTATAAATGAAGTACACACAAGTACCATACTCATAAAAAAGTCCCGCCCGTAACGTTCGTCCCAGCAGTGCTATTCATTGGAGTAGGAGTAGGCATATGCTTTTCTTGCCTCTGACATTGATAGCGAGAGAGAGAATCCCAAATTTCTTTACCTTTTGGCTTCTTCATCCTCATCCTCTTCCTCCTCCTCATCTTCCTCCTATGGTCCTGCGGTCAACGCAGACGTCCCAGGCAGGAAGATGAGGCAGCGCCCACCATTCCCGAAGATGGACCAGCGCACCCCATTGCGGACCCCGTATGGACCTGGCCCCCTAAAATTACGAGCTACTGATTCCTGATTTTGTGGCAGAATCAGAAATCAAGTTTGACACTACCGGCCTCACAGAAATAGACTTTTTCAAAGTCTCTTTCTCTGAGGATTTTGTTAACCTCATGTTGGACCAAACTAATTTGCTCTCTCATCAATTTGTGGCACAAAACCCAGGTTCATCATATCCTAACTGGTCTCCTGTAGACGCAGTTGAAATAAATAATGCAGTTTTGGTGTCTGGGCCTTCACATGGGGATCCGAAGAAGCTAGAACTTCTCAATATTGGAGTGTTGATATTTTATACATCACTCTAGTGTTCTGAATGGTCATGGCCTGGACGTGGTTTGAGGCAATCCACAAATTCCTGCATTATACCGATAATGCACAGTGTCCCCCATGAGATGACCCCAACTTTGACCGTCTGTTCAAAGTTCGGCCAGTCATCAAACACGTCAACAAAAAGTTTGCTGAAGTGTATGTGTCCCAAAGGGACATCTGCGTGGATGAGTCTTTAGTTCATTTTAAGGGAAGGCTCAGATTCCATCATTACCTCTCCAGCAAGACGGCCAGGTACGGAATTAAACTCTACAAACTGTGTGAGAGTACCTCAGGGTACACCCACAGGTTTAGAGTTTATGAAGGAAAGGACACCAGGATTGAACCCCCTGAATGTCCTACTCCTACTGTCCTGGGAGTGAGTGAATTGTGTGGGATTTGTTGCACCCACTGCTGGATAAAAGTTATCACCTCTACATCAATAATTTTTATATCAGCATCCCACTCTACAAATCCCTCTCTGCTTGAGGTACCGCAGCCTGCGGTACTGTCTGCAAAGATCAGAGAGGCCTCACGAAAACACTACTTGGGCGAATGCTTAGAAGGGGTGACAGCAGACCCAATGTAGCGACCACCTGCTGGTGGTCAAGTTCAAGGACAAGAGGGATATTCTTCTCTTGACCACCATACACAGTGATGGCAGCGCCTTCAGCACTGTACGAGGTACCTCTACACAGGTCAGCAAACCGTACTGTGTACTGGAGTACAACAAAAACATGGGGGGGGGCATTGATCAATTCCTCCAAGAAGGTTTCAGTGGCGTTCATTGATCTTTCTGCTGCATATGACACTGTGTGGAGGGAAGGACTTCTATAGAAGTTTCTGAAGCTGATTACATGTAAGAAAATGACTTACCTCTTGATTAATATGATTGCAAATCGAACCTTTCAACCTATCATGGGTGATTCAACCAGTTGTAAGAAAACCTTAAACAATGGTTTGGCCCAGGGATCAGTGCTGGCACCTCTCTTGTTTTCTTTGTCCCTAGCTGACCTTCTAGATACAACGTTATGGAAATTTGGATACACCGATGACTGAGCACTTGCTACAGTGAACAAAACAATGGTGGAATCAGCGGAAGATCTAACAGAAAATCTTAGTTTAATGTGAAAGTATTTTCGACAATGGAGGCTAAAGCCCAATCCATCAAAAACGGAAGTATGCTGCTTCCATTTACACAATGCAAGTGCTAAGATTGAACTCAAAGTACATTTTGAAGGTCAACTTGTCAAACATAATTTCAATCCTAAAAATTTAGGCGTAATCCTTGATAGAACCCTAACATTCAAATCTCACTTGGATAAGACAGCATAGAAACTGAAAGCACGGAATAATATTATTCAGAAACTCTGTGGATCCTCTTGTGGCTCTTCAACATCTGTCTTGAGAATGTCTACCCTTGCCCTGGTGTACTCTGCCGCAAAATATTGTGCTTCAGTATGGTTGAATAGTTGTCATGTGAATGCTATGACACCCAGCTGAACAATTCTATGCGCATAATATCTGGTGCCATCAGACCTACACCTATCCACTGGTTACCTGTCTTGAGCCCATATTGCACCTGCAAACCTGAGAACACAAAAGCTCCTACTTAAAGAATACACTTAAGTACTGAATAATGAAAATCTCCCAATACATCAAAATATCCAAGATGTTCAAATACAGCGACTGAAATCAAGACACCCACCCATCCGAACCGCAATTACCCTCTATGAACATGATTTCAATTTAGAAGAGAAATGGCGAGAACTTTGGGTTAGTGCGGTAGATGGTGAGCTTCAAATGTTTCCTCACTTACAAAATCCACCACCAGGCTTCAATCTACCAAAGAAAACCTGGGTTACTCTGAATCGTATCAGAACAAACTTTGGTGTCTGTGCAGATCTTATGCATGTGGTGAAAATCTGACTCTCCTGCCTGTGACTGTGGAGCTGATCATCAAACAGTTCAGCACATTGCTGAGGAGTGTCCCCTCAGATCTTATACTTGTGACAAGAATGATTTCTACACTGGAAATGACAATGTTTTTTCATATATAGAAAACCTTGATATTCGACTCTGATTTTGCTCCTTTGTTCTTTTCAATCACTGATTATTGTTCGTTGTTTATTCTTATATGATGTTGAAATATATGTTCATACAATTAAATAAAGGTACAAAAAGCTAGCTGTGCACATCGTACATATAGCAATGCTCAGCACTTTCCAGCTGTCATAATTTGCACGCCATGCCAATACATTGCACCTTCAGTTCCAGGAGGTAGTGGTTAAGGCCCTGATATTTGGCACTCAGGAAGAAGTGGGCCCCAGTACTTCTGGAACTGAAGGTGCTCGTATCATACCAGGTCAACATTTCCCGGGAGTGGTCCTGCCAACTGAAAGAAAAGGTAAGCCGCAAAAAAGGTGCCGAGTTTGTTACAAAATGGGAATATGCAAGGACACCATTTATCAATGTGACACCTGCCTTGAAATACCTGACCTGTGTATGAAAGATTGCTTTAAATTGTATCACACCACTACTAATTTACTTAGATTTAGAGGACACAGTAGATTAGTTCCAAAAAGGGGGCACATCCAGATAAGTTCCTTTGGGGTTTTGTTTCCAAAATGATGTCACTTTTCAGTTTTTTTTACTTTTTTTTTTTACCTGTTTAAGCACAACAGGTGCTCTGCAAATGGAACATGACGCCCGTAGACCATTCCATCAGTCTGTGTACCAAAACATCACTACTTCCCTTCCGAGCTCTGACGTGTGCCCAAACAGTTTTTTCCCACATCTGGGATACCAACGTACTCAGGACAAATTGGACAATAACTTTTGGGGTCCAATTTCTCCTGTTATTGTTGGGAAAATAAAAAATTGGGGACTAAAAGATTATTTTTGGGTGAAAAAACAGGATTTTTTATTTTTACGCCCGAGCATTATAAACTTTAGTGAAACACTTGGGGGTTCAAAGTTCTCAACACACATCTGGATAAGTTCCTTAGAGGGTCTAGTTTCCAAAATGGGGTCACTTGTGGGGGGTTTCTACTGT
Source organism: Dendrobates tinctorius (assembly GCF_039654945.1). Classification (NCBI taxonomy): domain Eukaryota; kingdom Metazoa; phylum Chordata; class Amphibia; order Anura; family Dendrobatidae; genus Dendrobates; species Dendrobates tinctorius. Next base: position 4,630,877 of record NW_027361779.1, on the reverse strand, counting down.
TTAGGCACATCAGGGGCTCTGCAAACGGAACATGATGCCCGCAGACCATTCCATCAAAGTTTGCATTCCAAAATGTCACTACTTCTCTTCCGAGCCCCGATGTGTGCCCAAACAGTAGTTTTATCCCACATATGGGGTACCAGCGTACTAAGGACAAATTGGACAATAACTTTTGGGGTCCAATTTCTCCTGTTACCCTCGGGAAAATAAAAAATTGGGAACTATAACTGGATATTTTTATTTTCACGCCCTGGCATTATGAACTTTAGTGAAACACGTGGGGGTTCAAAGTGCTCACCACAAATCTAGACAAGTTCCTTAGGGGGGGTCTAGTTTCCAAAATGGGGTCAGTTGTTGGGGATTTCCACTGTTTAGGCACATCAGGGGCTCGCCAAACGCAACATCAATTCCAGACAATTTTAGTTTGAAAAAGCTGCGCTCATTCCCTTCCGAGCCCTGCCATGCGCCCAACAGTTGCTTCCGAAATTGTGCTGATGTAAAGTAGACATGTGGGAAAAGTTATTTATTAACTATTTTCTCTGTTTTAATTTTCAAAATTTTCATAAATAAGCAGAAGTTATAACGAAGAAATTTTACCACTAACGTAAAGCACAATATGTCACAAAAAAACATTCTCAGAATCGCCAAGATCCATTGAAGCATTCCAGTGTTATTAGCTCATAAAGGGAGAGTGGTCTGAATTGTAAAAATTGATCCAGTCGTTAACGTGCAAACCACCCTCGGGAGTAAAGGGGTTAATCACAGTTTTAAAATGACATAACTTTTTCTGCCAAAATTTAGCACATTCACTTGTCAAACTTAATACTTAAATGACAATACACACTGGTGCTCACACAAAATATGCTATTGAAGCTGCTGGTACCTTGGCAGGCTCTGTGTGTAATCCTGCCCACAAAAAACTTTTTTATATGTCAAATCAAAAAAGGCTGCCATGCTATTGATATAAATTCACAATGTGCATAACTAAAAATCTGCTGCAGAGAAGTGACAGGCAGTTGCGAGCTTTAGTATTGTGTGGATAATCTATCGCTTACTCTAGTCTTGTTGTTTCAATAAAGGTGCAGAGCTTGGGTATGGCGAGTGTTATGAATGAGTCACCGTAGGAGGCAAAAGCAGAAATACAAGCTAAGTCCAGAAAACCAGAGAAGTTGGCAACTATCAGATTGCAGACCCCTGAACCTATCAACACAACTAGCAGTAGCCGTGGGGGGTTCCTACGATGCCCTAGACCCCTCGATCACAGCTGGAGAATTACATAGGCCTAAAGAAAGAAAGGGGAACCTAAACTGCCCCAGAGCAGACCCCAAAGCAATAGGCAGCCCCCAACATATAATGACGGTGAAGCAAGATGAAAATACTAACACAGACAGAAAGATAGATTGAGCAAAGACGGGGCCCAAAACTACCTAGATAGGAAAGGACAGGAAGGCTGCTGTCTGCAATCTGCCAAAACCCTATCAAAGACAAAAGCCAACAAGCTGATATGAAAAAGGTCCTGAAGCAGCTAGGCTTCAAAAACTAAATCAGCACTCAGGTATTTTCAGAAGACAGAGCTAAATGAATTCAGCACACCCCAGCAGGGAATGGCAGAAATCCAGAAAAACAAAGCAAAACAAAGACAAAGCACCAATGCAAAAGGCCGAACAGAAAACTTAGCTTTAGAGGAGCAGGAATTCAGACTGGTCTCCAAGGATCCCACAGAGAAATCACTCGCAGGGCAGAAGGGCGTCGGCAGCCTTATATCCAGTCAGTAACTCCACTCAGCCAGTCATCATCATCAGCCTCAGGTGTTTGATAATCAGGCTCACTACCTTTCTTTACCAGAAGAGGGAGTTCCTCGGGCCTCAGTAATGAAGGGGAAAATGAACTCACAACAGTACCTCCCCCTTGAGGAGGGGTCTCCGAACCCTCAACTACGCCACCAGGGCGATCAGGGTGAGCCCGATGAAAGGCACGCAACAATCTTTTGGCATAAATATCAGAGGCAGAGACCCAGGAATTATCCTCCTGACCATAACCCTTCCACTTAACCAAATACTGGAGTCTCCGTCTAGCCAGACGGGAATCCAGTACTTTCTCTACCTCATATTCCATGTTACCTTCAACCAATACAGGGTCTGGAGGTGCCACCCCCGGAACAACAGGTTCAACAAACCTCTTCAACAAAGATTTATGGAACACATTATGGATTTTAAATGTGACAGGAAGAGCCAAACGAAAAGAGACTGGATTAATAATCTCCACAATCTTGTAAGGTCCAATAAATCTAGGCTTAAAACTTAGGAGAAGCCACCTTCATAGCAATATTTTTTGATGATAACCACACCATATCACCAACCTTAAACTGGGGACCAATGGTCCTATGTCGGTTGGAAAACCGCTGGGCCTTTTCCTGGGAGAGAGATAACTTATCCACCACTTGGTCCCAGATCTGGTGCATTCTCTCCACCACAGTGTCAACCCCTGGGCAGGCAGAGGGCTCCACCTGCCCTGAAGAAAATCGAGGATGAAACCCAAAGTTACAAAAAAAAGGTGACATCAAAGTGGCAGAACTAGCTCTATTATTTAAAGCAAATTCGGCCAAGGGCAAAAATGAAACCCAATCATCCTGATCAGCAGAAATAAAACATCTCAAATATGACTCCAAGGTCTGGTTTGTTCTCTCTGTCTGCCCATTGGTCTGAGGGTGAAAAGCAGAGGAGAAGGACAACTGAATTCCCAGCCTGGAACAGAAAGTTCTCCAAAATCTAGACACAAACTGGACTCCTCTGTCAGATACAATGTTCTCAGGAATCCCGTGCAAACGAACCACCTGTTGTAAAAACAGGGGCACCAACTCAGAGGAAGACGGCAACTTAGGGAGTGGTACAAGATGAACCATCTTAGGCCGGTTTCACATTCGCGCTTTTGAGCGCAGCGACGGCCTGCGCACGGCCGCCGCTAAGCCCCGCCCTCTGCCCCGCCTCCACCGGTATCTCCGCCTCCGGGCGCATGACGTTGCATGCGTCGTGCGTCCCCTATCTTCATCACAGAGGGCGCAGGCCGTGCGCAGTCTGCACACAGTCTGCATTTGGCGGCGCATGCGTCCTTTTGACGGTGCGCCGAGCAGCGCCAAACGCAACCTGTTGCATTTTGGTTGTGCTCGGCGCACCGTCAAATGGACGCATGCGCTGCCAAACGCAGACTGTGCGCAGACTGCGCACGGCCTGCGCCCTCTGTGATGAAGATAGGGGACGCACGACGCATGCAACATCATGCACCCGGAGGCGGAGATACCGGTGGAGGCGGGGCAGGGGGCGGGGCTTAGTGGCGGCCGTGCGCAGGCCGTCGCTGCGCTCAAAAGCGCGAATGTGAAACCGGCCTTAGAGAACCTATCACAAATCACCCAAATAACAGTCATCCTCTGAGAGACAGGCATATCAGAGATGAAATCCATTGAAATATGGGTCCATGGCCTCTTGGGGACAGGCAAAGGCATCAACAACCCACTAGAGCGAGAACACGATTTAGACCGGGAGCACGTCCCACAGGACTGCACAAAATTCCTGACATCATGAGACAAGGAGGGCCACCAAAAAAACCGACTCACCAGATCTCTAGTACCAAAAATACCTGGATGACCAGCCAAAGCAGAGCAATGAACTTCAGACATCACTCTCTTCTTCCACTGGTCAGGAACATACAACTTTCCACTGGGACAACGCTCAGGTTTGTCCTCCTGGAACTCTTCCAGAGCACGTCTCAAATCGGGCGAGATGGCAGAAAGAACTACCCCTTCGCCTAAGATGATAGCAGGCTTGGTCACCACAGGAGAATCAGCAAAGAAGCTCCTAGAGAGGGCGTCTGCCTTGACATTCTTTGTTCCAGGAAGAAAAGAAACCACAAAATCAAAACGTGTAAAAAACAAGGCCCACCTAGCCTGTCTAGGGTTCAAGCGCTTAGCCGACTCTAGGTAAATCAAATTCTTGTGGTCAGTGAGGACCACGACTTGATGCTTAGCTCCCTCCAACCAATGTCTCCACTCCTCAAATGCCCATTTCATGGCCAACAGTTCCCTATTCCCCACATCATAGTTACGTTCAGATGGAGAGAACTTTCGGGAAAAGAAAGCACAGGGATTCATTTTAGATGTTACAGGATCCTTTTTGGGACAAAACAGCTCCTGCACCAATCTCAGAAGCATCCACCTCTACCTGGAATGGAAGTGAGACATCAGGTTGCCGCAAAACCGGGGCGGAGGTGAATCTTCGCTTCAGCTCCTGAAAGGAAGAAACAGCCTCCGGAGACCAATTTAACACATCAGCACCCTTTTTAGTCAAATCAGTCAATGGCTTGGCAATACTAGAAAATTTTGCTATAAATTTCCGATAAAAATTAGCAAAACCCAAAAACTTCTGGAGGGCCTTCAAAGAAGTGGGCTGAACCCAATCGTGAATGGCCTGTACCTTGGCCGGGTCCATTTCAATAGTTGACGGGGACAAAATAAATCCCAAAAAAGAAATCCTCTGTACTCCAAAAAGGCATTTAGATCCTTTGACATACAGGGAATTCTCCCTCAAGATCCGGAACACAGTCCGAATATGTTCCACATGAGAATCCCAATCCTTGGAGAAGATCAAAATATCATCCAGATAGATAATCAAAAATTTATCGACAAAATCTCGGAAAATATCGTTCATGAAGCACTGGAAGACAGAAGGGGCATTAGTGAGCCCAAAAGGCATCACCAGGTACTCAAAATGTCCCTCCGGAGTATTAAACGCCGTCTTCCATTCATCCCCATGCTTAATGCGAATAATATTATACGCCCCCCTGAGGTCAAGCTTGGTAAACCAGCAAGCACCTTTAACTCTGGAGAATAGATCAGAAATCAGGGGTAACGGATACTGATATTTAACATTAATTTTGTTGAGGGCACGATAATCAATACAAGGTCTTAATGATCCATCCTTTTTGGCTACAAAAAAAAAAAAACGGCACCTAAGGGTGATGAGGATGGTCTAATATGACCCTTCTCCAACGCCTCCTTAATATAGGATCGCATAGCCTCGTGCTCGGGTACAGATAAATTGAAGAGCCGACCCTTGGGAAATTTACACCCCGGGCTCAGTTCAATTGCACAGTCATAACTCCTATGAGGAGGCAGAGACGCAGACTCATTCTCACTAAATACATCATAAAAGTCCGCCAAATAATCAGGAACATCATGCGACTGAGGAGAGGTGGAAAACACTGGAGCCTCACTAAAGGCACACGACAACCCCAACTCACCACAGACACAGATTTCCAATCCAAAACTGGATTATGAATCTGTAACCAGGGAAACCCCAGAACAATAGTATCATGCAGATTATGCAACACCAAAAATCTGCAATTTTCTTGATGGCCTGGGGCGACCCGCATTACCACCTGGGTCCAAAACTGGGGTTTATTTTTAGCCAAAGGAGTAGCATCAATCCCCCTCAAAGGGATAGGCGTCTGCAGAGGTGTCATCGGAAATCCACAACGTTTAGCAAAATCCAAGTCCATTAGGTTTAGGGCTGCTCCCGAATCCACAAAAACCTTGGCGGAAAATGTGGACAGGGAGCAGATCAGAGTAATAGCCAGAAGAAACTTAGGTTGAACACCCCCAACAGAAAATGTGTGTGCAAAGCGTTTCTCTCATTTAGGACAGACAGAAATAATATGCGAGGCATCTCCACAGAAAAAACACAACTTATTACGCCTTCTGAACTCCTGACGCTGCTCTCTGGAAAAAACTCTATCACATTGCATAAGTTCAGACATTTGATCAACAGGTGGCAACACCTCTCGTGCAGCTTTGCGTTCGCGCAAACGCCGATCAACCTGAATGGCTAATGACATAGAATCGTCAAGACCAGAGGGAACAGGAAATCCCACCATAGTATCTTTTACGGCTTCTGACAACCCCTTCCGAAAGAGAGCAGCCAAGGCATTATCATTCCAGGTAGTAAGTACTGCCCACTTTCGGAATTTTTGACAGTACAATTCGGCAGAATCACGACCCTGGCTCAATGCCAGCAGGGTCTTTTCAGCCTGATCAATGGCATTAGGTTTGTCATACAACAACCCCAAAGCTTGAAAGAATGCATTCACATTAGTCAGAATAGGATCATCTGGTTTCAAAGAAAACGCCCAATCCTGGGGATCGCCATGCTGCAAAGAGATGACAATTTTAACCTGCTGCGCGGAGCTCCCTGATGAGTTAGGCTTCAAGGCAAAAAATAATTTACAATTATTTTTGAAATTCAAAAATTTAGACCGATCCCCAAAAAATACATCAGGTGTAGGAATCTTTGGTTCAGCAGCATATGAATGAGCAAGGTAGGCAGAAATTCCCCACACTTCCGCAGCGAGCTGCCCCACACGATCAGACAATTGCTTTATCTCCATTGAGAGAAAAAAAAATTCCCCCTACGGCCTCAGAGATATAGAGGAAAAAATATACACACTTTTTTTTTTTTTTTACAATACTTTCCTGCTATTGAGTACCCTAGAATCTGCGGTATGGCGGGTGATTCTGTTATGAATGAGTCACCGTAGGAGGCAAAAGCAGAAATACAAGCTAAGTCCAGAAAACCAGAGAAGTTGGCAACTATCAGATTGCAGACCCCTGAACCTATCAACACAACTAGCAGTAGCCGTGGGGGGTTCCTACGATGCCCTAGACCCCTCGATCACAGCCGGAGAATTACATAGGCCTAAAGAAAGAAAGGGGAAATCTAAACTGCCCCAGAGCAGACCCCAAAGCAATAGGCAGCCCCCAACATATAATGACGGTGAAGCAAGATGAAAATACTAACACAGACAGAAATATAGATTGAGCAAAGACGGGGCCCAAAACTACCTAGATAGGAAAGGACAGGAAGGCTGCTGTCTGCAATCTGCCAAAACCCTATCAAAGACAAAAGCCAACAAGCTGATATGAAAAAGGTCCTGAAGCAGCTAGACTTCAAAAACTAAATCAGCACTCAGGTATTTTCAGAAGACAGAGCTAAATGAATTCAGCACACCCCAGCAGGGAATGGCAGAAATCCAGAAAAACAAAGCAAAACAAAGACAAAGCACCAATGCAAAAGGCCGAACAGAAAACTTAGCTTTAGAGGAGCAGGAATTCAGACTGGTCTCCAAGGATCCCACAGAGAAATCACCCGCAGGGCAGAAGGGCGTCGGCAGCCTTATATCCAGTCAGTAACTCCACTCAGCCAGTCATCATCATCAGCCTCAGGTGTTTGATAATCAGGCTCACTACCTTTCTTTACCAGAAGAGGGAGTTCCTCGGGCCTCAGTAATGAAGGGGAAAATGAACTCACAACAGGCGAGCAGCGGTGGGTAGTGTCCTCCCATTGCTGAGTAATCCCCCCTACACTTGTACAAACACAAGGTGGCAGTGAGCTCTGGCCAGAAGTGCCGCTGTGCAGTAGCGAGGTGAGTGGGGGGCATGATTAGTGGTGATGTCACCTGTCCTAAGCAACGAACTCGTGTAATTGGTCCCCACCACTGCTCACGATACCCAAACTTAATACTTATTTCTATAGCAACTGGATTTATTTTTGTCTGCTAGAAATATTCTAGGTCAACTATTTATCAATACCTGATCGATATACTGTATTACTGAGTCACAAAAATGACTTGATACAAAAATGTATTGCAACTGAATATTAAAACAGAATGGAGAGTTCTGCAATTTTTATTGTGGCTACACTTAAACTGTGAGAGACAGAATCTAAAATTAAAAGCATAAAATCACATTTTATGATTTTTTTTAAATTAGTTTTTTTTGAAAATACTATAATACAACATTATCACAAATGTACAACACAGGTCAAAGTAACATAAATGTGTAATTATGCAACCATTGCAGTATAAACAAAGAGCTCTGGTCTTAACTCTCTCCCACCCAGGGCCCTCCCCCAACCTTTATTTGACTGGTTCAACTGTGACTCTCTAACTGTGTGGCTTCCCAAGCCTGTGAGTCCCTGGTGAACTTCTGTAAGGCGTTATTTTTGTGGGCTAGCATTTTTTCAAAAATAAACGTGGTATTAACTGCTTGAGCTATGGCCTCTTTCTTAGGAACAACATCTTTTTTCCCACTGTTTAGCTAATAAGAGTCTTGTCGTTAACACAATATAAGCTGTTACCACTCTAGAGCATGGGGGGAATGCATGTATGTTTAAGAGGAGGAGCGCCACCTCGGGAGATGGCTGGACGATCTGTCCCACTACAAGTGAAATAAGTCTAAAGGTGTGATCCCACAAAGAAGTTATAAGTGGACAATCCCAGAATCTAATATATAAAGCTCAAGTGTATGTGTGTATGTCCGGGATTGGCATCTGCACCGTCGCAGCTACAGCCACAAAATTTGAAAAAACACAAAAATTGAGCTTGGTTTGAGTTGGTACACATGCAGCATATAAATGCATGTTCACATGGCCAAAAAGCATACAAAACCTACAAAAGACAAAATGAAAAAAACCCTGCTATAATTAAATAAGTAAAAAGCAAAAGTGCATTTAAATCATACAGAGTTCTTAGTAATACTGTATTTGATCAAACATAGCATAAAAGTCGTCCCACCATCGACAAGGTGACTCTGTGGTCAGGGCGGTCTTACACTGTCTAGTATTAATAACCTTATCATGTGTCAAAGTTGACATCTGTGTGAATAAGGGCAGACAAGGACCGGGTCCTAACCATTGGACACCAGTTAGGGGAAGCTTTTAAATACAATTTCCAGCTCAGGAGAGGGAGGCCACACCCCAGCTTGCACAGAATGCAACAATACAAAGAAAAAACACAAAAATTGAGTTTGGTTTGAGTTGGTACACATGCAGCATATACATGCATGTTCACATGGCCAAAAAGTATACAAAACCTACAAAAGACAAAATGAAAAAAACCCTGCTATAATTAAATAAGTAAAAAGCCAAAGTGCATTTAAATCATACAGATTTTGCACTTTTGCTTTTTACTTATTTAATTATAGTAGGGTTTTTTCATTTTGTCTTTTGTAGCCACAAAATTTGGCACAGTCACACGTCTGGACCCCGAGAGTGTCCTAGGTTATGTTGTGAGGCGAAATTTTAACCCCGCACGTTCCAATTCACCAAACAATTTTGACCCTATCTACATAATGGGGAAAAAGTGTGTGTGTGTATCAAGCCCCGCCCCTCATTATGATGTCACAATAGTTGCCATGGCGATGCTGATGTCATCATAGGTTGCAAGTCCCGCCGCTCATTATGATGTCATAATGGTTGACTATGGGATGGAGGATGTGTGATGGGTATATGGGCACTGGACTATGGGATGGAGGATATGTATGACGAGTATATGGGCACAGGACTATGGGATGGAGGATGTGTGATGGGTATATGGGCACTGGACCATGGGATGGAGGATATGTATGATGGGTATATGGGCACGGGACTATGGGATGGCGGATATGTATGATGGGTATATGGGCACGGGACTATGGGATTGCAGGATATGTATGATGGGTATATGGGCATGGGACTATGAGATGAAGGATGTGTGATGGGTACATGGGCACTCGACTAGGGGATGGCGAATATGTATGATGGGTATATGGGCATGGGACTATGGGATGGAGGATGTGTGATGGGTATATGGGCATGGGACTATGGGATGGAGGATGTGTGATGGGTATATGGTTACTCACCTATGGGATGGAGGATATGTATGATGGGTATATGGGCACGGGCCTATGGGATCGTGGATATGTATGATTGGTATATGGGCACGGGACTATAGGATGGAGGATAATTATAATTTGCTATATCTAGCCACAGTTAGTTACTATGCCCAGGCAGCGTCGGGCTCTTCAGCTAGTATATGATAGAAGGACCCCACCAGATTACAGTTTCTCCAACGAAGGTGTGAGGTGTTGGGAAACATGGAATGGAGCTTCACGGGAGTAAATTACCAGCGGAGTATCAGCTTCAAGTGTGATTCAAAGTGGGACGCACATCTAAACGTCCGTCCTGCCAATTTAATTGCTCTTAACCAGTCCTTGTCAGGTATGGCTTTACCGAGGTCTTTTTCCCAAGATATGAAGGGTATAGATTTTACATATCTGCTCTTATGTCCCAAGGAATCATAAAGGGGTCTCAAGCCCATATCTAGGGATGAGGAAGATGAGAGGGTCCTAATAATATCACTATTAACCCTAAATGGGAAGTTTAGATATTTCTTTAAAATGTATTGTACCAGGAGATATGAGAAATGGTCTTTAAAGGTCAAGCCAAACCTGTTTTTCAACTGGGCAAAAGGTAAAAGAGTGTGATCTTCAACTATATCACTTAATACCGTAATCCCACCTATCTTCCAATGGTACAGGTCAAGGTCCTCTGATAACACCTCCAGAAGTTCTAAAGGTGCCTCAAGAGGCAATACAGGGATGTGTGTCTGAGTGGAGGAGTGAACCTGAAGCCAATTAGACAGGGAGTGCTTAGTCAGTGGAAGGAGGGCCCCCAGGTTCCGTGGGTCAACCAGAGCTGCCCATAGCACCGCCCTGAGATCGCATGAGGGTGCAAAATGTGCCTCTATTTGGGACCACCTACTTGGGGGGTCGTGATTCCACCAGTTCTTCAACCAGCTGAGTTGAGTTGCTATATAGTAATTGTTCACATTAGGGAGTCCCACACCCCCCACTGGCTTTGCGCGTTGCAACAAATGTCTTGACAACCGAGGCTGCTTTCCTCCCCAGATGAAGATGTTCAGAAGCTTATGAGAACGTTAAAAAAACACCTTCGGAGGAGATATCGGCACCGTGTGAAATAAATATAACATTTTGAGCAGTAATAACATCTTAAACAGTGCAATAAGACCCACCCAGGAGACTTCAAATTTCTGGAGTCTGCTCATCTCATTCTCAATATCTGCTAGTAGGGGGAGGTAATTGGCTTTGTACAAATTAGTGGAGGATGATATTACCAACGTTCCCAGGTATGAAATTTGCTCCATCTGCCAGTCCATCCTCATAATGGCCTTAAGGCGTTTCAACTGCGGTAATGGTATGTTAAGGGGTAGAATTTGAGATTTATTCTCATTAATTTTGTAGTAAGATAGGAGGCCAAACTTTTCAATAATCTCTAGAGCTGCCGGCAAAGACTCCAGGGGGCGTGCTAACGTCAATATCACATCATCAGCATACAACGTGATGCAGTGAGATTGTTTCCCCACCTCTATGCCCCAGATATCTGGACTTTGTCTTATTGCTTGGGCAAGTGGTTCTAAAGCTAAAATAAACACTAGGGGGAGAGAGGACACCCCTGCCTAGTGCCATTTGTAATGGGGAATGTTTCTGACATGGTATCATTCACATAAACCCTGGCTGACGGAGCTGAATACAGAGCTTTAATAGCAGTCAGCACCCGACCCCCAAACCCCATACGCTCCAGAACCGAGAAGACAAATGACCATCTCACTCGGTCGAATGCCTTCTCGGCGTCTAAGGCCACTACCACCGCTGGTGTTCCCCTTCTATTTATTACATCTATCAAATCAACTACTTTCCTGGTGTTGTCAGCTGGAGTCCGCCCTTGCATAAAACCAGCCTGGTCTGGGTTAATAAGGGAAGGAATGATAGGCGCCAATCTCAGAGCAATACACTTAGCATAAATTTTGACATCAGTGTTTAACAATGAAATCGGGAGGAAGTTTTGGGGCACCTCCGGTGGCTTTCCCTGTTTTGGGAGTGTGATCACAGTAGCTGTCAGCATTTCTTTTGGGAAGCTCCCTTCATTTGCTGCTAATTGTAGGGTTTTGCACAAGTGTGGGACTAAGGTCTCCTGGCAAGCTTTATAGTACAAGTTTGAAAGATCATCCGGGCCTGGGGCTTTCGCCTCTGGGAGAGAGTTAATCACTTTGGTCAATTCAGTCTCCTTCAAAGGTGCGTTTAAGATTTCTAACTGGTCTGGTGCAAGAGTTGGGAGATTAGTGCTTGAGAAAAACAGATTTGTATCAGGGGCTGTTGGGCCATGGAGGTCTGCTCTTGGATTTAAGTTATACAAAGAAGCATAGTAATCCTTAAATTTATTGGCGATTTCCCGACTAGTGTATATCTTGGAATCGGGAGATAAGTTGCTCAAAAAGGGGATCTTAGTTTTAGAAGTTTTAATTTTCACTCTAGATGCTAGCAGTTTATCCGCTTTATTATTTTGGGAGCAGTAATGGGCTTTGGTGATCATAAGATTTTTTTCATAATTGTGTATGAGTAATTCCCGCAATTCCAGTCAGAGATCACATAGATTACACATTTGGGCAGAGGATGGGACTCTTTTATTCATGTATTCCAGTGAACTGATCGATGCTGTAAAGTCTGATAAGTAGTGTTGAGCTTTCCGATACCGCAAGTATTTGGTATCGGCCGATATTAGCTGTATCGGAATTCCGATACTGACTTCCGATACTTTTTTCATATCGGATACCAGAATCGGAAGTTCCCATAAAGCTATCAGCCTGCTCGATTTGATTCAGCCAATGGGAATCCTCAGAAGTGTGGGCACATCCTGTTAGGCATGTTAACTATTAGCATGGCTGTGATTGGCTGCTGAAATGATGTCATCATGATGCGCAGTCTGTGCGGACTGCGGGGGGTCTGTGCCGACTGTCGGGAGTCTGTACGGGCCTGCCGGGGGTCTGTACGGGCCTCTCGGGGGTCTGTGCCAGCTGCCAGTGGTCTGTGCGGGCCTGCCGGGGGTCTGTGCGGGCCTGCCGGGGGTCTGTGCCAGCTGCCAGTGGTCTGTGCGGGCCTGCCGGGGGTCTGTGCGGGCCTGCCGGGGGTCTGTACGGGCCTGCCGGGGGGCTTGTGCTGGCTGCTGACAGTGATTGACACATTAGCCAATGATGGGACAGTAGTAGTCCCATCATCCGGCTAATGTGTTGAATGTAAAAAAAAAAAAAAAAAAACATACTACACATACTACATACATACATATTACATACATACAACATACATATATACTACATACATACTGCATACATACTACATACATGCTACATACATGCTACATACATACTACATTAATACAACATACATATATGCTACATACATACTACATACATACTACATACATGCTACATATATACATACTACATACTTACTACATATATACTACATTCATACAACATACATATATACTACATACATACTACATACATGCTACATACATACTACATATATACATACTACATACATACTATATACATACTACATACATACTACATACATACTACATATATACTACATACATACTACATATACTACATTCATACAACATACATATATACTACATACATACTACATACATGCTACATATATATACTACATACATACTATATACATACTATTTACATACTACATTCATGCAACATACATATATGCTACATACATACTACATACATACTAAATATATAAAACATTCATACAACATACATACATATATGCTACATATATACAACATACATATAGATTCAAGATTCAAAGAAGCTTTATGGGCAGGACTAAATACACATTAGTTTTGCCAAAGCAAGTGTACAGAAAGGAATGGGGATAGGGACTGTAGGGATGTTGGGTAGGGGCTGTAGGAAAGGTGGATGGGGCAGATCCAGGATGAGGCTATAGAAGTCCATGGCATATCATAGTTCTCTTTCTCGCAGTCTATGATATTCGCTCACATATTGCGCTGCTATCTCCACTGCTCTCTCTTCTTCCCCCAGCAGGATATATGTTTTCTCTTCCTCCTTCATGGTGGTGAAATCCGGGAAGAGATGTGAGAGTCTCCTGAAGTGAGTGTCCCTCACTGCTGAGTACTTGGAGCAGTGTAGCAGGAAGTGGGTCTCATCCTCCAGGGCCTCCTGGTCACAGTGTTGGCACAGTCTTTCCTCCCTGGTCCTGTAGCTCTGCCTGTGTCGGCCGGATTCGATGGCCAGACTGTGGGCACTGAGTCTATACCGGCTCAGGATCTTGTGGTCTCTGGGGTCAAGGAGTTTCTCCAGGTATGAAACCAGTCTGTAGTCTCTCTGTAGACTCTGGTACATGGTCAGTTTCTGTGAGCTGATGATGCCGTTCTTCCAGTCACTTACGTACCTCTCCTGGCCTTCGTTTACCATCTTCTTGATTCTGGCTTTTGTCAGGTTGTTGTGATTGGTGTTCTGGTCAGGTTGGGTTTGGGTGAGCTGTTCCGAGGGTCCTGGTTTTTCTGTTTCTCCTACATGTGTCAGGGCTTTAGGGTGGTGGGAGCTTGGATTGCTCCTACGTAGGTGAGCCTGGAATGACAGTGCCCTCTTTAGAACCGTTAGGTGTAGAGGGAATCTGCCCAGCTCGGCCCGGCAAGCACTGTTGGAGGTGCTCCGATGGACTTGGAGAAGGTGCTTGCAGAATTCTAGGTGGAATATTTCTGTTGGGCTTGAATCCCACCCTGACCAGTCTGGGTAGGTGTGAGGACCCCAGACTTCGCTGCCATACAGGTGGATTGGGGCGATGATAGAGTCGAAGATTTTTAACCAGACCTTCACTGGTGGCTTTAGTTGGTAGAGTTTCCTTCGGATGGCATAGAAGGTTTTGCATGCCTTGTCTTTCAGGGTCTCTATGGCTTATTTGAAGCTCCCTGATTGGTAAATCTCTAGGCCCAGGTAGGTATATTTGTCCGTTCCTGTAAGGGCGCAGTTGTTGAGGATAAATGAAGGGTGCTGGTCTGATTTTCTCTTTCTCTTCTGGAACACCATGATGTTGGTTTTCTTTAGGTTGACTGGTAGTTCCCAGGTGGAGCTGAATTTCTCTAAGATTTTCAGGTTGTCTTGGAGGCCTTTCTTGGTTGGTGACAGAAGCAGCAGGTCATCTGCATACAGCAGGAATTTTACCTGCGCGTCGTGGAGGGTGAGACCTGGTGCTGTGGAAGATTCCAGAGCGGTAGCCAGCTCGTTGATGTAAATTTTGAAGAGCGTTGGGCTTAGGCTGCAGCCTTGTCTGACTCCCTTGCTCTGCTGGAAATAGGCCATTCTTCTGCCGTTCACACTCACACTGCAGAGGTTCTCAGTGTAGGAGCTTTTGATAACATCATAGGTCTTTCCTCCTATTCCGCTCTCCAGCAGTTTCAGGAATAAGCCTGGGTGCCACACCCAATCAAAGGCCTTTTTAAAGTCCACGTATATCTTCCCGTTCTTTGTATTGTGGACGTGGCTCTGAATGAGGCTGTGCAGGGTGTAGATGTGGTCAGTAGTGCGGTGGTTTGGCATGAACCCTGCTTGGCTCTTGCTGAGGACGTTGTGCTCGGTGAGGAAACTGAGGATCCTTTTGTTCAGGATGCTGTTGAACAGTTTTCCCAGGTTGCTGCTGACACATATGCCTCTGTAGTTGGCAGGGTCATACCTGTCCCCATTCTTGTGGATGGGTGTGATGAGGCCTTGATTCCAGGTACGAGGGAAGTAGCCGGCACTTAGCACAATATTGAAGAGTTTAACTATTGCGGCCTGTATTTCTGGTGGGCTGTACTTCAGCATTTCTGGTAGGATTCCATCCAGGCCACCGGATTTTCTACATCTTATGGAAGAGATTCTCTCTGCTACTTCCTGTAATGTAATAGGTGCATACACGGGGTTTTGGAAATTTTTTACTTTTTGCTCCACTATTTTTAGTTTTGCCATTATGCTTTCCTGTTCTTGGCTTAGTTCTTCCTTTGGAATGTCTTTATAGAGGTCTCTGAAGTACTGGAGCCAGATGTTGCCATTTTGGATATGGATGTTGTTTTTCTTGTCTTTTGTGTCCATGTGGTTCCATAGTTCCCAGAAGGAGTTGTCTTGGAGGGCGTCTTGGAGTTGGTTAAGTTTGGTGGAGATGTAACTCTGCTTCCTCCTCCTGAGGATGGTTTTGTACTGCCTTTGTATGGTTTCATAGGCTTCCCTCAGACCCGGGTGGTTGGGGTCTCTGTGTTTCTTGTTTGAGGCTGTTCTCAGGGTCTTCCGTACGGCTTTAAATTCTCTGTCAAACCATCCATTGATCTGTTTTTCTTTTGGTCTCTTGTAGTTGACTTTTTTAAGGTCGGACAGTCTGGCCATTGCATAGAATATATTGTTGAGGTCTTTATATACTACATACTACATATATACTACAAACAACATACATACATACTACATACTACATACATGCTTCATATATACTACATTCATACAACATACTGTGACAATCATGAGGGAATAGTGGATGAGGGCAGGTATATCTCACCCAGATACGTTTCCTATGTGGCCTAGTCTGGTCAGTATCTCACTTGGTGACTAATGAATAATGGGAGGCGGATATAAAAGGATGCCTGGTGGTTGTGTGAGTGTCTCAGCCTGGGAACACAGAGAGCCTGTCTGTGTGAGAGACACGTGAGTGAAAGCAGTGCCCACTGCAACTGTGGTTTGGCTGGATGGGAGAAGCCCGCCAGTTGGTAGTTAGGTTGTACTTTGTTTAGTTAGTGCCGGACAGGCAAGAATTTGTTTTATGGTTTTTTCTTTATGCCTTGCTTTCACCGTTAATAAACCTGACCCAGTGTCAGTTATACCCGGACCCCGGCTGTGCGCCTGAGTTTCATGCTGAACGCACTTGACCTTTGACCCCAGCAAAGGCGATCCCGGAGTGTTTTATCACAATGTGGTGGAGAACGCGGGCATCACGTTGCAAGCATGAGCATGGAGGACGTGGTGAAAGCGCTGGTACAGTCCACCGCCGTCCAGCAAGAAGCTAATCGGGTGATGATGGCCCAGCTGAAGGAGTTGGCGGACATGGCAGTTACCGATCGTTCGCTTCTCCAGCAGGTGGCGCAGCGCTTGGCAAGCTTACCTGAGGTTAACCTGGAAGCAGAGTCGAGAGTGATTCACGTGAGTCGGTACTGGCAGAAGATGACGACCGAAGATGACGTCGAGGCATACCTGACCACGTTTGAACGGACGGCGGTGCGAGAAAAATGGCCGAAGGCACGATGGGCCGGCCTGATTGCCCCGTTTCTTTCTGGTGAGGCCCAAAAGGCTTATTATGACTTAGAGCCTGAAGCTGCGCAGGACTTTGACAAACTGAAAGCCGAGATCTTTGCCCAGCTGGGAGTGACGACCGCTGTCCGTGCACAGAGAGTGCATCAATGGACTTATCAGCCGGATAAACCACCGCGGTCACAGATGTTCGACCTGATCCACGTGACGAAGAAGTGGCTACAACCCGAGGTGCTGACAGCGCCAGAGATAATCCAGAGAGTCATCATGGACAAGTACCTGAGAGCTCTACCGCCAGCCCTGAGGAAGTGGGTAAGCCATGGAAATCCTATGAAGGCAGATCAACTGGTGGATCTGGTAGAATGTTACTCCGTGGCGGAAGGACTCCGAGATGACGCTACCCCTCCTCGTTCTTCATCATCGCTACGTGGAACCGGTAAGACTGTTCTAGGGAGTAGGGGAGAAGGAAAAATCCCCAAGACAGTGGGGGAGGAAACCGGGACTGCCCGCACTGCGAGGCCGAGAGTAACGAGCTATGGTCTAAGCAAGGGGCACGTTAGGTGTTTCCGCTGCCAAGAGATGGGACACATTGTTGCGAACTGTCCGTTCACTACTGAACCCATGCAGTGTGACGTCACAGACTCTAAAAACCACATGTCTATGGTTGCACGGGTAGTGAGTGTGAATGCTGGTCAAAAGGATGTGGAAAAACACTTGTGTGATTTAACTGTTGATGGAAAAAATGTGGTGGCATTGTTAGACTCGGGAAGTGTGGTGACTCTGGTGAAGGCCAGTCTGGTGTCAGCCCCGACTGGACCATCAGACAAATTTTCTGTAACGTGTGTGCATGGAGACACCTGTTCGTACCTCACCACGGTCATATGCATTACTACTTCCTATGGGTCTGTGCAACATAAAGTGGGACTCGTCCCTGCGTTATTGCATGATGTTATCTTGGGCCGGGATTTTCCCCACTTCTGGCAATTGTGGGAGAATCAGTTGATGCCCTCGGGTAATAGTGTACATGATTCTTCTCCCAGGGCGCGTGTGGGTCCCGAACCCCTGGAAGAGGTCTCCCCGGGAGACTCGGGGGAAGAGTCTGCTGGAAATGACCTGCAGTTCCCGTTTTCAGTCATGGCGGGTGATACGGAGGAGACCAGGGAAGAGGAGGAGGCCGACAGCCGTCCACCTCCCCGTTTGCCGGATTTGGAAGTTCAGAAAGATGACTTCCAAAGCGAGCAAATAAAGGATCCTACCCTTTCTCAGGCTAGGACAAATGTAAAAGTGATAAATGGGGTACCCGTAGAATCTGGCTCTAGGCTGGCATATCCTTACATGGTCCTGGAGAATGATTTACTATATCAGATAGAGAAAAAGGGGGAAGACACGGTGCAACTATTAGTCGTGCCCAAACCCTACCGATGGCAGGTGCTGGACCTGGCCCATGGACATGTGATGGGAGGTCACCTGGGTGTCCAGAAAACCACCGAAAGGATATTACACTGTTTTGTTTGGCCAGGCATGCATCACGATATTCGTGTATATTGTGAGTCTTGTCCTGACTGCCAAGCCTCGGCGCCTAAGCCCCGGTTCTGTAGCCCTTTGGCACCCCTACCTATTATTGAGGTCCCGTTTGAGAGGATTGGGATGGATTTAGTTGGGCCCCTTCCACGGTCTGCACGTGGACACCAACATATCCTGGTCATCTTGAATTATGCCACTCGTTACCCGGAGGCCACCCCTTTGCGTAACATGGCCACCAAGACGATTGCCAAGGAACTGGTGCATGTGTTTAGTCGGGTCGGTATACCAAAACAGATACTCACTGACCAGGGGACTCCCTTTATGTCCAGGGTAATGAAGGAGCTCTACCGGTTGTTACAAATCGAACCGTTACGCACATCCGTGTATCACCCTCAAACAGACAGGTTGGTCGAACGGTTCAATAAAACTCTGAAGCAGATGCTGAGAAAGGCGATAGACAAGGATGGGAAGAACTGGGACTATTTACTTCCGTATTTGCTTTTTGCCATCAGGGAAGTGCCCCAGTCTTCCATGGGGTTCTCACCTTTCGAGTTATTGTACGCCCGACGTCCTCGCGGACTGTTAGACGTCGCCAAAGAATCCTGGGAGGGTCAGGTCACTCCATTTAAAACAGTGATAGATCACATATCCCAAATGCAGGACTGTATTGCGGCTGTTATGCCTATCGTCAAAGAACACATGATGCAGGCTCAGGGAGCCCAAAAATGAATCTATGATAGGGGCGCCAAGATCTGTACGTTTGCACCCGGAGATAGGGTGTTGATCCTGGTCCCCACGGTGGACAGTAAGTTCCTAGCAAAGTGGCAGGGCCCCTTTGAGATTAAGGAAAGAGTTGGTGAAGTAAACTACAAAGTATACCAGGCAGGTAAACGTAAACCTGAACAAATTTATCATGTAAATCTGATAAAACCCTGGAAAGATCGGTCTGCCTTGTCAGCGGAGCTGGCCCGTCCCGTCTGCTCGCATACCGTACCGGAGGTACGGGTTGCAGAGACTCTCTGGGAGCGGCAAAAGACTGAGGTCAGGCAGTTTCTACTTCACAACCAAAAGTTTTTCTCAGAAAAACCCGGGCAGACTACACTAATGAAACATGACATCATAACGGAACCTGGTGTCACAGTTCATGTGAAACCCTACAGAATTCCAGAAGCGCGCCGTGAAGCCGTTTCCCGAGAAGTAAAGGCAATGTTAGAGTTAGGAGTCATTGAGGAGTCGCACAGTGCTTGGTCCAGCCAGATTGTGTTAATTCCTAAACCGGACGGCACAATCCGGTTCTGCAATGACTTCGGGAAACTGAATGCGGTCTCAAAATTTGATGCCTACCTTATGCCCTGGGTCGACGAGTTAATAGATCGGTTAGGAATAGCCCGGTATATTACGACCCTAGACCTAATAAAGGGGTATTGGCAGATCCCTCTGGCGGAGGCTGCCAGAGAAAAGACAGCATTTGATACACCGGAAGATTTATTTCAGTATGTGTATATGCCGTTTGGACTGCACGGGGCACCAGCGACCTTCCAGAGACTGATGGATCGAGTCCTGAGGCCACATAGGCAGTACGCTTCGGCCTATTTGGATGACATTATCATTAACAGCTTGGACTGGGAGACTCATCTCCAGAAAGTACAAGCTGTGATTGACGACCTGTGGGAGGCAGGTCTAACCGCGAATCCCAAGAAATGTCACATCGGGCTAGAAGAAGCCCGGTATTTGGGGTATGTAATTGGGAAAGGTATTGTTAAACCCCAGCTCGATAAGATTCAGGCGGTTCAGGACTGGCCACAACCTGTGAACAAGAAGCAGGTGCAAGCCTTCCTGGGGATTGCCGGCTATTATCGCTGGTTCATACCCAATTTTGCAGCCATTGCTACCCCCCTGACGGATCTTACAAAAGGGAAAGACTCCATCATGATTAAATGGAGTTTAGCGGCTGAAGAAGCCTTCCATAGCCTAAAACGGGCACTTTGCTCTCAACCCGTACTGGTGACTCCGGACTTCCGCAGCGAGTTTGTGGTACAAACGGATGCCTCTGATACCGGTATCAGGGCCGTACTCTCACAAGTGAGGGATGGAGTGGAACACCCTGTCCTCTATCTCAGCAGGAAGCTGAACAAACATGAGCAAAAGTATGCAGTCATAGAAAAAGAGTGCCTAGCCATTAAGTGGGCTCTAGAGGCCCTCAAATATTACCTGGTGGGCCGAAAGTTCAGGCTGATCACTGACCATGCCCCTCTCAAGTGGATGCACTTGAACAAGGAACGGAATAGCCGGGTGACCCGGTGGTTCCTTGCCCTGCAGGCCTACACTTTTACGGTGGAGCACCGCACAGGGGTACAGATGGGGAATGCAGATGCCCTGTCCCGAGTGCACTGTTTGGCGGGTGTCATTGCTCAACCGGAGTGGTCTGAGCAGAGGGGGGGATATGTGAGAATCATGAGGGAATAGTGGATGAGGGCAGGTATATCTCGCACAGATACCTTTCCTATGTGGCCTAGTCTGGTCAGTATCTCACCTGGTGACTAATGAATAATGGGAGGCGGATATAAAAGGATGCCAGGTGGTTGTGTGAGTGTCTCAGCCTGGGAACACAGAGAGCCTGTCTGTGTGAGAGACACACGTGAGTGAAAGCAGTGCCCACTGCAACTGTGGCTTGGCTGGATGGGAGAAGCCCGCCAGTTGGTAGTTAGGTTGTACTTTGTTTAGTTAGTGCCGGACAGGCAAGGATTTGTTTTATGGTTTTTTTCTTTATGCCTTGCTTTCACCGTTAATAAACCTGACCCAGTGTCAGTTATACCCGGACCCCGGCTGTGCGCCTGAGTTTCATGCTGAACGCACGTGACCTTTGACCCCAGAAAAGGCGATCCCGGAGTGTTTTATCACAATGCATACTGCATACAACATACATACATAGTACATACATACTACATACATACTACATATATACTACATTCATACAACATACATACATACATACATGCTACATATATACTACATTCATACATACATACATACTACATACATGCTACATATATATTACATTCATGCAACATACATAGATACTACATACATGCTACATATATACTAAATTCATGCAACATACATAGATACTACATACATGCTGCATATATACTATATTCATACAACATACATATATACTACATACATGCTACATACATACAACATACATACAACATGCTACAAACATACAACATACATACATACTACATACTGCATACATACAATATACATACATTCATACAATACATACATACATACTAAATACAATACATTCATACAATACATACATAGACATACAGTACATATAACACAGAGTACATACTCACCAATACTTGTCACATTGTTCCCCGAAGCCAGTGTCATCTAAGGAAAAGTATGAAAATAACAAACAAGCCATATACTCCCTGATCCGCAGAAATCCACGCATGTCCCACGCTGCCGATCTCCCATAGAGAGCAGCAGCACTAGCTGATGCGACCGCTCTCTAGGGGCTCAAGGAATCCAGTGTCGGGAGGTAGGTATCCTTCCGCACTGTATTCCTCCGCCACTGTAAAAAAATAGTCCCTAGTCTCACTTTTGGCATTGCTGTGTGAAAAAGTTCCTATGCAGCATTTGCCATAAAGTGAGACCAGGGACTATTTTTTTACAGTGGCGGAGGAATACAGTGCGGAAGGATACCTACCTCCCGACACTGGATTCCTGAGCCCCGTAGAGAGCGGTCGCTTCAGCTGATGCTGCTGCTCTCCACGGAAGATTGACGTGGGACACACACTCGTGGATTTCTGCAGATCAGGGAGTATTTGGTGGTTTGTTATTTTCATATTTTTCCTTAGATGACACTGGCTTCGGGGATCAAAGTGACAAGTAATGGTGAGTATGTACTCTATGTTGTATGTACTGTATGTCTATATGTATGTATTGTATGAATGTATTGTATGTAGTATGTATGTTGTATGTATGTTGTATGAATGTAGTATATATGTAGCATGTATGTACTATATATGTATGTTGTATGTAGTATGCATGTTGTATGTATGTAGTATATATGTATGTTGTATGAATGTAGTATGTATATATGTAGTATGTATGTAGTATGTATGTAGTATGTATATATGTAGTATGTATGTAGTATGTATATATGTAGTATGTATGTAGTATATATATATGTAGTATGTATGTAGTATGTATATATGTAGTATGTATGTAGTATGTATATATGTAGTATGTAGTATGTATGTAGTATGTATACATGTAGTATGTATGTATTATGTATATATAGAATGTATGTAGTATGTATATATGTAGTATGTATGTAGTATGTATGTATGTAGTATGTATGTTGTATGTATGTAGTATGTATATATGTAGTATGTATGTAGTATGTATGTAGTAAGTTTTTTTTTTTTACATTCAACACATTAGCCGGATAATGGGACTACTACTGTCCCATCATTGACTAATGTGTCAATCACTGTCACCGGCAGCCGGCACAGGCCCCCGGCAGGCCGGCACAGGCCCCCCGAGAGGCCCATACAGACCACCGACAGCCGCACAGGCCCCCGAGAGGCCCGTACAGACCACCGAGAGGCCCGTACAGACCCCGCCCGCACACACAGACACGCACAGTGTCCGCCCACACACCGCCCACACTCTTCCCCCCTCCCGAACAGGCTGTACAAGGCAAGAGAGGGGTTTTTTCAATTCCGATATTTCTGTCCCATTGACTTGCATGGGACTTCCGGGATCGGAATCGGCGATACCCGATACTTTTTTTAGATCGGCCGATCCATTCCGATACGATATTTTTCAGTATCGGCTGGTATTGCTCAACACTACTGATAAGCGTTTTTGTCTTTGATTTTTAGGAATATGGCCTATTTGAATAAAGTGGCCCCTGATAAACGCTTTATGGGCATTCCATACATGGAAGTAATTAGTGACCGAGTCCGCATTGAGCTCAAAGTATTCTTTAAGAGCTACTTTTGTTTGTGCCACTAAATGGGGGTTTTTTAGAATAAAGGGGTTCATCTTCCACGGGGAGTAAAGGGGGCACTCAGATTCTTCCCGAATAGACATCTTTATGGGGGCGTGATCCGACCATGTTATTATACCTATTTCTGATGAGTTGACAATATTAAGGAGAGACCTGCTAACCAAGAATAGGTCTATCCGGGAGTAGGAGTGATGTACCTGTGAAAAGTAGGTATAGTCCTTCTCACATGTATGAAGAACCCTCCAAATGTCATATAGGTCCTCCCGAAAGGCTAAGGGGGGAGAACAGGCAGCCCCCTGGGAGGTTGGGGTGGAAGAGTCCAGAGAATTATCAAAAACACAATTAAAATCCCCACATATGATTACGTGGCCCTGTTTAACCTTATTGATTCTAGTTAATAATTTTTTTATAAATCTAGTCTGCGCTTGGTTTGGAGCATAAATGATGGCTATAGTATATAAAACATTATTTATGGTGCCCACTTGTATGAGGTATCGACCTGCAGGGTCAAGTTCTAGATAAGTCGAGGAGAAAGCAACAGACCCCTTGATAGCTAACATCACCCGTCTCTTTTTTTTTTGAGAAATTAGATTGGACCACATATGGAAAGAGCCGATGAGACAGTCTGTGGGGGTCTTTCTCCAATAAGTGCGTCTCCTGGGCACAAACCGCCTCACATTTAGCTGCGACCGCCTCTTTCCACATATAAGATCTTTTATGAGGGCTGTTTAGGCCTCTAACATTAAGTGAGCATATTGTAATAACCATATTGTAAACATACAGATGTTAGTATGACTATTGGGTTGCCCATTACACCTGTCAGAATTCCCTGCAAAGCGGGAAAATGCTGGACCCGAATAAACCACAGGTATGCAAAAGGATAGAAAGAAAACAAAAACCAAACACAATGCAAACTAATAAAATCAGAAGTAAAGTCATGAAACAGACCGAAGACTGCACTTCTGTCCACAAAACGCGGGAGTAGGAAATCCGCAGGGGGTATATCACTGTCCGCACCAACCAGTCAGGATGCCACCCTTGTTAAAAGATAGTAAAATATAGATAATAATATCTTCAGCGCCTGTTTCTTTTTGGGAGGACTTTCTGCCATGTCTCCTCTGCCCTTACAGGCGGCTCTCTTTGTTTCTGAGGTTGTTCCTGCACTTGTATATCCCAAGTACAAAGCAAATCTCTTCCTCTTTCATATGAAGAGACAGTATGCCACGATCCTTTGTTGTTAATGAGCAATTTCTTGGGGTACCCCCACCTGTACGCCACCTGAGATTCTCTGAGGGCTGCAGTGATGGGATTCATTAGTCTGCGGAAGCGCAGTGTCTCTGCCGAGAGATCAGCATAAATTTTGATTTGGTGGAAAGGTGAAGGTAGAGATCCTTTCTTTCTGGAATAAGACAGAAGTTCCTCTTTAATATGATAGCAATTAATGCGTGCAACAATATCCCTCGGAACATTGTTTGGCAAGTGGCTTGGGCGAGATACTCTGTGCGCTCGATCAATAATTAGTTCATATGGTGAACAGGAGGGGACCACCGCTTGGATTAAATCTTGCACAAAACCCCTCAGCTCAGAGGGTGTGGTGGTTTCTGGTACACCCCTTAATTTCAGGTTGTTCCTGCGGTTACAATCCTCTAAGTCCACAAGTTTATTATATATGGCTTCTATATCTTCTGCCATGTCTTTGTGAGAGTCAATAAGGTTGTTATGGGAAGATGCAAATTCTCCCATTTTGTCCTCCACATGGGACACTCTCTCCTCCACCTCCAGAATGTGAGATGTAACAGGTTTTAACATTAAAGGAAAGTCCTTTAGCATTGCGGTGCTAAAAGCCATCAGCATATCTTTAATTAAAGTTCCTGAAGCAGGGAGATCTGTTGTAGGAAGTTGCGGTAATACTGCCAGAGATTTACATCTCTCTTGTTATTCTGGGAGTGCAGGGGAGGTGTGCATTGCTGCATATCCATCCACCGGCCTGCTGGAACTACATTTCCTCGTGTCCCTCCGCAAGTGGGGAAAATCTAGATCCTGGTGATGGACCCGGACCCTGGAGATAAGGTGAGGTGGATGTTGCCTCATCCTGCACCGCAGTGGTTGTCTTTGCTGGGCTCGGGCAGTGGAGAGGGGGACTCTCCCGAGGAGCAGGAGACTCTGCTTACTGAGGGGCCATCTTGCCTGGTATCCCTGTTGAAGAAAATCTCCAATTTGCTTTGGTTTTTGAGATTTCTCTTACCCCTTGTCATCTTGCCAGTGATCAGTGAGGATTCGGGCAGCCGGGTGGGTTGATTAATATGCAGGAAAGGCGCTGAAATTGTTGCTTTGCAGGGTGTCAGGGAAGGAGCATTCAGCTCATGCAACTGGCATCCTAGGCCAACATTTTATGATTTTTAAATAAATAAATTGCCTTTTATTGCATGAAATATGTATTTCATAACCTACCAACCAGCTAGAATTCTGTATCTCACAGACCTGTTGGTTTTTCATTAAGGAGCCAGTTAGCACCATGCTGGAGTCCTGCTCTGACAGGCAGGGTCTTCGGCGTGTCACTTCAGTCACCCGTGCTGCAGTCAGTTCTTCCCTTCCCTATGCTTTGCATGCTTCCAGTCAGTCCTCTAGCCATGACCTTAGGGCATGCGCACGTGCACTTCCACCTTCTTAAAGGGTCAGCGTGTGCACTTGCTATTTCCTCCCCAGCCAATAGCTGTGGGACATTATGTATATATTGCTTCCTCCCCACTGGGGAGGTGCCTGAGCAACCATCCTGTTTGCAATCTATGTTATGTAAGGTCGCATACCTGCCTGCTGCACTCTTGTGCAAATCCTACCTACTTCACTCTTGTGCAAATGCTGCTTTCTGCACTCTGGTGCAGATTGTGCCTGCTACACTCTGATGTAGATCCTGCCTGATGCACTCTGATACAAACTCAACCTGCTGCACTCTGGTGCGAACGCTGTCTGCTGCACTCTGATGTGAACTCTGTCTGCTGCACCCTGATATGAACTCTGCCTGCTGTTCCATCCAGTCTTTCCTCTGGGTACAGCTGCTTCGCATCCTTTGGTCTGTCCTGGAGAGGCACCTGGCATTCATTGGAGCCAAGTCCAACCTCACCATCAGAGTCTCTAGTGAATAGACAGGTGCTCACTTAGTCATGCCCCTTCATGCTCTCCGTAGTCCGAGGCACAGTGGTTCCACAAATCACCTCCGTGACAGTTTGCTCAGGCCATGGATCCTGCTGGACCCCGGATCCTGCCTGTTCGGACCATGTACCAGGAGCTCTGCCATCAGAAAGACGTGCAGGAAGAGCTGTCCATACAGTTGTGGTCCCTAACCACCAAGTTGGAGGCCTTAAACTTATCTCCAGAGTTCCTGCATGTTGAAGCGGCCATGTCTTCTCCAGAGACTTCTCAGACAGTTTTCTTAGTTCGAGATCCAGGTCCTCGAATCGCAGCTCCACCACGCTTTGATGGCAATCCAAAGCTCTGCCGAGGGTTCATCAATCAGTGCTGGCTACATTTTGAACTTCTTCCTCACTACTTCCTGTTGGATCGAGCAAAGGTGGCATTCCTTATGTGGCACCTTGGAGGCGAGGGAAAGGGAAGATCTGATCATCTTCTTGGAAGCTTTTTGCAAAGTATACTCCGGTGAAGCCGGAGAAGCTCCAGCATCTAGGGTTGGTAGAAGAGGCCTCCCTAGAAGAAAGACACATCTCTCCACCCCTGACCCTGACTGTGGACTTGACAACTGGTGAATCTCAGCTTATTGAGTCAGCGTATTTGGATTCCAGGGCAGCTGGAAATTTTATCCTCCAGGTTGTAGTGGATCGGTTCCAAATCCCAGTTCATCCACTCAAGAACTCTCTGGCATTAATATCTGTCGATGGGAGAACTCTTTGAGAGATGGTTCGCCTGGCTACAGAGCCTCTTGAGGTCCATATTGGGATGCTCATACAGAGAGAATAGTCTTCTATGTTCTTTCCCAGATGTCTCAAACCTTTCTCTTATGCCTACCATGGCTATGACAGCACAAACCTGTGCTGGACTGGAGAACTGGAAAGGTGCTCCTCTGGGGACATTCCTGTCATGAGAAGTGTCTGGCTCCAGTATGTCCGGCTAAGGTCTCATCTTGTCCTGCATCGCTGCCCAGTTTGCCGTCTGCCTATTGGTCCTTTGCTGATATGTTTGACAAGAGAGAAGCAGAGACTTTGCCACCACACAGGCTGTACGACTGTCCTATGAACTTGATTCCCAGATCTACACCCCCTAGAGGTTGAAATTATCCTCTCTCCCCAGTTGAAACTCAAGCTATGTTGGAATACATTCAGGAGTATTAGCCAGGGGGTTCATTTAGAAGTCCTCCTCTCCTGCTGGGGCTGGGTTTTAGTCTGTTAAAAAGAAAGATCACTCCGACCTGTATAGATTATCGGGGTCTCAACCAGATCACTTTGAAAAATAAACATCCTATCCCACTGATCCCTGAGTTGCTTGACTGATTAAGAGGTGCCAGGATCTTCACAAAATTAGACTTAAGTCACACTTACAACCTAATCCGCATTCTCCGGGGGATGAATGGAAAACTGCTTTCAACACCAGGGAAGGACATTACGAATACCGTGTGATGCTCTTTGGTCTCAGTAATGCCCCGGCAGTTTTTCAAGAGTTTGTCAATGATATCTTCTGGGACCTGCTTTATTCCTGCATTGTTGTGAACCTGTTATTTTCCCTGAATCTGGCCTGCCACAGACAAGCAGTTTGGCAAGTTCTTCAGCATTTTAGGGAGAATCAACTCTATGCCAAGTATAACAAATGCATTTTTGAACAGTCCTCCCTTCCCTTCTTGGGTTACATCACCTCAGATACCGAACTCAGGATGGATCCTGAGAAGGTCTATTCCATCCTTATGTGGCCACTGCCCATGGGAGTACGTGGCCACTGCCCATGGGAGTCAAAGCAATCCAGAGATTCCTTGGCTTTGTTACTTATTATTGGCACTTCTCCACTCTGACTGCTCCCATCTCTGCTATAACCTGAAAGGGAGCCGATCCAAAGAACTAGTCCTCCAAGGGTGAAGAGGCCCCCACTCTCTTAACTGGTCCTTCTCCATGGCTCCTGTTCTGCATCATCAAGATTTGAGCAAGCAGTTCTTCCTAGAGGTGGACGCATCCTCGTTAGGTCCTGGAGATGTGCCTTCTCAGATATCCTCCTCATACCACCGCGTGTCCTTCGGTTTCTTCTCTAATGCCATCTCCAATCCAAAGCTTAACTATTCCATCCGGGACCAGGAGTTACTCGTCATTAAGATGGCTTTGTAGGAGTGGCGATAACTGCTGGAGGGTGCAGTCTATCCAGTGGTCATCTGCAAGGACCATAAGAACCTGGCATATCTCCAGTCTGCCCAGAGACTTAATCCACGCCAAGCTAGGTGGTCTTTGTTTTTTGCCCACTTTAACTTCCTCTTACATTTCAGATCCGGTGACAAGAATGTTAGAGCTGATGCCCTCTCTTGCTCATTTCTGTCCTAGGATCAAGAGAAGGATCCTCTATCTATCATTGAACTGTCCAAGATGGTTATTGTCACCCCAGTCAGCCTGTCACAATTTCCCCCAGGAAAAACCCTTGTGGCTAAATCAGAGAAGGAGCAAGTTTTGTCATGGGGTCCCTCGTCCAAGGTGGCTGGTCACGTGGGACAAAGGAGACTCTACAATTGATCTCTCGCCACTACTGTTTGTCATCCATGAGGAGGGAGATTTAGCTTACGTGCCCGCAATAAAATCCCCAGACTACTTCCTACCTGTTCTCTCCTGACGTTACCCATGCCATCTGGTCCATGGCAGCACATAACAATGGACTTCATTGCAAATTTGCCAGTATCCGAGAGTTGCATGACACATTCTACCCCATTGCACCAGCGCGCTGGTAACTAAAGTAAGGTACACATCGGGTTTCTAAGTGCTGCGCACCGCTTAGAGAGCCTCTGTTTACCTTAGATACCAGCTCCTGCTCACTGATCACTGGTCTCCTGCCTGTCACACGCAGCAATGCGTGCTGGCCAGTGGGAGACCAGCGATCAAAAAAATGTCCTGGCCATTCCAGAACGATCAGCGATAACCGGCAGGGGGGCCAGTTGCTGGTAAGTGTCACACACAGCGATCTCGCTGGTGAGATCACTGTCACGTCACAAAACTTGTGACTGGCTATGTGTGACGGGGGCTTAAGACTACCAAATCATATTTCTCAGTGTGCATATGTCATAAATCTGAAAAGCTGAGAACTACTAAAAAAAGTAATTTTTTTACAGATAGTTTTAGGTACAGTTTTTAGGAAAATTGATGTTTACAGGACTATGTTGGTAAAGGCTTAGAGTTAGCATGGAAAAAAATACAAAGAACATTATTGTTTAATGCCTCAATTAACAACCCAAGTAAATTAAAGCCAACATGGAAGAGTGCTTATCCTATGTACATAAAGTAGTAATTTACTTTATGTCATTGATTTGATGGCTGATCAAGTTTCTGCTCTTGCAGTATTCACTTGGCGGTAACAGCCTGTTTGCAGGAGAATGACAAGTAACTGAAATAATTTCTAATCTAACATGTCAAAGTACTTCACTTGATTGTAAAATCACTGTGGAATTGTTTTCTTGTTCAAAGCAATCTCAAGTGAATTAAAAATTTTTGATCTTTCACTCTTATTTACTACTGAAATATCGTTGGTCATTATGAACAGTAAACATTAGTAGAAACTGACAACCAATCCCACATATGGTACATACAGGACAAAGGAAGAGATCCCACAAAATATCAATATAAAACCAATAATTTTATTAATCATTGTTAAAAAAGTCATAAAAAAGCAGAAATGCTGCTTTAGGGAGCGCCAAGCATTATTTAAAAAAACAGGGGCAATGGAATGTAAACTACAGTATAAAATGAATGACTACGCTGAGTAAATGCAAATACAGTGTCAGGCTATGTGCACACGCTGCGGATTCTGCTGCGGATCCGCAGCGGATTTGGCCCTGCGAATCCGCAACAGAACTGCAGGTGATGTACAGTACCATTCTAAAAAAAGAAAAAAGAAGCCAGCGATGCTAAGGTTAGAACGCATAACATAAAGTGCATATGCACATAATATCTAACTGTATTCAAAATGAGATATTTAGCAAAAAAATTGATCAATTCAATTGAGCCACCCCGCCGCGCCAAGGCAATCTCATGTGGGGGGTCCTACTCTACGTTTTTAATAAACACTGTGCCATTACGGCCTCCTAGATACATTAAAAGCAAGACCACTTTAAGTGCAATCCGTACCTGAGCATTTCTGGATCGCTCCCATGATGCCAGAAAAAGCAAGTGCGAATGAAGGCCAACCAGGTCTGAATGCAGACATGTCAGGTTTAGCTTCCACACATTGCCTGACCAGCAAGCATAGATGAAGGGCAATGCAGGTTCAGATACAGGTGCACAATTAAATAAAGCTTGGGGCAGGGCGGGGCTGCTGTGTGTGTGCACAGCAGCCTAGATCCATCACAGTGAACACAGAAAAAATGGCGAACATAACCCAGCGCGCACGGCAACAGTGGTGGTCAGCCACATACCAATATACAAAAAAAGAAAAAAGAAGCCAGCGATGCTAAGGTTAGAACGCATAACATAAAGTGCATATGCACATAATATCTAACTGTATTCAAAATGAGATATTTAGCAAAAAAATTGATCAATTCAATTGAGCCTATGGAAAACTAAATCCGCTGTGCAGACGGTGCAGATTTTTCCGCGCGGTTTTGCCTGCGGTTTCAAATCCGCAGAAAGAATTGACATGTCATTCTTTTCTGCGGATTCCACTGCTGTTTTCCATCTCCTCCATTGTGGAGATGATAAACCGCAGGGCAAAACCGCAGGGCAAAACCGCAGGCTAATCCGCAGGTAAACCACAGGTCTTTTGACCTGCGGATTTACCTGCGGATTGTGCAAAATCCACGCGGCCAAATCCGCACCAAAATCCGCAGCCTGTGCACATAGCCTTACCCTATAATAGAAGCACGGCAATAGTGTGTATCAATATCAAATAGGTATATTAAGAACTGTTAGCAAAATAGCCCCTCACATGAGACAAATACTAACACCACAAGGTAAATAGAGTGAACATATCTAGCATAAATATAGCTACAAGAAACATTAAAGTCACAGTAAAACATGCAGGCCCCTTGAATATAATAAGCCAAGGGCTGACCATGTGAGCTATAAATAGATGACACCTATGTATCTAAAGCGTCATCAGCTTAACCATGCATAAATGATGTAAAGAGACCTGGATGGACTAATTATCCGTGGAACAGAGTGTGCTCCTGGCGTCCCCTCCCCCCCTCGACGACAGTTTTGCCCCCAGCTTCTTCAGATGCCCCCTTCTTCTAAAGCACAATAGTGGGGAGTCTGGAAATATGGATTGTAATTGGGCATTTTTTTTGTAGCAAAGGTTGTAATTTCCATGCAGCTCCCCTTAGCACTCCCAGATTTGGATTGTAGGTGACTACTAGAGGCACCAGGTTACTTTCTTCTTTAGCTTTGTAATGTAGGAGGTGATTTCTTGATATTCTGGTGGCTCTTGTAATCTTGTTTTCAATTGCTCCTGGATGGTAGCCCTGATTTAAAAGTCTTTTTGAGGCGACCAAGGTGTTTGTCTCTATCCATGCGGTTGTAACATATCCAATTGTATCTGATGGCTTGGCTGTAGACAATAGAGTTTTTTTATTTGTTTTGGATGGAAACTGTCTCATTTAAGTATGTTGGACGGTCGATTGGCTTCTAATACAGGGATGTCTCTATTTCATTGTTCTGTAGCTTATTGATAGTGTCCAAAAAGTAAATTTCAGTACAGGAGTAGTTGACTGTTAAGGTGATGGTGGGATGAAATTGATTAAACTGTTCATGGAATGTCTTTACAGTTGTGGCCAAAAGTATTGCCACCCCTGCAATTCTTTCAGATAATACTCAGTTTCTTCCTGAAAATGATTGCAAACACAAATTCTTTGGTATTATTCTCCTCATTTAATTTGTCTTAAATGAAAAAACACAAAAGAGAATGAAGCAAAAAGCAAAACATTGATCATTTCACACAAAACTCCAAAAATGGGCCAGACAAAAGTATTGGCACCCTCAGCCTAATACTTGGTTGCACAACCTTTAGCCAAAATAACTGCGACCAACCACTTCCGGTAACCTACAATGAGTTTCTTACAATGCTCTGCTGGAATTTTAGACCATTCTTCTTTGGCAAACTGCTCCAGGTCCCTGATATTTGAAGGGTGCCTTCTCCAAACTGCCATTTTTAGATCTCTCCACCGGTGTTCTATGGGATTCAGGTCTGGACTCACTGCTGGTCACCTTAGAAGTCTCCAGTGCTTTCTCTCAAACCATTTTTTAGTGCTTTTTGAAGTGTGTTTTGGGTCATTGTCCTGCTGGAAGACCCATGCCCTCTGAGGGAGACCCAGCTTTCTCACACTGGGCCCTACATAATGCTGCAAAATTTGTTGGTAGTCTTCTGACTTCATAATGCCATGCACACGGTCAAGCAGTCAAGTGCCAGAGGCAGCAAAGCAACCCCAAAACATCAGGGAACCTCTGCCATGTTTGACTGTAGGGACCGTGTTTTTTTCTTTGAATGCCTCTTTTTTTCTCCTGTAAACTCTATGTTGATGCTTTTGCCCAAAAAGCTCTACTTTTGTCTCATCTGACCAGAGAGCATTCTTACAAAACGTTTTAGACTTTTTCAGGTAAGTTTTGGCAAACTCCAGCCTGGCTTTATGTTTCGGGGTAAGAAGTGGGGTCTTCCTGGGTCTCCTACCATGCAGTCCCCTTTCATTCAGATGCCGACGGATAGTACGGGTTGACACTGTTGTACCCTCGGACTGCAGGGCAGCTCAAACTCGTTTGGATGTTAGTCGAGGTTCTTTATCCAACATCCGCACAATCTTGCGTTGAAATCTCTTGTCAATTTTTCTTTTCCGCCCACATCTAGGGAGGTTAGCCACAGTGCCATGGGTTTTAAACTTCTTGATGACACTGCGCACGGTAGACACAGGAACATTCAGGTCTTTGGAGATGGACTTGTAGCCTTGAGATTGCTCATGCTTCCTCACAATTTGGTTTCTCAAGTCCTCAGACAGTTCTTTGGTCTTCTTTCTTTTCTCCATGCTCAATCTGGTACACACAAGGACACAGGATAGAGGTTGAGTCAACTTTAATCCATGTCAACTAGCTGCAAGTGTGATTTAGTTATTGCCAACACCTGTTAGGTGCCACAGGTAAGTTACAGGTGCTGTTAATTACACAAATAAGAGAAGCATCACATGATTTTTCGAACAGTGCCAATACTTTTGTCCACCCTCTTTTTTATGTTTGGTGTGGAATTATATCCAATTTGGCTTTAGGACAATTCCTTTTGTGTTTTTTCATTTAAGACAAATTAAATGAAGATAATAATACCAAAGAATTTGTGCTCGCAATCATTTTCAGGAAGAAACTGAGTATTATCTGACAGAATTGCAGGGGTGTCAATAGTTTTGCCACAACTGTAGCTATTGCTCAGACTCCATCCAGATGATTAAAAAATCATCAATTTAATGGTAGCAGGCCAGAGGCC
The DNA here is from genome assembly GCF_039654945.1 of Dendrobates tinctorius. Classification (NCBI taxonomy): domain Eukaryota; kingdom Metazoa; phylum Chordata; class Amphibia; order Anura; family Dendrobatidae; genus Dendrobates; species Dendrobates tinctorius. The sequence goes on along the minus strand of NW_027361779.1, from coordinate 4,596,637 downwards.
TGATGAGACATGAGGACAAAAATTTGCTTTCAAGCTTAACCATGAAAAGATTTGCAAACTGTGGAGCCATTTTGCTTCCCATTGCTGTACCAGTCTCCTATAGATATATCTTGTCATGAAATTCAAAATAATTGTGGGTGAGTATTAATTTTGTAAGTTTCACCACAGAATCAGCATCAGTCCCTGTGTTTTTCATAAAGACTACAAAAAGTACAACTACAAAAACGTCTGACTGCTGTGCTTGCAAACAAGGGTTTTGCCACCAAGTATTAAGTCTTGTTTGCCAGAGGGATCAAATTCTTATTTCTCACTGCAAAATGCAAATACATTTATATAATTTATGCAATGTAATTTTCAGGATTTTATTTTTGATATTCTATCTCTCAATGTTAAAATTAACCTACCCTTAAAATTATAGACTGTTGATGTCTTTGTCAGTGGGAAAACTTACAAAATTAGCAAGGGATCAAATAATTATTTCCTTCACTGTAGCTTAACACTGTAATTGCACTTAACCAGTGTAGTCATTCATTTTATAAGGTAATTTACACTTCATTGCTCCTGTTTTTTATATAGTGTTTGGCATCCCCTAAAATGGCATTTCTGCATTTTTATGTCTTTTTAACATTAATTAATAAAAGTGGTTTTATATTGATATTTTATGGCATATCTTCCTTTGTCCTGTATGTACCATGTATGGGATTGGTTGTCTTATTGTTTATGAAGTGCCCATCTGATGTAGAACACATGTTGATCTAATTAGTAGAAACTGGATGAGTTTTCTACCAATATAAAACTGTTATTGTTACGTATATATGAGCAGAGGATCGAATTTGAGTTGAGTTTCCTGAATTTTGCAGCTTCACGCACATTTGAACATTTTGAAATTCGATTTGTGGTTCAAAAAAAACTTGACAGGCAGCTTTTTTTACACTGCTGAAGCATCAGAGAGCAAGCTAATGTCTTTTTATGCTGCTGTGATGGCTTTCCCACAATTCCTTGCAGCAGGGCCATTTTTAGGGGGGGCGGTGGGTGCGATCGCCCGGGGCGCCAACCAAGCCAGGGGGCGCCTGCCTAGTGCCTAGCTATCTGTGTCTGTCTCCCTACAAGCTGGGCCGGCGTCAGCACCCTGGCAAGTGCCGGGGCCCTGGCAAGATGAGAGGGCCCACTCACGCTGTCTGGGATACCCGCCGGCCGCCGCTGCCACGCCCCCCATGTACTGACCCCATCCTGCGCCCTCCGCGAGGGACCCTCGCAGTGACACAGCCCCTTACATCCAGCTATGATCATCGCTTCCTTGGGCTGTAATCTTGTGTGCGGCGCCGGCACAGGACCTGTGATGAGATCACAGGAGGGGATGAGTCAGGGGTCACATGATCAGGGTGGCTGCAGGAATCTGCTGTGATGGTCGCTTGTCATTATGGTGCTGGACTGGATGGATGAAGTAATGTTTATGTGTGGGACAGTGGGGTCAGGAGGGGTTTAACAAGGTGGATGTAGTAGAGCCGTGTGTGTACTTGTGTGGGGTCCGGAGGGGTTTTACAAGGTGGATGTAGCAGAGCCGTGTGTGTACTTGTGTGGAGTCAGGAGGGGTTTTGCAAGGTGGATGTAGCAGAGCCATGTGTGTACTTGTGTGGGGTCAGGAGGGGTTTACAAGGTGGATGTAGCAGAGCCGTGTGTGTACTTATGTGTGGGGTCAAGAGGGGTTTAACAAGGTGTATGTAGCAGAGCCGTGTGTGTACTTGTGTGGGGTCAGGAGGGGTTTACAAGGTGTATGTAGCAGAGCCGTGTGTGTATTTGTGTGGGGTCAGGAGGGGTTTTACAAGGTGGATGTAGCAGAGCCGTGTGTGTACTTGTGTGGGGTCAGGAGGGGTTTTACAAGGTGGATGTAGCAGACCCGTGTGTGTACTTGTGTGGGGTCAGGAAGGGTTTTGCAAGGTGGATGTAGCAGAGCCATGTCTGTACTTGTGTGGGGTCAGGAGGGGTTTACAAGGTGGATGTAGCAGAGCCGTGTGTGTACTTGTGTGGGGTCAGGAGGGGTTTACAAGGTGGATGTAGCAGAGCCATGTGTGTACTTATGTGTGGGGTCAAGAGGGGTTTAACAAGGTGTATGTAGCAGAGCCGTGTGTGTACTTGTGTGGGGTCAGGAGGTGTTTTACAAGGTGGCTGTAGCAGAGCCGTGTGTGTACTTTTGTGGTGTCAGGAGGGGTTTACAAGGTGTATGTAGCAGAGCCGTGTGTGTACTTTTGTGGTGTCAGGAGGGGTTTACAAGGTGTATGTAGCAGAGCCGTGTGTGTACTTGTGTGGGGTCAGGAGGGGTTTACAAGGTGGATGTAGCAGAGCCGTGTGTGTACTTGTGTGGGGTCAGGAGGAGTTTACAAGCTGGATGTAGCAGAGCCGTGTGTGTACTTGTGTAGGGTCAGGAGGGGTTTTACAAGGTGGATGTAGCAGAGTCGTGTGTGTACTTGTGTGGGGTCAGGAGGGGTTTACAAGGTGGATGTAGCAGAGCCGTGTGTGTACTTGTGTGGGGTCAGGAGGGGTTTTACAAGGTAGATGTAGCAGAGCCGTGTGTGTTCTTGAATGGGGTCAGGAGGGGGTTACAAGGTGTACGAAGCAGAGCCGTGTGTGTACGAGGTGTACGGAGCAGAGCTGTGTGTGTTCGAGGTGTACGGAGCGGAGCTGTGTGTGTACAAGGCGTACAGAGCGAAGCGGTGTGTGTACGAGGTGTATGGAGCAGAGCCGTGTGTATACGAGGTGTATGGAACGGAGCCCTGTGTGTACAGAGCTGAGCCGTGTGTTTATGGAGCGGAGCAGAGCCGGGGGTGTACGGAGTGAAGCCGCGTGTGTACAAGGTGTACGGAGCGGAGCCGTGTGTGTACGAGGCATACAAAGCGGAGCCGTGCCTGTACGAGGTGTATGGTGGGGAGCATTTATACCTCCCGAGTCCCAACCGTCCCGGATCCAGCGAGACAGTCCCGATTTTGAGAGAGAGACTGCCCCAGCCGGGAGCTTACTTTCCCTGTGGGACACAGGAGTACACAGCGGAGCCGAAAGGAGCAATTTAAAACTCGCATGTAATGTTCTACCGGAAGTGACGTGCTGGAAGCTGACCAGAAATTAGATAATTTCAGTAGGAGATTGTGACGGAACCATGGAGGCACTTCAGGGAATGCTTCAGATCCATCACCATGTCCTCTTCCGACAGCGCGGACAGCGGGATCGCCTTGGAATCGGGGATGTCGGCCATGTGAGCGGATCATGATATGTCCTGCACCAGGAGGCTCAGGTGGGCACTACAATGGAAGCTGGGCTGCTATGGTATCTTTATAGAATTTTTCTGTCTCTGTTTCTTTCTCTCTCTGTTCTTTCTTTCTCTTTCTGTACTTTCTTTCTCTGTTCTTTCTCTCTCTCTCTGTCTGTTCTCTTTTCCTCTCTTTCTTTCTCTCTCTGTTCTTTCTTTCCCCTCTTTCTTTCTCTCTGTTCTTTCCCCTCTTTCTTTTTCTCTCTACCTCTCTGTTCTTTCTTTCTTTCTTTCTTTCCCCTCCTTTTTCTCTCTCTCTCCCTGTTCTTTTTTCCCCTCTTTCTTTCTCTCTCTGTTCTTTTTTTCTGTCCGCTCTTTCTTTCTTTGTTCTTTTTCTTTTTTCTTTCTCTCTGTTCTTTCTTTCCCCTCTTTCTTTCTCTATCTGTTCTTTCTTTCTTTCCCCTCTTTCTTTCTCTTTCTCTCTGTTCTTTTCTTTCTCTTTCTCTCTATGTTCTTCCTTTCTTTCTCTCTGTTCTTTATTTCCCTTCTTTCTTTCTTTCTTTCTTTCTTTCTTTCTTTCTTTCTTTCTTTCTCTGTTCTTTCTTTTTTTCTCTCTCTCTCTGTTTCTTTCTCTCTGTTTTTCCTTTCTTTCTCTCTTTTCTTTCTTTCTCTGTTCTTTATTTCCCCTCTTCCTTTCTTTCTCTCTGTTCTCTCTCTGTTTTTTCTCTCTCTCTCTTCTTTCTTTCATGCGTACACTACTAATCAGTAGCCTCCTTCACATGAACGTGTTTTGCCACAGAGCGAGTGTCCGTGTGGATCACATGCGTGTCCGTGTGATCCACACGGAGACAAGTCCGTTTTTGGCCGTCACCACGGATGTCACACGGCATGAATCGTGGTATGTGTTAAGGGGGGGCCCACTGAGACTTTTCCGCCTGGGGCCCTAAAAAACCTGGAGCCGGCCCTGCCTATAAGCCCAGGCAGGCGCGCGATAACCCCCCTCCCTGAAGTGAAACAGCCGGCAGAAAATAATCATTCACAGTGACAGGCATAGATATAGATAGTGTAAGTGAGTGACATCACACTCACTCCTATAACTCACTTGCCTGCTCCTGAGCTCCTCTGCTTCTGCAACTGGCCGAGGAACGCCCCCACGCTCTCACACAGGAAGCATAGTGAGAGACGGATGCTGCCTGATCACTGCTGTTTGGATCCAGGGTCTTTGCTGCTATATCCATGCCTGGCCCGGATTGAGGTATAATTATTGCGGTATTTTGTGGCTTGATCTGGGGTGCTTAGCCTGATGTTTTTGTTTGTGATATCGGGGGGTTGTTTGCTGGCAGTATCTGTGGTGCAGGTGCTTAGCTTAGCCTGCTGTTTTTTTGTGTAATATGGGGGAGGGTTGTGGGCTGGCACTGCCAATATCTGGGGTACTTAGCCTGCTGTCTTTGTGTGCAATATTGGGGGGGGAGTTTGGGGGCAATATCTGGGGTGCTTACCCTGCTGTTTGCGTTTGTTATATTGAGGGGAGGGGATTTTGTGGTAATATCTGTGGTGCATAGCCTGCTATTTTTTAGTGTAATATTGGGGGGGGTTGAACTTGTGGCAATATCTGGGGTGCTTAGCCTGCTGTCTTTGTGTGTAATATTGGGGGTTGTTTGGTGGCAGTATCTGTGGTGCTTAGCTTGCTGTCTTTGTGTGTAATATCGGGGGGTGGGGGGTGTTTGAAGGCAGTATCTGGGGTGCTTACCCTACTGTTTGTGTTTGTTATATTATATCGGGGCGGGGGGAAGGATTTTGTGGTAATATCTGTGGTGCTTAGCGTTCTGTTTGTGTGTGTGTGTAATATCGGTGGGGTGGCGGTTGGTGGTAATACCTGGGGTACTTAGCCTGTGTTTGTGTGTGTGTGTATAATATCGGGGGTCAGGGTGGGGAATGGATATCTGGGGTACTTTGCACTGTGTGTGTGTAATATCGGGGGGTGCTAATATCTGGGGTCCTATGCATTGTGTATGTTAATGTTCGGGGGGCGCTTTTTCGATCTTTGCCCTGTTTTTAAAATTCCCTAGAAACTGCCCTGCCTTGCAGCTATGACATCTAGCAGATTACCGTACCTGAACCATCATAGTAGTTATTAGTGGAGAACAATTTTTGCAGCAGTCATTTTCCATCTCCAAAGTAAGTAGGTTAGTCTCTCTCTTCTGTATAGTGTAAGCTCTTATCATCAGCAGGGTTCTCTCTCTTATAGAATTTATGCTCTTATTGTCAGCTGGGTCCTGTCTCTCTCTTGCCTATATAGTGTGAGCTTTTATGGTCAGCAAGTTCCTCTCTCTTCTGTAGAGTGTAAGCTCTTATGATGAGCACGGTTGTCTCTCTCACCTATTAAGTGTAAGCTCTTATGGTCTGAAATGCTATCTATTCTTTAGAGTGTAAGCTTCAAAGATGAGCTTCTGTAGAGTAGCTTGTAAATATTTATGGTCAGCTGTGTTCTCTCTCTCTCTCTCTCTCTCTCGCCTGCAACATATAAGATCTTATTGTTAGAAGAGTCCTCTCTTTCCTGTAGAGTGAAAGGTCTTATGGTCAGCAAGGCTCTCTCTTTCTCCTCTGCCTCAGGTGTGTTTTTTGAGCAGTTACAAGCGATCATTATTGAGATTCACGCAAATTTATCAGTTCACTAGCTCCCAATATAGCACAGTTTGTTTAGTATAGTTGTTTTCCATCATCAGACCCACTAGGTAAGATTTTCTTTTCTGCAGTGTGTAAGAGCTTATGGTCAGCAAGGTCCTTTCTCTCCCCATCTCTCTCCTTTAGAATATAACTTCTTATGTTCAGTGGGGTCTCCAGTAAAGTGTAAGCTTTTATCAGGAGCAGGCTTCTCTCTCGCTCTCTCTCTTGTCCCCCACATGTATTTTCCGAGCAACAGGAAGCTTTGCAGTTTTGAGATTTGGACTTATTTATTCGCTGCAAAGCAATTTTTTGGGGAAAATTTGAGGAAGCTGGATGCTTGATTATCCAAATATCCGTTAACCTCTACTTAGTGTATCCATAAATATACATTTATCTTTCCATACCTTTGCTTTTGACAGTACACATTCTCAGATGTGTGATGTGAGATGAACAGCTTTTCAAAACAGCTTGATTTTAACTTATTCTATCAGTAGAGATCTTTTGAAATTCGGATTTGCTGGTTTAAAGTTAAAAGAAAGCCAAGTACGAACATGCTGAGGAATTTCTCATCCATCATATCATTAGTGTATGCAAAAGCAAAAAATGATTCTTTAGATTAACCAACCATGGCAAGACCTGTTCTGAGTGGAACCTGTCTTGTAAACCGCTGTATGGTCTTGGCCACCGTAATGCATCTCGGTTTCAGGGTATTAGGAATCTTCTTATAGCCCAGGCCATCTTTATGTAGAGCAACAATTGTTTTTTTCAGATCATCAGAGAGTTCTCTACCATGAGGTGGCATTCCAGTGACAGGCATGAGAGAGTGTGAAAACGCTAAAACCAAATTTAACACACCTGCAACCCATTCACACCTGAGACCTTAAAACTCTAATGAGTCACACGACACAGAGGAGGGAAAATGGCTAATTGGGCACAATTTGGCCATTTTCACTCAGGGGTTTACTAAACTTTTTTGCCAAAGGTTTAGATATTAATGACTGGATAATGAATTAATGTTGGACTATGTTTTGTGCAACAACTCCATTCCTGTCTATGAGTGTTTAGTTGCTAGATTTGTATGCTGTTCATAAAGTTAGAACAAAAAAACTCCCAGACCCAGAGTCTCACAGAGGGAGAGCATGTGATTGTATTTCCTGTTTTTCCTTTGTCTGTGTATGAGAGAAGAAGCAGCCTGCTGCAGATGCTGCACAGATAGAGACACACAAATGATTTATTCCTGATCTATTAAGCTTATCATATATTGTTCCTGATTGTTCCTGAATAAACAAGTTCTGTTGTCACACGCTTGGAGAGTATCGTGAGTAATCCACTGCCAACAGTTAATTAGAGGGATCATCAAATTTAAACTGTTATACAAGCTGCGCACTGACTACTTTACATTGTATTACAGTGTCATATCTTCATTTTTTCCGTGAAAAGATATAATAAAATATTATCAAAAATGTGAGCTATGCAGTATATGCAGAGATGTGTTTTAGCTGTTGCCTAACTAGTTAATTAAATCCCAGGACAAAATTTGGAACTAGGCCCCACCCAGCATGTTGCTCATATGTAAGGGTCCCAGTGGCATTGCCTAGACCTTTTAAAGACATATGTGTTCATCCTTTGCATACAAAAACGCTGATTACAGTTGTGTGAAAAAGTGTTTGCCCCTTCCTGATTCCCTATTCTTTTAGATGTTTGTCACACTTAAATGTTTTAGCTCACCAAACAAATTTAAGCACTAGACAATGATAACACAAGTAAACACAAAATGCAATGTTTAAATGAAGGTCTTTATTATTAAGGGAAGAAATCCAAACCTAAAAAGCCCTGTGTGAAAGTGATTTTCCCCCTTAAAACAAACTAACAGTTGTTTATCACATCTTTAGGAAGCTGAGTTCAATTTCTCTAGCCACACCCTGGTCTGATCATTTAAATAGGTCAAACTGAAGTAGGCCAAAAGCTTCTCAAAAGCTAGAAATTCTGGTACAAATAAGAAACAAAGTAATTGAGACCTATCAGTCTGGAAAAGCTTATAAAGCCATTTCTAAAGCTTTGGGACTCCAGAGTGCCACAGTGAAAGTCATTATCCACAAATGGTGAAAAAATGAGATAGTAGTGAACCTTACTAGCAGTGGCCAGCCAAGCCCTAGAACCATTTCTGAATCCCAGGTCACTGCTGGGAACAATGTTGTCAGTGTTACTCCACTTAAGGACTGACAATATAACATACAAAACCACAGTTAAAATTGATTTGACTGGAAAAAATGTAAAGAAACATTCTTTCCAGGATACTGACTTGTACATAAGGCAAAATAAATAAGAGAAAAAAATGTTCCTCCAAATCTTGGGCTATGTTCATGCAGTGCTTTTGCTTTTTTTGCACTTTTGCAATGCTTTAAATGGTGAAAAAAACATTCACCAGGAAATGTAATTTTATAATTTTAATACCTTATCTAGCCATGTGGTGTGTGAGACATGATCAGACACATCTTGTTTAATTTATGAAGGAGGGACTCTGAAATTCACATTTTTTTTCAGGGCACATCAGGCACTCAGACGGCTATGCTTTGCATAGCAGTATATTGATACTGGAATATAATTTATTCATCTGAGGTGGGCAAATTTTCTTTTTCGTAATAACCCCTTTAGTCGCCAAGGTGGTTTGCACGTTAATGACCAGGCCAATTTTGACAATTCTGACCACTGTCACTTTATGAGGTAATAACTCTGGAACTCTTCAACAGATCCCACTGATTCTGAGAATATTTTTTGTGACATATTGTACTTTATGATAGTGGTAAGATTTCTTTGCTATAGTTTACATTTATTTGTAAAAAAAGGACATTTGGTGAAAATCTGGAAAATTTTGCAATTTTCAACCTTTGATTTCTTATGCCCTTACATCAGAGAGATGTCTCCCACAAAACAGTTAATATATTTTCCACATGTCTACTTTACATCAATACAATTTTTGAAACTTTTTTTGTTATGAAGTTATAAGTGTTAAAAGTTGGTCAGTGATTTCTCATTTTTTGAACAAATTTACAAAACCATTACTTTTAAGGACCACCTCACATTTGAAGTGACTTTGAGGGATCTACATCATAGAAAATACCCAAAAATGACACTATTACAAAAACTGCACCTATCAAGGGGCTCAAAACTACATTTGAGATGTTTATTAATCTTTCAGGTGCTTTACAAGAATTTTTGGAATGTAGAAAACAAAATGAACATTTAATTTTGTTTCACAAAAAATTTATTTAGACCCTAATTGTTTCATTTTCACAAGATTAACAGGAAAAAATGACCAAAAAATTTGTTGTGCAATTTCTCCTGAGCATGCCAATACCCCATATGTGGAGGAAAACCACTGTATGGGCAGCCGGCAGAGCTCGGAAGTGAAGGAGCACCATTTGACTTTTTGAATGCAAAATCTGCTGTAACAATAAGTTGATGCCATATCACATTTGGAGAGGCACTGATATGTCTAAACAGTGAAAATTACCAACAACTGACACCAGTTTGGAAACTAGACCCCTCAGGGAACTAATCTAGATGTGTGGTGAGCACATTGAACCCTCTGGTGCTTCACAGACGTTTATATCTTTGAGACATGAAAATAAAAAAATCACATTTTCGCCATAAAAATGTTATTTTAGCCCCGCATTTTGCATTTTCATAAGGGTTACAGGAGAAATTGCGCCATGCAGCTTGTTGTGCAATTTCTTTTGAGTCTGCCAATGCCCCATATGTTGGGAAATACTAATTTTAAGGCACAGTGAAAAGCTCAGAAGGGAAGAGGCGCCATATTGGAGTTCAGATTTTGCTGGAATGGTTTGAGGGTGCCATGTCACATTGGCAAGAACAACAGAAACCCCCATATATGAACTCACTTTACAAACTGCACCCCCCAATAAATTAATCTAGGGGTGCAGTGATCATATTGACTCCACTGGTGTGTCACAGAATTTTACACCATTGGGCAGTGAAGAAAAATTAACTAAAATTTGCCACCAAAATTTTGTTTTAGCCCCAGATTTTACATTTTTACAGAATAAGTGGGTAAAAATAACCACTGTAATTTGTCCCAGAATTTCTACTGAACATTGCAATGCCCCATATGTGACTGTACAGTACTGCTTAGCCATACGGAGAGACTCTGGAGGCTATTTTACATGGTATGACTCATGTCTCAAAATTCAATTGATATAGCATGATTTGTATGCTCCTAGCCTCACCTCACTTGCAGCTACCAAATGTCAGTCTTGTTTGAAGTGTCTGAAATTCAATGTTAAAAAAATGTAAAAGCTCCTCAGTAGAATTTGCCAAATCACTGATACAGATGAATTTCATACAGCTATCAAAGTGTGAATTATATGAGTATGCGTTTGTGTGTGGGGGGTCTTTTCAGGATGAGTAGAAGTTAGGAAAACTGGAGCCACTACATGAGCTGTCTGAAGATTTGAGGTATTTTCTGTTATATTGACCCCCCAAACTCACTTCAAATGTGAGGTGGTCCCTATAAAAATGGTTTTGTAAATTTTGTTGTAAAAATGAGAAATCGCTGGTCAAATTTTAATCCTTATAACTTTCTAACAAAAAAAAAATTTGGTTTCAAAATTGTGTTGATGTAAAGTAGACATGTGGGAAATGTTATTTATTAACTCTTTTTTGTGACATATCTCTCTGATTTAAGGGCATAAAAATTAAAATTTTGAAAATTGTAAAATTTTAAAAATTTTCGCCATATTTCCGTTTTTTTCATAAATAAACGCAAGTCATATCGAATAAATTTTACCACTAACATGAAGCACAATATGTCACAAAAAAATTCTCAGAATCAGCGGGATCCGTTGAAGGGTTCCAGAGATAAAAGCATATAAATTGACAGTGGTAGGATTTCAAAATTAAGGCCTGGTCATTAACCTACAAAATGGCTTGGTCCTTAAGAGGTTAAAGGAAAAAATACTAAGAAACATTTTTTTCTTCCTAATTAAATGTTTATAACGCAAAATAAAAAAATATATATATACCTCCCATTTAGCATATGCTCACACAGAGCGTTTTGGCTTCAGTTTTCCTTTAACATTTGTGAGGGCTGTCATTCCTACATTTGGGAGGTCCCTCCCTCATGCCAAATACTTAGCAAGATAGTGGAATACATACTCCCCTTTCCTTTGCAATGCTATTTCAAACATGCCCATTTGAATTTTGGGTTTTGCCTGCCACTCCCACCACCATTTCCACTGATATGTCATTATGCAGTCCTCTCTTACAATTTGCAGAAGGCCAGCAGGTGCTGCTGTGAAATCTGCCTTTTGTAAGCTCCACAGTTCATTTTTGCCATCGGATCCCAAAGGAACAACTGTCTTAGTGGGTCAAGCCACTGTAAGGTGAATATAATACAGTAGTTGGGGGAGCTGTATGATCAATGTCAGTAAATTGGTTTTTACCAGACACCAAAAGCATTAGAATTAAATTCTGAATACAGTATAAGCAAGCGAGGGCTTGCATTGTGTTCCGCAAGTCAGGCCTGAAACCCATGTCAGGAACATGTACAAGCCTCATTTTACTTGGAAGCAGCCTCCTCAAGGGAAAGAGACAGGAATACTATTGACCTATCTGTACAAACCTACGCAGTTCTTCTGAAAACTACCCATTCAGGCAGAATGTATCTTTTGCATGGTTTTGAGCAACAATGTAGTAATTACAGGATATGTCCCAGAGAGTGTATTATTCAGGTGACAGGCAGTGGTACAGAGCTCAGGTAAAGACCTTAGCATGGCAATGACCATGTTTCAATATGTGTAAAGGACCTGTCACACTAAGCGATATCGCTAGCAATATCGCTATAACATCACTGGTTTTTGTGACGTTATAGCGGTATTGCTAGCGATATCGCTATGTCTGATACTTACCTCCGACCGCTCCCCCGCTGGTTATCGCTGATCGCGCGAGAACGTCCTGGACCGTTTCTCGTCGCCAGCTTCCTGCTGGGCTTCCTGCTGTGACGACGAGCGACGCGTGGACGCAGGCGGGAGGACGTCAGGATCGCCTCGTCTGACAGGTAAGTAGCAACCCCCGACCCCTGCGATGTCTCTGGTGAGATCTGCCTGTGTGGCAGCTCACTAGCGACCACTTAGCGATGTACCAGCGATCCTGACCGCGTCATATCGCTGGTCGGGATCGCTGGTACATCGCTAAGTGTGACAGTACCTTAAGGCTGCATCCTGAATAGGTCTGTAGAGCTTATTAACCCAGTTTCTAAGATATGCTTAAAATGTACAGATACTGGCCAATACCCCACCACCATTTTTTTGTAAGGACCTAATTTTAGAAAATGTAAGGGAAGTGACAGTTTAATAAAGCGACAGTAGTCTCATTTAGTAGCCTGGAAAAGTCAGCAATGGTCTTTGTCCAGTACCAGACAATGAAAAGTGCTCACAAATATGTATGCCCTATCTGACTAACAATTTGTAAATAGACATATATGCTGACAAGGGACAACTGAACGCTGCGCTGGGACAATGAACTGGAAGTGGTTGCTGACTGTTGTGTCTGTTCAACTGCAGGTTGTGGACAGGAGGCATCAGCGCCTCCTTCATGGACAGCAGATTGGGAAAGGCGTAACACATGGGAAGGGCCATTGGCTTCATGGTCAGACACAGATTTTGTACCCAGGCGTTCCGTCACACCTACTGGGGTGCTGTGTATATGAGTATAATATGGCATATGCTAACAGAGGTATTATGCCAAATTTTCCTTTAAAAAGGGATGTGTAAGTAAGATTTTCAAACTAGCAGCATATCTATAGAGCATGTTTTATTACTCATAATATTATTCTGTGTAAGGGTAAGGCTGAAACCTAAAGAATTGTGTGGAGCATATTAATGCATTGATGTTCCAAAATGTCCTAGGGCAGACTCAAAAATCAACATCAGGCTACCAGAAAAATGTTTAAAGAGACTGTGAGAAGAATATAGAGTACAAGTTTCACCATTGCACAATGCTCAAAGGTTTCTAAAAGTACAAAACAACACCCACGTGAGGTATAAATAGTTGACCACCAAGTACTTGTTGCAGAACCAGAAAGAGGAGGAGTTGATTTCCAGAACAAAATGGTTTTGGATGGTAAGGGATGGATGTTAAGACAACTTAAAAAAAAAAAAAAATTGGCCTGCATTTACATAATAATGCTGTCATCCATAGTCGGAGGAAATCCAGCCCTTGTTCGATTTTAGAAGAGTCAGTCTGTCTGCACTTTCTGTTGACAGCCATTTGCGCCTATCCGCTATGAATGCACTGGCCGAACTAGAAACCCGATCAGACAACACACTTAGCATAGTAACATAGTTAGTAAGGCCAAAAAAAGACATTAGTCCATCCAGTTCAGCCTATAAAATTCTGTCAGAATAAATCCCCAGATCTACATCCTTCTAGATCTTGGGATTTATTTATCCACTTGCAGCAGGGCATGGCAGCACCTCCAAGACGTACAAAGAGAGGTTGGATCAAGTGTGTAGCTTGGACAACCAATAGTTAAAGGGCACTTCTGAATCTGGTAGGGTGCTGGTATGGTCACATAAGTAGTCCTTCACCATCTTGGTCAACTTCTGCCTCTTCATCATAGTTGCACTCACAGATAGCCCTTGCTGATGTAACTGCACCTGATGTGCGTGGCCCTCTCCTATAATCCTTGTGGGTAAAAAGAGCCGCTACCTCTGCCAGCAGCATTGTCTGAGGGTAATTTTTTAGCAAGTCTTCTACAATGGCGCTCTTGCATGCATGTACTGAAAATGACACATCTGCCTCCGACATGAGATGCAAATTTCTCATTGTACCATGGGTCAAGAAAGGTGCACAGCAAGTATTTCATGTTCAGTTTCCTATCCAGGGAGAACACTAACCATCCTCTCCTCTTCATGACACATAGCCTCCTCCTCCTCTTCAGGTCATCCATTCTGGACAGGTATGAAGCTGGGATTGGGAGTCCCCTCTGTAGCACAGAGCAAAAAGTCCTATTTTGCCTTCTCCTTCTCCTCCTCCTCTTGTTCCTCGTCATCACCCAATATGGCCTGAGAATATTGTATGAGACTGGGCTGTGTGGTATCAGCCACTGTAAAATCTTGCTTCATTGCCACCTGCTCGGCATTCAAAGCTTCCTCTTTGAGATTCTGCAGCAAGCATTTTAATAGACAGAGCAGTGAGATTGATACGCTGATAATAGCGTCATCAGTGCTCACCATCTTGGTGCAGTACTCAAAGTTTTGAAGAACCTCACATATGTCAGCAATCCACTCCTACTCGGAAGTTGTTATGTGTGGAGGCTGAGTTTAACTCTGACAAACATTGAGAAGCTGGAATTCTGACACCACCCTCTGCTGCTCACAAAACCTTGCCAACATATGAAAGGATGAATTCCAGTGTGTGGGCAGGTCACAAATCAGTCGGTGATGAGGCAGATGAAAGCAGTGCCACAGTGAAATTAGACCAGCAAAAGCCTGAGATGACTTTCTGAAATGTGCGCTGACAAGGCATTCCTTGGCAAGTAGATCTGGCAAGTCAGGGTTCTTTTTTTTAAAAACTGCTGTACAACCAAGTTCAGCATGTGGGCTATGCATGGAACCTGTACCAGCTTGCCAAGCATTAAAACCGCCACCAAGTTACGACCATTATCGCACACAACCAGACCTGGTTGGAGGTTCAGTGGGAGAGCCACTGACCCGTCTGTTCTTTTATCCCTTTCAACAGTGTGCTGCCGCTTTACCAAGGCAATGCTGCAGACTTCCCAGATGGGGAATGATTGGGAGACTAGTTCCACTGAGGATGAGGAGGAGGAGAGACAGGAATTGAAATATGAGGAGACCGAAACCCTGATCGAAGTTGGGCTTACTAGTCTTGGTGTAAGTAAGATGTATGATATCCCAGCCTCTGACTCTGTCCCAGACTACACCATGTTAACCCAGTGTGCCATCAGGGAAATGTATCATCCCTGTCCACAAGAACTTGTCCTTGTGTCTGTGTTTAGGTGGACCATCCTTGTGACTGCTTTGGCCAGAGCATGGCTGATATTGTGTAACACGTGCTTATGTAATGCAGGGACAGCACACAGGGAAAAATAGTGGCGGCTAGGAATCAAGTACCGCGGGGCTGCCACCACCAAGAGGTCGCAGAAAGACTCAGTTCCCACATGTGTTGAAATGGCAACATTTCCAGGACTAGCAATTTGGCAATGTGGGTGTTTAGCATTTGGGCCTGTGGCTGGGTGGATATTTCTGCTTTCTGGTAAATGTCTGTGGCAATGACAACTAAACGCTGCTTTGGGACATTGAACAGGATGTGGTTGCTGATTGTTGTGTGTGTGCAACTGCAGGTTGTGGACAGGAGGCATCAGCACCTGCTTCATGGTCAGCAGATTGGGAAGGCCACAACACAGGGGAAGGGGCAGTGTTTTCACCCTCAAACACAGGCGTTTCCCCCACGTACTGGGGTGCTTGGCTATCATGTTCTTTTGCATGCTGGTGGTGCTCAGGTTGGCAGTGCTCTTGCCTCTTATTAGCTTGGTTTGGCAGATGCTGCAAGTTACAGTTGTTTTGTCTGAAGGAATTTCAGAAAAAAACTGCCATACAGTGGAACTATGTACACTTGGTCTGTTATCTAGCCACGTGGGGGGGGCTCTGTGGAACAGTTGACGCAGGTCTCCCTCCTGTCAAGCCACTGCCTCTCCTTGCCTGAATTTGTGCTACAGATCCATCCATCTCTGAACTGCTGTGCTCGCTAGGCATCCCATTGTGCCAGGTTGGATCAGTTGCCTCATTATCGACCGCGTCATCCTCCAATTCCTCAATCTAATCCTCCTTCTGAGTTGTGATTTGAGGCTGACCTCATGGCAACTGTGCATCAATATTACCCCCACCTCTTCAGACATGAATTAATCTTCCCCAACATGGCTTTCTCCTGGCTGTGGGTGCTCAAATGTTTGGGCATCACTGCACTCCACCTCCTCATGACCCGTTTTAATGCTGCACATTGAGAGGCATGACAAATTACAAGGGAATGTAAACAGTTCCTCAGAGTGGCCAGCATTGGGGTCATATGTCTCTTGGAACTCTTGATGGTGGGAGGAAGGAGGACCAGGTTGAGGATTCAGAGGCCCAGCCTCTTGGCTACTGAGATTGGACCATGTGGAAGACTTCATGGTGCTGTTTGTCAATACACTGGAGCCTGTTGTGAGTTCATTTTCTGGTCTACCAGTTGTGAGTTCTCCTTCCAGGCTCCCTCTGGTGGTAATAGGAGGTAGTGAGGCTGATTTAATCAGTGGAGATCTGCCACCTGATAAGGAGGATGGCGATTGGACCTCAGGAATCTCAGACTGGATTTAAGACAGCCGACACCCTATTCTTGTGCTGGTGATTCCTTCTGGCTTGTCAAGTCTTGGTCCTCAGCTCTGTTCCAGTCAGCTCAAGCTAAGTTTTTCTGCTAATGTTCACACTTGATTTTGTTGGTCTATTAAGTTTTTTGCCTGCTGGTTTACTAAGCTTGACCTCAGGGGGGCGTATAATCTTATTCTCATCAAGCACGGGGATGAATGGAAGATGGCATTTAATACTCCGAAGGGATATTTGAGTACCTGGTGATGCCTTTTGGGCTCACTAATGCCCCTTCTGTCTTCCAGTCCTTTATGAATTATATTTTCCGTGACTTTGTGGATAAGTTTTTGATCATCTATCTGGATGATATTTTGAGCTTTTCTAGTGATTGGGATTCTCATGTGGAACACGTCCGGACTGTGTTCCGGATTTTGAGGGAGAATTCCCTGTTTGTTAAGGGATCGAAATGCCTCTTTGGTGCACAGAGGATTTCATTTTTGGGATTTATCTTGTCTCCGTCGACTATTGAAATGGACCTGGCCAAGGTACAGGCCATTTATGATTGGGTTCAGCCTACTTCTTTGAAGGCCCTCCAGAAGTTTTTGGGTTTTGCTAATTTCTATCGTAAATTTATAGGTAATTTTTCTGGTATTGTCAAACCACTGACTGATCTGACCAAGAAGGGCACTGATATGCTGATTTGGTCTTCTGAGGCTGTCTCAGCATTTCAGGAGCTTAAGCGGAGATTTACTTCAGCTCCAGTTTTACGGCAACCTGATGTCTCACTTCCATTTCAGGTGGAGGTAGATGCTTCTGAGATTGGTGCAGGAGCTGTTTTGTCCCAAATAGACCCTGTGACTTCTAAGATGAATCCCTGTGCCTTCTTTTCTCGAAAGTTCTCCCCATCTGAACACAACTATGACGTGGAGAATCGGGAATTGCTGGCCATGAAATGGGCATTTGAGGAGTGGAGACATTGGTTGGAGGGAGCTAGACATCAAGTTGTGGTCCTCACCGATCACAAGAATTTGATTTATCTGGAGTCGGCCAAACACTTGAATCCTAGGCAGGCTAGATGGGCCTTGTTTTTCACGCGTTTTAATTTTGTGGTCTCTTTTCTTCCGGGCACTAAGAATGTTAAGGCAGACACCCTTTCTAGGAGTTTCTTTGCTGATTCTCTTAATGTGACTGAGCCTACTACCATCCTAGGTGAGGGGGTAGTTCTTTCTGCCATTTCGCCCGATTTGCGACGCGCCCTGGAGGAATTTCTGGAGGATAAACCTGAGTGTTGCCCTATGGGGAAATTGTATGTTCCTGACTAGTGGAGAAAGAGAATGATGTCTGAAATTCATTGCTCTGCATTGGCTGGTCATCCAGGTATTTTTGGTACCAGAGATTTGGTGAGTCGGTCCTTTTGGTGGCCCGCCTTATCTCGTGATGTCAGGAATTTTGTACAGTCCTGTGGGACTTGTTCTCGGTCTAAACCCTGTTCTCGTTCTAGTGGGTTGCTGATGCCCTTGCCGGTGCCCAAGAGGCCATGGACCCATATCACAATGGATTTTATTTCTGATCTTCCTGTCTCTCAGAGAATAACTGTTATCTGGGTGATTTGTGATAGATTTTTGAAGATGGTCCATCTTGTACCACTCCCAAAGTTGCCATCTTCCGCTGAGTTGGTGCCCTTGTTTTTACAACAGGTGGTTCGGTTACATGGGATTCCTGAGAACATTGTGTCCAACAGAGGAGTCCAGTTTGTTTCCAGATTCCGGAAAGCCTTTTGTTCCAATCTGGGAATTCAGTTATCTTTCTCCTCCGCATTTCATCCCCAGACCAATGGACAGATTGAGAGAACATACCAGACCTTGGAGTCTTATTTGACATGTTTTATATCTGCTGATCAGGATGATTGGGTCTCATTTTTGCCCTTGGCCGAATTCGCACTGAACAGTAGAGCTAGTTCTGCCACTTTGATGTCACCCTTTTTCTGTAATTTTGGGTTTCATCCTCGATTCTCTTCAGGGCAAGTGGAATCTTCGTCCTGCCCAGGTGTGGACACTGTGGTTGAGAGAATGCAGCAGATATGGGACCAAGTGGTGGATAAGTTGTCACTCTCTCAGGAAATGGCCCAGCGATTTTCCAACCGGCATAGGACCATTGGTCTCCGGTTTAAAGTGGGTGATATGGTTTGGTTGTCGTCTTAGAATATTCCTTTGAAGGTTGCATCTCCAAAATTTAAGCCAAGATTTATTGGACCTTATAAGATTTTGGAGATTCTTAATCCTGTTTCTTTTCAATTGGCTCTTCCAGTTATGTTCAAGATCCATAACGTATTTCACAAATCTCTGTTGAAGAGGTTTGTTGAGCCAGTGGTTCCTATGGCAGCACTTCCTGACCCTGTGTTGGTTGAAGGCAATGTGGAATATGAGGTAGAGAAAATATTGGATTCTTGTTTGGTTAGATGGAGACTCCAGTATTTGGTCAAATGGAAGGGTTATGGCCAGGAGGATAATTCTTGGGTCTCTGCCTCTGATATTCAAGCCAATAGATTGGTTCGTGCTTTTCACCGGGCCCATCCTGATCGGACTGGTGGCATAGATGAGGGCTCGGTGACCCCTCATCAAGGGGGGTACTGTTGTGAGTTCATTTTCTGGTCTACCAGTTGTGAGTTCTCCTTCCAGGCTCCCTCTGGTGGTAACAGGAGGTAGTGAGGCTGATTTAATCAGTGGAGATTTGCCACCTTATAAGGAGGATGACGATTGCACCTCAGGAATCTCAGACTGGATTTAAGACAGCCGACGCCCTATTCTGGTGCTGGTGATTCCTTCTGGCTTGTCAAGTCTTGGTCCTCAACTCTGTTCTAGTCAGCTCAAGCTAAGTTTTTCTGCTAATGTTCACACTTGATTTTGTTGGTCTATTCAGTTTTTTGTGTGGTCAGCCGGCCCCGGCTGGGGCTGTGCTGAATTTCCACTCTTACTTATCTGTATTTTCCAATTTACTTTTTGTCCCTTATTAGATTGGCCTCTTTTTGCTCTGCCTCAGAATATTTCAGAGTGCTGATATAGTGGGAGAAGTCTAGTGATTTCAGGGTTAATTTTGTTATCAGAAGTGTTGGACATTATTTTGGTAGGGTTTTTGGCAAATTGCAGACAGTGTCTTTCCTTTCCTGTCCTTTCTAGTTAGTTAGGGCCCCATCGTTTGCTCAGCCTATTTTCCTGCCTATGTTTTTGTTTTCATCTTGTTTCACCGTCAATACATGTGTGGGGGCTGTCTATTAATTTGGGGTCTGCTCTGGGGCAGTTAGTTTTCCCCTTTTCTTGCTTTAGGCTTATTTAGTACTCCGGCCATGACGAGGCATCTAGGTTCATCGTAGGCACGCTCCACGGCTGCTGCTAGTTGTGTGGTTAGGATCAGGGATCTGCAATCTGCATAGTTACCAACCTCTCTGGTTTTTCTGGGGCTTGGCTTGTTTAGGTTTTTTCCTCCACGGTGACCTTTTCATAACAGGAGCCTTTGTCTGCCATCCAACCCACAACATCCTCGCACTTGTCTGGGTTCGATAGTAGTGTAGCATGCTGACCTTCGGATCTGTCACATGGCCTTGGAAAGGGCACCACCACATCCACATCCCTTGATGTCTTCCTTCCTCATATTGAATGCTTTACGCTTATGAAAAAAGTGGCATTATTTTTAGCAAGTACCCTCACAAAGGTCTTATGTACAAATTCACTGTATCTAGCAATGTGTGGCTATTTTTTTCAGATCTCAGCTTTATTATACATGACAACAGCAGACTGATGTAAAGTAAAGGTAAATAGTCACGTTTGCATATCTCTGCAGGCTTTGCACCAGTCGCACAACTGCTAGATAAAGATACGCTATTAATCAAGCCAATAGAAAATTATGATTTTTTAAAGATTGCCTTGCTGACAAACTGCAACAGCGGAGTAATGAAAATTATTGCCACTGCTAAATTGTCACATTTGATTATCTCTACCTGGATTTCGCCAGTCGCACAACTGCTAGATAAAATATGCAATTTATTAAAGCAATATAAAATTATGATTTTTTTAAACATTGCTTTGCTGACAAATTGCAGCAGCGAAGTAATGAAAATGATTACTACTTCTAAATTGTCACGTTTGATTATCTCTACCCGGATTGCACCAGTCGCACAACTGCTAGATAAAGATATGCTGTTTATTAAACCAATAGAAAATTATGATTTTTTAAAGATTGCCTTGCTGACACACTGCAGCAGCTGAGTATTGAAAGTTGTTGCCACAGCTAAATTGTGACGTTTGCTTATCTCTATCCGGAGTGTGTCAGTCACAAAACTGCTAGGTAAAAATGCACAATTATTTTAACGAAGAGAACTTTTTTTTAGGATTTTTTTACATCGCCTTTATGAGGCATGCCAACAGTAGACTCAGGGAAATTAATGGTAAATAGTGACATTTCCGTAGCTCAACAGGTTTTGCGCCAGTCGCAAAATTGCTAGAGAAATATTAGGTATTTAAGCAATAGATGAGGAATATTATTTAGCAATTAGCTTTTAAAATGGATGGATGTTACTATATGCTGGGACTGAGGAATATTATTTTGCTGTAAAAAAAAATAGGCTGCTACACAGAAATATTATGTAGATCCAAAAAAAAGGTTTTGTATATGCTGGTACTACCTAATATTATTTGACTCTAAAAATAGCTGATTTATATATTTTGGTAGCGGATTAAACCCTCCCTTTTTCACCCTAATCCCACAGTCTGTTCCTAAAGCTGGAGTCACACTAGACTTTATAAAAAATCGGTCCATTTTTCATAGACGAGAATGGCACAAATGTTTCATGTCATCCGTGTGCAATGAGAGGATGCGATTTCCTCACATCAAAGTATCCGTGTGACATCCGCATGCCATCAGTATGGCATCCGGCTTGCTAAATGGACATATAATGGGTCCATAGCCTCAAATATTCGTGAAAACATATATACAGTCTATATATATATGTCAGGGAGATGCATATATATATATTTATATTTCATACAGAGGTAGATAGCAGAATATCCGATAATTCAATTGTCGGCTTCTGTAAAATCATTACCGAACCCAACAGGATATGGGACATGGTTTTCATATAGTAAACCATTGCATATCCATTATTTTTTTATATGTCCCTTACTAATAATGTTAGTTGTGTATGTGTGTTAAAATTTGGAGCTGTAGGTGTTAAATTAAAGGATTTATTCACGGAAAAAACTAGCATGGGCTCACGTGCAATTTTCTCTGCAAGAGAGGGAAAGCCAGTGACTGAGGGCAAAAATTAATAGCCTAGAGAGGGATCATTGCTTTTGGGCCCCCTGGCTAAAAAGATCTGCCCCCAGCCACCCCAGAAAAGGCGCATCTGTAAGATGTGCCAATTCCGGCACTTACCCTCTCTCTTCCCATTGCCCTGTAGCGGTGGCATATGGGGTAATAAGGGGTTAATGTCACCTTGGTATTGTCAGGTGACATTAAGCCTGGTTAATAATGAAGAGGTGTCAATAAGACACCGATCCATTATTAATCCACTAGTCTGAAAACGTTAAAAAAAAAAGACTTAATGAAATACAGTAAACACATTTTATCATCTTTATTTAACCGCTGACGTCATTGAGGCTGCGCTGACTCCCCGCCTGACCCACGGTGAACTGACAGCTTGGGAAAGTATTCCGAAGCTTTCCCATGATAATCAGTTAATCTCCGGTCAGGCGGGGAGGCTGCGCAGGTAGCTTTTCCTTCATTCCTCCATGGTTTACAGCCAGGCTGGTCGCATTAGCACCGGTCCCAGTTGTAAACTATTTAACCCCTTCAGATGGACTTTGGCGTAGGACTTGACTGTATGGTGGACAGGTATGTGATATTGTTGCTTTTTTACTTTGGATTTTTTTACATGAGAACGATGGCGTCAAATGATTTTGAGTGAAATAAAGATGGAAAAAAATGCATGTTTATTTATTTCATTAAAAGTCTTTTTTCTTAATGTGTGTGCTTTTTTAACCCTTTCATACCAGTTGATTAATAATGGAGAGGTGTCTTATTGACACCTCTCCATTATTAACCAGGCTTAATGTCACCTTACAACAGTAAAGTGACATTAATCCCTTATTACCCCATATGCCACCACTACAGGGCAATGGGAAGAGAGCGGGTAAGTGCCAGAATTGTCGCATCTTACAGATGCGACTTTTCTGGGGTGGCTGGGGCAGATTTTTTTTTAGCCAAGGGGGCCCAAAAACAATAGCCCCTCTCTAGGCTAATAATGTCTGCCCTCAGTCACTGGCATGCCCTCTCTGGTGGGGAAAATTGCGCGTGAGCCTGTTAGGGCTAGCGGAATGCACCAAGTAATAAGAGATGGTATCAAGGTGCGTTCGCAGCCCGGGGTCCACTGTGCAGAGATGTTACCTGCTGCTCGGTAATGGCGGAGACTAAGTAGCACTGTACTAACTGAACACAGGCGGGTTAGCTTCACCCGATGTGTACAGAGGTGGACTCAGTTACTGCACAGAGCCGTGGGAAGTAAACGCTGAAGCCTGTTAACACTCACAGAGCTCGGCAAGGTGAGCACTTGTGTATAGTCACAGGACTCTACCACAAGGACCCAGGGTTAGAGTATCTCTAGACCACTAGCGTTCGGCGCTGCAATTGTGGAGCCAAATAGAGATAACAGAAATGTAGTGCACCGCGTGCGTACTGCACCGCTCTGATGGCCACCATTAACCACCCGGACTAGGGAGGAAAGCGCTAGACTTGCACATGGCACTGCACTGGCGGATGCAGCCACTTGATGCGGTACAGAGTTGCCCAGAGCAGGACGGCATCGCATGGTGCTGAGTGAGGTGCTGTGAGACGGTAGCACAGTGGCATAAGACGGAGCCACTAGTAGGCGCTGACTCTAAACCCTAAATCCTACAAACATGCGTATCCAAGGGAGGGGAGTTATAATGAGTCAGTCACCGGATTCATGCATCCATCATCACTCACACACATAGCAATTAGAGTCTATACTAGCGCATGGCCGAGCGGCTATGAGACTCTTTTATAGCAGCGTACTTCTGGGACCTTTCCAGTGCTCCAATTGGAGCAGCAACAGGACCTGCGCATGTGACCTCCGACCTCCAGTGAGCGGTCATCCCAAGGGCATGCTCAGTAGGGAAAAGACAGGACTTAGTCCCAGGAGCGTCTGCTCACTGCTGACTCAAGCATGGTGTTATACAGTAGCTGAGCCTGGAGGAGCAGCCAGAGGCCTAGCATTAGCCTGGGCAAGACACTGGGACCGATGCCTTTGCTGAGCAGGAATCTCTGTGGCCACAGAAGGATGGTAGATCACAGAGAACCTGGCCTGAGATTCCCCCTGTGCAGTGGGGGAAACTTGACACCTAGCAGAGCCCATGCCAGTTTTTTCCATGAATTAATCCTTTAATTTAACACTTACAGCTCCAAATTTTAACACACATACACTACTAACATTATTAGTGAAGGACATAAAAAATAATGGCTATGCAATGGTTTACTATATGTTAACCATGTCTTATATTCTGTCGGGTTCTGTAATGATTTTACAGATGCCGACAATTGAATTTTAACCTATTCTACTATCTACGTATATCTCTATGAAATATAAATATATATATGTGTGTGTGTGTCACTGACATATATATATATATACATATATATATACCTATACTATGTATATACATTGTATTCTACCTCTTCTATTTTAACCTGTCAGTGTGATTTTACAGTATAGCGCACTGAATTGCTGGCTTTTCTTAAGGACACCGGTGCATATTTCTTGCAAGTCACACGTGTGGTCTATGTGTAATCCATTTTTTTCTCGCCCACCATAGATTTGCATTGGCGAGTCTCGGCCGAGATATGGTGGAAATCGCATTACCACTCTCCCTATGCTCACACTACGCTCTCTCTACTCTGTCTACGGCTGAAATGTGTGCAAGAAGCCGCCGCTAGCCTTTTAATATCCCCTATGACGCTGTAAGGCCAGCCAATCACAGTAATGCCACACCAAAGATGGCATCAGCATTACTATGATGGGCAAGCCAGTCCAGCATGCTCATTGGCTGCAAATAAAGTCCCAAACCTGCTGGGCGAATCACTCGAATATAACGTGGCGAATATCAAATTACTCGCCGAGTAACAAATAGCCTGAAAAGTGTTCTATTTGTGCGAGTAACGAATAGTGCTGAATGTATTCGTTCATCTCTAGTCTTTTAATATAGTGTATGTAAACTACTGATTTCAACTATATTCTTGCAGATATCTTTATTTTTATACCTCATTGTATAAATCAATCTTTGATTCTGCCTGATAATCTGCATTTCCTTTGTGGTCATCAAGCCCTAAAGTAGTTGTCTGGTAATGCTATAGGCAATTTCAGCTGTGTGGGTATGATTAGGACAAATATATGTAGTTCTTTTGCAGAATGGATTAGAAGATGATTTTCTTTACAGCGAAGAGTTGTGTGTGTTGGTGGGGAATGAATGATTTACTTACATCTCCAATAGCTCTGACTTAGCGTCAGAGCATCTTAGAAACTCCAAGATGGGTGAATGGAACAAGTTTCTATGGATGGGTTCTATAGGAGCTTGGTGAAGAGAGTTCTAAGGTTCAGTCCTCAAACCAGTTGTTGAAATCCTAGTAAATGATTCTGTTTTTTATACTTTCATGTTTATTTGAAAACAGTGTATTCCCAGCTCATAAAAGGTGCTATTGTTATTGATCTGTAATTGATAAAAATATTTATGTATAAACAAATTGATCTGATAAAGAAAATACTCAATATTATCTTTAAGTTGCTATTATGTTATATTAATTGCTAAATGCCTGCTATATACCAGCTTTATAAAATCATGTTTTGATTTAAGAAGCCAGTTAGACGTGCAGAAATCCTTGGAATGTTCTATAAGCTATGAAGTATCACAGAAACCAGATATCTTAACATAGTTGAGCTTCAGATGGTAGCAGGTCTTAGAAAACTAATGATTAGTTATATTTTGTTAATGCATTGTTTAACTATCATGTGTGCTATGTTATTTTTGTCCAGCATTTTTTAGTTAAAGATTGCACACTTGGAGGGGCTGGTCAGAATTTTTATTACTATGGTTTTGAGTCCCTGTGCAATCTTTTACATCTTATCTGTATTTATCTTTTTTTAATTATAACTATTATTGTAAATTAATTTCACAGACTTCAGGTGGCCTATAGTGTGGGTTATCGACAAAAATTATTAATAAAGTGATTTAGAACAATGATTATGCTGCAGTTATGTACTATAGTTATTTTCTTGTGAAAGTGATGATATGCTTTAAGCTCAGCACATCAGCAGTTTGATATTTACTGTAGCTCAGAGCACGTTGCCTAGACTTTATACTAATATATTCAAGTAGAATTTTACTAAATTCCATGTTCACGTTCACCAAAATGCAGAAATTTGTAATTTGCTACCATGCAAACTCAGCAAAATGGCTGCCACCAGCAGCCATTTTTCTGAACAGTGAAGGCCATCAAAGTTTGAAAAATAAGAAAACATCCTTATACTCACCATACTGCTCACTCCTTTGGCCCCTCTGCTTCCCACCATCACACCTTCTGATCCCCATCCCATCTGTCTTGAGCTAGGCCGGGACTTCCGACTCTGATGAGACCTGAGGTGGTTCTCGCGCGTGCTCTGAGTCATTGTGAGAGGTCCGGGGACATCAGCGGTTGCAGCATGGATCAGAAGATGCATTGAGGACTGGGTGATGATAGAGGAGCCAGAGAAATAAGCAGTAAAGTGAGAATAAAGCTGAAAACAGGACCAACTAAACTTATGTGTTGAAATAAATGAAAGATGAACAGAAAGTTGTAGAACTTTTTATCTATGCAGTAATAAAATGAGTTTTCTAGAATGTTTTAAAAGTTAAGAGACAGAATAGGTATTGAATGTACTTAAATAAAGTAAAGAACTTTAGAGCAACTTTTTAAAAATCCAGGAAAACTCCTTAAAATGGATGGTATCAAGTTCTTATATAGGTACTGTAAATTGCAAAGTGCTTGTTAAATAAATCAACTTTGTAATTTTGCTGTTATTAAAAATACTCCCTATTTTTAAAGAACGGGGGATTTTCAAGTTTATAGTGTAGAGCTCATTGACTAAATTAATGGCTAGTTTCGGAATGTCCAGTCACCTCTGAGCTTTAGAGCCCGCTTAATCTGTGCTGAACCTGGCCGAATATCTACAGGAGACCAAGCAGCCTCA
The DNA here is from genome assembly GCF_039654945.1 of Dendrobates tinctorius. Taxonomy (NCBI): domain Eukaryota; kingdom Metazoa; phylum Chordata; class Amphibia; order Anura; family Dendrobatidae; genus Dendrobates; species Dendrobates tinctorius. The sequence continues at coordinate 4,570,059 of NW_027361779.1, read as the reverse complement.
GTCCCCCTCTTCGAACTTCCTCTTCGAACAACCTGTGAGTTTAGGCTAGCAGTGTGTCACACCGCAGGAATGAAGAAACAATCTTCAAGAGCACACTGCCGCTAAAAAATAGAAAACTAGGAAGAAGAGAAGTGGTGTCCTGCTGAAGAAACTACATAAGAAAAACTCTTTAAGGAACGTTTAAATAAAATTGGAAAATGTCTATAATGTTAAAATTTCTGCAGTTGCTAAACTGATCCCTTTTCCATTTGACAAATTAAATGAAGGTTTGTCAGTTAGTGAGGTTAGGTTTTTTTCATAGCTCTGCTAATTGATGTTAGGGATCAAGCTACAGTACAATTGTGATCTAAAGCAAAACACTGCTTGTCCATTATGAAGTTATGTGTACACAATGTCTTTTTCAAATGGATTACTCAAAAATCATGGCAAACCTTAGGCAAAATCTATTCAGGTAAAGAATACCTGGTATAGAAAGACCTCAACAAGTGTGCGGCCATCATAAAGGCCTCATGTGCACTACACATGCCCAATGGGTACATTTTCATGATGAGTATTTGATGCCGGAAGCTATTACATTCACGGCTCACAGCATTCAGAGAATTGAAAGAGGCAGCTGTAAAAATGCCATGGCAGTGTTATGGGCTGAACTAAGTTGGAGCAGTGATATTGCAACCATGAGGGGTAGCACCAGCAGGTAGCATAGTCAGGAAATGACCAGAGGTCGGTACATTGAGCAGTAGTGTAGTTGGAAGGATAAACAGGAATCCTAGTCAGGATATAGCCAGAGGTCACAGTAGCAGCAGTAGAATCTTGAGATTAAGCAGGAGGTAGAAAGAAGCTAGACTAAAGGCTGGGAGCTCAATAATCTTGCAAGTCCAGTGCCAGGTTTACGTAGGGTGTTCAATCAGGAGATCACAGGGTTGAGCCAATCATAAAGTCAGGGTGGAGACCATAAAGAACTCGGGATGGAGACCATCAGGAACAACACAGGTACTAGTATCTGATTTAGCAAGGAACTGTCCAGAGAGCTGAATATCTCAGAGGAAAGAGCTGCCGCCTGGTGCACAAGAGCTGCCGGGTTTGAATCCTGACAGGCTATAACTGACAGCCAGCTCTGTACTGATGCACTGTAGAGCTTGTAAGGAAAACATGCGAGAGGTGGATATCCCCCACCATCACCAATCTGTGACACAGCTTACACAGTCACAGATCGCTGGCACCCCCTTTACCTTCAGGTCAGTCAGGGAACTTCACCTAGGATAAGTTGTTGCTGGAGAGGCTGCCCTGTCATGTACTTTTTATCGGGGCACACTGCAGTGAGGGCGGTATATAGATCAACAGTCCCAGGCCAGGAATATACATATAAACCTTCGATCCATCACTGCCAGGATCTCCCAATATCATCAGAACTGTATGCTGCCATCAGTTCCTCGTTAGATATAATCCCAGTTCGTTAATAAGTTTATATCGGGTCAGAAACCAACCTCAGGTAGCGTATACATACTAGCCGGACTCATGGATTTGGGGAATTGGGTTTCGAGATAAAAGAGCAGCCCAAAATAATAAATTGATATTTTAATTGCTAAAAGGTGCACTAGATAATACAAATATATACAGAGTAATATACAGATATTATAGCCAGAAGTACAGATAAAAGTAGAGTACAGGTTGGGGATAGCAGTTAGCTGTATGTGTCACGTTACCATTTCTTATAACTTGTGGATGGAGGGAAGCATCCGTATCCGCAGGCACCTTCTTAGTTTCTGGTCCGTCTTCACACATGACGCGATGCGGCTTCCATGGCAGAACAATGACAATGGCTAAAAGTGTGCAGCTTGCTTTTAACCCCATAGCTCGCCCCCTCCCATATTCGCCACCGCAACTCTGGGTTGGACTGAATTCCCCTCCCTTGACCTCCTAGCTGAAATAATTCCCAATATCTAGGATGTGTCATAACTTCCTAGTGGGAGGTCCAAATGGAACGATTGACGTCTCAATGGGTTCGTTAGGGCTGGACCGATATGGAGAGTCCAAACTTGGGTTGGCTAAGTGGTTCTGGAGAGCCAATCTTGATAGACTGGTATACAGGACAGCTAGAGAAAGGTGAAATATAGGGGTGTGTGCGGAGGGCTGCCAGAGTTCTGGTGGTAAATTGGACTTAACCCTGAGATTCACGGTACTCTCATAATTCATCTCTAGGTGTCGGTGACCCTCAATATAGAGCTTCCATTGGTGTTGGTCGCCTTGCACAAAAGGCAGCAGGGGGTCCCAGCTCTGCTCCTCCTTGCCTCTAATTCTTGGACCATACGGTAAACTTCTGCTCTTTTTGAAATTGTGTACTTATCCCAAGGGTGGGGGGGGCACATCCCTGCTGTAGAAGGGAGATCTCTGGATAATCTATGGGGCCTGAATTATTAAATCCAAAATGGGGTCTCCCTCATCCCTCACAGAGCCATCTGTCAGTCAGTATCACCGCATTCAGTGCTGTGAGCAGTGACTATAATTGCTTTGGGTGTGTCTACATGACTGAAATTTTGCAGCTCCTGGAAGAAATATGGTTCTTTCTCCTGGATGCTACACTTTAAGTACAGTGTCAGTGTACCTTCAAAACGTAATTAATATGCAGATTAATCCTATATCTGCAGATTAATAGCATTATCGGACCTTACAGTGTCCCTTTAACCTAAAGGTGTTTTGAATTGTCCAAGTGAGTTTTTAGATTTTGTTACAAGCATATTATATGTGTAAGGGCACACTCAAAAAGTGTATAACACTGCTGAATGCTATGAAATGTTTTATTGGAAAGCACTAAGACCAGTATTAAACTATGGGTGATCTCAGATCTGCAATTTTTTTCTCATGTCTATTTGGCATAAGAGAACAATCGTAGCATGCTGCGAATGCATCCGGATGTCATCTGAATGCAGTCTGATACAGCGAACCCAGGCAATGGATATTTCTCCATTTTGCCAGTACCTTTGCTGCGATTCACTCACATGAGAAAATTGGATCGAACTAAAGTGACACCCCAGAGTACTGAAGGAGATAGCAAAAGAAATTTTTGAACCACTCTCCATAATCTTTGTAAAGATTTGAAGAACAGAAGTCCCAGAAAGCTGGAGAAGAGCAAGTGTTGTTCCTATCTTCAATAAGAGCAAGAAGGTGGACCCATGGAACTATAGGACGGTGAGTCTAACTTCTATGCCAGGAAAGACCTTTGAACAAATTATTAATCAACATGTATGTAAGTACCTGGATAAGAATGAAGTGATTAAATAGAGTTAGCATGGGTTTGTAACTAATAAGTCATGTCAGACAAACTTAATTTCCTTCTATGACAGAATTACTGACTGGGTGGATCAGAGAAATGCTGTAGATATAGTATATCTTGACTTCAGCAAAGCATTTTAATAAAGTATCTCACACAATCCTTATTAAAAAATGACTATCTAATGGACAAGTCAACTGTTAGGTGGATTCATAACTGGCTTAGTGATCGGACCCAAAGAGTGGTCGTAAATGGATGCACATCCAGTTGGAAGAATGCCTCAAGTGGGATACCACAGGGCTTTGTCCTGGGCCCTGTATTGTTCAAAATCTTTCTAAAGTATTTAGATGAAGGAATTGAGGGTAAGCTGATTAAATTTGCTGATGACAGAAAGCTAGGAGGGATAGCTAATACTAGAGTACTACATCTGGGCAATAAAAATGAAGCAAGCATATACAGAATGGGAGGAATGGGGTTAAGCAACAGCACATGTGAAAAAGACTTGCGTATGCTAATAGATCACAGACTGGACATGAGTCAACAGTGTGATGCAGTGGCAAAAAAGGCAAATACAAAACTATGATGTATTAACAGAAGCATACAGTCTACATAGATCACGTGAAATCATTATTGTCCGCTACTCCTCTTTGGTCAGACCTCATCTGGAATACTGTGTCAAGTTTTTGGCACCACATTTTAAAAAGACATCAACAAACTGGAGCAAGTTCAGAGAAGAGCGACCAGAATGGTGACTGCAAACCATGTCCTATGAGGATCGGTTGCAGGATTTGGGAATGTTTAGCTTGCAAAAGAGAAGATTGAGAGGAGACTTAATAGCTGTCTACAAATATCTAAAGGGCTGTCATATTGTAGAAGGATCATTTTTATTCTCATTTGAACAAGGAAAGACTAGAAGCAATGGGATGAAACTGAATGGGAGGAGACACAGATTAGATATTAGAAAAAACTTTTTGACAGTTAGGGTGATCAATGAGTGGAACAGGCTGCCACAAGAGGTGGTGAGTTCTCCTCCAATAGAAGTCTTCAATCAGAGGCTGGACAGACATCTGTCTGGGATGATTTAGTGAATCCTGCTTTGAGCAGGGGGTTGGACCAGATGGCCCAGGAGGTCCCTTCCAACTCTACCATTCTATGATTCTATGACTTTTGGATCAAACTTTTTCACTAGGAGGGTTTGGTGGTCTTTCCAGGAAATGAATATTCCTGTTTGACTCAATTCTGCACTTATGAATTTGGTGGCTTTAGTTTTTTTCCCACCATCACTATGATTTTTTATCTTTCTGTTTAAATAGCTACTTGAAGTCTTTTTTTGCCAGATGAGTTAAAGTTTTGGATAGTATAATTATTTTTTTTTTTTTTACAAATAATGTACTGGTAAGCAGGAATACAATTCCAAGTGAGGTCAAATAGTGGGAAAAAAACATTGCTATTGTTTTTTGGGGTTTTATTTTAATGGCATTAATTCTGCTCATATAAGCATAGCACAAGTATAAAACAAATCCATAGTTGAACATTTCAACATTATTTAGTAGCACATCTGGTATTTCTAGATTTGGACCATGTCGATGATTCTACTCTATAGGAATCCTTCTGTCCAGACGTTTGTGGAAAGGATGTCTTGCTGCAGTTTCCCCTTAATTTACACCACTATCTTGTATAAAATCTTTTTTAAACATCAGGTACAGCAACTATTAAATGTAACATAGCAACTATTGCATGGGTAATACTAGTTATCTTATCATCTCTGATTGCTGCTGATTGCCACCTTAAAGGCTCTCAACTATAATAGAGTTCACTTTTCCTGGCATTGATTGTCCGGACATAATCAACCATTCTCTGATTTTTCTTACACTAGTATTTTTTTTTTTTGCAAATATAGAACTCATCTATGACAGTACTACTGCATTGTCTTCAACTGCTACTTTTTTATTATTTCTGAAAATGTTAATGTCATTCATCTGGAAATGATCTCATGCATATTACACGTTTGTCCTTCTCTATTTTAACTATTGAATTCTAAATACTTACACAGGTTATATAATGGTTTGCTAACATGAGAAACGGAGAACGCAAATTGTTAACAGTACCTAGCTGTATACATCATGGTGACAGTTTGGACTTATTAGATTACCCATATGAAAAAGCAAGTTGTGTCATAACTGATAAATACATATATATATATATAGCTGAAAGATTTGTAATCATATCTATGTATCTAGTATATTTTTGATGACATTCATATGCATGTATTTATAGCAAGTCAATAATATTTAATGATATTAATCTTCTTTAGGACAGAATTTGTTCAGTGAGTGAGCATAGTGTCCTCTGATTCTATCGGATGAGAAGAAGATGGGGGAAAAAAATCTCCATCTTCTCCATTCTGTCAGTGCAGGGAAATCAGACTGCATTCAGAATCCAAGTGCAGTCTGATGCTTTCAATCCACCCATTGATTTGCATGGCAGAGTGTGATTCGAATATCAAATCAAACTCAGGCACGGAGTGATTTTTTTCTGACGAAAAAATCATACATGTGCACAGCCCCATAGAATAACATTGTTCCAAGTGCAATCCAAAGTTTTGTTGGACTGAAAATACAATCATCTGCACTTGCCCTTAGATAGTGCCATCATATTCCACAGCACTTCACAATTCAAAGGATAAACTTTATGTACAAATAAAATCACTATCCCCTTGATATAGCTATCTGACGCTGGGCAAAATGCGCGTCGGGGGTCTCCTCTTGATCCTTTTCTGGTGGTCCACACCGGGTCCCTACTGGTAAGCGCTGTCCTGCCCCTTTTTATTCCCATATGGGTTATATTTAACTGTTTTGGGCGGTCCACTGCCGGGACTTTGCATTTGCAGGTATGGTACACCAACGCTTTGGGGTCTTTTTGTTTTGGTTCTTACTCTGAGCACAGTGTTGGCTTCCATACAGAGGCCATTGTTTGCACCCATATTGATTTTGCACACATGCCCTGTCATTTTTTCAGGGCAATTAGCACTTTACTCATTTATTTGGGGGTCTATACATATGTACCTATCTAGTATATACTATTCGTGCTGACACTGAGCTTATAGACATTTTCCCTTGCTGTCTCCCTCTCCTTATGTGTATCTGCTAACATGTATTTTTTGTATCAATTTCTTACTATTTGATTTGATGTTACTGATATGATGTTAATAAACTTTTGCTACTTTTTATGCTCCTTTGTCCTCCAATTTTTATGCTTTATATGGAGCTTGAGCGTTTTTTCTAGCTTTTGTGTGCCATTTGGCACTGTTTGCCTCTGAATTTAACATGCTACCTGGTGTTGTTATAATAAAACAATTGTGCATAATACTTTCATTAGATATCTTTATAACCCCGTAAGGAATTATGTTGTACCTCTTAAAAGCTAAATGCTATGGCCCTGCATAGATATATGGCATACCATTATAAAACAGGACTATTCCTTTAAACTGTAAAATTCTATTCTAATACAGTAGTCACCCTACAGATTGATATAACATGTAAACATATACTATGTTATATATCTATAACAGCTATGTATGCAGTAAGCTCCTCAGCTTCATCTAGTGATGATGAAAAGCTTCTGGATATGTATCACTAGATGGTGGCCCGATTCTAACGCATCGGATATTCTAGAATATATATGCAGTTTATTTTTGAAGATTTAATAATAATGCAATAATGCACCCCCCAATCCTGATATGTATGGTTTTCTCACCCCCAATCCTGATATGTATGGTTCTCTCACCCCCAATCCTGAAATGCATGCTACCCCTCAACCCCCTATCCTGGTATGCATGGTCCCCTGACCCCCCAATCCTTATATGCATGGTCCTCTCACCTCTCTTTCCTGGTATGCATGGTCCTCTTACCCCCCTTTCGGGGAATGCATGGTCCCCTCACCCCCCAATCCTGGTATGCATGGTCCTCTCACCCCCCCAATCCTGGTATGCATGGTACTCTCACCCCCCTATCCTGGTATGCATGGTTCTCTCACCCCCTTTCTTGGTATGCATGGTCCTCTCACACCCCAATTCTGGTATGTATGCTCACCGTCACCCCCCTTTCCGGGTATGTATGGCCCCCTCACCCCTCAATCCTGGTATGCATGGTTCCCTCACCCCCCTTTCATGATATGCATGATCCCCTCACCCCCCTTTCCAGATATGCATGGTCCCCTCACCCCCCAATCCTGCTATGCAGGCCCTCTTCCCCCCCTTTTGGGGTATGCATGGTCCCCTCACCCCCCAGTCCTGGTATGCATGGTCGCCTCACCCCCAATCCTGATATGCATGGTCCCCTCACCCCCCTTTCCTGGTATGCATGGTCCCCTCACCCCCCTTTCTTGGTATGCATGGTTCCCTCACCCCCCTTTCTTGGTATGCATGGTCCCCTCACCACCCTATCCTGGTATGCATGGTCACCTCACCCCCCTTTCCAGGTATGCATGGTCCCCTCACCCCCCATTCCTGGTAGGCATGGTCCCCTCACCCCCCAATACTGGTATGCATGGTCCCCTCACCCCCAATCCTGGTATGCATGGTTCCCTCACTCCCCTTTCCTGGTATGCATGGTCCCCTCACCCCCCTTTCCATGTAGCCGCGACCAATCAGTGTCGCGGCCCTCTGTCCGCGACCAAACAGCAACGCGGCCCTGTAGCCGCGACCAATCACTGCCGCGGCCCTGTACAAAAATAATATTAAAAAATGAAAAAAAGTTATTCTCACCTTCCGACGGCCTCCTGTCTTCTTTCCACGCGCCTGGCCTCGCGTTCCCAGTAATGCTTTGCGGCTTGGACCGCTGATGATGTCGGTCTTCTTCCTCGCTCTCGCGAGAGTGACATCGGTCTTCTTTCTCGCTCTCGTGAGAGTGACGTCATCAGCGGTCTAAGCTGCAAAGAATTACTGGGAACGCGAGGCCGGGCACGTGGAAAGAAGACAGAAGGCCGTCGGAAGGTGAGAATAACTTTTTTTAATTTTAATTCTCTTTTTTACAGATTAAGGCCTGCGCCTGCCGCTTACCGTTACAAACAGCTGCGCCTGTCGCTGATTAGTTGCGGCCTGGTGGGGGCCTGGCGGCCGCGACCAATCAGCGGCCCGTGATTTCAGTTACAGACACGATAAGGCGTTTATATATATATAGATTTGGGTCAATAGTTTGTGAATAGGGAATCTGGATTTTGAAACTCTGTAACAGAAAAAAGCATAACATCGATGCCTATACATTTTGAAATGAATTATCAAAGAAGAAAATTATGTGAAAAATGGTCTTTGAATGTGCTCTACGGAACTGTGCTCATGTGCATAAAGAAGTGCAATGCATGTATACAACAATAATATATTAATTTCTCTTTCCATATTTAGCTTTAAATGCATACATTTTGGAACTTCATTTTCAGTTCTGTTTGCCTTTAGTGATGAGCGAGTATACTTGTTGCTCGGGTTTTCCCGAGCATGATTGGGTGTCCTCCGAGTATTTTGGCGTGCTCGGAGATTTAGTTTGTGTCGACGCAGCTGCATGATTTATGGCTGCTGGACAGCCTGAATACATGTGGGTATTCCCTAACAAACAAGCATTTCTCATGTATTCAGGATGTTTAGCAGCCATAAATCATGCAGTTACTTTGACACAAACTAAATCTCTGAGCACGCCAAAATACTCGGAGACTACCCGAGCATCCTCAGGGAAACCCAAGCAGAGGTGTATCTAGGCTTTCTGGCACCCGGGGCAAAAATTCGGTACGGCACCCCCATGCGATTTCCACACTTAGCCATGCTCTCCCTAATGCTCTTAATGTTCAGTGAAAAACTGATAAAAGCAGGAAGAGAAGCTCGTTGTCACAGGACCATAAGTATTAAAATTGCACATGAGTGAAGTGTCCATGTGATGACTACTGGAACCTGCAGAGCTGAATCCTGACATTGCAGCTTCTGAATTCTCACAATTAATGCATTGCACACTTTTAGGATTCTCCTGTACCGGTGGTAAGAGTACACGGTCATGTCAGCACAAGCATATGATTTGTATACTTCTGGCCACATTCCGACTAGACGTGCCTGGCCTCGCTCTGTTCATTTTCATTGAGTGAGGCCACACATGTCTAGTCAGCATGTGACCACATGTATGCAAACTACCGGCACGAGAGAATCCTGACAGCATGCAGTGAGCACTGTGAGAATTCAGTAGTCTGCAGTCACATAGAATGTCTGCATACTCAGCATAAACCTGGACAACTCCTTTAATGTTCCTAACATAAATAAAAGCATGAGAATAAGTCAGTATCACAAATAACATTTACATCCAGGTACCTTATAGATGACATTGTCTCTGGAGTCATTCTCCTTTTTTTCTTCTTCTTGTCCAGAACCCATGATGAGTTTTCTCATCCACATCTCATCTCTGCAGACTTCCATCTTCTCCGGTCTTCTGCACCAACTCTCCACGCGATGCCCTTAAAGATAGAAGTGTCATTATAATGCTCCTAAATAAAAATATCTGCAATATACTGTCACCTCACACTATTCCCCTCCCTACTCATACTGTCTCCTCTAACATCCCACCTGTTCACCATACTGTCTCCTCATATATTTACCCCCTCACTCTCTATACTGTCTGCTCACACATACCCCTGACTCCCCATACTGTGTCTGCACACATCCCATCACCTTCACTCCCCATACTGTGTCCACATACATTTTTCCCATTGCTACTCATACTGTGTCCATGTACATTTACCCGTTTGCTCCCCATACTGTCTGCACCCATCCCCCATACTGTATCCTCATACATGCCCTCATACATACTCTTCATTTTGTGTCCTCAAATCTCCCCACACACATTAAATCCCCCCATCCCCACTGCAAATACCACCACACATTAAATCCTCCCATCCCCACTCCAAATCCCCCCATCCCCATGCCAAATCCCCCACACACATTAAGTACCCCTCATCCCCACTCCAAATCCCCCCAGACATGAAATCCCCCCAATCCCCACTCCAAATCTTCCCACACATTAAATAACCCCCCATCCCATCCCCACTCCAAATCCCTCAAACACATTATATATCCCCCACTCCAAATCTCCCCCCACATTATGTACACCCCAATCCAAATCCCACCCTCCCATCTTCAGTGGTTTCTTTAGCCCCTCAGTGGAGCACACTTAGGGCTCACTCTCACTTTCGAGAGACTCGCACAATTCTCGTGCGAGTCTCTCGCATGAAAACCCGGCACTGCCACCGCCACTGGGACCGGAGCGTGTGGCTACATAGAAATACATGTAGCCGCTCACTCTGGTCTGAGTGCAGGCGGCAGTCCCAGGTTTCATGCGAGAGACTCGCACAAGAATCGTGTTAGTCTCTCACAGGTGAGTATGAGCCCTTACCACCAGTATTTGCTCTGTGCGCCAGCAAGTGACATCAGCAGCGTGATCACATGACATGATCACGTTGCTGGCGTCGCTCTGACCCAGCTGTCAGAGCTTCAATTGTACTGGCTACTGTACAGACGCCAGTACAATTGATCCCTGGGAGCCGGCACTCTGCAGGTTCTCTGCGCTGGCTGTCAGCTTGACAACCGACACAAAGAACGGCCGACTCCCAGGCTGCGGGGCTGCAGAATGCAGCCGCCAGGGGAGACACTGCGGACCACCGCATTAGGTGGCCCGAGTGTGCCTCTCTGCCGGTTGCCCCCCTTAGAAATGCCTCTGGCCCCCATAATGTCCTCAGATTTCTGCCCACATATGTTCCTCATATTTCTCGCCCCGCCATATGTTCCTCATATTTCTCCCCCCTCGTCCCCCCATATGTTCCTCATATTTCTCTCCCCTCACCCCCCATATGTTCCTCATAGTTCTCCCTCCTTGCTCTCCTATATGTTCCTCATATTTCTCCCCCCTCCCTTCCAATATGTTCCTCATATTTCTCCCCCCTCGCCCCCAATATGTTCCTCATATTTCTCCCCCCTCACCCCCAATATGTTCCTCATATTTCTCCCCCCTCGCCCCCAATATGTTCCTCATATTTCTCCCCCCTCACCCCCAATATGTTCCTCATATTTCTTCCCCCTCGCCCCCAATATATTTCTCATAGTTTCCCCCCTTGCCCCCATATGTTCCTCATAGTTCTCCCTCCTTGCTCCCCCATATGTTCCTCATATTTCTCCCCCCTCGCCCCCATATGTTCCTCATATTGCTTCAGCTCCATTGCCCCGTGTGGAACTGGAGCACTTACCACCAACCACAACGCTGCCTCAGCCTCACTGCCTGCCCTGTGTCTTCGCCTCTGAAGAGCCAGCGAGTGACATCAGCAGCGTGATCATGTGACCTGATGGCGCCCCTCTGTGGGCTGCGCCCGGGGCAAATGCCCCGGCTGCCCCCCCTGGATACGCCCCTGAACCCAAGTAACGAGCGTACTCGCCATCACTATTTGCCTGAACTTCCTTCAAAAGCAATCACAAAAATCTGAAGTACAAAGCCTTAGTTCAGATAATTGCTTTTGTGATGTAGGAATTACAAGGTCTACAAAAGCAGGAGCTCTCCACTCTGGATTATGAAAAAGTGAACGACTCATCTAGGACTCTGTATGCCCCAAAAGGAGTTAGCAGTGGATGGTTTTGATGAGACAGCCCCTCCATGTGTTTACCTACTGACTTGTTAATTATCTCTGTATAGATTAACAATGCAGAAGTAAAAAAAAAATAAATTACAACGGAAAGAAAACACTCTGAATACTTGTTTTTTTATTCTAACAGGAAGTTCTAGTTTCTACTGTGCAGCTTCCTCAAGAAAAGCTTTTGCAGCAGTAGACATTAGCATTAGCTATCATGCTACAGTATACTATACTGGCAGAAATCCTGCTGTTTCCACTTATCTTATTCTTCAGCAAGTGTCATCCTGCAGTTTCCATTACAGTATGCAATCAGTTCATCTCTCCATCATTCCAGACTTCAGCTGATTTCCTCCCTCTCTATAGTATGCGCTCTGGGGACAGCTCAACAGTCTCCTTTATATATTCGTATGTGATTCTTATGTGATTTCCTTTCATCTTATTGTTTTACTTTTCTGTATATCAACAATATAAAAAAAAACTATACACCACATTATATGTACAGTAGCTTGACTATTGAATCTTAGGGAATATAAGGGCCTAAATTAGAGTGTGGTGTGTACTGTGGCAGTGTTGAAAAACATTTAAAATATAGTCAGGCTGTGATTTAAAATACAAATCTTTAAGTGATACACACAGGCGCTGGACCTGCAGAGTCAGCGTTAATTGATTAGTCTGTGATACTGAAGTAAACTTACCTTTATATTTGTTTCATTCTTTATGTACTGCAAACAAAGACTTTTCAATACCCCTCTCTCCATATTTTTTTTTTTAAATTAGATGCTTTTTATTGAAAGTTTTTTGTATATAAACATTGCAAACCACAGAAGTACACATACAGATTTCGAGTCCCTCTTATCCCAACAAAATACAGCAAGATACATTTAAGTGCAACATAATCCATAAAGTAAAGTCACGGTTCATAAAAATCATCAAAAAACCTTAAAAGTTATCAATTTTATTAGATACATTTAAAAATGGAAATTAATCGAAAACACACACAAAACAACAAATATAAACCACACACCCTGAAAAACGCCCTAAGTAGCCCTATCCTCTAGGACTAGCTAACAGAGAAGGTTGACACCCTAAATTATATGACAAATGGCGCTCTCACTTCTCGGTGGCTATCCCTAAAGCCCCCGTCACACATAGCGATCTCGCTAGCGAGATCATGGCTGAGTCACAAGTTTTGTGATGCAACAGCGATCTCACCAGCGAGATCGCTGTGTGTGACACTGACCAGCAACTGACCCCCCCCCCTGCCGGGTATCGCTGATCGTCCTGGAATGGCCAGGACATTTTTTTGATCACTGTTCTCCCGCTGGCCAGCACGCATCGCTGCGTGTGACAGGCGGGAGATCAGCGATCTGGCGCTGGTAGCTAAGGTAAACATCGGGTTTCTAAGCGGCACGCAGCGCTTAGAAACCCGATGTGAAATAAGGAATGTAATGGCGCACTGCTAATATACAGAGGTAACAATTGCCAGGGGGTGCAAATGGTCACATAGTAATGTACTAAAGCAACAAGAAAAAAAGGACCATATAGAGGAATGCACACCACCAGTATGTATAATTATGCAAAGGGAAGGCTTTATTGACAACAATATTACATTAAAAACACGTAAAAGCAGAAAAATGAATAACAATCCCACTGTATATCCTAATCCATACAAAATAGAATGGAGTCTCATATATATAACATCAGCATAGATAAACAACAAGATAAGTAGCAACGGGCATATGCAATTTGGTGTGTCCACATAAATATATATGACAATATAATTACACCAGGATGCCCCTCATAGTGTGCAACCTAATGAGATCGCCCTGATTAGAGACTCATAGTTATTAAGGTTGAAGGGAGACTTTAAGTCCATCTAGTTCAACCCATATCCTATCCTAACTTGCCCTAACATGTTGATCCAGAGGAAGGCAAAAAAAACCCATGTGGCAACAGTACGCTTCACATTGGGGAAAAAAATTCCTTCCCGACTCCACATACGGCAATCAGACTAGCTCCCTGGATCAACGCAATATTAAGGAGACTAGTGTATATACCCTGTAATATTATACTTTTCAAGAAAGGCATCCAGTCCCTTCTTAAATTTTAGTAGTGAATCACTCATTAAAACATCATATGGCAGAGAGTTCCATAGTCTCACTGCTCTTACAGTAAAGAATCCGCGTCTGTGAGTATGCTTAAACCTTCTTTCCTCCAGACGTAGAGGATGCCCCCTTGTCCCCGTCACAGGTCTAAGAGTAAAAAGATCATTAGAAAGGTCTTTGTATTGTCCCCACATATATTTATACATTGTAATAAGATCACCCCTAAGCCTTCGATTCTCCAAACTAAATAACCCCAAGTGTAATAACCTGTCTTGGTATTGCAGACCCCCTAGTTCCCTAATAACCTTGGTCGCTCTTCTCTGCACCCGCTCCAGTTCAGCTATGTCTTTCTTATACACCGGAGACCAGAACTGTACACAGTATTCTAAGTGTGGTCGCACTAGTGACTTATATAGAGGTAAAATTATGTTCTCCTCATGAGCATCTATGCCTCTTTTAATGCATCCCATTATTTTATTTGCCTTTGCAGCAGCTGCTTGACTCTGGCCACTAAATGTGAGTTTGTCGTCCACCCATACACCCAGGTCTTTTTCAGTGACTGTTTTGCCCAGTGTTTTACAATTAAGCACATAATTATACAACTTGTTCGTTCTACCCAAGTGCATGACCTTACATTTATCCCCATTAAAGCTCATTTGCCATTTATCAGCCCAAGCTTCTAGTTTACATAAATCCTCCTGTAATATAAAATTGTCCTCCTCTGTATTAATTACCCTGCAGAGTTTAGTGTCATCTGCAAATATTGAAATTCTACTCTCTATGCCCCCTACAAGGTCATTAATAAATATGTTAAAAAGAAGCGGGCCCAAAACTGACCCCTGTGGTACCCCACTGCTAACCGTGACCCAGTCCGAGTGTGCTCCATTAATAACCACCCTTTGTTTCCTATCCCTGAGCCAGCTCTTAACCCACCTACACATATTTTCCTCTATCCCCATTGTTCTCATTTTATGTATCAACCTTTTGTGTGGCACCTTATCAAAAGCTTTTGAAAAGTCCATGTACACCATGTCCACTGCATTCCCTTGGTCCAGTCCGGAACTTACCTCTTCATAAAAGCTTATCAGATTAGTCTGACAGGAACGGTCTCTTGTAAACCCATGTTGATATTGGGTCATAAGGTTATTCTCCTCCAGATACTCCAGTATAGTATCTCTTAGAAAACCCTCCAGGATTTTACCCACAGTTGAGGTTAAACTTACTGGCCTATAATTTCCAAGTTCAGTTTTTGTCCCCTTTTTGAATATTGGCACCACATTTGCTATACGCCAGTCCTGTGGTACAGACCCTGTTATTATGGAATCTTTAAAGATTAAAAATAGTGGTCTATCTATGACTGTGCTTAATTCCTGCAGTACTCGGGGGTGTATCCCATCCGGGCCCGGGGATTTGTCAATTTTAGTGATTTGTAGATGCCGCCGTACTTCCTGCTGGGTTAAGCAGGTGACATTTAATGGAGAATTTTTATCCCTGATCATGTTATCCGTCATGGGATTTTCTTGTGTAAATACTGTTGAAAAAAAGTTATTTAGCATATTGGCTTTTTCCTCATCCTCATCCACCATTTCACCCAGACTATTTTTAAGGGGACCAACACTATCATTTTTTAGCTTCTTACTATTTATGTAGTTAAATAATATTTTGGGATTATTTTTACTTTCTCTGGCAATGAGTCTCTCTGTCTCAATCTTTGCTGTCTTGATTTGCTTTTTACAGAATTTATTTAATCTTCTGTATTTATTTAATGCCTCATCACTACCTACTTGCTTTAATTCTCTAAATGCTTTATTTTTATCTCTTATTGCGCCCCTTACAGCTCTATTTAGCCATAGTGGTTTCCTCCTATTTCTCGCATGTTTATTCCCATACGGTATATATTGTGCACAGGTCCTATTCAGGATGCTAATAAATGTCTCCCATTTTCTTTGTGTATTTTTATGTCTCAGGATATCGTCCCAGTTAATTGCACCAAGATCATCTCTCATCCGTTGGAAATTTGCCTTCCTGAAGTTTAGTGTCCTTGTAACCCCTCTACTACACATCTTATTAAGGGATACATGAAAACTTATTAATTTGTGATCACTATTACCCAAGTGACCCTCAACCCTTACATTTGATATGCGGTCTGGCCTGTTGGTTAATATTAGGTCTAGCAGTGCCCCCCCTCTTGTTGGGTCCTGAACCAGTTGTGAAAGGTAATTGTCTCTCATCGTTGTCAGAAACCTATTACCCTTGCTGGAACTGCAGGTTTCGGTTCCCCAATGTATTTCAGGGTAGTTGAAGTCCCCCATAATAATGACCTCTCCTTGAGTCGCTGCTTCATCTATTTGCTTTATGAGGATATTCTCTGTAGCTTCCATTATTTTTGGAGATTTATAACAAACCCCTATCAGTAATTTATTATTTTTCCCCCCTCCCCTTACCTCTACCCACAGGGACTCTACATTTTCATTAGATTCATATATATTATCACGAAGGATGGGTTTTAAGGATGATTTTACATATAAACACACGCCTCCCCCTCGCTTATTTGTTCGGTCATTTCTGAACAGACTATAGCCCTGTAATTTAACAGCCCAGTCATGGCTCTCATCCAGCCATGTCTCAGATATCCCCACCATGTCATAATTATGTTCCAACAACATTAACTCCAATTCCTCCATTTTGTTGGCGAGACTTCTGGCATTAGTATACATGCACTTTATGTATCTCTCTGTACCTCTATTCTTTCTTAAATTATTAACTGTTCTAACCCCACCCCCCATGCCACCTCCACCCCCAATGTCATTATTTGTGCCCAGGTCTCTATCTGCACTGTCTTCCCCTCCTATAAAAGGAATACCCTCCCCCCGTCCCTAGTTTAAACACTCCTCCAACCTTCTAGCCATTTTCTCCCCCAGCACAGCGGCACCCTCCCCATTGAGGTGCAGCCCGTCCCTAGCGTAGAACCTGTAGCCAACTGAGAAGTCGGCCCAGTTCTGCAGGAACCCAAACCCCTCCTTCCTACACCAATTCCTGAGCCACTTATTAACCTCCCTAATCTCCTGTTGCCTCTCTGGTATGGCACGTGGTACAGGAAGCATTTCCGAAAATACCACCTTGGAGGTCCTTGCTTTAAGCTTACAGCCTAATTCCCTGAAATCATCTTTAAGGACCTTCCACCTACCTCTAACTTTGTCATTTGTGCCAATGTGCACCATGACCGCTGGATCCTCTCCAGCCCCTCCCAGTAATCTGTCAACCCGATCAGCGATGTGTCGGACTCGAGCGCCAGGTAGGCAGCACACCGTTCGACGATCCCAGTCTTTGTGACAGATTGCCCTATTTGTTTCCCTTATAATTGAGTCTCCCACTACCAGAACCTGTCTGGCCTGCCCTGCTCTCCTATTTCCCCCCTTACTGGAGCAGACACTCCTCCGGCTTTCAGAGGACATGCCTTGCTGCAGCAGTGCTACTCCTGCACTAACACTCCCCTCATCTGCCAACTTAGCAAACTTATTTGGGTGTGCCAGATCAGGACTAGCCTCCCTGGTGCTCTTCCCTCTACCCCGCCTTCTAACTGTCACCCAGCTAGCTGCTTCATTGTCCTGCAGCTCCAACCTAGCATCCCCCCCCTCATCTATCCCATTGAGCGTCTGCTCAGTGAGCAGAAGACTCCTTTCCATATTGTCTATGGATCTCAGTGTTGCCAGCTGCACATTTAGATCCAGTATCTGGGATCTAACTCAAACATATAAATGACCCTCAGGTAGGAAAAATTTCTTAGATCACATGTCAATAGTAATAGCTGAATACCACACAACCATGCCAAGCTGTGGCAAGTTTACCGCACGCAATGTGCAAGAAAACACCCCATCCCATGAGAATGAGATAAATGACTTGCTGACTGAGGAGCTCCAAAAAATGAAGCCATATGAATAAATGGCTATAGAGTGTCAGACATAGAAATACCAGTAAAAGAGCAGATATGCCTAGATGAAAGCAGCCCTCACACAGCTAGAGGTAAAAGCTCACATGTGAAGCAAAGCATGATAAAAAGCATGAGGGATCCATACCGAGGTACCAGTATTGACAGATGGGAAAAAATCCAACGCGTTTCGCCGTATCAAGACAGCTTCGTCCCCTGAGGCTGGATCAGTAAAGGCCAGAGAACTCCACTCTGACTTAGATGCCAGCAAGGTGGAGGTGGGGTACTGGTATGGGCTGGTATCATCAAAGATGAACTTGTGGGACCTTTTTGGGTTGAGGATAGAGTGAAGCTCAACTCCTAGACCTACTGTCAGTTTCTGGAATTCACCTTCTTCCAGCAGTGGTACAGGAAGAAGTTGGTATCGTTCAAGAAAAACATGATTTTCATGCAGGACAATGCTCCATCACATGCATCCAAATACTTCACAGCGTGGCTTGCCAGTAAAGGTCTAAAAGAAGAAAAAATGACCTGATTTGAACTCCATAGAGAACCTGTGGTCCCTCATAAAATGTGAGATCTACAGGGAGGGAAAACAGTACACCTCCCGGAACAGTGTCTGGCAGGCTGTGGTGGCTGCTGCACGCAATGTTGATCGTAAACAGATCAAGCAACTGACGGAATCTATGGATGGAAGGCTTTTGAGTGTCATCATAAAGAAAGGTGGCTATATTGGTCACTGATTTTTTTTTTGTTTTTGAATGTCAGAAATGTTTATTTCTAAATTTTGTGTTGTTATATTGGTTTACCTGGTGAAAATAAACAAGTGAGATGGGTATATATTTGTTTTTTATTAAGTTGTCTAATAAATCTGCACAGTAATAGTTACCTGCACAAACAGATATCCTCCTAAGATAGCCAAATCTAAAAAAACCCACTCCAACTTCCAAAAATATTAAGCCTTGATATTTGAGTCTTTTGTTTTGATTGAGAACATAGTTGTTGTTCAATAATAAAAAGAATCCTCTCAAATACAACTTGCCTAAAAATTCTGCACGCAGTGTTTGTAGCTTTAAGTCAGTCCAAAACACTGTAGCTTAGTTAATAGCTAGAGATGCGAGAATTTATTCTCGTAAAATTAACTACATGAATTTTCAAAACTGCTCATTCACCAATTTTTTTGTAAATTGCTTTCATAAAAATAATGAAATATTTAAATTTATCTTACCGTTTACCTCATCAGCCCCTCTGCTCCTGACCATTCACCATTGGGCTTTCCTTGCATCTTCACATTGTCACCATGAGTGATGAAATCCTGGTACTCTTCCTGCTAGACCAGGACTTCGGGCTTTTATAAGGCCTGGGAATGTCCTAGCCATTTGCTTTTAATATCATGACATGCACCGTGACATTACATGTGCATGCACAGAATAGCCTCATCAGAGCCAAAAGTTGGCCTAACTTCAAAAAGGGTCAGGATTTCAGGGCTCAAGTTAGTGATAAGAAAACGCAATGAGAAGCAAAATGAAATAAGTGTATAAACTAGCTAATCTGTTGTTATGGTAACACAAATAGTTTATTTCCTTTTTCGAAGTTCAGATTTTGGAAAGCATTGAGACAGAAAAATATATATTTTACTTTAAATGAACCAGCGATCAATTATGTCACTTTTACAATGTAGACCACTTTCACCTGCAAAACTTCATATGCAAAAATCTATCAGTATCGTCTCCCCTTATTTCAACATATTAGTATTCAATGACAATACGCCACCCCAACATCAAAAGTTAAGCCCATGGGATGTTATACCATCTTATTTTTTTGGGTATTTGAGAAGTGATAAATTATAGAATGAAATGTGTCCTTCATGGACTTATTCAGCTGATTGCTTTGTGCAGTCTCCATTACAATAAACCTTAGTCGTCACTGTCAGCTAATATACTCTTGGCATTTTCCTACTATTTCTATACTCTTTTCTTCTTTCTTCTGTAATTGGAAAAAAATCTCCTGAAATGAATACAATCATAATGTGATGTGATGAATTATGCAAGGATGAATGAATTCCCAGGTTTGCTTGGCTCAACCTTGCAAGTTATGGATTAATCTAAAAGGATTGTTCCTGTTCAAGCATCAGCTTTATAACTACATTACATTAAATGTGAGAAGAATGACAAACAGCATTCCTTAGGTGAGAAAATATGTAAATCAAATAATCTTTAGCAGAAACAAGTACAATGTAGTGTTGTTATACCAGCCAGGATAGTTCATTTGTGGGAGATAGGTAGCCATGAAATATGGAGGTAAGCATATCAACAAAGTTTTGATGCATAAAATATAAATTAAATATATACCTAAAACTGGGACTGTTGAGCACTGCATCCTTTATCTACCATACATTTCTTTAAGATTTAGACAAACAGACTGCAAACTTCACCCAATCCTGCTATTTTTTACTTCTCTTTACAATTTTGTTCTAACACCGATAACACTGTACGATCTCCCAACGGTCTTAAAAATCTATGTTCCTTGCCATTATAACCACACTTCTTATTTGTTATGGTAGTAAAAAGGTAAATGTAAATAAATTTGTAAAACTTTACATAAGGATCTATCTTTTGAGAGCTAGTGATTGACAATGACTTTGCTAGAATTAAGCAACTACATAACTGTGGCTTACATGATTCTCAGAACATAGTGAGCTCATTATCCTCCTTGTGCAGGTAACACACACATGGTCAAAATTGTTGGTACCCCTCATTTAATGACAGAAAAACCAACAATGGTCACAGAAATAACTTGAATCTGACAAAAGTAATAATAAATCAAAATTCTATGAAAATGAACAAATGAAAGTCAGATATTGCTTTTCAACCAGGTTGAAAGAACCTGTACATGAACACTAGTAAGAGCAGGGTATGTCCTCAGGAGAGTGCAGGAGGTGTCCATTTCCCTGTTCCCTATCACAGGGCCCACCGCTGTAATTGTGTCCCAGGTGTTCCCTTGTTTGTTTTACCGTTCAGTGACTGACCGATTGTTGGGTCATGCACACAGGGCCAGTTACTCCGTGACATTATAACCAACCCTCCCATTTTTTCTGGTGAGTCAAGGCTCAAATTCAGGCCTTTGCCCAACTGCTTCAGACCCTCACTGATGAGCTTAAGGTGTTGCGTAGTGAGGTGGTGCAGCAGTTGACGGGGATCTGGGCCTCAGCTCAGTTACAGGCTCTATCAGAACCCAAAATCTCTCTCCCTGACCGGTTCTCTGGAGGGAGAGATACATTTTTGTAATTTAATGAGGCCTGCAAGCTATAATTCAGGCTTCGCCCTCGTTCATCAGGGAGTAAGGAACAGCGTGTGGGGATTATAGTCTCCCTTCTTAATGGTGATCCCCAATCCTGGGACTTCTCCCTACTGACTGGTTCTCCATCTTTACGGTCGGTAGACAAGTTTTTTGCGGCATTGGCATTGGTGTATGGGGAACAGATGGCTTCTCTCTGTCGGAATCCCGACTCCGTAAATTCAAGCAGGGGGGCCCGACTGGCTCAGAAAGTTCTACAATGGCCTTCATAGTCCCCTGATCTGAAGATCATTGAAAATCTGTGGCTAGACCTTAACCCCTTAATGACAGGAGCTTTTTTTGATTTTTTTGTTTTCCTTTTTTGCTCCCCTTCTTTCCAGAGCAATAACTTTTTTAATTTTCCATCAATATGGCCATATGGGGGCTTACTTTCTGCTGGTCAAGTTGTACTTTTGAACGACACCATTGGTTTTACCATGTTGTGTCCTTGAAAACGGGAAAAAAATTCCAAGTGCGGTGAAATTGCAAAAATAGTGCAATCCCACACTTGTTTTTTGCTTGGCTTTTATGCTAGGTTCACTAAATGCTAAAACTGACCTGCCATTATGATTCTCCAGGTCATTATTAGTTCATAGACACCAAACATGTCTAGGTTCTCTTTTATCTAAGTGGTGAAAAATATTTCCAAAGTTTAGTAAAAAAAAATGTGCAATTTTCCGAGACCTGTAGCGTCTCCATTTTTCGTGATCTGGAGTCCGGTGAAGACTTAGATTTTGCCTGCCGGGTTGACATTTTTAATGATGTCACTTTTGTGCAAATACGCTCTTTTGATCGCCCGTTATTGCATTTTAATGCAATGTTGCGGCGACCAAAAAACGTAATTCTGGTGTTTTTAATTTTTTTCTCGCTACACCGTTTAGCGATTGGGTTAATCCTTTTTTTTATTGATAGATCAGGCAATTCTGAATGCAGTGATACCAAATATTTGTTGGTTTGATTTTTTTATTGTTTTATTTTGATTGGGGTGAAAGGGGGGTGATTTAAACTTTTAGAGGCCTGACCTTAACCCAATTGAGCAGGTCTAGGAAGACTTCTGGTGGTCCCAAACTTTTTCCATTTAAGGATTATGGAGGCCACTGTGCTCTTAGGAACCTGGAATACTGCAAAAATTCTTTTGTAACCTTGGCCAGATGTGTGTCTTGCCACAATACTGTCTCTGAGCTCCTTGGCCAGTTACTTTGACCTCATGATTCTCATTTGGTCTGACATGCACTGTGAGCTGTGAGGTCTTATATAGACAGGTGTGTGCCTTTCCAAATCAAGTCCTATCAGTTTAATTGAACACAGCTGGACTCCAATAAAGGAGTAGAACCATCTCAAGGAGAATCACCAGGAAATGAACAGCATGTGACTTAAATATGAGTGTCTGAGCAAAGGGTTTGAACACATGACTAGGGATAAGCGAGTACTGAAGTTTTCGGACTCACTATACTCGTACCGAGTATACCATAATACTTGGGTATTCGGTACGATTAGCGAGTCCAATGATAGTCAATGGAAAATGCGAGTAATTGTCTGCTGGACCCTACAAAGCGGTCTGGGGGCTGAGGAAAAGGCTAAAAAATGTGTAAATGTTAAAAAAATGTATGCTCTAAACCAATGTATATAACATGGGGGCACCTGGTCAGGGGCTGCACTAGTGGTTTTACACCACTGCTTCACTAGAATGTTCAAACACTATTTGAAGTCCGGTGGTTTTTTGCCGGCAGAGCAGGACTCGTGAGCCACTTACGCTGTGCCAGTGATATATCAGAAGTGCCACAAGAGCGAGTGATGATGGAGGCGATCTTCTGACAGCTAAGTGTGTAAGTGGTGTAAGTAGAGCGATCTGCCCTAGGGGCTGTGTGATGGTTAATGCAGGAAGAAGCCACCCATCATCATCATCACAAGGGATTCACAATAATAAAGCTTGGACTACTGTCCTTGTTGTTCCACTGCCACTGCCAAATGTGTAGGCATAGATATAGTGTCTTCAAAACATTAGCCCTAGGGGCTGTATCATGGTTGATGAAGAAGGCAAGGCAGGTCTGAAGGGCCAAACAATTATGATGAAGCTAGGACTACTAGCACAGTAGTTGCAGTGCCCAGTGTTCATGCATAGCCGTAGTGTCTCCAAACATTAACCCAAGGGGCATGATACCATGGTTGATGAAGGAAGAAGGGTCTCACTCTCATCACAAGTGCCTCTGATGGGAAATATTAATTAACGGAACGTTGTTTTTAGCTTATTGACCATGAGGTACATGTGGCAGAAGCAGGATTTTAAAACATATGTAAGAAGAAGAAAAGGGGCTTGTATGGAAAGGGATGGATGTGATCACCAATTTTTAAAAAAACAAAGTTTTGGGTGACTTTAGGTTGGGATACAGTCATCTGGAGGGCTTAAATACTTTTGCAAAATCCAGTCCTTGTTAAATTTTATCAGAGTCAGCCTGTCTGCA
Source organism: Dendrobates tinctorius (assembly GCF_039654945.1). Lineage (NCBI taxonomy): Eukaryota > Metazoa > Chordata > Amphibia > Anura > Dendrobatidae > Dendrobates > Dendrobates tinctorius. The sequence continues at coordinate 4,546,311 of NW_027361779.1, read as the reverse complement.
TTCTCTGTAGTCAACCGTGTGTGTATATGTGATGATTGCCCCAGCAGCACTGAAAACAAGCTCTGACATCACACTGGCAGCAGGGCAGGCCAGCACCTCCAAGGCATTTAAGGAGAGGTCTGGCCAACTGTGCAGCTTGGATACCCAGTAATTAAACAGAACAGAAGCATCAGGAAGGACACATGTATGGTCACTTAGATAGTCATTGACCATCTTGTTTAACTTCTCCCTCCTTGACATTGTTACTGTTCCAGCTAGTTCTTGGTGATGAGCCAGTTTGTTGAAGATGGGCCAGTTTGTGGACATTTTTCCACCACCTCTTTTGGACCTGCTTGGCGTGTCTCACCCCATTAATGCATGCTGTTGCACAGAGCTGGTACCTCTGCTAGCAGTGGTGTCTGAGGGTGCTGTTGCCATCAAATGATCGACAACGGCCTTCTTGAAGGATTCCATTGTGAAATCCCTTGGTGACTACAACAGTAGCGAAGGAAATTTGTCCTTGTACCGTGGGTCTAAAAAGGTGGACAACCAGTATAGGTTGCTATTGAAAATGTGGATTACGCAAGGGTCTTGGCACAGACAGTCAGATATGAAGTGTATCATGTGTGCCAAGCTGCAAAGAGGCAAATCTTCTGTGACCCCAGAAGGAAGAACAATACCCATCCTCTCCTCACACTGACTCTCCTCCTCCACCTCCTCCTCTCCAGCCCACCCATGCTGGACAGACATGAAGCTGGGGTTGAGACTGCCCTCTGTAGCATGAGGTGTCTCCCCGGTACCACTGATCGTGTCTGATGATATTGGCTGGGCTGGGTAGGATCACCCATTGTGAAATCTTGCTCCATACCCAGCTGATGGGCACGCAAAGATTCCATTTTTTGATTCTGCAGTGATTTTTTTTCAGCAGACCTAGCATAGGGATGATTACGCTGATAACAGCCTGATCACCGCTCAATAGCTTGGTGCAGTTCTGAAAGTTATCAAGCACCTCACAAATATCAGCGATCCACATCCACTAGACAGTTGTTATGTGTCTTGGCTGAGTCTCAGTGTGACAGGCATGTTTAAGCTGGCATTCAGCAAGTGCCCTCTGCTGCTCACTTACCCTTGCCAACGTATGATATGTTGAGTTCCATCGTGTTGGCAGGTTGTAAATGGGTCTGTGGTTTGGTAAATTAAATTGCTTTTGAAGCGCTGCAAGACCGCCAACAGCGGTTGAGGAATGGTGGAAATGGGTGCAAATACCGCGCACTTTCTCAAGTAGGTACGGCAAGTCAGGGTATGTTTTTATAAATTTCTGCACCATTTGGTTCAGTACGTGAGCTATGCATGGCACGTGTACCAGCTTCCCGAGCTTTAACGCTGCCACCAGGTTACCCCCATGGTCGCAGGCAACCAGACCAGGTTGGAGTTGCAGTGGGGAGAGCCACTGATCGGTCTGTTGTTTTAGTCCTTGCCACAGCTCTGCTGCAGTGTGTGGTGTTTCTCCTAAGCAGATCAGCTTCAGCAGAGCGTGTTGCTGCTTTGCCGATGCGCTGCTGCACAGCTCCCAACTTGGGAATGATGTGGAGGGTAATTCAGCATAGGATGACGAGGTGGAGGAGGAGGAGGAGGAGGAAGAGGGGAGACTCGGCATATATGATGAGGCGGAAACCCTGATTGAGGTTGGGCCTGCTATTCGTGGTGTGGGTAGGATATGTGATGGTCCAGTTTGAGACTTTGTCCCACCCTCCACCAGGTTGAGCCAGTGTACCGTGACAGAGATGTATCATTCCTGGCCACAAGTACTTGTCCACGTGCCTGTTGTAAGATGGACATTCCCGGTTACGGCGTTGGTGAGAGCACACTTTAGATTGTTTAAGATGTGCTGGTGTAATGCGGGGACGGCACAGCGGGAAAAATAGTGCTGGCTGGGAACCGAGTATCGTGGGGCAGCCACAGCCAAAAGATCACGGAAAGATTGTGTCCCCACAAGCCTAAGCGGCAACATCTCCACGGCTAGCATCTTTGCAATGTGCGCGTTCAGTATTTGTGGGTGCGTGGCTTGGTATTTACGCCTCCTTTCATACATCTGGGGCACGGACAATTGGATGCTTTCCTGGGACAAACAAGTGAGCTTGTTGTAACCTGTGTCTGTGCAACCGCAGCTTGTGAGCAAGAGGTATGATGATCACATGCTTCCTGCCCAGTAGATTGGAAAGGCCGTATCACAGGCGACATGGCAGTGGTTTGATCCGCAGTCGCAGACACTGATTTGGTACCCTGTTGTTCAGCCCACCGACTAGGGTGCTTGGCTGCCATGTGTTTCTGCATACTGGTGGTGCTTTGGTTGCCTTTGCCCTGGCCTTTGCTCAGCTTCCTATGGCAGATGCTACAGATGACAACATTTGGTTCAGAAGGACTATCGGAAAAAAATTTCCAGACAGCGGCTGAGCACACCCTTGCCTTGACTTGGAGCACAGAGGGATTGCTCTTGGCAACAGTTGACACACTTTGCACGCTGCTCAAACCAGTAGCCCTTGGTGCCTTTGTTGGTGCTCCGTATCCACCTTCTTCCTCTGTGCTGCTGTGCTGGCTATGCGTGCCAACGGTCTAGGTTGGATCAGTGGTCTCATCATTGACCACCTTGTTGTCCATATCATCCTCCTTCCGTGTTGATATTGGCGACTGGCCAGATGGCAACTGTGTGTCATCACCATCAGCCTCCACCTCTTCACCCGGTATATCACGTGGATGAAAGTGGCTTTCTTCTGGCAGTGGGGTTTCAAATATTTGGCCATAATCAACAGACGATACCTCCTCATGTTCCTCTTCAATGTTGCGTGGTGAAAGGCCAGAGGCAACGAAAGGAAATGGATCAAACAGATCCTCGGAGTGACCAAGGTTGGGGTCAAATGTTTCCTGTGACTCCTGAATGGGTGATGAACTAGGAATAGGTTGAGAATAGGATGACCCAGCATTCTCTGTAAGGACAGTAGACTGTTTTGTCATGGATGATTGGGTGCTGCTAGAACATTTCGTTGAAGCCTTATCAGCCATCCAAGACAGTATCTGCTCTTGTTCTTCTTCCAGACCCGTTTATGTTCCAGACCAGGAAATTTCACCAGGAACCTAGATGTATCAACCTTCTTTGGTCTCCCAGACTCTGTGCCTAATTGGGCACCAATGACAACCCCACATCCATGTCCCTGTCCCTTCACAACAGCGTTTTTAGGAATTTTGGATTTTTCTGCCATAGTTGCATATGTTCATATGCAGATATTGGGGAACAAGGAGCAGTTAGTGCTTTGTGGAAGGTAGCACTACAGCCTAGTACTGCTTTGTGTTTTACAAACAGCACCGCAACAGCACAAAAAAATTGCCCTGAGGTTTAAGGCGAGATTACGCACCCCAGTCACCACACAAGAGAACAGTGCTGGCTGCATGTCAGTTGTGCAGTACGGTGCGTGCGTCCTATTCACTGTGAACACAGCACCGCAACAGCAGAAAAAAAATTGCCCTGAGGTTTTAGGCAAGATTACGCACCCCAGTCACCACACAAGACAGCGGTGCTGGCTGCATGTCAGTTATGCAGTACTGTGCATGCGTCCTATTCGCTATGAACACAGCACCGCAACAGCACAAAAAAAATTGCCCTGAGGTTTAAGGCAAGATTATGCACCCCAGTCACCACACAAGACAATGGTGCTGTGTTATGAATGGGTCACCGAGGAGGAAAACAAGACCAAGCCAAGTCACAGAAAACCAGAGAGATTGGTAACTACGCGGATTGCAGACCCCTTATCCTAACCACACAACTAACAGCAGCCGTGGAGCATACCTACAATGTTTCTAGATGCCTCGTCCCAGCCAGAGGACTAAATAAGCCTAAAGCAAGAAAAGGGGAAATCTAAAACTGCCCCAGTGCAGACTCCAAAGGAATAGAGAGCCCCCACACATGTATTGACAGTGAGACAAGATGAAAACACAAACACAGGTAGGAAAATAGGCTGAGCAAACGATGGGGCCCACACTAGCTAGAAAGGACAGGAAAGGAAAGATACTGTCAGCAATCACGCCAAAACACCCTGCAAAAATGTCCAACACTTCTGATAGCAACAAATACCCTGAAGTCACTAGACTTCTCCCACTATATCAGCACTCTGGCATATTCTGAGAACAGAGCAAAAAGAGGCCAATCTAATAAGGGACAAAAAGCAAACTGGCACATACAGTGACATAAGAGTGGAATTTCAGCACAGCCCCAGCCGGGGCTGGCTGACCACACAAAAAACTGAATAGACCAAACCAAATCAAATGTGAACATTAGCAGAGACAACTTAGATTGAGAAGGCAGGAACTGAGCTGGAATCTAAGACCTCAGGAGGCAGGAAATAATCACCAGCATGGGAATAGGGAGTCGGCTGTCTTAAATTAAGTCTGAGACTCCAAATGCCCACTCCTCTTCCTCATTATCAGGTGGCAGGTCTCTGCTAATTAGATCAGCTTCACTACCTCCTGCCACCACCAGAGGGAGCCCGGAAAGAGAACTCACAACTCCTCTGTCAGCACAACCAGCTCCCTCACCAGAAACCAGAGGCAGACCATAAAATGAGTTCACAACAGTGCTGGCTGCATGTCAGTTGCACAGTACTGTGCTTGCGTCCCATTCGCTGTGAACACTGCACTGCAACAGCACAAAAAAATTGCCCTGAGGTTTAAGGCGAGATTATGCACCCCAGTCACCACACAAGACAGCGGTGCCAGCTGCCTGTCAGTTGTGCAGCACCGTGCGTGCGTCCTATTCGCTGTGAACACAGCACCGCAACAGCACAAAAAAATTGCACTGAGGTTTAAGGCGAGATTATGCACCCCAGTCACTACACAAGACAGTGTTACTGGCTGCGTGTCAGTTGTGCAGTACCGTGCATGCGTCGTATTCGCTGTGAACACAGCACCGCAAAAGCACAAAAAAATTGCCCTGAGGTTTAAGGTGAGATTATGCACCCCAGTCACCACACAAGTCAGCTGGCTGCATGTCAGTTGTGCAGTACTGTGTGTGAGTCCTATTCGCTGTGAACACAGCACTGCAACAGCACAGAAAAATTACCCTGAGGTTTAAGGCGAGATTACGCATCCCAGTCACCACACAAGACAGCGGTACTGGCTGCATGTCAGTTGTGCAGTACTGTGCGTGCGTCCTATTCGCTGTGAACACAACACCACAACAGCACAAAAAAAATCCCCTTCAGGGGTAAATGAGACCCCAAAAATAGCTGAGAAAACTGTCACTACTCAGTCCCTGACCTAATACTTTCAGCTCAGAAAAGAGCTTTTGGGTTTTACAGAGGATTTCTGGCTGATTTCACAATTTTCCAACTTTGAATTTTTATGCCCTTAAATCACAGAGATACGGCACACAAAAAACTTGATAATTAACATTTCCCACATGTTTATTTTACATCAGCACAATTTTGGAACCAAAAATTTTTTTTGTTAGGAAGTTATAAGGGTTAAAAGTTGACCAGCGATTTCTCATTTTTACAACACCATTTTATTTTTAGGACCACATCACATTTGAAGCCACTTTGAGGGGTCTATATGATAGAAAATACCCAAAAGTGACACCATTCTAAAAACTGCACCCCTTAAGGTGCTCAAAACCACATTCAAGAAGTTTATTAACCCTTTAGGTGCGTCACAGGAATTTTTTTTGAATATTTAAAAAAAAAATGAACATCTAACTTTTTTTCACAAAATAAATACTTCAGGTTCAATTTTTTTTATTTTACCAAGGGTAACAGGAGAAATTGGACTGCAAAAGTTATTGTGCAATTTGTCCTGAGTTCGCAGATACCTGATATGTGGGGGGAACCACTGCATGGTGCATGGCAGAGCTCAGAAGGAAGGAGCGCCGTTTGACTTTTTCAATGCAAAATTGGCTGGAATTCAGATCGGACGCCATGTCACGTTTGGAGAGTCCCTGATGTACCTAAACAGTGGAAACCCCCTACAAGTGACCCCATTTTGGAAACTAGACCCCCCAAGGAACTTATCTAGATATGTGGTGAGAATTTTGAACCCACAAGGGCTTTACAGAAGTTTATAACGTACAGCGGTACAATTAAAAAATCATATTTTTTCCACAAAAATGATCTTTTCACCCCAATTTTTATTTTCCCAAGGGTAACAGGACCCTAAAAGTTATAGTGCAATTTGTCCTGAGTACGCTGATACCCCACATGTGGGGGTAGACCACTATTTGGGCGCATGGCAGAGCTCGGAAGTGAAGCAGCGCCATTTGACGTTTTTGGCTGGAATTGAGATCGGACATCATGTCGCGATTGGAAAATCCCTGATGTACCAAAACAGTGGAAACCCCCCACAAATGACACCATTTTGGAAACTAGACCCCCTAAGGAACTTATCTAGATGTGTGGTGAGAACTTTGAGCCCCCAAGGACTTCACAGAAATTTATAACATACAGCCGTACAATTAAAAAATCATATTTATTCCACAAAAATGATCTTTTCACCCTCAATTCTTATTTTTCCAAGGGTAACAGGACCCTAAAAGTTATTGTGCAATTTGTCCTGAGTACGCTGATACCCCACATGTGGGGGTAAACCACTATTTGGGCGCATAGCAGAGCTCGGAAGGGAAGCAGCGCCATTTGACGTTTTTGGCTGGAAATGAGATCGGACACCATGTCGCGATTGGAAAACCCCTGATGTACCTAAACAGTGGAAACCCCCCACAAATGACACCATTTTGTAAACTAGACCCCCCAAGGAACTTATCTAGATGTGTGGTGAGCACTTTGAACCCCCCAGTGCTTCACAGAAGTTTATAACGCCCGGGCGTGAAAAGAAAAAATTTGTATTTTTTCCACAAACATGATCTTTTAGTCACCATTTTTTTATTTTCCCAAGGGTACCAGGAGAAATTGGACACCAAAAGTTGTTGTCCAATTTGTCCTGAGTATGCTGATACCCCATATGTGGGAGAAAACTACTGTATGGGCACACGTCGGGGCTCGGAAGGGAAGTAGTGACGTTTTGGAATGCAGACTTTGATGGAATGGTCTGCGGGTGTCATGTTGCCTTTGGAGAGCCCCTAATGTACCTAAACAGTGGAAACCCCCACAAATGACCCCATTTTGGAAACGAGACCCCCTAAGGAACTTATCTAAATGTGTGGTGAGCACTTTGAACCCCCAAGGGCTTCACAGAAGTTTATAATGCTCGGGCATGAAAATAAAAAAATCGTATTTTTTCCACAAACATGATCAATTAGTCCCCAATTTTTTTATTTTCCCAAGGGTAACAGGAGAAATTGAACCCCAAAAGTTGTTGTCCAATTTGTCCTGAGTACGCTGACGCCCCATATGTGGGAGAAAACGACTGTATGGACACACGTCGGGGCTCGGAAGGGAAGTAGTGACGTTTTGGAATGCAGACTTTGAGGGAATGTTCTACGGGTGTCATGTTGCCTTTGGAGAGCCCCTAATGTACCTAAACAGTGGAAACCCACCACAAATGACCGCATTTTGGAAACGAGACCCCCTGAGGAACTTATCTAGATGTGTGGTGAGCACTTTGAACCCCCAAGGGCTTCACAGAAGTTTATAATGCCCGGGCATGAAAATAAAAAATCGTATTTTTTCCACAAACATGATCAATTAGTCCCCAATTTTTTCATTTTCCCAAGGATAACAGGAGAAATTGGACCCCAAAAGTTGTTGTCCAATTTGTCATGAGTACGCTGACACCCCATATGTGGGAGAAAACTACTGTATGGACACACGTCGGGGCTTGGAATGGAAGCAGTGACGTTTTGGAATGCAGACTTTGATGAAATGCTCTGCGGGTGTCATGTGCGTTAGGAGTGACCCTTATGTACCTAAACTATTGAAACTCCCCACAAGTGACCCCATTTTGGACACTAGACCCCCCACGGAATGTATCTAGATGTGTGGTGAGCACTTTGAACCCCCAAGTGCTTCACAGAAGTATATAACACTCGGATGTGAAAACAAAAAAATCATTTTTTTCCACAAAAATGATATTTTTGCCCCCAATTTTTTAATTTCCTAAGGGTAACAGGAAAAATTGGACCCTAAAAATTGTTTTGCAATTTGTCCTGAGTAGGCTGATACCCTACATGTGGGGCTAAAACACTGTTTGGGCGCATGGCAGAGCTTCAAAGGGAAGGAGCACCATTTGACTTTTCAACTCAGAATTGGCTGGAATTGAGATCAGACGCCATGTTGCATTTGGAGAGCCCCTGATGTGCCAAACAGTGGAAACCCCCAATTCTAACTCCAACCCGAACCCCAACACACCCCTAACTGTTATGATTGAGTCACCGTAGGAGGCAAAAACAGAAATGCTAGCTAAGTCCAGAAAACCAGAGAAGTTGGCAACTATCGGATTGCAGACCCCTGAACCTATCAACACAACTAGCAGTAGCCATGGGGGGTTCCTACGATGCCCTAGACCCCTCGATCACAGCCGGAGAAATAGCTAGGCCTAAAGAAAGAAAGGGGAAAACCAAACTGCCCCAGAGCAGACCCCAAAGCAATAGGCAGCCCCCAACATATAGTGACGGTGAAGCAAGATGAAAACACTAACACAGGCAGAAAGATAGACTGAGCAAAGACGGGGCCCAATCTAGCTAGATAGAAAAGGACAGGAAGGCTGCTGTCTGCAATCCGTGAAAAACCCTATGAAAATAAGAGCCAACAGACTGACAGTGAAAAAGGCCCTGAAGACGCTGGGCTACAAAAAAGCTATGTCAGTACTCAGGAATATTCTGAAGACAGAGCTACAGGCAAAAGGAGATTCAGCTCACCCCAGCAGGGAATGGCAGAATCCAGAAAAGCAAGGAAAACAAAAACAAAACACTAATGCAAACAGGCAAAACAGAAAAACTTAGCTTAGAGGAGCAGGAATCAGACTGGTGTCCTAGAAGTCCACAGAGAAATCACCCGCAGGGCAGAAGGGCGTCGGCAGCCTTATATCCAGTCCGTGACTCCACTCAGCCAGTCATCCTCATCAGGTTCAGGTGCCTGATAATCAGGCTCATTACCTTCCTTCACCAGAATAGGGAGTTCACCAGACCTCAGTGACGAAGGGGAAAATGAACTCACAACACCTAACCCTAATCTCAGCCCTAACCCTAACCCAAGCCCTAACCCTAGCCCTAACCCTAACCCTAGCCCTAGCCCTACCCTAACCCTAGCCCTAACCCTAACCCTGATGGAAAAATGTAAATAAATACATTTTTATATTTTATTATTTTTCCCTAACTAAGGGGGTGATAATGGGGGGGGTTGATTTACTATTTATGGCGGTTTTTATATTTGGCAGCTGTCGCACGCTTTTTATTGTAAAAATAGTTTTTGCATCAACACATATTGAGAGCTATAATTTTTCCGTATTTTGACCCACTGAGTCATGTGAGGTCTTATTTTTTGCAGGACGAGTTGACGTTTTTATTGGTACCATTTTCGGGCACGTGACATTTTTTAATCGCTTTTTATTCTGATTTTTGGGACGAAGAATGAACAAAAACCAGCGTTTCATGAATTTCTTTTGGGGGGTGCGTTTACACCGTTCCGCGTGCGGTAAAATTGATAAAGCGGTTTTATTCTTCGGGTCAGTACGGTTACAGTGATACCTCATTTAGGTCGTTTTTTTATGCTTTGTCGGTTTTATGCAATGAAAACTATTTTATATAAAAAATAATTATTTTTGCATCACTTTATTCTGCAAGCTATAACTTTTTTATTTATTCGCTGATGATGCTGTGTGGTGGCTCGTTTTTTGCGGGACAAGATGACGTTTTCAGCGGTACCATGGAAATTTATATGCGTCTTTTTGATCGCGCATTATTACACTTTTTGTTTGGCGGTATAATAATAAATCATTATTTTTTGCTTTGTTTTTTATTTTTATTTTTTAAGGGGTTCGCTAAAGGGGTTAACTAATGGGACAGTTTTATAGGGCGGGTCGTTACGGACGCGGCGATACCTAATATGTGTACTTTTATTGTTTTTTTTTATTATTTCCAAAAAATGGATTTATTTGGGGGAATATTTTTTTTTTTTCTAATTTATTTGGCGATTTTTTTTAAATTATTTTAACACTTTTTTTTATTTTTTTTTAACTTTATTAAATAGTCCCAGGTGGGACATCACTGTCCTGTGACAGATCGCTGATCTGTCACATCACAGATCACTGTGACAGATCAGCGATCTGTCACAGGCAGTGCAGAAGGCTTCCTCATGCCTGCGCTTTGCAGGCACTGTTAAAGCCAGCTTCCTGCAGGCCCCCGAAGGCCCCCGTCGTCATCTTGGATTCGGAGGCCTGCAGGAAAGGAGCCCCCCGCAGCAGCGCTGCACATTGCGCTGCCGTGGGGGGCTCAGGGAAGCACGGAGGGAGCCCCCTCCCTGCCGATGCTTCCCTTTAACCCCCGGTACACCGCGATCATGTTTGATCACGGTGTGCAAGGGGTTAACGTGTCGGGGGCGGTCCGTGACTGCCCCTGACACATTGTGCTGGGTGTCAGCTGTGATAATCAGCTGACACCCGGCCGCGATCAGCGGCGCTCACCATATGGGCGCCGCTGATCGCGGTAGACGTATTATCCCGTCCATGGGCATAGGGGCCCGCGTCCCATGGACGGGATAGTATGTCGGATGTCAGGAAGGGGTTAAAGTTCAAAATCGGTCATTTTTGACCGAACATAACAGCAGGGTTAAGTTTTGTGGTGACGTGGTTTATGAGGATTGCAGACTAAATAGAAATGGTTTCTGTGTCTACGTCTTTAAAGTGAGTCGATCTACTACGCTATACCTTTCATGTAATTCTGTCTTTTATTTAGTCACCCACATTGTTAGACATGCCTGTCTCTACAATTAAATGGTTACTTGGTTTTACATTTTTATATCATTACTTAGTTGGTCCATTGATCTTGTTTGCACCTACATTTAACATAATTGCAACATAATATGTTTCTTTATTTTGTAAGTCACTTACTGTTCAGTAAGTAAAGAATTCTTAAAAAAAAGAAATGTTGCAGTTTTACAGTGACCACTAGGGTGACCGGATCTCATATGGGGGGGAAAAAATGTCAGAATCTTGTTCGTCTGGACCCCACAAAACGATTCCCCTTTCCTGATATTGAGATAGCCAAAATTTGAGCTCGATCAAACGACGTTAACCCGTGCCGCTCGTCGCTCAAAGTTTGAAAAAATCCAAATTGAGGTATTTTAAGATTTAGGTATTTTGCATAGTCTGTTAGACTATAAAGAATGTGACAACAACATTGCAGAAATAGCCCTGACCAAATTTTCAAACCATTTGTGGTATTTGAATGCAGAGTTGGTGGGATTATCGTTTTTTGATCCCACCATTACAGACAATGAAAAGTTGTTAATGGCTAATAAATTGCTCAGTAGCACAGATGAACCATCAGAGCACGCTAACCTACATGAGTTGATAATTTTACATAGTTATCTAATCTATTCTAGAGCTTTTATTAAAGTAGTTTTTGAAACATCAGAATATAATGCTCGGCATTTGCTTACAACTTGCAGGACATATTGCTTTTGTTCTTCATCTTTTGTCAGAAGGTCGTTAAAGTCGGTTACTTCCTACCTCTTTTAATTTTTCTTTCCTAACTTTTGGATTTACAACCCTAGCGTGCTCTGATGGTTCATCTGTGCTACTGAGCAATTTATTAGCCATTAACAACTTTCCATTGTCTGTAATGGTGGGATCAAAAAACGATAATCCCACCAACTCTGCATTCAAATACCACAAATGGTCTATAGCCCATGTGGACCCTTTGGGCACCCTGGCCCTGACTGTCTAACTTCCCCTCTGCTATAACCTTATCTCTCGGCAGCCCCTCCTACACTTAACCCTATACTACCCACTAACTATTCTATATACTAGAGTGTCCCCTCTAGTGTCCAACCAAGAGTACTACGCATTCCCTATACTATACATGAAACATAAAACATTACTACACTGTATACAATCAGGAACATGAAAACACAGTAATGGTAATACCCAGAAAAGGTAGCAGTACCATAGCATAAATTAGGTAGTACATAAAACATGTAGCAATACCAGTAAGCAAAAAGACATAAATACTGCAATGAACATTATTAAACCAACCCCTTTATACTAGTACTCTGCAAATAATAAACACATGAAATCTACTAAACTAAATAAAAATAAATAATAAAGAGCGTTCGCCGCTTGGGGTCCACCATGCAGTAAATGTTACACCACTGCTAGGTAATGACAGACGAGCAATATGGCGGTATAATGCACACGGGTTAGACTTCACCCGAAGTACGCAAAGCGGGCTCTGTTCACACACAGAGGCGCCGCAACATAAACATACGAAAACACTGAGCCTGTTAGTGTCACAGACCACAGGAAAATGCACACACGGTATCTGGTCACAGGAGCAGGACCCAAGGCAGAGGAGCTGCGTCCGTCTAGACCTACCCTGTGTGCGGCGTCGCTACTGCGGACGCCAAGGAGGGCTGCAACTGCAGCGCGGCATAGGGCACGGCCGCTAGTCGACAAAGCTAGGAAGCAGGCGCAATGTTGGACGCTAGAGTAGAGGTGCGGTATGCACGGTGGCCTAAGGCTTGCCGCTGGTACTGACTGCTGCACTAATTCCCTATCCACATGTGTAATATCAGAGGGAAGGGGTTTCAAATGAGTCAGTCAACAGAGTCATACATCTGTCACCATTCACACATTAGCTTGAAAAGTCTATACTAGCGCATGGCCGAACGGTCATGCGCGCTTTTTATAGCCGTGCGGGACCTTCCAGATATCCGAGATGGACCAATGAGATCTGGAGCAGGACCTGGGCACATGACTCCCGATCTCCAATGGGAGATCGCCTCGTGAGCATGCCCAGTAGGAGCACAGAGGAACTTAGTCTCTGGAGCGGTCTGCTGCAAAGTAATCTTCTCTGCAGTAGATAGACAGCAGGAGACCACAGAATGTGAGTCTCTGGATTCCTGCAGAGCAGACACAGAACCCAGACGCCTAACATTACCCCCCCTCCTAGGGCCCCCTCCGCTCTGAGCCTTCCAATCCACCACCTTGTGCCCATCAGAGGCATAGGTCTCAGACTCCTCCGAAGGCAAGTCTGATGTCCCAGTAGATGACACGGAAAACCGGGACACGTGGATGGTATCAGAGGCGGCAAGATCGCCAGGTTTAAGAAGGGACACGTGGGAGACAGCGGGAGTGGCTAAACTGCCCGGAGCATAGGTTGAAGTGGAATGCCGAGGTGTGTCGGCGGACGTTTCCACTCTCTGTTTAAGGAGGCTATCCCGAGCACATGAGGCGCATGCCCGAATATACTTTTTAATGTCCCGAGCCCTGTGCGGCTTCCAATACCACCCTGCCAGGAGTTTTGTGGTCTGCATATAGCCACAGTGCCCACCCACCCTGGACGCATGTGCCCACGTGAGAACCTTCGGCCGAAGGCGAGGGGGAACAAAAGTCTTTCCCGGCGGTACAGAGTTTGGCCATTGCGGGGCCCCGTTATCCTGGGGAACAGAGTGCTGACAGTGGTAGCAGCAAGAGGAGCTTAGTGCCGGACACACCGTGAGACTGGCGCGAGACGCCTCCATGGGCTCTGGGAGTGAACACTCTGGCTCGGGTGATTCCAGAGGTTCAAAGAGGTTGGGAGCCGGAGTACCACTCTGTCTGGATTGAGCACGCTCCAGCCCGCGCTCCGAGAAATGGAGATCAATACGGGTGGCAATGGCAATCAGCTCCTCCAGACTTGCAGGAACCTCTTTGGTAGATAGAGCATCCTTAATATGCTCAGCTAAACCTCACCAAAACACAGGGATGAGGGCTCTATCAGACCACTCCAGCTCAGAAGCCAGTGTCCGAAAACGAACGGCATACTGGCTGACCGAGAGGGATCCCTGAGTTAATGCAAGGAGCTGAAGAGAGGTATCGTGTGTGACCCGTGCTCCCAGGAAAACCTGCTTGATAGATGTTAAGAACTGAGCAGCGGTCCGAACATCTGCGTCACCACGCTCCCACAGTGGCGTGGCCCACTCCAATGTCCTGTTCGACAGAAGGGAAATAATAAACCCCACCTTAGCCCGTTCTGTAGGAAATCACGCAGGCAGTAACTCCAGCTGGATAGAGCACCAATGAGGTCTGGAGCAGGACCTGGGCACATGACTCTCAATCTCCAATGGGAGATGGCCATGCGGGACCTTCCAGATATCCGAGATGGACCAATGAGATCTGGAGCAGGACCTGGGCACATGACTCCCGATCTCCAATGGGAGATTGCCTCATGAGCATGCCCAGTAGTAGCACAGAGGAACTTAGTCTCTGGAGCGGTCTGCTGCAAAGTAATCTTCTCTGCAGTAGATAGACAGCAGGTGACCACAGAATGTGAGGCTCTGGATTCCTGCAGAGCAGACGTAGAACCCAGACGCCTAACACTCTGGCCCAGACATCACCTCTCTGCTGTCCAGAATCCCTGAGTGTCTATCAGCCATAATCTCTTTCTTCTCTCACTTCCTCAAACTCAGTGTGGACAAATCCAAACACATCCTCTTTCCTCCATCTCACAGATCTTCCTTACCTGATCTTTCACAATTAATGACATCATGCTTTCCCCCATACCGGAAGTTCGCTGCCTCGGTATAACCCTTGACTCTGCCCTGTCCATCAAATTGCACATCCAAGCTCTTTCCCCCTCCTGTTGCCTCCAGCTCAAAAATATTTCCAGAATCTGTTTTTTCCTGCACACTCAATCTACTAAAATGCTTGCGCATGCCCTCATCATCTCCCGCCTCAGCTACTGAAACATCCTTTTCTGTGGCCTCCCTGCTAACACTCTCCTCTCCTGTCCATCATTAACTCTGCTGCCAGACTAATTAATCTCTCTCCTCACTACTCCTCCTCTTCTCCCCTCTGCAAATCTCTTCACTGGCTCCAATTCCCTCAGTGTATCCAGGTCAAATTACTAGTACTGACCTACTAAGCCATCCATAACCTGTCTCCTCCATTTATCTCTGAACTAATATCCCTATATCTTCCCTCACATAATCTCTGGTCCTCCCAAGACCTCCTTCTCTCCTACACACTTATTCGCTCCTCACCTAATTGCCTCCAAGACTTCTCCCGAATAACCCCCATCCTCTGGAATTCTGTGCCCCAACAAGTCTGACTATCAACCACATTCAGATCCTTCAGACGTAACCTTAAAACCCTCCTCTTCAAGAAAGCTTACAGCCTGCAATGACCCCGCTGCCTCCTCACCACTACCGGAGCTACCGCCTCACCATCACCGGAGCTGCTGCAACCCCCCAGTCTACTGTCTCCACCATCCTGTAGAATGTAAGCCCACAAGGGCAGGGTCCTCTCTCCTCTGTATCAGTCTGTCATTGTTAGTTTGCTTACTGTAAGTGATATCTGTAATTTGTATGTAACCCCTTCTCATGTACAGCACCATGTAATCAATGGTGCTATATACGGTAAATAATTATAATAATAATAATACATTCCACTTTTGCTACACACTAAAGATAAGATAAGACTTTTACATTTGAATTTGAGAGCTGGATTTTCCTCCCAAAATTTCATTTTTCATCAATTGAAAGTACTGCAAAGTTTCCAATTGTCCTGAAAACATTGGTATATCCCTCTAAGGACTTCTATAACTACTGTATATTCAACCATTTTCAAGCTTTTAAAGTAAACCTCAACCCTAGTAAAGTTAGTGGTACCTCAGTTAAAGTGATCTCAATATATGCAGATTTGAATAAATGGATGCTAACTAGTGTTGAGCATTCCGATACCGCAAGTATCGGGTATCGGCCGATATTAGCGGTATCGGAATTCCGATACTGACTTCCGATACTTTTGTCATATCGGATACCGGAATCGGAAGTTCCCATCATGCTATGAGC
This sequence comes from Dendrobates tinctorius, assembly GCF_039654945.1. Classification (NCBI taxonomy): domain Eukaryota; kingdom Metazoa; phylum Chordata; class Amphibia; order Anura; family Dendrobatidae; genus Dendrobates; species Dendrobates tinctorius. Next base: position 4,530,346 of record NW_027361779.1, on the reverse strand, counting down.
CTGCTTGCTTTGATTAAGCCAATGGGAATCCTCCGAAGTGTGGGCACATCCTGTTAGGCATGTAGGCATGTTAACTATTGGCATGGCTGTGATTGGCTGCCAAAATGATGTCATGATGCACTATAAAAGCCACCGCAGCCCCATTTCTGGTTCACTCTGCTGTGAATTCAGTTAGGGACAGGCTGCTGTAGAAGACTGTGAGGGACAGTTAGAAATAGCGATTCCACCAAACATCTAGTGCTTTACCCAGGCTACATAAACCACCACTGTAGCCTTCTTTGCCCTAGCAGCAGTGTTTACAGCTGTCTGCAAGGGCTGTGTGAGTGCCGCTCACGCTGTGGAGTGGGTCCTGCAGCCACGTCAGGCTGTAGGCCACCCAGTGTGATCACTGCTGCCTCATACATCTTTTATTTTTTGAGCTGCATTTTTTACATAATTTCAATCTAGTGTGCTTCCACCCGTATCCATATACGTTGGTTGCAAACACTGGTAGTAGACAGCGGAGCCTTTCTGCAGCCTTTCAGTGCTAGTTTCCACTTTGCTGCACTGTTCATGGCTGTCTGAGAGGTCTCTGACTGTGTGTGAGTGCAGCTCACGCTGAGTAGTGTGTCCTGCAGCTACGTCTGGCTGTAGGACGCTCAGCGTGCGTCAGTGCCTCACACATATTTTTATTTGAGTGCAGCTCATTTTTTCTTCTATTAGTGTGCATCCATCCGTCTCCATCTACGGTGGTTGCAAACACTATATAGGAGTACACAGCGGAGCCTTTCTGCAGCCTGTCAGTGCCAGTGCCCACTTAGCTGCACTGTTGACGGCTGTCTGAGAGTTCTCTGACTGTGTGTGAGTGCAGCTCATGCTGAGTAGAGTGTCCTGCAGCTACGTCTGGTTGTAGGACGCTCAACGTGCGTCACTGCCTCACACATATTTGTCTTTGAGTGCAGCTCATTTTTTCTTCTCCTATTAGTGTGCATCCATCCGTATCCATCAACATTGGTTGGTTGCAAACACTATATAGGAGTAGATAGAGGAGCCTTTTTTTCTGGCTTGTGCCCTGCCGGCGCAGCCAGATTAGTATTACCCAATTTTTTTGGAGCCTCATCTTTTGCATTGTAGGTTACCTGCCTGCATTGTAATAGCTCCAAAAAGTTGGTGATACTATCAGTTTCAATTCTTTGTTCACATACTTTGAGTTTGTTTCCAACAAAGAAACCACAATAAAAGTTCACCAAACACTACATTTGGAACTTGTGTAGGCCACATCAGCTCCTATTAAAGTGTAGTCCACACACACACTTCATAAAATTAGTGTTTCTTGTACCTGTAACCAGCTGTTCAGGAATAAGCACACTAAGGCCCCCCGTTGTACTTTTCTGCCTATCTTAAGCAGTCTGGCAAGATGAAGAAGGCAGGGAGTAAGGCGCGTGGGCGTGGGCATGGAGTTTCAGCAGGGAGAGGATGTGGGGATTCTGCAGGGAGAGGACGTGGGGATTCTACAGGTAGAGGACGTGGGGATTCTGGGCCTGCTGCGGGCACCAGTGGATCAGCATCCCCCAGTTTTAGCAGGCAACAGTCCTTTATGCGCAGCTTTGTAGGACCTCAACGTACCCCACTGCTGCGGGAGGAACAAATTGAAGCCGTTGTCGGATGGATGGCAGCTAACGCATCGACTTCAATTACTTCCACAGCCTCTAAGGACCAGAGCACCGAAGAGCAACCATCTGTCTCTTCACCACCTGCCAAAGTGCCCAGGCAGTCAGAGAGACATGGACAGGAGCCACCACAGTCTCTACTTCTGTTCTCGGAATCTGTTGGCTTGGAAAGAGGGGGCCAGCCAAGCAGCATTCCTGAATGTGAAGAAGAGGGAGTATGCAGTGATGCGCAACTTCTTTGTCCCTCTGAATCTGAAGAGGCGAGTGGGCCAGTGCCTATGGTCAGCACACCTCAGTACGCATCAGATGATGACGAGACTCAGTTGCCACTTTCTGGTGCGTACGGTGCTGGCGAGACAACCCCGGAGAAGCAGCTGTTTGAAGAGGGGAGGGAAGATGATGAGGTCCTTGACCCATCATGGCGTGAGGAACAGGAAGGTGGTGGGAGCAGCTCGGAGGAAGAGATTCCCCTACCGGCCAAAACAGGAGGCAGAGGGAGGGGGAAGACTTGGTTGCCTGTACCCTGCACTTCGGCACCCGTTAGGAGCATTCCTCATTCCAAAGGCAAAACGGGCGCTCCCAAGACTTGCAGTGCGTGGTCCTTTTTTGACACAGTTGCAGATGACATTTGCTTTGTCAAATGCAAGCTGTGTCATCAGATAGTCAAAAGAGGGAGAAATGTCAGAAACCTCAATACCACAAATATGTGGAAACATGTGCGCACCAAGCACGAGTTGGAGTTGCAGAGACACCCTGAAGACGTAGGCCAACGTACAGCACCACCTACCACCTCTTCAGTTCGTGTTGGGGCCTCTTCCTCCAGCTCACACACTGCTGGTTCGGCTTCCTCACAGGATCGCCAAGGAAGAACCTCTGCCACTGTTGTCCGGAGACCCTGTCAGATTCCACCCATAGCAGCACGTTCCCATCCATCATAGCCATCGGTAGCACAGGCATGGGATAAAAGGCGCCCTTAATCGGCAAACCATCCCCGAGCACAGTCTCTGAATGCTGGCATTGCCAAACTTCTGGCAGTTGAAATGCTGTCATTCAGGCTGGTGGACACTGACACCTTCCGGGACTTAATGGCATTGGCAGTCCCCCAATGCAACGTGCCCAGCCGCTTTTTTTTCAGCAGGCGAGCCGTCCCTGCCCTGCAGAAACATGTTGAGGGCAAAATAAAACATGCGCTACTAAACGCCGTTAGTAGCAAGGTCCACCTGACCACCGATGCGTGGACCAGTAACCATGGACAGGGACGATACCTTTCCCTCACTGCCCACTGGGTCAATGTTGTGGAGCCGGGTACAGATCTGGAGAGTGGCGCTGTACGTGTTCTTCCAATGCCACGGATTGCAGGACTCCAGTCTGTACACATAGACTCCTCCTCCTACTCAAGTTCCTCAGAAACAGCAGAGCAGGAGCCTGTTACGACCGATATGAGCACAGCCGTGGCCAAACGTCAACAGGCTGCACTCAAATTAATTTCTTTGGGGAATCGAAGCCACACAGCGCAGGAGCTCTGGAATGCTATCAAGCAGGCGAGCGATGTGTGGTTTGGGCCAGCGAATCTCCAGCCGGGCTTGGTAGTGTGTGACAATGGCCGAAATCTGGTGGCAGCTCTTGGCCTAGGCAACCTCACACACATCCCATGTCTGGCACATGTGCTTAACTTGGTCATGCAGAGCTTTCTGAGGGACTATCCGGATCTTGATGCACTATTGCACAAGGTCCGCATAGAGTGCGCTCACTTGCGGCGTTCCAGCACGGCAAGATCGCGCCTCGCTGCTCTGCAGCGAGGATTTGGCCTTCCGGAACATCGCATCATATGTGACCTACCCACCCGGTGGAATTCAACGTTACATATGTTGGAGCGGTTGTGTCAGCAGCAGGCAGCAGTCATGGAGTACCAGCTGCATCAGGCGCAAACAAGTCGCACTGTGCGCCGTTCACACTTCAGCACCATTGAGTGGGCCTCTATGAAGGACATCTGCCTCGTTTTGCGTGCCTTCGATGAATCCACGCGGATGGCGAGTGCAGATGATGCACTAGTCAGCATGACTGTCCCCCTTATCTGCCTGCTTCAACAAACACTGCAAGCACTAAGGGATGAGGTTTCGGAAGAGGTGGAGGATGAGGAGTCCCAAATGCCATCTGCTTCTGGACAGTCTGCGCTACGTGTTTCCTCACAAAGGCCTAGGCAGGAGACACTTTGTGAGGAGGATGAGGAGGAGTCGATGGAGGAGGAAGACATCTCTCCAGAGGAGGGAGGTACACAAACCTCTACTCAGTATGTACAGCGAGGGTGGGGTGATGCAGAGCAGGCCGAGGTCACGCCTCAAACAGGGGACAGCGGTTCTTTGACAGTTGGGAGTCTGCAGCACATGGTTGATTTCATGCTGCAGTGCCTGAGAAACGACCGCCGCATCGCCCACATTCTCGTCTCGGCTGATTATTGGGTGTACACCCTCCTAGATCCTCGCTACCGGGACAGCGTACAAAGGCTCATACCAACCTTGAACCGGGAGCGTAAACTGCGGGAGTACGAAGAGTCACTGGTGCAGTCCATAATGTTTTCCATTCCACCCGACAGCATTGTTGCTACTGCTTTACAAAGCAGCTCTGTGCGTCGAGGCAGTGGAGGAAACTCTGCACAAAGAGGGAGTAGAGGCAGCGCCGCAGCACAAGGCAAGACCACTATGGCCCAAATGTGGCAAAGTTTTGTGTGTCCACCACAATTGTCTACACCATCAGCAACGCCTCGAGTCAGCAGGAGGCAACGCTTCCGTCAGATGGTGTCAGACTACATGTCTTGCCCTGTCACTGTACTCCCAGATGGCTCTTCCCCCTTCAAGTTTTGGGTCTCTAAGCTGGATACATGGCCAGAGCTTAGCCAGTATGCATTGGAGGTGCTGGCTTGCCCTGCTGCCAGTGTATTATCGGAACGTGTCTTTAGTGCCGCAGGTGGTGTACTAACAGACCGTCGCACACGACTATCTTCCGATAATGTTGACCGGCTGACTTTTCTGAAAATGAACAAGGCCTGGATCTCCAAAGACTTTGCCATTCCTCTTACAGACTAAATTAGTGGTTGTCAACTGTATCCAGGTCTGCTGGTGTGTTCATTTTTCTACCACCTGAACTATAATCCCTGTGCTTCAACACAGCCAGTTGTCGCTCAGATGTGTCGTCTGCACAGAGAAACACACTAGCTCCTGTGTTAGTGGGGTTCAGTAACGCCAGCTGATCCCCTGCTGTGTGGACGGCAAAGTCACCAGCTCCATCAACATTCAAACCACTACTGATTTTTAACCGTGCCCAACTTAGGTCTCTGGCTCCACTGTCTCTACTATTTCCCCTGGCCTCCAACCCCGCCATCTACATCTCTGAAGTGGCGTCAGCACAATCTACACTTGTTCCTGTGTTCCTGTGGCTCAGTCCCATCAGTTTATCCCCTGATGTGTGTCCGGCAAGGTCTCCTGCTCTGTCCACATTCCCATAACCAGTAGTGGGAATGAGGACAGAGCTGGCGAACTTGCCGGACAAACATCAGGGGATCAACTGACGGGACTGAGCACCAGTAACACAGGAACAAGTGTAGATTGTGCTGACGCCACTTCAGAGATGTAGCTGGCGGGGTTGGAGGCCAGGGTAAATAGTAGAGACAGTGGAGCCAGAGGCCTAAGTGGAGCATGGTTAGAATCAGTAGTAGTCAACAACCTCCATAAAAACCGCTGCCCATTGGCCTCTGCATGCGGCATGCGTAATCCTCGGCTCCAACAGTGTCAGTTGGTGTTCAGAAGTGTCATCTCCACAGAGACAAACACATTCGTTCAAGTGTTAGTGGGGTTCAGCACTGCCAGCTGTTCCCCTGCTGTGGAGATGGCAAGTCTCCTGCTGCCTACACCAGCCAAAATCCAGTAGGCCCCAGCCTGCTCCACGCCTGATCCTGGGCTCCAACAGTGTCAGTTGGTGTTCAGAAGTGTCGTCTCCATAGAGCCAAACACATTCGTTCAAGTGTTAGTGGGGTTCAGCACTGCCAGCTGTTCCCCTGCTGTGGAGATGGCAAGTCTCCTGCTGCCTACACCAGCCAAAATCCAGTAGGCCCCAGCCTGCTCCACGCCTGATCCTGGGCTCCAACAGCGTCAGTTGGTGTTCAGAAGTGTCGTCTCCACAGAGCCAAACACATTCGTTCAAGTGTTAGTGGGGTTCAGCAATGCCAGCTGTTCCCCTGCTGTGGAGATGGCAAGTCTCCTGCTGCCTTCACCTGCCAAAAGCAACAGGACCCAGCCTGCTCCTCGCCTAATCCTGGGCTCCAACAGCGTCAGTTGGTGTTCAGAAGTGTCGTCTCCACAGAGCCAAACACATTCGTTCAAGTGTTAGTGGGGTTCAGCACTACCAGCTGTTCCCCTGCTGTGGAGATGGAAAGTCTCCTGCTGCCTTCACCTGCCAAAAGTAACAGGCCCCAGCCTGCTCCTCGCCTATTCCTGGGCTCCAACAGCGTCAGTTGGTGTTCAGAAGTGTCGTCTCCACAGAGCCAAACACATTCGTTCAAGTGTTAGTGGGGTTCAGCACTGCCAGCTGTTCCCCTGCTGTGGAGATGGCAAGTCTCCTGCTGCCTTCACCTGCCAAAAGCAACAGGCCCCAGCCTGCTCCTCGCCTAATCCTGGGCTCCAACAGCGTCAGTTGGTGTTCAGAAGTGTCGTCTCCACAGAGCCAAACACATTCGTTCAAGTGGTAGTGGGGTTCAGCACTGCCAGCTGTTCCCCTGCTGTGGAGATGGCAGTCTCTCCTGCTGTCTCCGCATTCCAAAGACAGTAGGCCTCTGCCTACACCCTCCTATTTCCTGGGCTTCAACACAGCCAGTTGTAGCTCAGAAGTGCCGTCCACACGGAAAGAGACACTTGCTGCCGTGTCTCAGTGGGGTTCAGTAATGCTAGCTGATCCCCTGCTGTGTGGATGGCAAAGTCTCCTGCTGCCTACACAGTCCTACTACTACTGATTTTTAGCCGTGCTCCACTTAGGCCTGTGGCTTCACTGATTTTCGTATTTCCCCTGTCCTCCAACCCCGCCAGTTACAGCTCCGAAGTGGCGTCTGCACAATCCACACTTGTTCCTGTGTTACAGGTGTTCAGTCCGGTCAGTTAATCCCCTGATGTGTGTCCGGCATGGGAATGTGGACAGAGCAGGCGACATTGCCGGACACACATCAGGGGATTAACCGACCGGACTGAACACCTGTAACACAGGAACAAGTGTGGATTGTGCAGACGCCACTTCAGAGCTGTAACTGGCGGGGTTGGAGGACAGTGGAAATACGAAAATCAGTGAAGCCACAGGCCTAAGTGGAGCTTGGTTAAAATTAGTAGAAGTCTACAACCGATCTTAAAATTTCTTCAATGCAGCCTCAGCCTGCTCCGTGCTTGTCCCTGGGCTTCAACACAGCCAGTTGTAGCTCGGAAGTGCCGTCCACACGGAAAGAGACACTTGCTGCCGTGTCTCAGTGGGGTTCAGTAACGTCAGCTGTTCCCCTGCTGTGTGGATGGCAGTCTCTCCTGCTGTCTCCGCATTCCAAAGACAGTAGACCTCTGCCTACACCCTCCTATTTCCTGGGCTTCAACACAGCCAGTTGTAGCTCGGAAGTGCCGTCCACACGGAAAGAGACACTTGCTCCCGTGTCTCAGTGGGGTTCTGTAACGCCAGCTGTTCCCCTGCTGTGTGGATGGCAGTCTCTCCTGCTGTCTCCGCATTCCAAAGACAGTAGACCTCTGCCTACACCCTCCTATTTCCTGGGCTTCAACACAGCCAGTTGTAGCTCGGAAGTGCCGTCCACACGGAAAGAGACACTTGCTCCCGTGTCTCAGTGGGGTTCAGTAACGCCAGCTGTTCCCCTGCTGTGTGGATGGCAGTCTCTCCTGCTGTCTCCACATTCCAAAGACAGTAGGCCTCTGCCTACACCCTCCTATTTCCTGGGCTTCAACACAGCCAGTTGTAGCTCAGAAGTGCCGTCCACACGGAAAGAGACACTTGCTCCCGTGTCTCAGTGGGGTTCAGTAACGCCAGCTGTTCCCCTGCTGTGTGGATGGCAGTCTCTCCTGCTGTCTCCGCATTCCAAAGACAGTAGGCCTCTGCCTACACCCTCCTATTTCCTGGGCTTCAACACAGCCAGTTGTAGCTCAGAAGTGCCGTCCACACGGAAAGAGACACTTGCTCCCGTGTCTCAGTGGGGTTCAGTAACGTCAGCTGATCCCCTGCTGTGTGGATGGCAGTCTCTCCTGCTGTCATCACATTCCAAAGACAGTAGGCCTCTGCCTACACCCTCCTATTTCCTGGGCTTCAACACAGCCAGTTGTAGCTCGGAAGTGCCGTCCACACGGAAAGAGACACTTGCTCCCGTGTCTCAGTGGGGTTCAGTAACGCCAGCTGTTCCCCTGCTGTGTGGATGGCAGTCTCTCCTGCTGTCTCCGCATTCCAAAGACAGTAGGCCTCTGCCTACACCCTCCTATTTCCTGGGCTTCAACACAGCCAGTTGTAGCTCAGAAGTGCCGTCCACACGGAAAGAGACACTTGCTCCCGTGTCTCAGTGGTGTTCAGTAACGCCAGCTGTTCCCCTGCTGTGTGGATGGCAGTCTCTCCTGCTGTCTCCGCATTCCAAAGACAGTAGGCCTCTGCCTACACCCTCCTATTTCCTGGGCTTCAACACAGCCAGTTGTAGCTCAAAAGTGCCGTCCACACGGAAAGAGACACTTGCTCCCGTGTCTCAGTGGGGTTCAGTAACGCCAGCTGTTCCCCTGCTGTGTGGATGGCAGTCTCTCCTGCTGTCTCCGCATTCCAAAGACAGTAGGCCTCTGCCTACACCCTCCTATTTCCTGGGCTTCAACACAGCCAGTTGTAGCTCAGAAGTGCCGTCCACACGGAAAGAGACACTTGCTCCCGTGTCTCAGTGGGGTTCAGTAACGTCAGCTGATCCCCTGCTGTGTGGATGGCAGTCTCTCCTGCTGTCATCACATTCCAAAGACAGTAGGCCTCTGCCTACACCCTCCTATTTCCTGGGCTTCAACACAGCCAGTTGTAGCTCGGAAGTGCCGTCCACACGGAAAGAGACACTTGCTCCCGTGTCTCAGTGGGGTTCAGTAACGTCAGCTGATCCCCTGCTGTGTGGATGGCAGTCTCTCCTGCTGTCACCACATTCCAAAGACAGTAGGCCTCTGCCTACACCCTCCTATTTCCTGGGCTTCAACACAGCCAGTTGTAGCTCGGAAGTGCCGTCCACACGGAAAGAGACACTTGCTCCCGTGTCTCAGTGGGGTTCAGTAACGTCAGCTGATCCCCTGCTGTGTGGATGGCAGTCTCTCCTGCTGTCACCACATTCCAAAGACAGTAGGCCTCTGCCTACACCCTCCTATTTCCTGGGCTTCAACACAGCCAGTTGTAGCTCGGAAGTGCCGTCCACACGGAAAGAGACACTTGCTCCCGTGTCTCAGTGGGGTTCAGTAACGTCAGCTGATCCCCTGCTGTGTGGATGGCAGTCTCTCCTGCTGTCACCACATTCCAAAGACAGTAGGCCTCTGCCTACACCCTCCTATTTCCTGGGCTTCAACACAGCCAGTTGTAGCTCGGAAGTGCCGTCCACACGGAAAGAGACACTTGCTCCCGTGTCTCAGTGGGGTTCAGTAACATCAGCTGATCCCCTGCTGTGTGGATGGCAGTCTCTCCTGCTGTCACCACATTCCAAAGACAGTAGGCCTCTGCCTACACCCTCCTATTTCCTGGGCTTCAACACAGCCAGTTGTAGCTCGGAAGTGCCGTCCACACGGAAAGAGACACTTGCTCCCGTGTCTCAGTGGGGTTCAGTAACGCCAGCTGTTCCCCTGCTGTGTGGATGGCAGTCTCTCCTGCTGTCTCCACATTCCAAAGACAGTAGGCCTCTGCCTACACCCTCCTATTTCCTGGGCTTCAACACAGCCAGTTGTAGCTCAGAAGTGCCGTCCACACGGAAAGAGACACTTGCTCCCGTGTCTCAGTGGGGTTCAGTAACGCCAGCTGTTCCCCTGCTGTGTGGAGATGGCAGTCTCTCCTGCTGTCTCCGCATTCCAAAGACAGTAGGCCTCTGCCTACACCCTCCTATTTCCTGGGCTTCAACACAGCCAGTTGTAGCTCGGAAGTGCCGTCCACACGGAAAGAGACACTTGCTCCCGTGTCTCAGTGGGGTTCAGTAACGTCAGCTGATCCCCTGCTGTGTGGATGGCAAAGTCTCCTGCTGCCTACACAGTCGTACTACTACTGATTTTTAACCGTGCTCCAATTAGGCCTGTGGCTCCACTGTCTCTCGTATTTCCCCTGTCCTCCAACCCCGCCAGTTACAGCTCCGAAGTGGCATCTGCACATCCCACACTTGTTCCTGTGTTACAGGTGTTCAGTCCGGTCAGTTAATCCCCTGATGTGTGTCCGGCAATGTCGCCTGCTCTGTCCACATTCCCATGCCGGACACACATCAGGGGATTAACTGACCGGACTGAACACCTGTAACACAGGAACAAGTGTGGATTGTGCAGACGCCACTTCGGAGCTGTAACTGGCGGGGTTGGAGGACAGGGGAAATACGAATATCAGTGAAGCCACAGGCCTAAGTGGAGCTTGGTTAAAATTAGTAGAAGTCTACAACCAATCTTAAAATTTCTTCAATGCAGCCTCAGCCTGCTCCGTGCTTGTCCCTGGGCTTCAACACAGCCAGTTGTTGCTCGGAAGTGCCGTCTTCACAGAGTAAAACACTAGCTCCTGTGTTTGTGGGGTTCAGTAACGTCAGCTGTTCCCCTGCTGTTTTTATGGCAATCTGTCCTGCTGCCTCCCAATTGACAGCACATCAGGCCTCAGCCTGCTAAGTGCTTGTCCCTGGGCTCCAACATCGCCAGTTGCTGCTCATAACTGACTTTGGCACGGGTACTCCCTCCTGCCCAGCTTGGTTCCAGCCCTGCCTGCTGTTTCCGGGAAGTGTCAATGTCAGTTTGCCACCCCAAGTTGCCATGTCGTGTTGCGGTTGGGTTAGCCGAGGCTAGGGTGCCAGCAGTTTAGGTGCTTCCTATGTGGACTGCGGGTTCTGATAAGAAAGACTTGTTCCGTAGTGCCAGTAGGACAAGCACCCCCTGTAGGACTGTGTGATTAGGTAACTGCGGCCAGCTTGCGGCATGCCAACTTTGCTTTTCAGGGGTAACTTCAGCTGCCCCTCCGGGTTCCAGCACCGTCAGCTGGTTCTCGTCAGAGCCTTTGGCCTAGGTGCCTCCATCTCGGTATCCGAGTTCCGGCAACGTCTGCTGTTCCTTGGTAGTGCTTTGTAGCACAGGTACCTCCTGCTTAGTAACCGGGTTCCAGCACCGTCAGCTGGTCCTCGGTTGTGCCATTGGCTCTTATTCCTTCTGCTGCCCCTCCGGGTGCCAGCACTGTCAGCTGGTCCTCGCTATTTCCATTTGCTCTTGCAGCTTATGCTACCCCTCCTGGTTCCAGCACCGTCAGCTGGTTCTCGTCAGAGCCTTTGGCCTAGGTGCCTCCATCTCGGTATCCGAGTTCCGGCAACGTCTGCTGGTCCTTGGTAGTGCTTTGTAGCACAGGTACCTCCTGCTTAGTAACCGGGTTCCAGCACCGTCAGCTGGTCCTCGGTAGTGCCATTGGCTCTTGTTCCTTCTGCTGCCCCTACGGGTGCCAGTACTGTCAGCTGGTTCAAGAGGACAAAGAACAGGAAGACAACCACCAAGATGCAGAACAACAAGAGAGAGAAGACAAAGAAGCATAAAAAAACAAAGCAGAAGAACATTAAGCATAAGACTAATACTCTGAGCAAATGATATTATCTTATTTATAAGCAGAAGAAGACTAAGCAGTGTATGGGGGTGAGTCCGTTCCTCCTCGTGGTGCCCCTGGAAAAGGCCTGCTGCTGCAGGCCAAACTGAACGCGGACAAATCCTGTTGTAAATCTTTTGTGACAGGCAGAACGGAAGGTGTAAACTTCTAACTTTTCTAGATAACAACTACAGGAATGCCTGACACAAACAAGAATATGATGAAGAAGAATAGGAAGAAGATGAAGAAGTTGAATATGTAGAATAATAATTGTTGAATAAGAAGAATATGAAGAATGTAAGAAAAGGAAGAAGAAGAAGAATGTAAAAAAAGGAAGTAGAAGAATTTAAAAAAAAGAAGAAGAAGAAGAATGTAAAAAAAAGGAATAAGAAGAAGAATGTAAAAAAAGGAAGTAGAAGAATGTAAAAAAGGAAGAAGAAGAAGAAGAATGTAAAAAAAGGAATAAGAAGAAGAAGAAGAAGGTAAAAAAAGGAAGAAGAAGAAGAAAGAAGAAAGAAGAAGAAGACATACATGTCTGGCAAAATATAAATGAGGCTAACATAGTCAATATCTTTGTAACTCCTAACGTCTTTAAAAAAAAGTTTAATTCCTGCTATTCCATTTGATTGGGCTAAACCTCTATGGCTTTAATGTCTCCTCCACCTCCCACAATATATTCTACATTATTCTTAGTTGTTTTTCTTCATGTAGAATTAACCTACAAGGAAAAAAAGGGTTTTTTCTAGTTCCGATATTTTGGCCCCATTGACTTGCATTGGTTCCCGGTATCGGAATCGGCGATACCGATACTTTTTTTTAAGATCGGCCGATCCATTCCGATCCGATATTTTCAAGTATCGGCTGGTATCGCTCATCTCTAATGCTAACTCTTCTCTGATGTTCCATTACAAGCAATTTGTAAAGATTATTTAGTGCTTCATGGCTTTCTCTCCCTATATCTGTGGCATATCTGTGATCTTTACCACCATGCAGGGGTTAGCATTTATGTACATTTAATCGAAGTACATTTCATCAAAGTACTTGGCAGTTATAGCATGGCAGTTAAAAAAAGGCAGGAGACAGGTAAGACAAACCTATTCCCAGTACTTTTGGACTACCACAAATTTTAATCATATGCATTTGTATAATGTATTTCCTGGCAGCTGCATTCACTCACATTCACTGTCCTTGCATTAATTCTTTACACTCCATCCATATCAGCCCCTCACTCCTCTCTCTCCTATGTATAGCACTCATGCTCTTTTCACATTGTTAAACTGCAGAGATCCATTCAGTCCCACCATCCAACACAAGAGACACTCATAAATCACTTAACCATCTGCTCACTCTTTCTATTCTCCTTCTCCTAGTTGCAGGAGATAACCCCCCAACTGCGACACTCAGAAACCCCTCTAATCTTATTAATATTCCCTGCATGCCTTCTGTCTCTTTCAATTGTGCCCTTTGGAATTCACACTCAGTGTGTAATAAACTCTCCTTCACCCATGACTTCTTCCTTTCTAGTTCTCTTAACTCTCTGGCTCTTACTGAAACCTGGATCCAGCAGTCAGACACCACTGCTGCTGCTGCTGCTGTTCTTCATATAGTGGACTACACTTCTATCATACCCCAAGATTGGACAGAAAGCTGGTGGAGGCATTGGCCTGCTCCTATCACCCAAATGTACATTTCAGGTTATTCCTCAAGTAACCTTTATTGTATTTCCTTCTTTTGAGGTCCATGCTGTCAGACTCTATATTCCCTTCTCCAAGTGAATGGCGGTGGTGAATCGTCCTCCCGGACCATCCCATCAGTTCCTGGATCACTTTGCAATCTGGCTTACACATTTTCTATCCTGTGACACCCAAATCCTGGGAGACTTCAACATCCCCGTTGCTTTTCCCCTCTCCCCATCTGCTACTCACCTTTTATTTCTTACCTCCTCCTTTGGCCTTTCACAGCTTACTAACTCTACAACGCATGAGATGGAAATTCCCTCAACTTGGTCTTCTTTTGGCTTTGCTCAGTGGATGATTTCACAAACTCCTCTCTCCAGCTCTCTGACCACAACCTTCTTTTATTCTCTATCAACTGCCATCCTGCTCAGGTCACCCCTACTTTCCACACTTATAGAAACTTACAGGCCATTAACACCCACAAACTTATGAAGAATTTTCAGTCATCCTTGACCCCAATCTCCTCCCTCTCATGTCCTGATTCTGCACTGAAGCATTACAACGAAACCCTTCAAAGTGCCCTAGATGAAAACCAACCTCCTATACATAGAACATTATGGCACAGACAGTGACAACCGTGGCACACACTGCAAACACGTTTCCTGCAGCGGTGTTCCAGGTGCACCGAACATCTGTGGAGAAAATACAATCTATCCAAAGATGTCATCCATTATAAGTTTATGCTTAAAATATACAACACTGCCCTTCACCTCTCCAAACAAACCTATTTCAACACCCTCATCACCTCACTATCCAATAACCAAAAAAGTCTCTTTGAGACTTTTCATTCCCTACTCAACCCAAGAGTGCAGGCCCCAACCACGGATCTCTGTGCTGAAGATCTGGCCAATTACTTCAAAGAAAAAATTGACCATATCCAAAAGGAAATTATCTCCCTATGCCATGCATTGTCCTCCTGCATCTGCATCTAGCTCACTCTCTGATTTTAAACCAGTCACAGAAGAAGAGGTAATCAGGCTCCTTGCTTCTCACCTGACAACTTGCACCAGTGACCCCATTCCGTCACATCTCCTCCAGTCCCTTTCCCCTGCTGACACCACTCACCTAACAAAAATATTCAACCTCTCTATCTCCTCCATTATCTTTCCCTCCTCATTTAAGCATGCCGGCATACATCCATTACTTTAAAAAACATCCCTTGATCAAAACTGTGCTGCTAACTGTAGACGTGTCTCTAATCTTCCCTTCATCTCTAAACTTCTGAAATGCCTGGTCCACTCCCGTCTTATCTGCTATATCTCAGATAACTCTCTTCTCGACCCTCTTCAATCCGGTTTCTGCTCTTTATACCTATCACATTCTGACTTACCATCATCAGTAACTTCCAAATAATTGTCCCAGCCCAGCATTCAGCTGTCCTTACCCCAGGCCTTGGAACGAAAGAGAAAGTTTACAGCCATCCACCCAAAGGCTAAAGTGACAAATTTCCAGACTGCTTGAAATGGAAATATTGACATTTAGGCTTGTTGACTTGGAGGATTTCCACTGACTCTTAGCTGCAGCTGTCCCTCGGTACTCAGTCATTAGCGCCACTTGTACCAGCAAGAGTCCAAGAACATCACCTGTGCCCTCACCAACATGGTTACTAGTACTGAACACTTACCAACCACATGTGGACAAGTGCTTGTGACCAGGGATGCTACATTTCACTGACGGCACACTGAATGACTATTGTGGAGGCCAAGGCTTAGTCCCACCCTGGTATAGCACATGTGCGCCCGACACCGAGGATTGCTGACCCTACTTCGATCAGGGTTTCCTCCACCTCATACATCAGTTCCTGCACCATTTCCTGCTCCTCCTCAACCTCTAAATCTGATGTATTAATAGTAATAATAATCTTTATATAGTGCCAACATATTCTGCAGTGCTTTACAATTCAGAGGTTCTTATCTCAGTGCACGTCGTTCACCCATCAGCCAGAACGTGAAAGCTCTGCACCACTGCCTCATTGCAGTGGTATCATTCTCTGCTGAACCTGAGTTGTCTAGGAGACAAACTGCACACTGTGGTAGAGTTACTTAAAAGAAAAATAGACCAGTCAGATCTGTGGCTTTTTCCGCTGAACCTCCAACCCAGCATGGTCGTTGGTGATAATAGCCGTAACCTGGTTGTGGCTGTGAACCTTGGCAAGCTCACACATGTACCATGTTTGAAACACATGCTCAACTTAGCAGTTCAATGTTTTTTAAAACCTACCCAGATTTGTCAGAGCTTCTGGTCAAGGTATGCTGTGTGAGTGCCCAATTCTAACAGTCAGCTACAGTTGCTGATACTCTGGCAGCAGCAGCACATGCAAGTGCCAACTCACCTAACCATGTGTGATGTGCCGACACAATGGAATTCCACACTGCACATTCTGGTAAGGCTTTGTGAGCAGCAGAGGCCTGTTGAGTACAGCTCCAACAGGAAGGTCGGTATTTTGGTTAGCTTCATCATATAATAATTGAAGAAAGAACATAGATGTCTGACATTTGTTTGGTTCTCCAAAACTTGAGGACTCCACTAAGATGGTTAGCGTCAATAACGCCATAGTCAGTGCAACTATACTACTTCTGTGCCTACTTAAACAGCTGCTGCTCACGATTAAACATAAAGTTATGCATGCAGAACAGGTGGAGATAGAGGAAGACATGAGACAGGGAAATACTACTAAACAGAACCTCATCTTGTCTGTTTAGCATGAAAGGGGTAACAATGAGGAGGTGGAGGCTGAGGAGGAGGAGGAGGTCGAGGAACAGGAGCTATAGGCTAGCATAACAGAGGCTAATACCCACACAACCTTTGTCCCGCCTCTCCTACATGAATGGACTGAGGAAGATGCGTAGGAGATGGAAATTCATCATTATGGTGCAGACAAGGAAAAGTTAGCTGCAGTGAACTCGGCCCATATGGCCGACTTTATTCACCGCTGCCTTTCTCGTGACCCTCGAATTATATCTATCTTGGCCCTAAAAAGAGTACTGGTTGTTCATCCTGATAGACCCACGCCACGAGGAGAACCTTGCATCTCTCCTTCCTGAGGCTGAGAGGTCTTCTCAAATATTGATATACCAGAAGGCTAATGTTGAAAATATGTTGAAAAAAATCCCATCATACAATGCTAACAGCTGGGGGCAAGTTTCTTCCTTGCTCAACCAATTTGGAGATATGAGGGAGACAGACAGCAGAAACAAGGGTACAATGTCAAAGGCCTGGGCAAATTTAATGAAACCATCTCAGTGTCCAGGACCTGATGACCAGGTATTTTTGACAAGGCAGGAAAAGTTTTTAAAGATGGTCAAGCAATACCTGGCTGACCAAACCAGTGTACTTCCTAAATCCTCTACGACCTTCGACTATTGGGTCTCAAAGCTGGACGACTGGCATGAGATGCCCTTCTATGCCTTGGAGGGGTTGTGCTACCCTGCCACTAGCATCTTGTCTGAGCGGGTTTTTAGTGCTGCTGGGGGGTACCCTAGCAGACAGATGCTTTCGCCCGTCTACAGAGAATGCTGACAGGCTCACTATGATATAGATAAATAAAGCCTGGATTAGCCCCCACTTTTACATACAACCAGATGACAGCAGCATATAAAGTGTTTTTAATGTTCAATATTTGAATGAGGCCCTCTAGTTGTTTTCTTCAAGCATGTATGAATGACTCTTCTTATGTTATTTTCCTGGCTTTCCTCATTGTTCAAAGTCTTTATGAGGTGGAAGTACATCAACTACACTTTGTTAATTACTTTTTATCAGGCACTTCACTTGGTGCCTTCAAGGTTGTATGGACAACCCTCCTTATAATGTTTTCTTGGCTTAGTACTTTGTACAAAGCCTTTCTGAGTGTAGGTCTATAGCAACTACAATTAAAAAATGTTTTAATGAGGCCTGCTAGTTGTTGCCTTTCAGGGGTCTATGGATGACTATATTACCCTCCGTATAATTTCTTGCTTGCCTTTGCACTATCTGCAAAGCCTTTATGAGTGTAGAAGTTCATCAACTACACTTTCAAAATATTTACGTTCAAAATCTTTCTGGATTATATTATTCATTAACAATTTAAAGTGGTTACTGTCACATTACGGTGGTATATAACACTCCAAAAAACTTTTAAAAAATTGTCTGAATTCAGTTACTAATCCATACTGTATTCCAAGCTCTGTGGTACATTTTTTTTTAGTATATATAACACTACAAAAAAACAGTGAGAAATTTGTCTGGTTTCAATTACTGATCCACACTGTATTCTGTGCTCTGTGGTACTTTTTGTCGGTATAACACTTCAAAAAAGTAGTGGGAAACTTGTCTGGATTCAGTTACTCATCCATACAGTTTTATGTGCTTTAAGTTACATTTAATTGTTATATAAAACAAAAAAACATTCAAAACATTTGATTCAATTAGTGATCCATACAGTATTACAAACTTTCTGTTAGATTTCCATGTTATATAAAAATAAAAAAAAACTTGAAAAAATATGGATTCAATGATTCATCCATACACTGTAACACAGTTCTTGTTAAATTATGGTTCTATATAAAACTTGAAAAAACTCTTCCAAAACTTTTTATGGATTCAGTGATTCATAAATACGAGTGCACTCAGCTATAGTGTGAGCTTTTTGACACTCTTCCAAAAAACCCTCAGGGGTCAAATGTTGCCCAAAGCCTAGAGAGTATCCCACATAAAGTCAATTAAAACATAACCTTTAATGAACCATTAAAAGGACATAACACACAAAAACATTACAAAAAAGTGCTCATGTGAACCAGTGCTCAATAAAAAATGGTTTGGTCACAACATTGGTATTAGATATAGCATTCCAGCATCAGGGCGTATCCTGCTGGAGAGACGATCCACTCATGGGGAGCTGAGATATGGGAAAACCTGTGTTAATATAAAGTATTCCCCTACACTCCCTGTCGTGCCCCAGTGTTACTCCTGTCCTAACAAGGACAGGCCCCAAGTGGATCCTGTAGTGGACACCCCCACTGATAAGGGGAAAAATAGACAGAAGCTCCCTACGCATTTCTTCCCCAATGGTGGGGATTCATCAGGGGAGTCAAATAGATATAAAGCAATAGGAAAGAATATATAGAATTAGTGTTATCCGTTAAGTCCACAGGCCCTGCAGTGGTGAGGTGCCTAACAAACTAATGTGACTGTCCCAGTCACTACCAAGTGGAGTCCAAATTAAAGTCATTAAATGATAGTATGTACTGTATATATCATGACTAAGTGTATATGGATGACCAAGAAAAAACGTTTAACTGGACACTCCACTTAGATATATGACTGTTATGAATAGGTCACCGAGGAGGATGGCAGGAATAGGCTAGGCCACCAGGAAACCAGAAAGGTTGGCAACTTAGCGGATTGCAGACCCCTAATCCTAACAACACTACTAGCAGTAGCCGTGGGGCGTACCTACGATGCCCTAGACGCCTCGGCACAGCCGGAGAACTAACTAAGCCTAAAGCAAGAAAGGTGAAATCTAAACTGCCCCAGAGTAGAACCCCAAAGAAATAACTAGCCCCCAAACATATATTGTCGGTGAGACAAGATGAGGCACAAACACTGGCAGAAAATAGACTGAGCAAATGATGGGGCCCAAACTTTCTAGATAGGATAGGAAAGGAAAGACACTGTCTGCAATCACGCAAAAACCCTAAAATATCCAACACGTCTATGTACAAAAACACTGAGGTCTCACAACCTCTCCCCCACTATATCAGCATTCTGGTGTGAACTGGCAACAAAGCAAAAGAGACTAATATAACAGGGGACTGAACAAACTGACACAAGCTGTAACATATGTAGTGGGGTCCAGCACTGCCCCAGCAGGGAGCACGCTGAACCCTCACAGCAAAGCAGAAAGAGGCAAAATCAGATCAGATGCAAAGGATTAGCAAATGAACAACTTAACTGAAAAATGCAGGATCTGGCAGGAGACAGCAGACCTCAAAATGCACAGGAAGAAACCAATCACCAGCAGACTGAGGGAAGCCTGCTCACTTATATCCTCCCAGTCAGTAACCCCTGACTTCCAATCATCATCGTCAGGTGGCAGACTTCTGTCAACCCGGCCAGCTCCACTACCCGCAGTAACCACCAGAGGGAGCCCCAACAAAGAAGTCAGATCAAGAGAATTCACAACAGTACCCCCCCTTGAGGAGGGGTCACCAAACCCTCATCCACCCCACCAGGACAATCATGATGGGCCAGGTGAAAAGCAGAAACCATTATCTCGGCATGAATTTCAGAAGCAGAGACCCAAGAATTATCGTTCTGGCCATAACCTTTGCACTTGACCAAGTACTGGAGTCTCCGTCTAGCCAGACGAGAATCCAATATCTTCTCTACCTCATACTCCAAATTACCCTTAACCAATACAGGGTCAGGGGGCACCGTCTTGGGAAATACTGGCTCCACAAACCTTTTCAACAAAGATTTATGAAAAACGTTATGAATCTTAAACGTAACTGGAAGAGCCTAACGGAAAGAAATGGGGTTAAGGATTTCCAAAATCTTATAAGGTCCAATGAACCTTGGTTTGAATTTTGGAGACGCAACCTTCATAGGAATATTTTTTGAGGACAACCAAACCATATAACCTACTTTAAACCGGGGACCAATGGTCCTATGCTGGTTGGAAAACCGTTGGGCCTTTTCCTGAGAGTGGGACAACTTAGCCACTACTTGGTCCCAAATCTGCTGCATTCTCTCTACCACAGAATCAACACTTGGGCAGGCCGAAGATTCCACCTGCCTCGAAGAAAATCGAGGATGAAACCCAAAGTTATAGAAAAAAGGAGACATCAAAGTGGCACAACTAGCCCTATTGTTTAGCGCGAATTTGGCCAAGGGCAGAAATGAGACCCAGTCATCTTGATCAGCAGATATGAAACATCTCAAATAGGATTCCAAAGTCTGGTTTGTTCTCTCAGTCTGCCCATTGGTCTGAGGATGAAACACAGAGGAGAAAGATAACTGAATTCCCAGTTTGGAACAAAAATCTCTCCAAAATCTGGAAACAAATGGACTCCTCTGGCTGACACAATGTTCTCAGGAATCCCGTGCAAATGAACCACCTGTTGTAAAAACAAGGGCACCATCTCAGAAGAAGATGGCAACTTTGGGAGAGGTACAAGATGGACCATCTTAGAAAATCTATCACAGATCACCCAGATAACAGTCATTCTTATGAGAGACAGGGAGATCAGAGATAAAATCCATTGCGATATGGGTCCATGGCCTCCTGGGCACCGGCAGGGGCATCAACAAACCACTAGAATGAGAACAGCACTTGGACCGAGAACAAGTCCCACAGGACTGCACAAAATTCCTGACATCACGAGATAAGGCAGGCCACCAAAAAGACTGGCTCACCAAATCTCTGGTACCAAATTTACCTGGATGACCAGCTAATGTGGAGCAATGAACTTCAAACATTACTCTTCTCCTCCACTGGTCAGGGACATACAATTTTCCCATAGGGAATCATTCAAGATTGCCCTCCTGAAATTCCTCCAGGGCACGTCTCAAATCGGGTGAGATGGTGGAAAGAACTACAAAAGACAGCAGAAAAAAAGGCAGCAATGGATTTACCTGCCTAGGCCTCCAGCCAAATGCACTTCAGGGTGCAGCAGGCCCATGTGGTTAAGATGGCAGTAACACAGGTACAAAAATACTGATGAGACGGCCACTCACTACCTACCAATCCTTGGAGGGGTGGCTGCTTAGTATACGATTGCACAATGAGGACTTGTATGTAGCACTGTTCACACAGTGGAGATGCACAGCATCCAGGTTACCAGCATATTAGTGATGCCCTTCTATTAGATGAGGCGGGCTGCCCAGTGCTATCAAGATGCATCCCATGTGAACAGGCACCACAGTTTACCAGACAATGGGCCTAGCTGCACCCTGATATTAAAGTGCAAAAAAATACATATGAAATATGTGAGGTATTAGTCAATATTTTGGCAAAAGTATACAAGCTCCCCATCCAACGTCAAGGATCTCCACACTTGCGAGTCCCTAACACTAATCCATATCAATAGACTGCAACTAAAAGAGGACTCAAATCCTCCAAAAATACAAAAGACAGCAGAAAAAAAGACAACAATGTATTTACCTGCCTAGGCCTCCAGCCAAATGCACTTCAGGGTGCAGCAGGCCCATGTGGCTAAGATGGCAGTAACACAGGTACAAAAATACTGATGAGACAGCCACTCACTACCTACCAATCCATGGAGGGGGTGGCTGTTTAGTATATGATTGCACAATGAGGACTTCTATGTAGCACTGTTCACATAGTCTTGTAAACTGTGGTGTGAAATAGTTTACAATTATTCTTAAGATTCAAATATTTAGACCGATCCCCAGAAAACACATCAGGAGTAGGGATCTTTGGTTCTACAGCAGATGATTGAGCAAGATAGGCAGAAATTCCCCACACTTCAGCAGCGAGCTGCTCACCATGATAGGACAATTGTGTAGTCTCCATTAAAGAAAAAATCCTCCTATGGCCCCAGAGAAAAAGAGGAAAAAATATCTAAAAAAATTCAGACACCTTTTTTTTTTTCACAATTCTTTCCTTCTTTAGAGTACCCTAGAGTCTACAGTTTTGGCTGGTGATTCTGTTATGAATAGGTCACCGAGGAGAAAGGCAGGAATAGGCTAGGCCACCAGGAATCTAGAAAGGTTGGCAACTTAGCAGATTGCAGACCCCTAATCCTAACAACACAACTAGCAGTAGCCGCGGGTCGTATCTACGATGCCCTAGATACCTCGGCACAGCCGGAGAACTAACTATGCCTAAAGCAAGAAAGGTGAAATCTAAACTGCCCCGGAGTAGAACCCCAAGGAAATAGATAGCCCCCAAACATATATTGTCGGTGAGACAAGATGAGGCACAAACACAGGCAGAAAATAGACTGAGCAAATGATAGGGCCCAAACTGTCTAGATAGGATAGGAAAGGAAAGACACTGTCTGCAATCACGCAAAAAACATAAAAAATCTAACACGTCTGATGTACAAAAAACACTGAGGTCTCACGACCTCTCCCCCACTATATCAGCATTCTGGTGTGAACTGGCAGAAAAGCAAAAGAGACTAATATAACAGGGGATTGAACAAACTGACACGAGCTGTAACATATGGAGCGGGGTCCAGCACTGCCCCAGCAGGGAGCACGCTGAACCCTCACAGCAAAGCAGAAAGAGGCAAAACCAGATCAAATACAAAGGATTAGCAAATGAACAACTTAACTGATAAATGGAGGATCAGGCAGGAGACAGCAGACCTCAAAATGCACAGGAAGAAACCAATCACCAGCAGCAACTGAGGGAAGCCTGCTCACTTACTGTATATCCTCCCAGTCAGTAACCCCTGACTTCCAATCATCGTCGTCAGGTGGCAGACTTCTGTCAACCCGGCCAGCTCCACTACCCGCAGTAACCAAAAGAGGGAGCCCCGACTCAGAAGTCAGATCAAGAGAATTCACAACATATGACCTATAAGAGACTAGGAGTCAGAGGCCAGAGAAGTTTTTTGTTTTTTTTCAAAGGTAAAAAGATTATTAGGCCTCTTTCACACATCAGGTTTT
Organism: Dendrobates tinctorius; assembly: GCF_039654945.1. Lineage (NCBI taxonomy): Eukaryota > Metazoa > Chordata > Amphibia > Anura > Dendrobatidae > Dendrobates > Dendrobates tinctorius. Next base: position 4,507,512 of record NW_027361779.1, on the reverse strand, counting down.
CGCCGTCAGGCGCGATCCGGCGCTTTTGACAGAAACCGGATCCGGCGAAATGCAATGCCGGATCCGGTTTCCCCCCCATTGACTTGCATTTGCGCCGGATCGCGCCGGATGGCCATGCGTTTCATCCGGTTTTCGCCGGATCCGGCAATGTGTCGCAATGTGTCGCGATCCGGCGTCTGGAAAAAACGTCTACTGTAATGTTTTTTGTCTCCGGCGAAAAAGCCGTACCCACCGGATCCGGCGTGTCCGGCTTTTTCACACAATGAAAGCCTATGAGCGCCGCAATGCGCCGGATCCGGCGAAAGCCAGATCCGGCGGCCGGATCCGGTTTTTTGGTCTGAGCATGCTCAGTAGCTCTGCCCACAGGAGATATATAAAAGCAAGACAATGGGACCCTCAGCCACACCCAACATGCCACCCAAGCCAAGAACCAGGAGCAGGAGAAGGCAGCAGACATCTGCAGCAGCAGCACCATCAGCACCACTCCAAATGGAGCAGCATGCTGAACAACGGGAGGGGAGTCCAGAAGCAGATGAGAGACGGTAATTATCAAATCCCCCATTCCTCCAAACTAGGGCCATGGAATATCAAGATATTCATTGGCCCTTTGTTTCTCTTTATTCAACAGCCGCCAAAGAGATGCAGCAGCAGCAGCAGCAGAAATGGCATCACTGGCAGCAGCAATACCCACAGCCATGGAGTCTGGCCATCAACAGGACAGCACATCTTCTTCTGGGAGCCCTCCCTCGCATCGTCAGCGTTTGACGGTAAGTTTTTATTTCCAAAATCCATCATCTCTGTAATATATGTCTATTCATTGCCTTTTATTTCAAAACAGGAATCACAAGATGAAGAGGAGCTCCCAGAAGAAGAAGGAAGGGGTGGACAGACACCTGGAGTGGGCTCACAATTGGTAAGTTTTTTGCATCAAACGCAGAAACACAACATCACACTACACACAACACATAGAAAACAATGTTCTGCAGACCACACACAGCAAACAAATGCCTACATCCAAAGACATAACATTTTTTGTTTTCTTCTCTAGTCTTCCCAATCTGGTGCTCGGCCAAGAGGTCCTCGCAGTGCCTCCCAGGGTCGTCGGCGACAGCAACGCGGCGGTCACCAGCGTGTAAGTATAAATATTTTTGCTTTGTTTTTTTGCACTTTTTATTTCATTTCTTTTCTGGAGGCTAATTATGTTATTTTTGTCTTTTTCTTTAACAGCCTTCACAGCGTGCTCCCGACTCTGACGGTGAGGATGGAGGGATTGATGTGGACCGCCTCATCTATCTCGTCAGAGAAAGGGAGCCGCTCTGGAATATGGCTGACCGCCGCCACGCTGACCTGATCGTTACCCGACGACTCTGAGAGGAAATCTGTTCTCTCCTTGTGGGCCGCTGGGAGGACCTCGAAGCTCGGGCCCAGATTAAAGAGCGTAAGTATATACAGTACCGGTTGCTTGATGTAAACCAGTGTTTCCCGAACTCCAGTCCTCGTGGTCCCCACGGATCATGTGTTCAGGATTTCTATTTACTATGGAAATCCTGAAAACATGACCCCTGGGGACCATGAGGACTGGAGTTTGTGAAACACTGATGTTGTATACTAACCACTCCTTTCTCGTTTCAGGGAACAGAATTGTGAATCGGTGGCGGTCTGTGAGGGATCGTTTCAAGAAGGAGTTCAATAAAGAGATGCGGGCCCCGAGTGGATCTGGAGGACGCAGGAGCAAGTACAAGTACGCACAAGCCCTGTCGTTCCTCCGGGAAACAATGCTCACCAGAAGGTAAATATTACACACCACATGTGAAAAAAATGTTAGATGTAACTTTTTTTTTTCAGCCAGGGCCATACCATGTCAGCATTTTAATTGTTTTTTTTCTCTTTATTACACAGCACGGTGAGCAGCACTCGGGAGCCTGCACGATTGGACCCTTCTGAGGCGATCCCTGAGGAGACCGGCACCGAGGGACACTTCGACCACCCCGGTACATCTGCACCTCCCCAGCCTTCCCACACATTCGACCCATCTGTCCCATCCACCAGCACAGGAGCATCGTGGCCGCCTACATTACATGAAGCTGCTGGTGAGGAGATCGCTTTCCCTTTACCCCACCCTTCTGCCCCTGCCACCTCTAGTACACCTGCGGGTACTGGGCGGCAGCGGCAGAGGGGTCAGGAAAAGAGTTATGCGCAAGAGTTCTTGCATCTGAATGCATCTTTCCAGAACTGTCTCAAAGTCTTGTCAGAGCAAATCTCCGCAGGCTTTCAGGAGATCAACTCCAGCATTCTGGAGGTGAAGACACTTCTGCAAACCATGCATTCAGAAGCAAGATCTTCGCCAAACCACACCTTTTTCAGGTCTGTTGTGGAGTGCATGGCAACACTATCTCCTACCCAGCAGATGCATGTAATGCATTCGTGCCACGGTGCTCTACAGCAGGTTACCTCCCAACCTCCACCTCCCACCACTGTAGTTCCTCCACCTGCACCCCCTCCAGCCACTTTCCATCCTCCCCCTCCTATTACATCTGCACCCCCTCCAGCCACTTTCCATCCTCCCCCTCCTATTACATCTGCACCCCCTCCAGCCACTTTCCATCCTCCCCCTCCTATTACATACCAGCAACCTCACCAGTACCAGACATCTCCCCACTTCCAGCAACCTGCCCCGTACCAAACTCCTTCCCCGTACCAAACTCCTTCCCCGTACCAAACTCCTTCCCCATACAACTTTCCATCAACATCATCTGCTCCTACAGTCCCTGCCCAACCCTCCACTCCACCGCCCACCACCTCTTCTGCCTCCCACATGTCCACCCTTTCTGTAGCTTTTTCCACACCTTCACCTCTAACTGTTCCTTCCCCACCACGATCCCAGTCCTCTCTCCACACACCCAGTGTCGATGTGTCCCGCAGCCCCTCCAGCAGTATTTCCACCCCACAGTATACCGATTTGTAATGTTTTTTTTTTGTAATAAAAATGCCCATTGGGTTTAAAACCTTTATTAAACAAGTTTTTTGCACTTTAAAAACAACAAAAAAAAAAAATTTAAATAAAAGTTAAATCGTTTCACAATGGTTGTCTGTCATTTCTTTCTGCGGCGAACTATGTTTTAAAAAAAGGTTAAATACAGGGTATTTCAAAGGTAAAAAGGTATTCAAAACCAGGTATATAACTGTGGGTAAATTTTAGCTTTTTGCCACAGTTGTGTTCCTGGTTGTGTTTGAAGCAAAGTATTTCACCTAAAAAGTTGTGTTTATTGTTGGTGATTTCCTACCAATGTACACAACTTTTGTTAAAAGGTGAAATACTTTGCATAAAACACAACCAGGTACACACCTGTGGCCTAAAGGTAAAAATAGTAAGACCATGACAAGATAGCCAACTTTGGTTGGCAAAGGTATATACTGTTGGTCCAGAAGGTACACAAGTTTAGGGCACAAATCTTTCACACTCTGTCATCCCAGTGTACTCTGCCTTGAGGTGACATAAAGTATAGTGGAAAATTGTCCCTGAAACCGTCACAGAACTTCTAGTGGTAATATTTCCAATGACAACATCCATCTTCGCCAGTAACTTGCTCTTCTCTCCAACCTGCACTTTCTTCTCTACAACCTGTCAAAGAAGGACTGTAGGAACATGCTATATCTAGTTTTCCAGTAGCCAATCCCATTCGGAAGGCCACAAGGGTCAATTTTAAAAACCGGATCCGGCGTAATCCGTCGAAAAACGGATAGAAAAACGGATAGAAAAACGGATGAACCGGATGAGACGGATCCGGTTTTGTCTGTCAAGAACAAGACGGATCCGGCAGAAAACCGGATCCGGCACTTCAGGTTTTACAAAACATTTGCCGGATCCGGCATTCCGGCACGACGCCGGATCGCGCCTGACGCCGAAAACCTGATGTGTGAAAGTAGCCTTACAGAAAAATTACAAAGAACACTGGCAAACAATGTGTAATAATACAGTTAATAGTGAATGCACAAAGTATCAGTATGCTACAGACCCACAATATGGTAACAGGTACAGGCAAAAAGATGAACCAATAAATGTACATTCAACTAGACATGTGGTATCTTCAGTGAAGAGACATGTATATCTAAATAGAAAAAGGTCAGAGATGATCAAAACATATTAGTCTGCAACCGCTATATAAGGTAAACCATACACTTATGCCTAAATCCCCAAGGTGTTACATATGCACTAATGAAACACATATACAATACATATGAAGAGAGGTTTGCATGTGGCAGTCAATCTAGTGCAATAAAAGTACAAGAAAAGCCATGTGGAAGAGTTACCCATAGTGACCTGTGTGGAAATGCGCAAAGACTGACAGCCCCAACTCACATTTCATGTGAGCGTCCTCAGGGGGTTGTGGTTACCTGTGTGTATTGTCGTCTTTATATAGGAGCCAACTCAGGAGTTCAGAATCACCTGATGTAGGAGAAGCTGCTATATTCAGAACAGCTGTGCCTAGAGCGAAGTGAATAGCGGTGCATGGCAAGTAAAGGCTCAGGCCATCCATGATGCTGTTTCCGGCATTTGCAGTGGCGCAGTGGGTTTATGAGGAAATTCCCTGTGACATCAATGACCTGCATACATCAGCTCACCATGCATGCGTCCGCAACATTTTTTTTAGGGCAGAGACAGAGATGCGGAATATGCATCTTAATTACAGTATATGGAGTAAACCGGCATGTATTAAAGAGTATAATACCTTTTGTGGATATATTCCAGCAAAGGTATTTAAAGCAAAGATAAAGGGAAATAAAACATGAACAGGACATGATGTATATTATAGTGACAAGTGCATAAAAAGCAAATAGCAAAGCAAAAAAAGATTTGACACAAAGAAAGAAACTTAAAAAGGGTCATTAATAATGATGGAAATGGTCCATACATGACAAAGTCTATCCATCAATTCAGGTAACATTTGAAAAAAATATTGCAAAGTGACTAAATTCTTAAAGTGACAGTAGGCATTTCATAAAGTAACAAG